>NC_087446.1:31664219-32914219 GCF_036321535.1 Camelus dromedarius
GAGCCTGCAGGAAAGGATACAGGTAAACTCCTTCTGGTTGCGATAGGATGAAGTCAGGGGACATGGTGTCCCCTTCTATAACTGAAACAGAGTGCAAGAGAGACCCTTTATGGATCACAATGGAGAGCCACACTGGTTACTGATAAACCAAGAAAGGGCTCTTCCATTGCCTTTGAATTCTATAGAAATGGCTGCTCTAAAACGACTTCAGATGCTTTCAAGTTTACAGAGGAGAGCAAAAGGCAGAGGTGCAGGTGCTGAGTGTGAACATGGAGGGTTAAATGAAAGTTCCAGATCTAAACCTCACCTCCATCCCCATCTCTGGCTTTATTTTGTTTTGAATCCGAACTCCTCTCTGCTACTGGCCTCCAGTCTGGTGAGGTTCCTTTGAAGGGCAAAGGGACTTTCAAAATGACTTGTAACTGCAAAGGGATTCAGCCCCACAGTCTTGGGTTCAAATCTGGTCTCTGCTGCTTACTAGGAGCCTGACTGACTCTGGGTTAATGTATCCTCCTTTCTGGGTCTGTTGCCTCCTTGTAAAAGGTGGATGAGAATCCTACCTTCTTCGCAGGGGTGTGTGAGAATTTAAGACACGGCCAGTGCGCATTTTCCCCGGAGTGGGGAGGGCAAGGGAACATTCCCTCCCCGGGATGCCGGCCATGTGATTCGCCACTCCCCTCTGGCCACTCACCCACTTCCACGAACTCGTTGTCCTCCAGGGCCACCTCCAGCAGGTCCTCGTTGTCCAGCAGGCCCAGGCCCTTGCAGCGGCGCACGAGGAAGCGCACATCGCCAACCGAGGCGAAGCCGCCATTGTCCGGCTTGTTCTTGATGTACCGGCGCACGGCTTCCCGGCCCAGCCAGCCCACGGTCAGCTGCGCGTCCAGGCAGGGCACGGCCAGCCACTCTCCGCGCACGTGCACCGTGTACCTGGGCATGGCTCCTCCGCTGGTGACGGTCACCAGGACGGGGCAGTTTTATCTGGACGGTGACTACTGAGGTGTGGTCGACAGGGAGAACTAGGACAGGCTTTGAAAACACGCCCCATCCCTTGTCTTTACTCATTGGACAAATATTTATTGAGGGCCCCACGGTCGCTCTTTGAGTTTTTGCAGCTGAGCTAGAGGCAAGAGAGGGGGACACAGGCAGGGATGCTACCTGCCCACCTGCCACCCAGGTCTGCTGGCAGCAAGGCCTGGGTTCTGGGATCCTGGGAGTCCTGGTGCCTGCTAGCACCTGCTGCTGCCCACTCTCCTCTGGGGTCCTGGTTTCTCCCTCCTGTGCTTTCTGTCTGCTTTCTCCTCCTTTATGGGCAGCTTCTAAACACCACGTTCCTGTGTTTATCTGGAATTACTCAACTGTACAGTGCTTCCCACTGGCCAACTGTGACACCAGGAAGTGTGGCAATGTCCATTTATTTGTTTATTCCCCAAATACATGTTGAGTAACTACTCTTACTGCCACTAAGTTTCTCCGAAGGGAGACTACAAGGCGGGAGATCATTTCCACAATTGAAGGTCACCATCTGGATGAAAGGGCCAGCATGGCTTGGAAGCTAACTGCTCAGACGGCCTTGTGTGGGGCTCCAGCACCAGCACTTACTAGCCTCGAGCAGTAGTTTATTAATTCACCTCTGTTTCCCCACCAAAAGGTGGAGGGGCTAACTTCCTCACTGCTGTGTTTGCAGTATCTGCCTGCAGTCAGATCCTGGCCCTGTCATTTCCTAGCTATGTGACCTCTGGGCAAGTTACTTCACTTCTCTGAACCTCAGTTTCTTCATCTACAAAATGAAGATAATTATAGTACCTATTTCAAAGGCCTATTAGGAGGATTGAGTTCACATATCAAAAGTCCTTAGAGCAGCACCTGATACGATGAAAATGCTGCAGAAGTATTTGTGGTGACTAGTGTTTGGACCTTAATACTCTGTACACCTTTATTCCTTTATAAATGTTCTTTCATCTTGGTACATGAATATCCCTAATCTAAGTAAGCGTCTTCAACAGGGATCACTGCTCCCTGCACCCAATCCATTACCATTAGTATTAAGGAACTCTGAAGAACATGAAAAAGAAATCAAAGAAATGTGGGCACTGTTTGAACCAAGTAGCATTTTAGTAATAAACCAGTTTCTAGAGATTGGATTATTCCAATGGGAAAATCCTGTGAAGTCTGTTTCCCCTAAAACAGACTGCTGTTGGGAATGGAGACACTGTTGCTCACAGAAAACACCCACAGTCAGAATGCTTCTCTTACAGCTTACTGAGAAGTGTATGAAGAAAGAGCTGTCTCTCCTTCGGCCTCACTGGAGTCAGCACTTCAGCTACCCATTTCCTGACCACACCCTGGAACTCTTCATCGTCTGAACTTTGTACACATACAAATCTTAAATTCCAATACCCCACCTTCTGACCACAACCTCCTACCCTTCCAGTTCCCCTCATTTCAGTCGTCTTTGCCCTTGAACCCGGCCTTGGGTCAGTTCTTTCTTCCCTCCATTTCCTACCACCTTTCTCACTTTCCTTGGAAGCTGGTCCCCTAGTTACTCACCTGGACTGCTTTGAAATTCCTTTAAAACCCTAACCCCATTCCTACACTGAGTCAGACCCACCCCCTGGGTCATCACAGCAAACTTCTGTCAGTGTTCACCCAAGTGGCAGGCTCTGCTACAGAAAATCCTGTGATGGGTGGATCATGGCGCTCTCCTGCTGTGTGTCCCTCCCCCTTAGAGGGTTCCCAGAACATTCACCCTGCTCCTCAAGGACTTTCTCAATATCTACCCCCTCTAAGAGGAAGCCCTTACCTCCTACATCTCAGAAAACTGAGGCCCTTAGACCTGAAGCACATTATGTTTCTGCCTTCCTCCATTCATTCATCCAACAAGTAACTCTTGAATGCCTGTTATGTCCCAAGCACTATGCTAGGTGCTGGGAATGAAATAAGATACACTGTCCACCCTCATGGTGCTTACTCCCTGCTGATGATTGCAGATGTGTAAAGAAGCCTAATAAGAAGTCCTCCTACGCTCTGTGCTGTGAGAAAATTCAAACTACTGGGTACTCCAGTTGCCAGCCCCAGCTGAGCCCAGATTCTGCGTAATCACAGGCCAGACATCAGACGTGTAAGGAGAGAAGCTGCCAGATGACCCCATCTCCCAGTGAGTCATGCCGCACTGTTTGAGGATTCTAGGCTCAGGCCCTAGACACCGTGGAGCAGAGGCAAGTTATTTCCACTGGCTCTGTCCAAATTCATGACCCAAAGAACCCATAAGTCAATACTTTTAATGAAGTTATTCTTTCTTCACCTGGTTGGAACACAGTTCCAACTTCCTTTGCTTAGCTAGATTTCTCATTCCTTAAGACTGAGTTCAGGCCTTTTCCTCTCTGGGAAGCATTCCCTAAACCCTTCAGTTGGGGTAAGTGGCCCTTCTCTGGGCTGCTTTACTTCTTCTTTAGCATTATATAGATTATTACTTATTTTTGTTCACCCAGAAATTATGTGTGTATCCAGCCGGGCACAAAGGTATTCAACATACACGTATTAGCTGAAGTTAAGTGTAGACTCCACTGAGCTGGTCCCAGGTAGGTCCCTACAAATGTTTGTCTTTAGCGCCCTCTACCGTCTCTGTAGTTTCCTTCAAGACCACCCTACTGGCCTCCCTTACCCCAATTCACTTTCAGTATCACTAATTAGTGATAACTGAAAAATGACATTAGCTTAGAGTCAGAGTTAAGCTTATAGGGCAGGGGAAGCCTCCAAGAGCATCATCTGGGTCCATGGATTTGCTAAAATCTAATCACTTAGAATGTGATTATATACCAGGGATTTGAGCTGAACTGTCTCTTCTGGTGTTCCTGGGATGGAGCCAAGTGAGAGCAGAGCCTTGAGAAACAGAATCACACTGCAGTGTAGATGCATGTCCAAAAGGAGAGAATTGCTTAGGGGAGTGAGAACAGGGGAGAAGACTCAGGATTACAGGAAGGGCCAGAAACCTGCCTCTTTGATATCTGCCCCACTATCTGGGTGTTTGCTTCTATGTATTTTAAGACTTTGTTGTTTTTGTTATTTTTACTACATTAGCACTTTGGGCGGGTATTTATTGATGATCTACTCCCACCCACATTTATACTCTAAGACACCATTTCTCTTTGCTAGAGTTGATTTGGCCAGGGCCCAAGCTGGGTTAGAGTCTTCCCTCTGGGAATCTGAAACTGAGACAGTCTCTCCATGTGGTAAGAGCTATCTGCAACAGTAAAGCTGGGGGTAGCCAGACTATACAATATGGACCAGAGAAACAGAAAAGGGAGACAAGAGTTTTGATGGCTCTGCAGTCCCAGTGTCTGTCCCCTTCTGTCTGTCCTCAGATTCTGATAGCCTTCCCCAACTCTGTAGCCTTAAAATAGTCCTCCTTTTCCTCTTCTGACTTCTAGTCATTGGGGTTGCTGTCACTTACAATCAAAAAATCTTAACTAATACGATAGGGGTGCCCAAACCGTGTGCTGAGGCACCTGGGGCACTGCATTACACTCATGGGGGTATTTTGTTACTTTCTCACTTGGCTCAAGTTGTATTGTTTTCAATTATTTCTTTCTCTGTGTTGTATATTCGATGTGGGTGGAGAATAGTTGCTGACCACTAAAATAAGGAGCTGAGGCAGGCTGAATAGACTGTCAGGTGTACCTGAGGGACTGATGGGAAGTAGGAGTTTTCAGGGTGGCCATCTGACCCTAACGGACAGGAGAACAGGACAGGTCCAGTGGGTCAGTAGGTGGATCCAGGCGTGGGGAGCAGAACGTTCTCACTAGAGTTTATACATTTTGGTAAGAGTTCATCCTGTGTCCATCAGCTGGGTGACAAGCAAATCTAACTGAATGTTCATGTTTAAGGTTATTTTAAAAGCAAAACTCTAACCATGTTGAAGTTTTGGTGTGCAGCAGATTCCATTTAAAGAGCTTAAAATACAAGGTAAATAATATGTTGATGTATCTTGTGACCATACTGGGAGAAAATGAATATGAAACTAATTTAAAAATTGACATTTATAAATCAAAAGGTTAAACTTTGCTAAAATTCACTTTACAAAGAACATGCCACCAAGGGTAGGGGAAGGGAGGTAGCTCAGCTTTATTTATGAAAAAAAGATCACTGACAAAACATTAAAAAGCCAAAACTAAAATGACATTTTTCATTACATTGTGAGTTGAAGTTTTGTATTTCTTTATTAATTAATTTTTTAAAAAGAGAAATGTCTGAAATCAGCCATGGGCAGGTCCTTAATCCACTTTTAAATCCTTCCCCACAAGCATGGCAGTCACGGGGTGCATACTCGCCCTGTGCTCTTGGAAGGTACGAATGGCTTGATCGTGGGATTTGTCAAAGGCAGCAAGGTCCCTGTAAAAAAAAAAATAATAATAAAGAAAAGAAAAAAGAAAGATAGATAATGACTTGTTGACTTGTTTTGGCAAACTGTATTATACTTGTGAAGTAACTGAAAAGTAAACAGATTAATAATAGATATTTATGTCTTGGTTATATATATATATATATTTTTTCAGAATTCTGCCAAATCCATAGTCAACATAACTTCCCTAAGTATTCTTAACTTCTATCTTGTGGCCAAGATACAACTTTTCTCAAGCAACCTGCTCTTAAGACTTCTTTGCAACATCTGAATCAAAAAGATTTGACTTTACCTGCTCGATTCTTCTTGCATTTAATTTGACTCTTTTTTTCTTGTCCATCCCTACTCACCAATTATCTTCTACTTGCTTTTAAAGATCTTTCTGTGTATGTAAGATTGTCTTCAATTTTTTTTTCTTTTCACCAGCGTCTAGCCCTATTTGGCCCATAATAGGTAATCCATATATAATGCTCCTTAAAAAACTAATGAAATCATCTCAAATTTTAAATATTTTGAAGTGTTCATTCCTATCCCAAAATTATATCTATAATCTTAAACAAATTTAAAATATTATTTTTAGATTGCACTTTAGAGTTAAATTTAGCAATAACAAAGACAGCTGTGTAAGATTTTCCTTTCCCATTCCTTCTATAAAGTCAAAGCATAGTCTGACTTGGTTCTTACTTGAATAAGGGTCGAGTAAACTTCATTCTTCCTTGTTCAGTCGCCATTTTTAGAGCCAAAGGAATTGCTTCCTCCCATTTCGATTGAATGCAGAGTCGTAACCATCTAAGAGGAGGATTTTTAGGGGGGTTGGGGTAGGAAATGAGGAGGAAAAAGTAGGATATGACAGGTTTATCTGAAAATTGCTTTTGTAATGATGAATAATCCCAATATTATAGTTGCATTGTACACCACCATATATTATGTCTTTATTCTGAGAATCTCAAATTCTTATATACACCATTTAATAATTGGAAAAGAGAAGGAAGAAGAGTTTGTTCTTGAAAAAGATCATATGTTTTAAAAGGTTTGGATCATGTCAGTGCTCATGAACCTGACATATGCAATTTCTGAAGGAATTAAACTTTGATTTAAGCTCACACTACAAATCTGACTTAAGAAAGATGAACAGAATCAGAGATTTCTAACTATTCCCATGTCAGAGTCCATTGGTTACTCGTTGAAGAATGCCTATTTACCATTGAATCCTTAATTCTAATTTTTTTATAAAAGCTATGAGAAGCTTAGAATGAATTTTAACAAAAAGATTAATATTATTATCTTACAGATACTGCAAACTATTCCTTAAAGACCATGATAATGATGGTTATAGACGCAATAAATTTGACAAGGATTTCCCAAGCCTCATGTATGTCTCACACGCTGCTTTCCCTTTCTCCACCTTTTAAAGTAGTTTTCTACTTTCTTCCACTGAGACAAGTTAAAATGATGTACCTGAATCGTATTTCAGAATTGTTAATGGCATTGAAGTTGTACACCTCTTGCATTCGCTTTATGTGCCCCAAAGGAAGAGGTGCCTAAGAGCAAAATAAAGAAGTATAACGTATCATTTCAACAGGATTCCTTGGAAGAAAGGAGCTGGAGAGAAATTCTTAGCCAGATTAAAATCCTCAGTATTTTATAATATAGAAATAAGTTAGATAAAAATAAAAGAAACATGCACACTAAAATAAATTTTGTGCAAACTTCTTCTGGATAAGGGTGTTCTGCTAGGAGCCAAGGGACTAATTTAGTTTGTGAGGTACACGGAGAACTAAATGAGAATTACTCTCTCAGACTTTCTGGCGTATATAGATGCTAACCTTCACAGCCTTTCCAGAGTCTTTCAGGTTCATCCTTATACCTTTTATGTCTTAAATTTATTCCATTCTTCAGATTCTGTCACAGTTCCTTAATTTTTTCCCTCATCAATTCCTCCCAGCTTTATCATTGTATATTTCCTCCAAAATCTATATCCTTACAAAATAGCAATTTTTAAACTTTTATATTGCAGGCCTCTTTCAGAATCTGATCAATATTATGGACCCCTTCCTCGGGGTGAGGGGAATATATTTACCATATAAACACAAACTTGTGTGTGTAGTTTCAGGGGGCTCATAACTCCTGTGCCTGTGTTATCCCACGTTCAAGTAGAACAGGTTTGCATGAAGGAAAGAAAGGAGAGTTCCGTCTGGACCGGCAGAGAGTCTGTGGTGTCTGTGGGGTGCAGGCTGAGGTTCCACTAGATTGATGGTAGCTCTCCGCTTGTCATGACCTCATCTTACAAAATCCTCACTCCACCCTCATTAACCATCTCTGCTCTCACTGACTGCCAGACCCTTCCCAAACTGCTTAGTTCAACCAAGCTCCAAGTCCACCGTGGTAGGCCAGCTGGTTAAGTTCACCTCCCAGGTGCCCTTACTTCTGTAGTGTCCCCTGTGCCTACTCCCCAGCCAGCCCATCTGGCTCTCTCTCTGCTTGCTTCTAGGCTACCCGGCAGGCAGGGCTACAGAAACTGGTGAAACCGTGATGGTGGTTTCATGCACTGAAAATGGATTCTCTAAGGCCCCTGTTGCTTTAAATTCCTACTCCTCATTTTGTATCGATTCCATAGGAAATTCTGTTCAAAGTCTTCTCTGTTCCTCTCCAGGTCCTTGGACCCAAGAGCTCCCTGCATGTAATAGTAGAGACACTGTCATTGTCTCCCTTTTGAAATACAGCACCTCCTTTCAACTTCACATATTCTTTTAACTACCTGGCTTTGAAACCTTCAAATCTGCTTGGACTCCTTCCTGTTAACCCCTAAATCCAGTCGGTCACAACCCCCATGCTCTCACCCTGTGTGATCTCCCTCTCACCCATCTTGTTCTTTCCTTTGTCACCAGCTCCCTCCCTCCTTCCCTCATGTCCTGTCCTCCAAGAATCTCTCTACTAACTTTCACCACCAGTGTTCCTCACAGCACTCCAACCCTAAGCACCAGTGGGACAGTCTTCATAATCCATCACTCCGTCAAAGGACTCTCTTGTTAAAAATGCTAAATACTTTGCTACTGACGAGAATACAATCTAACATTCTTAGCGTGGTATTCAAGACTCATCACATCTGATTCTAGCAGCCTTTTAGTAGTATCTGTGTTCACGTCTTTCCCAGAGCTACCACTGACTCCTGCAACGCTGGGCACGCTGTCCCTTGCTGCTCCCTGACTTGAATTCCTACCTCGCTGCTGACCCTGCTCTGCTCAAACCAAGCCCTCCTCCTCCAGAATTCTTCCTGATGATGCCAGTGAGAAGGGAGTTCTTTTTCCTTTTTTTCCTCAAATGATACATAAAAATATCCCTCCTTTTATCACTAAATTTTGCATTTGTAACCTTTCCTACTAGATTATAAACTTTCTGAGGACACAGCATATTCCTTTCTTACATGTTTTTATATTCAGCACAATATTAAACATAGCAGGCATTCACCAAATGTTTTTAAGGAAACAAATGGATTTTATAAACCTTTTTTTTTATGTTAGTTTCCACATTAATTTTTCTTTCCAAGTTGGGTTCGACTGTAAACACTGTTCCTTTATGCCCAGTTTAATTTCCAGCGTTTTGAACTAGTACTTACTCTCTGGAGCATCTGTGCTAAAAATTCATTCAACTGATGAGAAGATAGGTCTTTCAGGTCTTCTGAGCTGAATGAATTTAAATCATCTTCTTTGGCCTAAAAGAAATGTTACCTGATTATTTCCATTTGTGTACAATTCAATAATACTTACTTACTTATTCTGACATAAAAATAAAAATTAAGAAAGAGAGAAATACAAGTATGCATAAGATTGTTAAAAAAATAAATTTAAGCCTTAGCTATTTTAATCATTCTGAGATTGCATCACCATAACTTAAAGAGCTGATATGCCTTTATTATTTAGGAAAAATTAGACTATTAATAATAAGAGTGGAGGAAACTTTTGACATCCTTTGTACCACTCATGATACATAGATTTCCAAAGTAAAGAAACATTACGAAAAGCATGTCCACTACTTTATAGGCCATTTCAAAAATTTGGGTAAAGGATCAAATTGCATATTTTAAATATCACACTAATGAATGGATAAGGCCACAAGCTGATGTTTACCTCCATCTCCATACATTCTATTTTCCCCACTTAATCTTAAAAATCATCTAAGGGGAAAAAAAGTGAGTCTGTACTTTTCAACTGAGATTTGTTGCCAACTGTCTTTGAGGAAATGATAAAGGAAGACTAAATAAAGCTTACCAAAATAAGTATTTTAAAAATCTTTTAAAACTATTTTGAAGTTCTTTTAAACTACAGTTTCTTTTAATTTTAAAAGAAATATATACAAACATTAAAAAAAAAATCAAATAGGACCAAATGAAAAATTCCTTTGCTTTTACTCCCTGTCTCCAAGTCCCAATCCTCAGTAACCTACATTAGTAGTTCCTTGCATCTCCTTCCAGAAAATTTAACGTATGCATATACATTCTTGTACAGAAACATATTATTTTACACCCTCCTCTTCCTTCAAAATGCTTCTTAATATCAGAACTTCTTCCTCTTTAGAAACTCACCTAAATATCAGAACTTACAGATCTCATTCTCTGTTCAAAAGCATGCACATTTAAAATATCGACTAAGGATATATTCATTAGTGGTAAAAAGATAAAAAGCAAGGGGATGATAAACCAAACTTCCTGGTCATGGTTACATGGAGGGCAAGGTGGGCAGAGAGAAGGGTGAGATGGAGATGGCGAAGTCCTGACAGGCAGGGACATATGCGTACAACCGCCTGCTTCTCTGAGAAGCCGCTTAGATTTTATAATTTCTTACCAAAAAAAAAAAAAAAACTTGAACTTAGATCTAACAAGTTAGTAATGCTCTAACCTTGTTACGAGAATCTCTAAATCATCCCAAAGATGTTTATATTTTATTTAAAATTACAGTCTATTTTCCCTTGGTTTCTGGTTCCATTTTCCTGATCTGCCTTACTCCTGACTTGGTTCCTCTTCCTTCTTCTGGCTCTTACTGGATTCTCCCAAGACCTGACACTTTCTACTCCTCTTACTCTCCACACCCACACAAACTTTACTGCAAACTATCATACCTCCCTATCTGTTCTTCTGAGAGCCCATTCATCTTTCCTAAAAATCACTTACTCTCCCCTAGGAGAGTAGAAAGAGCAAGAAAAATCAGAACTAATACCATCAACATCTGCTTGTTTTCCCCTCTCAAACTTAACTTTACACATTGTGGGCTGGTACCGTATCATTTTGGACAAACTTGACTTATGAATAGTGTTTCCAAATACATGAGTTTATAAGTAAAGCAGCACTCCTCAGACGTCATTGAGTAGAGATGTATTTGCACAATTCAAAAACGAGTCAAAAATCACATTATTACTCACAGTAATCCATCTTTGACTTAAGGCGATACAAGCATTTGTCAGAGTCATATCATAACTGCAAGGATGAAAAGTAGCAGAGATTAAGTTTTCTAAAAATGCACATGCTTTGCTTTTGCATCAGTGCCATTTTGAAGTTACAGAACTTAATAATTTACATACTTAATACTGTGAAATTTACATATGTAAATTTTAAAATAAAGATAAAGAACTCCAGAATGATGGAAGCAGGAAATCTACCTCATTTAAATATTACTGGTATCATCTAAGGACACAGAAATCCAAGTGGCTACCCAATTACCAAGTGAAACACTAGATCATTCTTTGGAGAGAATGTCACAACATCTCAGCAAGGACTGTCACATGCTTCTGTAGTCTATGCTGAAGGAGCTGGGACCAAGATGAGCACACTGAGCATGACTGCATGGCAGGAGCAGTTTCAGGCGCTCAGGACAACATGGCAGACCCCACAAAGTCCTTGTTCTGGTGGATTTTACATTCCGTCGTTCCTACCATCTAAACATCCAACATATCTGTGAGCAACTGCTATGTGACAGGCGCCATTCCAGATGATGGGGAAATAATGGTATCCCAGGACACCCTTGAGAGACTGCAAAATCATGTGAGTTTGTTCTTCTTTTCAGATGAAAGCAGAATTAACAAACTCTGACCATTAAGTAAAGCAAGTTACGCTAAGATGTGTGTTCTCAACTTAGAAAATAAATCATTACAATGGAAGAGACCATGTAATGTGTGCAAGATTCTTGTCAGACATCCCTCTTTGTCCATAAATCAAGCATGCTTGCTATGAAATGTTTCTGTTAAAGAACAGAATCAGCTGCCAGTTTGTCTTGGTGAAGTAGTCAGGCTGTGGACAGAAGGGAAACCCTCTCATTTGCCCTCCAGACCAAGTGGGATCAGAGGTCCTTGACTGCTTAGGCAGTAAATCACCTTCAGCTAGAACATGACTTAGCACTGATTTTATAAGGAACAATAGGGCAGTAGAAAAAACCTTTGGCTGATCTGTTTTTTGGTGCCTGAAACTTTTTCTTGTTGTAATGAAAAAAAACGAGGTAAGAATTAGCCCAGGGAGGGGAAGCAACCCTTACGTAGGGCAAGGTCCTAAGAAAAGTAATGAATGAACCAGGTATGAGCCCTGTTCTCATGGTGCTTCAATGCAGTGACAGAGAAAGACTAATAATCACATAAATAAATCTAAAATTACAACTGTGGCAACAGCTGTGAAGAGGAGATACACAGCACCAAGAAACCCCTACATGGAGAGTTGACCTGGTTAGAGAGGTCAAGGAGTGCTTCCATGGGGAAGTGATTCTTGAGTTGAGATTAGAATTAACTGGGTGAAGAGTACTCAGGGTGGAGGGAACGGCATGTTCTTGGCTGCAACACAAAGCAGTTAGCATCTTCACAGGACTCTTAGAATACCAGGCTTCAGGTCCCTGATACTAGGAAGGTGTTTCATTTAAAACATAGTATAATGGAGGGTTTAAGATTGCCAGGGTTTGAATCTCAACTCATTACTTGCTTGCTGGGCAACTTTCAGCAAGACACTCTACCTAGCTGAGCCTAATCTGCCTTCTCTGGAGTGGGGACGATAACTGACAACACTGTTGTAATGATTAACACGATACTTATATGTTATTTTCAAGGAAAGGGGAATATCTTACTCTTTTCCATCTCTCTCACCATCCTTGTGCAGAAAGGAGGCACTCAATAATTACTTGCAGTCAGTTGAACTGATTTATATTAATAATATCATGGAAATTATTCATTTGACCTCAGAAGTTAAGGTTCTAACACCTAAGAACTCTCCTCTCATCACAAACTAGGAATAGCTTAAGGAAGGCATAACACCCTTTCAGTTATTTGAGGAGCTCTAGGATTTAGGAGAATGGGGAGGAAAGCACTGGTGGGTAAGCACTTACTTGGGTTTTATAGGGGGCAGTCCAGGAGAGTAGAACCAGGCATTCCAATCAACTTGATTGAGAATATCAACCTGTGAACAGAAGGAACACCCAGTTTACTACAGAACACTCTTTTCTATTGAAAAAAAAAATCTAAAACAGACTTTCAGGTTCTCAAATCTATAATTTTGTCTACGTAGACATGTCAGGATAATTTCTGTTTCTTTTCTAATAAATTCATACTCATCAGTATACCTGTCAAGTCATCTATACCTGTCAAGTTATCTGTCAAATAATTAAAATAGAAAAATTAAGTACACACAAAAAATAAATCTCTGAAACATACTATAGCAGATTGCTCTGAAATTCCACATATGAGTTCATGTTGTTGAGATCACATTTTAAATAAGAAAACATTCAATGAAAGATTGAGTCTTAAAATGAATTCTAAAGCAATACTACTATGAAGTAGTTCATATCAGCCTAATAAACAGTCATTAAATAAAGCTATATTGGGCATGAAAAATAAGAAAGCTTTTAAATTCCAACCTTATCTTTAAAGTGGGAATACAGGAAATCTTTCCAGTCATCCGTGGTTATGCTCTTGTAGGAAAATTTCTCAACATAAGCCTTTAAGAATCCTAGGAAAACCTCTAAGAGTTTTTTAAAAAGAAGAAGAAAAGAAAAAAGAAAAAAGTCAATTAGTAGAAAAGTAATTATTTAACATATTTTTTGGTTCTTCACATTCTACCAAACCACAGAGAACATTCAGAGAACAGGGAAACCAATGAGGGCTTTAAGAGTCAAAGAACATTAAAAAAGGGAGGTAGGACTTAAGCTGGACCTTGAAGAGAATATGCAATTTGGTGGAAGGGGGAAGAGAAATCCTAGGTAGAGGTAAGGGGGTGACACAAGACACAGAAAAGGGATATACAACACAAGTTCTAAAAGCAATGATGATCAAAAAGGAAGAAAATATGTAAGCTTGGACAGATGGAATGAATCCAGATGAGGTAGGTCCATCAAAGTCCATTGACAAGACAGTGCTTTTAAACACCCATCAACAGGGAAGGTTACATAAACTCAACACATGTATGTAATGAAATGTTATGACAGCGTCAAAAAGCATAAGATAGATTTATATGTTCTGACGTGGAAGGATGTATGTAAAACATGGTTGAGTTAAAAAACAAATGTAGAACAAATATATAGCATGATTCACTTTCTGTAATAACTGTATATTTATTTGTTTGTTCATTTACACTTAGAGAAAGATCTGGAGTCACACATACCAAACTGAGGAACTCTCACTTGTCACTCTTACAAACTTCTATGCAACACAAACATTTTTTTTCAATGAGTACATACTATTTTCCTAATCTTTCAGTTGTTTTTGTCTTTTAAGTCAAGCAGAACACTTTAGAAGTCACGGGTTATTCAAGGTCTTAAGTAAAGAGGTAACATTAGAAAATGATACAGATTTCTTCTGCAGCTACATAAAGAAATGAACTGAAAGAAAAAAAAGTGGAGCAAAAACAACAGTTAAAAATTCTATTACCCTCAGAAAAAAAGTCAGAAAATGCCAGCTACTTGCCTGGTCCTCCAAGAAGCTGTTCAAGGTAAAAGAGTAAAGCAAAGCCCTTCTCATAGGGAACGGAGGAATACGCTACATCAGGATCCACGTTTGTCAGATCAACCACAAGTTTGGTGAAAGGATGTGTCTCCCCAAAAGTCTTTATCTGTGAGACACAAAATTAGAGGAATGTTCAAATATGAAGACTGGTTACCACCATGCAAACAAGCTAGTAAGGGAGTGTTACTTCACCCGGTGGCATAACTTTAGAGGAATCTAGAACTTAAACTTAGGGACTGGAAATCATAGGATATGTTAGCACACATTTCTGGAAGTCTATTAACAGGATGGCTACTAGCATTAAGGTTTCATGATATTTCTTGCACAATAGTAGGCTTTATTCTTACAAAAAACTAGAAAAATGTTTCAGTGCCTGGTTAGCAAATTCAGCTCAGAAGAGAGCACTTAAAAATGACATAAATGCATCAAATAAAATTCAAACAGAGTAACTAACTGACTCCATTACTTGCAAAGGCCCAGTGAAGTCCTGTTGGTCATGAACACAACCTCACACAGGATAATGACTCACATGTATCAACAAAACATTATACCAGCATCTGCTTGATTTCCCAAACTGGTAAAAGTGACTTTCTTTTTGCTACTTAGTAAAGCTGCTCTGCGGAATGAATTTTTGAACACCTACACAATTTTGGATGAATGCTTTTAAATGTATCACTCACTTACCGAATTCTGTAGTTCTCCCCATCCTCCTAGAGCGTGAAAATGTCTGAACTTTTCACCAAACAATCGTCCACAAATGTGGCGTTCCAAGTATACAGTGTGTCCTTCATTTAACCTGAAAAAATTTAAAAATAAAAACATTGACATGGCTGAGATAAAGAGGCATTTTAATCAACAAGGATTTTCTTTTTGGCATTTCTACAGAGTAAAGCAACAGTAAGGCATGAACAGTGCAGTATAAGCAGACTGCCCAGCTCAGAAGATGGTATGGAAAACTAAGCCATGGCTCTGGTTTTGCATGTCCATGTATTAAAATGTGACTATACCAGGAACTAAACAGTAAGCATCAATTGAAAACCTCTGTCCTACCTGACATTGTGACAGTATTACAGAATTAAACAAAACCCAAAAAACAAGCCTGCCGACTCAAGAGATGGTAACAAAGAAAAACAAGATAAACACATAAAACAATTCAGGATGGTGGAAGGCAGGGAAAGAAATTAGTAACAAGAACCAATAAAGAAAGAATAATAAATCTTACCAAAAGTGATCCCAAGTTTTGTTGGTCACTAGATTTCCAGTCCAACTATGAGATATTTCATGTGCAATAACCTAAAGGAAATGGTGGAAGTGATTAATGATAAAATTGATTAAATAACTCATTATGTAAGCATTCTAGTTGTTTTTTCACGTAGCTTAAGTCTGTAATCTTATTTTTTAAACATTTTTTATTGAGTTATAGTCATTTTACAATGTTGTGTCAAATTCCAGTGTAGAGCACAATTTTTCAGTTATACATGAACATACATACATTCATTGTCACATTCTCTTTCGCTGTGAGCCACCACAAGATCCTGTATATATTTCCCTGTGCTAAACAGTACAATTTTGTTTATCTGTTCTACATTTTGAAATCCCAGTCTGTCCCTTCCCATCCCCCACCCCCTGGCAACCACAAGTTTGTATTCTATGTCTATGAGTCTGTTTCTGTTTTGTATTTATGGGTTTTTGGGGGGGGGGTTTGGTTTTTTCTTTTTTTTAGATTCCACGTATGAGTGATCTCATGTGGCATTTTTCTTTCTCTTTCTGGCTTACTTCACTTAGAATGACATTCTCCAGGAGCATCCATGTTGCTGCAAATGGCATTACGTTGTCGGTTTTTATGGCTGAATAGTATTCTATTGTATAAATAGACCACCTCTTCTTTATCCAGTCATCTGTTGATGGACATTTAGGCTGTTTCCATGTCTTGGCTATTGTAAATAGTGCTGCTATGAACATTGGGGTGCAGGTGTCATCCTGAAGTAGGGTTCCTTCTGGATATATGCCCAGGAGCAGAATTCCTGGGTCATACAGTAAGTCTATTCCTAGTCTTTTGAGGAATCTCCATACTGTTTTCCACAGTGGCTGCACCAAACTGCATTCCCACCAGCAGTGTGGGAGTGTTCCCTTTTCTCCACAGCCTCTCCAGCATTTGTCATTTGTGGACTTTTGAACGATGGCCATTCTGACTGGCGTGAGGTGATATCTCATTGTAGTTTTGATTTGCATTTCTCTGATATAGTGATATTGAGCCTTTTTTCATGTGCCTATTGATCATTTGTATGTCTTCCTTGGAGAATTGCTTGTTTAGGTCTTCTGCCCATTTTTGGATTAGGTTGTTTGTTTTTTCTTTATTAAGTCGTATGACCTGCTTATATATTCTGGAGATCAAGCCTTTGTTGGTTTCATTTGCAAAAATTTTCTCCCATTCCATAGGTTGTCTTTTTGTTTTACTTATTGTTTCCTTTGCTGTGCAGAGGCTTGTAAGTTTCATTAGGTCCCATTTGTTTATTCTTACTTCTATTTCTATTGCTTGAGTAGACTGCCCTAGGAGAGCATTTTTGAGATGTATGTCAGATAATGTTTTACCTATATTTTCTTCTAGGAGGTTTATTGTATCTTGTCTTATGTTTAAGCCTTTGATCCATCTTGAGTTGATTTTTGTGTATGGTGTAAGGGAGTGTTCTAGCTTCATTGCTTTACATGCTGCTGTCCAGTTTTCCCAACACCATTTGCTGAAGAGACTGTCTTTATTCGATTGTATATTCTTGCCTCCTTTGTCGAAGATGAGTTGACCAAAAGTTTGTGGGTTCATTTCTGGGCTCTCTGTTCTGTTCCATTGGTCTATATGTCTGTTTTTGTACGAATACCATGCTGTCTTGATGATTGTAGCTCTATTGTATTGTCTGAAGTCTGGGAGAGTTATTCCTCCAGCCTCTTTCTTTCTCTTCAGTAATGCTTTGGCAATTCTAGGTCTTTTGTGGTTCCATATAAATTTTATTATGATTTGTTCTAGTTCTGTGAAATATGTCCTGGGTAATTTGATAGGGACTGCATTAAATCTGTAGATTGCCTTGGGCAGTATGACCATTTTAACAATATTGATTCTTCCAATCCAAGAGCATGGGATATCTATCCATTTTTTAAAGTCTTCTTTAATTTCCTTCATCAATGGTTTATAGTTTTCTGTGTATAAGTCTTTCACCTCCTTGGTTAGATTTACTCCTAGGTATTTTGTTACTTTGGGTACTATTTTAAAGGGGATTGTTTCTTTACTTTCTTTTTCTGTTGATTTATCATTAGGGTAAAGAAATGCAGCTGATTTTTGAATGTTAATCTTGTAACCTGCTAACTTGCTGAATTCTTCCATTATTTCTAGTAGTTTTTGTGTGAACCTTTTAGGGTTTTCTGTATATAGTATCATGTCACTGCATATAGTGACACTTTTACCTCTTTTCCAATTTGGATCCCTTTTATTTCTCTCTCTTGCCTGATTGCTCTGGCTAGGACTTCCAAGACTATGTTGAATAGGAGTGGTGATAGTGGGCAGCCTTGTCTTGTCCCAGATTTTAGTGGGAAGCTTTTGAGTTTTTCACTGTTGAGAACTATGCTGGCTGTAAGTTTGTCATATATAGCTTTTATTATGTTGAGATACGTTCCCTCTATACCCACTTTGGTAAGAGTTTTTATCATAAATGGGTGTTGGCATTCTAGTTTTTTTAATTCTACTTTGTTCAATTTTTTTTAACATTAGCTGAGATATTCATGAAATTACTCAGTTCAGCAAAGAAAATCATAATTTAGCCAAAGTTAAAAAAAGTATAGCACAGTTTAAAAAAATAGTAACAAAATATTTAGAAAATATTAAGATAAATGGAGATCAAAACATAAAATGTTCTTAAATCTAATTGATAATATAATAATGTCTTGCAACGAGAATCTCCAAGTTATCCTTTAGAACCATGTCTTCAATATAACAATACAATGGATATTTTAAAATCAGTTGACTTAATACTTCTCGAGGGTAAGACCATGATAATAAATTTTAACTTACATTGGAGAGTGACTTATCACCTGCCTAAAAGAGAAGAAAAGTACCTTAGTATTTCAGCAATCAAACCAAGACTATATCTAAAAGACTGCCTATGTCAAGATGCAGTATTCTGGCATTTATGGTCCCCTGTATCTACTATGCCACTCCAAAGAGTTCAAAAGCAACATGTACTGAGAAAATAAAAAATACAGGACTGAAAAATAGCAGAATTCTTTCTCTCCCCCATCCTGGGAATTTTTCCAATACCAGGAGAATAAGTATACTTGTCTGTAATTAACTTCCAGGAAATATTTCTTCTCTTCTACTTTTTAAATATCCACTGTTATTCACCCTTATGTACCTTCAATCTCCCCTTATTACCCACAGTATGTTTAAGAAAAGTCTGTAGTGTCCTATGTCTCCTCTGGTGTTTTTATTTTATCTATTTAGTTGCTAATCCAATACTCACTTGGTTCTAGGAAGGATTTAAAGTAGCTTACAAAGGCATATAAAATATAGCTATATGTTGTGGGCTAATCCTTTCCTAGGCATGGTAAACTGAGTTTTGTTTTGTTTTATTTTTTTAACCAGTAGATGTATGCCAAGTGTAAATGGTATAGCTTCTTTGTCTGAATATGTGACTCACCAATAGATAATTGTTACACAGCCCTCCTCCCCCAATATCCCCAAATGCCTTGAACCCTATATTCTTTTCTCCCAAATAACCAAATCATTCTCTTTAGAAAAATGAGATGATGCTAATAACCACAATAAGCAATAAAATCAGAACTAGGGTTACATAAATAAGAGAAAAGACTTTTAAAAATATTAGGAGTCTAAGGTTCTTCATATCTAGGTTTATGTTTGAGGAAAACTCAACTTCAGATGAAGAAAGATGAACACTTACCAGCAGAGTAGGAGTTACAAAAGTGAGGCAAGGATTTTCCATACCACCGTAAGGGAAGGATGGCGGTAAGACCAATAGGTCATACTGCCCCCAAACATACGGGCCTCCCAGATCTTCTGCAATTTTAAGCATAGATTCAGTCTGGAAAATTAATGCATATATTTGTATGTCTTAATCATTACCATAATGAATTTCTTAAGATTGTACATTGCTTTCTATGAAGGCTATGAGATAGTGATGCTTATTTACAATGAAAATGACACAAAAATGCATGGACTGCAAATCCACATAAAATAAGATATACTATTTGATTCTTTTACCACATTACTTAAAACCATCTCATTTCATACTTAAAATCTTAAATCTATTGTCTACCACAGTTGTTATTATAAGGGGTAACTTTAGGACCAACCTCAGAAAATTCATAAGCAGACTTTTCCACCTGCTCTTTCTCCGACCATACCAGTGTTCTTGGGCCAATTTGCCTGCAAAGTGAAAAAGCTTAATAAAAACAAAATTCAAGACAAATTACTCCCCTGGTTCCAGGAAAGATTTAAAGTATTGCATACAAATCCTTAGAGTAGGAGTGTGATTTACCATGTGCTTATGGGGAGGAGGTGACGTTAAATGGGTTCTCTGAGGTACAAACCTCCCATTGTAAATGTGGCAATAAATCCACGTGTCTATACGGAGGTGCAGTCTGGGCCAAGTGAAAACTGAGACATGAAGTGCCTCCAAAGGTTAGCTTTTTGGCTCCGGTAAGACCTTTAGGGATCTAGTTTCTTCCCTCAGTCTTACAACTACAGAAACGCAGTCATGGCTTAATCAGAGATTGTTCCAGAACAAGGGGGGATATAAACTTTGTTATGCCCTTAAAGACTGAACATTTTTATATACGAAGAAACAAACAGAAAAAGAAGGAAATCCTGTCACATGCTATAACATGGAAGAAACTTAAGGACATTTCGCTAAGTAAAATAAGGCAGAGAAGGACAAATACACTATGTCTCCACTGGTGGGGTATCTGAAGTAGTCAAATTCAGAGAACAGAAAGAACAGTGGTCACCAGGGACTGGAGGGAGGTGGAAATGGGGGTTGTTGTTTCAAGGGTACAGTGTTTCAGTTTTCCAAGATGAAAAAGTTTTGGAGATCTGTTTCTCAACAATGTGAATATACTTAACACTAGTGACTACTGAATTATACATGTTAAAATGGTTAAGATAGTAAATGTTGTGGGTTTTTAAAACCACAATAAAAAAAGAAGAAAAAAACAATTATAGTATCACTTATATAAGACTAGAATGCAAAAACATTTTTTTATCTAAATTTCATCTTAAAAATTTTATGCAATGCCAAATCCCAAACAATAAGACTCTGCCTTGATATTCTGCCCCAGAGAGGCAGTGGATTCTAAAGCAGTGCTTCTCCAACTTCAGTATGCATACAAATTATCTGTGGAGCTTGTTCAAATACAAATTTTGATTTAGTAGGCCTGGGATAGGGCCCAAGAATTTACATTTCTAACCAACTCCCAGGTGATGCCAAAGCTATTGGTCTGTGGACCACAGTGAGTAGAGATGGTAACCAGTGCTATCCAACATAAAATTTATGTATGAGAGCCACAAATGTGAGCCACATATGTAATTTTAAATTGTCTAGTGGCCACATTTTATAAAAAAGGCCAAATGAAGCTGATGAAATTAGTTTTAATAATATATTTTGTTTAACCCAACATATCCAAAACATTATCATTTCAACAAGTAATCAGTATAAAAGATTACTAGTGAAATGTCTTGCATTCTTTTTCTCATACTAAGTCTTTAGAAATCCAGTGTGTGTTTTACACATACAGCACATCTCCAGGCACAGTGGTTTGTGGCTGCCACCATAGATAGCAGACCTCCATGCTGCATGGACTCCAAAGTCAGAGGGCTGAGATATGGGTCCTGGCTCTGACATTTCCTAGCTCTGTGACTCTGAGCCGATTATCTAAACTCACCGAGCATCCATTTCTTTATTGGTAAATGAGAAGAAATAATTGTATCCACTCCACAGTTGTGAGGATTCAATGGGGTGATGCATTGGAGTTGGCAATCAGACCTGCTGATTGTCAGCGGCTGTGACAGTTATTATAATTATCATTTAGTGAGTGCCTCCTCTAGGCCAGGAGCTTTACATATGTTAAGTATGTTAATCCTCACAAAACTCCTTTGAAGTATATGTGATTATTTCTAGTTTTTAGGTGGAGATAAAACTCAAAGAGGTGAGTTGGCCAAGGATGTAGATAGTTAACTGCTAGAGCTGGAACCAGAATCTGTGTTTGCCTGACTTCACCATGTCCATGTTTCTGGCATTTTAAAGGAAGTGATTACTACAGCCATTCTTAATTGTCCGTTGTTTAGAAATAAGAATAAACAAAAAATTAAGAAAGAAAGGCACCCCAGTTGTTGGTAACATTTTAACAAATTATCTGATATTTCTGTAATATTTATAGGTTTCCAAATGCTTTAATATATTTTATCTCATTTGTTTCACAGAACCACCCAATGAGGTAGGAAAGGGGGATATTATAATTTCAAGGATGAGGAAATGGAAGTTATGAGAAGTGACTTGTTCAAACTTATGTTAGACTCCAGATCTCTAAAGGTAAGCACATGTTCATTCTATAATACTTGGGAAATCTAAGGGGTGATTGTTAAAGATTTTTTAGCATAAAAAATTTGTTACTTACATTTCATGATTAGATTGAGTGTTTCTAGGGCTGTCAGCTTGGTATCTTGAGAAATACACAACTGATCTACCACTTAATCCTGACAGAAGTTCAAGACGCCTAAGATTTAATCTTTTCATAAACCCCACAATTTGTTCAAAAGCTCACCTGCTTTCTAAAGCGCCAACAACTAACGCAATCAAGTAGCAGGGGATCGGAACCTAAGGGGCAGACAAAACACAAACCACATGCTCGAATGAGTGTTTAAAAAGGTTTCAGAATAAGATGATTTGTATTCAAGAGAAAGTAAATTCCCTTTCAAATCTCCAAACATTCATATGTATTACTTTCCTTTTGTATCTCTCAAATTGTTCTCATTTCTGAGGGGTTCAAATAGTTCAAATTTGTGACATAAAACATTTCAAAACATTTCCCTTTTATATCATTAGGAAGGAAAGCATCTGAAATGTGAGAAACATGATTGCACATAGTATTACAAGGTATATTTTAAGCATTTCACAAAAATTAACATACAAGAAGGCATCTAGGCTTTTCTCTTCAGTTTTTTGTCATTTTCTCTTGAATTAAAAACATTTTTTTAAATTTCTTTTTTAAAACCATTCCTGGTAGATTTGAGAGACATGCAAAATAACCTAGCAGTAAGAGGATACTGAAGGTTTGGGAGGTTGGAATCCCAGAAGCTTGTGTGGGAGCAAAATTGTCCACTGTGGCTCCATTACATGTTCTGTTAAAGAGACTTTAAAAAGTGCGTGCGCGCGCACACACACACACAAACTATTCATTACAGTCAAAGATACAAGTCAAATTACCAGCTACATAGGAATTTTAACTTAAAGGACTGTAACAGAGTGCTTTTTTGGTCTAAGACAGCTCTTCCATTTGTAAATGCTACATAATCATGTGCCCATGCTCTGGTACAGGGCAGGTGAAAGTGTAATTTAGGAACCGGGAACCTGCTAGTGACTGAGCTGAGGGAAAATGGGATCGGGGCACCCCCAACTATGCCTATCGAGCAGCCTCTTTCTTCAGGTCAACACTGGGAGCAGAACCAAATATATTCAAAGCACAAAAGAAAAAGAAATGAAGAAAACAGCAGAGGGCAAAAGCTCTGGATGGGCAAAAGCTATTTGTAGCTCCCCACCACCTAATACAAAAATCTAGACCCTAAGATCTTACTTTTTGGCTGAATCTGTATATTTTCCTGCTTGAGTCCTCTGGGTCTGGTGCTTCTCCATCACGAATGGCACTCATCAGTGCTACCAGTTCTTTAGGGACAGACACCTAATTGAGAAGATGTTGTTGTCAGTTAAAATTAAAAGGTTCTATGTAAAATAACTGTTCTTCCCGCCTTCTTGACTATCGATACAATAGACTGTGAACCCAATACATTTGTATGTATCAGTTTTATAAATAGAATCAGCAATATATAAAGCTGGCTTCTTTAAAAATGAATGTGAAATATCTGAACTATCTACTTATCCATTCATCCATCCATATTAAGAGCATTTGGTAGAAACTAGATTAAAATCCTAGCTCTGCCATTTACTAACTGCATGGACTTCGGCAAGTAACTTCCCTAGGCCTCAGTTTCCCCCTTCTGGTAACTTCCCCAATCTTCATAAGATTGTTGCAGGGAATCCATAATGTGAATGAAGAGCTCAGCACCACGCCTGGCAATGGCAACCACCACCCCTACTCCCCTCAACACTCTCAGAAGAGATTCCAAAGGATGCTATACTCACTTCAGGACAGAGAATACAATTCTGAACAGTCTCATACTTAAAACATAAACTTGGAGTTATAAATTGTACTTTTTAAGGGTCATGAATGTGAGAAACAAACTTATTGTTGAGAAATGTGAAATAAGTTTCTCTGGAAATTTGTATGGGAAAAGATCCTCATGGGACAAGACGTATGGTCACTTAAGTGTGTGCCCTCCCCCCATGATTCTGAAAGTTTGACTTCTGATGAATGTCGGAATAAAGGATCATCCCCTGAGTATTCATGATCTAGCCAGCATCCAGCCCAGTAATGCTGGACTTTCATGTTCTTCCCACATGGCCCAGTCCTCAAAGCTATCACTGAGCCAGGCCCAGAATCAGCAGCTCCAGAACCAGTGCTGCAAGAACTATAGGGCCCAGAGCTTAAAAGCATGCAAGAAACACTCTGGTCCCGCTTCCTCCCTTCACTTGGGCAGTGACCTATTACACAGATGAGACAAACGGAGGTCATGAGGTCAAAAGACTTGTCCAAGGTCATACAGTTATTAAGTCCAGAACCTGGGATTCCTGGCCTCCAAGTATAGTTTTCTACGGCACTGTTCTATGGGCAGGGTTGTGGGGTGATCTGGGACTCAAGAAGGCCCTGTAAATACATGTTGGTTCCCAATTCTATTTGCTTGGTCTAAGTCAGTCTAGCCTCTAGGAGAGCATTTATTTATTAATTATAGTCTACCTTTTCCTAAATGGATTAGTAGTACCCTAGACAAGAATACTTTGGAAATGTACACAGACAAGTCTGCAGTATATGCCCCCACTAGGATACCTGGATAGATGCTTTTATGGCTAGAAAGTGCATTTTTAGGAACTTTAATTCTACAAATGTCAATTTTTTTTATTTAAAAAGAGTTGTTCCCAAATTCTTGTTTTTAGGTCCAGAATTCTGAATTCCTTTTAAAATGAGTGGCACTCATTTCCTTTTTTCATACTTATGTTTGAAATAGCCTTTAAAATAGAAATTCCAAATAAGGTCCATAGCCTCTTTTTTATGTATTTCAATAATGAAGTAAAATATTTCTAACTATAAAAATTCAATTATTATCTCTGCTTATCATTTATACCACATTTACTTACATGGATCATTTTGGAAAAATATCCCATGCTCATGGATTGGCAGAATTAATATTGTTAAAATGTCCATACTACCCAAAGCAATCTACAGATTGAATGCAATCCCTATCAAAATACTAGAGCGGATCATTTAATTCGGTTAGTAGTTTCAGTGATATTTACCTCTGCACTGTAGGTTAATTTCACAGAAGGAGTGTCCTGGCAAGGAAGAATTGCTCTGCAGTGAATGGCCTGGGAGGGGGAGGGGAAAAAAGAAACAGCTATTCCTCTGTCTCCTAAATCAAGTCATTAAGAGATCATTAAAATTGTGCATTGTCCTTAGACATATTCATTTTAAAAATAAAAATATGCCTCACATTTCTTCAGCTCTTTTAAAGTAACAAAAGTAGACCTGTGGATAAAAAAAAAACCCCTGATTTTCCATTTTATTGTATGGTCAACCCCCACATTTCAGCTGAAGCTTGAAGCAAGGTTAAGCAGTGATTCCTGAGTAATAGTAGTGCCCAGTGAGAAGCTGTTGGGAACCCTGAGTAAAAAGGGCTCTTCAGTGAAGTACATTTGAGAACCATGGCATATTACATCCCTGTCTGGGAGAGTCACTGGTAACATTAGCCTCCTGAAGGCTCTGACAATACCTACAATAAAGAAACCTGTTTGAATTCTTATACTTATTTCAACATGAAACGCATTTTCCTCTGGTTAGTTATTAACATCTAAAGGGGCATGAGTGTTTTGAGAAACACAGCTTGGGGCATGTTGCTAGAGTCTTGACTTTGATCTTGCAGCAAACTACAAAAGTAAACACTAGGAAGATAAGGAGGGAGAAAGAAAAATCTTTCTCACTACCATCTAGACAGATTCATTCACATAATATGTAGTGTTTCTTTGCTTGCACATCAATCTGTCGTAAACATCAGTTCCATCAAGAAGAATGGCCAGAGTACCTGTGATTTTATACCCTGGTCTGTTCACAGATAAGTCTGTATCTATTGCTGGTGAACAAAGGAATCCTAGCCTCTTTGAGACAGTCTACTGAGCTTAAAGGACTACTGATACTAACATCTCTCTCTGAAGTTGTTATAAATCCCAGACATACTTTATGCTTCCATAAACTTCCTTCTATCCTCTATCCTCCAAACTCTAGCCCTTTTCAACTCAGATCTGTAGATTCTTCAAAGATATGGGGATCCCAAATGACCTCTAGATGGATTCGGTATAACTAGAAAAACCACCCAGTTCTCTCTCCCAAAACAAGGTTCCAAGACCATGCCTTTACGGTTCCTTAATGGTTTGGTTATGTGACTCAGCAATGCCAGAGCATTTTGTATGTATTGCACTGGATAAAACTAAATCCAGGAAAATATGCATAGACAACTGTAAGCAAACTCATCAAACAAAATCATTTCCAGATGCTTCTTATCAACTGCAATAATTTCTTAATTTAACTAATCTCTTTCCTCCATTTCAAAAACTGATTCCAACAAGAAATGGAATAATGTGTTCAAAATTTACATTCTTGTGACTCACAAGTCTTACATTTCTTGCCAACTTTAGTTTATGGACAATCCATAAGAATTAGTGATGAGAATCACGTAAGAGATAGTGAATAATTGGTACATTCTTGCCTAGAATATTGTATCTCTTCCAGATTAGTGAACTAAAGGTTTCTTAGATTAAAAAGAGGTTTCAATTGGCAAAAGAAAATAAATATGTCTAAATCAGATGCCAGCATTGCTTCCTTTTTGATATACTTACATTCAAATGTGAGCCTACCACAATATCTATCACACAGGAATATTAAAAGGATTAAATATATGAAGTACCTAACACAGTGCTTGGAAATACAGTCTATGCTTAATGAAGTGAGTTCCTTTAACTGTAAACTATTTGATTACTAACAGAATTAGTTTTTTTTCTTTCAGAGGAGTTTTATACTTACTATCTTTGTGACAGATCATCCTTAATTATGTGGTCCTTTATTCTTAGTTTTTATACAGAAAACATAGTTTAAATCAGATCATTTTAAAGCGATATTCAATATATTTACATAATATTTACATTTGTAAATGTATATGAAAATCAGAAAAAGATACACACCAACTCAACAGCTACCTCTGGGCAATGGTGTCTGGAGAGGATGGGAAATCTGATCTTTCACTTTCCTTTTCTTTATTGTTAGCAATTTTCGTAACCAGTACATACTTTGTTTTATCAATGTTTTCCTTTCATTTTTTGACCATTTATTGAGTGTACTCTGTGCCAAGTTCTATGCTAGGTGCTGAGGATATGAGTATCAATATGACCTGATAGTCCAACCTAGGTAAACACGTTTTCAAATTAAAGGAAGTTTCTTTTTTGAAGTTATATGTGAATTGTTAATAGTGAGAGAGATAAATGAAAATATATGTAGGTTTTATAAGATAAAATAAAATACTGTCTTAGGTAAGACTCATGTATCCATGAGATCTCTGTCCATTTACTTCATTTAACCACATGAGCTGAGAATAATAAATCATTCCAAATCCTTTTTACCTGGCACTGACTAAAGAGATAGGGGTGTTCCTTCCCAGAAGTTTGTTCTGGTGTGAGCCACTGAAGAGCAGAAGATGTTGGAGATGTCTCAAAAGAAATCTCTATAACAACTTCTTGATTTCTATATGAAAGGAACAAATGCATTAGTAGAGTACAATTCAGTCTATCTAAAATTTGAATTTATAATACATACACTGAATAATATAAATAATATTTTACGAGAGTAGGTTCTCAGAATATCTGCTGTGCACTTTCTTTCCTGAATGCCAGGTATCTATTTCTTACCTGAATGAAGATGTAACAGGAGCTATTATTAGTTGACTCTCCCACTTTTTTTTCTGTGATATCATGTGATCTTTTACAGTAGTGGGAAAGTAGAAGAAATAATTTTGGAACTTCGACTACCACCGCTTGGGTGCCAGACCATAACAGAGCCTAGAGCTAGTCTGCAAGCTGTTACTGAACAAGGTAAGTCAAGAACTTGACAGTAACTTTTTATGTCTAAGAATTTAAAAATGTGTGCTTGTATTTAATCTTTTCTTCCTAGTAATTCATTTTTATTGCATTTTACAAAAGTATTAGCCTGTGACAGATTGGAACTAACAAAAACTGGCCCTTCGCCCCAGGTAGTTTGAGCAGTGCTGTTAATGAGGAAACAACAAATGCTCTGGAGACCAGTGGCCGTGCCTGTGTTTGAATCCTGACTCTGCCACTGACTGGCTGTGAACTTGGGCAAATTATTTCACCTCCCTATGCCACAGCTGTTTCATCTATAAAATGCAGTTAATGATATACCTCCCAAATGATGTGTTTCCTTTCTTTTCCTTAAATGGGAAGGGAAAGCATGGAAACACTGGCCACTGGTAGATGGGAGTAGATCAACCTTGTTCTAGGCCAGTGGCTTTCCACCCTTTTCCCCCTGCCCAGTATATCAAGGAATGGGATATACTCCCAATATGGCAATTCTGGCAGCCACTTTCTTGAGTAAGTTAAATTCTCTCTCTGAGATTCCCTTTCCTCATCTGTAAACATAGATCATACCACAAAGGGTTACTGTAAGGTTTAGATGAAAGAATACATCTAAAGCACTTATCCTGAGATTGGTACATAGAAACGGTTCTGCTGTTTGTCACTGCTGTTGTTGCATGAATAAAAGTGGCTGGCCTCTGGGGACGAGGTGGAAAACGTGCAGCTTGTAAAAGCTTCCCAGATGATCCTGAGATGCCTCCTTAAGATGGTGAGACCCACCATCACTCTAGATGTTACTAAAATGATGAGTAAAGAAGTAACAGTTATCAGAAGTCCTATTCTTGAGTAATTTATATGAGTTTCTTTAGTGTCTTAAGAACATATAATGTTCACTATAAGCTTCAATCTGAACAGATTGGTAAGAGTAGTGTGCCAATTACTACATACACACAAACTAAAAATAGGAAATGGGAAAAAATGTCTAAATTAAGTGAAAATATATTTCCCCTTTATTTAACTATAAAAGAGAAAGATGGATAACATTCGTACTTGCACAGAGCAATAGGAAGAGAGATTTCCATTGGTGATCCTTTGTAACTTTGTCTTTCTCCAAGAGTATATTTGACTTCTTGTCCATTGATGACCACTTTTTGTATTGTAAGGTCCTTTGTATCCAGAATCTAGAATTAAATTAATATTGTTACATGGTAAGAAAATAGTTTTATACAGCAGAGAAAACTAGTATTAGATATAGGCTAACTACAATGATTACAGAGTAAACTAGTTGTTTAAGGATAGTAAGATAGAGTGAAATTACAGGAATTCAAGGAGTTGAAAGTTAGTATAGATCCCAATTAATGGGACTCTAAGCTTCCTGAAACTTTGGGGGTGTTAATATTTGCAGATATATTGTTAGGTAATTCTGGGACTTTTGCACAAATTCCTGGCTTTAAGGAACAGATCTAAATTAAAATGCCCTTGCTTCTGTCTCCTAAAACTTAACTTCTCTGCTATGAAAAAAATTCATTTATAACTTGTTTCTTTCATCAGGACTCAATATATCTTATCATATATTTCTTCCTACAATTCATATAGTCCAACTGCTATGCCTACTTTCATATATCCAAAAATTAAAACAAACCTTAGCACTTGTTAGGCAAATAAGCAAACCGCACATCGCTGCTGTTGTGTATCTAGAAAAAGCCCAACCTGGTACAGCAACCCTGACCAAATGACCCTACAGAGGATGGGAGAGCATATCTACTTGCCATGGCTGATTGAGGACAACTGTTTTGGGCAGGAAGTGGGTGGCACAAGTGCTTGAATATTTTCCATCCCAATTAATTCTCTATCTGAGCCCTAGAAACCACAGCCTCTGATTATTTCTCAACTAATCTCTTGTTCTAGAATCTTCAACCTTCCTATGCCACAAGACTGTTTCCAAACAGTCCAAGCACACCTCCCATATTATTTTTAAAACTTTCTCAATCCTTCTGCCCACTTGGATAACTATACCATTTTTCTTCCTGCTTTCTTAAACTCCAAGGGCAATCTATAGCTGCTGTTTCCACTTCCTCATCGGCCTCTCCTCCCGTCCCCCTCTTCAATCTGGTTTCTAGCTCTTCTGCCACTGAAAGGGCCGACCTCCTGATCAACAGGTCTTTTCTGTTCAGTAACTTGACCTCTGTACATTCACAGCCCTTGTGGGCCACACCATCTGTTTGAAGCCCTCTCCTTGGCTTCTTCAACTTTTCAGACAAATGGTTCTCCTGCTTGTCTAATGCTTTTTCTCTCCCCCTTCTTTCTGACTCCTAAATATGGAAATGTCCCTGTGTGCTGGCCTTGGTCCTTTGGTTTCCTTACCGTGGTCTTCATTCCCTAGCTCTCGCTCACACCCACATCTTCACCTAAAACCTCTGTGCGGATGACTACTGGTCGATTTCACAGTTGTACTCCCTCCCCAGGACTTCAGCAGATTATTTCTAATTGCCTGCTTGACATTTCCAGGAGAAATATCATCTCATATTCAATAGGCTTCTAGAAATTCTAAAAACAAAGCCACCATTATACCTCCTAAGTTTGCCCTCTTCCCTGATTTCTCTTTTCTGTTGATGGGACTCAACTTACCTAAGGTTCGAAACATTCAAATAATCCACAATTGATCCCACTTCCCAATCCTGCATAGCCAATTAACAAGTTTTTCTTTTACACTGTCCTCATACTTTTCCTTTCCTTCTACCGCCAGCCTAGACCAGGCCCTGGACTATTAGAACTGCCCACTATCTACTGATCTTCCTACCGCTGGCATCTTTCCCTTAAAATCTGGCCTGGAATAGCATAGGGAGTTAGACTGCCAAGAAACAGCCACTTTCCAGTCACCTCTCTTTTGTACTCTTTTGTGTCAGTTAACTGTGGGTAATGAGCTCAGGACATTTTCTCAATTTTATTCTTATGTCTCTAGAGTCAGCAGTTTTGAGTTGGGAAGAAAATTCCATCCTGATTTAATTTTTCTTTTTTTTTTTTTAGAGCAGCCAAATTTGTTATGACTATCATCTGTTTCCCTCCCAGTGGGCAATTATTTCTTTCAGGGTACTCTCTTTTTTGGGTTATCTCAGTTGTTGCCCTTACTCTAAATTAGGACTGATTTCTCTTCCTGCACTTGCATATTCAGAAATACTAGATTTTATATCTTAAGAATAATAAAGTTACTCCTCTGTCCCTTCATTCTAGTACCTATTTCTGAATATCTGATTTGTTGTAGAAACTTGATTGGAATATCTTACGTATATAAACTGCTTACGTTTATGCTACTCTTAAAACCATAAGGAAAAGTTATTTGGGTCATTTCCCAGTTGTATTTCCTGTATTGCCTAAACTTTTCAAATCTGTTCAGAATCAGGACTCAGGTTACTGTTATAACTATTTTTTTGCGAAACCTTTTTCATACCCTCTTGGGTTTGTTACAGCAGCTCTCTCCTATAGAGCTCACTGTACTGCATTATCATCATTTGTTTTCTTCACTAGACTGAGGGTTCTTAAAAAGACAGAATGCTACTTAGGCTTGCATTCCCAGGGCTCAGCACAGTGCCTGAGAAACAGCAGGTGTCAGCAGATGCATGAAGCAAGTCCTGGACCAAGGGGAAACAGAAAATGCAATGTTTAAGCTGTATTTCTCAAGTCCTAACCTTAGCTATCACTCCCAAATTACTTAGGAAATTCCCCTTCCAATTTCACTAATAAATGTTATTAAGAAATTGATCAAAAACAGTAATGAGAAAGAAAAAGTAAACTGGATAGTTGACAATTTGGAATTAGTACTTTTCAACAAATATTTATTGAGCACCAAGTATGTATAAGGCCAAGATACCCATACATAGTTATAAGAAACAGCCCTCCTACAGGAAGTTACTGAGGCTATAATTTACTTTATGTCACAGTAAATAACACCCTCCTTGAATAACACTCAAAAAGAGTTGTACCAGCAGCTGGCCAGTTGCCATGGACTCTGTAACTGATTCCCTTTTTGCACAGATTGCCAGGAAGTTCCCCATCAACCCTGTGGTCCACTTTTTGTGTGTCTCCAGCTTTATGCCATGTGTTCTGCGTCCCCTATCCTTATTCTCCCTTCCTCCAAATTCTTTAATTATATTTAATCTTATTATACTGCATATGTTATTTTAAGCAGTCTCAAATTCTTTCTGCAACAAAGCAGGGTTAAAATAAAAAAGCTTTATGCCTCATTATTACATACATTATTACATCTCTAGTTACATTTTCTACCTGTTATTTGCAGGGTGCTATAATGAAAGAGCTATGCGGCTATGTGTTAAAAGCAAAATGAAAACTGAAACAACACCTTGATCTGATCCTCAGCTCAGCCACTTACTTAGTTAAGACCTGAGGGTTTGCAGTCAGAAAGATGTATTTAATTTCCACCTTCTGCCACTTACTAGCATATATGATATTGGCCAAGATATTAAAACTTCTTTGAGCTACCAACATCAGTAGAAATAACCCAAAACTTTAAAAGGAGTTTTTAGAAAAGCTGGGGATTCATCCCGTGAGAGCTCTTTCAACATTCCCCAGCATCATGGACTCCAAGAACAGAGAGGGAGAGAATGCATGGTGTCCTCATCCAGCACTGGCCCTGGGTCCTCTCTGCCAGAGGTGGTGAGGTATGGTGCCAACTCACCTTCAAGATACAGTTAGCACTGTTCACAGTGCCTCAGTACAGCCCACAGTAAGCTTAGGCACTGCTTTCTAACTGAATTCATCCATTAATTCATTAAACTTTTGAGTGTCCTCTACCTGCCAGGTGCTATACTAAGAACCCTACCTTCCCTACCTTCAAGAGTCCATCATCTAGTAGAGGAAACAAACAAGCTAACTTTGAATAAATAAAACCAAACTCTTGGCCTCAGGTTATTGTTTTAAGTAAGAAACAATTACAAACAGATGTTCCCATACTACAATTAGCCTTCCTTTTCTAAAATCTAACATTATCACAATTCCAGGTTCTAGTTTACTAAACAGACCTGCCAACTAGAAGCCATAATTTAAAAATCTTACTTCTCTTGAGATTTCAGGAATGCAAAAACAATGGGCATTTTTAGATTGGGATATTGAAGAGATATTTTTTCCAAATTTTAAGCATCCTGGCTCTTGTTTACTCATGGAACAGAAGTAAAGCTTTTATTTTTTTAAAAACAGGTGAGGGTTCAAGGTCATATTAAGCAATGATAAACTATTAAAATTCACTTTCTTTTAATAAAGAAAAATAAATAAAGAAAAAAGAGATTGCTTTGAAAGAGGACTTCATTTCAGCCAGTCCTGCCTGAGCAAAGCTGTCTACAATAAAAGATAGCATGGCACTTCAAGCAGACCAAAGTACAACCTACATGGAAATAGTTACCATCTTGCTTATAATGCTTTTATTTAGTTTTTTTCCTTATAGTACTTCTGGAAACTACATATCAATACATAGAGGGGTCGGCCTATTTTTCAAAAGAATTAGTCTAGAAAAATGTTACCGGACAAAGAGGAAGAAAGTTCCGTGCTACGTTAGTTTATATTAATGAACTCAAAATACAGGTCTATTACTCAAGCAGGAAAAAGTCGTGAATACCACGAACTCTTATCCAAACTTTTTATGCCCAATTAATTGACCCCACTTGATATCCCTCCATTAAGCCCACAATACCCTTTATCTGGTTGCTTATTGCTGGGCTTTAGTAGATATCACCATACTACTCTATGCAAAATATACTGTGGCTAGTCTTTTCTTGTTCCTTTAATTTTTAAAACGCTTATCTATGAAAATTCTTTAGGTGAAAGGTGCCATCTTTCCAATACGATCAGACAATTAGAGTAAGAACACTGAATACAGGTTATGTTGTACAGATAAAATAATTTAATAACATTCCATAAATCTAAACAAGGTTTTCATCATTCAAGTGGTTAGAGAGCTTGTAGAAGTCCATATTTTCTAAGAAGCCCAATATTACTTGCTTCTTGAAACCGACTACTAATAAACTGTACTGAGACACCCTTAGAATGCTTGAATAGTCTACCTATCCTTAAATTATTATTAGAAAAGGTTGGTAAGAATCAAAGGTAGGAAGGACTATGAACCCGGAGAGAAAGAGGTGCACCTGGAGTTAGAAAGCAGAAAGAAAGTGGAAGTGTTAGAGCAGGGCTGGGAATTTTAGAGGGGTTGAGAACAAATGGCAGGGAAATTGAAGGAAGACGGTGATCAGTCGTATCTTGCAGACCTGCTAGCTGAAATAAAAGGGCCTGGGAGGGAAGGGTGGAACTGAGAATTGGTAGGATACAGGGCCTGAGACTTAGATGAGACTGTGGACTGAGGAAGGTGCGCCAGGGAGTGGAAGAAATCTGGGGCTTGCGAAGGGAGTTCTGGGCTGCAGGCCGAGAAAATAGGGAAACCACAGGGGGCATTAGCGCTGGGAACGAAGATTATGGGGAGAAGTGGGAAATACTAAAGCGAAATCTGATCGCTGGGTGAGGACTGGGGCGTGGGGATGGGCACCAGGATGTTGTGCCCAGGGACTGGGAAGGGATCTTTGGAGGAAGGGTGGTGAAGGAGGAATGCAGAGGCGTAAATTGGGTTGGGAGGGAACTAAACGGGGTGAGCAGGGTCTGAAGAAGGGGACGCTGAGAAATGAGTAGGGACTGGAGAGGAGGTGCGGAATACGGGTTGCTAGCTGCGGAGGAACAGCGAAGGATGCGCGAAGCAGGATGGGGTGTGGGTCTGGGAAGGGGCCGCAGCGGGGTGAGAGACCGAGGCGGGCGGCCGGGAAGAGGCGGGCACTGGGAGACTGTCCCACCATACCAGGCTGCGCAGATGGTCCTCCTGAGACTGGACGGTGAGCGCGGCAGACCCCGTCAGTACCCGGCGAGTAAAGTCGACACTGCAGCGCAGATGCAGGTGCCTGGTCTGGCAGACGGACGCTGGGGAGGCTAAGGAGCACGTATCCACTACCTCCGGCATGGCTCTGGGAAGTCCCGCCAGACACGATCCGCACCCCAAGCCTTAGCTGCCACTCAGACGGGACTACTCGACTGAGAGCGAGAGGAGGAGGGAAGGGAGGTAAAGCAAAGGAGGAGGGAGTCGCGGCGCCCGCCGGGAAGGGAAGTTTCTTAAACTCAGGGAAGAGTAGGGCACCGTGTGGGTGGAACTACAAATCCCGTGGTGCAGCGCTACAAGGCGTACGCTTTGCTCCCTGGGAGCGTGTGTGCCTAGGGGTGCTGAGGTGGATCGATTTTGCTCCCGAAGCCGGAGGAGGAGTAGAAGTTAGAGGAAGGGTGGGCCGACGGAAATAAGTGCAGCAGGAGCGCAAACTGAACACTTTCATTCTGGTTCCTTTCAACTTCGGTGGAAGTTGCAATGGTAGTAGAATATCAGGTCTGTTGGTATTGGTGGCTGTTGCTGGTAAAGGCGGGTCAAAAGGGATAAGAGATCTGCCAGAAGACTAACTTGTGTGCTGTTCCTCGTTAGTATAGTGGTGAGTATCCCCGCCTGTCACGCGGGAGACCGGGGTTCGATTCCCCGACGGGGAGACACAGGACATTTTTCTGCCGACTTTCACTCAAAAAAAATAAAAATGTTCATACAAACATTTTAACAGCTGATGTGAAAGAAATAGTCAATGTCAAGTTAACTGTGAAATTTACGTTTTAAAGCTGTTTTGTTGCTGCTTTGCCATGTCAGCAACCCATTACAAGTGAGCTCAGTTCTGTCAGTTCAACAGGTATTTTAGTGCTTATTATGTACATTTCCAAGTCCTGGAGGTCTAAAACGGAAATAAGTGATATTCCCATCTTAGAAATTTAGGAAGTTTATCTCAATATACTGTAACGAGAGAATTCTAAGATATGAGTGTGTACGGTTGGAAAAAGAATGCAGAGCTGGGACACCCTGGAGGAGAGGAAGGACTGAAGGATGAGTTGCCTAAAAAATGGGACCTGAGTTGAAACTGGGCAAAACTGGGAGAATACATGTCTCAAAGGACCTGAAACAGCTGAATTTTTAATCCTGAATGCATGAATGGGGTACTTATTTAAGAGTTTGTGCCACTGTATTCAAGAAGAGATATCCACAGACAACCACAAACGAATTCCTTGATTGATTACTAGATTACTTAAAAGATAGATATGCAGTAGGAATTGTTTTCTAAGATACTGCCAAATATTGACTGTACAAAATTAGCAATTCACAAACAATAGGGTTTTATGCATATCCAGTGGTGGATTAAGAATAGTTTTTTAAATGAAGCTTTCCATTGCTTCCATAAAATAAGGATAATACCAGGATGTATATACAAAAGGAGATTTTATTAAGGATGAAAAAGATGATTTATAAAAAGTTTTATGAAAAGAAAAGGGCATTTATGTGCAGAGCCATGTGAACAGGAACTATTTCAGCTCTACTGCTCTATAGATCTATCTGGAAGTTACTTAATCCCTTGAGGCCTCAGTCCCCTCAGCATAATTGAGATATTTCTGCCTTAGGGAGTTGTTAAAATAACATATGTGAAGTGCTTAGAGGTGTGCTTGCCCTAGAGTGATCATTTGTTACATGTTAGCTAGTATGATTATTTTGGCTGGCTTTTATTTTGTCTGTTTTGATCATCTTAATACTTATTCTTCCTAGTTTTAGAAAGACCTGGGAGATGAGAAGCTGATCACACTGAATTTAGGCCTCTAAAAAGAGTTTGCAACATTAGCAATGATCATGTTTTGACATGCATTTACATTCATGAAATTGCAATTGGTGCAACTGGTGAAAATGCAATTCCTTAAAAGGAGATAAGACTTCTCATTGCATTTCCCCCTTGCTTCACAGAGACTTTACCTTTCTTTAAATAGTCAGTGCAGTTTGCAGATACTGATTAAGTGCATTCTATTACACTATGCTACCTAGAATAGAGTTGGGGGAGGCTTTGTCCTACTTGCTGGATAATTACACCCTGGTACTAAGCTATACCAATGACCAAATATAGTATAGTATTGAAATGAAGGCCAAGGAGAACTATAAATGAAGTTCAGAGGGACAGGGTCCATCCCTTTAGGGAAGGTCAGGAGTAACATTGTGGATGATCTAGCATTTGAGATGGGGTGTGAAGGATGAGCAGGATTTAAATAGGAAAACTGGTAAGGGCTGTGGGATTGACCATGGGGAATGGAAGGTGGGCAGCTATCCAGGTGGATATGGTAGCAAGAATCAAGGCACGGGATCAGAAGCAGAGGTGTGTTTGGGAAAGAACAATCCTGGCAGTGCAGAATCTGTAACTGAGTAGGACCCTATGAGGCTTTCCCGGGACAGACCCCTCTTCCATATGCTCTGCTGTAGCTCCTCTCTGAAGTACCCAGATAATAGTGTCTGATACATATTTCCTGAGTTTTTCAGATGCTAAAACCACCACCAAATAGAAGAAATTAACTACTTGATGATCATGAGCATGTAGCCCCCAGACCATCTGGTGCCTAAGGAATGATAATGTTAACTGCCTGTCACCTCAACCAAACAATCAGAGAATTGTGCACGAGCTGATCGCACACCCTGTAATTCCCAACTCCTAACCTGGCTTTTAAAAATGCTTTGCTACAATCCTTTGGAGAGTTTGAGGGTTTTGTGCACAAGCCACCTGCAATAAACTTTTATCTCTACTCCAAACTCCAACATTTCGGTTTGTTTGGCCTCACTGGACGTTGGACACGTGAACTTGCGTTCGGCAACAAATCCTACAGGTTAATCCAGTGCCTCACATACTCCTTAATATCCTGCCTTTCTTCTTTCCTCTCTAAGTTATACATCTGATATGGTAGAGACCACTAGCTATTCCCCAACATTTATATTTATTTTCACTCTGAATAGTAGAACCTTCAATGTTTTGCTGGACACATGGTCTCCCAGCCTTCTTTGCAATTAGGGCATGTAATTAAGTGTTGGCCACTGGAAGATAAGTGGAATTGTCAATTATGACTTTCAGAAAGTATCCTTAACAGGGACTTTTATAAATATATAGAGCTAGAGCTCTGTCATGTTGTATCATGAGGTTGGAACTGCTGGAACCATTCACTGAGGGTGGAGTAGTAGCCCAGGAGCTATGAGCTGGAAGTAGCCAGTTCTCTGGTGATCATGGGAGTCCCCTGTGGACTGGACTTCTTTTCCTTGAGAGAGAAGTAAACTTCTGCTTTGTTTAATACAGTGTTATTTTGGGTTTTCTGTCATCCACTGGGGATTCAGTCTTTATTAAGACACCTGGTCTCAGTTGGATGGGTTTATCGATTTTGCCCTTGATACTTACCCTTGTCTATCCATTTGTCGCCACTTTATTGTGGACTATTGCATAAGTTTGAAAAAAGTTTTTTTATCAATTAGGCTTTCTTCCCTCTATCTTGTGTCTTCTGCAAGAGCATTCTTTCTAATTTAATCATCTCACTACCCTTAAAAGCCTTCAAGGTCTCCTCAATATCTCCACTAGATATTCTCTACCTTTGTTGGTAGATGTGGTTGCCTGGTGCTTTAGCTAAGAGAGTGTTCAAGCTGAGGATGGAGAGGTCATCAGAAGAATGAGAGACAGTGAAGAGGTGGTGTCAATGGATTGGAGCTCCTGTGGGGTTAAAGGATGCTTGAAATCAGAGTCCATATCTGGAAAGATAAGGGGCAGTGTGTGGTCAGGGAGTCTGACAGAATAAGATTATGGATGACTTTCTACTTTTGTGTAAAAGCGAGGAGAAGGATATATATATATATATATATATATATATATATATATATATATATATGTAATTTGTTTCTGTCTATGTAAAATGTTCTGGAACAATTCTCAAAAAACTCATGGTGTGGTTTGTCTATGGGGAGGAGCAGTAGGGTGGCTAAGAAAGACAAGTGAGAAGTCAATATTTCAACCAAGGAATCTGTTGAGCCTTTGAATTTTGATGTATGTGAATATATAACCTATTCAAAAAAAGTTACTTATGGATATTTTAAAAAATAAGGGTCTTCAGAATCAAAAACTACAAACAAAACCAAAAACAGCCTTTTGTGAATTCTTGTTTCCATGTGGCCCTCTATGCCACCAGTCTCACCCTGACACGCCCTGCTTCAGTCATGCTGAACACAACTTGCCCAAGATCTCTGCTCTCTCCTGCTCTTCCTTAAGCTGGAAGCTTCACCCTCCACTGCTCCTTGGTGGCAGGTCTCTCCTCCACCCTCTCAGGACTCTGCCTCCACTCCTTCCAGTCTGGGCTGGAGTCTCGTAGAATCTCTTTCCCTAATGGAACGAGGTGTATTTGATGCCCTTCACATTATCCTTCCAATGCGTGAGAAAATAGGAGAAGTGATTAAGCCATCTTTTAGCATGTTTAGTTCACAAAATGGTTGCAGTGGCCCTGACTCATTTCTTCAATTTTCTGTTAAACCTGGTTTTGCTTGTGCAGCCTTGTGCAAGAATTTTAGATTTATATGCATATCTCCAGCCTGTTCTTCCTGTCAAGAAAAGGTTCAGGCAGCTGGGAGCCAGAAACAAAAGGAGCACGAGACAGAGTTCTTCTGATTTTCTAAAATAGCATAAGTGACACCAACCTCCCCTCCCCTTGCCCCCTCTCTCCCTCCCTCACATGCTTGACAGCAAGCAGGGTCTGGTGAAGCTCACCAGTTACCTGGTCTCCCACAAAGGTCTGCTTTTTGTTTCTCTGCCTGCACCCTCTGGAGAGACCAGCCTGAACAAGATAGATTGTCATGTTGTCCTGGGTTGGAGCCTGAGGATCCTGCCAGCACCAGCAGATCTCAGAAATGCATATCTCAGCCTCCGCCCCCACCCTGAGCCCACTGCATCAGAATCTGCATTTTAACAAGAACCCCAGATGAGCCAGGTGCACATTAAATTAAACCTCTGCCTTAGAGGCTCGAAGGATATTTTGGGAGTTGGAGGAAATTCAGTTCCAGAGTTAATCAAACTTGTCAGGACCTGAACCCACAGCCCTGGACCCTCAAATCAATGCTCCCTTAATACCCTAAAGTCATCCTGAGCAACCAGCTCCCTCCACACTGTGCCTAACTGTCAGTTTAGTTGTCAGTCTCCCCTACTAGAGGGAGTGTCCTCAAGTCCTAGACGGTATATTTTCTCACTCTGTGCATGTTTGTAGTATGAATGAACAAATGTATAAATGAATGGATGAGGTTTCATATGAGGTTCCAGGCATCCTTTTATTCAGTGCATTACTCTGTGTTGACTTTGGACAAAGAGAAAACCGCCCTCTGAGCCCCTCCTTGTCCTCTGATGTCACCAGGCAATATGTTGGCTTGCAACAGAGAATGCCTTTACCACCCTCTTGTTTTGGGGGGGGGGGGAGGGTTGACGCATCTAGGAAAGTGTTTTATTTATTTAGTTTTAAATTAAAAAAAATTTTTTTTTTTAGTTGAAGTATAGTCAGTTACAATGTGTCAATTTCTGGTGTACAGCATAATGTTTCAGTCATATATATATATACATATAATTGTTTTCATATTTTTTATTATAAGTTACTATAAGATACTGAATATAGTTCCCTGTACTATATAGAAGAAATTTGTTTTTTTAATCTATTTTATATATACTAGTTAATATTAGCAGTTCTCAAGCTGTCAGTTTATCCTTTCCCACCCCCTTTCCCTCCAGTAACCATAGGTTTGTTTACTGTGTCTGTGAGTCTGTTTCTGTTTTATAGATAAATTCATTAGTGTCTTCTTTTTTCTTTTCTTTTCTTTTTTTTTTTAGATTCCACATACAAGTGATATCATATGGTATTTTTCTTTCTCTTCCTGGCTTACTTCGCTTAGAATGACATTCTCCAGATCCATCCGTGTTGCTGCAAATGATTATTATACCACTGTCTTGTTAATGGTAAACACTTTAAAAACATTTTTCTTGAAGTAAACTGTTCATTCATAAAAGTGCCCATAAGTATATAGGTCTCTGAACTTTATGGATTGAACACACTGGTACAAGCTGCAGCCAGATTAGACACAGAACATGGCCCCCACCGCACTAGATGCCCCCTCATATTCCCCTCCAATCTCCAGAAATCTCACTCTCCTGGAGTATTGGCTGTCTGATTTGCAGTGATATATTAATTCTACCCGTTTTGCTCGTCATGTTTCCTTTATGCAAATGGGAACATACAGTAGGCACTCTCGTGCCCGACTTCTTGAGCTCATGATGTTTGTGTGATCCCTCCATTTTGTTGTGTGCAGTTCTGGGCTGTGCATTCTTATTTCTGGATACTATGACACATGTGGGTAGACCATGATTTATTTATCCACTCTACTGTGGATGGACATAAGGGTCATTTTCAGTTCTGGGAATAATGCTGCTGTGGACATTCTGGAACAAGTCTTTTGATGAACATATTGTAGCCAGGTTTTGATGGGCTGCTTTGAAGTTCAGACAGCTTTAACCCATGCCAGGAAGTTTCCTGGGGGACCCCTGTGCCAAGCCAGAATCAGTCACTGGGGCAACCGGGTTCCTTAGTTATGGATACAAACCCAACAACCCCCAGCTTGTGTCAAGGGAAGGTAGGTCAAGCTGGGAGGGAAGCTGTTTTCAAGTTATAAGGAAAAAAAAAACTTTGCAAGTACTGGTTTAGCTCATACTTTATTTTCCCCTCAGTCACTTCTGTTTCTTTTCTAGGTGTGACTGATTGTAAGGTTCAGCTCTACCGGTTTTTTCCTGACTCAGAGATTCTGGCTCTACTTACATTTTTCCTACGAAGTAGCCAGTGTTCCATCAGAACAGGTACTTAAACCTTTTTGTCCTGATGGTCTAAATCAAGTGTGGGGTTTAATGAGTGTCTCCAGGGTTGCATTTTCAAAAGCAGTATTTCTGTCTCACATTGGTTGGCTTTGAACCCAATTTCTCTTCTTTGCCAGAAGAGCAGGTTGTTACTACTGGCCTGTGATATATGTTTTTGGCAAAGAACAACCTAAAGGGCTTTCATGCTAAACATTCTTCTCTACAAACCTGTGTTTGAGGAACTAGCTACTATTTTGTCATTTCTGATAAAAGGCCTTACTTGGTATTTGGAGTTGAGCAACTCGTGTAAGAAGCTCACATAGTTGACTTACACTTCAACTTCGCCCGCAGTCGTGTCTTGGTGTTTCTCAAGCCGAGGCTCCTGCTTCCTCCTAGACCTGTTTCAGACCTCCGTCCAAGCTGCTTCCTCTTGGCTCCCAAGCGCAGCTACTTCTCCAGCCAGCCCCCACTTCCTTTCTCCCAGACACACCTCGCCGTGCTTGCGCACTCATCCAGGTCACCACGCAGAAGACCCACATCGCCCACCTCTGTTCACGGCCCCCTCTCTCCATGTCTTCCTAATGTCTTCTCCTTTTTCTTTTGGCCCTTAATTTTTCTCAATGCAAATTTTGGACACACACGCAAGCAACCCTCTTTATTCACAGATTTCATCTTTGTGGATTTGTCTACTCGCTAAAGTGTATTTGTTGCCCCTAAGTCAATACTTGCAGCCCTTCCGTGGTCATGTGTGGACTGTGAGCTCACAGGGCTGTGAACATTTTGAGTTGCCCAAGGGAGCTCAGCCTTCTCGTTTTGCTGCTTATATTGTAAACACGTTTCCTTTTTGCGGTCTTCCTAGTGTCACATTTTTCACATTTTTGTGCTTTTTGTCAGTGATTTTGATGTTTAAAATGTCCTCTAAGCTTAGCACTGGGAGGCTGTCTAGGGTTCCTAAGTCCAAGAGGCTGCAATGTGCCCCATGGGGAACAGACGTGTATTAGATGAGGTTTGGTCAGCCATCAGTTCGATGTTAATGAATCAACCGTATATTAAATAAGGTAACTTTAGACAGAAACACACATAAAACAAGGTTATGTATTGCTTGGCTGATGAAAATGTCAACAGGACTCTACCGTATTTCCCCTGAGAGCCATGGTTTAGGATTCACTAGTTCAGTGTTTGAGGTGACTTTATGGGACATAATCACTGCAAATGAGGAGAATCAACTGTGTGTATTTCTTGTCCTGCAGTTAGTTTGCATTTGTTTCTGTCAACCTCTCTCTGTTCCCGGAGGAGTGAAGGGGGCAGGCTTCTTCCATGCACACCTTACAGATCCCTCAACTGTCTCACTGGACCCAGCTTGGTACAGACAGCCTGGGCAAGGTGGGGGGTCCTCAGCGGATGTGAAGGGCGTAACAGAAGGGAGGGAGGGAGGAGCAAAGGAAGGAAGAATGGCAGAAAGAAAAGACCCAACCGTGGAAGCTGAGGTTATTGCCTGTCTAAGATGGGTTGGGTCCCCAGAATTTCTCCATGTCTCCATCCTCAAATGCTTCCTCTTTACTTCTGAGCAGAATTGTGAAACTAGAATAATATAAAATTGGAAATTAAGTGATAGTTTGTGATGGATTTGGCTTTTATCTCTTCTCTTTAAGGAATCAAACAGAGCAAATCTTCCAGATTCTTTTGAGTTTTTTCATTTTTCCTTCGTCTCTCTCGCAGTCTGGTCCTCACTTGGAGAGAGACAACCACAGAACTCCCGAACTTAGGCCAAAAGTGGGCAGTCGCAGTAGGCACAACTGCAACTCAGTGCCATCATCACACACCTCTCACGGGGGCCAAGCAGCGTGGATGCCTGCTTGTCCCTGGGAAGCTCATAAACCTACTGAGACTGCAGAATGAAACCGCTAAGGATCAGTGTGGGAGATGGAATAATTAAAGGGTGTTCAGGTGGACTGGTCTGCAGATGCTGCAGGAATTCAATGGGGAGGTCAGTGGGCATCTTCCTGAAAGCAGTGAAGCTGGCACTGAAACACAAAGCGGGGGTCTCTAGCTCTTTTCATTGCTAACCAATATTAGTAAAAACTGGGGGCACACCCTCAATAAATGTTTGCTTGTTTGTAACTTCTCTACATGTGCTAATAAAACTAAAAGGCACAAAAGACATTGAGGGAAAGGTTCATTGTCAGAGATAGTGACTTTAAGTCTTTATTTTATTATTATTATTTTTAATCATTTTTTATTGATTTATAATCATTTTACAATGTAGTGTCAAATTCCAGTGTAGAGGACAATTTTTCAGTTATACATGAACATGTATATATTCATTGTCACATTTTTTTCTCTGTGAGCTACCATAAAATCTTGTATATATTTCCCTGTGCTATACCATATAATCTTGTTTATCTATTCTACAATTTTGAAATCCCACTCTATCCCTTCCCACCCCCCACCCCCTGGCAACCACAACTTTGTATTCTATGTCTATGAGTCTGTTTCTGTTTTGTATTTATGGGTTGTTTTTTGTTTTTTGTTTTTTTTTAGATTCTGCATATGAGTGATCTCATCTGGTATTTTTCTTTCTCTTTCTGGCTTACTTCACTTAGAATGACATTCTCCAGGAGCATCCATGTTGCTGCAAATGGCATTACATTGTCGGTTTTTATGGCTGAATAGTATTCTATTGTATAAATAGACCACCTCTTCTTTATCCAGTCATCTGTCAGTGGACATTTAGGCTGTTTCCATGTCTTGGCTATTGTAAATAGTGCTGCTATGAACATTGGGGTGCAGGTGTCATCCTGAAGTAGGGTTCCTTCTGGATATATGCCCAGGAGCAGAATTCCTGGGTCATACGGTAAGTCTATTCCTAGTCTTTTGAGGAATCTCCACACTGTTTTCCACAGTGGCTGCACCAAACTGCATTCCCACCAGCAGTGTGGGAGTGTTCCCTTTTCTCCACAGCCTCTCCAGCATTTGTCATTTGTGGACTTTTGAACGATGGCCATTCTGACTGGCGTGAGGTGATACCTCATTGTAGTTTTGATTTGCATTTCTCTGATATAGTGATATTGAGCCTTTTTTCATGTGCCTATTGATCATTTGTATGTCTTCCTTGGAGAATTACTTGTTTAGGTCTTCTGCCCATTTTTGGATTAGGTTGTTTGTTTTTTTCTTATTAAGTCGCATGAGCAGCTTATATATTCTGGAGATCAAGCCTTTGTCAGTTTCATTTGCAAAAATTTTCTCCCATTCCATAGGTTGTCTTTTTGTTTTACTTATGGTTTCCTTTGCTGTGCAGAGGCTTGTAAGTTTCATTAGGTCCCATTTGTTTATTCTTGCTTCTATTTCTATTGCTTGAGTAGACTGTTCTAGGAGATCATTTTTAAGATATATGTCAGATAATCTTTTACCTATATTTTCTTCTAGGAGGTTTACTGTATCTTGTCTTATGTTTAAGTCTTTGATCCATCTTGAGTTGATTTTTGTGTATGGTGTAAGGGAGTGTTCTAGCTTCATTGCTTTACATGCTGCTGTCCAGTTTTCCCAACACCATTTGCTGAAGAGACTGTCTTTATTCGATTGTATATTCTTGCCTCCTTTGTCGAAGATGAGTTGACCAAAAGTTTGTGGGTTCATTTCTGGGCTCTCTATTCTGTTCCATTGGTCTATATGTCTGTTTTTGTACGAATAGCATGCTGTCTTGATGATTGTAGCGCTATTGTATTGTCTGAAGTCTGGGAGAGTTATTCCTCCAGCCTCTTTCTTTCTCTTCAGTAATGCTTTGGCAATTCTAGGTCTTTTGTGGTTCCATATAAATTTTATTATGATTTGTTCTAGTTCTGTGAAATATGTCCTGGGTAATTTGATAGGGACTGCATTAAATCTGTAGATTGCCTTGGGCAGTATGACCATTTTAACAATATTGATTCTTCCAATCCAAGAGCGTGGGATATCTTTCCATTTTTTTTAAAGTCTTCTTTAATTTCCTTCATCAATGGTTTATAGTTTTCTGTGTATAAGTCTTTCACCTCCTTGGTTAGATTTACTCCTAGGTATTTTGTTACTTTGGGTGCTATTTTAAAGGGGATTGTTTCTTTACTTTCTTCTTGTGTTGATTCATTGTTAGTGTAAAGAAATGCAACTGATTTTTAAACGTTAATTTTGTAACCTGCTACTTTGCTGAATTCTTCGATTATTTCTAGTAGTTTTTGTGTGAACCTTTTAGGGTTTTCTCTCTATATAGTAACATGTCATCTGCATATAGTGACACTTTTACGCCTTCTTTTCCAATTTGGATCCCTTTTATTTCTCTCTCTTGCCTGATTGCTCTGGCTAGGACTTCCAAGATTATGTTGAATAGGAGTGGTGATAGTGGGCAGCCTTGTCTTGTCCCAGATTTTAGTGGGAAGCTTTTGAGTTTTTCACCATTGAGAACTATGCTGGCTGTAGGTTTGTCATGTATAGCTTTTATTATGTTGAGATATGTTCCCTCTATACCCACTTTGGTGAGAGTTTTTATCATAAACGGGTGTTGAATTTTATCAAATGCTTTTTCTGCATCTATTGAGATGATCATGTGGTTTTTGTCCTTTCTCTTGTTGGTGTGATGTATTACATTGATTGATTTGCATAGGTTGAACCACCCTTGTGTCCCTGGGATGAACCCCACTTGGTCATGATGTATAATCTTTATTATGTGTTGTTGGATTCTATTTGCTAATATTTTGGTCAGGATTTTGGCATCTATGTTCATCAGTGATATTGGCCTATAATTCTCTTTTTTGGTAGTGTCTTTGCCTGGTTTTGGTATCGGGGTGATGGTGGCTTCATAGAATGAGTTTGGAAGTATTCCCTCCTTTTCAATGTTCTGGAAGAGTTTGAAAAGGACTGGTATGAGTTCTTCTTTGTATGTTTGGTAGAATTCCCTAGTGATGCTGTCCAGTCCTGGACTTTTATTTGTAGGGAGGTTTTTTATAGACGTTTCAGTTTCATTTCTAGTGATCAGTTTGTTCAAGTGGTAAGTTTCTTCTTGATTCAGTCTTGGTGGACTGTATGTTTCCAGAAACTTGTCCATCTTCTCTAGGTTATCCAGTTTGGTTCCATATAGTTTTTCATAATATTCTTGTATGATATTCTGTATTTCTATTTTATTTGTTGTAATTTCTCCATTTTCCTTTCTTATTTTGCTAATTTGTGCTTTTTTCTTTGTGAGTTTGGCCAGAGGTTTGTCGATTTTATTTACTTTTTCAGAAAACGAGATTTTGATTTGATTGATTTTTTTCTATGTTTTTTTTAATCTCTATTTTATTTATTTTCTCCGTGATCTTTATAGTTTCCTTCCTTCTGCTGCCTTTTGGGGTTTTTTTGTTCTTCTTTTTCTAGTTCTTTTAGCTGGTGGGTTAAATTGTTTATTTGAGATTGTTCTTCTTTTTTGAGGAAGGCTTGTGTCACTATATACTTCCCTTTTAGCACTGCCTTTGCTGTGTCCCATACATTTTGTGTGGTTGTGCTTTCATTTTCATTTGTCTCAAGGAATTTTTTAATTTCAGCTTTGATTTCCTCATTGAGCCATTGGTTTTTTAATAGCATATTGTTTAATCTCCATGCTTTCCTTTTTTTCTCCTTTGTTTCTCTGTTGTTGATTTCTAGTTTCATGGCATTGTGGTCAGTAAAGATGCTTGAGATAATTTCTGTCTTCTTAAAATTGTTGAGGTTTCTTTTGTGCTTAAGTCTTTATTTTAAATTGCCATCTTAATCATTTTGATTTGCATAGGGGCCTACATTCTTGTCAGATCTGGTTTGATCATTGTTTTGTTTCATTCGTGAAATCAATGTGCCCCACTTATCTTGGAGTAGAAGCTTCAGTTCTGCCGTTTACTTGTTGTTCACTTATGCTTACCTTCTAACTTTGGCATTGAGGCTGCAATTTGTGAAACATAACCCTAGAACTCTGAGTGACCTGAGAATCCAGAAAAGTCATGAGTCTGCAGGAGGTTTTAACCAGGGGCAAGGAAACACTAGCCCACTGAGAAAAGTTAGAGCAACAGTAGAATAGAATTTGGTTGCTTATGATTATATCTCAGAAGTCATGCCTGTGAAGCAGAGCAGATATACAAATAATATTAGAGATTTAATATTTTCTGCCTGCACCCAGATGATTGCTGTGTGTGCGTGTGTCCATCCCACTGTGGAAACTCCTCCTGAAGGAATGTGTAATTTGGATGGGTTCTTGAAAAGGAAAATACTTCCAGTGATGTTGGTGGTTAAGAGCAAAGTCAGATACCAAAGGCAAACTCAGAAAATAACTCACACTTCTTAAACCCCAGATGTATTTCCAAAGAATGAATCCATTGTATTTTACATGAGATGCCTGTGTGCTCTGGGACTGTCCACTCCACCCTGGCCTCGTGGTCAGGGTGGGAATTCATTGAGGCTTCCTCTCCCAAGAAGTGGAGGAACTAGCCTCCATGGGAAAGCTACCTTTCCAGCTTCAAGCTAGCATCACTGAGCCTGGAAAAGTGGCATAGCACCACTTTGCAGTATTTGAGTGGTCACATGGAAAACCCCTGATACAATAGGAGGGAACTTCACAAAGCCACCAATTCCAGGAGGTGGGAAACGTTGGGTGCCTTCTTGGCAGCTGGCCACTACCAGGAGGTCAGTGTGATTATCATCCCTATTTTATAGAGGAGGAAACTGGGACTCTGATAGATAAGTAATCTGCTCAAGTCACCCAGTTTCAAACAGGCAGAGTTGGAGCTCAGACCCACTATGCTCAGGCAGTGTGACCCCAGAGCACATCCTTTCTGAGCATGGCTCTGTGCATGGGCCTCACCACAGACCTTTTTCTAACTTCCTTTCTTCCTCCCACTGCACCAAACTTTGCGAAGATGGTGTCTTTCCTTTTGCTTACACCATTTCAAAAGTTATTGTTTCTTAAGGTTTGGAGGTTGGAGAGTTTCCAAAGAATGAAATATAATGAGAACATCTGGCCAAAATCCCTAATGTGTACATATTTGTTAATTAACTAAGAAAATGTAACACATAGATTACGAATAACCAGACCATTGACCCAGTTTCAGAGCCTTATGTTTACAAAATCTTCACAGGTAGAGTGGATTGTGTGTAGGCTGTTAAATTCCTTTTCTTCATGGTTGTTTGGGTCAGATTGTTGTCTCACGAGGCTGGGTGGGCTAAATTGAGCAACGTTTTGCTAAAGTAAATCTGCAAGATTCAACCTTAGGAAACAAAAGCCAGAAAGAGAAACTACATTTCTTATAAAATGCGGAACTGTGGGATAACAGCTTTGACAACAGTATGACTGGATAGAGGCCAATTTGTATATGAGAATGAATGGGACTGTGTATCATATGTAATGTCACCTGTATACATGATCTTGTGAGAGAGAAAGTTTGGTTGTTCTTTTGTTGTGACTTTTTTTTTAAACCAAATTTATGCTGCAGTACACAAAATAATTGTAGGTCATTACTTTAACCTAGGTTATAGCACAGCATGAATCAGTAAAAAAATTATAAAAAATTATTAAAAAATTATTTAAAATTATTTTTAAAATTTGTTATAATTTTTTTTAGCACTTTCTATGTGTCAGGCCCTATTCTAAGTATGTTAGATACATTCATACATTTCAGTTAATCCTGACCACAACCTTGTGAGGTAGACTCTTACTTTTCCCATTTTACAGATGGGAGAACTGAAGTATGAGCATGCCCCTGGGTAAGTCACCATTATTTAAGGTGTTAAGTAACCAGCCAAGACTCTGCAGCTTGTAAGTTTCAGAACTGAGATTCAAGCCAGACACTGTGGCTTCAAAGACTAGTGTGTAATCAGGCTTTCTGTCTGGTACAAAAATACAGATACCTGGTTCATTCTTTTATGTGACTGAATAGGCCATTCTCACTGTGGGATCCTCTCCTTCCTGCTCTTACCCCTTCCCCTGCTTGCCCAGCAAACTCTTGCTCTTTTTTCAAGACTCAACTCAGGTTTACCCTCTGCTATCAAGCCTTCTGTGACCTGCATATGAATTTAGGCACCTGTCTTGCTCATACTCTTGAGATATTACCAGCCCAGGTTCTTGTACTCCTTAATCAGTAGAAACTGATAAAAGGCCAGATGAGAAACTCAGACAAGGCTTTACTAGGACTCATGCTGCAGCACAAGGGAGCGAAAACAAGTAACAGGTTCCCTTGCTTGCTGCCTGGGGTGGGGAATGGTTCGAGCTGGTCCCTTAAATGGGGAGAGGGGAGGGGCAGGTCCAGGAGTCAGGCCGGAGGGGTGGCTTAGGTGGCCTGCTCGCCCCTTTGGTATTGCTGTGTGCAGGGATCACGTGCAGTATCCTGCTTCTGCTCCCAGCACCTCAGAAGTGGTAGTTAGGTTTTTGGTTTTTTTTGTACCTTGTTCATAACTTGCCCCAACTGTGCGTGTATGCAATTATTTTTAGCCTCTTATAGTTTCTTTGTATTCTGTTGTTCAAGGAGAGGAGATGTTTGTCCAGGTGCAAGCACTGTAGTAAAGGTCCCAGGTCCCAGCCTGTTTCAGAGATATTTGCTGTTTTTATGTCTACGTAGCTTCTAGGGCTCCTTCTCTGGCCCTAGAAGTTCTGTGACCCACGTGTTCCCCGTTACAGGATGTGATCTGAGTCTAGCCAGTCAGAGCATTGGGAGCCACCATTCAGAGGTGACCAGGTGAGCCAGGTCTGTCTAGTCAGAGGGAACCCGAGGACATGACAGGAGCTGCTGGGGAGAAACATGCATGTTCCCACAGTAAGTCGGAGCTGCTGCAGCCTTCTTGTCACCATGCTGTGCCTGAGAATTAAGTCAGAATAAAGAGAGGGAGAAAGGAATGAGAGACTGGGGAAGAGTCTGCTGCTGACTTGTTGGAGCTTGTGGATCACACCCCACCTACATCCAAGATATACTTTTGGACTTCATGAGCCAAGGAATTCCCTGTTTCAGCTCAAGCCAGTTGGAGTTTTCTATCATTTGCAATGAAAGGAATACTAACCAGCAGATACATTCCACTCTATATCTACATCTATATCTATTTCCTTCTATCAGTATGTCTCCCTACCTGACCAGGATTCTTTGAGGGCAGTAGATGTTAAATATGTATTTGTTGAAGGAATTTAGCTGAAGAGTGTTTCAGAGGGACATCTTTAGGGAGGCTAATGAACTTAGTGTAAAATGTGATCAAGGGACTCAGTCAGGATGATGTAAGATTGGAAGGAAAGGGACAGATACCAGACGAGAAATTAATTAGCAAGGCAGTGATAGAGAGTGAGAGGGAACAATAGCGCAGGGGCTACCCCATTCAGTGTGTTTGTGTTGTTTTAGTAAACTTCTCTCTGGCCGAAATTAAAATTAATTTCATTGGCTGCTGGTTATTGCCTGTCTAAATCACCCATCTCTGTCAGTTTATCACAAGTAGAAAAATTAATGTTGGAGAATCAGGATCATGTCTGAGCACATAAACATGATTGTCACAAAAGAGAGCTTTTGACTAAACAAACCCCTTCAGGTCTTCATAAGGACAAGGCCAGGAGCTCGGAGGCCTGCACAGCTCAGTTTGTGGTGACAGGCAGCTCCTGGACAATTTCGTGGAGCATCAACTATGAGCAAAGGCCCTGAGCGAAATGGAGATTGGGAGGTGAAGTGCTTACCTTCTCTATCCACCAGCCAAGCAGACACCCAGAAGGAGAACCTGGGAAGGTATGAGCAACAGCAACCTCCAGCCAGCTCCAGGACCCAGTGGAAGAGAGGAACAAGGCCCCTCTTCGCTTCCATCACATCTCCTGAGAAAGGAGCCAAGTCCTACTGAGACAGTCTCTTTCAGCAGGACCCTGGGACTGGCCCACAGGAAGGAGCGGCACTGTCTGTTTTGCTTTGGGATTATTGCACTGCTGCTCTCTGCCTTTGTCACTGATCTGCATCCTCCCAGCTGTAAGAAGGTCTCTTTGTGGCCTGTGCCCAGATCAGCCACAGGGAAGACTCGCTCTCTAGGATGAGGGATCTACAGCAGAACTGTCCAGTGGAGCTTTCTGTGATGACGGATACGTTCTGTATTTATGCAATCCATTCTGGTAGCATCAGCCACCTGGGGCTGTTGAGCACTTGACTAGCGTACTTGAGGAACTGAATGTTTAATCAAGTTTAATTAGTTAAAATTTAAGCAGTGACTGGTGGCTTCCATGTTGGTTAGCACAGCTCTCTAGTTTCCTTCTCTCCCTCTCTCCCCGTCTCCTGCTCTGCCTTCTACTTATCTCCCGGCTCATCCCTCTCCCTCTTGCTAAAATAGCTCCTGTGGAATGTGGACTTTCTATTTTTTAAAACCTTTCCATTCTGGGCCCAGTGCCCTAACCCAGTGGATGCACAGTGAGTCAGTTGAATGTGGCCTCTTGTAGTGAAGAGAAAGATTCTTGATAGTGAATCAAAACTAGAATCCATAAAAAAAAAATAAAACCAACATGTTAAATGATTAGTATTTTACACAACTCCATTAAACTGGTTACTTACGTCTTACTAAGAGGAAACTGTAAGGGCAGAGAACATGCCTGTAAAGAATTCTGGAGCCAGATTCCCTGGTTCAGGATGTTTGTCTCACTTAGTAGCTCTGTCGGCTCTTGGGCAAGTTACTGAATTTCTCAGTATTTCAGTTTCCTCCTCTGTAAAACAGAGGTAATAATACCCAGAGGGTTGTGGTGAAGCTTAACTCATTCTTCTGTGTAAAGCATGTGAGACAGCACTTGGCCCATAGTAAGTGTTAACGTGTGTTTACTAATACTATACCCTTTGCTTAGCGCCCTTCCTTGCACAGGGCAGGCGCTCAGTAGACGTCTGCTGGATGAACGAATGACTGCATTAACTGTGTTGCCACCAGATGGCAGTAGTGCCTCACTTACAAAGACCAAACCAAAACCCTGGGATTGTACTTTATCAGAGAACCATTGAAACTCCCTCCTGAAGTCCCAGATGCGCAGTAGGAAGAAAAGAACTAAACCTCTCCTCTCTCCTGCCCTACCTTTTTCTGTAGTCTCTGCCCTCTCTCTACTGTGATTAACTTCTTCTCATCCCTACTGAATTACTCTGCTTGGGCTACCATAACAAAAGACTGGATGGCTTAAGTGACAGATGTCAGTTTTCCCACAGTTCTAGAGGCTAGAAGTTCAAGATCAAGGTGTCTACAGGGTTGGTTTCTGGTGGGGTCTCCCTCGTGGCTTGTAGATGGCCACCTTCTCACTGTGTCCTCACGTGGCCTCTTCTCTGAGTATGCACACACACAGATCTTTGGTATCGCTTCTCCTTCTTGTAAAGTCACCAGACATATCAGATTTGGGCCCTGCCCCTGTGACCTGATTTAACCTTAATTACCTCTCTAAGGGCCCTGTCTCCAAATACAGTCACATTGAGGGTTAGGACTTCAACATATGGATTTTGGGGGGCAACACATCACTTTTATTTCTAATCTCTATTCTCATATTTCTTACCAATGTGACTTTTCTTTCTTATCCCTGCATCCCTCAGCCTTTGTATGACTTTTGTAGGACTGGTTGTGCAGGTTGTAAACTGAGCAACTCTGGTAGGCACCATTCATATCATACTCAGCATGCATTTGTGTACTATGACAACATTGAGACAGATGGCAGTATGTGTCTTGAGGAAGGGGAGTCTTGTTTGAATCAATATATTTTGGAGCGTCTTTGTCATAGCATCTTAGCCTGTATTGCAACTAACACAGAGAGGTTAAGTAACATGCCCGAGATCACACAGCTAATAAATAACAACAAAAGGATTTAACCGGCAGGATGTGAATCCAGAGCCCAAACTCCTAATCACTAACTGGACAATAATATCTTTTTCCTCCAAAAGTTTATAATCTCCAGGAACACAACATCCTGTGTTGGACTTTGAAGGACAGTCAAGCAGGCTCTTAAATAGCATTTGTATAATCTCCTCACTGTGCACCTGAAAGCGCATTACTCTTCCCTTCTGTGAGACATTAGAGATCTAGTTGAAATGTAAACACAAGATGGGAGCAGCAGCACAAAAAGCTGTTATCTCCTTTGGACCTTGGTACTCTGTCTTGGAGTTGAGATAGAATAGGACATGGGACAGATAAAATATAGCGGAATGCTGTGAGGGAGGGAGGTAAAATAGAGTATGGGGGTGGGGACAGAGTATTGGGAAAGGAAACAGAGGTCCTTTGCCTTGAAGGAAGGTGTAGTAAGTAAAATAATGTCCTTCCCACTCCAAAGATGTCCATGTTCTAATCCCCGGAACTGTGAATAGGTTACTTTACATGACAAAAGAGACCTTGCAGATTAAGGACCTTAAAATGAGGTGATTATTATGGATTATTTGGACAGATGCAGTCTTATCTCAGGGAGCCTTACAAGGGAAAGAGAGAGGCAGGAGAGTGAGCCAGAGAAGGCGATGTGACGGCAGAAGCAGAGGTCAGAGAGATTTGAAGATGCTACACTGCTGGCTTCCAAAAGAAAGGAAGGGGCCATGAGCCAAGGAATGTGGGAGTCTCTGGATGCTGGAAAAGGCAAGGAAGTGGATTCTTCCTTAGATCCTCCAGAGGAATGAAGCTCTGCCCACACCTTGATTTTAACTCAGTAAACCCATTTTGGATTTGTGACCTCCAAAGATAATAAATACCACCAACTTTGGGGTTGTGATACTGTAATTTACAAGAAATATACATATTTACTCATTCAGATCACAAAAATATATTTCTCATATATATTTGGTCTTCCTTCATGGTTCCTGGCTCATAGCTCCCCAAACCCTAAGAATTTCCTGAATGTGACAATAAAGGTGTCTTTTGTTATGTTACTGAGTGACTTTTGGAAAGTACCCAAGGATAGGCATGGTTGCCAGTGGAGCCAACCTTGTGTTTATAGGATGGGAACTTTCAGCCCCATCCCTATCTCTTGGGAGACGAGAGGGGCCAGAGGGTGAATCAGTCACCATTGACCAATGGCTTAATCAATCATGACTATGTAATGAAGCCTCCACAAAATACAAAAGGATGGGATTCGGAGGTCACTGGGTTGGTGACCACGAGACTGGGGAAGGTGGTCACCTGCAGACACTCGGCACCCTGTGCCTTGCCCTTTGCATCTCTTCCATGTGACTGTTCCTGACTTATATCTTAAACCCGTGATGTAGTAAGAAAAATGATTCTCTTAGTTCTGTGAGCCTCTAATAAATTAATTTAACCCAAGGAGGGGGTCATGAGAACCTCCGATGTGTAGCCAGTGGGTCAGACGCACAGGTGATAACCTTGGCTTGTGACTGGCATCTGAAGGGGGTTGGTCAGTCTTGTGGGACCAAGCCCTTAACCTGTAGGACTTGATTCTACTTCTGGGTAGTGTCAGAACTGAGTTGAATTGTTGGACACCCAGCTGGTGTCTGGAGGATTGCTTGTTGGTGTGGGGAAACCACCCCCTACGACATATACACATGGAAATTGGTCCAGGAACCCAAAAGAGTGGGCAGTTGTTAGAACAGCAATAGGATCTACTTCCAGGAGTCTGGTTGTCCAAGGCCCTAAGGGAAACAAGTGGCATACGTATAGGATTTAAATGACTAAAGTTTAATAGAGAGATTTTTTTTTTTTTTTATGGAGGTATGGGCAGGGTTAAGAGCATAAAAAAAGGGATGAGGAAGCTTTAATGGGTTAACAACAATAGGAAGCTGGTACCATCCTAAGGCCTGAAGGACAGTGAGAGCTAGGGTCACGAAGAGGCCACTCAACAGAACTGTGGCCACAAGGGCAGGATTCAGGTGTCAGTTCCCCCAAAAGTGTCAGTTATGTACAGTAAGCTCCAACAGTGAAAAATTCTTCATAAAAGACTTTTGTCCCAAAGACTCACGATGAATACCTTACTCATTCTCTGAGACCAAACCAGATAATATTAACAGTTGACTTAGTGAGAAAGGAACTCCATTAGACCTGCTGGTTTGTGTGACTAACTCTGGCTCTAACTTTCACTTTGTTTTGAATATGTAAAAATGCTCTTAGTGATTCTGATTTATGCTTCTTATTTCAACAGATCTTTCTAATGGAAAAAACATATAAATGGAGCATAGGGTATAAAAAGAAATGCAGTTATCCATGCATGCAAAAAACCCATCTAATTGGCAGAAGCTATAAACTGAGCCCTGCCACACACCTCTGGGCAGTGACCCATATTTCAGGCAAAGTAGCAAGGGGAAAATTTAAAGTTCCTCTAGTTTTAATATAGTAGTGGTTACCCTAATCTCACAAATCATACCCAGAATCAACTGGGAGAATGTGCAAGGGGGAATGGGGACTTTGATCTTTTTCATAGTTTCCTTCTCAGTAAATAAACTTATATTTTCAAGCCAAATCTCATCTTGCAATTTCCTGCCAACTTTAGTTCTCTGTATAGCTTACCTTTGCTTTTTCCATGTCTGGCCTCAGGCATTCAACAAACACTTTACTTTTTTATTTGTCCAGATTGAAATGAAACATTTTAGAGGAACAAGGCATGTGATAATCGTCCGCACAGCTCTCCCCTAGAGCATGACATTAATTAGGGCCTCTGTTTCCTCTCAAACTTTCAATTGCCCCCTGATTTATATTAAATACAGCTACATTTGAAGATTTAGAGGTAATCTAAGTGGAAACAGCTTGATTCTTTAAAAAAAAAGGCATATATAGTAAAAGACTAGGATAATTACAAGCAAATTGAAAGAACAGTCTCAATTTTGTCACCAATAATTTTTAGAATTTGTTAGATTGTCATTTGCTATTACTCTGTTTCCATTTCTTCAGCCAAAACAAGTTTGAACAAATTTAACTGTTTTATAGATGAAATCAATGAATTTAATGTAACTTTAAAGAAATTTAAAACCCAGAAAAATTACCTGGTAGAGTCCTGTTCATTTGGATCCTACCCATATTGGCCATGATTTGAATACAAACTGGCTTAAAGTTTACTTTTCCAGTCCATGGGGGAAAGTTGGCTTTCAAGCACTGGAAAAAGCTTTGATATTTTCAGTTTACATATAAATCAATTATTTTGATGACAAATGATTAGCAGTGTTTCTGACTTCATTAACATTTACACAGGAGTTTGTAGTTTAAAACATTTTTGTGAGTCAGAATTTTTATTCTCATTATATAGAGACATTCATTCAATAAGTATCTTATTGAGAATCTACTGTGTGCCAGGTATTGATCCAAAAGCTAGAAAGAAAACTGTAGGCTTAAACCAGGACCTGTACCCAGATTTAATTTATCTTCTCACCCCCCAACTCCCATCCTAGAACCACCCAACTAGATACTGAACTTGTCTGTTTAAGGACAGAGTGTTTGTCTTAGTTATCTGACTTTCCAGAATGACAGTGTCTAGAACTGAGCTTGGCACGCCATATATGCTCAATGAATGTTTGTTGAATGAAAAGTTTCTGACTCCCAGCCTAGTGCCTTTTTGCTGTAACAAAGCTAACATTTATTTAGAGACAATTATGTGTTTGGTGCTGGGCTAAGGAATATCTCATTTATTCCTCAAAATAACCCTAAGAGGTGGATGGTATTATTAGCTTCACTTGATAAATTAAAAAAATGAAGCTCAGAGGGTTGAAAGTAAATTGCCCAGGGTCACATACCCAATGAGTGGCAGAACCAGAATTTGGGTGCAGGAGGGTTTAATTCTGATGCCTGTGCTTTAGTGCTACCCTATACCATCTTTTTTTTTTAAGTTACATCATTTTATTTCTATTTATTTATTTATTTTGGTAGTGGGGGAGGTATTAGGTTTATTTATTTGTTTTCACGGAGGCACTAGGGATTGAACCCAGGACCTTGCGCCTACTAGGCATGCCCTCTACCTCTGAGCTATACCCTCCCCCAATAACTGGCTCTTAACTGTTAGGTATCCATCTGCCAAAATGCAAGGTCCTTAAAGGCAGAAATTTTGTACTTTGCTTGGTTACTACTATATTTTCAAAGCTTAGAATACCTGGAATGCTTTGGTACCAGGTTAAGACATGCATGTGGAATAAATGAATTATTTTGTTAAAGGTGATCTGACTGCACCTCTATTTGGTAACATGTTGTTTAACATTTGTTCTGTTATTGACAACAGCAGACACCAGTGGTTGCTATTTCCATCACTCCAGTTGGAATAGTGCTGATTTTGTGTCCATCTTGTTCAAATATGAGTCAAGGAAGAGGCATCCTATTCCTGCTCCAGGGTAAAATCCTGATTGGTCTCAGCCAGTGATTCTCAAGTAAATGTGATCTGGAAATATCTGGAGACATTTTTGGGTGTCACAACCAGAGGAAGGGCTGTGCCACTGATGTCTGGTGGGTAGAGCTCAGGGATGCTGTTCGGTAGTCCACAATGCACAGGATAGCTGACTGTAACAAAGAATTATCCAGTTCAAAACACTGGTGGTGCTGAGGTTGAGAAACCCTATTCTAAGCCATTCACGGTAGTCCCATTTCTTATGAAAGTGAGTGGTCTCAGCCTGCTCATGCAAAGTAATTCTGGCCAATGAGACACAAGCAGAACTCTACTAGGAGAGTGTGGCAGAGATGGTTAACTACCCGTCCCCATTCGTTTTCCCTTTCTTTTCAGTAGTAATACTCCCCCAGTGTTGGCTAGGCACTCATGCAACTACAGACTACACTTCTAGCCTCCCTTGCTGCATGACTAAGTTTTGGCCAATGAGATGTGAGAAAAAACGATGACTCCAATTTCCAGATCGTGTTTTTAATCAACAGATGGCTGTCTTCACTTTCTCTCTTTTCCCCTTTCTGCAGACTGGGAGGTGGTATTGGTGATCCCCCTTAGTATAAGAGTATGACTCCAGGGAATGGCAGAGCAACAAGACTTACACTGGGACTGGTATAGGAGAGGAAAACAGACTTCCTTCTTCTTTGAAACATCATATTTTTGAGTCTTTTTGTTTTAGCATCTTAACTTATATTCAAATATGGAGTGCCTCTGACTAAGGTTTCTCAGATAAAACAAAAACACATATGCCTGTGTACACACATAGGAAAGGACTGTTTGTCCAAAGGATGCTGTGGGATTTGTGTGGAAAGTCTGGAACTATGGCTGCCATCTTGTGACTATGAGGTATGGTAGCCAGATAGTCAAAGCTAACCTGCTAAGTGAGAATGGCATGGGATCATTATAAAAGTCCTGAATCTCTTTAACATTGTTGAGCCATTAAATTAGCTAACTTTACTTCTTCCCTACCTCAGGACTTCTTGTTAAGCCAGATAGTAAATTTTCCATAGCTTTTAAGCCATTTTGAAGGTTTTTTTCCAAAAATCATGGCCCTATCCTGATTCTCTCTACGTACTCAAGCATAAAGATATTACATGTCACGTATGCGCAGACTTTTTTTTTTACTCACATATACTGCCTTCTTCCCTATTTCCTACCCCCCGATAAGTTAATCTGAATCCATGAGGTTTCTGTACCTGAGGTGAGCATTTTGGAAAAATATACACTACCCATTCCTTGTGGAAATAGGGTTCAGGGCAGCAACCACTGGCCCCATAATGCTTCCTGCTTAGAAAAGACACATTGAGCAGGTAGAATAAAGTTGAGTGGGATGCTCAGTTTCCAAGAAGTCAGGAGCAGGACTGCCCTGAGAATTGTGCAGGCTGTGCTCTGCAGGGGTCTAGGGAATGTCATTTGAATGTCAGTGGTGCCCCCTACCGTTTGGTTGTCCACGGCCTGCACAACCACAGGAGGTCATCCCAGATTAGAGGATGCCCACAGCCAGTGTCTAAAACCGATTATTTCCATCTACTTTGCTGCCTTAAAGTCTCACCCATGGCGCTTTCCTCGTGCTGCCTGGACACTGTCCAAAGCCACTAAGCTCATACTAACAGGTTTGCCTTGTGGGCAAACTCCTTAGATGATCTTGAAATGAGAGCAGAGGCGGTAATGGCAAGTCCTCTTTGCTCCTCTCTAGGCAGCTGATTTAGAGAAAGGCCTCTGCTCTGTCCCCCCCAGGGGTTCTGCTTTTCACCATCTGTGCACCAGCCACTGAAGGGCAAGTGCAGAGGTGAAGTTCCATTCATTTCCTGCCAGCTGCTGGCTCCTCCTTTTGGACTCATCTCGAATTGTTTGCCAAACCAGCCAATTAGTCTCTTCACCCTTCCTGAAGCTTTTCAGGGAAGCGATATCACAACTAGCAACCCCCTCATTATCCCACTCCTTCTAAACTCTGTGATTCTAAGTACCCGCCACGAGGGAGAAATTACCTTGCACATGACTCTAACCCTTCCTTGAAAGACTTCTATTACACACACACACACACACACACACACACACACACACACACACACACACACACCATCTACAACGTGATCAGAGAGAGGAAACAAGACGAGAGGATGCAGGATTCAAGAATGCGTTTAAAAGTGAGACGCAATGTCAGGGGGGATGTAACTTATAGGGATCACAACTCTAAGTTCAACATGGAAGGAAAAGCACAGTGCCTGTGTTTCCCAATCCTCACTGCAGGGCACAATAAAGACTTTTTTCTAATTTATGGATCTGTTAGTATAAAAGAAGTCTCATGAGTATCAGATTGTGTTAAGTTATACATTTAAAAATTATCTTTATTAGAAAGATATATAATTACATTGTGGGCTACCTTATCCCCCAAACCCAGGATGAATGGTTACCTTCCAGGGTAGGCCAGTTTGATTCATGGAAACACAACCTTGTGATTTGTACTAGGGTTTTCACCTTTAAACATTTCTGCCTGATGGCCAAAGGCATATTCATTTGAATGTCGTATCTTCTCTGATACCTGAGCACAATGGCCATAGGCTGGACAGAGTGGACAGATGCTCCAACTCCATGGACCATGGGAACCATGAAGAGATGTTTGGAGGGTGAAGATTTCTGTGGGGCAGGCTCTGTGCACGGAGGGAAAAATGGATTTGTGTTCCTCACTTCTCTGCTGTGGTTACCACAACTTCTTTGCATCCTTTGATTACTGTCTGCGGGGTTGGGTGGAGGGAGGAGATTGGATTCCTCTTGATGGTTGTATTATGGAGCAAGGATTCGTGTGCCTGAGACACAGAAAGCTGAACTCTAACAGCGGGTGTTTGCAACAAAGTAAGGGTTTATTTGCAGGGTGCTAAGCAAGGAGATCGGGCAGCTCATGCTCAAAAGACCAGAGCTTCCCGATGACTCTCAGGCAAAGGTTTTTAAAGACAGTGTGAGGGAGAGGGTCACAGGGTGCATGATCAGCTCTGGACCTTCTGATGGGTTGTTGGTGAGGTAAGGGTGAAGGTTGGGGAATTTCAATCGTCAGCCTTTTGGTTCCAGCCAGTCTGGGGTCTAGTGCTTGTGGTCAGTGTGTAGTCACCATTGTGTGTGTGTGTGTGTGTGGGGGGTGTCTTGGTTTCTGCAGAACAACTCAAAGATATGCATCAGATTGTTCTCTCTGTCCCCTCAGAAGGAACTAGGAGTCCTGTGGCTCCATTGTCCTAATCATTAACTGCTTGAGTCTGCACTTTGGAACTCAGGGAAGGCCTAAGAGACCTTTAGTTTTCCATAACAACAAGAAAGGGGGAACACTGAGGGGCTTTTGTGCCCAGAAAGGCTCCACAGGGTCCTGTTCGGTTTCAATCCCCTCTTTGATATTTCTCGATCCTGAGGGGAACAGATCTGGACAAGAAAAAGAATAAAGTTTGGGATCAAGAGATTAATCATTAATCAGCAAGGAACTCAGATTTGGGGGGACTGGGTTTCAACTGGGGAGGTGGATGGGGCCTGGACCCAGGAGGACCACATTGTAGACAAGCCCATCCCGAGGCAAGCTCATTTTCACATAAATAATTACAGGACTGTTGTGCTTCAGTGAGTTACTCTAAGTGAGGCACTTAGAACAGTGCCCAGTACGTAGGATGCAATACCCAAAGCTCAGCCGTTGCAACTTGGTTTCTGGTCCAGGGCCTCATACAAACACGTGCTCAGTGCATGTTTGTTAAGTGAGTGACTCAAACTCTGTGCCACCCTAGCATCTCCAACAGTCTCAGGACGATCTTCCTCTTGGTTTGTTCCTTTTCTTGCATGCTTTACAAAAAGGGGCATTAGCTCAACATCTGACCCCCAGATCTTGAACAAAAGGGACAGCTATGTTGGAAGCTGGGAAGCTTCTGGCTTTGTGGTGAGCTGGGGGCCCCTGTTGGCAGCAAGAGAATAAAGGAAGGTGGAACTAGCTAGATAATAAAACTGCTGCAAGTCACTGCAGGAAGTAGCAGTTGTCTCCAAAAATGCAGTTGTACCAGATTTTCTAAATAATAAGGAGGGTCGGTCCCTCTAGAGAGGAGAGAGTGAAGGGTTCCTCTGAGAAGGAATTAATTCCCTCTGTAAATCAGGAAACCTCAAAGCAGTCACTGGCCAAGGGGAGGCCCGGCATCTACCCAGAGTGATTCATTTGCTCCTGCTGAACCCGGAAGCTCAAGCCCAGTTGGGCACCTTCCTGGGAACCCTTCCCTTACCCTTCTCCTCAAGAAGCAGGTTTACACCTTTCACAAGACACCCTTTCGTGCCTGGCGACTCCGATTCCCATTGATTCACAGCCTGGCAGCTCCTGCCACCCTTCCTGGCAAGCCCTGCCCTAACTGCACCTGGAGACCTGTTCATTCTCACACCTGTCTTTCTAGAGCCCTTTAATTGTGAAACCTTCCATTTCACAGGCCAATGAAAGGCGGGCAACTAGGCTTGTAAGCCAGTCCTGCCTGTGGGCTCCACCTGAGTGAGAGTGCTCTTGGCATTTCTCTCATTCCCCTCACTCCAGCCTCACGGCGGGGTGGGGGGCACCATCTGTGAAGAGACCAAAAGTAAGTTGCCCAGGTTGCTTCATGCGCTTGAGGTTTTCTTTTGGGGGGTAATGAAAATGCCTTGGAACTGGATAGAGGTGGCGGTTGCACAGTATTGTGAATAGACTAAACGCCACTGAATTGTGTACTTTCAAGTGGCAAATTTTATGTTACACGAATTTCACCTCACTAAAAATATTAAATCTCTTTTCCCACCAAAGACTGGCTCAGATTCCGGTTCAGAGAAATACTGTAATTTCCCCGGGGGAGTGAGTGGGGCTTGCCCTTCTCACAGCTCCAAGGCAGAGGCTGAGAGGGCAAGGAAAGAAAACACGCCCGGCTGCCTGCTGGGATTCACGTTCCTGTGGTGTAGACAGGCCGGCTGGGGGCCGGGGGTGGCGTTTCCTCACTAAGGCGCCAGCTTCCTATTGTGAAAAAGCTACCTGAAGGTTTTTTTTATTATTATTACTATTACTATTACTATTATTATTATTATTATTATTATTATTATTATTATTATTATAAAAATATTTTTTACTGAGGCATACTGATTTACACTGAAGGTTTAATTATTATGCAATGACAACAACATTTCTTTTCTGTGAAGAGTCCCTTTGGCTGGATTGGCGACAACCGGCCACTCTTGTTCCCTACATTAAATCATTTGTCCCATAAACAAACACTTCTGGAGTCTGAGAACCAGCCCCTGGAAGAGTTTAAAGGGTAATTAATCAAATAAAGAAGGCAGCATTCACAGAAGGTTGCCTTCCAAGTCTGCCTCCAGTAGAAGCTTCTGGAGGCATCCTGCACCTGGGTTAGAGTTGTCAGAGAACATACAGGATGCCCATCAAATTTGAATTTCAGATAAAGAAAAAATACTTTTCAAGCCTAAGTGTCTCCAGTGCAGTGTTGGGGACATGACTATACTAAAAATGTATTCATTGTTTATTTGAAATTCAAATGTAGTGGGGTGTTCTGTATTTTTATTTGCTAAATCTGCTAAATCCAATTCATAGGATTACAGACTACCTACGTTTCGAGTCCAGAGAACGAACAATCTCCTCTGGGACATGCACAACCCCCGTCAGCTTTCTCCTCTGTGGACACTCTTGACTCCCCCGTGATTGTGCGGCTTCAAGTCCCACAAGCCACAGATTTGTAATAGCCGGTGGCTGGTTATGTTTGTTGCTACCCTGCTGGTGGCAGCAACAGCACCTACGATTTATACCAGGTGGACACTGCCTGCAGCATCAAACCTTCCAGATGGAAACAAGCTGGGGTCAGATGGAATGTGGAAGGGGCCGAGCTCAACCCACTTCGAAGCAGCAACCCAGCTCCATAAGAAGTGCCCTGTGCTGGCAGGACCCACTTCTGGTGGAAAAGTTCCCAGAGACTTGCTGCAAGTTAGCCGTTCTGGATTTTGATGCTCTCCTCCTGCTTTTGTTCCCCCACGTTATTCTCAAGGCCATGAAGGCTGAGTTAGGTGAGGAGGAAGTCTAATCACAGTGGAAAGGATGTGTAAATTGTTAGAAACTGCTGATGCTCTGCTGATTGCAAGTTGGACAACCATGACGAAGGTGGGCTTTTCTCAGCTCAGCCCTCGACCCCAGTACTGGACAATGGGAAGAAAAGAAATATCTGTTGACTTCTAACCCCTGCAAATGGTTGGCAAGGCTGGTGATAAAGAGTGTTCATCAAGCCCATCATTCAGGCATGTAGCTTCCTTTGCTCGAAGATGGAAGGAGTGAGGGGAAAAAAGGCTTGGCCCTCATGGTGGAACTTACACTGTGCCCATCCTCTCCTGCAGGTTCAAACAGATCTGCTCCCAGCCGGGGTGGCGGGCTTGTCGTGGACGTCTCCCTCGGTGGAGGCAGTGGGCCAGACCCCCTGAAGCACACAATGCTTTGGCTCCGGCTCAAAAAACACCAACATTCATTGCCGACAATGTCCCCACCTACCGCCTGTCCCTACCCACCCCTTCCTGGAAAAGTGTGATGGAGGAGGGGTGGTGGGCCAACTCCACCAGCACCTGGGGCTCAGGAGCAGACCTGGACGCTGGCCCGGAAGCAGCCCCGGCCAGGGGCACAGACAGCTCCTCCGGGACGTGCACGGGGGCAGCACAACCTTATTCTCACAGCTTTCGCTTCCTGTGAGGCTGTGGAGTCAACGTCTGTTGGCTTGGGTCTCTCTGACCTCAGATGATATGGGAAACGGAGGCCAGTGGGTGAAATTGGGAGGCCGAGCTGTGATATGCTACTATCCGGCTCAGGGTGGGACTCTCCATCCCGGGAGAGGGAGGGGGACTTCCCACCACACCCGGGCCCAGCACAGCCTTTCCAGGGCCAACCCGCCGTCTCTTCTCTCCACGTAGCTCTGAAAATACAGGCCACAGACTGGCCCAGTCCCTTTCTGAGGTAACCTGAACCTGGCTGAGCAGCTAACACTCAATTCTTTGTCTACTGACTCAGGAAGTCTTAACTCCCTTCAGCATAGCTGGGTTCTGGAGACTTCTGGGGGGCGGGCGGAAAGTATAAAAGCATACTTTCAGAGGTCGGCTCACTCAGCAGCATCATGCTGAAAACTCACCAGCAGCGCTGACTGAAATCATACACCTGAATCAATTTCCATGAATCCAGAAATCTCGTCAATACAACGTGTTTTTCTCAAGTTTTTCAAACTGGAAGTGACTCTGTCACACCCGCCAAGTCAGACACAACACCCAGCGGCCTCTGCCGATCCCAGGGGGAACAATCCATAAATGGAATTTGGCTCACTCGACGTGGTCCTTGAGAGGACTGCACAAAACAACTGCTTCAACAGTAGGAGAACCTGATGGTAAGACAGGCCTTCCTTCTTTCAGAGACTGAGCGGAGTAACTGGATTTCCTACTCGCACACCATTCAGATGACGGAAGTAACACCAGAGAGACTCCTTCTTCTCAGATTTTCTCTCACCAGCCTTTGTGGAGGGTCTTTCATGGGCCTCTTGTCGAATTTCTCCTCAGCCTGGGGCTCCCTGTCTGTCATTCCCTTGCCCAGGAGGGCTCCAGCCAGAAGGGTTTAAGTTCAGGCCTCAGTTTAAGTGCTCCTTCCTCAGAAACATGTCCTGACCACCTCCTTCAACCTTAGCTTAGCTTCTCCTGTTAGAATTTCTTATTCTTCTTGTTACCATTATCACATTTACCACAAACGGTATTTTCATATTTAATTTATGATACATTTACTGTACAGCTCCTTCCTAGGCTATAGTCTCCACAAAAGCAATGTTACAGGTTGAATTGTTTTGATTATTATTGTTGTGGTTGCTGTTATTATTGTTATGGGCTGAGCAACGGCCCTCCAAATATGTTCCGTCCTAATTCTTGGAACATGTGAACGCTACTTGACGTGGCAAAAGGGACTTTGCTGGTGTGATTAAGGATCTTGAGATGGGGAGATTTTCCTGGATTATCCGGTTTGGCTCAATGTTCTCACAAAAGTTCTTCTTTTTTTTTTTTTTTTTTTCAGTTGTTCTCTGTTCATTTTTCATTCTCATGTTATGAAATAGGAAATCACAAGTTAGACACAATTAGGGGAATTTTTTACATACATGCTTACTTTAAAAACACTTTTGTTCACAAGAGTTCTAAGTGAAAGAGAGAATCAGGAGAGGCAGAGGCAGACGTGATGATGGAGGCAGAGGCTGGCTGCTTGCTGTGGCCTCTGGCTTTGAGGATGAAGAAAGGGGCCACTAGCCAGGGAATGCAGACAGTCTCTAGAAGCTGGAAAAGGACAGGCGCCAGATTCTCCCCTGGAGCCTCCAGAGGGAACGTAGCCCCATGACACCTTGACTTGAGCCTTGTGAGACTCTTTTCTTGACTTCTGACCTGTAGAACTGTAAGAGAATAAAATTGTGTTTTAAACCACTTGTTTGATTTATTTGGTAATTTGTTATAGCAGCAATAGGAGACCAATGCAGTCGTTGTTATTTAATATTTATATGCTGTCGAATCCAAAGCTCAACCCGAGGAGGTTACAGATGCCTGGCTATGGCGCACAGACCAGACTCTACCAGTCCTGCCCGCCCGCCCAGCCTCGTCTCCTGCCCTTTTCCTTTCGCTTACTTTGCTTCAGCTTCGTGGGTCTTCTTTCTTCCTGAAACTTCTTCAGGCTTTTGCTTTGCCGTTCCTTCTACCTGCAGTGCCCTTCAGCCAACTCTTTGCATAGCCAACGTATTTGAAGCATTTGGGTCTTGGAGTAAATGCTACCTCCTCAGAGATCTTCTCTAACCCTCCTTCCAAAGTAGCCCTACTCACCCTTCTCTCTCCCGTGACTCTATTTTATTTATTTCATAGCCTTTATTACTTTTTTTAAAAAAAACTTTATTTTTTAGGACAGTGTTAGATTTACAGAAAAATTCCAAAGATGGTACAAAGTGTTCCCATGTACTCCCGCTCCTGCACCCGATTTCCCGTACTGCTAACATCTTACATTAGTGTGGAACATTTGTCATGATTAATTGATGCATCTTGTCCTGATGTCCTTTTTTCTGTTCCAGGAGTCCATCCAGGATGCCACAGGACATTTAGTTCTCTTCTTGGCTGCGATAATGGTTTTGATGACCTTGACAGTTTGGAGGAGTCCAGGTCAGGTGTTGCATAGAATATTCCTCAATTGAGATTTGTCTGATGTTTTTCTCAAGATTATTCTGGGGTTATGGATTTTGGGGAGGAAGACTACAGAGGTAAGTGCCATTTTCATCACATTGTACCAGGGGTTTACAACCTGCGATCTGGTTTGATTTGTGAATGTTGATGTTGATGTTGCTCACCTGGCTGAGGTGGTGTTTGTCAAGTTCTCTGGTATAAAATTACTCGTTTCCCCCCATTTTGGTAGAAATGGAAGGAAGTCAGCATGCACAGCCTACACTTAAGGAGCGGGGAGTCATGCCCTTGCTGTTTTTGAAGTTATTGTTCACATTTGTTCAGTTGTGTTTTGGATGACACTGTTGCTGGGCTAACCCACAGCCTTTCTCAGCCTCCTTCTTACCTGCTACTTTCAAGCAGATGCAGGAATGTCAGATGCCTATTGTCCTGTCTCCCTCCTGACAATGAACCAGAAGGGAATCTGATGTGTTTTGGGGAGGGCTTTTGCTTGTCTCACAAAAGAGGTAGACACTGTTCTATTGTTTTCTTCTTCTTTCTACCTTGAAAATGAAATCTTGGAGCTGCCATGGGCATCTTGTGACTATGAGTGACAAGCATGGTGGCAATAAATCAACATGCTAAAGATATCAGAGCAGAAATATGGAAAGAACTTAGGTCCTTGATGGTAACTGATGCTAGCAATCGCCTGTCTTTGGACTTCATGTCACGTGAGAAGAGTTTAAGCCATGGCTAGTGGGCTTTCCAGTTCTTGCAGCTCAAAGCATTCTTAACTGATAGGTATTTCTTTCATGTCTTCTTCTAAAAATGAGGCTCTGTAAGGACAGAGACCTTGTCTTCTTGTTCATGTTTATGTTTCCAGTTGTTGAATTAGAGTAGATACTCAGCATGTTCTTGTTGTATGAAGGAAGAGATGGATGATAATCTAAGGGAGAGGTAGGCTCTCAGGGAAGTTTTTTTTTAAGAATTAGGGAGACTAGGAAATATTTGTAGGATAACAAGAAGACATCAGAAGAGAGAAAGAGATGAAAGGTATAAAGGGGAGAGAGGAGAAAGAAGATAATTCATGAAGGATGGTCTCAGAAAAGGGACAAGGGACAGGATCCCATGCCCTGGTAGAAGTGTGTGTTGAATTATGAAAGGTGAAAAAATCAAATAGAGGTTCTTAATCTCTTCAATCAGGTTGCTGTTGAGAATCTTCAGCCAGGAAGCTCTGGGGGCTCTCCCCAGAAAAAGGCATGTAGTCATGTAACTGTCATTTTACATTTAGTTTCATGAGGTTCACAGACGCTGCTCCCCCAGTTATCCATGGCTCCCTAACTGTTGAATTTCAGTACCAGTGCAATTAAAACTAGAATGGGAAGAATTGATGTCAGATTATCAACTTTTATTGTCCAAACTAAAGATACTGAAAAAATAAAAGTTACTATATGCAACCTCCATCTTTTCAGTAAAGAATGGTTATTTTAGTCTCAAAAAGAGAGGAAGGAGCTGATCTCAAATAGTAAATACATTATTATTTATATTGAATAAATTTTGCATTACAGATAACTCACTGCATTTTCCTGAATACAACCACAATGCAGGTGTTAGGGTCAAACAATCTGAGCTCAGCTCTGCCCCTTACTTACTGTATGATTTTTTGGGAAGTTTCTAAACCTCTGTAAGTTTTGGTTTCCTTAACAGCAAAAGAGGAGAAAATGGAACCTAACTGATAGGGTTGTTATGAGAATGAAATAAGGTAATGTCAGTGAACCTAATCCTAAAACCCAGGGATAACCAGTTAACTTTCGGGGAAGCTTCCTTCTAAATATGGGTATGCAAATGATTATAGACATACAGATAGAGAGAGAGCTAGAAACACACACACAAATCAGATACTTGTGTGTATTTCTTTGTACTCTGCTTTCTCCCCCTCTTAACGATAAACCGTGAACACTCTTCTGGTCACTGCATATTCTTCTACAATATTATTCTAAGTGGTTGCATGGTAGCCTATAAAATGACGTAGCTTCATTTGTTAATTGTGCTTTTGGGTATTTAACTTACAAGGATAACTTGTGCTTTGCTTTATCAAACTTGGCAGATACTGTTTTTTTAAATTAGAGGTTTGCAGAAGCCCTGCGTCGAGTAAGCCTATCAATGCCATTTTTCCAACAGCATTTGCTCACGTCCTGTCTCTGTGTCACATGTTGGTAATTCTCCCAATATTTCAGACGTTTTCATTATTTTATTTGTTGTGGTGGTCTGTGATCAGTGATCTTTGATGATACTATTTCAAAAAGATTACAACTTGCTGAAGGTTCAGATGATGGTTAGAACTTTTTAGCAATACAGTGTTTTTAAATTAAGGTATGTACATTGTTTCTTCAGACATAATGCTACTGCATACATTATAGACTATCATATAGTGCAAACATGATTTTTATATGCTCTGGGAAACCAAAAATTTTGTATGACTCACTTTATTGTGATATTTGCTTTATTGTGGTGGTCTGGAACCGAACCTGCAATATCTCTGAGGTGTGCCGGTATGTCTGACTTTTCACAAAGATAAACAACTCTGCTAAGTTTTCTCATAGCCATGATTATTTCCTAGAAAAAAATTCCTAGATGAAGAAATGTTAGTCAGAGACACATGTTGTTTAAATTCCTTTGCTTCATAAAGCCACATTGACCTCTAAAAATTTTGTGCTAATTTATATTTCTTTCAACAATCTACGAAAGTGTTCATTTCTGAACTCCCTTATAGTACTATGCATTTTTCTCTTCTAAATTTTTTTCTTTTTGAGAGGAGAAAGATCATATCTGTTATTTTAATTTATATTTGTGTGTTTACTAGTAAAGTCAAGTTTTTCGAATGTTTATTGACTGATTTTGTTAATTATTTTGTGAATTTGCTGTTTGTGTCTTTTACCTATTTTAGGGATATTTTCATTTTCTTATTGATTAGTAGGAACTCTATATAATAAGGCCAGTGGTAATTTTTTGTCACTCAATTATGTTGCAAAGGACTAGGTCATTTATATTTCTGAAACCTAAACTGGAGCGGAGCACAGTGACTGACTTTGACAGTTACCCAGGACTTTAAACTGGGGAGGGGAGCATGGTGGAAAGTCAAGGGGTCGTGACATTCTGAGGTGGTGCTCATCTCTCACCTTAAATCCTAACTGGAGAGGGTGGCAAATCAACCAGATCAGAGGTGACGGCTGGGTGAATCGGGAGAGGGTGTTCAAAGACCTACAGAAGGCTTTGGAAGCTGCCAGTAATCTTGTCCTTTCATAGAATTTGAGGCTTTTAGTCAACAACCTTGAGGTCTGATTATTCAAATAATTTTAGATCTACAAACACCTGTCATTGTTTGATAAGAGCACAGGACTTTACCTTTGTTCTTGTTTCCCATGTCAGTGGTGTCTTCCTTCTATAATGGCTCCCTTTCTCCTTATTCACATGGTATGGATCCCTGGTAGCACTAGTAAGCGTATTGTATACCACAAATGATGCATTCTGTATTACGACGTTTTGCAGGAATGCATAAAAGCAGCCACACATATACTAGGCCCTTAATAAGTATTTGTTGAGCTGAATGCAGTGAAATTTCTCAGAATAGCACAAAGTTTTAAATTCTGATACAAAATAGCAAGTTTTACTTTAAAAAACTTGTTTCATAATGTAAGGAAAATGTGTCAGTAATTGTCTTTTCTTTTAGAATATGGTCAAAGAAATTATGAACTATCTTTCTTTTCTTTTCTTTCTTCCTTTCTCTCCTTTCTTTCCTTTCTTTCTTTCTTCAATCTTAGTTTGGTAGGAGTCTAGACTCAGCAAGTTCGGCAGCTATGGGTGGAAATGGGTCTCCATTTTCTGCTCCAATGGCTGGCATTATTGAAAGTCTTCACCTTTCTTTTAGTTCTGTGAAGTAAGTGCTTTGAGTTATCTGAATGTTTGTGTAACACACACTGTCCCGGGTTTGGTAGAGGGATTCAAAGGCAATATTTTTTTGGCTTTCAAGCTTACATGGCCCTAAAGGAGTGGAATTTAGAGCTGGCTCAGGGGATGAATTAGACTAGGTATTATAAATACCTAAATGTGCCCCAGGATTAGGGAGTGGCTCTCATAGTCTCCAAGACTTTCCAACTGAAGTCAGGAATACTACGCTTAATTATGTTGCTTTCCACTACTCCTGCTGCTTTCTGCCAAGCCATAGTTCATGACAAATTTTTGCCTATTCTCAAGCAAATAAGAGTAGTCAAGACATATAGCATCCTTTTTCATATATTAGACACCAGGCACCATTTTTTGTATTAACTCAATCCTGATAACAAATCTACAAGACAGGTTATATAAAGGCAATGATAGTTGCTGTAACAAAGAAACCCTAAAATTTTATTGACTTAATCCAAGAGATGGTTATTTCTCATCCCTTATCACTCATCTGCAGGTGTTTGGTAGGAAGGTCAGGGACCCAAACTCCTTTTATCTTGTAGCTTTCTGATACCCTAAGAGCCCTGAAGTCCTCCAGCAGCAGCTGGAGAACAAAAAGAGGACTGTCTGTTGGAGGTTTTTAGTGGGTGAGGCCTGAAAGCAGTGCATATCTTCTGCCATGCCATTCGCCAGAACTCGGACACATGGCCTCATCTAACTGCAAATGTTGTTAAGAAATATGGTCTAGCTATATTTCCAGGTAAAAGAGGAAATGGTTTTGAAGAACCATACATCTGCCTCAGTCTGCCTTTTGGTTACCGAATAACCTCACTCACCTAAACCTTCTTCCTACACAGATGACACACTCATTCCCTCCCCAGAGGAGGAAGCCCAGTGTCCTTTACAGTTACAACATTCATCTAAAAATCCAAGATTACTGGGTGACAGGTGGCTTTTTTCCATCAGGATGGGGTGTTTGCCTCATTGTACATTGACCTCTGAATAGAAACGACCAGCTCCCATCTCTGCCCCATTCGTATCCAATATAAAGTGTTGGGCAAAGATGGGATGAAGTGATAAACATGCCCATTTGGAAAAGGAGGAATGGGGGACACACAACGCACATCCTTGGCAATGGTGGAGTCCCTGTGAGGACATGCAGTGACCCTGTCTTGGGAGCAGGAGTACATTCCTTGGCTGCACCTTGCTTATTGCACCCTGATCTGCCTCTCCGGGAGGAGCTCCCTGTCCTTTGCTCTCTGTGGTGCACCTCTGCTCTCTGGAAGTCTCCTTCATAACCCTTATCCTCCATGGCCACCTTTGAGCCTATGAGGTGGGCGTTGGAAAGGCCATCCTCTCTGAGGGCTGCACAGCTTTTGAAGCCAACTTCCTGCTTAAGCATGTTTGGAGACTCAAGGTTTGGTTCAAGGCTCTAACTGTCGGAGGCCTTTAAATATAGGCTCATTTTTCCCTTTGGCAATATAATTCCCTGAAGACTTTGAAAGATCTAATCTTTGCTTCTCAACAATTCTATGAGCAGAAGTTCATGCCCAAAGTTTTTTCCCTATACATAGTGTTTAAGTTTCATTTTCTTATTGGCTTCCTCACTCATGCCTCTCTCTCGAGTGGCTTTCTTGAGAGTATCTGAAATAATAGGCATGGACGGGGAAATCACATCCTTAATCAGATCTTTGTTAATAGGTCTGACTCAGAAAGGGCCTTCGCCTCTCAAATAGTATTACTATGCAGGATCCAGAAGTAGTAGGCTTTTTATAACCCTTGAGATCCTGTGTTTCTGGATTCTCAAGCCTCTTTCAGTTCTTTTGAAAACCAGCCAATCTTTCCTGAACTTATCTCTTTCTTGTAATTCCTTGCTAAGGGCAGAGTTGTGCAAGTAACTGCCTCCTGAATCTGGGGCCCCAGGTGCCTCACTCACCTCACCCTAGTCCCTGCCCTGGGAAGGGTCAACACACCCTATTACTCTGACTTTTCCCAACCACTTCCCTTGAAACTTAGTAGGTGTGCTGTCTGCCACAGAAGGCAACAGTTTTACCAGATGTTTTGCCACTTTATAAAACAGGTCTCCTTCCTTCCAGCATTTTATATCACTTTCCTCACCAGTTACCACTCAACTGCAAAACTGCTAAGTCAGTGCCCTGTTATTTTAGGTTTTTGTTATGGCAGTGCTCCATTTCTTGGTACCAATTTTGTGTTGGTTGGTGTAACCCTAGATGCTATAACAAACCATCGAATTTCAGTAGCTTAATTCAATAAAAGTTATTTCTTCTCACAGTCAAGCCAAGGTAGGCACCCTCTGCATGGTGCTTCAGGGCCTCAGGCCACTGCTGCTTTGGGTTCTGCCGTGCCCCCGGGCCATGGAGTCTTTTGCTTCCAGGCAGTGGATCAGTTAAGACACAGAGGCTTCAGTTCTATTCACATTTCTTGGGGCAGAACTCAGTCATGTCCACACCTAATACAAAGGAGGCAGAGGGATATAATCTATTCATGTGCTCAGTGAGAAGGACCAGGCTTTGGTGAACACATGACTGCCTCTTTGACAAACACATACAGCACCAAGGAAACTGAGCCATGAACCGGGGCTTCAGAGCATGATGGTCTCCATAAGGTAGGTCCAGGTGCTTGACCACATCTGGGTAAGGTCTTTTTAAAAAAATAGTAGTTCACTATAACCATTTTCTGGGGGCAATTTCTGTAAGGATAGAGGCAAACCTAGGATAAACTGGACATGTACCTGCCCTCCTCCACCTTTTTTCTCTGTAGATAACCCAAGGATTCCTTGCCCTTCTCCAGTCATTGATGTGTCTGGTGCTAGGGAGCGGGTGTTGATAGACCACAGGGACGGTGTGTCGGGATAGGTTGCATCCAAGGGGCTGGGCAGCCATTTCTTCACAAATACTGAGCTGTGATGACTTGCCCACAGCAGAACTTGAGTGCAAGTAGTTTTGGGGAGTGACCCCAGAAGGCACAATTAAGAAATGAGGGAGGTAGGTCAGGGGAGAGAGAAAACCCAAAAGTAGGTTATGATCAGGGGCAACAGAGATTCAATCCCAGGGTCACAGGTTGCCCCCTTCCTGGCCTGAGGGATTTCGGTGATTCCAGCAGGGGAAGGAAAATTTCTTCACTCAGTTGTCAAACAGCCTCCCACCCCACGGACTTCCCTCTTTCTCCCTCCATCCCTGATGATCTGGCTTCCTAAACCACTTTTGATCTTCTGACTCCTCTTGAGTTGAAGCAGACCAAGTGGCCCCTCAGCACCACAGTTCAGGGAGGGTCTGTGTTTTTTTCAGCGAAACCCCTTACTCCCTACTTGTTCTTCCCCCTTCCCATACTGCTAACTTCTAATCACAGTAGTGACTCTGGGCTTGTCTGTTTAGTTCTGTGTAAAAAGGGAAAGTTGAGGAGATGACCCCTCCCTGTGGGGACTGGTTCCCTTCCCTTTTTCCACACGTGGAAGCAGGACCAGTAAGGGACTTTCAGTTAAAACACACAAGTGGGCATGAGCTCACATGTGCACGCACATGTGCGTGTGCGCACGCACACACACACACCAATTTAAAAAAAAGAAAAAAGACAGTGGTGGTCTGTTTATTGCCTATGGCCCCAGTTATTGGTTCATAGTTGGGCATATGACCTTAGGTGATCCAATCAGCAACTCAGGACTTTCATTTAATGATTTGGGACAGCTGCTCCTGCTAGAAATGAACAAGGAAGCATGCTTGGCTCCCTGAGGTTTCTAGTAGTCCTCTTGCTCTTTTGACAGGAACCAGCTTTAGAATGAACTTGACCATCATAGAAAGCAGAGAAGAGACATAAAGAGAAAGCTGGATTTGTGTGTGTGTGTGTGACATGGTTGAGTCACTGTATCCATCCTCACCTGAAGTCATTCCAGAGATATTCTGCTACTTGAGCCAACAAACTCCCATTTACTGTGTGTATCAGTTTGGGCAAGGTTTTCTGTTACTTGCCACCAAACACGTCCTGATATAAGCAGCTTTCCATGTAAATGCTGTCCACAGTTCTCTGGCAGAATGTTCTCACCACCTGGGATCCTGGGATCTCAGAACACAGGAAACAGTCACCCCAGAAAATCTGCAAACCATTTGAGGCTTAAGATTGGAGAGTTACATCATGTTCTGAGAGAAGAAAAGCCACCTTCAGAGCATACGCTGTCCAAAATCCTGGAGGAATGAATCCCAGGAACTGTCAGAGCAGCGAACATTACCTGGCATCAGATAATCTCAGCTGCTCCCCGAGTGTGAGGGCCGGGCGTTCTTCCTGAAACAGAGGGTCTTTGGCAACTTGCTTCTGGATACTGACGTGTTTACGGTCATGTTCACCAATTGCCGGAAGCATGGGGTGGAAACTGATTCTGAATGCAGCGTCTCCGTGAATACTGACATCCTGCTTCAACATTTGTTTCTGAAAATCCTTTACCAATTCGTGCTTCTTTCAAGATAATCTAGGTTCACGATGAGCAGGACAGGCTGTGGAGTCAGACTACCTGGACTTCCCTCCCAGGGCTGGCGAACCCCAAAAGCATCTCAGGGCTGATCTCCCCCGGCAGATAGGTGTCCTAGAGCCTAGTCTCAGCAAATCCTCTGCGCAGAGCAGTCACTTGAGATCTTGAAGGACTAATGTACAGTGGGCTTCCTAGAGCCTATTCTTCCCAGTAGTGTTGATTGTCATCAAGTTGGAGAGGAATTCTAGTCTATTGTCCAAGAGCATCAACAGCCTGTAGCCAGACTGCTGGAGTTTGAATCTCAGATGCACCACTGGGCAAGTTGCCTCACCTCTCCGTGCCTCAGCTTCCCGCTCTGTGAAATGGAGGTAGTAAAACACTGTCTCTCTTCCAGAGTTACTTGGGAGGAGAAAGACGTTACTACAGGCAGTCTTAGAAAAATGCCTGGCGTCAATAAATACTAGCTGTTAGGTTGCTGGCAACTTGCTAATAAATGATGATACAAAGACACCAGAGCAAAAATGACTTAGCAGTGAAAAAGGAGAAGTGTCTACACAAAGCAGAGGCTACCGTTTAATGTCTGACAAAAAAGAGAACGGTTGGGGTGCCTTTCAACAAGACCCAATCTGCTGTCTCCAGCCAGGGTGGAGTTTCTGGGCTGGAACCGACAAGACGGAAGGGGAAGCCCAGCCACCTCCTTCCTGTTGCCGCTGCAGCCTTCGTGGCCAGCAGCTGGTGTGGCTTTTCTTTGCTGCTGCATTAATCCTCCCACTCATTGTAACAAGCATCCCTTACTTTTAAATTTCACTTTACATTTTCAGAGCCCTTCCACATCTATATTTATTCCCCTTCTAATGTGATGCTCAGAATAGAATCAGGTAGCATATATTGTTTTCCCATTTTACAGATGGGGAAAATAGGGCTTGGGCTTGCAATCCAGTTTCAGTAACATTCAAAACATGCAAATATCATGGATATTCTCTCCCTCTCTCTCTCCCTCTCTCTCTCTCTCTCTCTCTCTCTCTATATATATATATATACACACACATACACACACACATAGTTTCAGGGCCCCTTTATTTTATATGTGTGTGTGTGTATTTAAAATTTTCTTACTGCCCTAGAGTTTCCTAGGGCACAGTTTGCAAGTTACATGCCTACGGGATCTCTCTAGGGGCTGGCTTTTCTGTCCTGATTCTCATCTAAAAGTAGTTGATGGAAGTCCCTATAGACCTGGAACCTGGGAAATTTATGAAGTTTAATTAGTTATGCTTTGTGTCAAAGTCACAGTCAAATAAAAACAAAGTACTAAACCTCATATCTTAGACCCTAAAAATATGGATAACAATAAACTGGATAAATGGATACCTGTTAGCTGCTCCTCAACCAAGTCCCCAGTGTGTAGACCTCTGCACACACACTTACCCTAAGTAGCACAAGTATCCATTTCTGCCCATGTTTCTTACTCTCAAGTATTATATTTTTTATTTTCAAAATTTTCTATAATTAAAAAATGTATTGCTGTTCTTTCCTTACGTTTTAATAATAATGGGTAACTCATATGGAGCATTCCGTGTGTCAGGTGCTGTCTTAAGAACTTTATATGTATTAAATCATTTGCTTTTCAGAACAACCCAATTAGATAACTACTATTATTTTTCTCCTTTTATAGATGACATCACTGAGGTACAGTGACCTGTCACTACTAGCTTTAAACCCTCCAGAACCAGGACACTTAACTACTATGCTAATCTACATGTTCATGGTAGGATTTCAATAACACCAGCAAAAAGAAAAGATGAAAAATTTATAAGTACAATCCCAACACTCAGATACAACTACTATTAATGTTTGGCTTATATTAATGGTTATAAATCAGGCAGTGAATGGGTGGAGTGGAAGGGAGAGGAATATATCAGAATTATTTAGGGAGCTTTTAAAATTTGCATATGATTAAGGTATTCTACCCAACAGGGAAAGGCAAGCATGAGGATTTGGGGGAAAAATTAGGTTATAATAAACATCTTCCCCTCCCCACTTCCATATTCCAAATCCCCCACACCATCCCAGTTGAAAGCCTCTGGTATATCTTTCCAGTCTTATTTTCTATGCATACCTACATATGCATACACAGAAATACACACTTATAAATGATAAATAGGAAAACAAATAAATGGTAGTTAAAAAAAAAAATACTAGGGCAAGCAGGAGATGCTGGCACATAGTATGCTAACATTCCCAATTGCACTGGATTCTTACTGTACCTCAGAGGCACAACAGTGAGACAGAGTTTCCAGGTTGGAACCCGATAGGCTTTTCAGCATCAATAGCTCTTCCTGTGAATTTGTTGTTTTGTGATTTGAGCAGGTGGAAGTGGCCAAGTTATTTTCCTGCCCAGGTTCTCCCAGGGGCCTTGTACCCTGGGCTGATTTGTGCTTTACTGTCTCCTAGACACAGCCCCGTGCCAGGGCACTGGACGACTGCCTGTGCTCATAGTATTCCCCATTCAGGTGGGCACCAGTCGGGGGCGGGGGGTGGGGAGGGGGGGAAGAGGCCTCAGGCAAACCCAGCAGGGTGCCTGGCGTGCTCAGGGAGGAGTGAGAACCTGAGCCGAGGGGAGCGCCAGAGTAAGGTGCTTCCTGTCTCCACTCCAGGTCACAGCCCACCGGAGCCCCTGGGACCTAGCTCCCAGGTATTGATTTCCTCTCCTGTCCCCCTCAGCGGGCCAGGCCCTCCTTAAGGGCAGGAAGCCGATCTGGTTATTTTGTCTTCTTCTTGTATTCTGAGTGCCTGGAATGGCACCTGGAACAGAATGGGAGCAGCAGCTCCTTGTCGGGATGAGTAATAGGCATGACCAAGGCTAATCCTGAGGTTCTGCTCTGTGCCTCAAAGGTAGATTCACAATACAGGTTCCATTCCAGTCTTCCCAACAGCTTCATAAGGGAGAGTCTAGAGTCTATTATTCCCTGCATTGTCGAGCTGAGGAAATTCGGAAGAGAGAGAGTTTGAGTAACTAGCCCAAGGCCGTACAGGTAAGTGGCTGGCTGCAATCAAACCCAGGAGGCTGAGCTCGAGAGTTCAAATTCTCTCTCCCTTCTCTGCTCCTTCTCCCATCCCTCGCTCTCCTTCAGTTCAGTGGCCATAGTGACCACCTCAGTTTCTCTTTATCATGTCACCCCCCTGATCCAGAACCTTCCAGGTCAGACTCCCCAGCGTCTATCCACAGTTGTCCCCCACTTCAGAAGCAGTAGCAGTTTGATCCTGACTCTGTTTATACACTGTGTAACCTTGGACATGTCACTGAACCTCTCCCCACCTCGTGCTTCTCAACCAAGAAATGAGGGCAGTAATAGTACCAACTTCATGTGGCACTTACGAGGGCTTAATAATCGTTGATCATGGGAACTGCTTAGAACATGGGTTTGCGAACTTTCTCTGCAAAGAGCCAGATGGTAAATATTTTCAGCTTTGTGGGCCATATGGTCTCTGTCACAACGACTCAGCTCGGCCACTGTCGTGAAAAGGCAGCCTCAGACAATAGGAAAAAGAGTGTGGCTGGGTGCCAAGAAAACCTTATTTATGGACACTGAAATTTGAATTTCAGATAATTTTCATGTGTCATGAGATATCCCCTTTAAACATTTCCACCCCCCAACCATTAAAAAATGTAAGAGCCTTTCTTAGCTGAGGGAGAACACGGACACAGGTGCTGGGCTGGGTGTGGTGGGCGGGCTGTAGTTTGCTAACTCCTAGTTTGGAGCATTGTCTGGGATAGAGGAAGTGCTCAGTAAATCCAGAAGAAACAATGTGCGGAAAGGAGGCCAGGTGGGAGTGGGTACGGTGCTGAAGGCTTCAGCCTGGTGGTAGGGAGTGAGTGCAAGAGACAGGCCAGGTATCAAGAGACTGAATCAAGGAACCGACCTCTGCTGAGCGCGGAGTGTGGCCAGGCACCACTTTCTCCATGGCCTCCCACTCCATCCTGTTGACAGAGGATATGAGTGAGGCTCAGAGAGAGCAAGTAACATGCCTGAAGTTGCACAGGTTTTAAGCATTAGAGTCAGGATCTGAACCTGGTTTTTACAAGATGCCAAAGACTCAGCTTTTTCTACTCTACTGTCATGTACTGTACACACATTGAGAAGCCACGATGTGTAAGGTGCTGTGCCAGGTCTGGGAACACAGTGGTATAAAAGATTTAGCTTTGGCCAGATGGAGTGGATGGTGTAGTAGGAGACCAGAAATAAGCAATTATCAGTCAGGGTGAAAACTCCTCTGTTGAGAACACACGGGAGGGGCTCAGAGCTGAAGAGTCTAACCCACGTTAGAGAAATCAGAGCAGGCTTCCTGAAGGAAGTGATGTCTAAACTGAGACTGCAGGTCAACGAGGAAAGACCCAGGGAATAATAACACTAAGCTACAATTTCTTGCTCAACCAGGTTGTCAGCGGGGGCCCCCTCCTCCTGAGAAATCTGATTCTGAGATTCATGGCCTTTGATGGTGCCTGCCCAAGAGGGTCTCGCTGTCTTCTGCCCATATCTGGAGAGGTGCCTCCACCTCTCTCACACTGAAATGCTATCACGATTTTGCCCCACAGCTCCCTGGACACATGACTCAGCCCATTCTCTGTTTTCCTTATTACTTACTTCAAGTCTTCCATGAATTGGTAAACCTGACTCAAGATTTTGGTGGAGGGAGGCGGGTGTCCTGAGGAGGGGTCACTTCTGGAGTGCAGGGTTTCCGCCCTCTCCTGGCCCCCCACTTCCTCCCTGGAGTTGCAAACAAAATCCTCCCTTTGTCTTGCTGTGAGTGTCCCGCCCACCTCCGGCCCTAAGGATCTTGGTTTCTACTTCTAGCAAAGTATTTTCTCAACAAACACAGCTCTACCTTCCTGAGAAGAATTCTGATGAATAAAATGTTCTTCTATATTGTCCCATGTGATTCTCCTAGCAAACCTCCAGAATAGTTATCATTGTCCCCATTTTACAGGTGGGGAAACTGAGTAGCCCACTTGATGGCATTGAGAGTTAAGAGCAGGACTGTCTGAATCCAAATCTCTGGTGAAATTAATATCCTTATATGGACCCCATTTCTGACCCTGTTCATCTTTCCTGCCCTTCCTCCTAGTATGGCCCCTCCCCTCCCCTTCCCACATCCAGTCAGAGGGGTACTGGATATTAATGTCACCAGAGATGCTATTTTCCAGTGACTTGTACCCACACAATCTCAGGGTGAACGTTTCTTACTCTGATTTTTTTGTACTGGGAGAACTGGTCCAGATTGGCTGTGGCAAGCACCCCAAACAGACAAGGCTCCTTCTTACAAGGAGCAAAATTGCCCTAATGGACCAGGGTTCTGATGCTCAGTTTGGGGAGAGTGCCTCGACCTGGCTGCGGACACCCCCGGGACACCCAGGCCTGAGGCTCATCCCGCTGGCTAGGCCTGAGGCTAAGGAGACAGAAGAGGAAGCAGGAAATGAGGAGAGAGACAGTTCTGGATGCAACAAAGCAATTTTAGATTTCAAGTGAATCCTGCTGGTGAAGCTAGAAACTAGAGATGTTCACACAGGCCAGAGTTTGGGGCCAGCCCTCCGGAGAGCTTGGTTCCAAGTCTGGGAACTGAAGTTATTGTGAAGTCAGTGTCTCAGCATAGGAATCAAGGCCTCATTTTTAGCACCCAAAAGAATTTGGGGACAGGGACTCTAGCAGCATCTTAGGGGTGCTGACAGCATTGACCCTCATGCAACGTGTGGGTCCGTGAGAGCTGGGTGCCCAGAGGAAGGCTTGACGTGCAGCAGAGAACGGGGAGCCCCGCCCTCAGGAAGCCTTGAGCAGGAGCAGCAGAAATGTGCTTCCTCTCCCGGCCAACTCCAACCCCGAAGGTCACTGTGGGCTGACAAACCCTCCCCCCACACCCTGTGACTCGTGTCCAGCTCCCCTCGCCCCACCCCTGCCCTCACCATGTCCCTCTGCTGAATCAGGCCAGTCTTTTTCTTTCTTTCTTTCTTTCTTTTGGAGGTACTGGGCTTGAACCCTGGACCTCGTACATGCTAAGCATGCACCCTACCACTGAGCTCTACCCACCCGCTCAAGCCAATCTTTACCCCATCTCTCTCCTCTCTGGGCTGTCTGGTCTTTGCACCTGTGCTCTCAGAGATGAAGGGAACTGAAGGCCACTCTCACAATGGCAGATGTGCACTGGCCCCAGAGGGTCTGCATCTGTTTCATGGGGGGTAGCACTGGGTAGTACACTGGGTAGCCCTGGAAGTAGGAAATCCTCTTCAGCAGCTAAAGCAAAGATCACTTAGAGCTGTGCCTGGTCTGTGGTAACAGCACTGGAGCTCTGCTACTCTTCTTGCCTCCAGCCCAGCTCTGAGGTGTGCGAGAGTGAGCAGGCAAATGAATGAGGTGGGGATTGATGGGGCCCTGAAGGTTGAATATTTGAGAGGCTGGATGGGGCAAGTGCCTGTGCAAAGGCCCAGCGGTAGGAATTAGCAAGGTGTCTTTGTAGCAGTGTGAGTGGACCACAAGGAGTAGAGTGAGGCATTCACAGTAGTGAAAGCAGGTTACAGACTCTCAGGACCAGATTGTTGAGGGCCTTGATTGCCAGCCTGAGGTATTTGAATTTTATCCTGTAGGCGATGGGGAGTTGGCTGATTTGACATAATTTTGCTGTTATAGATTAAGACTTGGTATTTAACTGAACTCCTACAAAATTCAAAAGTGCAAAGTTCAATTGGGTACAAACTTGAACTCCTACTTTGCATTTTGGTGTCTTCTTCCTCCCTCCCTCCCTCCTTCACTTTCTCCCTCCCTTCCCATCTCCCTCTCTTTTACTTACTCTTCCTGCATTTTCCCAATTCAAAAATTCTATGCATTATATCCTTCATGTAATTGGTAACTAATTACCATCTCCTGGGAATCTTCACATCAATTGTTGAGAAGTTTGGAAATGTGACAAGTCCTTTTTTTTCTGTTTTGAGCAAGATTAGGCCACTAATTTTACATCCTGGGTGAATGTCTAATTTCTCATCTCTGAGGTTGTCAGATCCTGTTCTCTTCTACCAGAGACTTAATTTATGCTGTAAGAGTTACCAGATGAAGCTCTAATTTGGGTTACCAGTGTATCTCACTCTCCCCAGCCCTAATAGACCAATGGTTTTCAACCACGGACTGTTTTGACCCTCAGGGGACATTTGGCAATGTCTGGAGACACTTCTGGTTGTCACAGCCTGGGTGTGTGGTGGGGGTAACATGCTACTGGCCTTTGGTGGGAGGGGGCCAGAGCTGTTGCTAAACATCCTACAATGCGCAGGACAGCCCCGACAATTCTTTGGATAACAAAGAGTTATCTGGCCCCAAATGTCAGTAGTGCTGAGGTTAAGGAATCCTGGATAAGACAAGAACCTGTTACAGAAAGGAAAGTGAAGTGAATGGAGTGCGAATCTGTGTGGACAGGGTGGGGATGAGGAAGGATGACTGATCCGAGGAAAAGATCTACCAGAAGCAACTGTGCTGAGAAGGATTTAGCATTAGAAAGACAACCAGAATTTTTACAGTGATGCTGTTTATGAGCAAATGCAACTTGTCTATTTTTAATTAGCTCTATGGAGATATTAAAATTGCAGTATATTATCCCTAAGAACAATAGGTCAACCAAAACCTTATTGCTAGAAGCCACCCACTTGCCCAGTTTGTAATGAAACCTGGTGTATTTATTGGCTCTGAAAGGCTACCAGCAAGAGTAGCTACAGCTGTGTGGGGCTTTGCAGCATTGCCAGTTACATCATTTGAAGCCCCTTGTGGCTTTGACTTTCAGGAAATATAGGTAATAGTCTTGGAAGGGAGCAGGCAGCAGACACCCATTTTGGTGGGGGAAATGTAGCACCTAAAGCATTTTTCTATCTAAGTGGTAAGACATTAACCTTGATCCTCTTAGCAAGTAATTATTAACTCAGTTTGGAGGAGCGGGGACTCTGATCCCAGGGATTCACTGGATCAATAATGTCTCTCACAGATCTGATGGTCTCGGCTCCCTTCGCAGTAAGCTCTGCCTACCTGGCCCCTTGGTCCTCAACCCTGCCCTCTCCCCCGTCTGCACTCACTGCCTGGTGCTCTCATCCAGGTCCGAGGCATTTATCCTCTCCGTAGGCCAACAGCCCTTCATGCTAACGGGCAATCCCACTGCATTCCCTGGTCCTTTGACTCTCCTGCTTCCCTGGAGGACCATTTCACATCTTTCTCCTCCTCAAACCTCCAACATCCCCTTCCTCATCACTTGGCACTGATGACCTTACCTCCCATCTCCCTGAGAAAACAGAAGCAATCAGAAGATGCTTCCACCGATCCCGTCACATCTGTGTCCTCTTCACTCTTCTTTCTTTCAAGTAACTGCATGGGGTCCAGCCCTAGATTCTGCCCCCTCTGCCAGTGCACGGACCTCACTGCTTCTTCCTTCTCAATTCATCTTCCCTCCACGATTTCAACTGGATTATTTCTATCAACTTATTTACAACACATTCCATGTTTTTGAAATCTTCCTTAACCCCCACATCTCCCTTCAGCTGTGGCCCCAGTTTTCAGTTACCATAACAGCAAAAAAGAGTTGCCTCCTCCTTCCTCTCTCCTGAAGCCTTTTATTTACATTATCATTCCATCAAAACCACCAAAACCTACTCCTGTCAAGGGTACTGTGACCTCCACTGTGCCAAATTCAATGGTTAATTTTCATTCCTTGACACACTCCTGACAGTCTGGGAAAGCATGGTTGTTTTCTTAGTGGTGAAATGTCTTCAACCCAGGGAAGATTTAGAATTAAATACAGAGTTGATGAAGTAAATTGAATCCAAAGCATTAAGGGTTTGTGTGTGTGTGTGTGTGTGTGTGTGTGTGTGTGTGTGTGTGTGTGTATTAAGTTTGGAAATAATCTGTGTGCTTGATATTTTAAGTATTTGTAATGTTTAAATGAATTTGGCATATTGGAGGATAACTTGTTATATTAAGAGACTTTTGTAAGATACTTAAAGTAAATTTGTAATCAATTATGGAACATCTAAAACAATTTTGAACCTGTTACACAACATTTGTAAGTTTACTTTTATTAGTTTTACAAGAATGACTGAAGTAGTCAGGATTTTTTTTTAAATTTTTAAGTCAGTTAATTCAGAGTTAGCTAATTCATATGGAAGGTTAGGGTCAAATCCTGGATTCTGGAGCCAGACTTTATGGTTCATAAAGTGGTGCAGATATTATTAGCTATGTGACGTTTTGAAAAAAATTATTCTCTGTACCTCAGTTTTCCTGTACTTGAAACAAGGATGATAATATTATGAGATATCTGCTAGAATTGCTGTGAGGATTAAGCAAGTTAATGATGTAAATTGTTTAGAATAGTTTCTGGACATGGTCAGGGCTGTGTTAGCTGTCATTGAAAAGCAAATCAAATATATTAAATTTATAAATGCAGTTAAACACCTTTAAAGTTGTTTAATTAACTAAGTCTAAGTAGAACCAACCCTTAATTAAAGCCGTCCATAAAACAAGTTGTTAAGATTTTCCCTACAAATAGCACAATAAGATTTGTGAAAGTGGCTTAAAAGCTTAAGGGAAGAAGTAGGCTTCTAAATTTGTTACTCCAATAAATTAAATATGGCTTACAAAAAAAAAAGTGGCTCCAAAGCAATCTTTTCTTGTACAACAGAGTTGTCCTCTGGAGTATTAGAAAGCTCACAAAACAAATTCCAAGGAGCCCTGGCATCTTCTAGTGGCTCCTGGGCTTCTGCAGGGACTGCGGTGTGGGGGTAGATGACTCACTGGACTGGCGCTGAGCCCAGCCCCTGCCCGCTCACCCACCCTGTGCCTTAGCAGCTCCACTCAGATCACTGCACTGTGTGAGTTTCTGCCTAAGAGTTCAGTGTTTGAGGGTTTGGGGGTCCAACGAAGCTCCAAAATATCTTGTTTTACTTGTATGATAGCATCATTGTCTTTAAGCTTACATTTTTGGAGGCTCTAGAGGATCCTTATCCCAAAGATTATGTGTTTTTTAACCAAAGTCACAATATTGAACTCCTTCCGGGTCAGGAATAGGAAAGTCAGTGTATAAGTTCCGACGATGAGGTTCTGTTACAGACCTTAGTGCCAGAGCAGGATGGGGCTCTCTCTAATCACACAGTGGTTGCTACAAACCAAGGAGGTACTCACTTCTTGCAGTGATGAGAATCAGGCAGCGGAGCAAATCGCAGAGTCACTGAGCAGCACTCGTCAGTGCCTGGAGTATGGAAAGAGTGCATCAACTATGTAATTTGATTTGGTGCCCAATTCTTATCAATTTCTAAACTTTTCATTCTTAAGAATCTGTAAACTTTTTGGATAAAGGGCCAGATAGTAAATATTTTAGACTTTGTAAGTCGTATGGCCTCTGCCACAACTGCTCAGCTCAGCGCCGTTGTATCACAAAAGCTGCTGTGTATAAATGGGTGTGACTGTGCTCCAATAAAACTTTATTTAAAAAACTGGTGATGGGTCACATTTGGCCTGCAGGCAGTAATTTGCTTAACTTATAGCTAACTTAGTAGTTTGCTGACCCCTGCTTTAGAGTGCTTCTGAAACTTTTTTGATAATGACTGTTAGATTATTGTTCAACAGTTTAGTTCAATAGATTGTTGTCCCCTGCTTAATTGATGTTGGGCTCTGTCATGTGACTGGCTTTGGTCAACAGGAGTGTGGGAGTATCCTTTCCTGCACCTTACCTTCCAGCCAGTGGGATGTTAGCAGACGTGAGGCAAGCAGATGGTTCCGGTGTGCTTCTGGGATGAGGCTTGCTCTTTTGTGCCTTCAACATTATAATGAGAAGAGTCACTTCTGGGCAGCTGCTGCCCCTTTAGCCAGGGCCCCAGACTGAACACAGGTGGGTCCAGCAGTGAAGGCCCAAGCTTGGCAGAATCTGCGGCTTGAAACAAAGCTGCCCAGCTGAGCTCAACCTAGATTAGCCAAGACTCAGCTGACCCACAGATGAGTGAGTGAGTGTTTTATGTGTATAAACTAAAGTTAATCCTTATAATAATTCTGTGGAGTATGTAGGTAAAATTATTCAGGTGAAGGAAACTGAGGCATGGATAAGTTAATTTGCCCAAGACCATGTAGCTAGTAGGTGGTCACACAGTGGAGGTTCACATTCAACAGGTCTGGCTCCAGAGTCCTTGGTTAACTACTTCTTGATATTGTTTCTTCTAACACAATCTATTGCACTTTAATAAATTGATGCTGGGGGCCCACTATGATAATTTCATGACCCTATGAATTTAAAAACTTCCTCCAAGGAGTTACTCTCTGAAAGCAAGAACTAAAAACCAAACACGCACTCAAAAATCTTAAAAACAAAATTTCCACAGTTGGATTGTGTTCCTAGAGCTTGTCGTCACTGTCTTCCCCCCGACGCCCAAGAAAAGGCCCTCTGAACGCGCTCCTGTGTGCCTCGGTGGTGAGGAGCTCAGCAGATAGAATAATCCTCTCCCCCAACTCACCCGCTTCCCTCCCACTCCTGGGTGCTCCAGAATCAACAGGAATTCACAACTTCCTGAAGAGAAAGATTGACTGTCACCAGCATTTCAGGGGAAGAGAGTGGCTGCCTCCTAGTGCTCTCTGGGGCTCTTTGAGCTGTGGCATCGGGAAGAAGAGCTTGGGGCTAAACAGAGAGAGAAAGTTTGATCCAAGGACAGGAGTTTCTGCGGGGTCAGACCACCCACTGAGTCAGGGCAGGGAGAAGCTCTGACAGTTTTAGAACCTGACTGAAGTGGAGACCAGAATAGTAGCATTACCACTGTGAGACGGCACTGGAACTGGTTATACCTCTCAGTCCATCGTGGGCAGTATGTACAAGACCAGCCTTGGCAACACGATAGCTCCTTGATTTTTTTTTTTTTTTGGACACAATAGAAGAAAAAAATTTTTTGAGTTTTATTGAGAAATCATTGACATACACCACTGAATAAGTTTAAGGATTACAGCATGATGGTTTGATTTACATATATTATAAAATGATTACCACAGTTTGTTAGTTATCATCCATTATCTCATACAAATAGAGTAAAAAAGAAAAGAAAAAAGTTCTTGTGATGAGAACTTTTAGGATCTCTTAACAGTTTTCCTGTATAACATCCAGCAGTGTTAACTATAGTCATCATGCTGTATAAGAAGTTTGTACTTTTTGAATGTCTTTATTCAGTTCCCCCTTCCCACACCCCATGCCCCTGCTAGTGTGATCTCTTTTTCTATGAGTTTGGTGGGTTGTTTTTAGTTTTTTGCCTTTTAAATTCCACATGCACAGTATTTCCATTTCTCTGACTTATTTCACTTAGCAACATGTCTTCAAGGTCCATCCATGAGAAAAATATTTGTATAATATATAATTACAAGTTTCATGTGAAAAGGAAATAGAAATACAATGTTCAGGTTTAGATGTAGATAAGCCTCAATCAAAACCAATATCATAGAGTTTATTAATTTAGAAAAAAAATTGGGCATCCACAGTATGGCCGGCGACATTAGCTAGTGCTCACTCAACTCTCTCTGATGGGGAAACAGTGGACAACCAGAGGCTGAGCTGCATCTGCCTCCATCTCCAACAGACTCACGTTCAACATTCACACACACACACACACACACATACACACAAAGCCAGGAACATTTTATTAACTCTTTTTTTTTTAAGTTAACAAAATTATAAAATTGCAGCAAAAAAAGAAACCTGAACTGGAACAATCTGCAGCAGCAGCGGCAGGAGAAGACATTTAATTTAGTTGATTTTCTGTGATTGTTGGTTGCTCACTAGTCTCACGGTGATGGAAACTGCACAGTTTTTCCAAGGCACCAAGAAGCTGCTGGAGGTTTGGTTCTCCAGGCAGCAGCCCAATACAAACCAAAGATCTGGGGGTCTTTGCACCATCCCAAGATTCCACATTTGAGTGATATCATATGGTATTTTTCTTTCTCTTTCCAGCGTACTTAACTTAGAATGACAATCTCCAGTTCCATCCATGCTGCTGCAAATGGCATTATTTTATTTCTTCTTATGGCTGAGTGGTATTCCGTTATATAGATATACCACAACTTCTTTATCCAGTCATCTGTCGATGGACATTTAGTTTGTTTCCATCTTGGCCATTGTGAATGGTACTGCTATGAACATTGGGGTGCATGTGTCTTTTTGAATTAGAGTTCCCTCTGGATATATGCCCAGGAGTGGGATTGCTGGGTCAATATATGACCTGAGTGGGACATACTTTTGATAGATGTGCAATGTTCAATCTTAAGTGTAACAAAAACTGACAAGCAGGAAGCATATGTCTGCAGTGAGAGTAGCATGTTTGTCTCCAAGAGATGTTTCATTTTGAAAACATGTGGTACCACCCTCTTGCTGAAAGCACTGGTTCCCCTGTTGAAACTTGCTAGGGACTACAGTGGGTTTGACTCAATTCAAAGCTTCTTTTATTCTTATAAGAATTTCATGAAGCTTTCTCATCAGGGGTACCCACACCACAATTTCCAGGAAGAAACAGAGTTTCTTAATGCAACTTATTGCATGGGATGTATGAATTCTAACTGTTGGTACTTGTATACTTTGGATTTCCCTGAAGGTAGGGTAATTAGTCAGCCAGATCAAACCCTGGAAATCTTGATGAGTGAGCTTGACCTAGAAGTTATGGACCAGTTCTAATAAAAAATGGTGTTACTACAAAGGATGTCACTTGTGAGAGTGGAACTCATGACCTGATACTAGGTTCTGTCATTAATGCCACAGAGTTCAGTCGTTGTGGGTATTCCATAACAGAGTGAAATTGGATGGAACTTATTGGACTATTCACATCACTCCAGAAACAGAATTTTTTTTATGTTAGCTTTGAAACAAACTTAAGTCAGACCTCCTATCATGACCTGATCAGGGAAGTTGTGGAAGACTTCAAGCCAGGAACACTTGTGACCAGCTTGTTTGTAAATCAGAGTTCTAAATGTTCGCACAGTGCTGTCTTCGCCCCAGAAGGTTGAAGATTTTAAACGTCTTGATTGCCAGAGCGCTGTGTTCAATGATTACAATTTTATTTTTACCAGTTTTGCTGAGAAGCAGCAATGACAGCAGAGTTGATTCAGAAAAATGAAGAAAAAACACAGAAAGAGAACACACATAGAATAAGGTGATGGTTGCTTTTTAGATATTGACACCAGGGGCCGTGCTTTCCATAACCACCACCTTGCAGTTGCAGAAAGCCCTAGACATAATGATAGTGTTATCATTTTGAATTGTATGCACTATTATATCAAGAAGTTAGATATGTTGCATGAATGCTCTCTTCTGTGTTTAGGTATCCTATGCCACTCTTGCTGTGAAATTGAAATGCATGTAGAAAAAACCCTTATACTATATGAAACTTTACAACACTTGCGAGAACAATTCAATTTGGTTTACACTCAGTGTATTACTTTTCCAGGTATCATCTGAAATTTCCCGCAGACAAGGCTTTCGTCCTCATCAGGTGTTGGCCTCAACCTAGCCACCTGTGACTGTTCTATATTAAACTGCTGCCAGGATTTTACATTCAGTTACCTCCACTTTCTAGAACATATGCTCCTACTAATGTTATTGAAACCAATTTCTACTTCATACAGACGTTTTTGCAACAGCAATTAAAGTTTTTCTCCCATGAGGGAAAAAAGTTAAACAAAAGCGACTGGAAGTATGTAGAAAAGGTGGTTTATATAATAATTTTCCAAGTTTTTCATATAATTTGAATATTTTAAGTAAAAGTAACAAATAGACTCTGCCCCACTGCATCTTCTCACAGGGTGGCTTTCAGAGAGTCTTTAAGGCACTGGGTTAAAATCTTGCTATGGTCAAGAAATTGGCAAAAAGCTTCCATGCTGTTCAGGGTTCTCCTTCTCTCACTTTTTTACTTGTGAAAAGAAAAACCCAGAAAGATACATCAGATTTGTGTAAATGAGGGTATGCCGAGAGAGTGGCCAGTTTTGCTTTACAATCTTACAAAGGAAAATTTGTGTCTCTTACATATATACGTACATGTATATACACATATATGTATATATGTATTTATATATCCTGAACCAGCATTAGGACTTTGTTTATATTGCAAATAAATATAATTTTTTTAAGTTTTTTTATGCAAAATAGCACCTATTTATTTTTGGTGCTAACTAAACATATCTGGAGTCTCTAATTAACAGTATTGAATTTCAGCATCTTATGATGTTTTGTATTCTCAACTGCCTTTTCATTCTCCCTCCCAGCAACCTCTGGGCCATGATTCAGTTTTACAGCAGTTGTAATAAACTCCATTAGAGGAAGGGCTGGCTAGATGGTGATGGTCTTTCAGTTCCAGCCCGCAGTCACCTACTGACAAATTTTGGCTTCCTTGTTGTTCCTTGGACAATATTTGTTTATCCCAGGATCTGACTTTATAAATTAAAAATGATATTGTAGCTGCTTTTTTAAAAATCCCGTAAGACTCAAAAGAGAATAAACAATGCACTCTGACTGCCAGTCAGTCAATCATCAATCTTTTTTTTACCAAGTAATCATAAATCTTCTATGAACTATGGAAGACACCAAAGTGGAGACCCCTGTGTGGGGTTAGGAGACATGAGACACCCATCTTCTTCTCTAGTTTTGGAAACTTTTATTTTGAAATGATTTCAGACTTACAGAAAAGTTTCAAGAATACGAAGAACTCCTACATGCTCTTCATTCAGATTCCCCAATTGTTAACAATTACCTAATTGTTTTATCATTCTATCATTTTGTGTGTGTGTGTATTATTTTTTCTGAACTATTGGAGAGAAATAGTTCTCACTGTATATTTCCCAAGATTGTGGACATTCTCACACAGTGTGATAACAGTACAGTTTTCACATTAGGAAATTGAAACTGACACAATACTTTTTCTTAATTAACAAATTTTACTAATTGTCCCTGTAATTTTCTTTGTTGCAAAAACAATTTGTATTTCTGGCCCAGAATCCAGTCTAGGATCCCAGTTCCCATTTATTTGCCATGTGTCTTTGGTCTCCTTTAATTTGTATGTGTTCCTTAGATTCTGTTCCATGACCTTGACATTTTTTGGGTTCTAACTAGTTACTTTATAAAAGGTTCCTCAGTTTGGGTCTGTCTGAGGTTTCTTCATGGTTAGATTCAGGTAATATATTTTGAGCAGGGATCCCACAGACGTGATAGTGTTTCTTTTCAGGATCATGAGATACATCATGTCCGTTTGTTCCATTCTTAGTGATGTTAACTTTGGTCATGAAGATGGTGTCTGCTGGTTTCTCTACTGTAAAATAACTATTTTTCTCTTTGTAACTAAGAGGTAATTTGTGACAGATACTCCCTCATCAGTCACTAACTTTAGAATCCAATTGCTGAGTCTTTCTGAATTGAGTTTAACTATGACAGTTACCAGATGATGATATGCCCACCACCAGCCTTCACTGAGGTATGATTGGCATGGATGAAGTGAGTGTGGTATATCCCTATAATAGAATACTATCCAGCCATAAAAAGGAATTGAGAATTGGTATATGCTACAACATAATGAACCTTGAAAACATCGTGCTAAGTAAGAGAAACCAGACGTGAGAAATCAGAGACTGTATGATTCTGTTTATATGAAATGTCAAGACTTTGTGAATCTATATAAAGATAGAAAGTCAATTCATGGTTACGCAGGGCTGCAGGACAAATGGGGAGTGATGGCTAATGGGGACACCTTCTTTTCAGAGTGATTGAAATGTTTGGAATTCACTGTGGTGCTGGTTGCCCAACTCTGTGAATATACTGAAAACCACTGAATTGCACATTTTACCTACATAGGTGAAATGCATGTATGTGAATTATATCTCAATAAAGCTGTTATGTAGAAAGAAAAAGACAGATAGAGGAGGGAGGGAGGAGGGAGAGAGAGAGATTCCAGTGAGAGACAGAGGGCTGCAGCTATATAATTGCTACTGTTCAAGCTTCCTTTAGAAATCAATTTACAAAAATACAATGATACAGCAGTTCTAGAAGGACCTGAAGCATAGGCATAAGCAGAGATTGGGACTCACTAATAAGGTAAGAAGCAAACATTTTGGATCAGGCATCTTAAATAAGACCAAGGGCAAAACATACAAGTAGGTAAGAGCAGGGTAGAACCGTTTCCTTAGCCACGTTTCTTTAGCATTATCACTGGCCAATCAGTGAAGAGGAACTAAGAATTGTAATAGTAGTGAATTTTTATTTAGTGCTTAGTATGTGCCAGGCCATCTTCTAATAAGCACTTTACCTGTGGAATTTCATGTAATCCTCATGATATCCCAGAGGCAGAAACAATTATTACCCTTCTTGTGCAGATGGGGAAACTGGACACTCAGTGAGGTTACGCCTGGCCATTGAGCTGGATCGCTGCCTGGCTCCTGAGCCCGTGCTCTTTGCCACCTCACTAGAGGGCCTGTTATCATTCTCTGTCTGTTAGTTCGTTATATAGAAAAACACAAAGCAAGTTGTACGTAGCTCATATGACCGAGTGTGGGGTAAGTTCTTTACAACCAATTCTTTGTTGATAAGTCTCAAATATTGTTGTGAATAGTGTGTGTGTGTGTGTGTGTGTGTGTGTGTCCATCCATGTATGTGTGTGTTGTTTGTCTATCTATCTCCCTCTCTCAAACAATACATATATTTTCTGCTGGATGAACAAAACACTTGAAGTTCTGGTGCCCAGAGGGTTAGGTAATAGTTAGGATACCAGTTTGACTACTGCTATGAAAGTCAAAATAATAGTAGCTAGTAGCTTGAATAATAGATGTTTATTTTTTTTGTCCTGTAACAGTCAAAGCGTAAATAGTCCAAGGTTAATGTGCAGGCTCCATGATAGTGGAAATCCAAGTTTCTTCCATCTCAGTTCTCCATTATCCTCAACAGAGAATTTCTGTCTCATGGTTAAAGGTGGCTGTTCCAGATCCTGCCATCATGTCTGCCTCCCAGCCTATAGAAAGGGGAGAAGGAAGACATGGAGGGTAGTGTTATCCTTTTGCTTTAAGGTCATGGACCAGAAATGGCACACATTATTTCTGCCCACATCTCATCAGTCAAAACTCATTCTTTACCTCACCTAAGTGCAAGGGATGCTACAAAATGTAGTCTTTAGTTAAACGGTCATAGGTCTTGCTGAACTCAGAGGCTATATTACCAAAGGAAGAAGGAAGGATTGGTTGTTAATCAACAGCCAAAAAGCAGGCCACAGGGATAAAACCAGGTCAGCAGGCCCTTGTATAGAATTCTGCCTTGACAAAACTTATTTCCCATTGAATGTGCACCATTTTGTATTCACATCAATGATTTTACTGTTTTTTCTGTACCTTTTAAGAACAAGGGAATTACTGGTTACTGGTGCTTCTAATAATGAACGTTTGCAGAGGAACTATTTTTTTAGCAGAGAAGCTAAAAACTTAATGGATAACAAGTCAATCTACATTGCTGCTCCCACTTACAGTGTAAGCATAAAAAAGTTAAAGTATGTGTACAAGATGGCCCAAGGAAACGCAGTAGTTTGATGCTCTCATAGTACATGACAGGAGGCTGCCATAGGCGGGGTACTTTTCTATCAGCCATTTAGTAAGTTCACTTGGAAATGGAATGGATTCATTTCTGTACAGTGCCAGAAACAGCAGGATCACATCTTTTTTTCCCCAACTCCCCACCTGCCACATTCAGACTCAGATGTTGGCTACAACATGAATACAGTAGTACACTCTAGACACAAAGAGCACACCCTTGGAACAAATTGAAAGCCTGGAATCATTTCCTCACCTTATTTAATCTGGTGTGAGTGACTGGTTCAGGTTACATCAAAGTGTGTATTAGTCTGAGCATTAAAGAACCTGGCGACTCGTGGAGCCGGGCTACTAAACATTACGGTCAGTACAAGGCTGACTCGATGACCCGTAAGCATGTCATTTATAGGCTCACGTCCAAGCTCAAGGAGTAAAGTGAATGTCATGAAGTTACAGGCTCTGTCAAATGACTCTAAAACCACCAGTCAACTTAAAAATGCAGTCAATGAAAAGCCATCATGTGGGCTGTCTAAGAAACTTGCCATACAGTGGAACAACTGAATTTTTTGTGCATCAGCAAATTAGCTGTGCCTCGTGAAGACATAGGCAAAAAGAATGAGAAAACCAAGGGGCTCAAGAAGTCATCACGTCCAGTCCCCTGTCTGTGGTCAGGTCAATACTTAACCTATTTTTAGCAAACTTGAGTAATGGGAATTGAATGGTCTTCCTCTGAAGTCTGTTCCAGGTTCCAATTAGGAAATGCTTTCGTATTCATAACCACCATTGTGCTGTAATCTCAGCCCATTTCCTATAATTTGCTCCTCCATGGAGATGGAAAACAGCTGGCCATTTTTCTCCTGGTGATAATCTTTCTTGTTTGAATCCACACATACTCAGTCCTCTCTTTTCCATGTTAAAAAAAAAACAAAAACAAAAACAAAAACAAAAAACATAACCCTAAACTTTTTTGCCTGTTTTCAGAAAGCTCTTTTTATTTTCTAGCTATTGTTGTGGTTTTTCTGTGGATTTCTTCGTATCTCTTTTAAAAATATGAAGCCCTGCACTGAGCAATTTAAAATGGCCTTCCTCAGTCTGAGGACCCTGAAGGAGTCTGGCTCAACCTTTATATCTCACAGTCTCGACCCTTCGCCATGTTTAAATGTTAGTCCTCAGTGACCTTCAGGTCATTTCCATGGCCCGTGAGCCTCACTGATTTTTCCCCAATGAGGATTCCATGCTGCTTTTGGAAAACTACTTCTCTTGTTTCTCAAGGTGACGTAGGACACGATTTCCCTCCTCCAAACAGTTAATGTCCCCAAACCTGATATTCTTTGTGTAATGTGTAAACACGTTCTAAATGAATTACTCCAGCCTCAGACAAAGATTGTTAGGACCCCTACACTAGCACATTTTAGTGACCGATGAACATTTCCCCTCACCGGCTGCTTCAGAGCATGAACCTCTACAGTTGGGCTCACTTGGCATATTGACTAAACACTGCGGAAGGAACAGTAAAGACCCAGCTTCGGGCCGGGCCAGGGCTTCTCAGTCTTGGCACTGTTGACATTTGGAAGCAGAGAATTCTGTGTTCTGAGAGGCTGTCCTGTGCATTGTAGGATATTTAGCAGCCTCCATGGACTCTACCCACTAGATTCTAGTAGCAACTTTCTACCAAATTATGACAACCGAAAATGTCTCCAGACATTGCCAAATGTCCCCTGGGGGGCAAAATCAACCCCAAGTTGAGATCCACTCTCCAGATGTACGACTTCCCTTTCCAGGCAGAAAGTAAATTGGTTCAAGAAAATCTGCTCACGCCAGAACCTCCTTCTTTAGTACCCAGCACCCAGGGAACTATTGGACTGAGTGCTCATCATACGCTGAGGTGCTTTTCCCATATTGTCTAATCTCATCCTTTGGGATCAACATTATCACTTCCATTTTATACACATTGAATGGTTGAACTGAGAATGAAGTACCACCTTACTACCAAGGGGCATGTTTGAACCCAGTCAGCTGGGATCCAAAGCCTCTGTCTTTCCATCATGTCATGCAACCTCTTCTCTAGACGGTGGACAGTTTGTAATTACTGGAGTCTTTCTTTCCCTTTGCATGAGATGGAGATTTCATCTTGTAAGAACTCTGCAGTCTTCTTTAAGTAAAATCGAACACTGGTCCTCTGTGTGGCTGAGAAGGAAACCCTGGGGGAGAATCCCCTGCTGGAGTTTACCTTGAAAGATCTGGGTTTACATACTTAGAGGAGGTGGCAGTTTCCTTGGCCTCTTTAACAAGCTCTTCGTTCCTCAAGCCCCCTGCTCCAGCCTTCAGAGTTTCACTTCCCCCTTGGTGTAGTGTCTATTCTCACCATCCTCACATCCAGACCCATGCAGCCCCCTTCACTTGAAGGCAGTGGCTGCTTTAGTTTCCTTTACCAGCTTTCACCGCTGTCAGGAGCACTGGGTTATTTTTGCATAAGACTTTGTAATTCCCAAAGCACTTTCCCCTGTGCTGCCACATTTGATTCCTGCCACATCTCTGAGGGCGCCTGGGTGGTGGGATTATTAAGATGAAGAAAACAGAGGTGCAGGGAGGCTCTCATGGCTAGGGAAGTAGGGTTAAGCCTCCTGGCCTCACCTCCAGAGCTCATGCAAGGGGGCCGTGTTTGATTCAGCCGCGGTGGAGCTCTTTTTACAGAGGCTGTGCTTTGGTAGTTGTTCACGCTGCCCTTTTGTTTCAACATTTTTCTAAGAGGGCTAGTTCCCTGGATCCTCTCTTCTTCTATCATAGATGGAAAGACGGGTTTTTAACTTTGTGATCACAGCAGCCTTTGATAATGGCATCATTTTCTGCCTTCAGTAATCCTTCATGGTCCTCCTTAAAGATGAATTTCTTTTTGCAAGCATTCCTGGGTCTAAGAAATCTGTTTTGGCTGCATCCTTTCCGTGCAGATGATCTCTCCTGCCAGGCAGCACCAGCACCTCCCTGCTTTACCCTGTTGGCGGCAGCCACTCGGGATTTCCTTCCCCTTCTTTCTTGTGCATATCTGGTCCCACCCCAGCTCAGTGCCAGCAGCTCCCAGAGCCCCCAGAGCCAGTCCTCGCCCACTCTGTCCCACCCACTCACCCGTGCCTACCTCTGGGTGAGTCACTGGACTGAAGTGAGAACTGGGTGAAACACTGTGTTTGAGCTGCATAGTACCCATGAGAAGGGTGTTATGATGAATTTAGTATATGATGTGAAAAGGGCATCCGGTTCCCTCAGACCCTTTGTCCCTCAGATTTCATTCCCATTAGCTTTTCTTGCCAAAACCCCAGACTTGAAGAAATCCACCTTCCTGCAGCCTGTTTTCTTTGCCTCACTGATCTCTCTCCTTCCTTCCTTAGAAAGCTGAATGTTATCATTTTGTAGTCATTTCCACCAAAGTTCCTGGGCACTTTTCTTCAGAGATGGGAGAAATGTAGATATGTTTAGTGGCCGAGCAGGACTCAGGAGAGAGGGAAAAGTTGAAGACATAAGAGACAGTAAGGATTATTGAAAGAACAAAGTCCTAGAGGGATAAGAGAAGATGGGTCCCAAGAATAGGAGTGAGGACTCTCTGAGGTAGTAGAAACAGAAATAAGATGGGTGGAGACGTGGACAAGTTGGAGGTGGGATCGAGAGAGCTTTTAAGGTCTGAGACTTAGTGCAGTGGGAGGCTTCAAGAAGTTGGGTGTTGGGTGAGGCACTGGTTGGCTCAGCAGCCCTCAGTGACCCAGCGTAGGGTGGAGAGGGGGTTATTGGTTGGACGAAGGTTGGTGGTTTGGAGGGCAGGCTTTGGAAGAGAACATTGTGAGGGAGCAGAGCACATGCATTCAAACTGATGGCTGGTGGGATCCAGGTTGGGCAGGAAGAAAGTGAAGCAAAGAGATTAGTAGACTTGGATGGAGTCCTCATCAAGAATGCTGAAAGGCTAGACATTTGAGGTCTGAAGCCTCGAGGTTAGAGTTGATTCCTGGCAGAGAATACCTCTGGATGATGACAAGACCCGGGACACGATAATAGAGGTGGCTGTACAAGGACAATAGAGGTGAGGGCCCCCGCCCAACCATGTGGACATTCTGCTCCCATGACCTTGTGGGCATTACATGAAATGGGGAAAACCTCACGAGCCCTGTCCGAGGAGTAAGTCCTGGATGACCTGAGCTGTGCCCCGTCTTATCCTGTGTGCACTAACCCTCTCAGCCATCAGTTTCACCAGCTTCACCGTTGCCTTGGCCTCTTTCCTCAGATTTCTTGCATCATTTTTGCTCCATTTTCAAGTAATGGCTTTGACTGTTCCCAACAATGACCCCACCTTTCTCTCCTGGTGCTCAGATCCCTTCAGTGTACCCTCTCCCCAGGGACCCTCCTTCTTGGACACCACCCTAGAGCAGAAGGCTTTTACCCAGCTGGCCTTGTCCTCTGGTGGGATGTGGACAGGACTCCTAGACACTGAAATCAGCCAGATGACGGCAACCACGTGGGTAGAGGGGAAGGTTCTAAGGCACGTTCTCAGTGAATGTGGGGAGCTGATAGTGTATAATATTTTTTTCTCTACTTGGACTCAAATTCCCAAGGAGCCAGGCACTAAATAAACGAGTGATGCCACCCAGTGTCATCTGGTAGAAACCAGTGGGGCCCATGGGCACCTGGAGGACACATGTTCCATTGATGTGGAGCAAGAGAACTCAGCTCCCAAATTGTTGCCATTCAGGAATGTGGGCTCAGTGTTGCCAGAGCTTTTCATCATTCAGGAGAAGCCAGAAATCCCGGTTTGTAAATAAAATCTCCTTGTTTTTAAAATGATGACCACTCATTCAAAAGAAAATTTTAAGCAACTGGTTTGGCCAAACCATCTCTGATGGTTGAATATCACCTGAGGGTTGCAGGTTTGCCCGGTGATGGTGTGGACAGGGAGGAGAGGAGCCACGAGAAAGCTTGTTTCCCAGCCTGGAAACTGGGGGGCAGGGTGGGGCTGTGAGTGCCAATGAAGGGATTTCCTATGAAGGGTATAATTACTTTTCCCCCCTGCTAGGACTCAAGAAACAGTTGATGACAAATGTTAAGTTTTTTTCCCTCTCAACATTTTCTTTCATACATTTAACGCTTTGGAAAAGTCAATTAAACACACACAACCATGGTTGGTGCTGTTTTGGAAAACTGAGAGGAGAGGGAAGCCATAAAAAGAAGTAAAACTTCCCTGATCAAGCCCTCCTTTCGGGGTAGCTTAGCTACATCCCATTGTTGGGGAGTGGGGTGGGCAGGAGGCTTAGAGAAGGAGGAAGGCAGCAGCCGGTGAGCGAGCAGAGGTACAGGCGCAGCTGGGAGACCGAGAGGATGCAGGAAGTGAGAAGAAACAGCTGAAACCCAGACTGACCCTGCTGAGACCCACAGAGGATGCCGCGATCCCTGAAGTTGGGGGAGGCTGACAGGTGGACAGATCTGCACCATATGTTGCTAGGTGGGAAAGCAGGTCATAAGAAAACATTACAGAATGATCCCCTTTGGGAGAAACAAATGAATATTTGTATGACTATGTGCATGGGGAAAGGTGGGAAGAATATATACCAAATATTAAATGGGGCCATTATTAGCCAGTGGGATGGTGGGTGGGTGGGTGGGAATGTTTACACAACCCACAGGGGTTGCTTGCGTACTGTGGCATCGATGGGGCTGATACTCTTGTGTCTGCCACAGCTTTTTAAAGAGCTTTACACATGTTAATTGATGTGATCCTCACCATCACCTTCTGAAGCCGGTACTATTATTATCCCCCATTTCATTCCTGATGAGGAAAAGAAGGCGTGAGGGAATTGAATCACTTGCCCTGGGTCATACAGTCAGGAAGAAGCAGAGCCCCTTAGGGAGTAGTATTTAAAAGGTTACAGTTGTGGTTTTTGTAAAGAAAGAAATTATCTCCACACGTGGGCATTTATTTGAAAGACTGTGTCATGCAGTATTTTTTTCCAGGTGATAATCTCAGGGGGTACAGAATTTCTCATCTCGTGCTAACCTAATACAAATCAAAAGCCCCGTTGGTGAAAGTATTTGAGATAATGCGTCTGCTTTCTTCTTGGTCACTGATGGTCCAGACCCTATTCTTAGTCTTCACTTCTTTTCCTTTCATTCACTGGATGCATTTTTATTGTGTGTATAGAATCCATGTTTACCACTCTCCTGCCTTTCTCCCTTCACTGTTTACCTCAATGTGTACTCTATTACGAAAAAGAGTAGTTTAAGAGTGAATTCTTACTCTGTGTCAGAAACTAGACTAAGTACTTTTCAGAACACATCGTATTTCATTCTCACACCACCTTATCAATAAGGTGCTCTGGTTAGCCCACAGATGAAGACTGTGAGGCACAGAGAGGTTAAGTCACTTTGCCAAAGTCACACAAGTCAATGATGGCACCAGGATTTAAACTCTAGTCTGTCTGATTTCATATTTTATGCCTTCAAAGGCTACACTCAACTGCTAGCTCCACTCGCTGGTCAGTAGAATAAGAGAATGAACAAGACTCCTTTGTCCTGGACCTCAGAGTATACATGGACATCCTGGAGGCATAAGTCCTCCTGCTCTCCCTGCCAAGCTCTATTGCTTTTGGCTAAAAATCGTGGCAACCTGGAATAACCCAGGCTCCTTCAGCCCACATTCTTGGCAGTTTTGCCAGGCCACTGTGTCTCACTTATGCTGATTACATCATTACTCTGGTCCTGAGCTGAGAAGTCAGAATCTCCTTCTCTTCACATTTATGTATGACCCTTTTCAGTCAGTCAGTCTGTCAACATGAGTTTTCCTTTTGCTTTCTTTCCTCTCTGCTCCATTCTGGCTCTATTCGAAGTTTCCATGTCTCTTCTGGAGTTGGATTTCCCTTTGGGCTTGGAAAACTCTGGGCTGATTTTGACTTAAATCCCCTGTTCTGTTGGTCTGCCAGCCTACTGAAGACAGGCTTCCTTTCTTGAGGACACAGACCCCTCCTCTCAGAACACACTCCTATAGAGGAGTTAGAAACACGCTTCTCCAAACCACCTGTGCAGGGAGACACATGGGGCCTGCCTGCTTATTCTCTTTTCTGCTCAGAAATGTAAAGTTCCTCCCAGTGTGCTGGTTCCAGCTGAGACGGGTCAGTATCCTTTAGGCAAATAGGGGACAGACTGCAGTTACTACTCCAGAGAAATGTAGGGGAGCCACCTTCCAGATCCACTGAGTGATCGGACGACATTTCTTTTCCAGACCCTCTTATTTTCTGTTCCTCTTCCCTGCTAGGAAAAGGTATGCTCTTAAAAAGGCTCCTTTTAATGGACCAGGAACATTCCTTTTTAGCCACACTGTTCTAGACCCTAAGGACCTCTTCTCTAAACTGAGAACTTGGTGGGGTAGGAAGAGTAGTGATCAGAAAACCAAGGTTGTAGAACTGGTTCTGCTGGTTAGCTGTGTGTTTTGAGCAGCTACTTAAACCCTCTGAACCTGAATCTCTTCTTATGTGAAATGCCAGTGATCATCCATCCAGCCTTGCAAGACAAAGTGATTAAGACAGCATGGATGACAGTGCAGATGTAAAGTTGTATGATTCCATCACGTTTTCAATCTTGGAGGCCCATGCTGTAAAACCTTCAAAAACTGATGCCTTGTCTTCCACGTGGAATGTTTAAATCCTTAAGCAGTTGGTTTTAAGGGTGAAGCTATCAGCAGTCATGACAAGGTACAGGTGAGGGTGCTTGGGGCTGCCTCAGCCCCTCCCATTCCCTGCCATGGACAGTTGCATGCTTCTCAATCTTAAAAATGCAATGCAAATGCAATTTCAAGACCTCACCCCCACTTCCCATTTAATTGCCACTTTTAAGTTCCTCTGAATAGAAATTCTAAAATCACACCAGATTGGAGTCTATTACATTGTAATGTGACATTGAACCAAAAAAGTTTAAGAAAAGATTATACGTATATATTTATATATGAGATATCTATATGAATAGCCATAGTATTTATTGGAGTAGATATTCATAATGATCATTTAATAAGAAATAGATGTAAATAATGAAGAGTGTTAATAAGAGAACACACTGAATTTTTAGGCTTTTTCTCAGACTTACTCCATATTAATGCTCAGTTGAAACCCTATTGCTAGGAAATAGAAGCATCTCTAATGTGACAAATCCAAGGTGTCAGAGTTAAGATCAAGAAGGAATTATTTGTGACAGGTCAATCAGGTTGGAATGCTTTTGACTGCAACTTACACAAAAGCACAACTTTAAGCCATACGGACATCTATTATTTACTTAAATCCAGGATTGATTGCTGTGTTTCGAGAATGAAATCAATTGAGGAACCAGCCTGTAGATATTCTTCTACTCAACCATCTTCTGCATGATACCCCTTCATTTATCACCTCATATTGCAAGATGGCCATCATTGCTCCAAGTATCTTGTCCCTCCATGACAGTGTTGCCATCGAGAAGGAAGAAAGAAGTAGGAAAAGGCACACACACACACACACACAAAAAAAACCCTTCTCTTCATGTGACTGTCTCATCAGGGTGAAAAATCTTTCCAAAAGTTCCCAGGAGACTTTGCATTACTACTTCTAGCCCAGATTTGGGTTACATGTCAGCTCTGGTCCAATCATGGGCACAGAAGTAAGAGGTTTCCACTGTGATTCATCCCCAGGGCTGAGTGAATTGCAGCCCTGAGTAGCTGTTGGGTAGACAACAGTATTAGCCACAACAAAGTAATCCAAATGTGGGTTTATAGAAAATAAGGAATTTGGGTTAAGTGAAAGCACACACATTTTTCAAATGTAAAGTAGATGTATGTTTTATTCATGAGTTAGAAAATAAGAAACAAATGTACAAAAAGATAAACTGGGATGTGCCAGGCAGAGAGTACATAGATCATGTCTGCAGAGTGAGAGTGTCTGCCTCTCTCAAGCACGTGAGAATTTTGAGTGGATGAGACCCACTTAGGTGGAACTCATGGAGATAAGTGACAATAGGCAAACGAACTTTCATAGAAATATGAAAGGAGGGGAGCAGAATTGCTATATCCAACTGACAAGTCTCTAAGAAAAGTGACTGCTATGAGCGGACATCTGCCTAGTAGCCATTTCTTTGAGAATCTGCCCTACTCTGTTCTACGTGAGCCTCTGCAACCAATCCCAAGACTCCAACATTGCAGCCTCTACAGTGGGCATGTGGTCCTAATTTGAGCCAATTGACTTCTCCATCCTAGGCATGTGAACCTGCAGCAGAAACACAGAGGGACAAATGCAGTTGGAGTTGCATCATTCTGTGGCAATGCCAGAGTTAGTACCTGGATAACTCGGCAAAGGACCACAGCCCATGAAGTCTGGCTGGGAGAGTCTGCATGTCTTCTCCATCATCTTTAAGACTGGAGGGTAGTTTTGAAGTCATTTTGGCCTCATGGTATTCATGAGGAAACCTAGAATTTCCTGACAAGTCATCCCTGTCTCCTGTCATTTCTAAGTTTTCAGCTCCTCCTTTCTACTCTTTAGTCATCACACAAATATTGTGAGCGTACTGTGTGTGCTGAGCACTGTGTTAGGTTCTGGAGTACAAGCAAGAATGACAATGTCTGTGCCTTGCTGTAGGTGGTGGTCTCACCCTTAGGAACAGGGAGCCACTGAAAAATTTTAAGTAAGGGAAGTGATATGATCGGATCTGTGTTTTAGAGAGTCAAGTCTGATGGGAAAAGGAAGGGACTGAAATACTGGAGCAGGATTAGGAGATATGAAAAGAGCTCAGGTGAGAGATGGTGAAGTCTCGAACTAGGGCAAGGGGAACAGAGAATAAGAAAAACATTCAAAAGACCTTGCAGTGATATCATGGGCCTTGAGGGAAGGAGGAGAGGGAGGGATCTTGTTTGGGAGATGCAGGCAGATGAGGGAAGGGAGGGCCAGAGAAGTCACAGTGGGAGTGAAAGGACTAGGTAGTGGAGGCGAGGAATTCCGTTTTTAGCCTAGTTTAGTCCCAGATGTCAGTGGCCATCTACCTAGATGTGTAACCCCCAGGCCGGCCAAACCATGGTTTGCAAAGTAGCCTTTGATCCTCCACATGGGGAAGAGATGCTTTGTTGGAAAATCCTACTGAGAGTAAGTGGTAGAAATGAAAGAGGTGAGACAAAAGTGGTTTAAAAGAGAGAAACTGATTTGGGAAGAGTGGCTACGGTAGAGCTGAGAAAGGAGGAAGGAAGCAACAAGAGCTGCAGGAGTGCGCAGCTTAAAGCAAGCCAGAAATAGACAAAGAGCGGGAGTAACCACACAGGAAGGAAGGGAAGAGATGTGGACATGTGGTGGGGGCGGGGACAGGTGGGAAGTGGAAGATGTGAGTGTGGAAAGACCATCTCTGTTGGAAAGCCTTCAAGACACAGCTCTTTTCAAAATTTCTTCCCCCACCCCCCAATCTCTCTCTTAGAACTACTTGCCTTAGTTATATCTGTGCAAAAAAGGATTTTATGACCAGGAGCCTGCCTGGACGGGGGCTGGGGGGTGGGTATCTCCTGGCTCACTTGATGATCATCAGTTATCTTTAAAAAGATCACTTCTACTTTAAAAATCTTTTATTGGCAAAACAAAAGGAAGGTATATAAGAGGCACAGATATCAGACACCCCCGCCCTCTCCGCTTTGGTATTTTTCTTTATCGTCTTCCTCCTCACCTTCCTTTTGGTTTCCCAGGTCAAAAGGGCAGAACTTCCTGTCTGAATTTAAAAGCCTCCATCACCTTGATTTTGTTCCTGGCTCAGTGGAGATGAATTCCAAGTTGAAGACAAACAATTGTGCCTTGTGAATAGTCATCATGTGGTGAAAAGACCCTAAGAGCTTTTTTTTTTTTCTCCCAAATCTGTCTCAGGGAAAATTCCCAGTGGGGGAGGGCAGAAGGGTCAAATCCATCCTGGAAGAGGGAACTCCAGTCACTCTGAGAATGTAATTTTCTAAGTAAATTCATAAAAGTAAAAAATATCTAATAAGAAAAGAGATGCAGAGTTGATTGCAAAGAGAGAATTAGCATTCCATGGAACAAAAACTCCCTGAGTAGCAATATGTCTTGATATTAGAAAAGTTGCTCACACTCTCTCAGCCTGCTGGCTGGCAGTTTGCACCCATAATCACTGGCTGCCCAAAGGTATAGTCTCTTCTGAATCACGAAAGTTGCAGCTTAAGAGCTTGCTGAGTAAACAGACCTGCTGTGCTGTGCAGACATCCTGCACACCCAGCCTTGTACCTCTCACCTGGGTAAAAACTCACCTCTATTTCCATCCTCCTGATTTTCAAACTACTGCAGAAAAGCAGAAGTCCTGGATCTAGAAAAGGGAAAACAAAAGATCTCTTGAAATTCCATTCTCAGGATAGAGTTCACCTCTACTGATCTAAGGACTGACGCTCAACTAGAAACATTCAAATAGTAACTGTCGTGTTGAGACCAGCCCTCCGAGTTCCTTTTGCCAAGCCTCTGCAGAAATTATTTTCCAGAAACTGTGATCCTCTCTTCTCTTTTGTTCTTGCCCCAAACAAACACACAGTAATGTATTTATCATGAACAACAAATACTCAATGACTGCTGATTGTATGCCATCCAATGGTGCTAACCACTGATGTGAAATTATTTTTTAAAAGCCAGAGCAATTCAAAATTAACTTTCTTCTGGATATTTTAAGTCATCTAGAAAAGTTACCAATTCAAGGTTAGTTGTCACTGTCTAGGGAGCTATTTTCTTTTTACTTTTTAAAGTAAAAATGTTTTAAGAATTCCCTTTCCATGGTATTATTTTTGGAATCCTCTGTTAAAATACTTATGTACTTAATTCATCCAACAAGTGGTTGAAGGGTGCACTAGGTGTCAGGCACCAATCTAGATGCTGAATAATTCAGTGGTAAACAATAATAATTGTATTTCATATATATTGAGTACTTTTTATGTACTCATTGTGTTAAGATTATGTTAAAGCTTTTAGGTGTACTCAACAATTTATTCCTAAGGACTATAATGTAGATGCTATTAATATTATTGTAAATTATTACATATTAAAATAAAAGTTTTAAGATGAGGAAACTGGGACACAGAGAAGTTAAGGTACTTGCCCCAAGTCACACAGTTAGCTAATGGAGGAGCAGAGATTTGATCCAGCAGTCTGGGTCGGGAGTCCTGTCTCTTAACCATTTGGAGAACCCCTGCTGTCAGGGAGTTTACATTCCTAGTAATTGAAACACATGCTGGTATAGAGTCCTTTGCAAGCATGCAATGCCTCTAAGAGACTCATGCTCCACAGACCACAGGAACCAACAGAATAGTAAAAATGAGCACTAGATTTAGAGTCAGTCCAAAGATCTGGGCTCAGAACCTCAACAAATCATTTAACCTTTCTGAGACTCAGTTTTCTCATCTCTAAGTTGAGAAAAACACCCCTGATTCGAAGTTACATGAGCTGACGTGTGTGAATTTTCCTTGTAGACTCTGAAGTACACCTTGTGTATGCCTACAAGGGATGGTGTTGCTAATTGCCTGTCTGTGAGGTTGACCGGTAATGCAATCTATCAGCTTGGGTGCTGCTGGTGATTTGGAGACTCATTAAAAGGAGTTAGAGTAGCTAGAACAGCCCCAGCTCCCGGCATCTAAGCTGAGCTTTTCCATCTAAGCTGTAGCTGTGGGACTATAGGACACATACAGCAGGAATAGTTTCCTGCTCACACAGAAACACTTCTCAGTGGGAAGAGAAATTAGGTTCCAATATGCTCAAAATTTAAAGTAATTAGAGCTGAACAGTCAGTTTCACCCTCATTAACACCCATGTTAGTTAACAAGTGGTCCACAGATGGATATAAAGGTGAAAAATATTCTAGAAAGCTATCACGTGGTGCTAGGAAGTGTTTCTATCAAGATTAACAGTATGACATTCACCATAGATGGTAGGAATAACCCTATCACCTGTTAATAAAGACTTAGATGGTAGAGAGACTCTTAAAAATCCATAAATCTTTATTCACAAACCTTTATAAACAGATCCTATTCTCCTCTTTCTAGTTGTGTGCTTGGATGAGTTACACACCCCCTGAGCCTCAGCTTCCTCACCTGAGAAATGGGGAAATAATACTTACATTGCAAAGGTGTTAGGAGGGTTTGAGATGACACCTGCTGTACTGGTCACATCTGGTTGATGTACTGAAATACCATAGACTGAATGGCTTAAACAGCAGACATTTATTTCTCACAGTTCTGGGTGCTGGGAAATCCAAGATCAAGGTGCTGGCAGAGTCAGTTCTTGGTGAGGGTCTTTTTCCTGGCTTGTGGACAGCTGTCTTCTTGCTGTGTCCTCACATGGCTAAGAGAGAAAGAGAGTGAGCAAGTGCTCTGGAGCCACTTCTTATAAGGTTACTAATCCCATTGTAAGGGCCCCACTCTCATGACCTCAACTAACCCTAGCCATGTCCCAAAGGCCCCATCTCCAAATACCATCCTAATCAGGGTTAGGGCTAATGTGATTTTTAGAGGTGTACAGTGCAGTCCACAGCACGTGGGCAGAACTCAGTACAGTGACTAATAGGTGCTCCATAAATAATAACTGTTTACTTCTTTGGGAGGGGGAAAAAGTCAAGATTTTACCCCTTTCCCCAGACATCTCTAGTTAGGTCTAAGCTGCCTCTGTTAGGTTCCTGCTGCAAGCAGTTCAGCATATAGCACAAGCATTTCCTACACGTGACTAATGCCAGCGCATATTTTAAAGAAATAAAATAACTTTTAAGGTTGATTTAAATTATATTTTGCCCCCCAACTATAAAAGCATAAAATTATGTCTAAAATCCTGGGCAACTATAAAACCAAACTGAATTTAAAAAACCAAAACTGTTGCACAATCAGTATAAATTCAGAATAACAACATTAGCATGAGAGATGGGGTTTGCCTTAACATAAATCACTGGCCAAGAGGAGACTGTGGTTCTGACTTCCTGGTGCCTGTTCTTCTGCGTGCAACTCCCCTAGTTTGCTTGTTTGTACAGTGTTCCATGATGTCACTTGGTTTTCACAGGCATCACTTAGGAATTAAGTCCATCCACGTCCCTGTCTCATTGACCCAAGATAATTACTGCTGCTTTGTGCTAATATGACAGTGAATGTGGACACAGACTTGCCCACTTTTTCTTTTTTGGGGGGAGGGGTAATTAGGTTTGTTTGTTTGCTTGTTTGTTTTATTTAAATGGAGGCACTGGGGATGAAACCCAGGACCTTGTGCATGCTAAGCACATGCTCTACCACTGAGTTATATCCTCCCCTCCCTAATACTAACTTTTCAAGGCTACCATTGAAATGAGTGCCCCAGATTACAAAATTTTAAAATTATCTTGGCGAACTCTTAGACTTACAAGGATCTATAGACTTTGGTTTAGGAACATTAATGTGAGTCTTAGACCTGTGAGCTTTGCCATCACATGGTCTGGATTTAAATCCTGCACTATCATATGGTACTTGTATGATCTTGGAGGAGTTCACTTACTTAGTCATTCAACAAACATGTAATGAGCACCTACTATTTTCTAGGCACCTTTCTAGGCCCTGGGGATATAACAGGATACAAGACAGACAAGGTCACTGCCCTTCTGGAGCTTATATTCTAGAATCTAGTGAGACAAATCACTTAGACTTCTTCCAAACCTAAGCTTCTGTATTTATAAAATGGGGATAATAATTGAGCTTAACTGAGGAATCACTAGTGGTCTAGATTAAATGATGCATATTTGAAAGGTGTGCTGAATTTTCCTGGTTTGTCCTCCTAGTTTCACTCTCCATCCTTCTTACCCTGCTCTGTGCTTCTGGTTTGGCTTGGCGATGATGACTCTCACAGCATAGACCAGAGGCTGGAAAAATGGGGTTGGGGTACTCACTCCCCAGGCTCCCTGCCTGCTGGGCTTCTGGTAGACAATGGCCACAGCTCCTGCTTCTGAATCATACATGAAGTGTGGATCTTGTTTCACAAATTTGTGTATGCAAGAAGTGTCACGTAATCTACTTTTGTTGAATAAAATTAAATGTGCTTCCAACCTCCCATTCCACTGGGTTGGTAGGAAACACTGTGGCAATTCTCTTCTCTAGGGTTTTGATACAGTATGGAACTGTGTTCTTTGGCCTCCAGCATCTGGCTACTTCTGTTGATTTCCTTGTCGTCCAAGCCCACGTGCAGGTCACGCTGTGTACCTGCAACAGCCTCGCCTCTAACCAGGCACCATTCACAGCAGAGACCTATAGTAAGATTTCTGGGGCTGTGGAGGTGGGCATGGAGGTTCTAGCCTCTGGCCAAGTCTTGGGGCAGCAGGGTACGCTCAGCTCTGCGCACGTTAAGTCGATCACGGACACACACACTCACTGGCACAAAGAGCCATGCCCTGCCCCACCTCATTCCCGCAATTGCTTCTTTTACCCACCCACAGACCTTGGAGGCCCCATTGCTATGTGCCCCTCCCACTCAACCCGACAGGCTCTCTTCACCTACCAGCAGCACCTGTCCGGGAGTACAGCGTGTATGCGAACAGGAGTGAGCACGCAGTCAGGGCTGCTGCTCGGCACAGGCTGGCTCTGCAAAGACTAACCAGGGAGAGCTGGTCAGACTGCACAGTAATTGCCTGTCTCCTGGGGCTGCTGTAACAAAGTGTCCCAAGCTAAAAAATTAGAAAATTAAAAATTAAAAGAAGAAAAAGAAAAGAAAAACAAATAAACAAAAAAACCAAAGTATCCCAGGCTGGGTGGCTTAAACAACAGAAATTTATTTCCTCATAGTTCTGGAGGCTGGGGGTTCAGATCAAAGTGCTGGCAGGGCCGGCGTCCTCCTTGGGCTCTCTCCTTGGCTTGCAGGTGGTCCTTCTGTGCATACAGGCTCCTGTGGTCTCTGTGTGTGTCCAAACTTCCTCTTCTTACAAGGTCATCAATCAGATTGGACTAGGCCCCACCCTATGGCCTCATTTTAACTTAATCACTTCTTTAAAAACCCTGTCTTCAAATATAGTCACATTTTGAGATACTGGGGTTTAGGACTTCAACATATGAATTTGGTGGGGGGTGGTCTGAGGGACACAATTCAGCCTATATCAGTAAAATAATAACTCTAAATTCTTCTGTATGAGGACAAAGCTACCTTTTTCTAATTAGCACAAAGGCACCATATGGACTAGTGGTGGCCCAGCTGGTGGTCCCTTAAGGCCCACTGACCCCAGACCTTCTGTGTCATGCTTGGGGCCTAGAAGCTTTTGTGAGGGCTGGGAGCCTAGGATCAGAGTCCAGCCTTCCCCGGGACAATCATTCGTCTCTGGGGATCCTACCAGCAGCCAAGCTCCAGGGGGTGGGTTTTGTTTCCACTGCCAAGAGGACTTTCTGACTTTGTTCTCTTTTCAGTCTGGGGGACCTGCCCCATGGTCCTTCTTTCCCTCCTATTTCTCGCCTCACTCCTCTCCCTGTCCATGGGACCCAGCACAACCTCCTCCACGACCTTAGCTTTTTTGCCAAAGACAAGCAGATATGTTACCTTCATTGACTTTGGCTTTTGGCTCTGCAACCTCAACCTCTCCTGACACAGGGGCCACTTCTCTCTTGGATTTTGGGGTAGGCAAGGGAAAAGGCAATGATGGAAAAATCAACTTCTCAATGCATTAACCTGCCAGACACAGAAAGACTAGCACAGTGCCCAGCAGAGCGAGAGCTCAAAAACGTAGACCATTATTATTATTATTATTCTTAATGTAATTATTATTCTCATCACACTTATATATGAAGCAGCACTTAGAGTCTGTGGTCTTAGGAGAAGCACTGAGAAGCTGGTGCCAAAAACAGCACTGTCCAATAGAACTTTCTCGTGATAGAAGTAGTCTCTATCTGCACTGTCTAATGGGGTAACCATTGGCCACAGATGGCTGCAGAGTGCTTGAAACGTGACTAATGCAAGTTCAAGTTCAAATAGCAATGCAGCTGGCTGCTACCCTGTTGGGCAGTGCAAATTTATAAGATTTTTGTAGCAGCTGATAATAGAGAATGAGCATTTTCATTCCAAATAATATAACAATTCCCATTTCATTTCCTGGCCATGCCCTGAGCCCAGTCTGGCGTTTCTGCCCACTACAAAGATGAGGGCTGTCCCTGATGGTTTCTACAAGCAAGCCAAAAAGCCAGCAACAACATTTAGAAGCCTCGAGGGGATGTTTCCATGTTGAAAGTTTGACATTCCCAGTTCATTCTGCACAGCAAGGATGTCATGGAACGATGCCACCCTCTCGTGACTTCAGTTTACAACATCCCCTTTCCCAAGTTTTATGTGGCATCTTGAAAAAATAAAATCAAAGTGGCAGTCAAATTAATTTTGTTTTCATGCATTCGGGCAGACTTTCACACTACCTCTTGAGACCCTCCAAGATGCTACAAGGCTCCACTCAGCCAGGCCTGGGAGCTGCACATTCCACAGCCGGTCCAAGCTGCCAAGCTCTATGAAAGTCTTCTGAGCACAATTAGGATTTTTTTTTTTTACCAGATGCCTTAATGGTGTGCCCGCTGGAAATGTGTACCTTGGCACAGCTCGGCCTCCAGGCTCCTGTCACCTTCTTACTGCAACTGTAATTGGCATTGCAGACCCTGGAAAATGGGCATCTCTCATCCCTACATTCTGCATGAATCGCTCTGTTCTGTGGAGGAGCCGGGCTGGCCTCAGACGCCTGCAGACAAAACAGACGGGCTGCTTTTCCTGCGTCGGACCTTTCCCGGGGGCTGGAAGGGGGCCGAGAATCTCTCCTTGAGCTGCTGTAATTTTTCCTCTCTTCCTCCTCTGCCGTTTCCAAATTATATAATTGCCTTGGAGCCGCATGTTTTTAAAGTCGCTCATTTGCACACCTTCGCAAATATTCTCAAATGATGTGTGTGTCAGTGTGTATTTTAAAGCTACTCTTGGCAAATGCGGAGTTGAATGAAATCTGATGGTATCACCCAGTGTGAAACACTCCTCTGACTCCCATCACTTAGAGAATATGGTCCTAGCTTGTTAATTGTAATAAATGGGCCATTTATGATCCGGGTCCTGCTTACGTTGCCAGCCTCTCCTCCCTCTGTTGTTACCTTGGCTCCAGCAATCCTGAGCAGCCTACACTTCCTCAGATAAACCCCACTGTTTCACCCCTCTGTGTATTTGCCTCTGCTGTTCCCCCTGCCTTGAACACTCTCCTTGTCTGCCAGAGAGCTGTCCTTCCCTGATACTCAGGCCAGCAAGCACCTGCTCCAGGAAACTTCCTCCTCGTCCTCTTCTCAAAGAGGTCCTTTCTCCCCCTGCATTGTTTATGTGCCCTGTGTCTTAACATATCCCTGTGTTTCACTTGTCTCCCTATATTGTATCTTGTTTCCTTGCCCATTTCTTTCCCCATCCTTGGACTGTGAGATCGTTGAAGGCTAGTTCTCTGGCTTTTTCATCTGAACCGCCAGAACCAATTGTAGTGGGTGGCTCGTGACCACCAGTCACAACCCATTGCTGAAGTGAATTGAAATGAGTAGAAAGAGCATCTGATGTGAGAAGGCTGTGTTTCCCACACTGCATGTTCTCTTCTCAACAAAGTTTTGTTGACTTCATTTGAGTTGGCTTGGCTTTGGATATAATTATCATCGGTGCATTTAAAGAAAAAGATGTAAATTACCTAGGAAATACCTTATGCCAAAGCTCAACAAGTGAAATGAAGTAAGGAGACAGCGAGGGAGGAAAGGAAGAAAAGTAAACACGTGTGGAAACAGTCATTCTTTGGGCTTCAACTCCACGAAACCACCCGAATCTGCCTGCATCTCTCCACCCAGTTACACCCAGCCTGGTCCAGGCCCCGCCTTCTCTGGACCTCTGCAGCCCCCTCCCCTGGCTGTTTGCACCTACCCAGTTATGAACTGAATGTCTGTGTCTCCCCAAAAGCCATATGTGGAAGACCTAACCCCCAGTGTGACAGTATTAGGTAGAGCCTTTGGGAGGTAATTAGATTTAGATGAGATCATCAGGGTGGAGTCCCCATGATGAGATTTGTGTCCTTGTAAGAAGATGAAGAGAGACTAGAGCTCTCTTAATGTCATGTGAGGACACAGTAAGAAGACGGCCATCTGTCAGCCAGAAAGTGGGTCCTCACTAGGAGCTGAGTCTGCTGTCACCTTGATATTGGACTTTCCAGTGTCTAGAATTGTGAGAAACAAATCTCTCTTGCTGAAGCTACCAAATAGATGGCATTTTGTTGTAGCCGCCTGAACTAACTAGGACATGCCCCCCCACCCGACTCTCCACCCAACAGCTAGAGCCAGCCTTTATCAGTATGGGTCAGGTCAAGCCATTCTGCCTTAAGTGCCCCCGCTGACTTCCAATCACACTTGAATATAACCTAGACTCCTTTTTCCTGCCTACAGAGACCTTCATGACCTGGCTGCCACCTCCTTTGTAGAAGTCTGTCTCAGCCTCTTCCCCGTGCTCACATTCCAGGCACATTGCCTTCTTTCATCCCTCACAGACTAAGCCCACGTGTGCTGCTGCCTGAGACAACATTCCTTCAGCCATTTGGATGACTGGCCCTGAAAAGGAAGACATCGTGTCACAAGACCGTCCCTGACTACTGTATCTAGAGTTATCCGCAGTCACTTTCCATCATGTCACCTGTCTCATTTTCTTCATAGCTCTTTCCAGGACCTGATACACCTTCTTGTGTATTTACTCGTTCATTCTCTGTCTTTCCCAGCTGGGCTCCTTGAGGACAGAAACCTCACTTGTTTTGTTGGCTGCTCTATTCCTAGCCTAGAACAGAGCCCGGCCCAAGCGGAGCTCAGAAATGGTTGGTTATCATATAATGGAAAAGAATCTCAGAGGGAAAAAATATATATGTATGTATATGTTTAACTCAATCACTTTGCTGTACACATGAAACTAACATTGTAAATCAACTACACTTACAGTTTAAAAAATTTTAAAAAAAGAAACGATTGGTTATCAAAAGACTAGTAGGTACCTGGCACTTCCACAAACAACATTTCATGTAATCATGTCCAGGAGGGTTTCTTGCAAAAATTAGCAGGGAATTGCCCATGATTTCCAGTGTTTTGACATACCTGGGGTGGGTTCGTTTATAATTTTTTTCTTTGAAGTAGAAGTGAGTTAGAGAGTGTGACTTCATACACAAGTCTATCCACATCAAAGTGTTTCTGGATGAATGCAAGGGCAGCAGAAGTAATGTGACCTTGAAATGGAAGGTGCAGGAAGCTGCATCCCACGTAATGCAGTGCTGGGTGGTGACAGCCCGCCTCCGGGTCTACGGTCCAGCTCCCGACCACTCCAGCTCTGAGGGGCTCGGAAGTTATGCTAAGGTTCGTCTACTTCAAAAGCAGGTTTACCCCTACCTTGCCCACCACTTTAGATGCTGAAAAGATGAATGCAGTTTCTGAAACACTCAACTTCTCAGAAGCAAAGCTGAATATGAAGGCTAGTTTGTAGTGGTAGGAGAGTGCTGCCATGGCATATCGGGAAATTTTCTTCATCTTTCAAAAAAGCATCAAATAGGTATTTGACGTGTGGGTCCAGATTCTATTGCTCAGGAGCTCCGCAGCTTTGGGCAGTTCACTAAGCCTCACCTAATCGATTTTCTCCTCTGCAAAAAGTAATGCTTACTCTGTCCACCTCAGAAGTTTGTTGTAAAGGTCAGAACAAGAATGGTGCTCTGGAGGGAAGTGTAAAACTGTGCCATGCATTGGAGTGTGTTACTCTAATTATTATCAAGATCTACTCCCTATGGAATCAGAGAATGACAGAATATTAGAAATTATTAATCTGAACCCTTTTATGTGATATATGTGTTTATATGTTACATGGGTTATGGGAACAATATGCTTTTAACTGCTTGCCATTCGCTTGGGAAGAGAACACTAAAGCAGATAAGAAAAGCTGACAACAGAGTGGAGGACCAAATGAGTTCTTCGGGCAAAGTGTTATATGAGTTTGGGGTGGTGGCCTGGAGCCTCCTAACCAGCTTTCCTGCCCTGGTTCTCTCCTTCCCAAGTGACCCACGAGAGAGATTTCTCCAACAAACAGTAGTGTAATAACGTGGTTAAAGTGCAGACTTTGGACCCAGATTGCTTGGGTTCAAATCTGAGGTGTGCTATCCAACTAGCCAGTTATTTCCGCTTTCTGGAAAAATGGAAAAGTGTCAGTAATTTCCTCTTAGGGTTGTTCTGAGGATTGAATGAGTTACTATATAGAAAAGTACATAGCATCCTGACACTTTATAAGTATTTTCTGTTATTAAGTTGTTCTCTGAACCTATCACTGAACTATTCTGAATTTTCCAATGGGGTCTCATTTCCCACCAAGCCAAGGCCACACCCCTTAGCAGGTTGTCAAGTCCTTCTCCTCCCAATCTCTGCAGCTTTGCCTGTTACTCCCCTTTACTCCAACCAAAGAGAATGATTTCCTTTTCTTGACTCCCTTCTTGCCTTCAAGGTTTGACTCTGCTTCCCAAGTGGGAAGTACCTTCTTTCTTTCTCTGAACTCTTAGATAACCTTGTCTCTGTCTTATAGCCCTTCCCATTCTAGTTTTTGAGATCACTTTACCTTCCCCTGCTAGACTGTTAGCTCTTGAATGGCAGGGATTGTGATTTAGTTGACTTGTATACTTTTCAATATCCTAAATAGACTCTTTGACTATAATACATATTTAGCAATTGTTTGTTGAATGAATAAATGACCTGATGTGGTCAGAGTTTGCATCACAGAAGTGAGAGTTGAACTGTGTCTGGAAGGGATAACAGGCTTTTAAAAATGATTTATTTTTATTGTAGTGCAGTGGTTAGGAGCACACATCATGGCGCTAAACTACCTGGGTTCAAATCCTAACTTTGACACTTACTAGATCTGGGTGAATTGTTTCACTTATCTGTCCCTCAGTTTTCTCATCCACTGAATAAGGTTGATAAAAATACTTTCTTCATGGCATTACATTGTGAGGATTAGCCTATAAACTCAGTGGTGTACTGGCACATAGTGAGTGCTCAGTGAACGACAGCCATTATTACTATTATCAGAAAAGAAATAAATATTTCTTGTAAGAGATCCAGGAATACTAAAAAATGAAAGAGTTCCCCACTCTACCCCAGCAATCTTACCCCATGGGTGTAGCCACTGGTATTGCTTTAGTAAGTATCCTTCCAAAGCTTTTATGAATATAAAATATATTCAGCAACAGAAACAAAATCATACCACATACACTGTTCTTCAAGATTTTTTTTTTTACACAGCTATATATCATGCTTATCTGTCTATGTCAACACATGTTACTATACTTCATCCCTTTTAACAGTTGCTCAGCATATCAGTTCATGGATGCATGATAAGTCATTTAGTCAGCGCCATATTGGGGCTGCTGTGGCTTTCCCAATTTCTTACCACGATAGACACTGTGCAGTGACTATCTCAGATGTGGAACTTTGTGTACTTGTGATAGTGCAGATGCAGGGTAAGGTCCTGGATGTGACACTGTGGCCAATAAAGAATATCCATACTGATGTGCAAGGACCTCAGTTGTACACCGCAATCCTTGGTGTATCTCATGTTGTCATCACTGGTCTGGTATTTTATTTGTTGATCTGTGTTTGATAATAATGAATGGAATAATCATGCTCTAAAGTTTCATGGTCAGTTTTCCAGTTGCTCTCTGAAAAGATACTAACAATTCCCCCTGAAGGATAGAATTTAAATAGGCAGAGAACAGTAGTCGGAGCTGCTCTTGCTGGGGAAACAGGCTGAGGACTCTGGGAGCTGGGAATAAGTAAGGCCTTTTGAAAGTCCATGGCAAAAAGTGCAGTCTAAATTGAGACTGTTTCTTTACTGAAGCTGTGGGACAGAAAGTCAAATTTGAGACCGAGGAACAAAGCCAAGGAGCTGGGATCTCACAGCAGGCGATAAGATAAACCTCATAACACAAGAGGTATTTTACAAAGATTTACCTGGGGGCAGTAGTCAGGAAGGACCTTCACTATTGTAATTCTCTCTCTCAGTGTACAAGTAGATTTTTACACTAAAGACACCTTGTATCAGTCACGCAGGATTGGGTCATGCTGAAATAACAAATAACCCTCTAAATGGCTGCTTTAAGCAGTCAAAGTGTATTTCTCTCTCATGATACCCGTCCACTGGGGATTGGTTGGCAGTGGGGGTGGAAACGAGATGGTTTTTCTCATGATTTCTTGGAGTCACTGAGGGACGCAGGCTGATGAACGTCACCATCTCCAATGTAGCTGGCTTCCAAGCCAGAGGGGAGCAGAGCATTAGTAGGCCTTGCCTTGACTATTAAATGCTTCAGCCTGCAAGTGACACACTTCACTGCCTTCCACAACTTATTGGCCAGAACTGGCCACTTGACCCCCTCCAACGCCCCAAAGGGAACCAGAAATATAATCCCACCATGTGCCCAACAGGAGGAGAGCTGGAAAAAATTGACAAATGTGTTTACTACCCATCTCTTTTCCATTATCTAAAATATCCTTTTCAGAAAATCCCATGACAAATGAGAGAGAAGGACCAAACAATGCTGCTGTAGCCAATGTTGCTTCAAAATATTAGGCTAAAAACAGAGCGTGGCTATGCTTGGAAACACTTTGGTTCTATAAGTCAAATACTATTTTGATAATGGCTTCAAATGAAGTAGAACAGCATGAAAAAGCTTTTGGAATGGGTGAAAACCTGTCCAAGAACATCCTCATAGCAGATCCACTGCCTTCTACCTGGTGTCTTTCCCTCTCAATTTTCTCTTCCCTGGGCCCTCAGACCTTCTTTGGGGCTTGTATGGAGTACATGCAGTCTCCAGTGGATTGCCTGTTCAAGATGTTTCCAAGGGCAGAGTATAACGATGATCACAGTAATGATAGTAAACCATTTTGCAGTATTTTCCACATGCCAGTGCTTTCCATTTGTTGACTCTTTTTCCTCACACCAACCTTATAAGGTACGCATTTCCACTATTGCCTTTTTACAAATGAGGAAACTGAGGCACAAAAAAGTTAAATAACTTGCCCCAAGGTCACCAAGGCTTAGAAGTCAGGCAGTGAACCTCCAAAGATGAATATGATTGACAGGGCAATTGCTAGGAGACATGTTCTAGAACATTCCCCTCCCCAGCCACTAACCCCTAGCTACCATAATTTACCACAAACATTTCTGTATTTTAATAGAAACTTTCCACCCCCAACCCATGCCCCATTAATTTCAGCTAGTATTCAATGCAGAGAAATCACCCCACAATGAAAGTTTGTGGAGCTGACAGATCCTTTCATAGACTTGATCTGAAAATCTTACAAAATCCATCATGCTGTCACCTTGGTTGGGGACCTGCTTTGTTTTTGCTAACTAGTCTGCTTTCATGGTCACTCAGAATCCCTTGATGTTTGCTTCTTCCTTTTTTTTTTTTTTAACTCTGAATACTTTTATAATTTTACCATGAAAAATCTCCTTTCATGGTACATTCCTTCCCCTCAGGTAGTGGCAGCCTTTGAAACACACACTAACATTCCTGTACCTTTAAATTAGTTAATACTCGCTTGACTTCAGGCTATTTCAGGTCAGTGATGGTGCTCATCCTTGCACTTTTATAAGAACGTTCCTCTGAGATCTGTAGACACTTTATAAACATAGGTTAAGCCTTCAGCTGCGTGAAGCAGGGACGGGCAGGGGGACGTGCAGAGATGAAAATGAACAATCGTGTTAAGTGTGTGACACGAGCTGCAAGTGTTCTTTCCACTTTGCATTTTCCACTTTCGCCTTTGCAGTGTAGACATGATCAGGGACCTTTAGCATTGAGGGATTATCTGGTTTGCCTGCTCCCTCTTCTCTGGTTTAAAATCTCAGCAACTGGCACTTGCCCGCAGGCCCATTCCATGGCCTTCTGGATCTTATCTCTAGATCACAGGAGAAGCCTGACCTTAGGGTCTGGAGCCAGCCTACTACCCTTCCCCTAGTGAAGAGGAGGGTGCATGGGTCCTTAGGATGGTCTGACCACACCAGTCACACTGGAGGAAAGAGAGTGAAGAAGGGACTCCATGTTGATAAGAAGGGAACCAGGCCAGTCACTGGTCCAACCTGATTCTATTAGTTTAATACCTTGACTCATCCCAGGCCCAGGCTCCAGTTTCTGGTACTAACGGCGAGGCCCTGAGGACTCCATTTTATCTGTAACTCACTCCATCTTAGGGAAGATGGGGATGGTGGAGCTGAGGGTCTTGGAACTTAGGGAACCTCTAGGTGTGTGACTGACATGCCCATGAGAAGGAGGGTGGGTGGGCCGTTGGGAGTGACACCCCAGTGAAGTGGGAGAGATGAAAGCTGCACTAAGCCTGGCTGGGAGCTGAGGAGGGCAGGGTTCTATGGTGAGGGGCATGAGAACCTGGAAAACTGGGCAGTTACCCAAGATGAAGGTCAAGTTCAAGGTTAGCTCAGAGGCTAGGAATGCAACACAGGGTAGAATCACCCAAATAGATCACTGGACCAGCTCTGTGGGAAACAGTTCAAAGTTCTTCAACATAAATGAGCAATGTGGTGCCCTTTAGAAGAACTAGACAGTCATATAATCAGGAGGACTTGGGGGTGGGGAGGGATGGTTAACCACTGTTTTTGTTCAGGGAAAATCTTGAGCTGTTTTCATTCAGCCTTCAGTTATAGACACAGGGACCTTTTCTTGCATAGCATGACCTTGCCAGGTGCCCAAGGGCCCCACCCTTCCTTGGGGCTTAAAAGCACCCTGAGATATTGTATGTTGGGTTGATCACATGGGCTAAGTCCAAATGCAACAACATGGCCAAGTTTAGGGGCACAGTCACTTGTTATTCTGGCTAAATGTTGAGCCAGAAGTGTTTACTGGATACCAGAGGACAAGGTAACTAGTGTAGTACCCAGGCAGGGGTGATGCCCAGAGTCATGTGAGTGGATACTGAGTGCTCTGTAGACGCTGTTCCTGCTCATGCCTCTGTAGTCCCTTCAGATCTGGCCCTCTAGTCCCAGACCCCAACCATTTTTCTCTCCCCAGTTCCTGGAGCTCATTTGGTAGGGCTGGTGAGGAATTTTGTTCTCACACGTGATAATTTTGCCAAATGTTTTGTCATTTCTGTGGATCTTTCCCATTTCCCTAATGGCCTAAGCTTTTGCAACTCAAAAGTCAGGAAGAGTCTCTTCCCGGCTCTGTTTTCCATTGTAACATCCTTTCTCTGAGGCAGTCAACACAGAAGAGCCCAGCTGCCTCAAAGGGGTTAGGGACAAGAGGAAAGCACCAAGGAGAGAAAGGAAGTGGGATTGGGGGAAAGCACTGGTTAATACAATACGAGGATGTTAAGTGCTTTTCTCCCACAAATCTAATTCCTTAGAGGCTGATCTAAAGTTGGCTGTCTCACTTGGATGGGAAAACTCTCTGGGGTAACACTTGGCAGATCAATTGGACTTCGGTATCTGAAATGTCATTTGGGTACCCCAGGGTGAGCACCGCCCTGTGGGCCGCCTAGAACCCACAGGAGGGACTCACAGGAAGAGCGAGTCGGGAGAGTTCCTCCTGCCTGCAGATATCCTCACACTGCGGAAGAGGAGTCACAGCTGCCAGGGTGAGCAGTGGGCGTGAGGAGCCAGGAGTTCCAGAACAAGGCTGGGCAGGGGCAGAATCTCTTTGGTCAGAAGCAGGGCCCTGGACTGAGGATGATTTGGCCTGGGAAAACCAAGACCCAGCTGGAGTGGAATCAAATTGCTTTTTCTGGTTCTCATGCTCTTGAGGGTAGTTAAAAATGGATTGTTTCATGATTCCATCTAGTAACTGTCCAGGTTCTGAGCCTAAGAGCCAAGGTGAAAGGTTGACATTGAAAGGAAAGATCCTTCTGTTTGTGGAATACTCTGGTTAATATAATTCCTGTGTTTGAAGTTCATCTACAGGCAGTAAAACCAATTCCTTCGAAATATAATTGTCTGAGGTTGATTTTATATGAAATGAAGCATCTAGGTGAACCTTGAATCTTGTCCATATTGACCGAACTGTCTGAACTGGGTTAAATGGAAAATACTGGGTCAATCATAAGCACACCATGATTCTTGAGAAACTTACTTTCTGTCTGAATTCTCAATTGCCCCACCTAATGTACACTCTCAGGCAGCTGTGAATGTGAACTATTTTAACTGACGTGAAATCCTGTATGAATGATTTTGATTCTCTGAGTGTCTAGGCCATCCACAGTACACACACACACACCTACACACTTATTAGAGTCAGCCAAGGTCCACAGCCCCAAGAGGCACTTTGTCAAAGAGGTAAATGAGAAAAATAAAACAAATCTGACACTGGAAGGCAACTTGTGGCCATCACCGACCCCGACCCTCTCCACTGAAGTTTTGATTCCTTTCCAATTTTGAAGGATGTCATTTGTATAAATGCAGGACACATTCATTTTGGGGTAAGCGGAAATGCCCCCAACTTCTGGTGGTAGCGGATACATCTGAAAAATGGAATCGAATCAATTTTGCTCCCAAGAGGGACAGGTAGAGGACTCCCATTTCCTGCCAATTGAGTTGGAAACAATGAGGAGAGAGAAAAAAATGGAGCCCTCCCTTCTCTTTCTGGCCTTAGACGTGAACTCCTGATAAGATCCTGGAAAACAAGCTGCGTTTTTAACAGCCATTTGCCCTCTTCAGCTGAGAAAACAGCATGAGCCAAAACTAGGAACCGGGGCCACCTCTATTGTGAATGCGGCCAGGCTGACTTATTGTCGCCAAACAGCAAATCACGAAATGACTGAGATAAGGAGTATAATAACATTTTCACATGAACCTTACATTCTTACCTCTTCTATAGGAAAGGATATCCCTGCAGGAAGGGGGAAGGTGGGGCCCCACCCGTGTCCTACAGCAGCGCTGGGACTGCATTGTCCAGGCCTTTTGTAGGGACACAGGAAGAGGGTACGGAAGTTTCTACAGGAAAACAGAGAAAAGTTCAAACGTAAACAGCATCCAAAAAAATTTACCAATAGTGAACTCGATTTCCTCTTTGGGCCTTCCGTGCTTCCACGCACCACCAGGCTGGCAGATTTTAATCTTGGGTTCTGTTCACCTTGGTAACCTCCAGCGTGTGTGATTGCGCTGTTTCCCTACTTAATAAGTTAAGAGGATGTGTTTTCTATGGCATTGGAGACAAAAACAACCTCTTTCCAGAGACTGCATCCTGGCCTGGCTGGAGTCTGTTCTGTCTTTTCCATTTGTCATTTCTGGGGAGGGCAGAGCTTCCCTGAAGTCCTGTGTAGGACAGGGCGGTTCCCTTTTAGGATGCTTTGAACAAAAGTTGAAAGTGGCCAGATTGCTGCATCCCACAGCCAGGCAAGGGTTTGTGCTCGGCTCCCCAATTTTGGCCAGGGATACACCTCAAGAAACACACTACTAAGAGGCATGAGAAGAGCTGTATCCCCCATGGTAGTGAGGGCTGGAATGTTCCCTCCCTGCTCCCCTGCTGTCTTCCACCTACCAAGGCTCAGAAGAAGCTACTATAAGTATCTCTGAACCCATCCTGAGGCCACATGGCTCTCTGATTTTAGGGTGAGTTATGAAAACCACAGATCTAACAGAGAGAAGTGATTCCAGAGTTAAAAATGAAAGAAAAGGGCCAAGATGGAAAGAGCGAGTAGCTTTGAGGGGGGGGTCCCTCCCCTGAGTCCTAGTCCTCGTGTATGAAACTAAAGTGGCTCCCTTTCACCTCAAGCTACAGAGACGAGGGACAAAGAAGGATGGAAAAATGGTATCCACTCTTCTTGGGGGCTCTTTTCAAGGGCAGTTTCTGAAGTGTAAGGAGTTTCTCTCTACTTTTCCCACTGATTGAAATGCCTTCAACTTGGCTAGGAATTGTGGAAGCCACTTCCAAACTGGCTCTAATAGGGGCTGCCAGACGCTAAAAGGAGCATTCGTTACTTCTCTGATGGGGCCAGTCACACACTGCAGGAGCAAATGGTTACAGTGAATAGACAGACTTCCTAGAAGATACCATTATGGGAAATGAAAGCACCCCTAATCTTTCCCCCACCCCAACAATAGCTCTAAGCCCAGGTATCTTTCACAGCTCGTCAGAGGAGAGAGTTCTGAGTGGACTGCTCTAGTTTTTTAGGTGATATCTTTTTCTGAATTGCTTTTTCCAGGACAAATGACTTCCATTATGTTCAGCCAGGGAACAATTCTTCACTTAAGTATGTAAAGCAAAATATGACTTGTGCTCTAGATGTGTTACTCACAACAGAAAGCTTTTCTGACAGGTGCCCCAGACAGGTGATTGAAGTGTGTTATATAAAAGCCCAGGTACAAGTACAAAGGTGACCTTGACTTCTGAAAGCAGTTTAAAATGCTGGTTAAGATGTTCTCAGAATGCTCTGCTGTTTGGAAGGAATACCTGCATTTTCAGAAAACAGTTGATGGAGAACTGTTCCATACAACACAAATTTCCAGAGCAGCCATTGCCTACATCCCCTCATTCATTCATTCATTCATCTGTTCACTTATAGAATAAGGTGCCAGGCATGGATTACATTCAGGGGTGGTTTACATTACATTATAATCAGGAGTGGTTTTCAGTACATTTCACAGCAAGACATTGGCTCCTGGAGACCTTGCTGGACATTCTGCTGAAGGTCCCCCACCCCTGTGCTGGGTATTAACCGTTTAGTTGCTTAGTGCATTTCAATATTTTAGCAACCACTACAGCGGTACTGGTGCATGCAAGCTAAATAACAGCTCTGAATACCGTGATGCACTAAGCACAGTCTCTCATCTCTAGAAGCCAACAGTCTAGGGCCTGCTGCTCTAAATTCAAAGCTACTCACAGAGAGCCATGGTGCAAGGGTCTTTGAGTCTCAAGCTGACCTGTGCCTGACGTCTTAGAGTCTCTGGGAGGGTCTTAATTCCCACCAAAGGGAATCAGTGGGAGTGAAGAAGGACCCTGCTAATCAGAGACAGGACTTGAGATGGGGCTGAAACCAGCAGGAGTTCTGTTAAGGGCGATGAACCAGGGGAGGGACTGCCCCATGCTCTGTTTCTCACCTGGTCCAGCAGAGGTACAGCTGCCTGTGGGGTCTGGCCTTTCACGACTCCAAGACCTGCAGGTGCCCCAGCAGGAGGTGGGGGTGGGGAAGGAGGGCTCCAAAAGAGCTGACCAGGGTCACTCAGTTCTAGGCTCCCACCTCAAGGCTGGGGTTCCTCATCAGACATTGAGATCCTGTTTTCTGTTCCCATGTGGACTCCTGGACCCTGATCCCCATCTTTTTTTCCCCACTCTGCCTTCCCAGAAACTGAATTCTGCCTCCACGGTATCTGCCAGCCAATTCCTGCTTAGTGAACACCCAACCCGGGTCTTCCCTGGCTCTCAGGTTCTGCTTTCTCCCCGGTCTTCATTCATTCATTTATTCAGCATTCACACATCATTCTATAAATATTTAGTGAGCGCCAGTTATGGCCAGGCAGTCTGCAGGTGCTGAGGGTACAGCAGTGACCCAGATAGGCATGACCGTGCCCTCAGGGGGTTAATAGTCTGGCCAAATGTCAGAAAGGTGTCAAATTGTACTTGAGTTACCTGGAAATTTCTTCTTAGTCATATTTAGATATGTGATTGAGAAACTTTTGTTCTAGATTGGTGAGATATTAGATTTTTTCCACCCTCTTTAGGGTCCACATGATTTGTAATGTGTTTCTATGCTTCTGTAATCTATAATAATAAATAAAATATAACTTTATTCATACTATTTATATTTAATTATGTTAGGATTTTTAAACATATATAGTTATAAATTCATAGGCCTTGAATAGTGAGCCCATCTGAACCAGATTATGTCTTCCTGAGGAGAAAAGGGATTCAAGGCGTGACCTGTTAGAATATCTAAATTCATACTGATAGCATTCATGGAGGGAGGGTGGCCATGTTTCAGGCACTGTGCTAAGCGTCTTACGTGGATCCTCTCATTTATCACAACAATTCAAGAAGTAGTTACCAATAATATTCCCATTTCATAGATAAGGAAACTAAGGCCCAGAGAGGTTAAATAGGAAGTTTTAGGAGTACAAATTCTTTAATGATTAAATCTGCAACTTACTTGGCTTTGCTGCAGCTGCAAGCAAAGGTGGTAAACAAAATATTTAACAATCAGTGTGGTGTGCACACTGACCAATCAGAACAGAGGCCAGGCCATGGACCAGAAGCAGGGTCAAAGGGCCAGGGGCCACTGGGGGAGAGTTTGAGCTTGCTGGGGTAGCCAAGTCATGGATGAGGTTGACTAGGACATCTATTTATGGATCAGTGTGAAAGTATTTCAGTATGTTAACAACTGAGCCGTACCTGTAGAGCCCTGCCCAGGTGAAAAGGAAAGGTCCCCCCCCACTCTCCTGTTGGTCAGCTGAGTGACTATTGGGACAGCTATGTTCACCCAGAGAATTGGAGAGTGACTAAAGGTCAGATTGACCTTTGCAGCCTTTTCCAAAATCTTAGTGTGCTTTGGAGTATGCTGAGATGGTGAGTATAATTTTATACAAACTGTCTTAGGTTATCAAAACTCTCTTTCCTGATTTTAGACCAGAGCACCCAAATTGGAAGTCTCTGTGTCCCATTCAGCCTGTGAATGTGTTTTATTCAGCCCCTACAGTAATTTCTCATTTTAAATAACTAAAGCTAACATATGTGTATGATTCACTATAAGCCAGGCATACCTATGCTTTACATATATTAACTCACTTAATCTTCACATCAAACCTATGAGGTAGGTGCTATTATGACCATCCCTATTTTACAGATGAGGAAACCAAGGCACAGAGAGGCTGAGTAACCTGCCTAAAGAGGCACAGCTAATTAATAAATGGCAGATGCAGAATTTGAATCCAAGCAGTCTGGCTCCAGAGTCTGAGTTCTTTACCAGTCTGCTCCTCTGTCTCTCTGGTATGTTTGAATTATTTGCTGACAGGTAAAAGTCAAGAAAGGTAAGATAAAGACCCAGATATGCAGCTTGTCAGAATGAAGAGTTCTAATAACTCTGAACTTACATTCCCTCATGGCAAAAAGCAGCCGCCTTTACATGGGGATGTATTCTTTGACTTTCCCCAGTCCTCAGCACTCCTTATTGTCTTCCAGCACTGGGGCTGACAGTCATTTGCCATTTGTCAGCAGGCTGTCACTGTTGTTTTCTTACACACAGTCCTCTTCAGTCCTCTTCAGCCCTCTTCACTCATTTATGTGACCTACTTGGCACCCCCAACTATCCTCTTCTTAAAGACAGGGTACACACATATATTGGGATGTGTTACTAAGTACCAAAAAATGCAAAGATGACAGTGAGGAGAGAAATGAAGCAATGAGGAGCAAATTCAAAATGACTCCTGGAGAAAGCCTGTAACAATTGGGAAGAAAATCCTTGATCCCCTCAAACCTAAATCATATGACCTAAATTTCTACTTAAAAACAAAACAATCTGATTATTAAGCCAAATTTCCTATAAGTACAAATAGTTTTCTATAAAAGTCCAATATCATATAAAATATTACTATGAATCAGTATGATTGTCTTTTAAAACTCATCTTCTGAAATGTTAACATTCAGATGCAAACCTGCTAAGTGATCCCTTTGGAAGACAGGCCCCCTTTCCCATGATGCTCTGCAAGAAGCATTTTGGGACCCCCTATGGGGCTAATCTTCAAAGCAATTTATAAGTCATACAATAACAGTCAGTCTCATTATTTTACATTCACATCTTGTTTTTGGTCCAAAACAGTAACATGCACTTTTTTCACCATTATTCAAATAATATTTCTGTTCGAAAGTAAAAATCCGTTAAAGGATGAATATTTGTTCATACTGAGAGTAAAATAATTAGCAACAATCTTGGAAGGCAATTCCTTAAGTGTATTAGCAACAATAACATCATTGAAATAAGACTGTAGCCTCACAAGTTGACCTCCTTGAAAGGGCCACTACTTTTTAAACTATGTCTTGATGTGTTTAAGAAACCTGATAAGAGAAAAATAAATGTCTAATTCTGTTTTTGATGGTGTGTGTATGTGTAGAAATAGAAAACATATACACTAATGCATACACACTGAATAAATAATCTATTTCTGGAGAGCACAGTTACACATGGATTTTGGTTTCTTCATTCATTCAACAAGAATTCAGTGCTGACCAGCACTGTATTAAATGCTGGGAACACAGTGTAAAGATGTCTTTACAGTTTTGTATTACAATGAGAATATTTGATTTTTGTAATCAGAAAAATTTAAACTATTTCTACTCTGAAAATGACATATCTGTATATCTATATATGCCAGATGAAGAAAATGGGCAGGGGAACGAGGGTTTATCTCCATCAACTAGTCTATTGAGACAACTAGTTCTCCATGAAATTACATAATTTTGGCACAGGAGACAGAGGCAAATGAAATCCCACACAAAGCTAGCTGGGTGAATTGGAAAACTGATAAATGGGGGTAGAAACATTAGAAGTTTAAGAGCCACACCTACCATTATTTGTGGGACTTTGAACAATAAATTTAATCACTCTGGCCTTGAGTTCCTTCTCCTAAAACAAAGGGATTGGACTAAATGATCTGTATGGTCCCTGACAATTTTGATATTTTATGATTATTATAAAATTAAGCTCTTCACTTAAATCATATGACAAAATCTCTTAGTCACATGTACAAGTATTAGTCACAAAGAAAACAGTGCTGAGCAAAGAGATATAGAGACAGACCGTCAGCAAAGAATCACATAAACTACTATAATAGGAAGTTATTTTTCAAAACATTAAGCTGAGCTTTTTTTTTTTTTTCCCTGAAAACCATGTAGCCCCTGCTCATGAATGGATAGATTCAGAGAGGGTTGATGCCAGCTAGCAGAAAGAAGTCTCTGCTCAGCCTTGAGGGTCAGACTGAATTTTTAAACCCACAAGACAATAACCCTAAAAGGCAGGCTTTGTGGGAGAAAGAAAATGTGTTAAGTGTGGGGGACAGGTGTGTGTGTTGAGGAGGCAGGAGGTGATGGTTAATTTCCAAAGTTTTCCTTTACACATGGAGAGGCAAACCTGGATCACTGGTTTCATTCAGCATAAACCGTAGTGTGAATCCACAGAGACCGTATCATAGGGTCACAGGATCTGGCAAGACTGGAAGGAAAGGGAAAAGCTCTATTCCATTAAGAGGGGCAGGATGGAGGGAGAAAAAGGCTTGAGTTCTTTCATCCTGAACAAACATTAAGGCAGGGATGAGAACAGTCCAGGTGGCGGATGGAGAGTCAGATCAGAGGGGACTGAGCTCTGCTTTCTGTTTGGAACTTAGAGGAAACTCTCCCTCTAGGCGCCTCACCACAGCAGAGTCGAAATGATGGTGGTGGGTGGGTTTCTGAGAAGAGGGGCCTGAGATTGCTCCCTCCTACTCTTGGCCTGTGTGTGGCCTGTAGGGGATATAGAGTTTCCTCAAGACACACTCCCGAGATAGCTGAGAATGCCAGACTGTGAGCTTGCCACAGCAAACTAAGATGTGGCCTTGCAGCCCAGGGCTGGACAGTGGAGCTGACCGCCCAAATTGCAGACATGGAGGCAGGGAGGGGTACATATGTACAAGTTGTCCAGGGGTGTCCAGGGCCAGCAAGAGCTGAGCTGGATGTGTGGTGGGCAGGAGATCCATGGGGTCAACCGGAGCAGGGTCTGTGCAAGGCCAGCATCAGGGGCTGACGCCCAGATGGAGAGGGGAACCCCCGGCCCAGGGCAGCCCACTTGCACCCTGCCCGATGTCCTGAGGCCCTCTGACCACTCCCCTCCCTGCAGCCAGACCCCATCTTGGGAAGGAGGACCACTGAGGAAAATGCTTGGGGGGAGAATCCCTTACAGGAAGTTTCGACCTTGAATTAACTGAATACTGGGGGGGAAGAGATGGTTTTAAACCAGAAAACGCTGTTACCTTTCATTGGAAGGTTTTTTCCTCTCCACCACCAGCAGGAATGGGAGACCAGCTATAAAAATTTTTAAAAATTTAGCTACCTTTAAGAAAAAAACAAGCCTGAATGGTAGTGTGTATATTTCTACCCTGCTGGGTAAGTATGTAATTATAATTACTGTGAGTCCTATGAAGAAAAAGTCCCTAGTGCTTTGAATGCATTTAATCAGGGCACAGAGACTGGCAGGCTGCCCTCAGGGACAGCCTCTAGAAGGAAGTGATATTACAGCTGAGATTTAAAGGAGGAGTTAGGTAAGCAGGGGAGAGCACCAGGCCCCCATGGGGAAGGATGCTGGTCCCTGGAGGAACAGGAAGGGCTGGGCGAGTGGTAGCAGGTGAAGAGGTGAGGCCAGTGACACTGGGCACCTTTTAGCAACTCTTAACAGTTGGCAGGTGCACGTCAACTCAGTTTGATTGACTTAAGACGCTACTGATGTTGTGGGGCAAAACAACAGTGAGGGGAAAGAACTGTGTTTTAGCCATCAGGGCAACAGTGAAGCATTTAGAGATAGTCTGAGAATGAGTCAAGATAGAACAGCAGCCTAGGATGATGGGGTGGGGATTACGGCTAAGACCACCACCACTGCTGCCTGTAACTGCCAAGTCCTGCAGCCGTCTCGGCTTTCAGGCGTTCCTGTGCCCTGCCAATCTCTCCAAACCTCTGAAGGGCTGGCACAGAAGCAGAGATCTCCTTCTTGTGGGGCTGAGCCAGAAAAAAAGGGGCCAAGGAGACAGAGACCTGAGGTCATGGGCTCCTGGCCAACTCTGGGGACCTCTTGCCCACTGCATGTGAATTTCTCCTGGGCACTGGGCACACATGGCATCACTGAGAACTCTCCTGCCTGTGTGGATGGTTCCCAGTGGTAACGAGAGCAGACAGAATCCAGTCTGGTGTATATAGGTGTCATCTTTGCTCCTTTGCAAGGCCAGCGCCTGCTGTAACCCACTGGTAAATTTGCCAGGACCATTGTAAGCATCTTGTAACTAGTCTTTATGCTTTCACTCCATCCTGCCTATATATATATATTTTAAGAACTATTTTTACAGAATAGATCAGATCATGTCTCTCCTCTGCATAAAATCCCTTAATGGCTCCCCATTTTGCTTTTAATAAAATCAAAAGTCCTTCCATGCCTGCAGGACTCCAAGTGACCTGGCCCCTGCTTACTTCTCCAACATCATCTTGCTTCCATGTTGATTTCACCCAAGGCACATTGTGCTCCTTTCAGTTTCTCAATATGCCCCTTTTTTTCTGCCTGCTTCAGGACTGTTGCCCACCCTGTCCCCTCCTGGAATTTCTTCTGGACTTCTTTGTGCCTTTTTCCTAAAAAGGCATACCTCCTGCTCATGTTATATCTTATCTCTCTGTTTATTCCTTTCATAGCATGTATCAATCTGATATTTCCTTGTTTATTTATTTATTTGCCTATTTATTGTCCATGGCCATCACTAAAATTTAAATTTCCTGAGGGCAGGGTTTGTCTTGAATAATGCTTGGCTCAAAGAAGACCCTCAGTTTCTACTTGTTAAATAAGTATATGAACACATGGGTGAATTAATGAATAAACTTTGACCAAGGATGGACCAAGAGAATGGAATGACCCTGGACCACAAATGTTTTCATTAAACGACGGGTACCGTAGGGTGTTGGCGGAAAAAAGACAAAATGTGCAAAGAGGTTGCTTGCCTGGGATCTCGTGACTGAGACAGGCACACTCAGCTAACACTAATAGAAATACTAAAGGCAGTGTTATAGTCTTGTTAGAAAGCCCTGCCTTCAACTGTGGAACTGGAAAAGTTTTCCTAGACCCAAATTGAGTTCAACAGTTCAAGAAATGGCATTTGGTCATTTACTGCTGGGCAAAACATAGGGCATTAGAGATGAACCAGCAGGGGACCCTGCCTTCACTGAAGGTACAGTCTGGCAGAGGAGACAGACACAGACAAAGCGAATTATCCTATAAGGTGATAAGTGTGGGAGTAGCCAGAGGGGATATGTGGAGAGTTTAGAGGAAGAAGTGACCTAACCAGCTCTACCTGGAGAGGGTGGGGCAGGCTGTCAGGAGGAACTAGCTGTGAGCTGTGCTGAAAAGGCTGGGGTGGATAAAGGTAAAACCGAAAATGTCAGTGAGGGGTTATGAATAGTGGAGGCACGATTCTGGATGTGTTGATGACGACACCCTGTAGGGAGCTGGACGGGTGACCTGACTGGGGGCCGGTTTGGGAATCCTAAGCAGCTGTTGGAGCTACGGAGTTTTTAGGAGAGCTCCCAGGTAGAACACATGAAGCCAGGAGGGGAGGAGGCAAGTCCCTAACCCTGGAAATCAGCAAAGGAGTGGTCAGAGAAATAGGAACTAGAATCTGGAGAGATGCAGCTCCTAGAAACCAAGCCTTCTCCGGCTCCCTCTTCATAACATCCATGCTGCGGGCTGCTACTTGTTTAGCGCCTGTCGGTCCCACTGACCAGGAAGGGCTGTGAGGGTAAGAAATGTTTCCGACTCACTTGTTTATTGCTGTATTGCCTAATCCTGGACCAGGTCTTATCCGCTAACAGAATGAACGCAGGGATGAATGAATGAATAAGTATTCTCAAACCATGCAGAACTGAAAAGGTTAAAGGTTGCAAATAAGACTTTGGATCCGGCAATTGGACTCAAAGGTGACATTTGAGAGACCAGTTTTAGGAATGGAGATAGCAATGATACCTATGTCACATGGGAGTTCCGAGAATTAAATGAGCCAATACACGTCGGTGCTGAGCCCAGTGCCTGTGCAGTGGTAGTTAAAGCTCAACACATTTTAAGGGATTATTATTATTCATTCTACCCTTCACTTTCAGAAGCTATTCTGGTGAACTAATTCTTGATAGCTGTAGTGTGTCTAACAGATTGGTTTACTACTCTCCCAAGACATTCTAGAGACATACTGCCTTAAAAACTACCACAACTACAAAGCGTTCTTTTATTAAATGGCTGTAGCAGAACCCAGTGAAATGAGATTTTGCTGTCAAATCAGACTATGGCCTGGGAGCCTGGCAAGCTCCCAAGAGACCAGAAGATGGAGTAGAGTCCCCTTTCCTATTAAGGAGACTCACAGAACGAAGGCAGCTGCAGCCAGCCTTTGGTGCTCAGTCCCTAAACCTGTGATTGTATCCGTCTGCTAATCCAAACGAGGAAGTCTGAGAAGTGGGGTGGCTCCCAAGGCCAGCTTTGTTACTAGATTTGGATAAAGAAGATAGCGGCCACTGGTGGGAGAGATCTTGAAGTATGGAAATGTTGCACTGAGGCTCAGGAGACCTGAGTTCCCATTCTGGGTGTGCCAATAACTCTCTGAACTTGACAAGGCACAAAGCCTGGGTGTGTCTGAGACTTCTTGTTAGTTTAATGAGAGATCTGCATGTGCCTCAATGCCTCTGAAGTAGATTGTTGACAAAGATGGCCACAATTTCTCCCATCCCTGCCTGTCTGCCTCCTTTGCAACCTATCTTTGCTTTTTCTCCTATCAAAGAGGTAGAATCTATTTCCTCTCCCCTTGGCTCTGGCCTCGTCCTGTGACTTGCTTTGACTCACGAATGCAGCACAGGTGACATTCTGTTTGAGTCTAAGGATGAAAAGGTCTTGCAGCTTCTGCTGTCACTCTTGGAATGATGCTGCGGCCATGTGACCAAGCCTAGGCCATCCTCCTTGAGGAGGAAAGCTCATGAGAAGAGAGGGGAGCAGCCAGCAGCCAGCACCAACCACCAGACATGTGAAAGAAGTCATCTTGGACCATCCAACCCAGTCAAGTTGCCAGATGAACAGTCAGAGAGCCCCTCCAGACAAGACCAGGAGAGGAACCACTGCGCTGAGCCCAGCGCAACTTGTTGATCCACAGAATTGTGAGCAAATGTAACGGTTGTTGCTTTAGCCAACTAAGTGGTGGTTTGTTACCCAGGGCCAGATAGATGATACAGCCCCTTTCATAGCTGACATTCTAGAGACCGATTTTATTGCTCTAGAAGAAGTATCAGGCTGTTTGATCTTTTAGCTGGATGTTAGGGTTGGCTGCAGAGAACTCAAACAAAGGTTAAGTGACTGTTTCATCTCCTGCACTCCTCCCCCAACCCCTGAACCGGAAGGCCTTACCTTTGCGATTTCATTGCATGTGGACCCGCTAGAGCTTAAGCTCTTTGCCACCTTCCCACCCTGTTAGGACTTGGCTTGGAGGACACTGAGCAAGACAGGAAGTGGCTTGGTGACTCAGTGACGCTTTCTTCTGAGTCACTGAGTTGTCAGTTCCCCCTCTCTGTGGTTCCAGAGGACATTCCTTCATTCAGCCAATACCTTGTGAGACCCTGCTGTGCCCAGACACTGCCTGGGAAACAGTGTGGTGAGGGCCGGTCTGGCCTGGCTGTGGAGTGGCTCAGTCACAGGATCGGAGTGGTCCACACAGGGAGGGCTCACCCACCTCCACATCCTTCTCACCAGTTTTCCTTTAGCATCTCATGCACATGCTCTGCGTCTCCCAGAAGTGACCCTGTCCCGAAGGCATGGAACTTCAGAACTGGGGGAACTTTCAAGGCCCAGTTAGTTCAGCCTTTTTTTCTCTTATATAGATGAAGAAACAAAGACCTGAGAAGTTAAGGAAGAGCGGTAGTAAAATTAGGCCTAGAATTCAGACTTCTTAGCTCCAAATCACGAACCCTTTATTGTGCAGTGAAAGGCCTCTCAGAGCCATCCTCTCCCCACTCCTGATGCCTGAGTTTCTCACATCTTCTCAGCTTCGTGTTTCAGGCATGAAACTAATTCCCACTTTTGGCTCAAGATTCAGACATTTCCTGCAGAATCTTTCCTCAGGTAAATTCCAACTACCAGATCAAAATGGTAATTATAACAACATAAATTCAAAACATGCTTTTTTGAACACCTATTATATGCCAGGTACTGCCTCAGTTTTGGGGACACAGTGAATAAGAGAGACAAGGAATCCATCTCTGGGGAATTTATATTCTTGAGGGAGGTAGGGCAGACAATACACAAGGAAACAGACAAGAGAATTAGAGGCTGGTGTTATAAATAGTAAACAAGAAAATGTGATAGAGGAACTGGGAGATGAATGGCCAGGAAAGTCCTCTGACAATGTGGCGTTTGAGCTGATATTTGATTGGTAAAAAACCAGTCACTCTTCAGAAAATGCAGACAGCAAAGGCCCTGAGGTGGGGAAAAACTCAAATCTTATCTGAGAAAACAGAGAGGAGGCATGTGGTCTCTTGGAGGGAGGAGGAAGGGAAGAGGAGGGAGACAGCAGGGAGGGCGGCAGAGGCCAGATTGTGCAGGGCTCATGGGCCACAATACACAGTAGGAATCTATGTATTTGAGTGGGCACAGGGAGGGTATGAAGTGATATGACATAATTTACATTTTTAGGAGTCAACCTGGCTGTTTTGATAGAAAATGGATGTTGAGGGTTCAGAGTGAAATTCAGAGGATGGTTTATTAAATGCTAACTATATGTGAAATTCTTTGTATATTTTAGCTCTAATCCTTCCAGCACTTCAAAGTGGATCTTATTATGTATGCCCATTCGATGAACAAGGAAATGGAGACTGGAAGGGATAGAGGAACTTGCCCGAGGTCACAGAACTGAACTTGAACCTAGGACCACCTGATTCCATTGTGGGAGACCTTCCCATGTAGCACATGGCCTTACTAAGATGGTTGACCCACCCTGTGCTAATTAAGTTTTCTGATTATCATTGCATTAAAAACAATTTTTTTTTCCAGTGGAGGTACTGGAGATTGAACCCAGGACCTCATGCATGCTAAGCATGCACTCTACCACTGAGCTACACCCACCCCCACATCATTGCATTTTGAAGAGTGAAATGACAGTCTCTAGGTCCATCCATGTTGCTGCAAATGGCATTATTTCATTCCTTTTTATGGTTGAGTAGTATTCCATGGTATATATACACCTCATCTTCTTTGTCCAATCGTCTGTCGATGGGTACTTAGGTTGCTTCCACGTCTTGGCTGTTGTAAATAGTGCTGCTATGAACATTGGGGTGCATGTATCTTTACAAATTGAGTTTTCTCCAGATATATGCCCAAAAATGGGATGCTGGATCATATGGTAAGTCTATTTTTAGTTTTGTAAAGAACCTCCATGCCTCCATGTAGGAGGGTTTCTTTTTCTCCACACCCTCTCCAGCATTTATTGTTTATGTGCTTTTTAATGATGGCCATTCTGACTGGTGTGAGGTGATACCTCATGATAGTTTTGATTTGCATCTCTCTGATAATTAGCGATACTGAGCATCTTTTCATGTGCCTGTTGGCCATCTGTATGTCTCCTCTGGAGAAATGTCTATTTAGATCTTCTGCCCATTTTTTGATTGGATTGTCTCTTTTGTTTTTGAGATTGAGCTGCATGAGCTGCTTGTATATTTGGAAATTAATCCCTTGTTGGTCACATTGTTTGCAAATATTTTCTCGTATTCTGTAGGTTGTCTTTTCATTTTGTTTATGGTTTCCTTTGCTGTGCAAAAGCTCTTAAGTTTAATTAGGTCACATTTGTTTATTTTTATTTTTATTTCCATTACTCTAGGAGACAGATCCAAAAAAATATTGCTGTGATTTATGTCAAAGAGTATTCTGCTTATGTTTTCCTCTAGGAGTTTTATAGTATTCAGTCTTATATTTAGGTCTTTAATCCATTTTGAGTTTATTTTTGTATATGGTGTTAGAGAATGTTCTAATTTCATTCTCTTACAGGTAGCTGTCCAGTTTTCCCAGCACCACTTATTGAAGAGACTGTCATTTCTCCATTGTATATTCTTACCTCCTTTGTCATAGATTAATTGACCATAAATGCATGGGTTTATTTCTGGGCTTTCTATCCTGTTCCATTGATCTATGTGTCTGTTTTTGTGCTAGTACCACACTGTTTTGATTACTGTAGCTTTGTTGTATAGTCTGGAGTCAGGGTGCATGATTCCTCCAGCTCCATTCTTCTTTCTCAAGATTGTTTTGGCTATTCAGGATCTTTTATATTTCTATACAAATTTAACAATTTTTTGTTCTAGTTTTGTGAAAATTGCCATTGGTAGTTTGATAGGGATAGCATTGAATCTGTAGATTGCCTTGGGCAGTATGGTCACTTTAACAATATTTATTTTTCCAATCCAAGAATATAGGATAGCTTTCCATCTGTTTGTGCCTTCTTTCATCAGCGTTGTATAGTTTTCAGAATACAGGTCTTTTGCCTCCTTAGGTAGGTTTATTCCTAGGTATTTTATTCTTTTTGATGCAATGGTAAATGGAATTGCTTCCTTAATTTCTCTTTCTGATATTTCATTGTTAGTGTATAGAGATGCAGCAGATTTCTGTGTATTAATTTTATACCCTGCAACCTCACCAAATTCTCTGTTGCTCTCTAGTAGTGTTCTGGTGGTGCAGGACAGATTTCTTGGTTAAATGCACCATTTTAATTTGGTAATCCCTAAGCATCAGGAACAGTGTCTATTTTATACCGTGCACATTGGGAGTGTGTAGATCCTATGGAGGATCAACCTGGGGCTTGGAAGTAAGTTTTCTCTGAGAAAATTAAACAAAAAAGGTTAAATGACATGTAATGGGGAAAAAAAAACCCATTCTTCCAGTCCCCTGGAACAGCTATATCTCTGGAGTTTAATGTCTAAAGAAAGAATGTTTTGACAGAACAGAGTGTGGTCAGGAATGGAGCACAAAGAGAAAGGCCAATGTTAGCCTGACTGTCCAGCAGAGTGTAGGGTGGGGGACAACGTGTGTGGGGAATGGGTGCTTGGTTTCCAGAGAGGGCCCTCCATGATAAGAAATTCACCTCATGTGCTTGTATCGCTGACCACCAAGCAACAAATTCTCAAATGTTCATTTGGTACCCTAGTTACCCAGGGGGTCCTCTGGACAGGGAAGGCCAGCCTTTCAGTCACTTCGAGAAAGGAATGTTCTCCGTTATAAGCAGATTCACTTGCAGCTGTTTCAAGAAAATTGTGTCACCAAGAATCTGGTGTTTCCTTGGAGTGGGGCCCCTCGAAGTTGGGAAGGGCATAGACCACTGCCAGTTGTGGTTCTGAGTACATAAAAAACTGAACAAATGCTAAAAGAAGGGTATGACACTTGTGGTATATTTTAATTGTAACATTTTACATTCTAATTGTTAACATACAAAACACAAAGTGATCTCATTGTGCTAGTGACAATATACTTAAGGACCTACAAAGATATTAGTTCTTAATGTACTTTAAGCAGTGTGGTGGGAGGATAGGGTGTACGTTTAAAGATGTGTGAGGAACACCTTCTGCTTTCATCAGACTGTCTCTATAACTGCATGAATAGGATCATTTGGTGACCAAGTCAGAGCTTAATACGAGGCCTTGTGTGGTGGGGCCCAAGGCCAAATGGCAGTGCACAGAGCTGCGGGTCCACTTTCTGAACCTGCCAGCTCAGACTCAAGACCATCACCAACGTGATGCTATCCATGGACCATCAGCCAAACCAGCCTTCCCACGGTGACATCTCAGTTTTGCCATGAATATCACACATCCCACCATGGTTAGTACAGCTGTCCACTGGCATTTGTGTAGCATTTGCATATAACCTAAGCACACGCTCCCATAGATTTTAAATCATCTCTAGATTATTTATAATATCTAATACAATGTAAATGCTATGTAAGTAGCTATAAGTACAATGTAAGTACGATGTAAATAGTTACTGGGTGCACAGAAAATTCAAGTTTTGCTTTTTGGAATTTTCTTTGGAATTTTTTCTCCCAAATATTTTCGGTCCGTGGTTGGTTGAATCTACAGATGCGAAACCCATGGATTCTGACTGTGCAGCACCCGGCTACGTACACAGTGAGTGCTCCTCAAAAACCTTGTTGGCTGACTGCCTGATAAGTCAAGACAGTGATAAACAAATCTAGGACATTCCAAAGTATCTGTTAAACATTGCATTTGGGGAAGACAGAGGTGGGAACGTGCTTGGTGAGATGGCAGACAATGTGGCAGTGCAGGGGGATGTTTAGAAGGGCACTGACTCATATGTACACAGACGAGTACTCTTCCTTTTATATAAAGACAGTTCTCCTAGTCCACCTCATCTGGCTTCTGTGATCCCATCTTTGCCTGGTCTGTCCCACCACTACCCCTCAATTTTCAGCTTTCCAATCTGTGCCTCCCAAACCATTCATGGATCATGAAATCAAGTTGGTAGGCTGCAACCAACAGTTTCTAAGCAAATAAAACAGGATAGAATATATCAGAATACATCACACATAGGAAACAAACAAACAAAAAAGCCCACTATTGTTTTGTGCAACCTATTTTAATCCCTTATATGTGTGTAAAGGGCTTAGATGTCAAGTGCATTTCCTCCTGTGGGTTGGAATTAAAGTTTTGAATCCGCTGCTCTAGGTAGCAGATTTAACCCCCGCCAGCCTTCTGCTGAGCAGATTCTGTGACCAAGGGCTTCTCAGGTGGAATTGCTGTGAGTAACCGTGGTGGGACTATCCTGGACCATCACAGCATGTCAGGGTCTGAGTCACTCTTTGGTCCAACATCCTCAGTTTACAGTTTGACGAAAGAAGAGGCTGAGCCTAAGAAAGGTGATAGGACGGGTTAATGGTAGAACCTCCACTCCCAGCCGTTTCCTTGCCTCTCCTTCCTGCGTTTTCTCTCTTTGCTTTTTGTGGTCTTTTATTATAATTCAGCTAAGCATATCAGAAAGAATTTCACTTTTGGTCAGGAAACCTGGATATTAGCTCTAACCCCATCACTTCCTGTGTGATCTTGAACCCATGAATTTCTTAATAGCTCCACACCTTAGTTGTATCAAATGTAAAAACATATTATCAAAGACCAATTGAGTTTATTTAATGGCACTTTTTAGGCTGTGAGGCATTACATACATTGTCTAATAGTTATTTTTGTTCCTTGAGTATCTACAATATTTATTCAAGAAAGGTGTATTGCTGTGGAGATGAAGGGGACATGAATGTGCTATCATCAAGTCTCACCCCCTCTTAAGAGTATCCACGGACACTTCCTGAGGAGAAGATGCTTCTCCCCTTCACTACAACACAGCATCTGCTTCTGTCCTCAGAGCCCTCAAAGGAGGCTACAGCTGTCCTGGTTAACTTAAAGCTAGTTCCATAACACACCATTACCCCTGCTTCCTTTACCTCCAAACCACGGTGCCTGGTTCTTGATAGCAGCCTATGGAATAGCGTTTTTCCTCCCTGCCATCCTGGGCAACATCTGGAACCTCATCAGCCTGTGGATCCACACGGGGCCCTATGACCATGGATGTGCCGCGAATGACATCGTAGCTCATGTGGGGACACGGTACTCAAGTACCTGCTCTACCTGCTCATGTGGGGTCTCGCTACTGCACCCCGCTCCCCCTAAACTCAGCCTTCTCCAGTTATTTCTTAGAATGACAATTGCAGTGTCTTAAGTGAGCTGACTGGGTAAACCCCCAGTCCACTAAATCACTAAATCACTCCCCTCCTTCCTGTCCAGTTGCAGTACCTACCACCTGACAGAATGAGCAGGTGCCAAACTGCTTGAGATCAAAATGATAGTCTTATTACTGATCAAAGCTAACCTTGCCATCTACAGTCACAGTGGGCTGGCTGGCGATTTGCTCCCAGATGAAACTTATGTGGGCTGAGCTGGAAAACTGCAGGTACCCCCAGCATGGAGCAGGGAGACCGTGTGTTCTTGGGACCAGCTGGCTCCAAGAGAGGGAGGAGGGGGGAGCTGAGCCAGGCATTCCAGTTTCTTCTTCTAAACTTGTCAGAGACCTTCCCTCTCCCTTTCCTACTGGAGATCCTTCCATACAGAAACATGAAGGCTTCTTCCCTCGTGTTCTTTGTTCTCCGGCTTCCTTGTTCAGGGGCTTCCTCATGACTGCAGGAAATACCAGGTTCCATGCCCCGTGGTGGGGAAACATCCTCTTGTTTCTGTGCTGGGCCCAAGCAGAGTTTAGAGTGTCCCTAAATTTCACAGGGAACAACTTCATTTGTTCTGATTTTCCATCAAAATTCCTGTTTGGCTCCAGCCTCCCCAAAGCCTATCACCCATGCAAAGAGACCCTTGAGAAGGGATTGAATCATGTTCGTGCCTGGGAGCTTCTAGTCCCTCTGAAGGCTCCTGCTCTCCCATCATCCCTGGTAAGCCTGATCACAGCCCCAGACCTTCCTTTGCTGCTCTCAAATTACTACTCTCATTTGAGTTTCAGAGATTTTTTCAAAGGTGATAATCAACCTTCAATCCATCAGCTTTTTCCAACCATTAAAAAGTTGGTCTTGAAACCACCCCCAACCACGCCTTGCCCATCTTTGCCATTAAAGCACAGCACGACATCCTGCCCAGGGGGCATTTCCTGGGCTTCTGTGACTGTCTGATACTGTGGGAAAAGAAAGACTGCAGTTTCCTTCAAGGTTTTGCACAACACCTTCTAGGACCAAATCAAGAGATAAAGTGCCCTGTCTTCTTGATCTACACATATAAAATCCAAAACAGTTGCTTACACAGGAACTCTGGGCATCACTGAAAGAGAAAAGGCTCAACACCATTTGTACTTTTCTGCAAATTTCAAATTTCTATTATGCAGGAAGTGATTTTGTCCAGTAGCTGGTCAGGACAGTTTCTCAGTTGTATTCATCCTGGAAATTATAGCAATGACTCAGTTTTTGGAGTTGTAACACCTCATCACTATGTTTTACTCTCCTTTCCTTTCCAGTGTACATTAGAATGTGGATTTGGGGTGAGTAGGGGGTGGGTACAAATTATTGATACATTTCAATCAATTGTGAATTTAAAAAATCTAAAGCTTAGAATCAGTGTTAATTCTTTCCAAATGTCATCAATTATTCTCCCTTCTAGTGATTGTTCACATGCCTCAATTAGTATTGTACATCATTTACAAAACTTTATTGCATATCACTCCTTTTATTATTGATGAATTGATTGATTCAATACAAATTTGTCAGCACTTTTTTGGTAGGCATTAGGGATATAGATGGGATGTGGGGGAGTGACAGTCATTTCATAATGCTAAGTGGTAAAATTCCAACCCTGTGTTGTGAGGATGCAGGAGAAAAGGGCTGTGGACTTCATCTGGTGGATCTTGGAAGAATTCTTGGAGGAGGCAGGGCTTGAGCTTAGTTTCAAGGATAAGTAAGACATTTACAAGAGTTTCATGAGGAGAGGTCATCTCAATGGAGCTTTGGAGAAATACAGAATCCTAGTTCTAACCTCAGAATCTCAGGGGTGAGGCCCTGGTGTGTGTAGCTCTGATGCGGCTGGGAATTCAGGTTTGTTCAGAGACCAGAGAAAAGCTTGAAAGGTGTCTCCCCGGCTAGGAGAGTATGAGTCAGCTACTCCCCACCTCATCAGAAGACCAGATAAGAGGAATTAAATTAAGCATGACAACCTGGTTTCCTTTGAAGACGAAGTTCCTGGATGTGAAGTTTGTTAAAGACACTAAGATTTTTACCCTATATGGCAAGGAAAGGCCTCCGGAATAAGAAAGAAAATGCGGTTAAAACCAAACCAAAAAATAGGGCAGAGTCTCATTTGTCTCAGATGGCCTATGCCAGGGATTGACAAACTTTTTCTGTAAAGAGTCAGAAAGTAAATATTTTCAGCTTTATAGACCGTAATGGTCTCTGTCACAACTATTCAACGATGCCATTGCACTGCCAAAGCAGCATTAATAATGCATAAGTGAATGAGTCTGTCTGTGTTCCAACAAACCTTTATTTATGGACACTGAAATTTGAATTTCATACAACTTTTACATGTTACAAAGTATTATTATTCCTTTGATTTGTTTCCAACCACTTAAAAATATAAATTCTTAGTATTCATTTGAGCCAGGAGGTAGAAGCAACCTAAATGTCCATTAACAGATGAATTGTTAAAAACAAACTGTGGTATATGTACACAATGGAATATTATTCAGCCTTGAAAAGGAAGGAAATCCTGTCACATGACACACATGGATAAATCTTGAGGAAACTCTGCTAAGTGAAATAAGCCAGTCACAATAAGAGAAATGCTGTATAATTCTAATTATAGGAGGTATCTAAAGTAGTCAAATTTATAGAAACAGAAGGTGAAAGAGTGGTTTCCAGGGGCTGGGGTAAGAGGGAATGGGGTGTGTGTTGAATGGATATAAGAGTTTCAACTTTGCAAGATGAAAAAGTTCTGCAGATCAGTAGCACAACACTGTGAATATACTTAACACACTAATGTACTGTACACTTAAAAATGATGAAGATGGTAAATTTTATGTTATTTTTTTTAACACAATTAAAAACTTAAAAAAATAAATTTATTCTTACCTTGAAAGTCATATAGAAACAGGCAGTGGGCACTGTGGGTTGCAGTTTGCCAACCTCTAGCCTATGGGTGGCCAGTCTGAGGGCAAAAGGTGGTCCAAATCAATGCTTCTCAGCTGTCCCCACTGAAAGACCACTAATAGCACAAAAGGGAGAATGTAGACCCAAGGGGCTCTGCCTGTAAGACTATAAAATTATTTTAAATACTCTTTCAAATGAGGTTCATGAAAGTTTTTGAATCCTAGTCCATAACACATGTTGTTTTAATGTAAAATTGGCATTCACTGTAAAAATCAGTAAAAACTGATGTTCATGAAGGCTCAGAGAGTGAGTGACTTAGTCAAGGTCGAGTAGCTAGAACAGGTCAGTATGGGTCTGGATCCCCATGATCCTGATTCCAAATGTATACTTGCCACCTGAGTGGGCTGCCTTCCCATCAGGCTTTAGCTGTCTAGTCCCAAATTCTACCCATATTCCCCCAACACTGAAGCAGTCTCCAAAGTAGTGAAGAAACCACTTTTGAGTTTCTATCAAAATTCATGAACTTCTAAGTTTAATACCATCAATTCATAAGTTTCATGTTTTCTTTGTTCTGCTATGTTCTAGAATATTTTAGTTTGATATATTTTAAAACTTTCTCCCCCTGCCTTATCTAATTATACTTCCTCATCCATCTGTATTTTTTTTAACTTTTCATACATCCCATTCTGTTAGACAGTGTAGAAGGTTAAATTAGGAGGGACCCAAGAGATCTGTTGTTTTTGCATACCCAGCATCCATTTTCTCTTTGGCAGATTGTATTATTTATTCAGAACTCCCCCTGTCCTTCTCCCTGTCCCGTTGACTTTAGAGTTGGCCATATGAGTTGCTTTCCCCAATGGATTGTGAGTTGATGTGAGGGTGTGCTAGTTTTAATAGGTGTGGCAGAGGTTTTAATAGGCTTCATGTGTCTCCACTCACTTTGCTTGAATTCCTGCCCTTCTAGAAAACTTTATGTCCCACGCTGAGCCTTTTCCTTCAGACTGGGTCCCAGAATGAGAAAACATGTGAAGCAGAGTTGAACCCACCCATCTGAGACCCATTTGTTGGTAAGCCACTGAGTGTTGGGGGTGTTTGTTACACAGTGTTATCCTAACAAAAGCTAATAAACCCTTCTTTTAGAGCCAGCCCCCCCTTCACCCATAGGGTTTATTTGAGCTGACCCACTTGCACTCTGCCCCAAGCACTGTCCAATACATCAGACTGACTAACTCCAATCTTTGATAAGATCTCTACTGTTCTTATCAAAGCTGAGAGAGCCTCACTGTCTCTTGGCCAGAAATGAATGATCCTGTCATCTGCAACAAAGAGCTCCTTAAGAAATTTTACTCATAACCCATTAATTCTAACTCCTGTCTGTTTTACAAGAAAAGCATAGAAAGAGGAGTGTGGATCATATAGTACTAAATGCCACACCTCTTGGCTGCTTTTTGACAGTGAGAAGGAAAGCGTAGAAAACAAATAGCAGTTGTTATGAACTAATGTTCATGTCACCCCTAAATTCATGTTGAAACCCTAACCCCCAGTGCAATGGTATTAGGAGGTTGGGCTTTTAGGAGGTAATTAGGTTTAGCTGAGGTCATGAAGGGGGAGCTCCCGTAATAGGATTAGTGCCCTTTCTGAGAAGAGACACCAGAGAGCTTGCTTCCTCTCTCCTTTTCACATGTGCGACTGAGGAAGGGCCATGTGGGGGCACCGTGAGAGGTGGCCTTTACAGTCCAGGGAGTGAGCCCTCTCCAAGAATCAAATCTGCTGGCACCTTGATCTTGAATTTCCCACTTTCCAGAACTCTGAGACATAAATGTCTGTTGTTTAAGCCATGCAGGCCAAGGCACTTGTTATAGCAGCCCGAGCTAAGGCAGCAGAAGCTGTCTAATGTAAGGGACAGAAGCTGGGGACACCTACGAGTAAAAGTTATTCCCTGTGCCTTGGGCAGAGCAGAGTCAGCTCTGAGTTACTCATTCTAATGAAGGGCCTGGCATAGTGATGTGGACAACCTAGAACACCAGAAAAACTTAGGAGGTCTTCATTTGGTCTGGGAAATGCTAAGGCATGAGTAAGTGTTTCAGAAGTGCCTTAAACAGGGAGGCATTTCTTCAGAACAATCAAAGCCTGATGAAATCATGTACATCTTTTCTCTCACATATTGGGAGTCTACAAAGATTTGTGGTGATCCTACAAAGATTTGTTGTAGACAATAAAAAGCATGAAAGCCACTGGTTTAAGATACACTCATGTTTGGCTTTGGTATACACTTTTTAGGTAAAGCAACATGGTGTTCTTAATTGTATGTGAGGTTTTTTCCCCTCACTAATAAACTAAGTTTGTGTTCTCCCAGTCCACAGCTGGATCATATGGGGACATGAAGTGAGCTCTGCTGAGTGACAGGAGAGGCCCACTAGGGATTAAAATGATAATTCCTAAAGTGGAAAATTAGCTGTGGAAAATCAGGGGTTGATAAATAGCTCTCTTCCCCATATCTTCTCCGTCTCTACTCCCAACCCCCACACTGCGTGTTTTCCCACCCTTATCAGAGGCTTCGTGGGCCTTGTCCCACCTGTCAGGAAACTATCCCCACCAGCCTGAAGCCGATACAGAGAACTGGGCGGTCCTATGAGTCAGGTGCTCTGACTGGCACTTGGGGCGGGGAACTGGTACTAACTAGAGTAAATTACCACCCTGCCCTTTAGAAGCTCACAGTTAGTAATAGTGAGAGATTCATAAACAAATAATCTTCAGAAAGATTGCAAAAATAAGAAACAAGTGGAGAAACTCCTAGAATGCTATCCTTTTGAAAGGACTCACGCCCCGCCCCCCAGGGCATCTGACTTAATTGGTTTGGGTTGTGTGTAAAGATCAATAGTTTTCAAAACACCCCCCAGGTGATTGTAATGTTATCCAGGGCTGAGAACCACCCAGACCTACAGAATCAGGAATTCTGGCGGTGAGACCAGGCAACGAGTGTTTTAACAAGCTCCCCCCACCCCCACGTGATGCTGGTGCATGCTCAAGTTTGGAAACCGGTGGTCTGCGCTGCTGGGGAGGGGAGGCTGGAAATGGAGGGGGTCCGGGGTGGGTGGTCCGTGAGGGATACTGCGGTGTGGAGTCCAGTTTTGAGACCACGGAGTCTCCTTCTGAAGCCTCGGTCACTCGGCCCCGTGGTCGCTGCTCATTTCTCTCGAGTCTTAGCAGGCAGGAAAGGTTGGGCCTGTGTTAAGGCCATAGCGACCGGCCAGAATGGGCTCTTCCTGGAGAATGCTGGCTTCCAGTTTATGGTTTCTCATCCTTTCCCCCAAAGTGGGCCCCTTACTCTGAGCGCTGGCTTTTAAAAAAAAATCCCAGGCAGGAACTGTGTCCATTCTCAGACAAAAACTGTGCCTCCTTTTCTGCACATGCAACATCTCATCCTAAGCAATCACGCCCCTACCCACGATCAAGAAGCCCTTGGCTCAGAGCAACCAAACCCCACTCCCGATACCCACTAGCCCCACAACTCTTCCATCCCAGCTGACAGAAAACAGCAAGTCCAGCGGCCTCTCCACTTCGGGTCTCCCTGCCCAGGCCAGCCCAGCAGGACAAGACCCCACAGCGGGGCCCAGCGGGGTCCCCAGCGCAGGGACCCCGGGGGGAGAAGCGGGATCCCCGGTCCCGCCGCCACCCAAGGTCAGCCCCCCAGCGCGTCGAGGGCAGCTTCTCCGGGTTCCTGGCCGCGTTGCCCGCCTCCTTCCCCCCCACCCCTCCCACCGTGGGGAGGGGCTGCGGCCGCACGGGGTCTGGAGGCTCCTCCCCGGGGGTGACCGAGCAGGAAGCGTGGAGCGCGGCGGGCGGGGGCACGGGCGCTGTGCGGGGCCGCGGGCGGCGGAGTATGCGCGGGCCTCGGCGGCCAGCCCCGGCGCACAGCCGCGGCTGGGGCGCGCGGCGCGGGGCGGAAAAGCCTGTTTACACAGACTGCACACCGCCTGGGGAATAATGCAGTAAAGGAAGTGAGCCGGCTCGGCCTGACTGCTCCAACTTCCTGCTCTCACACACACCAGAGGAAAAAAAAAAAAAAAAAAAAAAGAGGAGCGAGAGAAAGAAAAAAAAGGGGGAAAAATCAGGATCTCATTACAAGAGCAACAGACCGTCTGCAGACGCCTGTCAGCATGGAAAGTCGGGGGCTTTCGCCCGGTTCCTCCTAGAAATTCCCCCGAAGAAGGATCTTGAAATCTCCCCCACATCTGGGTAAGTAGCGGGGTTTGTGCCTGTTGCTCGGACAGTTGCAAAGTTTTGTGGGGGGTGGTTTTTTTCGCTCTTTCTTTCTTTTCTGTAGCTTGGTGGGGGTGGGGCGGGTGGGCGCCGCTTCTGGGGCTGCGGGCCTGGGGCGGGGGCCAGCTACGGGGTGAGGGCGCAGCGAAGATGCTCCAGCGCCTGGTCCGCGCGCCGGCCCGGGGGCTACGGCCACCCGGCGTTGGCACATCCCGCCGTGGGGCTGCGCCGCGAGCCTGGAGGAGGGGGCGCGCGAGGGAATAGGAGACGGTGAGACTTGGGGTCCCTGGGAGGAGCGGGCTGCGTGCCGGGAAGCTGGACCACCGCTGACCTTCCGGCCAGGGCTGGGGCTCCCCTCGGAGTGGTAGTGGGCGCCGACGCTCGGATTCAGGGAGAAGACCGGTGGAGAGGGAAGCCGCGGGGCTGAGGGTCGCACCCCCTCTAGCTCGGCAGGTGACCCCAGCCCGGGTCGCCGCCCCAGGCGCACGCCCAGCCTGACTTTTAAAAGCCTGTGGAGTCTTTATTGGACACGGTTTTGGAGGAGGATTGGGAAGGAGATGGTCTTGGAGCCCCCAGCACTTTAGGATAGGGCTCTTCAACTTGCAACTGAATGTTGGCCTGTAATGCTACTGTACTTTTTGGGGGAGGAATTACAATTTGGAAGGTTAAAAAAGAAAAATAGAGGTCTCGGTTTTATGTTTTCTGAACCGAATCATCCTGACGACAAGCTGCAGTTAGGCGGCGGGTGGGGGTGGGAGAAAGAAATGTTATTTCAGAAACTGCAAAAGGGGCTTTTTAGAGAAAAAAAAAAAACGAGTGTCGGGAGAGTTTCTGGCTTGTCTGGAAACGGCAAGACTAATTGCCATGCGCTTCCGCTTTGAAACTGGCAGCAGACAGCATCTTGAAAATGACTCACTAGAGGAGCTCACAAAGAAACTGTGGTTTGCTGCTTCTCAGGTTTATGTATTTGTGCCTTTTACAGTTTCCTTTGTAGTGTTCGAAGGGTCACCCGCCCCTTCCCCGCCAGCCCCTTCCCACCCTCCCGCTTTTGGAAGCCCCTAGCTGGTCTTCAGGTCCCCCCAGCACCCCAGCCGGGAGAGGGGGGACTGGGGGAGGCTGAGTTGTTTTTGGAGTTGACTGGGGAGAGGGTTAAAGGGATTCTGCTGCTGCAGGGGGAAAAAGTTCCCTGAATTTTCCACTGGCTGCTGCAGGAAGAGAGAGCCCCTTTAGTCATTGCTAAGTAATGTCTGCACACACACCAACTAATCTCATTAGGAGTTTCCGCTGCTCGGCACAGGAGGGGTTTTGTGCAGCCACTGTCAGCCGGGGAGCCCTGCGCTGGCTGGCGAGGGAGACAAGTTACGGCTTTATTTACTTAGAGGTGCAGCCGCCCAACAAATCTTTTAAGGGCAGCATCTTGAAAACTTTGAAGTCACTTTAGCCATTTTGGATTTCGGACTTACTGGTGTCTCTCGCTCTCTGTCTCGCTCTCTGTCTCTGTCTGTCTGTCTGTCTGTCTGTCTCTCTGTCTGTCTGTCTGTCTGTCTCTCTCTCTCTCTCTCTCTCTCTCTCTCCCCCCCTCTCTCTCTCTCTCTAGTTTCTGTTGCCTTAGCCGCTCAAACACACCCATCCTCTCTCGTGTCTGTACTTCAGTCTTGGGGTGGGGGTGGTGAGGATCCGGAGGTGCTGAGAAACCAAGCATGTTCCAGGCATCTATTAATGAGCTCAAATTGATTTCTGAGTCTTTTTGCCAAACAAAATACCCTCTGATCTCTCTCCCTTTCTTCTCTCTCTGTGACCTGCATTTATTTGGGAAAGGTCAGTTATGAGTTTCAGTTTATGGGGATTATTAAAATTACAAATTGTGTTAGGAGGGCACGTGGGTCAGACAGTTAAGAAGACTGTCCTTAAGTGTTTTTAGAGTTTCCAGTAATGACCCTGCCGGCAAAAACCCCTGATGGTCATTCTGTGCCAAATATAGCAAAGGCCTTCTGGACTTTTTTTTTTTTTTTTTGATTTTTGAACCTTTAAATGTTGGAAATATGTAGAGTTACTAAAAAGGTAAAGAATTTTAAGGAACCTGATTGAAACTGTGGGGTTCCTTTATTGACAAGGACTTGCTGCTCTATTGAGGATTTTTTAAGGTGTCAGTGTTTTGTTTTTTTTTTTCCTGGTGGCAAAGCATGTCCTAAAAACAACCCAACCAGCCCGACCAGAGTGTGAGTCAGTGGACATAAGTACAGGATGTCCCTAACGCCGCACCTGGCACGGAGTAGATGCTCAATAAATTGTTGCATTGAAAGCTGTGAGTAGGATAACAGAACTTACAATAGGTAAGAAGAAAAGCTTTCCAAGGCTCACATCACTCTGCATGAGCATGCCTTAAGGATGAAGGTTGTAGATACTCTCCTCTCAAGGTAACATTTCCTTCCAGACACAAGGGATGTAGAGTTCTTCATTCCAATAAGTTATTATTTGGAATGCATAGTATTCACTTATTATCAGTGATTCTCAACTGGGAGTAATTTTGCTTCCCAAGGGAGATGTGGCAATATCCGGAGACATTTTGGTTGTCTGTCATCATCAGAGGGGGTGCTATTGGTATTAGTGGATAGAGGTTGGGTTGCTGCTAAACATCCAACAATGCACAGGGCAGCCCTCCACAAAGAATTTTCCAGCGCCAAATGTCAGTAGTACCCAGGTTAAGAAGCTACTGTTTACATTGATAATGGTAACTCCTTATATGCATTCATTCACTGAACAGGACATTTAAAAGTCATCACTGGCATTGTGGCCACAAGAATAACACAGTATCCATGAATTTTCTCTCCCTTTCTCTCTCTTTTTGGTCAGTGATATGCAATTGGCATCTGATGACATTTTGGTGGTGTACCTTTGTGAGCTGAATTAGACCATCACTGAACCTTGTTCACTTGGTACTAGTGCTTTTTAGACCATAATGGCAATCGCCCAAATGGGTGAGAACTGTGATTTTTTTCAGCCGCATTTGAATTTTGAAGTTTCCTAAACATTTATTAAAGACTGCCTCTTTTTCTTATTTTTTAAAATTAATAATTCAACACTGCTATTATACAGTTACCATAACTCTGAGATCATATATTGAAATTTATATTTGTAATAATTTTTTAGAACTGGAATCTTTTCCTGAAATTGGTTTTAAAGGGCTTCCAGGCAGTGCATATAAATTAAAATATTCCTTTCTTCGCTGTCAGATATTGGATTTTGTGTGTTTTTTGCTACCCAATTGTGTATCTGTCTGAATCAAGAAACCAATATGATTGCAAAACATTACCTAAAACAAAACAAACCCAAAACACTTTTAAAAATAATTTAAGGATGTGATTTCCTGGAGTAGAGTATTTTATCGCTGATGGTGAAATACTGCTTACTAATTAATGGCTTTGCTCCTTTCCAGTCCCAGGGAATGATTCAGCTATCTTCACGTTTCCCAAACCTAGGGGTCAGTCCTCATTCAACTTTAAAAGCATTGGGTTCCCTGTCCATTCTGGCTGTGACCTGGCTACAGGCAGCTGGCTTCTGTCCCTAAGGGCCTGCACCTACACACACACACAGTCGGCTCCGGTCACTTGAATGAAGGTCCCCACTCTTGGCAGATTTTTCTGTATGTTTAAGGCAAGAGTTTTCTCCATAATGTTTATCTATAATTCCTCTTTGCCTTTGTAGATTTATGACCTACTTGCAATCACATTGGTATAGCAATATTTTCTGAAGTTTAGTTGGTTTTTTTGGTTATAAAAAATATTAATGTGAATTACCTTAGGAATATTCAGCAAACCCCAAAGGGAAAAAAAAAATAAACACCTCCCATAATTCCACTGTTAACATTTCTGGTCTTTTAAAAGAGATACACACATACACCCCTGCACATGCATACACATAAAATTTTTAATTGGAGTCACACCACACTTTCTGTTTTATAATTTATTTTCACTTAACATATCATGTAACACTGTTTAATAACCAGTACTAAGACTAAAATTACCACACAGAGAGCTCATATTTATTGATCTAATAAATGTGTTGACTCAACAGTGGATTGACATAATCTCTACATGGACTTGTTCAGTGTTTTTGTCTCTGTGGCTCCAAGTAATGTTCTAAGAATGCTGCCCTCTTGAAAGACTGAATTCATACGTGCTATGAAGTTTGGGATTGTGATGAGTTTCTCTATGATTTAAGGATGAGTCATGATTTGCAGTAGAATATCAAGAGGTAGTAACAGGAAGTCCAGGGTGCTACACATCAAAATACAATGTTAAATGATGAGAAAACAGAAACTAGGTTAGACCAAAAATACCCCTTGAACGTCTCAAAGGAGGAAGGTGCCTCTTACACACCCGATGACTCTTATTTATTACTGTTTCATTTTGTATCAGTAAAGTTTCCAAACTTTGAAATTGGTATTTGAAATTGATTTTCAGTTCAAGATTACAATTACCCTTGGCTAGTTTGAATTCAGATCATCCAGCTTTTTGGTTGAAACCATGGCCGTGAGACCGTGAAACCTCCAGTTTTGCTGTTTATAGTACAGCCCACAGTTAATGGAATCATCAGCACGCGCACGCGCGTGCGTGCGTGTACTGTTAGCAAATCCTAAGGCCCTCCAAAGAACGGTAGATCATTCAGTCTTTTAAGCATCTATTCTGTGTAGAAATTTGACTCCCCATCATTGCTCCCCACAACCAAAATAAAAATGGCCGTTCATTCTTTACTGGAAACTTACATATATGTCAGCAGTTTAAAAATAAACTTTGAATTGGTCATTTCAACAAGTTGTAATTTGGTTGAACTGCCACTAGGAATTACTCACTGACCACTTTATGTGTTTTAATTTACGTTTGCTGGGAAGAAATTATTAAGAATTAAATGGGATTATTTTATAATTGGCTGTGAGATGGATTTGCGTATTTTTAAAGAAATTGAGATGATGGTTATACTGATGTATTTGAGTTTGAATTGGACTAAAATGAATTTACTTGCACACGTGCTCTAAAAAGAGGTTCTAAGGCACATAGCATTGTTTGTATTTCTAAAGCTACCATATCTAAGCATAGTTCTTAAATTTCTAGGTGTAAATATGAGAGTGACAGAGTAGGTATACACTTATCTGATACATTCTCTTACAGTTTGGTGATGTTAGGAGTCTTTTTCTCCAAGCAGTCGAATGAACTGAGACCCTTGGTGTCTTTATTTTTTTTTTCATTGACGTATAATTTATGTACATTGAAACTGCACAGATCTTAAATGTTATTGTCTACACACACCCATGTAATTCCCACCCCCTACCTCCAACTAGAGAATATTTCCATGGCCCCGAAACATTGCCTGGCTATTTTTTCAAAATATATTATGGTAATTTCATGCTTCTGTCATGTTATTAAGCCCCAGAGCACCTGGCTAAAAGACAGCAGTATTTTTATTTAATCTGCATGGTTAAAAATAAATCATCAGAATATGTGGATTTCCTCATCATACAGTATGAGGAAGAAAATCCCTTCTACACTGGTTAACACCACTTAAGCTAACCAGAAATAACATGAATGCTGAGGGGGAAAGTTGATTCTCTTAAAACCAGTTGTGTTTCGAGGCTATCACTGAACCTCCCTGGACCTCGGTTTCCCTGGCTGGTGGTGAAGTGACCGATGTAGGGAGGTGGGGTTGATCCCTTTCAGTCAGAAGTCCCATTCATGCATGGGGTTTCTGGAATGAAGAACTTGACTTCTAAGAGTTGTGACAATGTGATGTGAATTTTTTTTCATGCCCAAGCAGCCAGTTTTGAGACATATATGGCAATTTTTAAAAACTGCTGTTTTGTGAAGGGAAAGGGGTTCCCTATAAGTTTCCCTTTCTATCCCATTTTGGCCCTTTATTGAATAAGGAACACCTGAAGAAGGGTCAGTATTTGCTGCTATTTCCCTCCCTCCACTTTTCGAGGCACCATTCATTTCTGAAGACCCACAATTCCTGGGAACACCAGTAACTGTCTGTGGGTTGGGTGCTGAGTAGGCCCAGGTAAGATTTTGATCACTAGGTCAAATCCCTACTCTTTCCTTCTGATAATCTTTGAAAATACTCTCCTCCGGTGCTGGATCTGAGAGGCCCACATTCCCTGTCACCCTCCTCCAGTCCCTTCTCCAGCCACGAGCTGGAGCAGTCCTTCAAGCACAGATCTGACCATGTCACTCCTCTGCTTACAGTCTTCTAGTGGCTTCAGCTGGAATAGAGACCAAAGTCCTTAATGTGAGCAGCGAACTGTGATTTGGGCCAGCTATACTGGCCTTTCCTCAATTCCTCAAATGTGTAACGTCCCCCGTGGCCTCTGGGCCCTTCCAAATGCTATTCCCTCTTCTGGGAATTCACTTCCATATCCTCTCCCATCAACGTCTCTCACTCCAGTTTCTAGCCAGTTAGTCTCAGCTTGACCATCTCTTCCCCAGGGAAGCCTTTGGTGGTCCTCCAGACTAAATCCGTCTCAGTTATCCATCCCTGGCCTTTGGAGCCCTTGTACAGGTTTTATTTCCAGGCTTCCTCACTACTCGAGTTCTCCCTGTCCAGATTCTTACTATCCAAACACAGGTACTGAACAGTTTCAGAGAGAGATTTCTAGAGATAGAGCTGGTATTGCTCATTATTTGTTAGTATTTCTTGCCCACAATTCAGGAACCAAGCAGAGTTGATAGCACGCCATCCCTTGTTATCTGAAATCACCGTCCAATTCATTAGATTGGGAAGTGGAGGATACCTGCACATGTATGCGTCAGGATGTGTTTCACATCTGTCTTGCCCATCAGTCTGGAAGCTCCCTCTGGGCCTGATCTGTTTTTCTCATCCTTGTATTTATCCTGACCCTTTGTACAATACCTGGCATTCACTGAATTAAAAGCAATCTGAACGAGGAAAAATTTGTCAGCGTAGCACCTCTCCCCTGATTTGGCCAGTAGACTTGATAAAGCACTTTATTGCTACGCCTAAATCTGACTCTTTCTTAGACTGTCAGTTAGTTGGATTAATAAGAGGCATATCTCTTGGTTAAACCAAAGAGATAGCCAAGAATATCCTCCATAGAGGATGTATCATTTTCCAGAGTTTGTGGCCAGACTTGCAAGTAAAGTGAATGTACAGAAATCAGGTTAGCATGTTAAACACCTGAGAAGACAGACTTTAGCCCTGTAGTTGATATCAGTGTTATACTCAGAATGGTTGGTGAGCAGGTAAGTAGCTCAAAGAATCTCAGTGTAACGTTCTTTCCGTATTAAAATTAAATTAAAAATACAGCAACCATCATAGTCCTTTATCAAGACTTCAGTTGACCGAGTTTTTATAGTTCCCTTGGGTTGAGTTCCATGATATTCTCAGTTAAAAATACTTTTTCACTTGTACTAAAACCTATGTGTGTTTGGTTCTTAGCTTTTGTAATTAATAAATGGTATTTCTGATTGAACTTTAAAATAATAAGACTCTGCCGGTGTGATTATGAAAGGATGAGTGGTTAAATATCTAAATGTTTTCAGTGAAGGAGGGCTAGATCTGCTATTAATTTCAGCTGGGTTTTGCCAAGGAGTGGATTGTTGATAGTCAAACCTTGATTAACCAGAAGGCGTGATTAAGCAGCTTTTTTTCCTCCCTGGATTTAATTGTCAGGAGAGAGAGATGAAAACAGCCACCACCACCACAACAAAATAAGCCCCAGAATTTATTCCAGGCTGTGCTCCTGGCTGACTGCAGGACCTCTCTGTAGGAATTAACCGCAGGGATTCTCCTACTCTATCTACCTCGTCACCCTCAGAATGATGGCAGTGGGGCCCAGAAGGGTCAGATGCTCTACTAGGCAAGGGAAGAGGCTGTAGATATGAGAACAGTTCTCTAACACTAGCCGTTAAGAAGAACACTTCTCTGGTTAATACTCAGTGAACTGAAAATGTAACTTCCCTACTGTCCTCTTACTGGAACTTGGAAGGTTTGCCTTTAGAGGCCAAAATATAAGCCCTGGTTGTCGGAGTTCATTTAAAAATGAAAGAGAAAAGCATTGGCAGATGGGGAGGGGGGTGTGCACACCTGGGTGTGTCTCCATAGATGTGGGCTACACGAGGGATGCCTGAGTCTCGGTGTGCGGCAGCATGTGATCTCAGTTTCTGCTCCTTCTCTGTACAGAGGACTGGAGCATACGGGAATGTTTGCTGAACCTCTGCATCCCAAAGAATCATTATTTCACTGTGAGAACTCAGGAGGGATCTTGGATTTTTGATATACTGAGAGGAGAAGGCTCAGATTCCTCATCATCTCAGGAAGCCCCATGAAGAATTTATAGGAAGGGACCAAACCACTTGGCGTTATTTGGAGACACTGTGTGGATACAGCGCCTCAGTCTTGTATGGTCTTGTATGGTCTTGTGTTTTGAAGTCCTCTGGAATCTAGAACTCGAGTGTCGGTAGGAAAGTTGTTTCTGCTAATGCCCCTGCCTGTTTTTCAAGCTTCAGATACTGATCCTTTAGACCAGAGGGTGTTGGGTGGTAGACATTGCTGGTTGGTTGGTTGGTTTGTTTCTTTTTTTAGAGCATTTTAGAATAAACATCTCCAGATTCTCCAGGTGACATTCGGAGTCAGGGTTGGGACTGATTAAACCCCAGGCAGAGATACGTTGACGCATCCTTGCTGAGGCTTTAGTGGAGGGCAGGGATCCTGCTGACGGCCAACTGCATCTCTTACAGTCGAGGCAAAACCAGAAGCATCGCTCAGTCAGCCCCCCAGGCATCCCTGACTGGGCTTCACTTCTTTAGCACTAATTCTCAATTCTGTGTTTATGATCCTTGGATAAACTGAGTAACTTTGAAGAGTGTTGCCGATTTCTTAAAGTGAATTACTCTCATTATAAAAGGATATGCTGAGGTGGGCAGGGTGTAGCTCAGTGGTAGAGTGCATGCCTAGCATGCACGAGGTCTGGGTTCAATACCCAGTACCTCCATTTAAAAAATAAAAAGTATATGCAGTTAGAAGATGTCTTGAATCAAACAAAATGACCCAAGAGTCCTAGGGTTCTCAAAAGCTCAGCATCACTGCTCTCAAGTAAGAGCCCCACCATGCTTTGATTTAAATCAGAGCTGAACCACAAAGACAGCATCCTCCTCCAGCTTTTGCCACATCCGTTGTTGTTGTTGTTGTTGTTGTTGTTGTTTAACCTAAATATTAAGACCTACCAATTTGTCTTTAGGAAAGTAGAAGCTTTAAGACCTTGATGTAGAAGATCATATATTTACCAAATGGTTAAAATCCAGAAAGGGGGGTTTTCTTTTGCAAAAGGAAAGGATCATCTAAAACAGAATCTGTCATTTATTCTGTACAGTTGATTTATTCAGGCGGGACAATTACTGGAAGAGTAAGTAGAGGAACAAATCGTATGTGACATTTTAGGAAAAAATTGAGCCGAGTTAGTGGATGGCAAATTCCTGAATGGGAATTAAGGGTCGTGAGGGTTCCTTAGGTATGTGTCTGATGTTGAACGCTGATGCCACCAGCCGCCATTCTTTCTGTGGGATGCTTTGGTTGGCCTCTTGAAGGAAACACGTGTGCACACCATCAGCCTGACATGAATGAATGAACTGTCTTCCACTTGATGGCAGTTTTAATGTTACTTTGTTCATTTATTCATTGCCGCTCATTGTAGTTTTGGGAGTCAAAAAACAAGTTTTACATAAAAGGCATTGGGAGAAGATGTCATTTTGAAATCACTCCCTGTTTATTTTTGCAACAGTTTTCTTAGAAATAACTGTACTCAACAGGAACACCAAGATACTTTAAATGTGTTCCACTTACTGTGGTTTGTTTACAAGTCAGGCTAGATTTTAAATGGACATTCCATGAAAAACAAGATACCTTTTGCTTGCTATGTTAACTTAGCGCCATTATAATTTTTCTTTCTTTAAAAAGAACTTTATTAGAAGTTATTTAAATGTAGAAGAAACTGCACTTTGGCAACACAATCGTCATATGTAGCTAAGCTTGATATCAATACAAATATGTGGGAGAAACATATGCATATGGAGGCTGTAAAGCTATATAAGGGAGAGTCTACCTTAATGACTTTAGAAGCAGCTAAAAGCCCCACAGATGTCCACCACATGAGCAGGTGATGATATTTTGAAGACTGAAGGATCACTGTTTTTTCATAGATCCCTTCCAAAGTGAATACATTATGATACCAGATTGATGCAGAAAAGTTGAGGCCTAGAATTTGCATTTGCTAAACCACGCAAGAGTTTTGCCAAGATCACTAGAGTGGTTGACACTAAAGTAGCCGCAGACTCTAGAAGCCTGGAAGGATCCAGTTCCCTGCTTAGGTAACCATCCCGGAAGGCAGCTCATTATGCATCTCAAAAATCCCTAAAGAAGATGTCACAAATACCCGTAAGTCAGACTTATTTTTGCAACAATACTATATATAGGAGGACCCAAGGACTAGCTAGTGTCAATATTTTTCAGCCAAATTTTGACATTTCCAGAAGCCAGCATGTTTTGTAAAATGTCACATTTCAGAAGAGGGTGTGGGGGAAGGTTTATAATATTAGCCATCTGTAAATTAGCAGTTCAGATGTGCTATACTCTCACGTTTTAACACTGATCATATACTTCTAAACAATGTCGAGATCAGCTGATGAGTATCACTTTATCTATGCACTGTTTTTAAAAGACATATGAAGTGGTTTTGGTGGATTTACTCCAGGAAGAGGGAAAGATAACTTTCTCAGGAGCTTATGTTGGAGACCATTTTCTTTAGTGACTTAACCATCCAGACATGATTGAAGAAATGATACTATTTTCAGTTCTGTAGAGGAGACAAGGGAGTTCCCAGGTTCCCTGGGAAGACCGTAGCTCCCTCCCCCTGCCGGCCACTGCCAGGGCTTTCTGAGCTGGAAGCAGCGGGTCAAGGGTTCCTCTTGCTCCATCCCATTCCCGAGATTAGCGGCCCAGTGTGCCAGGCATGCGTGAGAAGCAGTCGCTGGTGAAGAGACATGTTCTGCTGGTGGCAGTGAATGAAGTGGAGACAGACTGAAAGGACCTGGAGGAGGCTTTGGGAGGACAGGGGAGCAGGAGCAGGGGGTCACGCTAGAGAAAGTATTGGGGGAACTGGAGATATGGGTCCCCAGGGGAGGAAAGGCTCTGAGCCTTTCCCTGAGGTGCAACGAGAGAGGTAGGAGTGCCATGCAGATGTTGGAGGTGGCCCAGAGCGGCGGCACTCAGACCAGGGGGAGGGGAAGGTGCACAGATGACTACCTTTCTGCCAGGAAATGCCCGCTGCTGCAGCTGGACTGGGATGCTGAGCCCAGCTGTGCTGACTTCCCGGTCCCCACGGTCCCTCGGGGATCCTTCTGAGAGGAAGGCATGGTGTCGCAGACCACGCCTGACCCCACCCGGGACTCCTTCCTCCCTGGCCTCTTGTCGGCCCAGTGTGTGTGCACACGGGTGAACGGGACAAGGCAGACGTGATGCTGACCATCATTTGTGTGCAAGGCATTTAAGAAACAGCCCGAGGAAGGAGGGCACCATTGTGAGGAAAAACACATTGCTGGAAAAAAAGAGCACTGTCCAGATTTTCAATTAGTGGAGCTAAGATCTGAATTTTCTTTTATTAAACATATTTTATCTTGCCTTTTTTTTTTTCTAATGTTTCCACTGGGTGGTGCTGCAGGAATTCCTACCTTTTGCCTTGGATCTACCCTTCCCAGAAAGACGCCTCTAAAGCATAATAGGAGGAAGTCCTGATTTAGAAAGATTTTACAGTTTCAACACAATAGCAGAGTTTAGAGGATGCTCTGGCAGGAAATGTTTCAGTTTCTGGATGTGGAAAAACCACCATCATTTCGTATCATGCAAAAATGTTCTTACTACACTGTGGATATACTTGTGGCCTGCGCCAGCTTATTATTTAGCACAGAAAAGCTTTCAAGGTTATCTGACAGATTATGGTTTCATTCTAGGAGAAGTGGTATGTAAGATTTCCTTTAAATTCGATTTTTGTGAAACTAAGTAGAGTGTCTAAGCAAATAAACATTTGATGTTCAGGCAACCACAGATTAAAAAAGAATCTCTCTGTGAAGGCTTTATTGGAAGCTGAAGGCATTATTCCATTTTTATTTTAAAGATTATTCACACAATGTATTGATCAAAAGGATATCTGAGATTTTTATTTTCTAAATACTCTTAACCATAAGAAGTCTTTTAGTTTGTTAATCCTCATGTATGGAGGGGGATAAGGTTGGCCTTAGCCTTGTTTTACAGATTAAGAAGTTGAAACAGAGAAGTTAACATCCCTGCCTGAAATCGTGTGACTCTTTAAGGCCATGACTACTGTAAGAATTTATGTTCTGACCTCCAGTGGTCCCTCTTGCACACAGGATCGAATTTTATTAATAGTACAGAAATTTAGGTAAAAGATTTTCCATACAAAGGCCTATGAAATAGAAGAATCAAGGGTCGTGTAGGGGGAAAAATACCCATTGGAAATTAGGGAGTTCATTAAATTGAAGGTCAAGTTTAGAAACAGGATTTGGAGGAAGTTTTACTGAATGCAGAAAACCTTTTTATGTTATGCATGTGCTGCGATCCTCCATGAAACCTGAGATACTGCTTTCTTAGACCCTGAAACAGAGCTTCCCCAGAGGTGTTTGCTTTTAAAGGAAAACATTTTAGCCCCTGCTGGGTCCTCCCTAGGTGACACCCAGCCAGTCACATAGTTGCAGTGGGGCTCCCAGCCTGTCCTGATTCACAAGTGAAGTGTCTCTCATGATTTATCTCATGGTTACATGAGATGCACGCAGGTTTGGGCCCCACTCTGGGGCCAGGCAGATCACTCACCTTTCATTTCTGACTTCTGCCCTCATGTTCCACCATCCAGTGTGCACCTACCCAATGGGAGGATGGGCTGTTCCTGTCAGGAAGGAGCTAAGCTACAGAAGGCACAGCTTCTCACATCCTGTCTTCATCATGGGGAGGCAACCTCGATGATTTAGCATTTGATGAACCTGCAGTGTGTCTAAACCAATTGCAGATCTTTTTAAAAGGGAAACTTTTTTTTTTAAAAAGGGATGGTGGGATGGGTTCAAACTTTCTTAAAACCAGGAGTCACCAGTGAGGCAAAGCTAGAAATGAACAGGGAAATTTCCTGATGAGATTCCTCATAGGAATGTTGTCTCGCCCTCCAAGTTACGATGGGACTTTTCTCTTCATCGTGGTGAGGTGTGCATGTCAGAAGTGATGCCTCTGCTGGGGGACTGTGGTGATTTAGCAGCTGGACTTTGGAGCCAGGCGCTCTGAATACCAGGCTGTGTTTTCCCTTGTTATTCCTGTGGTCAGGAGCATCTCACCCGCCTTGTGAAATTTTGACTTCCTCATGAAGTATAAAACAGATAACATGTATAAAGCACTCAACACAGTGCTCAGTACTTAGTAAATGCTTGTCAAAAGTTAGCATTAAACAAAGAAAAGCTCCTATTTAAATAAGTTAGGGTTTTTTTCTTTTTTCTTTTTTTTGATAGGAGCCCTATTCTTGAGAAGTCCGTGGATATTCAGTGTTGCTGGTCGGGGGGAAGACGTATGTAGCTGACACTTCCTTAGAACAGGGCTCTTAGAAATTTATAAATTATCTTTAGGATTTAAATATATCTTTCTTTTCCTGTAGAGAATGGTAGATTCTCAAAAGGGTCTATGGACCAAACACAGGAAGAAGATATGATTGTGTGTGTTTATGTGGATCTGTTCTCTGTGTGTAATTATATGCTTTATGTTGACTATATGAGATGGCTGGTATTTGACTGTTTTTGACCTATAAAAACAATTTCATATAGTTCATCCGGATTGTTGGTGATACGGTTAAGAAACATAATTTGAAATGGCATCATAATGAGAGCAGTTATAATGAGGGATGATTGCAGTTTATTTTCATATGTTATTTATCAAAGCCTCCAGAGTTAAAATTCATCAGGCATCCTTGGACCACTAGTGATTATAGCAAAATGACTTCTGCTGTGTACAGTGTTATGAAATCGTCTTGAATTTTCACTGGGGACTTATTAGTAGTTTTATCACATTGAATGTATCATTTTTTTCTAGCTCTGTACTCTTTTGATCCAAATGACGACTTTTAGGAGAATTTGCTGTTTTTTTTTTCCATGTTGAATTCATAGGGTTAATTACTCTGGGGAAGAAAACAAGTCTCATTGAGTTTCCTTGGCAATGAGAGTAGCAGTGTTCTTTCAGAAAGCAGAGCTTGGTCGTCGTATTGAGGGTTAAAACAGAGCTGACACACGAGGCAAAATGAAACCAGAGCTGCAATTACAAAGTGGGACAGATGTAGGAGGCCAGGTTTCCTGTGGCCCATTTTCCAGTTTCCTGCCTGCAACCTGCAGAAGAAGAGGAAGCTGAGTGTTACCAAGTATGAGAACTTAAGGGGGACGTGCTTCGAGCCAGAGTTAAGATGCTCGCAAACAACACAGACAACAAAAACAATTGCAAAGAAAGTGAATGTCCGGGTTTCAGTCCAAAAATGTCTGGGGAGGAGCAGCCCATCTGTTTAAAGAAAAAGCATTGTCAGCAGATCCTGTACTTCCCTTGAGACTCCACAGGGGGACCTGGGGACTGTCCCAGGTCACAGGAACCTCTGATTTTTATAGCCCTACTCATCTTGCAAGACATGGTCTGCTTTTTAAAAATACAGTTGGGTACCTGGAAAGATTTTTCTTGCAGAGTCTGCTTCCTGGGCAGGTTCATATACGAGGGAGGTGGTTGCGATTAACTGATTGGGCATAATGAACTACAGCCCCACTTGGGGAAGGCCGGTGACCAGTTGACGCTTTGATCTAGCAGGCTTGTGTTCCTTTAACTGCCCAATAAAGTCATGTCTGAAGTTTTCAAAGGAGAGATTAAATGGAGGCGTGTATGATGAAGACTACAGATTGTACACCCTATTTGTGTGGCTGCCTGATGAGCCTCTTGGGGAGATGCTGGAGATGTGGACTAGTCCATCTTTCTCCTGAGGGAAAAAGGAGAAAAGTAAAATTCTCCTATGTCTGGGCTCTTTAGCACATGACAGAAGAGTCTCTGAAGTCAGATTTTACAATCCCCACCTGAAAGGTAAAGAAGTTGCAATCTCAAGAAACAGATTCACTGCATACTTTTTCACTGAATGCCTGTTGTGGACCAGGCGCTGTGGGAATTGCTGGGATCGCTGATGTAATCATGGCTAACAAGAACTAGCTCCATTTGGGAAGCCTTGTTGAGGGCTTCATAGAAGGCACCCGTGAAGGCGACGTCTAAGCCTTGTTCAATGCTTACGACGTCCGGGCACTGTGCCCAGCTTTTCCCATACACCATCTCTTTCAAATCAGCTTGCTTCTTTGAGGTGCAGAGAAATAGGTGGGTGCTTTTGGGACAGCCAGTTGTTTTTTTACCCAGTGGATTGATCACCACCTCTTCCTCCAGCCCAGGAAGAACAAACTCAGTACCAGGAACATTGGGAAGTTTGGGGATATTGCCAAGTTAGGGATCCAAGGGGTATCTGTGTGAGGCAGCCTAGAGGGGGACTAGGCTCTTTGCCATCTTGATGGGGGCCTCGTCTGAACACGCGGGATGAGATAGGGCTGGGTGTGCTTAGCCGGGGGAGGGGGAACGGCCTGAATATACGGATGTGGGAAGACATAGAATGGCTCACACACTTTCCCAGCCGGAATTAACGTAGCCATCCATTTACTTTTCCAGAGGAAACTCACCCATATAAAAGTCAGCAGCAAATCAACTGACTTGCTTCTAATTTACCCAGAGACAACACAGTTTCAGAAGGAAAGAGGGGTGGATCACACACACAGTAAACAGAAGACGTTATGACAGTGGTTGTCAGTGATTTCCCCTGAAAGAATCTTTCTCTTTCCTCAGAAGAGTTATTCGAAAAACTAGATTTGAAAAACACAGCCAACTGTCAAGGGTAAATAAGCAGCCTGAGCAGCGGCAGCTTTCCCTCTTTTCTTGTCCACTTTGCTTTTTAAAACACGAACAATCTGTAGATATGCACAGAATGAAGAAGACAAATGCTTCTTAATAGGTCATAAGAGCTTTGAGGGACATGAACTTCACCTCACATCAGCAATTTTTTCTTCCATGCAGTGGCTGATAATAATTAAAATGTCTTCTGAAAAAATCTTAATAACCTAGTTTCACCTTCTCACAAATTATAAAAAAAGACTTCAGTGTGTGCTTAGTTACCAAATATTAATCCTTATTTGCTTAATGCCCTAAAATTATTCTATGCCAAGTTATTGCAGGCCTCAAATAGTACAAATTATTGTTTTCCAATTCCTTGCCTTAAGTACAGGGTTTTTGTTTGCTTGTTTGTTTTTAATGAAGTGCTGCTGACCTTTCTCTTGGACATTGATAATAGCACAATACAGAAACACTTAGTAGGTGCTGGTTTGGACAGAGGAGTTGAACTTCAGAGAATTTTCAGTTTACTAAGTGTTCAGGGTGGACTTCTCTAACCATGCAAGTTTTAACAAGCAAAAAGGCATGAACTTGCTGAGTACTACTTTGTTTATTTCTTACACAGGAGTTTTTCTCTTTTCCTTGGGCTCTCATATTTCTGACTAATTGGTTTTTTATGTAGGCTAATTTCTCTAGTGCCTGCAATATAAAAGCTTTACAAAGATAATAATTCTGACCCTCCCCCTCAACTCCCACCTCAGTGTACCTGAGAAAATGAAACCAGGAACGTGCAGAGAGAAGAGTTAGGTTGCCACCGCTATAAAGAAGAGCAAATAAGTGGGTATTTTTCAACTTCTAAGAATGGAAGCAAAAATCTCATGCTTTGCATATTGTGCTGCCCCAGCTCACATTAGGACATCTGGCGCCACCTTGTGGCAGACAGGGAGGATGCCTGCCTCCAAGAAGAGGAAGGTGGCTTCTAGGAGGGAGTAGGCAGCGCCCCTGGACTTGTGCGGTGATGGTCCCTGAGGTCAGCTTCACTGTGAGTCTGCCTTAGTGCTGGTTCAGCGTGACAAAGTAATGCCAGCAGTCAGCGGGCGGGATGACTCTCCTGGCAGCCTGGCAGCTGCTGGAGGCTTGGTGGAGTTTGAAAGAATACAGTAACCACTGCCACTGGGTGGACTTTGGGTTTTTTTTTTTTTTTCTGGTATTTTATTGAGGTATAGCTGACTTACAATATTATATTAGTTTCCAGTGAACAAGGCAGTGATTTAAAATTTTTATAGATGATACTCCATTTATAGTTACTATGAAATATTGGCTACATTCTGTGTGCTGTACAATATATCCTTGTAGCTTGTGTATTTTATATGCAGTAGTTTGTATCTTTTAACCCCCTCCCCCATCCTCCCCACTGGTAACCATTAGTTTGTTCTCTGCCTCCCTGAGTCTTGGGTAGACTTTGTGTTCAGGTCCAGATTGGTAGACTGCAGGTTTCATTCCAGGCCCTGCACTGGTTCTTGCTCTGGCTTCGCAGTGGCTGCCCCTGCCCCGCCCTGCCTGCTGTGGGCACGGGAGCCTCTCCCCTCAGCCTTTTCTTCTTTAAGGTGGGAGAATATTCCTCTCTTGCCTTCCTGCCACCAGACACTCAAATGCTCTCCCAGCCGACTCACTTCTGCTGACACAATTCAGTGAATTACAACTCTGCACCAGAACCTGGCTTTTATGACACAGCAGACACGGGCTGGGGAGAAATTCTGGGCCAGCCCTCTGCACAAGACCATTTCCATAACTCTGGTTTTTAGCTTTTGAAGGAGCTAATTTGATCAAATCCTCTCAGCCTTTCCAGATTTTACTCCCCATTTTGATGAAGGCTGTGCTCAAGCTTGCTGCCCTGGAAGGCTTCTCCATGTAGCCTGCTCCGAATCCCGATCCTGATCAGTTCTGTGCTCTTGGTGGGAGGCGGTATTACAGAGCGGCTGTACTGACAGAGTGGCCGTACTAACCTTGGTTTTACTTATTCATTCATTTATTCAACAAATGTTTACTGAGTGCCTGCTATGACCTGGCGGTGATCTAAGAGCTAAGGCTACGTCTTGGAGTCCACATTCAAGAGCAGTGTTTCTCAAACCATCTATGGAGAAGGGCCAGTTTTTAAAATTTCCAGTACACTGTGGACTGATAATTTTGGAAACTACTATAAGAATAAATTACTAGGAAAACAAAACTAAAAACAAAGATACCAGAATACAAGCCCTGATTTTTTTTTATTATAGATTTAGCAGACGTAAGATTACATTTCAGTAAATAAGAATAAAATACTGAGGCAAACAATTACAAAACTACATACTCACTTGAAAATGCATATAAAGGCAATTAATATAGAAGATCATTATTAATACTGGTAACTTTGTCATTCAGTGATTTTAACCAAAGAAAAAAGTTGTACGTGAAATAGATTCCCCATGTTAAATACCCATTTGCACATTTTAAACAAAAACCATATTTATCAGTTGACTTCACTTTTAATGTAGCAAAGAGTTTAATCTAGGTTGACTAATGAATTTAGGTTGGATACAGCAATGTTACTTGCAGGAGATGATGTATATAAACTATTTCTGTGTTTTGTTTTAATTATACTTGAGAGAAGTCTGTCAGAGGGGTTTGCTGACAAGACTGAAAGGAGATTTTTAAACCCATTTCAGCAAGCTCAGGATATTCATTTTTTTAACTTTCATCTAAAATACAGCAAGCTTGTTGCATTTTAAAATTCATCTTCATTTCTTCATTAGTTGCCAGTTCCAACAATTTATCTTATAATGTTATAGTTACATTTAAATCCTCTTTTAATGAAATCAATGAATTGTAGAATTTTATATGCTTTGGGGTTACGGTTGAAAAGCTGACCTTGAATATCACACATTTTAACATTGGCTTTCATTTTCCTGACACGCATAGCTTGTGCCAAGCACACAGGCCTACTGATCACACACTTGGATGTGGTGGCAATGACATGTTGGAATGAAGTCTCTTAAGTATTTACTCTCGATTTCTATACTTATCTCATCATGGACTGGTGACCAGCCATTTGTGCTGATCTTGGCCACACACACAGTAGCCTGTGCTCTAACACAATTGGGCCTCAATTTTCTTATCTGCAAAGTGGCAACAATAATTGTAATACCTCATAGGGCAGTTGTGGGAATTCAGTGAGATTAAGTGCAGTGCTTGGTGTGTGGTAAAGGCTCGACAGATAATACCCACCATGTACAGAGAAGACAAGAGAAGGCTCTTATAATTGGAAAAGGCAGATTAGTGAATGAATGACAGACCCTGCAAGACAGCCTAGGTTAAGAGCTAGAAGGACCTCTGGCATGAGTGGGTTGCCTGAGTGTGTGCATGTAGATTACATCCATATGGGAGGGTCTGGGGTGGCCTTCTGAGCTCCTCTGTCATTCACGTTGTGCTTGTTGTTTGAGCCACCTGATCAGCGCGAGGATGGTGACTGCATTTTATTGCTCCCGCTGTTTCAGGAGTGTTGGTCCTGTTTCCTGTTCCCGGGGAGGGAGCAGCTTTCACTTTCGTGCAAGATGTTTGGTTCCCCCCACTGCCCAGTGGTCTGAGGAAGTGTGCCTGGTTCTAGCTTGTTAGTGTGCCCAGAGGACTGGCGGCTACCCTGGACCCAAAGGAGATGCCAAAGCGGTGATAGGGCCGCATGGCCTGATGGCTCCCGAGTGGGCTGAGGTGGCACCAGGGATGACAAGAGTGATCAGTATATGCCATCTGTAGCATCCATCATCTCTTTGAGTCTCTGTCCAGATTAAAGAATGAATCAAGGGTACTATTTGTGTTCTTTAAAAATAGAAAGAGTTGAAAACACAGAATGAGGGTGGAGAGTAACCACTCAGAGTCCGCCCTGTGCAGACAAGCTCTTTACTCTCGGGCCACCTCCACCAGGACCAGCCCAGGGGGTGTATCCATGTGGGCTCCGTCTTCTCAGGCAGTGTTGTCATGGCTGTCACTCTAGAATCCTTCCCTTTTCTCTTTCTGACTCAACAGCTCTCATCTCCTTGACTCCCTTCCCCGCTCCAGGGGCACAAGACAGACGGGAGCAGAGGAAGTAGCTCCAAGGGAGTGTGAGTACCCCAGGGCCATCTTTACTGCAGTCTAACAACTCAGAGGCCCTAGGCTGAGCATTCTAAACCAGTGTCTCTCAAGCTGAAGTCAGTGAATGTATGCTTAGGGATCTGAGTGTCTTGCCAGAATTAAAAAAAAAATTTTTGTTCTTTCATTTTTTTATGATAGTCTTTAAAAAAGAAAACCACACGTAAGTGTATTCTAGGTCACCTTATAAGTAGCAGTCACCAAATAGCTGAAGATTCTCCCGGGATTTCAGTGCCTCTGTTGGGGTCATTGCCTAATGGACAAAGATCCAAGGTGGGTATATCTAAATGGCTCCTTGAGCTAGCTGAGGCCAAATGCCCTCACACCATGCTCTGTGAAGAGGCTCCCCTGCTGCTTAAAAAAATAATAGTTAACATTTGAATAACACTTCCTAAGTACCAGGTGTAGTTCGAGGGCGTTGTCAGTAACACAGGTTATCCTTGCTGCAGCCCCGTGAGGGAGACGTGTCATTACCATCATCTCCGTTTTCCTTATGAGGACATTGAGGCACAGAGAGGTGAGGTTGCTTACCCAAAGTCCCACAGCCAGACAGGACTGCTGTATTTGAACACAGAGAGTCTGGCTCCAAATCCACTCTCACCCACGGTGTAGCCTTCCAAGTAGGGAAAAGGCGGTTCACCCTCTCACCTGCTGCAGGTCGTAGAGCATAATCGTGCTTCCATGAAAAACTGCATTGTCTAGACTCTGGAGCAAAACCTCTCTGGGTGATGCGATTCCAATCTTATGTACACTGTTTTATGATTTAGTTAATTATGACAGCAAAATCGTTAGTGATTCTATATATGCAAATTCTCATGTCTCACGGTGCTGAGTTGACTCTTCTCTCAGCCCTATCTGTCAGTTCATTTCAATATTCCTAACTTATAAATGCCTCTATTATTCAAATCCTTTTCTGAACTTGTTAGAACATCTACCAAGTTCCCTACTTGATGAAGGAGTGAAAGAAAGTCTTTAACATGTCTTCATTTTCCATCTGTAGGAGACCCATGATTTTAGCCATTTCGAAAATTATTTTTTAACAAAGGTATTTCTCAACAGCCTCTCAGCGAGGCCTTCCATGACCTCCTGCTACCGCACCCCTGGCTCCCCCTCAACCTGCTCCGGTTGCATTTCCCTGTAACACTGTTATTCCAACGAACTGTGTATTTTAGTGGTCATGTGTCTCTTGTTCATGGCCTGTCTTCTCCTATTGGAATGTACACTCCATGAGGACCAAGGTCTTCATCTTCTTTGTTCTCTGATGTGTCCCAAATATCCAGATGGTGTCTTGGCATCAAATGGACCCCCCCTCAAAAAATGGAAAAAGATGGAGAGAGAATTGAGTCTTTATAGGGTATAACCGTATAAACACATCTTACTCAAAACAACTTCCATGGGGTCAGCTGTTGCTATAACCTTTTTGTGAGTTTTGGTTTCCTTTCAATAAAAGATCATGTGTCATATGTAAAATTAATTGTTAATTTGAATAGGGTGGGCGCAGTCTACTTTATTCGTAAATTTCATCTGGTTGTAAGAGAACTGTAAACTGGAGGAGCTTATATCTGTTTTTTCTTGTTTATATTGAAGGGAGAATATAGTAAAAAAACAAATTAATGTGAATGATTTGTCCACATGGGAACCTATTAATTTTTCACATCCTGGTCCTTTAGAAAGAGGTATGCGTAGTATTCGGATTTGACAAAATCTGTTTTAAATGATCTCACTACCCTCTACTGCAGCAAGACCTAGGCTACAAACTGCCGAGGAAGAGGAACAGTTGGGACAGATACCAGGTAGCGTTGTTCTCGGGAGAGGCCTGGATGTGGCCTGCCAGCTGCTGAGAGCCTGGTCTTTGGTGCTTTCCTGTCCACGTGGTGAGAGAGCATTTGAGGCAGGCGGCGGGACTGAGGGGGATCAGTGGGGAGCAGAAAGTGTCTAGCACTACAGGGCGCCTCTGCCTGGAGGAGCTGTGGTGCCTTACAAGTGGACCCTCCTTAAGATAAAAAGCTCAGAGTTTGATTCTGCATCAAGAGTGGCATGACAGGGAGCAGGGTGTCGCTCAGTGGTAGAGTGCGCTTAGCATGCTCGAGGTCCCGAATTCAAACCCGGTACCTCCATCAAAATAAATAAGCCTAATTACCAACCCCCAACCCAAAACAAAACAAAACAAAAAGAATGGCATTACAACACCTGATAAAATTTCATCCATTCAAAATAAGATCTGAGCAAGGAAAGGGAAGCAATTTCTAATTAATAAAAAGAAATTTGATTTGGAAAATACTTTTTTAGAAAAGATTGCATTTCTTGCATGGTCTACATATTTGAAGCAGAGAGTTGTGGGAAATCAGCTCACTGAGGTTAGGCTGATGAAACTTTTTAACTTAAAGCAGACCTCCCATTTGAACAATAATATATCAGACGTAAATCTCGAGTATCAACACTTTCTTGAACTTTTTACTTAGTAAGAGTCACAGGATGCTGTCTGAATTACAAGGACAGCCAGATAAGTTAGACTTTATTGTACCTGCATGTTAAGGTACAGGACTTTATTAAGGATTCTAGGCATTAAGGAATTAATTAAAAAAAAAACACTCACAACTTTTTTCTGGTGAGAGACAGCTACATTTGGATGAATTTGCTAATACATGCAGCACTGGTGGTTGGTGGCAGGGTGTGTGACAATGTTAGGCTCTTTTCCATTCCCTAGGTCCCTGAGGGGGCAATTTGTAGCTGGTGGGGATGTGATAGAACGTGAAGCATGATTGTATGTGAAAACCACCATGTAAATGATGAAACTTAATCATTGTTAAAATCAATGAAGTTTGGAACTAAAATCAAAGGAGTCCAGTGAATGCCCTTGAATGGCGAGAACCATGGTAGCCAGTCAGTGGTGGGCCACTACCCTGTTCCCCGTGTCCCTGTTCCCCCGTGTACACTCCACCATTTTAATCATACCAGTGGCTCCGGCCAGGAAGGGTGGGGTGTCCAGAGCTGCCTTGGGGGCCCCTTAGCTCCCAGAAAGACTTCTGCTGCGTGTAGGAGGGGTGACAGATGTTTGTAGATGTGATGAGCTTGCAGGGAAGTAATTTTGAGGCTCATCTCTGAGTCATGGGTGGCCAGAGTCCCCAGCAGTAGAGAGCTGTGTGACTGCACAGTGGCTGAGCTGGTGGCCCATCTGGAGGGGAGGAGTGGCCGGAGAGCTGGGGAAGGAGAAGGAGGCCCTTGGCGCTGGGCTTGGCCTGCTATAGGCGGGGGTGGTTTCATGCCTTCCTCACCTCTGGTGGAGCTGTGTTATTCACATGAAACCCTCTGAGGGATCCTCCCCTCCTCAGCCGTGCCTGGCTTCGTACCCTTGGCGTGGGAGGGCGAGGGAGAAGGTGGAGGTGTTCCCCAGCCCACCCAGCCTCTCCAAAGCTCTGTTAGCATCTGAGCATGTGTGGGGACAGCTCTGTGACTCCTAGTTCACAGCTTGTGCCCTTACCTGGCCGAGATCATCTCTTCCAGAAATCTGGAAGGCCCCTGATGAGAGGTCCCCATCCCCATCATTTATTCCTCTGCCTTTTTACTTTCTGCTCTTTTACATCTCCCTTTTCTTCCCCTTTCCTCCTTCTACCTTTGCCATGGGCCGTGGCACCTGTGGTCATCACTGGCCTGCTTATATCCCTTTGAGTGAAGATGTAATCAGCCAGTCCCCCTGCATAACATGCTTTTTCATGTCTAGATGCCCCTCGTAATGGTGAATGTAAGTCCGTAGTGTAAAAAGATACTGCACTCCAGCAAAGAGAGAATTTTTTTAGACCAGGATGTTGGGCATTGTGATTGTCAACTCTTGCTGCAATGGTGCCATGTAACAAACAGCCCCAAGAGTCACTGGCTTACAATGACTGGCTTATAGCATTTATTTTTCTTATTGGTTGGCCTCAGGGATGCTGTTTCAGACTGTAGGTTGTGGAAATTGGTGCCAGTCTTTGGGTTGAGCTCATGCTGGCTCCACGTGCTTCATTTTGGGGCAGCAGCTTCACTACAATAAGAGGAGCCAGGAGAGGAAAGTTGCAAACATGGGAAGCCTCTTAGACCTTGACTGGGAATTGACACATTGTCATGTCTACTTAGCATTCCATTGACCTAATCAAATCACACGGCCAAGCCCAGATTTCAGCGGGATGGAAAAAAGTACTCCACCCCCCGTAGGCCACTGCTGCTTGGTCACTTGAACGGGGGACGGAGTGAAAGATTGAGAACATTTAACCAGTCTACTGTACAGGTCCTCATCATTCATGCTCAGAGCGTGTGGCCCTGATCCATGGGGTTGGGGCACCACAGGAAGCTCTGAGGAGTCAGTCCTGGTTGGTAGGAGCACTAAGTACAAAACACACAGCGATGTGTACATTGCCCTCCTGTCCCATCTGGAACATGATGGTTCGTGTCAGCTAAAGGTAGGGAGGTGCTGGGGGCTGCCCACCTTCCTAACTGTAAGCCCACTGGCCGCCTTCTGCCCTTTGGAGCAGGTTCCTCTGAGCATCCACCTAAAGTTTGAAAGATTTTTTAAAGCTGCTTGAAGTGTTTGAGGGAAAATACCAAAGCATTTGAGACAACTGTTAGCAATTCTTAGTGCCAACGATGGGAAGAAAGTGTTGGCTTGACCTCAAATAATGGGAAGGGTTGTTCCTCCTAGAGGCTGGAGCCGGCAGGCTGCTGCGTCTCACGGCGGCGGTGCTTACGAGGCTCATGAGACGTAAAGGTGCTTTGGTCCAACGAGGGGATGATTTATTGTCATATGGACCGAGTGGCCATTGCAATGAAGACTGATTTCTGTAAAGAATATCCACTTTAAAGAGCCACAAATAAAGTGCCCTGTGGGCATTTAGAGAACATTCCTAATCGGCTTCCCTTTAACTGAGAAACCCACGTTGCTGCTCAGAGAAACAATAAAATGTGTTCTCGGCTAAACATGTGAAAGGAAATAGGGAAGTGAACACTTAGTGGAGGGCTAGGTATATGTGCATCCATTCCCATGTGGAAAGGGAGAAAAATGATTTGTCCATCTGAAAGCTGCCCCTTTCAGGGGAATGCGTGAGCTGGTTGTGGAGCTGACAGAAATATCGGGACAGATAAGTCTCCGTCAGGCAGTTGTTCTGGCCTCCAGGTCTCCCAGAGTTGAGCGTCTTCTCTATGCCCCCTCGTTCTGGTCACCTGGCTGCCTCCTGGGACTAGACTCTCACCCCGCTTCTTGCCGAGATCAAAACCCAGGGCCCTTCCTGTGTCCAGTCATGACAGTTGATCTGCGGTCAAGCTTCTGAGGCCAGCCCACCTCTTCTTTCCTAATGTAACGAATGTTGAGAAGACAAGTGGGTTTTTGTTGTTGTTATTATGATTATTGTTATTATTTTGGGAATCAGTACCCATTACCATGAAAGTCCTCGCATGTCTGAAGTTGGGAACTACCTTGGGAGAGCAGGGAAAATTTTCCCCAAGAAGATCCCATGTGAACTGGGTCATGATGGATGAGAAGGAGTTCACCAGGCTCCAAAGCTGGGGAACAGCTTTGTAAGCAGAAGGAACAGCATTTACAAAGTCCACAGCAGAGTCCAAGGAAAAAGAACATTTTATAAGTTTTCCTCTCATAGTGGAGGGAAAAAATACTTTTTCCATCTCTGTACTTGTGACAAATGGGGTTTTTATCTGCAACATGGCAAGTAACTGGGGAAGTAAAGGGCTCTTCAAGTGGCAATGACCAGTTCTTCAGTTCCACAAGCATCTATCGGTCGGGTGCATGCTACACTCAGGCATGAGGCTGGGTTATCAGAGCTCTGGGAAGACCGAGGGTCACCTAGCGAAGTCCCTTCCTCTCGAAGCGCCTCACATGGTCATATGATGTACCCTGACCACATTAACCCAGGTCCCTAGGTAAATGCACTTATCACAGGGTCCAGCATTTCCTGCAAATGATGGACTAGAGGCTGAGCGGTGAAGGAGTGGGTAGGATGAGTGGGAACAGATGCCACGTTGCTTGGATGGGGACTGATTGTATGAGTGGGCAGCTCATTCATCATTTTTTAATATCATTCTTGATGCAGTCCTGTCACCTGTGGGGATGTGTGTGGCAAATACGGAAATCATAGGGCTTCCCCATATTTCTGAATCGTGGCTGTTTACAAAAATGCAGGCAGAAGTCACCTGATTCAGAGTGCCCTGTCGGGAGAGAAATGGTGGAGAGGAAAGTGACTTTTCATTAGGTTCACTGGGGGCGGCGGGGAGGCCAGGGGCCTGAGGGGCTCCCCCCAACCCCACTTCCCGCAGACCTGGCACATGCACTGATGTGGCCCTCCCTCCCCAGGTATGGAGAGTGCAATCACGCTGTGGCAGTTCCTGTTGCAGTTGCTGCTGGACCAGAAACATGAGCATCTGATTTGCTGGACTTCCAACGATGGTGAATTCAAGCTCCTCAAAGCAGAAGAAGTGGCCAAGCTCTGGGGTCTCCGAAAAAACAAAACAAACATGAACTACGATAAGCTGAGCAGAGCCCTGCGATACTATTATGACAAGGTAAAGCTGGCCCCTAGGTGCGGCTGTCCCGGGGAGGGCGCCACCCCACAGTTCATCGGTGAAAGCAGAGAACAGTGTCCAGTGAGGCAGTTTAGGACATCAGAGAGAGGCAGCTTATGCATTTGCTTGTTTTATTCTTTTTTTAAAGAGAAACTCCTAAAAAGGATTTTTTTTCTGGAAGCCCTTTGGGTGTGACCATGGGTCAGAGTTTGTCCCTTCCGCATTTTCTTCTGTGGTTGCTGCAGAACGTTGCCAACAACAGACATTAGACATCGGGAGGTTCTGGGGCTGGCCCCATGGGTAGGTGCTTGAGTGACAGAATGAATGTGACAGCCTAGAAGGTCTGTTTATCCTGTCTGGTTTGTGATTCACTCAAAAGGCTCTTCTGAGGGGAATGGTACCTGCGGCAAGTTATTTAACACTTGGGTGCCTCCAGTCCTCGTTAGTAAATTGGGACTCAGACTAATGTGGGCTCAGGGTCGTTGTGGAGAATGCAAGAAGCCCATACACGTTAAGCACTTAGACCAATGCTTGGTACCCAGGGATTGCGACTTCATGGGAAACGTCCCTAATTAAAAGAAAAACCATTCCCATTTTTAAGTCGCAGAGATAAGTCAGAGTCTTTTGTTAATGATAACACAGCATAGTTGCCAAACAGGACAGTCAGGGTGAGCTTTAGTGCCTTCCTGGAAAAGCAGCCCGTGTGCCTGCGAGGGCACAAGTGCCGCTGTTTAGGGCTGATCATTTCAGGCCTGTAAGTGCTGACAGTTTCTGTGTGGGTCTGTTGTCGCTGAATATGCAGCCTCACAGACATAAAGATTTAGGGTCTTAATAAGGGCAAGGCTTTGTTCTGGTTTTCCTGTTCGTGGTGAAAGGTGAATCAAAAACTGATTTAAATATTAGTTCCTGATCTATATTTAGTGCCTCCTCCTGCCAGCCTCCTTGGAATTCAAGACAGAAGGATTACACATTTCAGGAAGTGGAGGCATCACTAATTACAAAGTGTTGCTTTATATGATCGTAATTGCGTATGATTATGTCATTGAAATGTTAAAGGTGCTTCCCTTTAATGTGGCAATTAATTAATGCTGGCTTAACCAGAGTCCTACCAAGATGGAAAAGCACTTCTCGCAAATTGCACTGTCTGAAAGCCTTGCAGATGGTTTATTGTTTTGCATTTTCCCCCAGGTTCTAAGTGACACAATGGGAATTGGGGGCCTCTGAAGGGAAACAGTCATCTTGCTGGCTGGCAGGGTGCCTAAAAGCATGGCTTTGCGACTGACCAAAAAAAAAAAAAAAAAAGTAATTTGATTGTTTTAAATCAAGGTGTCACAGAGAAGGAGTTTGGTGTCTGTGAGTCAGTTTCACCCCTTCACGTGGCCTGGGCACTGGGGCTGAGGATAGCACAAAGGGAGATCGTGGGCTGGAGAAGGCTTCCCAATACGGGCAAAGCCATGCTGTTTAGACTCCACCTGATCTTTCTTGGGCAGGTTTATAAAATCTCTAGGGAAAGCCATTTCAGAGCCTCGGTCACCCAGCACGTTTTGGTACGTTCTGTGTCTCACGTACTGTGTGCCCAGCACTCCCTGCCCCTCGCCTCCTTTAAGCTATGACAGCCCCTGGACAGTCCTGCTGGCATCCCCTCTTTTGACAGATGAGGACGTGAGGACTTTGGTGAGAAACCTTGCCCAGGCTGCTGCCGCCAGGAAGCCCACGTTCCTGCCCACAAGGCACGTGCCCTGCCTTCCGGGCTCTTCATTTCCTTTGTCCCTGAACACCTGAGCTCCAGGTGCACAATCAGGCAGCACCAAGGGTACTGCAGCCTTAGAAATTTTTGTTAATTATCAAGGCCCGGGGTCTGCGTGGCCTGCTTAGCCCAGGTGTCCCTTTCCTCTCCTGCTGGGCTGGGACCTTTGTGCGGCCAGCTGGCATGGGCAGTGAGGGCAGGAGTGGCTCTTGTCCAGGCTGTCTGTCATGCAGGCTTGGCTCCAGGAGAAGATGCCCTTCGTCCTTCCCTGGAGACATGGGCACCAGACGCATGCGTGGGCACACGGCTGTTTCAGCTTTTCTCTTGAAACGTCTCCAGTGCTGAATGAGCGTGCTCATTAGACACCGAATATTGCTTCAAGTGAAAAGAAGGCGGGGGTGAAGGAGAAGAGAGGAGTAGGGCAAGACGGGGTGGAGGGGAGAGGAAGAACAGAAAGGGGGAGACAGAGGGACGAGGAGGAGAAAGGGCAAAAGAAGTTTACAAAATTGATACTGTTTTACATTTATGATGAACACTTCCTTTCATTTTTGCCTGTGTTACTCTGGGACTGTATGTTTAAGTTGAATGATATGAAATTGCCAACATCTGACTGGTTTTGACCCACAAAAATGGCAGTCTTAAATGGTTTGGTCTCTTACCTGAGAGAGAGATTCGAGGGAGGTCTTGGTGCGTGTGGAGCCCCTGGCCACGTGGGCACCCCTTGCTCTGCCCTGCACGTGTTTCTCACAGTTACCCAGCCCTTGTATGGCCCTGTCTGCCTTTTAGTGTCCTCCTCAGTCCCCTTCTCCATCTCCTGTCCCCTGCCCCCACCCTCTCCCCTTTCGCGGACACTTACCCAGAGCCTGCACTGCACGTGGCGTAAGTTAGGTGACTCCCTGCCTTGACAGCCTCGTTCCTTTTTCCTGTTGTCTTTCCCCTTCTTTTCTCACTGTCATCTCTTCATTCTGGCTGAAACGGCACATTGCTTGGTTTGTCCTAATAGGGAAGTTTTCTTGCCAGAGTAGGCAAGCATGAGGATATCATTATTTTTATATATTTTATATAGTATATTTTTAGAATATTTAGAAATGAGTGGAGGAAGAAAGTGGGAAATATGTGTAAAGGTTTGCAGAAGGCATCAAAGGAGAGCAATGTGTGGGCTCATGGTATCAGGTTGGGGTGGAGGCATTTTAATCATTGTTCTTCAAAAAAACAAAAACAAAAACAAAAACAAAAAAAACGCCCCCACCTCTGCCCCTGGGCAGGTTATCGCAGTGAGAACTGTGATGACAGCACGGACTCCAGGCTGGATGGTCCGGGTCTGAATCCGGCTCCGTGTGAGTGCTTCGCCTGATCTCTCTGGATCTCAGCTTCCTTTTCTGTAAAATGAGTGTGGCTCGAGTCTCTGTCCCAGGGTTACAGTGGAGACTGGCTGAGTTAACACACGGTCAGTGCTGAGGACAGTCCCCAAACACGTTAGGCACTGCCAACTATTAGCCAGAGAAACAGCACAGGGGAGATTTTCCTTATCGCTAATTTGAAAAACTGAAGTGCCAAGAAGAAAATTAGGACCTTGGTCCTAGCTTCCTGCACCAGCACCCGCGCAGGTAGGGGAACGCCGGATCCTGGGCATCACCTGTGGGGTCTCAGGAGTGCTTCGCTGTGCTTTGTAATGACTTAAGGTGGACGACCACAGTTTCTTTACCCAGTTGCCTATTTTTATGTATTTAGGACAGTTTGAAAATTCAGTTTGCAAAGATACTTTGATATTGAAATGACAGTCCCTGCCCCTCTGAATCAAAGTGCGCCTCTCCCTGGGCTCCCCTTGCAGTCAGTGCCGTCCAGTTTGAGCCCCACTGTGCCTCCATCTCTGAGTCTCAGTTCCCCCATCAGAGAGTCAGAGAGTGGGCATCATCATAGCACCTTCTCTCATGGGATTGTGGGAAGAGTAAATGCGACCATGTGCATGAGGTGCTCAGCACAGTGTCAGGTGCCTGCTAAGGACACACAGTAAATGCACGTCAACTCTTCTGTCCTCCTTTGTAAGACTTACTGCCTGGCGGTACAGTCGTCAGTTTATATGGCCGTCGTTCTCACAAAGCCGTCTTTACCACCGTCTCCTGGCTTCTGCACTTTTATTGCTCTGGTCCCTTGCACAGGGTCTGGCACATATTAGGTGCTCAGTAAAAGCTGGAAGCAAATGAAGGAGCAAATGGATAACATAATGAGGTGGACACCACCCCAGTCCAAATCACTTCTATCGTGGAAGGTGATGTTAAATAAGTGTCAGACTTAAAAACAAACAAAGGAAAAGTTATCGCCCTTGGGTTATTGCACCGTGTTAGTTATCTAGGGCTGCTGTAGCGAATGCCACAAAGTGGGCGGCTTAAAACAACAGAAATTTATTCTCTCACAGTCCTGGAGGCCAGAAGTCTGAAGCCAAGGTGCTGCAGGATAGACTCCTTCCTTGCCTCTTCCCATCCTCTGGTAGTTGTCAGTCCTCAGCCGTCCTTGGCTTATAGCTGTGTCGCTCTGGTCTCTGCCCCTGACCAGAGAGATGTCATCACCAGCCCTTTTCCCTGTGTGTCTGTGTCCAAATTTCCCTCCTAAAAGGACATCAGGTCTACTGAATTAGAGTCCACCCTCATGACCTCATCTCAAGCTGCTTACATCTGCCAAGACTCTATTTCCAAATAAGGTCACATTCACATGGGTACGAGGGGCGAGGATTCGTCCTCTTGGTTTCACCTGATAACATGTACGTATATTTCTGACACTCCCGGGCTTGCATTTAGATTCTCAAAATTACACACTAAGGGAGAGCTTTGGAGAGGATGGTTTGATTCCATGAGTCCTAAAGGGAAACAGCTCCCCGTGACGTGGACAGCAGCTAGATTCAACTTGTAGGTGTGAAACTAGAGTATGGCAGGTGCGTCACAGTGCGCCCCCCGTGGCCAGGCGCCGTGCGGGGCCCTGGGGTGGAAGCAGAGGTCAGAAGATGAGTCCTGCCTTAAGAGGGTTTCAGAGTCTTTGGAACTTCGGCAGCTCCCTGGTCCGGAAGAGCGAATGATTTTAATACATGACATGGATGACTGAGCCCCGGGGCCCCAGTCCTGGATCAGCAACGGCTGGGGCCTGGTGTCGCCGCCGAGGCTCCTTACCTGCCTGCCCGTCCACGGGCTGCCTGTTCCTCACGCTCGGGGGAGGGCTGGACAGGCAGGGTTTTGCGGCCAAGCACCGCCGAGGACCTGTTGCCCCTACTCAAAGCTTTTGAAGAGGCTGTGAGGCAGACCCAGTCTGAACTCCAGGAAAGGAGTGGTGCCAGGCCCAGGACGCAGCATAATTTATTCCCCAGACATGGACTGAAGGCCCCTGTTCAGCTTGGAAAAGTGCAGGTGACGGGAGGACGCCTGGGTCTGCATCTGTGAGGGGCAGAAACCAGAGCTGACACAGACCTAAATGGGCCACTTTGTGTGTGCGTGGGCACTTCACCCTCACCCCCTCCCAAACAGCTTGTTTTCCTCAGTCTTGCTGTACGTCCTAGAGATGGGTTGGTTCAAGTCCTGTCAGCCTGAATTTTGGGGTAGGGTTTTTTTTTCCTCTTCTTAGGTTTAAACTGAGTCTTCCAGAAGGTACTTTAACAACCTGATGTGATAGTAAGTCTCTCTTGCAGAGATTTTACCTGTTAAAAAGCTTAACAACTTTTTTCACTTCTTAATAACATCAGACAGACTTGGTTTTTAAATCTCTTGTCCTGGGATGGGGAAGGGGGGATCCCTGCCAGAGCACCCCTGTAACCAGCTCTGGTGACTGCCCCCACCCATGGGGCCAAGCATGATGGGTATGGGGGATGGCTCAGATTCACAGCATTTATTTACTTCTTGAACAACTTCTGGGTGGTTCTTATTATTCAGGCAGACCTTGTGTTATGGTGCTCTGCAGATCCTGCATTTTTTACAGATTGAAAGTTTGTGGCAACCCCTTGTTGAGCACATCTGATAATTCTTGCAATATTTCAGACTTTTTCATTATTATTGTATTTGTTACAGGGTAATCTGATCAGTGATCTTTGACGTTACTATTGCAAAAGATTACGACATGTTGAAGGCTCAGATAATGGTTAGCATTTTTTATTGGTAAAGTAATTTTTAGTTGAAACATGTATGGTTTTTATCTGTGGCACACTTAACAGACCACAGTGTAGTGCAAATGTAACATTTATATACATCATTAAACCAAAAAAATTGGTGTGACTCACTTTATTGTGATAGTCGCTTTTTGCGGTGGTCTGGAGCCAAACCTAACAGTGTCTCTGAGATACACCTGCACATCTGTCTCCAGTTGACGTGGCCTCCCCTTTTCTTTCACCTCTGCCTTTTCTGCCGGGGTTACAGCCATTCCTTTGAAAATACAGCCCGTCCCCTTGAGTGGCTTAGCAAGAGCGTACATTGTGCAAAGTGCCGGCTTGGCCGTGAGTCCAGCATCTTCCAGGAAAATCAAGGAGGCAAGCAAAGGCAGAAGGGAAGCCTTGAAGTTTAAGAGGTCAAGACACCTGACCCAGGTCTTGAGAAATAAGAACAAGTTTACCAGGCTGCCAAAAGTTGGGAAAGGATAGACAGAGGAGGGGAACAGCATGTGCAAAGGCAGGGAGGCATGAAAGAGTTTGATTGTTTACTTAGGGAATGAGAGCGAGACGAGGTTGGAGGAGTGAGTTGGGGGTGGTATCACGCTAAAGGGTTGGAACTCATGGCGAGGGTGATGGAGAGCCAGTCAAGGGCTGTCGGCAAGAAGTGCCGTGGTCAGGTTTGCATTTTGGAAATAAAAACCTTTGTCTCCTCTTACTCTTCTTGACATCAGTCATGTCACTGCCCCGACCCCACAGCCCTGATCTCTGTGGCCGGTTAGCACAAACTGATGCCTCTCTGCTGGCTGAGCCGGCGCTGTCACACCCTCAGCGTCTGGGCCCGCACGGCCTTCTCTAGAGCTGCCTCTGACACACAGCGGCCAGCTGTCTGCTCCTGCTCAGAGGAGCCGAAGCCACGAGTCTCTGGGTTGCTGCAGAAGGAGACCTGGAAGCTCCCAGAATCCCTCATCCTTTTCTGTCCAACAGAGCTTTTGTCCTTGTTGTTGTTGGCGGTGAACGTGCATCCTGGGGGGAGGCAGAAAGCTTTGCCAGCTCCCTTCTCATCAGGAGATTGAAATGGTGATATGATGAAAAATCCTGCCGTCTCCACAGCAACATCCTGGCTATCCTCACGATGTGCTGAACGGTCTACTTAATTGGAAGGGGTTTAGGGGAGAACAGTCAAGGCAGAGTTGTTGGCAGCATATTCCTGGAAGTGGAAGGCATCACCTTCCTAACTTAATTGGGTAATTCTTTTTAAATTGAGTGTGCGATCGTGACGGGAAGATGTTCATATTAATAACACATAATCTGAGCTCAACTGCCGGTGCCTGCCAGCCTGGCCCTGGCAGAACTCTTTAATTCCCCCAAATAAGTTTCGTGAAGATAATGTGATGTCTTGTCTGTCAGAGTGGAGACAGAACAAAAGTCCAGCGAGCATTTGTGTCCTGGAACTTTCTAGAACACCTTTGTAGGTTGCGGAATTCCACTGAAGACGCATCTAATCTGGACTCCGTGTGGGGGTGTCTTGTGAGCTCAGAGGGGCCTTCTGTGCTCAGCCTTGAGTCTGAGTGTTGAGGGCCTGGCGTGTTTTGTCGGGTGTCTTTTTCTCTTTCGTGTCCTGTCAGCTGCTCAGATGGTTTGAAGTACAACAGATGGCGACTGGGCTTTGCCTGGGGGCCGCCTGGAGGCCTGCGGGGTAGCTGCTGGCCCCGTGGAGGTCCTCCAGGCTGGCCACCTTGCCCCGGGAGGGAGCCAGGCCCCAGGGGGGACCCTGCATATTGATCGGGGGTGCTGCCTGTCTGGTACAAGTTTCCAGGCCAGCTTCCCTGTGGCACTCAGTGTTCCCCCAAATAGGGCCGTTGCTAAGAAACGCACAGAGTCTTGGGAGTAACTTAAGCGCTGTGTTGATGAGGCTGCTGTGCTCGGCAACCCGGCCAAATCCACTTACGTCAGGCTGTTTGCTGCCCAAGCCCACACCGGTTCGCCGGCAGGAGCATTCCTGCTTCTGGGATTCTGGCTGCAGGAAAATTTCGTGGTTGCATCGACCAACTGACAGAAGCCCTAACGTTCACATCATGCCGCCTACCACCCACCATCCACCCACTGGGCCCAGCTGCTCCTCTGTGCGGCCTCCTCCCCGTCTCCTGCCTATCTCGGTTCCTGCCCCAAACTTGTGACAGGAGGAGGGGGAGCTCATGTGTATGGAGCATCTGCCCTAAGCCGGGCCCTGTGCTAGATATTTCAACATTTATCAACTCGTCTTAAAACAGGTGAAATGCCTATTGGCCCAGTTGGTGGTTGGGCCCATTTTAGAGGTAGGGAGACTGAGTCTCTGAGAAGTTAAGTAACAGACTCAAGATGAAGCTGGGAAACAGCAGGACTTTCTGCCTCTGAGTCTTGACCCCAGGGCCCACGCTCAGGGCGCCGAAGCTGGAGGATCACATTGTGGCAAAGCCGGGGGTCCAGGCTCGGATCCTGTGTTCTTGATTTTGCTGATTGTTGCCCCAGGGCAGATAGAGAGGAGACCAGACCCCAGTGTTTGTGGTTCAAAATAACAATGGAAAAACTGCTAGCAGTTTTCTGAGCCAACTGAAAAGATGAGGTGGTGGTCCTGGAGGCCCCAGAACACCCTACACTTCCTGTGTGTCCAGATGATGCTTCGTCAAGAAGGCCAGATGGGAGCACAGCACCTGTCTGCCTGGTGCCTCCCCAGATCCCTGCTGCCTCCCTCCACCATCTGGCCCACACACCACTGCCTGCCCTGCTCTATCCCAGCCCCACCACCCTCACCCAGCGTCTACGCAGACCTCATCGCTGCCTGGGCACGCCCTCTGCCCTTCAGGTCATCCTGGAGCTCCTCTCTGCTTCACCTCCTCCAGCCAACGCCTGCACCTGTGACGCCCGCTCTGCTCTGTCCTGCCGTCACTGGGTCTGCCTCACTGCCCGGGAGCTGGCCCTCTGCTTCATGCCAGTGTCTCCGCAGCGCTGGGACCGGGTGTGCCCTGTGGACGGGGGGAGGATGAAGGAGCACAGGAACGGGGGAACGTGCTTCTCTGCAGCACAGGAGATCATCCTCTTGGAACGTCAGCCCTGGGAAGGACCTAACAAACCTTCCTGCCCTGCCTGCCCCTCCTTTATCATGGGAGGACCCCAGAGGGGAAGTGAATTTTCAAGAAAATTTGTGGCAAAGCCAGGATAAGAACGTGCTCCCAGACCTGCTGTGGTCCCCGACTCCCTGGACATCTACCAGCTCTGGAGGCACCGCTCAAAGCAGGAAGGTCACTGCTAGCAACTCCCCCGCTCACAGAAAAAGTAGGGAGCAGCTTTACATTTTATTCTATTAACACTCCAGAGGGCTTTAATAAAAATACCCTAGAATGTTGAAAGAGAGCCATGGGGAGACAGGACTCCTGGTCCAGTGAGAAGCAGCAGGGAGTCCAGAGGGGTGGGGAAATGCTCTTGACTTCATCCAGTCTGGGCCTCCCGGGTCCGGGTAGCGGGGTCCTCGGGCAGCAGGCAGGAGCCCTCCCATCCCAGGCCAGCCGAGTAGACGGTTCACACGGCAGCTTAGCAGTGCCAGAGAATAAAGAGATCGCAACCCAAACCACAAGGAAACCTCCCCCAGGAGTCGGCCAATTCTGAGGCGGAGTTGGAGCCCTATATTGGCAGCATGTTATTCTTAGAAGTTGGAAGTGGGGGTGGGTGTGCGCGTGTATGTGTGTGTGTGCGCTTCAAGCTTAAGTTTTAGACCAAGGACGGCCCAGGCTGCACCCACCTCAGTGCCCACAGCCGCGTGACAGCGTGAGGGCCGGCTGAGCACTGGGAGAGGACAGGCCACATGCCTCCCAGCCCCGATGGATGGAGACATTAAGAAAGGGGAGGACGTCTCCCAGCGCTGCTGTAACAAATTAGCACACACTTTGGTGGCTCAGAACAACAGAAATGTATTCTCCACAAGTTCTGGAGGCCAGACGTCTGAAATCAAGGCCGTGCTCCCTCTGAAGGCTCCAGGGGAGAAGCTTTCCTTGTCTTTTCCAGCTTCTGGTGGCTCCCGGAATTCCTTGGTTCCTTGACTTACACGTAGCTGCATCACTGCAGTCTCTGCCCCTGTCTTCCCATGGCCTTCTTCCTTGTGTGAACTCTGGGTTTTCCTTTTTCTTATAGGGATGCTGGGCATTGAGTTTAGTGCCCACCCTAACTCCAGAATGATTCCATCTCAACATCCTTAACTGATTCTGTGTGCAAAGACCCTATTTCCAAATAAGGTCTCATTTTGAGGTTCTGGGTAGCTGTGAATTCGGTGAGGGGGATGGTGGGGGGAACACTGTTCAGCTCTCTTCTTAGGGGAGGGACCGTGGCAGTGAGAGCAGCTCAGGCTGATGGGTCCAAGGGGCCCTTTCATAGCTGCTCCGAGGGCAGCAGGTGTGAGCAGGCCTGCCCACAACAGATTTCTAGCAGAGCCCAATCCATCCAGCAGCTACTGTGTCCCCCATGCCTTCCCCCAGTTCAGACGGCAGGGAGTGCGGTGGCAGAGTCGGCCCCTGCCATCCAAGCAGCTGTCAGATGCTTGGAGGACAAGGAAGGAGGCCAGCTTCACTTCCTTTCCTGTTCCTCAGAGCACAGCAAGGAGGTTTCCATATGAATGCATTGTCAATGTTTGTTGAAAGAATGTCTCCCTGTTACAGAGGAGGAACTTCGAGCATGGCTGCTACAGTGAGGACTTGTTCTGATTTTGGAGAGAGGACAGTCAGGTTCTGTGTCGGGAAAGAGTGAGTCAGACTGTGGTCTGGATGGGAACCCAAAGCCGGGAGCTGAAAGCAGGGTGTTGGCTGAGGAGCCGCAGGACCTGGAGACTCGCCTCTGCTGCGTACTGGTTGTGAACTCAGCTCAGAGCCCCAGACCCCTCATCTGTGAAATGGGCTTCAAAGCGTCATGATGCTTATGTTAGATACTGCGTAAGCCTTCTGTAGACTGTAAAGCGAAGTACCCATATAAGGAAGTCTGATTACGTGAAGGCAGAATAAGATGAGAAGACAGTGTGTGATGTAACGAGGATGCTATTCAGTTAGATCACTGCTTGCGAGGCAAAATTCCCGGGGGTGAGAGGTCATGCTTTGGGGACTTCTGTGTGTGAGGTACTGGCATACACTGGTCTTTTAGAAAAAACTGCCCCGTGAGATATTTTTATTCCCCTTTTAGGAATGAATGAAACGTCTAATCTTGGGAAAGCAAATGGCTAATACAGTTTCTTGCGGCTTCTTAACTTTTTTGTCTGTAAGTTTTTCAAAGACACCACCATTCTTTATCATGTTAGGAAGACTTTAAAATTCATTGTCCTACATTCACGTGGCAGTGATGCTTTGAGAAAATCCACATTTTGTATTAACCATGATTCTAATTCATTGAATCCAGGTGAGCCAACTGGGTTCTGCAGAAGTTCAAAAATCTTTTCAAGGTCATAGTAAGCAGTGAAGCTAGGATTCGAACCCAGGTCAGTTCATCCCAGGGCTGGTTCCATCTGCAGGGCTCTGGCCTGTCAACTTGTGTGAACAGCTCTGCTCAGGCCTGTCCGTACCTGGTGGGGTTGGTTGGTGTGCTGTGTGCTCCCTACGAGCACTTCTGCTGTGGGCAGGGGCCACAACTGGGCCATGTATCTGGACACCAGCCTCCTGTGGTTTTCCTGTCGCTCTTGGGCTCTTGGTGTCACTCACTTTGAGGTGGGCTTCTGATATGCACGCTGCTGCTGTGGGACCACTGGGTGCTGGGTGCCTCCTGCAAGGTGTCCCTCAGAGCAGGCACTTCCTCTTCCCTGGGGGTGGAGGGGAGGTGCCTCTGTTTGTAGTTAAAGAGTAGTCTCACGAAGGCCGGCCTTCCTCCGGAGGAGCTGGAAATACCTGTTTCTGAGCAAGGCCTGGGCGCCCTGAGCACAGAGCTGCTTTTCCCAGACATGTAGTTACCCTGAGATTCCTCTGGAATGCAGAGCTCTGTGGTCCTGGCAGGCGGACTTGAGCAGCAGCCTCTGAGCCAACAGCACCTTCTTTCTGAAAGGGCGAGGGTGTGGCTCTGGGTAGAAATGGGTTCAAACTTTGGCTCCTCCAGCTACAAGCTGCGTGACCTCGGGTTCGTAAGCTTTTTAGAGTCTGCTTCGTTCTCTTAATTTGACAAGTAACATATTAAACATTTTTTTTAATGTGAACTTTAGATAAGCAAAAAAATTGCAAATTAATGGTGATCCTACCTCTGTCAAATTTTATTACACATCTTTCAAGATTGTTCTTTCTCCTTTTATTTGATACATGTAATTATTTCGTTAGAACGGAAGCATCCAGGCATGCTGCTTTTCTCCCCTAATTTTAATTTAAAGACATGGGAAAATGTTAATGATGTATCGCTCTCCAAAAGAGCTATGTGGTTTTCCACCCAGTATTTAACCCACCCCTGTGGGTGGCAAACTGGGTATAACCTGACTTCCCACCAAGAGCCTCAACTTCATCTTTAAAATAGGATCACAGTGTCCATCTTGCAAGGTGGGTATGTGTGTACAGCGCATGGAAGGCCCTCATAAATGCTTCCTTCTTTCTTTTGCCATTTCTGGCCATGGGTTCCTTTCATGTACGTAGGGTATCTACTGTGGCCAGATGAATAAATAAATCCTTCCCACTTCCTCATCCCCCCCAGACTCTCAGTGACAGGCGCTCAGGGCCAGCTGCCCACATCACCCTCCCCTGGGGCCCAGCAAACAGCAGACACCGCGGAGCTGGGCTGGTCCCTCCTGCCTGGGCAGTGCGTTTCCGGCTCTGAGAGGCAGCAGAGAGCAGTGCAGATCAGTTGGGGTGTCTGGTTAGCGCCTGCACCAGTTGTCGGGCTAGACATGTGGCATCTCTGCTGAAGCCTTCTGAGTGGGGCACTTGGATTCCGCGATGGCTCGCATCTGCTGCCTCCCTCAGGCCTCCCCCCAAGTCCTGAATTAATTGGCACCTGTGAGGTTTTCTTCATGGTGGATGTCAAATGCTGGCCACGCGAGGCGTGACAGACTGAAGCCGTGCGTCTACTTCTTGTCTGCACCCAACAGAATGTCGCGTTTCCCCTCCTTGGTACAGATATGCAAACCAGATGTGATTCTCTCAGCCATGCGGCCCAGCTGGCCACCCAGACCTGTGGGTAAAGCAAGGGGAACAAGCACCGCCTTCTAAGAGGTTTAACTCTGACCATTCCGTTGTCGCTAGAGCTGATAGTGGGTGGCTTTTACGTTGTATTTTTGCTTAAATGGGAGTGTAAAAACAACAGTACTAAGAGCTGGTACATACTGTGGGCTCGTGTGTGGCTGTAATGGGCATTCTGCTAAGCTTTATGTGGACTACGTGTTCAGCCCTGTGAGGTGGGTGGTAGGTCAGTCCCTATTTTACGCGAGGAAACTGAGGCACACAGCTGATAAGAGACGGGGTGGCATCTGAACTCAGGCTGGGATTCTGGAACCGCTCCTTTTAATCCCAGTGGCAGCCCTTGTGACAAGGTCAAGTAGGAATTTATGGAAAGATCTGTTGCTCTGTCCTCTGTACCCAGCCCTGCTGCCAGTGCTGGGTTCAGAAAAAAGGCCAGGCTGTTAGGAAGAATCTTCTGCACCACCTTTCCTGCTTGCCAAATGAGCTGCGGACATTTCCCAGTTTTGAGAACAAGGTAGGGAAGTTGTGAAATCAGACAGCCAGAGTCCCGCTGTTCCTGGGAGCCCTGAAATGGCAGAGAATCAAAGGAGCCATGGTCCTACTGGTGGGGAACCCACTGCTGGTCCGGCACCTCCGGAGGCTGGGAGCCGCCCTGGGTGGAGAGCAGCTCTGGAGGGCTGTGGTACGAAGTCTGAGCACAGGAAGGCCCCATGTGTGACCTCACATCAGAGCTGGGGTGCTGGGCCAGAGCCGACGACACTCACGACAGACACTTGCTGGGGACGTGGATAAGAGAAATTACAGTTCATTAGGCTTCCACAGGACATGTGAGGCTGTAGTGGGTTGCATATGGCCCCCAGTGTCTGTCTGGGAGTTCTCCATTTTAAAATGCCGGCAAAAATGGACATGCAAATAATGCGAGTGGGACTCATCACAGGGAGCTTTAACTACGCTGGGCATTAGCCGTGGAAAATTGTGTCTGTAATGGGGGGAAGCCTCTGGCCTCCTACCTCAGTTCCCTCCACAGTGAGAGTCATTCATTCAATAAACCTATAGTGAACATATTACCCTTCACAACATCAAAATGAAGACGGTAGATTCAGTTGCACAGGCATCTCTTCATTACCCTGTACTGTATGTAATTTTTAAAAAGTCTCAATACTTAACAGACATATGTTTAACTTATCTGCTATATGGGATTATTTACACAGACTCCTTCAGTGGGAGTGTGTATACATATTTAAACAGACGCATGGACACACCTGCTTTGTAAGTAACCCTGGAACTGTCTGGGCAGCAGATGGCACCGAGGGAAATGCAAGGGTGACCCACTGTCTCAGTGCTATTGGTCCCGTTAGCGTGAAATGACCAAGGGAGACTCTCATTGGACCAGAGGTAGCTGGTGCCTTGGGAAGAATTCCTTTGCACAGGCTGGCCACAGTCCTGCCCCAGACTGCTTGCCCTGGAAGCTTCTGCAGCCTCAAAACATCAATCTGGCAGTGGTGATGGCGGGAGTAGTCTGGGACCTGAGCTTCTGCTTCTGCTGGAACTGCCCCTTGGGGTGCGTTGGGGGGATGTGGCTTTCCCCCTCACCGAGGTCGGTGCTGTCCTTGCTGCCTGCAACCTGACATGGAATGTGGGATCAGGAGCCCACCCTGGTTATGAATACATATTTGATGGGAAATTATGAAGAGGCTGTTCCCCCACGTGCGAAGGGAAGCAGATGTGTGCAACTGTCGCTCTGAAGCAGCGCTGGAGAGTCAGCTCAATGGGACGGGATGCAGACAGCGTTTGTCAGGTTACCAGGCAACTGTAAGCAACAAATACTTGTGAGACTGGGAGGCAGGGGTGGAAAAACCAGACTTTTTCTAAATATCCTCATCACTTTTCATAATAAGAGTCCAGACCCAAGTGCTCTGGTATCCTGGGCTGTGTCAGTCCGAGTCTTGTGTCTCCTTCCATTGTGGCCAAATGCTCTCGAGTCAGACTGCCTGAGTACAGATCAGGGGTAATTTATACTCTCTGAGCCTCAGTTCACTTTAGTTTACTCATCTCTAAAATGGGAAGAGTAACAGTTTTAATCTTTCAGAGGATGAAATGAGTTGAGGGTGGTCAAATTCTTAGTATTCAGCCCGACAGATAATACTCAGCAAATACTACCTAAGGTTATTGCCCTGTACTGTGAGTTTCCTCACTTGCCAGAGAACCTCCATTTGGAGACCACAGAGAGATCTTCAAACACACATGCCTCTGATGTGCTCTGGGCTCTGCCCTGGAAGTCAAGTAGGAAGTCAAGTCAGTTCAGCTGCCAGGCACACACCTCCTCTGAGTCCATGTCTCTGGCCTGGGGCATCTTGGTCGGGGGTGGGGGGGCTTTCCTTACTGGCTCCCCTGATGTGAGCAGACATCCCTGGTGTTTAGTTGGGCTATCAAACAGCAGGGCTGCAGCTGGGCTGCCTCTCCCTGACCTTCCTGCACCCGACCCTCCCCTCTTCCTGCCCAGTTCCCTTCCCAGCCTTCCATCCTTGCAGAGGTTCCAAATTGCCCAGGTAGCCAGACCTAACCCGTCTTTCCTGTTGGTTTCTGGGGAAGCAAGTCCTACTCTGATTCTTTCCAAAAGTTGTTTCTTCTTTTGGTCAGCTCCTTAAATTGTCTCCATTCCCATCACTAGGTAACCTTTCCCTAAAAAAAATCTCCTGGTATCCAGGCAGCTCTCCCCGCTGAGGCAGGCAGCAGCTACTGAAGGGGCCTCATTGCTTCGGCTGAGCTCAGTGCCCTTTGTAGGGTCTCCCTTTTTTAGGTTCAGAGTAGGGTTTAGCGTGTTACGGTAGTTGCTGTCCAGCCATCGAAGGTTCTCACCATCTTCTTTTAAACGTTGTAAAATTCTTAAAATTCCTTGTGTTCCGAATAGACGATCTTGAGGGCATTTTGCTAAGTGAGATATGTCAGTCAGAGAAAGACACATACTGTATGATCTCATTTATATGTGGAATCCATGAAAGCTGAACTCAGGAAACTCATAGAGTAGATGGATAGTTGCCAGGGGCTGGGGCTGGGGAACTAGGGAGATGCTGGTCACAGGGTACTGATTTCCAGCAGTAAGATGAGTAGGTTGTGGGGGGGGGTGTCTAATGTACAGCGTGGTGACCAGAGTTAACAATACTGCAGTGTATACATGAAAATTACTAAGGGAGTGATCTTAAAATTTCTTACAACAACTACAAAACGGTAATTAGGTGGGTGAAGGATGTGTTAAGTAACCTTATCATCCTGGTAAATATTTTGTGACATATACATGTATCAAATCATCAGATTGTCCACCTTAAACTTACACAATGTTGTATGTCAGTTATATCTCCTTAAAGCTGGGGGAAAAAGATTCCTCATGTTTTCTTATATAAAAAAAATAAACCAGCCTTATTGACGTATAATTCACACACCATCCAGTTCGTGCACTTAAAGCATACAATTCACTGGCTTTGATTGTATTTACAGAGTTGGACATCCATCACCACAATCAATTTTCGAACATTTTCACTCCCACCGCCACCAGAAAAATGCCTTACCTTTTTGCTGTCACCCCTCAAATCCCCAGTCCCACCCCAAAACCCTGGGAAATGACTCATCTACTTTCTGTCTCTACAGACTTGCCTATTCTGGACATTCTGTATAAACAGAATCCATCATACAACGTGTGGCCTTTAGTGTCTGGCTTCTTTCACTTAGCATCATGCACTCACGGTGCTTCCACGCTGCAGCCTGTGTCAGTGCTCCATGCCTTTCTATGGCGTGATGATGTTCTGCCTTGTGACTATCCCATGTTTTTATTAATTTCTCAGTTGATAGTCATGTGGGTTGTTCCTTACATTCTTTTTAATGCATCAGGGCCCAGCTCTGTCTCCGAGATTGCCTTTAAATTCCCAACCACTTTTATCATTTTGATCACAGCCCCAAATGACTTCTTGGTTTGCTTGTGAATGTAATCCCTGCTCAGCCATTATGTTCTGGATACCCATAATAAAATTAAGGGTTGGTTCTTAAAAAACAAACAAAACTTAACAAGACCTGCCAGAAGAAAGGATTCAGCCCATACAGTTTCTCTTTTCTCTTCTTCTGTGTAATTATTGAGGCTCTAATGATTCACTCCATTTAGATGAGTGTTCAAACTAGAAAAAGATAAAATCAGGTTTTCCCTTGAGGAGAAAAATATGAGTGGGAAACAAAAATACCTTAGAGTTTTAGCAGAGGAATCATGCTTTCCTTTTACCAGGAACTGACTATGAGTCAGGTGGCACCAGTGACACCCTGGTTTAACCCTTTCCTGCTGGGAGCTGATTTCTCCCAGGCGTGTTGTTGTCTACCCAGGCCTGGTACGTCACCAGCAAGATGCTGCCAGTTATGCCCAGGTGGAGCCTTGAAGTTCACCAGTTCTGCAGTTTCTCTAAGTGGTTTTCAGCTTTGCTTGTGTTGAGTGTGAGAATGAGGTCAGATGGAGTGAGTGGAATTCAGTGGGTTAAACTGCAGGCCAGGCTGCAGGGCACTGTAGCTGTTCAGCTTTGAATCTGACATCCTTGGGTCATTGAGCCTCCTGTGTGCTGGTGCCTGACAAAGTTTCTCCAGGATTTGCGCTATTGGGATTTCCAATGCTGCTCTGGGACCTTGTGTGTCCCCTCCTTATAGGCCTGCCCTGAGGAATTCCTCCTCTCAGTGATGGTAATTATGCCAGTCCCCCTGACTGCTAGATACATTCACTTGGAGGATTTGAGAATCCACTTTAGGAGGGCAAAAAGCAAGTTAGCATGCTCTAATGTAACGAGGGAATGCAAACGCATAATATACTTACATTTATACACCAAACTGTGATCACAAGAGGGACATCAAAATTTAATTAAATTTCCTCTCTTGTATATTGAAAGTTGCTAAGTGAATATATCTAAAGGAAAAGGGAAAAAAGGGGGGAAAAATGAAAAAAAAAAAACAAAACTACATGTGATGACGGATGTGAACCAGACTTATTGTGGTGGTCCTTTTGCAATACATACAAATACAGAGTAATTGTGTTGTACACCTGAAACTAATACAATGTTATAGGCCAATTATATCCCAATTTTAAAACATTTTAAATGATTTTTAAATGTCATCTCTACTAAGGGGCTCTTTGATTCTCTCCCTCCGACTTTGTGTGGAAATATGGAACAGCTTAGGCTTTAGAATGAGTAGATCTTGGTGCTTCTGGGGCCCATCACTCCCCATCTGTCTGAGCTTGTGTCATAAGGATGACACCTCCCGGCTCACAAGAGGGTTCTCATGAGAGCCAATGGATGAGATCACGTGTGTATGACACCCAGAGTAGGTGCTCAGTAGGAGCTACTTCTAAAGCTCTTCTTCCCTAAATGATTTTTTTTTTTACCCTCATTCATACCCAACTTTTAGGAGGAACAGTTCGTAAGGAAGCCCTTTTCCCACAGGGTGGCGTTGGTTCCTCTCTGTGCTTGAAGGAGGCTGCCTTGGTCTGCCCTGAGTACCCCGCAAGCAGTTGATAGATATCTGCTAATGTTCCGATTTAATAAACCTCAAGAACAGCACAGCCTTTAAAACGAGGTCCGTTCTCCCAAAGGGGCATGAAAACTTTTGCAGTGATTATTGGTTTTCATTTACATCCTCATGTTTGAGGATGGGAGCCAAGAATTGAAGAGCCAGAAGGAGACACCAGCAACTTAGCATATGGCACGAGTGTTGTAAACATCCAAGGAGAAAATTTGTTTTTCCCTCCAGTGGCTTTCTTGGCAGAAAATTGAAAAGGCAAAAAATGGGTACAGGATTTAAGAAAACCTTGTGGTGTCTGGTGATAATAACTTACATTCCTATAATGCTCTCCAGCTTACAGAATACTTTCCCATTATTATTTCATTGAATTCTCACAAGTCCCAGAGGTAGGTTAAGACAATACTATATTATGGTTAAGGAAATGCTGCCTCTGCCACTTACCTACCATGTGGCTCTGTGGGTTATTTAAGTGCTCTAAGCTTATTTTCCTAAGTTTTTAAAATGAGTTTAATAATCCCTTCCTCTTAGGAGTACTGTACAGATTACATGAGATAGCTAGTGCATGAGTAATGCCAGTGACGTAGTAAGCACTTAAAAAATGGGAACTGTTATATTCTTAGGTATAATAATATATATTATTATGTAATTATATAGTGTTATAAATATATAATTATAAATATATAACATACTATGTATTATATGTTACTTAACAAAGGTAATCAATATAATTATTGTATATATAATTATAAATATGTAATACATAACATTAAACCATATATATAATATTTTTCGGTATAATAATCACAGCTGAACAGAAACTAGAAATGACTGTCTGTCTGCCAAAGATCATCACATCATTAGCAGAACCAGAATCAAATCAAATTCTTCCACCCCCAGCTTTGGCCCCCTTTCCACTATTCCTTGGACAAGATGTGTAAATCAGGACTACTTCTGTGCTTCGGCTGGCAAAATCCTGCCTGGTAATTAACCTCTTATCCTGTTTCTCTGATGCACTCATCATTTCCATGTCTGCTCTTGTGTTCACAGAACATCATCAAGAAGGTGATCGGGCAGAAGTTTGTGTACAAATTTGTCTCCTTCCCGGAGATACTGAAAATGGACCCTCACGCAGTGGAGATCAGCCGGGAGAGCCTTTTGCTGCAGGACAGCGAGTGCAAGGTGTCCCCCGAGGGCCGCGAGGCGCACAGACACGGCTTGTCCGCCCTCAAGAGCGCGAGCCGCAATGAGTACATCCACTCCGGCCTGTACTCGTCCTTCACCATCAACTCCCTGCAGAACCCACCCGAGTCCTTCAAGGCCATAAAGACGGAGAAGCTGGAGGAGCAGCCGGAAGACAGCCCTCCTGTGGAAGAAGTCAGGACTGTCATCAGGTTTGTGACCAACAAAGCCGACAAGCACGTCAGCAGGCCCGTGGTGTCCCTGCCCTCCACGTCTGAGGCCTTCCTGGCCTCGTCCGTCTCCGCCAAGATCTCCTCTTTAATGTTGCCAAATGCTGCCAGCATTTCATCCGCCTCGCCCTCCTCATCTCGGTCCCCATCCCTGTCCCCCAACTCTCCCCTCCCTGCCGAACACAGAAGCCTCTTCCTGGAGGCTGCCTGCCATGACTCGGATTCCCTAGAGCCCTTGAACCTGTCATCAGGCTCCAAGACCAGGCCTCCATCTCTTCCCCCAAAGGCCAAAAAACCCAAAGGCTTGGAAATCTCCGCGCCCCCGCTGGTGCTCTCCAGCACCGATATCGGCTCCATCGCCCTCAACAGCCCGGCCCTTCCCTCGGGATCCCTCACCCCAGCCTTCTTCACCGCCCAGGTAAGAGCCGGTGGCCCTGTGGTCCTGGCCATACCCACACTGAGTGGTTTAGCAGAAGGGAGGAAAGAGCCACCAAAGCAACTGCCTTCTGCCCTTCAAATGATAATCCTAAGGCCCTGGTAGCAAAGTCACTGAGCCATTCTGAGGGTGAATGACTTTTCCATGCCCAGGCCGAGGTATGCACAAGAGAAAAGGCTCAGGATACTGGCTATGGTGGGATGCTTGATGGGTTTCTGGCTTTGGGGATACCTAAAGCAATGGCAAGAGGGAAAATGCACATTGGCTGTCAAAGCAGGTCCAAACGGTGATTTCCTAGGGAAAGCCAAGCAGGCCAATGACCTTTCAGAAGAGACTTGGGCTTTATGAAGATTTTCTGGCAGGGTTCTCTCTGGGGGCCACTTGATAAGTAGCCATTTGTTTTCTGTTAATAAGAAAATAGATGCTAACCAGTATGGTTGTTGCAATCGTCAGCATACAGCTGTGTTGTCCTCTAGTCTTTAATAAGAAATGCAAGGGCCACAAAATGGTGAGAGAGAGATGCTTCCGTAAAAAACGGTGCTAGTCTGAGAAAGCCCAGGTCCACAGCACATGGGAGAGGAAAGCAAACTTGTGCAGCAAGAAAAGTCTTCAGTGTGATTAACTACAACAAGCAGGTAGCCTTCCCCTTTAAATACAGTATTCAGATGCTCACTCCTGTCCAGCTGGCAGTTGTAGGGCAAAGGCAGAGCAGGTCCTGGTAAACCTATCTCTGCCTCCTCTGGAAAACTGGATGCGTTTCAGTGGTGGAGGTTAAGCGCATTGGCTTTGGGGTCACAGACCTGGATTCAGTTCCTGGCTACACCACTGGGTAGAAGTGTGACTGTGGGTACTTGCTCTCTGAGCCCGTTTCCACATCTGTGAAGTGGATTGTTGTGAGGATTAAATGGGATCATGGCGATGGGAAGAGAGCTGGCAGCAACTGGCAGGTTTGAGTATCATGTGGCTTTGTGGCACTAGGGTGGGGACATGCTTGAGGTGGGTGGGAACTCTGTCCCTTGCCTCTGTATTTGTTGTGTGTGTCCTTGCTGCCACCATCATTAGTGGCAGCATAACTGAGCTTTTCATGTGTGTCAAGCACTGTTCTAAACACCGTCCATGCACTATCTCAGTTATTTTTCATCGCAGGCCCATGAAGAAGATACCATTACTGTCCCACTTTTCCAGTAGAGATAAATGAGGCACAGAGAGGTAAAGTAACTCATCCAAGGTCACACAGCTCAAAGGCAGTAGAGGTGAACTTGAACCCAGTGAGACTGCTCCAGAATCCATGCTCTTTTAAGTAAAATGCTCTTGGCACACCCACTGGGAAAATGCCCAGTTGTCCCTGATCATGGTACATCCATGGATGCAGAGCAGCTGAAAGCAGCTCTTGGCCATTTTTGTCTCTGCAGCTTCTCCCAAATGATTGTAGCCCAGAGATTTCGTGTCAACTCAGCTTGTGAGCTGGTGGCGATGAGCATGCCACCACAGAGGTGGGGGCAAAGGGCTCAGTAATAGGTCAGAACAAGCACGTATGCTCTTAAGTCAGGCATTTTCTTACTGTCCAGTGACTAAGGACTACTGAGTAAATGGTTCTGACACAGCAGCATCTGATGTAGCTCAGAGAAGTAACTAGAGGATCGGGGCCCGGGCAGACAGTCTGAAGCTGTCCTCCCCTGGCCTCTTCTGTGTTTACAGCTGTAAGGTTTAGCGAGGTCTGTAGAGCCAGGCCCAGGCCAACTTGATTTCTGTCTCTGCTTTCTCAGTGAGCCTGTATCACTGTCTGAACAGACGCCAGCCCTGTAGTTGTGGCTTGGGGAAGCGACTTGGACACAGTGAACTTAGGGTGGCTCCGCGCAGTAGGGCTGAGAGGGAGTATGGGTGGGCTGAAGGGAGGGGAGGGCCTTGACACAAGACAGGGAAGAGGGTGGATGTGAAGGAATGGATGCAAAGCTAGGACTGAGAGATGGAATCTCCTAGAATGGCCTAACAGCAGGGAGGGGAAAACATAGGAAGGCAGGATGCTTTAACAGGGCCTGTGCCTTAGCGAGATGAGAGTGAACAGTCCTCAGCCACGCTGTGAGGATGGGGCCTCAACCTGTCAGTTAGCCTCACAAAGTCCAAGTAAAGGGACCAGGGCTTCCCGAGAAGGCAGAGGCAAAGGGCAGAATCTGGACCCAGGACAGGAGTGTGGAAGTAGGGGGCCTGAGCCAGGAGAGGGCCTTTGGATCAGGGGAGTGGGGGGGCTTGGGAGTCTCTTAAGTCATTAAAGAGGTCACAGGCTACCTTTAGGAGATGGCACCCTCACCGTCTCACAGGGTCAGCTCTGCACCTGGAGTTGCTGTGGGTGACCAAGGGTGAATGACAGGGAGGGAGAGAAGAGGTCAGGAGGGGACAGCAGAGACAGCAGAGGAAGGGCAGGGCTCAGGATGGGGTATCACCCAGGTGGGTTCTCTGAGATCAGACATGATAGTCAGGTGGTTTTATCTTGACTTGACAAGCCTGAAGTCCTTTAGGATTTCACGCAGGCCTGGAGTCAGTGTAGGATTTGGATTCTCCGAGAGTCCCTCCGTCAGGTTTGGTTTCAGGTGCCCCAGGGACCAGTCCCTGGACAGTTAGAAACAGTATCAGCTCTCTCAGCAGCTGGACTTCTGAAGTCCACTGGGCCTCAGCCTGAGAGATGAGCCCATTTCCCTGAAATCGCCCCCAGGGGACCGGGCAAAAGACTTCCCTTTGCTCCCTGGTCAACTCTGGCGGTTCCTCTCCACCCGAAGGGGGCTCGGGGCCTTTCTCACAGGCAGCAGTGGCATCTCATTCCTGCAGCTCATTGGTTTCCCTCCTACCTTAGCACTTCCTGTCACAGAAACTCCACTTTCCTCTGTGTGCAACGTGACACTGTTTGCACATAAACATTTGGTTACCTGTGGGAACCTCCTATCAACCTTTCTTCATGGTTGGCTTCAGAAGAGATAAAAGTGTGCTGTAATAACTTGAGACCCTGAAAATGAGGTTCCCAAGAACTTATAAATCATTCTTGGAATAAATAAATATATTTTATCCATTTATTCCAAGAATAATTCCCAGTTATTTTCAGCTAGAAACATGGCAGGAAGATGGGTAGGATTAAGTCAGTCTTGGCATGGCCAGGGTCATGTGGTTATAATTCTGTCCGAGGACCTTACGAAACCACATACCTTGTGTTGGCCCAAATTGAGATTTGAAGTTTCAGTCTACAACATGATAGGCATGAAAAATCATCGGCATTCTGCCACTCCCCCAACATCATAACCTCCACTCCCATCAAGAATATCTGTGGTACACCTGCTGGGACCTGTACAAAATGCAGTTGAGATTACTCTGATGAGTCTTTAAGAAAGCAGGATTAGTAATATAGACAGATATGATGATCACCCAGAGACCTGCCCAGCATGGACTATAAGGAATTGAAAAAAATGAGAATACAAAAGCCAACTGAGTACCAAGGAGTGAGGTGGTTGGTGCTCAGCCACCGAGGTCATACTGGACTGTTGCTAGAAAAGCAAGAATGTTCACTCTTATGGCATGAGCTACAAAAACTGAGACTGGGTTGGGGGGAAGGGGCAGGGGAAGAGCCAGGATGTGAAGCCCTCCTGGGCTCCAAGCCAGGCACCATGGAAGCCCGAATGGTGCCAGCTGGAACTTCTGATTCTCTGTATCTTCTGCACCTGGGTATCATCTGTCCCTCTTCCTTTCGTTTGCCTCTTCTGTTCAGTCTCTCCCGCCTCCTCTCTTACCAGTGTAAAGTTAGTTCAGAATCGGAGGAGGTTGGCTCATTTCATGTCCACTCATTTTTGCCAAGACTTCTGTTCATCACACACTTGAGGTCTAAGATGCTGAACTCACATGTGTGCAGGCCCCAGGGTGTGAACTCACCACCAGAGTCTGAGCCTGCATGCCCCAGGCTGTATTATGAGCAGCAGCTTTGGATGAACACTAGAGTAGAGATGGCGTGCTGAGGACTGAAATGCTAAAACTGCCTTCCTGCATTTACTGGTGGATGTAACAACCCTGAGCCCAAATCCTAAGGTGGGAATTGGGAGTAAGATGGATGGGTGTGACAAGGAGCAGTGACAGTAGACTACAGTCCTCCTGTCTCAGCTCTGGCCAGGTGACTTGTGGTAGTCGCCTTCCTTCTTTCCACCGAGGCCCGTCTTTTCTGTTGATCTTCATGGTTCTGCCGGCTTCTCCCTAATTCTACCTTTATTCCATTTTCCCTACCACTAACCATCGCCACCCTGGACTGATACGGACTTCTCCACTTTGTCCTCCTTCCCTTATGATCAGCACATTCAGTGATACACAGAGTTCTGTGTGACTCTCCTTCTTTTTCAAAGGCCTTAAAACCATAGGTTATTTGAATTCAGACAACTCTAGGAGTTTCCACGTCACTTTTTGAGGATTATTTTTAACTACAGAGTGGCATTGTCATAGATTCTGTTGGTATCCGTGGGAGATCAAGATGAGAGATGTTGCTACAACCTGCCCCACCATTAGTTGGGCACCTGGAGATACAGAGGTGAGCAAGACAGACACAGCTCCTGCTCTCCTGAGCTTACAAGCTTGCTGTCTAGCAGGTAAAGAATAAGGGCAATATAGAATTTGGGGTGGTGTGACATTATAGAGAACCCTGGGAACTTGTTGAAGAATTTAGACTTGCTTTGATGGGACATTAATAGCTGCTGGAGGCCTAAGTCAAGGGAAATAAAAATTCCTATTAGAATCTATCAACAAATAATTATTGAGCCATTATTTGCAAATCATAGGAAGGACACCAAAAATACAAGTGCCTGTTTTTATGACCTTAGAACCTAGCCGTAAAAAGACACACATACAGTAGCACGTGGCAAGAGTCAAATACACAGCGCAGAGAAGTACCTTAGGCACAGAAGGGGAAAGAGCATTTCTAGAATTGTGTTCTAGAAATCATCCTGATGATGTGGATGAGGGAGAGGGGAAGCTGGAACCAGTCAGGATACGACTGTCAAATTCCAGGTGGAAGACAGTGAGGGTCCATCCCCTTTGGCCCCATCCCACTGTGACAGCCTAACAGTGGGATGGGGCCAAAGGGGATGGATCTGAGAGAGACACAGGGACTGCCATCAGCAAGACTTGGTGCCCGGGTGTGAAGGTGCGAGGGGAGAGCCGGAAGTTGAGTGTGAGTTCTGTGGGAGGAAGAGTAAGTTCTTAGGGAAAAGTTACGAGTCCACTTTGGGCGTGTTGAGTGTGAGCCTGAAGGATATTCAGGGAGAAACATCCAACTGCAATTGGAGCTTAAGGAGAAAGTTTGAGGCTGGAGGTCAAGTCAGGGAGTCATCAACATGTAAGGGGTGGTTCAAAACCATGGCGACAGATGAGATCACTTGTGGAGTTGGTCTAGCCCAGGGAACCAAGGGCTGGATAGTTAAAGTAGTTCTGGAATGAGTGCTGAAGGACTCCTAGGACTCGAGGCAGTTGGACTGGTTTAGGCGGCAGTTGTCAAATGCCATCTGTAGGTTGATGGAGGCTTGAATGCAGCAAGAATGGAAATGAGGGGATAAACAGTTCAAGGAAGGAGCCACAGGCCAGGCCCAGAGGTTGTAGCAAGGGGGAAGGCACTGTGCATCTCAGTGATTAGGATGCTGGGCTGTAGAGTCCAGGGATCATGTCTTGTTTTATCATGGTATCTCTGGCACCTGATATATAGTATGTACTCTGTCAGTATTTGAGTGGAGGGATAAATGGTGGTACTGTTGATAGAAATCAGTCATAAGAGATACTGAATTTGGAAAGAAGGTTTTGAGTTCATGCCATCTGGTTGAGGGGAAAGCAGGAAAGTCTTTGAGGAGGTGGAATTTTGATGGGCAGAGGGCACTCAGGTGGGACATGTCTGGACAACACTAGCTCACCAGGTTTAGCTCAAATGTGTGATAAGGTCCTGTTAGGAAGGTCTTTTCCCTTGAAAATGAACGCCCGTTGCCTTTGGGCCCTAGGGCACCTCTGTCCCTGGCAGGTGACAGGAGCAGGAAGTCTCTGCCACTCAGAGATGCCCATTTGCTAAGACACTCTTTAGTGAAGGAAGGGGAAGCACTCATTTTGCTGGTGGCTTCTTTTTTAGCCCCTACCTCTTGGGCTCAGCCTACTCTCCATGACTCAAGGAGCTTATGATGAGAGGCTCTGAAAGCTCACATTGTACTGGAGATAACCCAGGGCAAGCTTTATAGGAACTTTCCTTAAAAGAGCAACCAACTAGTTTTTTCTTTATGGCCACAGGATTTTCAAGCAGAACAAGGAAGGGACGGAGAGAAGAGAATGAAGTCATCTTACAGTATTTATTTGCATATATTATAGAAGACATTTCAAGCATATTAAACATGAGAAACAGAAGGCTACTGTATGCTGAGTACATCTTGTATCCCTTAGAAACAAATGTGCAAGTATCTCAATTCCAGACATGGGTATGAATTTTTAGACTATGAAAGTATAAATTCTATACCTCATATGCTCAGAGGATTAAAAAGGAATGGATGTATATGTTTGGCCATGGATGAGAGATAGCTAGCTATGTTTTGCAGAAGACTCACCATCTCTTTAGAGTTGTGAGACCTTCATTGGTAGGTAGACTAGCGGGCCCTGAACACGTTGGTTAGTAAATGTTAATGTGGTATACCGTGGTTAGAACCTGGCTCCAGAGTAACATGAAAATATTAGTTTTTACATCACCTGAGCTTGCAGACTTGAGCCTAACATGACTGAGAGGAACCTTAAAGTACCGGCTGACTAGCTTAGTTTGTTTCAGAACATCTGAATACTTTTGCCATATGTAGTTGAGGACTTCTCCCATGACTAGATGAAATACAGTTAGTACGTCAGGTACACTTTCAACTAATTAGGCTTTTTTTTTCCTCCCCATTTTACAGATTAGGAAACTAAGGCATAGAGAGATTACCTAGCTAGTAAGTAGTGGTTCTGAGATTGGAGCCCTGGCAGAGCCTATGCAGAACTGCTAAGTCTTAACCGTTAGGCCAGATGGCCTGGCACATTTGTGATATTACCTTTGATTAGAACAAATGGGAAACTTATCCAAAACATGTATTTATCCTGGTAACCTCATAGGTCATTCAGTATGTAAGAAATACTGAGGAACCAAAGACTCAAATAATTCGGTATAAATTATTTTACCTTTCAGCAGCTTCAATTTGAGAACCTTTGGATGTTTGTCTCCTTTCTGCTGGACAGAGCAGACCTTTCAGCTTAGGTGAAAGCCAAATGTTCTGGATAATTAACAAAGCTCCTAAAGCCAATTCTTGGGAAGAAAATAACACTTTAGCATCCAAGATGATGCAATCTGAAAAGCTGGCATCCTCGCTGTGGTTCTTCTTACACAGAGCACCTTGCTGACATCAAAAAACCACTGAGGGGCTCCTTCTTGTCATCAAAGGGGCAAAACCACCCTGGGCCAGGGAGCTTGCCTCCGTAGAGAATAAAAGCCATACAGACTTACCAGCTGGGGCAGGTTGTTTCTTCTGCTCTCTAGCAGGCTTGCAGGCCAGGACTGCTGCTGCGTGTGTGCAAGCAAATACAATCCTTGGCACTCTCCCCGGAAACCTAGAGTTTTGGCTTTACACCCAATCTGACAAGAAAGGATTTTTTTCCCCCTCCAAACCATTGCCAGGGAGATGAATTCTCATCAGCCCCATATCCGGAGTGAAATCTGGAAAACCCAGTTCAGAGCTTTTGATGAAGCTGCTACTGGGTATTTCAGCACCAGATCCTAAAGTATTAAAAGGCTGTTGATAGGGAAAGTGAAACTTGGGAGGCCCTTTAAAAAAATGTGTGTGTCTATTTATAGCCCAAGTAATGGATGTCCACTGTAGAAAAATAAGAAAATATGGGTAAGAAAAAAATAAAACCCTTTTATGGGATCCCATTTGCTTGTACACTAAATCTTGTTTAATGTGTGAGGAGGAGATTGAAGAAAGCCATCTGGACAAGCTGCTACAAATTTGAGGAAGGTAATTTCCTTAGGGAACGTAACTTTTCTATACTGTCTCCCTTTATGAAATTGCTAATACAATTAGCATTGAAGGAAATTAAACTGTGCTGAGCCTTGCAGAAATAAGTTGTCAGATTTTCGTAAAATGGTGAGGCTTACTTTTCTTGGTTCATGGCTAGTGCCCTGGTCACACTGCTGATCACAGCTGGGGTCAGGCGATACCTATTATCAAATACTGTATGTGCTTTCTTTCCCAGACACCAAATGGATTGCTTCTGACCCCGAGTCCACTACTCTCCAGCATACATTTCTGGAGCAGCCTTAGTCCAGTTGCTCCACTGAGTCCTGCCCGGCTGCAAGGGCCAAACACGCTGTTCCAGGTGAGCATTTGGAAATTAACTTTTAAACATGGAACTTCCAAGGGATGTGTTTCCCCAATAAATCCTGCAAAGATAACATTTTCACTAAATGTAGGGCAGAACTCACTGTTAAGTTTCCAAAAGTAGTTCATGTTAATGCAGCTGCAAAAGGCCACCTTCAGAGGCAGGTCTTTTCAACAAGCCAGTGTTCTCATGTCAGATACCCATAAATGGAACAATTAGTTCTAGAATAGTTTTGGATAAGGAAAAAAAAACTTTAAGAATTGTATTTTATAAAATCTCATAAAAGACTTTAAAATACTAATCTATTAGTCAACATAGTGATGTCACAAAGTAAGCTGAGAAACAGTGAACAACTTTTCCATACTGTTATAGAAAAGTTAGCTGCATGATTTTATGAATCAGAATCAAGTTCTCCTTGTCCATAATAAAAAAAAAAAAGAAGCATCCGGGGCATTTGGTTAAACACAAATTAAGTCTTAGCTGTTTTATCTTGCAGAACTCCCTGTACTGGGTAAGCACATTCATTGGTTGTTCCCAAACTAGAATCCTGCAGTAGCATCACCTGTTACCATGTGGAAATCAGCATTTCCTCTTGGAGACCCAAAGATTGTTAGTCATCGACCAGTATGTTACTATTTGAATGTGTGAGCATAGAAAACAGTAGAAAGGATCCAAGGGACAGGAATAAAGCAAAACAGGCCAAAGGGCAGACCCCCTCTTTCCCTGTCTGATTCTAGCCTCGTCTGTCTCATTCACCTGCATCCCAGCACGGTGCACCCTGTTAACTGCAGTTCTTTTGCTCTCATTAAATCTAGCACTCTGCACTTTGCATTATGATTGCCAGTTCATAATGGATATTTCCCCACTGAACTGTGGACCCTCAAGAGGCTAGAATTGTATTGTGTTCACTGTGGTGTACCCCTGGCGTCTAGCACATTGCTTGGTACACGCAATAATGCTCAGTAATTATCACTGACTGGCTGAATGAATGGATGCCTAAGAATTCATCAAGAGGTGTCTTAAAGTTGTGTCAAAAGATGATGTCTCCATGCTTTTTCGAGTTGTTCATTTTGCTTGTCAAGGTTAATATATACCTCTGTGCCAGGGGCCGTACATGCTGGGATTTAGGGTCTCCTTGGGAGAAGGGTGGAGCTAAAGAGGTTTTGATGACTATCTTGCTTCTCTGGTTTCCTAGTAGGGCTGCGGTAGGGTGTCATGATGTGGCTGTACCCCTGGAGTAATTAATTTCTTTTCCTGGCCCTTCTCATCACAAGAAATTGAGATATGGTCATGCACAGCCAACATGTTGATTCTTAGCCATTTTAACTCAGGCAGGGAAACAAAAGCTAGAAATAGCAAAAAGCAGTGAGCAAATACAGTACTAGGCAAGTTTTATATTAGTAATCTTTTGATGAGGAGCTAAAAGACCTTATTTCCTGGAAGTCTCCAGACGGGAGCAGCAGAGAGCTCCTGAGTAGAGCAGAAAGGAGTTGTACGGTGCATACATACAGTCAGCACCTTGGCAGCTGGGACTGTAACACTAACACTACTCTAATCCTACAATCTAAAGCAGGGCCTCTCCAGGGTTCCATAGACATTTGTGAATAATTAATAGGCTCTCATTTCCTTCCTTACTGGGAATTCAGCCACCTGACTGATGCAGGGCTTGATGACCTCCCAAGGAAGCCTTGGAGAACCATTAGTTGGGAGTTCTTTGGGATCTCTTGCCTTAGATACTAAACCTTTTTTTAGCCCATTACGCCCAACAGGAACAGTGGTTCACATCCACAGTGATTCTACATATTATTAGGATATCGGGAGCTCTGGGAATTGGGAGATAAGCATATCCTCTTCTCTTCAGTCAAGGCTGAAGACCAGTGGTTCGGGCAACAGAATCAGCTGGAGGGTGTGTTAAAATGCAGTTTGCTGGGCCCCACCCCCAGAGTTTCTGATTCAGAAAGTCTGGAATGGGGCCTGATAATAACATTCTTTCAAGTTCCTAGTGATGCTGCTGCTCCAGGAACCACATTATGAGAAACACTGCAGATCAACTGTTCCTAATTTATATTTAGAATTCTGCAGAAGATATACTGCATTTAAAGGCTACCTGCTCAGAATTTTAATTTCACAAACTGGTCCTGTCCTCTTTCCTGGAGCCATTCAGAACACAACCCTGAAAAGGAAAATACAACCAGGTTTGGATGGCTGACCAAGGTTGCATGGCCTTGAATCCTCTTTTTGGAATTGGGACCCAGGAGACTAAGAAAAAACAATTTTGTACCTTTTAAAATATTATTATTCTTCCTTATAAGAGCAGTTTGGTGTGGTGAAAGTTGAAATTAGCAGTTTTGAAAATGATAAATAACAGAAGAATAATACTTTGAAGTGTCTAATTTTTAAAAATCAAATGATGGATTTTCAAAAATCAGACAACTATCAACAGTGCTCCTTTTAAAACTACTGAAGTTTCTTTAAAAATAACAATAAACCTCTTTCACATATGCTATGTGAATGTGTTAAGGAGGAAAAAAATTAGATTTGTCCTATAAGTTTCAAATTATGCTGGCAAATTTCCTATTATAATGATTAGAAAAGTAGATCAGAATCTTTAGGGTAACAGTTGACAGAGCTGAGTTTTGGCAAAGAACGTCCCCAGATATTACTATAGCGATACTGAAAATTTTAAGGGAAGGAGAGTGAAGATACTAGCCTTTCTGGAAGAGGATGCTTTGTAATCTAGACATGTTTTAGTAGAGAGAGATGCCAAAGACACTGTGCTAACTCTATACAACCTTAATTACAAGTAAAGTGAGATCAGATTCAACTGGACAGTTTGGCATTTTAAGCTTGTTTTTAGGATGTGTGTTCCATTTTTGAAACAGATTTTGATCAGATTTAGAATGCACCGAATAGGTACAGATATAGTTTCTAACAAGGTAGAGTTAATTTTCAATTGAGAATTTTTTTCTGCCTTTTATTCAACAAATCTAACCCAGCAAATATTTGCAATGCTCTGAGGCAAGGACCATGGAGATGTATACATGTGACTAATTGATGTGTAAACAGAGTGCTACAAGAACCCAACAGGAGTAGCTTTTTCCAGCTGGAGACTAGACAGAGGCTCTAAGGCAGAAGGGGCTGCCGAGAAGAAACAGGATTTCAGCAAAGTACATTCTAGATAAATAGATCTGCATCATTTGAATATGAAAGTACCTATCTGTTCAGGAAGGGACTGGATGACAGGAGATGGGCTGGAAAAGCAGCTGTGGGACTTGAATAGTACACGAAGGAGTTCCCACCTTAATCTCTTGTTAAGTGATAACCGTGGAAAGCTTTTTTTAAGTTGGAGATAGCACAAGATCTCTACTTTAGAGAGGTACTGCTTGATACCAGTGTGGAGGGAGGACAGCTGAAAAAGCAGAAAGCAAAAGGGGCAGGAAAATATGAGGAAATCTATACTACTCCAAATTCTGAGGGAAGAATCATCTTTCAGATGAGAACAGTGGAAATAGGAATGTATTTAAGACATTCCAGAGATAAAATTGAGAGGAAGACTTTTAGTTGGGTTTGTGGAATAAGGTAGTGAAAATTAGGAAGAGACAAAGATTACTGATTAAAAGACTGGGAATACTATTGGTAACAATGGTTACCATTTTTTGAGGGCTACTGTATGCCAGACATTGTTCTAGGCACATGTCATGGCTTCTCATTTAATAGTCCCAATAGTTCTATTTGAATAGATAAAGAAAGTATGGCTCAGAGATGTTGCTCAGTTTACCAAAATCACACAAGTGGTTCAGCCCTGATTCACGTTTAGGGCGGTGCTCCTAACCACCGCTCTGACTTAAAAGTGAGTGCAGGAGAAGAGCAGGTTTTGTGGGGAAGAGGCATTGGTGGGGATATCTGACAGCAGGAAATGACCGTTTAAGGAAAGGGACTGTGTGCAGGTGGGTGGGAGCCAATAAAGAGGACTATGAAACATGTCGGAAAAGCCAGGCTAAGAGAAACTACAACTGAGTGTATAGAAATAAAGAGCAGAAATCAGTAACAAAACCAAGAGCTGATTCTTTTGAAAATACCAATAAGATGGACAAAAACCAAAATGAGAGAAGTAGTAAATAAGCTAAAAGAATTAAAATTCAAAACCTGCTCTTCTTCCAGTGTCCCCTCTTAATCCAGGGAATAGTGGTTGGGAACATGCCTTAGAGTATAAGCTAAATGTAAACAGATTTGATAACCCAGTTGAAATGGATAAAATTCTACATAGCATTAAAATGCCCAGGTGTCAGGAAAGAAATAAAAACCTTGAATATGACCATTAAAGAAATAGTAATTAAAAAGCACCATTCCCCAACCCCTGACAAAAGCATAGAAAGCACAGTACCTTTCAATCAGACAGAGTTTAAACTTGGCTATACTGTGTATATAAGCCATGACCTTTAGCCAATCAGAATTCAACTGAAGTCTGTTCTCATCTATAAAATGAGGATAACCAAACTTACTTTTATAGGCTCTAGATACCAAATGAAATGACAACCACTGATAAACTGTTAAGGCACTAGACACAGAACAGTTACTTAAATAGTTTGAAAATTGCAAAAATATATTTACTTGTTCTACAAAGATTTATTATACATCTAACACATGCTAGGCTCCGTAGTTTGATATTTAGTGTTGAAGTGAAATTTAACATTTAGTTTATCTAGACTAAATAGGAATTAAACTAGAAGACAGCCCAGGAGATCACTGTGATACATATCATCCTAGACAATGAAAACCTAGTTTCAAATATCATGTTTTAAAAGGAGGTCTTTAATTGTTGAGTATAGTTGCTGCATTTTTCAGTCCTGAAAGTTCTCAAAGTATATATACCTTTATTCTATTTATCATCTTAGTTACCAGCAATATAGAAATTAACTTTTTTTTAAATCAGTTATGGGTGATCTCTCTATTCAGTTTGGTATTATTTATCTTTTTAATTTGAAAGAATAAGGATACTCTTACTTTCTAAGCCTTTTAAGATAAAAACATTCCTTATTTTTAACAGTTACTGAAAAGCATCATTGTGGTACTCTCGAAAACCGATAGCCAATTTCAGAATACAGTATCAGAAATGACTGATTTCACAAGAGTCAGCTGTCTTGTTTTCAAAGTTAATTTTTCTTACTTTTCAAAGCAAATTAGTGTTCTGAGTAGCTTGGAACTTTATTTAGAAATGGTATTAGAACATGCTTCAGCAACATATAAAGTGTATTTTTTCTAGTAGCCTAGGCATATAAAATGGGGACATTTTCTAAGCCTTAGCCTCTGTTTACTATATGTAATCTTGATCTCATTGTCATCATCCAGTTACTCATTCTGTAAATAACTGGCAGCTGACCTCTGTCACAGGGGTGATGAGAAATGACCCACTATGGTCTGTCTAGGAATGTGAAGAACTCAAATCTTCCCATTGGATTTGCAATAATTATTTAAAAAATCTTTTGTCCCCCACAGTTCCCAACACTGCTCAATGGCCACATGCCAGTGCCAATCCCCAGTCTGGACAGAGCTGCTTCTCCAGTCCTGCTTTCCTCCAACTCTCAGAAATCCTGATGACATCTGGCCACAATTAAAGACTCATTAACTGATGAAACAAATTTGTTCCCATGGGCTAGTTTACCTGTGTTGTAAGAAGGACGTTGTGAAACCCATCTGTTAATTTGGTTTGCACTTTTCACAGCATGGTCTAGATTTATGTTAGCATTTTAAAAACATTTTTATATTCAAGTATATATGAAAATCTGTTTTGCATTAAGTGAATTTTAATGTTTTTGTTTTTATATCCTCTTAGGTTTTAAGTGTTGAACACTGTTGACAGTGAAGAACTTTTCTTAGTGGTTTTCAGTGTAACAAGGATGTGAAGATTTTTTGCTCTTTAATTCTGCAAATGCTGAACTGTGCTTATATACACTATAACCAGCTGTGCCTTCCTTTGCATTTAGTTTTATGTAAATGTTTTTAGTATTAAGAGAAAATGAAAGACAAAAATTAGTATCAAACAGCTCTAGTAGAATTTCATTATTTTTCACAAGTAGGCAATATGAAAGCAGATTCATATTATTTTCTTTTTTGCTTTCAATTGTATGAGAATTGCCTTAGAATCTCTTTTAAACTGAAATTCAGTAAATATAATGTCCAAGTAATGTTTTTATACGAGAAACTAAGCCATATTTAGACAATAAACTTTCATAAAATAAAATGTTCTAAAGTGCATTTTTTGAAAAATGAACTTTGAAAGGCTAGACTTTTAGCTGTTTACAATCTTTTAGACTCCCCTCAGACAAAAACCTAAGATGATGGAAAAGCTACATCAAGTTCACTCTATCCATGTCCCTGGAATACTTCCTAGGTAAGCATATTCTTATTTCAAAAAATTAACCTGGTTCTCCCAGTTTTCTATAATCATACCCCTCTGATGCATTTATTGTATCATTATGAGTTACGGTTTCACTAAACCCCTGCACCTATAATTACCATTTGAAAATCCTATGCTTTGGAACAGGCTCACAGACTGACCATGAATAAAAAGAAACAACTTTTAACACCGGGTACCTTGATGTGTATAGGTATATCCTTGCTTGTGGAAACTGAGAGGTGTAGAACACACTGCTTTATGTATTACTACATTTATGGTGAGAATGAAGGATAACTGATAAAAGAAATATAAAATTCTTCAGGAACCTCATCATTGTGGAACTGAACTGATTATTTAACAATTTGGAACACTCAGTAAATTCTTTTGTGTTGCATAGTGTAGTGTAGAGCAGTGATAACAGAAACATTTTCTGTTCCTTCAAAAAATTAGCAGGCACCACTCTATATATGAAGTTGGAAAGTGCCTGGTGATTTCAATTCGAGATTAAGGTATTTTTCATCCTTATTAACAGAGGCCAATTTGAAATGCAGCTAATTGATCCTAACCAGGCATTAAGTGGCAGAGATTATGAGAGAGAGTAAAAAAGCCCACAAAAACAAACATTTCTTGAATTTTCAAGAAATCTAAAATTTTGTTATGTAACTTAAAAAGCTTGAGATTTTCAACTGGAACTGAGCATCTCTGTGTTTGAGGATGCATGCCCTTATTTGGGGGAAAAAATCCAAATACTCTAATATGCATCTTTGAATACAATGGGCCTATTTCAAAATTGTGCAAATAGCTCCTCCTGTCACTCCCTCACAGACTGAGGATAATTCTGTACTAAAAAGAGCCGGTCCAGGGGACTGGTATTTACCAAACATGAAATGTTAGAAGAGGCCTTTAAGAACGCATCCAAATAAGATTTCCAGGTAAGAACAAACTACACAGGAGAAGCTGAGAGTGGTGGAAGGCGACACGGTTCACTGAAAGTAGAACAATGATTGGTGCTCAGTCCAGGTCTGTTTCCCCATGCCTAGTTAACAAATAACTACTGGTCCAAAACTAGGTTAGGTAGAAAAGCCAAAAAAAAGACCATTAAAAAAAAGAAAGAAAACGGTTTTGTCAGTTAAGAAAGAGAATACCTCAAATGAAAGACTCTTATAGAGAAACTAAAGTTAGTCAATGTGCAAAAATTTCAACCAAAAATATTTTAAATGTAAATGCTGACTGTAAATCTGATTCTTGTATTCCCTCCCTCCAAATACTATGATTAACATACACTCTGGTCCCATTTATTAGAAATGGAAAAATACCATAATTTTTGATGAATCAAAAAGTCACTATAACACAAATAAAGAACTGGAGGAACAGTATCGCTCTGCCTCATTCTGCGTGTGCTGGGCTTTTTGTCTTTAAAACTATTTTAGTCAGAAAATAGATTTCAAAGAACATATTAAATAACTTTTTTCCCCTTTTTACATGTTTGCTTGATCAGTCTTAAAACGCTATGGTGAAGTTTTATAGAACTATAACCTAAATGTTGGTCTCTTTGTACACATCTTTTGTATGACTGCAAATCTTCATCCACTTTCATATATGTATCATTTTTACTATTATTTTTGTTCAATAAATACTTTGTGATAAAAGGTGTGAAGAGGCAAGTGGGTTGGTGTCCTTCCATTTACTTCAGATGATCCAAATTTCACTTTTCTATATGGGTACAAGTTGGAAAATGAGTTGTCATTTAGCTTAAATATGGCACATCAAAACATGCTATGTATATATAAATCTTCTTTAAACATAGATATTTAAGGAAATATACTTACTGAGGTTGAAATGGATGGAAAGGAGTGGGTTTGAAAAGTGGTCCTCTGATCTTTTAAATCTAAAGTTCTATCAGTCATTCTGTATTGATAGGAAAACTGAAAAGGAAAAACTAAATTACCAGTTATTCTTTTAACTGCAAATAATATCAAGAAACTAAAGATATCCCTTGTTCATAGATTGGAACACTTAATAGTGTTATTAGGATTACATCACTACCCAAAATAATCCACAGATTCAACTCCTATTGCAATCCCAAAGGAACTTTTTTCCCCTAGAAACAGAAAATCCCATCCCGAGTTTAGATGGAATTTCAAGGGACCTTGAATATCCAAAACAATCTTGAAAAAAAAGAAAAACAAAGGTGAAGGACTCGCAGTTCTTGATTTCAAAACTTACAAAGCTACAAGTAATTAAAACATTGTGGTACTGGCAGAAGGACAGAGATGTAGACTAAGAGAATGGACTTGAGAGTCCCCAAATAAACCCTCACACCTACGGTCAGCTGATTTTCAATAAGGGTGCCAAGACCATCCAGTAGAAAAAGGACAGTCTTCTCAACAAGTGGCCCCAGGAAAACTAGATACTCACATGCAAAAGAATGAGGTTGAGCCCTCACTTTACACTATGTACAAAATAATTCAAATGGGTCAAGGCCCTAAATATAAGTGCTAAAACTGTAACATTCGTAAAAAAAAATGGGAAAATATTCATGATTTTGGATTTACCAACAGCAACTTAAATATGCCACCAAGAACAGCAGCAACAAAAGAAAAAACAAACTGGACTTCATTAAAATTAAAAACTTGTATAAAGGATACCACTAAGAAAGTGAAGACAATCCACAGAAGAAAGTAATTACAAATCATATACCTCATAAGGGTCTAATATCTACAATACATAAAGAACAACTCCAACTTAACAAAAAGGCTACAACCCAATTTAAAAATGGGCAAAAGACATGAACAGACATTTCTCTAAAGCAGAAATGGCCAATAAACACATAAAAAGGTGCTCAATGTCCTTAGTCATTAGGGAAATACAAATCAAGACCACAATGAGACACCACTTCACGGCCATTAAAATGAATGTAATGGGAAAGAAAAAAAAAAGTGAGGATGAGGAGAAATTGGACCTCATCCATTACTACTGGGTATGTAAAATGGTGTGGTCACTCAAAAACTGGTGGTTCTTCAAAAAGTTAAACATAAAATCACTAAATTACCCAACAATTCCACTCCTAGGTATATAAACTCAAGAATTGAAAACAAGGGCTCAACCAGATGCTTATATACCAATGTTCATAGCAATACTCACAACAGCCAAATGGTGGGAAAAAACCCAGTGTCCATCAACAGATGAATGGATAAACAAATGTTGTATATTCATACAACAGTATTATTCAGCCATGAAAACAAATGAAGTTCTGATACACGGTGCAACATGGATGAACCTTGAAAACATTTATGCTATGTGAAATAAGCTAGGCACCAAAACACAAATGTGGTGTGACTCCACTTACGTGAAATATCTAGAATAAGCAAATTCATAGAGAGAAAATGTACATAAGAGGTTACCAAGAGCTGGGCAAAAGGGAAAACGGGGGGTTATATCTTAATGAGTACAAAGTTTCCGTCTGGAGTGATGGAAAATTTTGGAAATAGACAGTGGTAATTGCTGTACAACACTGTGAATGTAATAATTAATGCCACTGAACTGCACACTTACAAAGGGTTAAAATGGCAAACTTTGTTATATATAAAGTAAAAAACAGTAAAAACAAAAAACACACATAAAAAACAAACACAAGAATTACCTTGGGTCTAAAAGATAAGATTATTATAACACATTAACAAGTAGTCTTTCAAACACAAGCTTGTAAAGCGCCAAACAGAATACAGCCACTTCCATACAGAGCGACATATTCAATGTGTTAACAGCAACACTTGGAAGGAAAACAAAAAAGGCATCCTCTCTTACCTTTAAGAACCTTGTCAGTTTAAGACGAATCATGTGTTCAAGGTTCAAAATTTCTCAGTTTCATTCTCTTCACTGCAAAGTTTTCAGAATCTGAATGGTGCTCAAGTATCAAAAAAAAAAAATCAAATTCCTTAATAAAATGAAGAAACATCCCTAGCTCTTACTAGGAAGAAGAATTTTATGTAAATACCAGGTATAGTTCTTCACCTTTTATATGCAAGAATCAAATCTATGCATACCTATGGTCAAATTAGCAACAAGTCAGATATGTAACCCATGAAATGAAAAATGTGACCGTTATACCTGAAAGTGCTATCCTTCAAAATTACAGTTAAGACCACTAAGTGAATGGCCGGCACAAATATAAATCAATTACCATCACTGTCACAGCGAGACTTCATTATATTAAGGAGGCCCATGAAAGAAAATTATCCCATTCTGCACAGCCTTCTTCCCCAAGAAAGAACTGTGACTCAACAAATTTAACAACATGAAGATTTTGTTATTATAAATTTCAAAACAAAATGGAGGAACTTCCACATAATATTTATAACCTTCAAAGTACAATATTAATACATGTCTGTCAGAAATAACAGCAGGTTTTGTTAGGCTATAGGGTTTAACATAAAACCAATTTACAAATGTGAAAAGCAGTAGTGGTCCAATATTCACCATTACACATGAATCTGTTTCTTTCAGAATTTTTTTTAAAAATTAAAATTTCAGTATCATGAAATATTAAAATAACACCCCAAACATGCCACAATCACTATTCACAAATAAAGTTAAAATGAAATATACAAAAATTCACTTAATACTGTTAAATAACAATAAACTACAAGATTTCCTGAACAGAAATGGTAGGACCCCTGAATGTTTTACAGTGAACGTCAGGAAAAAAATTACGTTATGACTACTTTCATGATATATAAGCCAAGAATTTACATGACCAATACAAAATATACCAATTAAGATTTGTAGTTTGTAAGATGCACTAAACAAATAGTCCTTAAAAGTGAACACAAATACTTAAAACACTGCTGCCAACACCAAGGTGTAGTTGTGATGTTCAAAAAGATGCATAATTAAAACTGTAATATTTACTATCTCTGGTAAACAGATAATACCTACAATGCTCTAAGTTCTCATTTCTCTCATTTGTATTTATCATGGCTCATTTCAAAGACATATTATAGCTTTTAGCTGATTCCAAGTGAATGTTATAAAAACACACACATACACACAGCTCTCAAATGAAATAAATTGTTCCCCAATGAAGTATTATCCTTTCTAATTAAAGAATTGTATTTAAAACAAATAAACAGTAACAAGACCTCTCATGTTTGACTGGACTTGTATGGTTTAGTTTTAACTAAATTAAAGCACAATGTAAAACAAGTTAAGTGTATTAGTATACAAATATCCATTATTATGCAGTAAATATTTCTAAAATGAGGAAAGGTAAAAATAAGTAATTTTGGTGCTTTAATTTACTGGTATCTAATGCAAGATCCCCAAAATGTCAGGTATTTACTTGCCCAAATCAACTTCTGTATCACATGCTTTCCTAAACATAATGTGCTTATCAATTTCTTAGCTACTCTATTTGCCAATGGTCAATAAAAAATTATATAGCACGAACTTAAGAGTGTTCAAGATGGCTCACTTATTTTACTGTTAAGCAAAGCTAAATTTACATTCCAGGAAACACTGCAGTTATTTTTAAAAACAAACAAAAAAATGCAGCAGTAAAACAATCTGTGAGGAGAAACAGATGCATTCACATATAATAAAGCCACTGCAACTTCTTCAGGCATTCAACTGTTGTGTTAAATAAACAGACAGTAGTTATTTAGCAGCAATGATTCCGCAATAAATAATGCACTGTGTTTCTCAGTCCTGCACAAAAATTGCAGCTACAGTTACATCAATAGCTGTAACCTACTGGCTCTAATGGCAGAAAAGACCTTAAAACCAACTGTACAAAAAAATTGTCACACTGTGACAACAAATATAAAAACAATCTGTAGGTCTGAAATAAAAAGACTCCACTGTGAAGAGGACAGTGTAGACAAACGAAGATTCCAAGTCCACCAAAAGAAATAATTGCCTTCAGATCTGAGTCCTTGATTGATAAGAAAGGCTGGGGGCTGGGCTTGAAACCATGTTATCAGACTTAAAAGAGCATGCTCTGTCTTCTGTTCTTCCCATGTCCTAAAATATAAAGTCATTTTATGAGGCAGTTCAAGGTTCAGTTTTATCCCACATACAGTATTTGGTGACTCTATGAAGCTAATGTTCCCACCAGCAAAAGCTAATATTCCACGGTAAGAGTGATCAGCACTGTTCTTAAATGACCCTTTTGTTGATGGGGGTCAGTCTACAGCTTCTATGCTTCGAAGTGATGAACCTGATGACTAGGGAAGCATAAGATGTGTCTTCTGCCTCAGGTGCCAGGGATGGCGTGTGCAGTGATCAAGCCAGGCCACTTGTAAAAGGTCTTTGTGCCATCTGCAGCTTTCAGGATCCCTGATTTGACTGAGTCAGATTTCTCTCTGAAGAATTACTGAGCTGCCCATATCATACAGAAAAGTGAGTACGTGCAATGCTAAACATACACAGCTGTGGAATGCACTGTACATTGGTTTTTACATCAATAATTTTACTGATCAATTTATAAACCAAAAACTTGGGTCCACACAAAATTTCATGATCGACACGTGAAATGGTTTATGACAAACACACCTGTCTCTGGGTAAGAAGAATTTCGAAAACCCGGGTCCTTTTGCAACTGAATCTCTTTCAAACTGAATATTGATACACCTAAAATGCACAGACAAAAATTATCAGGTGAAAGTCTAACATCGTTAACGCAAATATAACCCAACTGTAGACAAACTGTCTAAACATGTATACTAAGTCAACATGAAACATTTATAAGGTTATAGCCCCGCCAAAATATTCTCCCTTCTGTCCCACTGTTGAGAAGAAAATCAAACCAATTAACCTCCCTTCAGAACATGTCTCCCCCAACTCTGCTTTAAATCATGCTTTGAGTATGTGTTTCTCTGAGGAGAATGTACATTATCTATTTCTAGGACTTAACTGGAGTTGGGAGACCTAATCAAAAAGTATTACTCAGTTTTATTCTACCCTTTCTTTATCTGTCTTCTTATAATGGCATGAAGGTCAAATCCTCAAACTATCTGCAGATTTTTACAGAAAAACAAGGAATAGGTTTGTACACCACACCTGCAACTCAAAATATAAAACCTGATATTAAAAATGAAATGTAAACATCATCTTAAAAAACACTTGTAATTCATCTTTCTCATTTTCAATCTCTGCCAGAGAGGTAGTCTTTCATTAAAAAATATGCAGTCTAAGTTCTATGTGAAAAGTCTTAAGGATTCTTGATTCTAATTAGAAAACTCTGGTCAATCAATACTGTCTAGCAAATGAGAATGGGAAATTAATGAAAGCTTTTGGCAGCTCTGTTCCCAAATATTCTCACAATTCTCCACTCACCTTACTCAATAAAGTACGATATTGAGGTGATTTTAAAAAAGAATGTTCCGAGCAAAATCAAGCAGTTGCCTCAGGCATGAGAAGTTGGCTATTTTAGTGACTGACAATATGCTCACCACCATCATGTGGGGACAGTAAAGTCAAAGTGAACACAGTAAAGGAAAATCATCTTTACATACCAAAAAGGAAATCTACTTTCACAAGAAAACAGTCTTATGTTTTGGCTGTGCTTCATTACTATTTGCCTGAAGTCCATTTTTAACACCTCTGAACCAAAGCAATCCAGACTGGGCCAAATGACAATGCCTATCATCAGATGGCATTTTCCAACTTTAGTCCAGTAAGATTAATGACCCATGCCTAAATGCTATTGATTTCTTACAGACTTGTGGCAATGTGCTCAGTGTTCAAAGAAGTAAATTAAAACATAGGCAAGTAAGACATACACCTCCCTTCAAGGAATTCTGATCTAATTACAAAAGACCAGAATTTTAGGCTTAAAAACCAACAATCTCTTCCTAAACCCCTAATTCACCCTAGTCTCCAATGCTGGACAAACGAAAATAAAGGGGAGTGGGGGTAGGGAGACACTCTACAAATATCTCTTACTTTCAGGTAAAGTGTGTATTCTTGGTCCCAGACTTCGAAAGTACACATGTTTCATGGCCTCTTCTGCTGAAACCCTTTTCTTAGATTCATACTGTGAAAAACCAAAGAATTGCTTTATTAACTTTTTCCTCTAAATTGTGTAAAAAGTGTGTGTGGGGGGGGGGCACACAAATTAGCACTGAAGTATTCAGAGCTAATTTTATCTTAATTACTTAATACAAAGACTTTTTTTTTTTTTAAAAAAGAACAAATCTGGAGTACTATGCTCTAATTTGAGTTGCTATTGAGATTATGTACCAATGATTATATCTGAGCTACAAATTTCCAAGATCAAGTTGGATCTTAAGTAACAATTTAGGTTCCCTTTTTTTCTGAAGTGATGAAAAATTAGAAATATCTGACCTTTAGTGTTATTTTTCTTATGAATACCAAAGGACTTTTGGAAATAAACCCAATACCTTTATGAAAGGCATTATTAAATTACCTATTCAACAACCATTTCCCCCTTTTCCTTGATGAAATAACAGATTTGTTCAAGGCATCCATGCTTCCAACTCTAACAGATGAATCATAAATCATGACCATTCTAAGTTTAGGCTAATTATGACAATTCTGCTCCCCAATACCCAACCTGTCTTAAAATTAATGTTCTGCCTTAGGAAGACTTAGACTTAGGAAGAGGCCCTGCAGAGGTTTCCAGAAAAGCCTCTGCTTTCTAGGTACAAGAGGACTAATGTGGCTAACACAACCCTTATCCTCTCTCTTCTTCCTGCTCTGAATAAAGATATGAATGGTATTTGAAGGTACGGCAGCCTGTACATCAGTAAGTATAAGGAAGAGAAAGAGAACATGAGAGAATATGAACTGCAGAGAACATGACTTTGACATAGTTGATCAATACCAGCAGCTGACTACCTCAGACTGTTCTAGGTCACAATGGGAGACCAGACAAGGTAAGAGAAACCGTAATTTTTTTTCACCTAAGCGTATGTCTTAACACATGCTAGATACTACCATAAATAACCTTATTTAATTGTCATGACAAACATTTGAGAGAGAGATTACCGATCCCGTTCTAAAGATAAAGAAACTAAGGCGCAGAGAAGTTAACACAGCATTTAACAATTACATAAGATGTGACTTACCTGAAGAAATTTTGTAATCAACTCGATTCCTTCAGAGTCTAACCTAGAAACAACAGACAAGTAGAAATTTATTTTTTTATCTTAACTGATAACAATTTTTCAAATAAACTATTTTCCAAGTGTCTGTTAAATTCAAGTGCCCTAAATAGCACACCTTGCTTCTTTCAAACAGACTCAAATGTTTTATCCTTAAAAGACTTATTTTGCCACTTGTTTAAGAAGAAAGCACAAATAACTGGGCTGCAACTCAAATTTCAGTATTCAAGAACAGATTAATTATTAAAACTATAGAATTTTTAAAAAAATCACCTTTTTGTGTCAAAACAAAGTAACCTCTATTATTGAGAAAGCTTAAGTATATCAGATCAGTTTTCATAGTGTTCCCCTGAACACAAGAGTACAAAAGTATCATTTTCCTATTGTTTAAGTGAAAACAAAAAGATAAGTGACCCCGAAATGGATTACTGTGGTTCAAAATAAACACAGAAATAAGTCATTCAACAAATTTTTACAGGGCAGTCTGCTGAGCAATGAGTAAAGATAACCTAAGGATGAAATTAGCTGTCACTGCCAAAAGCACAATTACGAATAAAAATATATTTCCCCCTGAGTGAGTGGGTACTGTGACCTAGAGAGTCTTCAGACTCTTCTATCCTTCGCAGCTTGCCATTCTGACAAACATCCAGAGCTTCATGGGCACAGACAAGTTAGGTGCTAAGGTCATGAAGAATCTGGTAGCAAGAAATATGTAAATGACAAAAATAGGAGAAAAACATACAAAAAAGTCTAGCACATAATATTCTTCCTAAGAGAAGTCTACTTAGAATGTTGTTAGCTGCTATAGTGGCAAGAATATCAATTCACATGAAAACTTTAAAATATTTTTGGTACCAGAACAGTTTTGCTATTATTCCCTATCTTGGGAATAAACAGAACTAGAGTGAGTGTGTTATGTTGTGTGCAATTTCGATTAAAACAGACATTGCCCTTATTTGGTATCTTAGTGTTCTTTTTCTTTTACTTAAAGAAAGATGAAAAAATATGGTCAATAGGGTTATTTATTCTGTTACTTACTGAAAATGTAATATATTCCGTAAGTAAAAATATTCTGACTCAAATTTTAATGGGAGTCTTGGATCTGGAGTATGTCTGAAAACAAATTTTAATTGGATAGCCAATATTAAGGATATGAGGTCAGACAGTTTATATTCTTAGAATACAAACTATCGTTAACAATGGCTGAAATACTGACAGGTCATCTTGTGTAAGAGTCACGATTTTGCTTACAATACATTCTTAGGATTTTTAAGTAAATACAGAATAACTGTGTAGACAGCAGGACAAATTTCATCATAGTCTTCATGGTACTGAATAAGGCATTAATCAATGTCTTCCTTCCAGGAAAGGGAACTACATAAACCCTAGAATTCTAATACATGCGTTCTATATTCATTTCACTTACACCTCAATTCTGTGGACTTAACATACTTTGGTAATTCCTGGTCACTGAATTATAAAATTAATCTGACATAGAAAGGAAGAAATCAAATTAAACTAGATCTTAAAATATTTAAGAATTGTTTATGTGTAGCATGTATTTTTTTTCCTGAATCCTTACCGAGGCTAATGCTTCAAGAGACTATAAAGAATCACGTGGGTTTTCCCCTTTTCACTTAAAGGAAAAAAAAAAAATACCTGGGTGCATGGTTAATTAGAGGCTGTGGTTTGTATTTTGGAAAGTTGTAGTTCTTGAACTCATCATTTGAAGAAACACCTGGCCAAGTTTCCTGAGATGGAGTTCCTGAATTTAAAAAATATATATATTTATAAATATATAAAAATTTTTATATAGGTAAATATATATAAACAGGGAGAACTAAGGAAGTATCTTAAGGAACAATTTCTATTTAGTAATGACCTGATTATTTCAACTGAAACCAAAATGACAGAAATAGTAAACATACAGATTTTATTTCTGGACTATACAATCATGCCATAAAAATGATGCCTCATTGATACCTAAGCTAAAATATTTCCTAATAATGTGCTACAGGTCAGTTTTCAATAATATTTCTCTCTCATAAAGATTTTATAGAAGAAAATTTTATTACTAAGGTGGAACTGAGTAAGTGAAAAGAATTTACCTAGAAGGATCTATCTTTATCTTAATCACGCTAATTACAATTCTTATAACAACTATTAATGTTAGTCTCAGTATCAAATTTGTAAATATTTTTTTTTAAAGGTACAGTCTTATCTAGCTGGTCAATTGGAGGTAACAAATCACTGGGAATAAGATTTCTTCCATTACCTAGCAGTCGGAAGATTAAGTGCAATTCATCTTCCACAGTTGATCCTGGAAACAGAGGCCTTCCAGAAGCCATTTCAAAGAAAATGCAACCAACGCCCCTACGAAATAAACCATTTAAAAAAAGAGAGAGAGATGAGCAATCCATTTACACATTATTAAGCACAAGAATCTTTTCCTTAAGGCTGCCTCTCTGGAGAATTTGTACTAGCCTGCTAGAAAATCTGCAGAGATTTTTTTCAGATCCAACTAAACTAATTTGTTAACATTTATCCTATTTGTCCCAACTTCCATACTGATACATCCATTTCCCTCACTTAAAATGTCCAGCTCTCTTCTGCATGATCCCTGAAGAATAACACTAACAATGGCTAACAGTTACTTAATGCTTACTATGTGTTAGGTGGTGGTTAGCAGGGATACAGAGAAGCAAATGATTCAAGATGTTTTTATGCAGGAAGCAGAGAGAGAACCCGTAAACCAAACGAAGAGTGTGTGAATAAACGTGTGTCTGTGTTTAAGAGAAGGAAGAGAAATAGATACAGGTTCACAGAATAGACACTGTCTTCTAGGATCTGTGTGAATACATTGAGTTTAAGACATACTCTTTCCTGGCAGGGGGAAGCCATAGTTCAGTGGTAGAACACATGCTTAGAATGCACAAGGTCCTGGGTTCAATTCCCAGTACTTCCATTATATACAAGTATATAAACCTAATTATCTCTCTCATAAAACAAAAAAAAATTGAATTAAAAAAGACATAGTCCTGCCTTTATAGGACTTACAATCTAGCAATTATGTATAAAATTTAATTATACATATTAAAATGTTATATAGAAGGTAAAATGATGGAACCACTATGAAAAACAGTACAGTGGTTCCTAAAAAAAAAAAAAAAAAAATACCATATGACCCAGCAAAACTCCACTTCGAAGTATTTACCCAAAAGAACTGAAAGCAGTGTCTCAAAGAGGTATTTGCCATGTCCATAGCAGCACAACAGCCAAAAGCTGGAAGCAACCTAAGTGTCCATCAAAGCATGAATAAATAAACTATAACATACATATACAGTGATTATTCAGCCTTAAAAATGAAGGAAATTCTGACACATAAAGTCAAATATCTTTGTACCACATGGATGAACTTTGAAGACATTTATGCCAAGTAAAATAAACCAGTCACAGAAGGACAGATACTGTATGATTCCACTCATAGGAGGTACTTAGAAAAGTGGAATTCACAGACACAGAAAGGAGAATGGTGATTGCCATAGGTCTGGAAGGAGAGGGAAACGGACAGTTCTTGTTTAATAAGTATGGACTTTCAGTTTTGCAAGATGTTAAAAGGTCTGGAGATTGATGGTGGCAACAGCTTCACAATAGTGTAAGTGTACTTAATGCCAGAGAACTGTACGCATAAAATGATAAATTTTGTTATGTATATTTTTCCACAATTAAAAAAAAAGTTATACAAAGTTACATAAATGTTCAACCCAAGACAACAACAGAAGGAAGTATGACTTATCACTACAGGACAGGTACAAGTAATAAATGTAACCACAGTTCAGAGGAAGGTATTGCCACGGAAGGCTAGGTTGTATTCAGGAAGGATTTATGAGAAACCATGTTTTCAAAGTTCCTGGGCACAGGCTCTTGTTAGAGAAGCGGAGTAGGCATTCCAAATGGATGAACTGGTATGAACATAAGAGCAAAGGTGGGAAAGTCCAGGTTATTTATGAGATACAGTGAGTAGCCATTTGGCTAAAAGGAAACAACTGAAGTAAGTTGAATAGCCTGAAATAAGTTGAAAAAAGTTTAGAGAAATTATAGAGATCATTAAGTATCAGATTGAAGAACTGTACCTTATTCTATAGATAATCAACGGGGAAGCGGCAAATGTGTTTGAATAAAGGAGTGTTATGATCAAAGTGGTGTGTGAGGAAGATGGTTATAGTATTTTATTATTTCTAGATCAACTTAAAGCAAGTGGATTTTGGTGAATATTAAATGATGATAAAAATAATAATTTTGTTTTAAATTATTATGTACTTTGTTTTAAATTACATAGCACTTTACACAGTATTACCATGTAAGAGAATGTACACTCTTCTAAGTGCTTTATATACATTAGCTCATTTGGTCTTAACATTATCTACAGAACGACCTTTTAAAGTAGTTATTGTTACTATCCCCATTTCCTCAAATGAAGAACAGGCCAGCAGTTTTAAGTGGCAGAATTGGTATTTAAACATAGGTGATCTTCCGTTCCAGAACTCATTGCTTATATTGTGTCTCTTTAAAATAATACCTTTTTAAAGCCAAATATCTACCAGTATTGCCCTGTGTTAATGGCTACATTCTTTCAAAATTATAAATGGCAATAATATCTGCATATATTTACCACATGTCAATCTGTGTTGAGTACTCCGAGGAACCGAGAAGCACATCAGGTGGCCGGTACCACAGTGTGACAACTTCATTTGAGTAGGTCTTTGTGGGAACTGACTTGGCTCTGGCTAGTCCTTCATTGGGGAAAGAAAATCATTAAGAAATAGCTAGAATGGATTTCCCAGTCCACATTCTCACCATGACTCCTATCACAAGGATGCTTGAGATGGCTACTCTATACCTTCTTGAAGCTTAACAAAATTAGTTCTATGATTTTTTTTTTTTTTAGTGTGCATGGTCTTGGGTCAGCAAATCCTTATGTAATTAAACTAAATAACAATTCCATAATCAGAGGCTATGCTTGCTATTATGAGTAAATGCACCTGGTATGGCATCTAGGTTAATCTTAAGATATTCTTCCTTCGGTCCATGAATTATGATGCCAAATTACTTCCTACCTGAACTTAAATTAATGCAAAATAGGCCAGTGACATTAAGATAACAATTTTACTTCTTATAACTATAGGCTTTTGTCACTTCTTAACCTGATTCCAAATTTAATTTGCTATACCAATTCTTATCAAAAAACATGAAGTTACACTACTGTATCTAAATTAGATTAACAACGAAGACTTACTGTATAGTATACGGAACTATATTCAATATCTTGTAATAATCTATAATGGAAAAGAAACTGAAAAATAATATTTATATATGAGTGTAACTGAATCACTTTGCTGTATACCTGAAACTCACACAATATTGTAAATCAACTATACTTCAATAAAAAAATAGAATACCAAAAAAAAAACCCCAAAAAACCATGAAGTTACTGGTCCATGATCCTATTAAGTTTCACTGACAATTCCCTTGCAGAAGTCTATTCCCTGGAATAAATTACATTGTTGTATACTTTCTTTTTAAGTTTTAAGTTATATGGTTAACTTTAAAGTAAGACAAACCTCACTGCCTTTGGATATTAATTGTTGTAAATGATATAAAACATATCATTCCTTTGTCAATTTAATATGAAATTCAGTGATTATCTAGAAATAAAGGCAAGAGGTCACAACTTTATCTCTTGAGCCACTGGCAAAAGAGAATTCTTTTTACCACCACTACACCTCCAAATTTTGATCACCAGAAGTAGTAACTTTAAAAAATATTTGAAGAAATATAAATTTATTATAACATATAGTTTATTCCAAACAACAAAAAATAATTCATTTTTTAGGCTGTGGTTTCTATTGTGTGTGACACAATTATGCTGACTAAAATATTAAACAAGAAAAATGTCATAAATGGATGATTCGATACTTTGTTAAACTGGATAAAGTCACCCAAATGAAAGCAGAAATTTAAATAATTAGGCAACACTCACACTATTTTTCTTTAGCGTATGGGCTAAAGAGTTGAACTGAAGCAATGTTGACACTTTTATTTAATTACAGGTTTTACTCTACCATCCCAACTTGGTAAAATAAATTCAACAAATTTTGGTAATAAGCCAATGGGGATAGCTTTCTGATTTCTCTTCCTCTTATTAATATTGGGTTATATGGGGGAAAGAACAAGGCTGCAAATTTTCTTATCCTATAAACTATACATGAAACATCAAAGCAAATGCAATTAATAGTTTCCTCAGTATCTTATACTCCTGCTCCTGAAAGAATTCTAAACGAGGGTGCTTGTTCAAATAGGCTCCTGGTTCACAATCAGAACTGCAGTACTGGCATGAAATGAAATAAATAATCATCTCTTCCAAACAAAATTAATTAAATGTGATATGGTATTATTATACAAGCCATTTTCTATTATTAATGAAAACATCTATTTATAGTAATAACTTCTTAGACCAGAATTTTATTGATCACAGAAACAGGAGTAGAATTTTCATAGAAATCAAGAACAATTTATAGTAAAATACTCAGTTACATGACTCTCCCTTACTTGCGTCTGACGTATACTTACTATGCAACCAGTAAAAAAAACCAAATAACTAAAAGCAATTCAAAGTTGATCGTATTAGCTCATGGAATAATAAGAACTTCCTGTTGGCCTGTGGGAAGATGAAATTTGCTTGGTTTGCTTTGTAGAGGTAAAGAAACAAAATTTAAAGCACTCATAGTATTATTCCCTGCCAAAAGTAAAATTTTGATGGCCCCTGCCATTCATTTTGCAATTCTAATAGCCAAGCAGGGTTTTTCTATTACTGTCATTCATTTTGGGATTGAGGAATAAGCAGCAATAAATACAGGTTGGCCAAAAAAAGAGAAGGGAGAGTGATGGGGGGACAATGAATAATAATTACTAGGAAAATAACATAAATTATGCCCTAGACACTCTATGTAAGTATATGCAAATAACTTGCAATTTATTACCTAAACTCATGTGGCCTACCCATTTCCTTTTAAATGGCAACCTACCTTTCAAACAAGTGGAAAAGTGTTAAATGAAAAAAAGTATAGGAATTTCCATAATAAATTAAGAACACTAATTTTTAAATGTTACTATGAGTAATACTTGAAGCACGAATATTTTTCAAATTCAATGAAATACTCCAAAAGTAAAACTACTATAATCACTTAAAAAAAAGGATAAATACTAACTATTAAAAACTGCACGGGCTTTTAAAAACTAACTTCTATTAGAGTACTCAAACTCTCAGAATGTGAAATATTAAAAAAAAAAAAAAGCTACTATACAAAGTTCTCTCAATATAAAAAAATTTACTTCCTAGAAGCAAAAAACATGGAATTCTAGTTTCCCTAGTATTCTCTTAAAATTGGATTTAGCTAAAAAGAGACAAACAGCTACTAATTAAATTATTAAGCGTATAAATAAAAACAAAGTCATGGTGGCAGGTAAGTTAAAGGAACCCCTTTCAGTAGTGGCATTTAAACTCTTTACTCTCAAGACCTCTCTTACAGTCTTAAATATTACTGAAGACCCAAAGAGCTTTTATTTATACAGATTATATTTACTGATACCTGCCATGTAAGAAAAACTGAGAATAATTTAAAACTTTTTCATTAAACACTACTTATGTTAACATGAACATCTTTATGAAAAATATTTTTTCCAAAATAAAATTAAAATTAGCGCAAATTGTCTTGTTTTATATATTTGTAGTCTATTTTAATAGAAGACAGTTGGATTCTCATATCTGCTTTTGCATTCAATCTGCTATGATGTTTGCTTTAAGTTATATATAAAGAAAGTCAGATTTCACACAGCTGTGAGGTTGGAAAGAAGAGCCTTTAAACAGCTTCTGATAATTATACATATTCTTCTTTGATACTACATCAGAATTAGAAAATAGCTTCTTAAAGATTATGTGGTGACTGACATTATATCAATGAACCTCTTGTTCAATGTTACATTAAAGTTCACTGGTCTATCTTGCACTTAAAATGGATCTTTCACTTATGCATAATTCTGTAATAGCTGCATTAGTCATCTGGAAGATACTGGTTCCCTGGGTTATTCAAATATTACAAATATTTACATTTTTTAGCATATCAAAAAATCATACTTGTTAATATTACCACTGATCTCATCAGAAAAGCCCTCAGGTATTAAGAAGCTATCAAACTCAAAAATGGCAGATTGAAATTTCCAAAATCTAATTTTTGCTTGAAAACTCAAATTTTACTATTGTCAAGAAATACTTTAACAGTTGCTTTTCTTGAAATGACAGACTAGGCTCACTTCATTCATTTTCAAGAAAACATTTGTATAACCACAGTTTGTCTATTGGTCATTTTTTTTCCAAGTAAAAGTGATATTCCTTTAAAAAAAAAAAGGGCTAGTTCAGTTTGCACTCATAATTGTGCAAGCACTTTTCCTTGAAATAACTATAGTATTTCTGTGTGCAGCAAATATGTTTTGTATATATTTCATCACATAAAATACTGAAAAGACATACTCAAAGATGAAGATTTAATAACATTTAACAAATTTTACTGCTTCATCAAATACCTTTTTAAGTGTTTTTCCTACATATGTATAGTGGTGAAGAATACAATGACTACTAAGTACGGGGAGGTGCCACTGCCCTGATTTATATACTAAGGGCACCAGTAGCTTTTTATCCCTTATTACTTTTGGATCATCAGTACAAATATTAACATAGTGAAAAGGGCAAGTAACTTTTAGAATAATTTTGATAATATATCTTGAGACCCCCTGAAAGGTCTCAGGACTCTTAGGGGTCTATCAGCCACACCTGAGAACTGGTATCTTTTAAGCCTTCACTAACAAAACTCACCCACCAAAATTTTCAAATATTTCATTCCACGGGCTACAGAGAAACTCTCAGACCCACATAAAAGCAATCATGCAGCATCAATGGTTGTTCTTTTAAACTTAACCACCTGGAACTATTTATAAAGATCTCATATGTTCCATACCAAAATCTGCTAGCTTTAATTCTCCTTTTTCATTTATGAGGAGGTTCTGTGGTTTTAAGTCTCTGTGCAACACCTTTCTTCTGTGGCAATAAGCCAAACCACGGAGAATTTGGTATAAAAACAGCTATAGAAACAAAAAATAGAAATTAGTCTTACAGAAAATAAGATATACTTTGGTATAAGCATAAGTTATGGTAAACAGAAAACCAACTGGCCTGGAATAGTTCAAAACAAAAAAGGAACCATATCCTTCTCCTTATGTAGTTTTCTGAATTTTACAATTTATTATTCTATTTGAAGCATCTACCTATTTTTTAGTCAGACAGTACCTATGAAAATAAATACTGAAAACAAAGTGAAATGAAACTCTTTGTCTTAGTATTAATAGTTCAATTGTTATAGAAAATGATTTAAAGTACACATAATCCTCATAAACTTACAGGCCTACTAAGGCTTAAAGTTTGAAACAACAGCCTTTTACCATTCCCCACTCCATTCCTCCCCACCCCCAAAATCTGGGACAGTGTCTTTAAGGCACTGGAATTGGTGGTTTTATGAAAATCCGGAAGAGTCCAAAAGAATGGCGCTGCATAGCTCTGGCAAATTATGTGCTATAAAAATAACCTAAAATAACCTAAATCAGCTTCTATCACCCACCTCTTGGGTATTTTACTTTCAGCACCTCCTACTCAGCCTTCAAAATCTGCCATGATTCAGAACAGGGAATTAGCACTGTACAGCTCTGAATGACTCTGAAAAAAGCAATTCCTATAAGGCTAATGGTAGACTTTTTGTTGTGAAATTTGAAAGAAAAAGGAACATGAAATACAGAAGGTCTTTGATTCTTTCTAGTTAACAAAAAAGAGCCTCAAAGTCCAGAGGATTCAAGAGAGTACCCTTGGTTTACATGAAGGTGAAAAATAGCAGAACTTCAAGAATAAGCCAAGGCAGCAGGCGAACAATGGGCCTGGAGAAATTCTAATTAGCAGAGTTTCTACCCTCTACTTATTTATGTTTTTTTGAAAACTAAAATTACTACTTCCAAATAGTCTCATTACTTTTTATGTTTGGAAAAATATAAGTGCTATTTAAACAGATAAAGAATAAAATACTTTACAACTTAAGCCAGCCATGTAGACCTGGTTTTACAAGATATAAACTTCTCAAATCTTTGTCAAATTATGATAATTAAGGACAATTATCTTTCCACATTATTGCTAACATGAGAGCAGGAAAAACAACATAAAAGACAAACAGAAAAATCCAAGTAAGATTCACAACATCTTGCAAAACAAAATGTAAAATGATGAAAACAATTTTCACAGAACATATACGGAAAGAGACGTCAATATTTTGAGCAGTCTTTTTAGTAAAAGAAACTGGCTGTCTTCTGTACCAAACTTAACTATTTTTAAAAATGTGTTAAGTTTAAAGTTACTATCTACAGAATTGGAACTATCTCAAACACACAGCTGGGACAGCCTATTTCCAGAATAGTTTCTCACAAACTGTTGACTAAGTTTGGATAAATAAATTTTTGCTAAGTGTGGCATATACCAGGTCAAAGAAACCTACTGTAAGAATGCAACTGTTAACAAATGTTTTTACTTAATTTTACTTTTATTTTACTTTGGGTTTCATCTGGCACTGATTACTATACCAAACTTACCAGGCATTACTTACATCTTAGATATCTTTAAGAAAACATACAATTATCTTACTTTTCCCTCCTGACAGTATAGACTGGTATCTCCAGCCTAGTATTCATAATACCTATGCATGTTCTTGGCCTTACTCATTAGATTAGTATCTTGAAAAGTTGTTTTATAATTAAATGCCATCCTAAATATGTTAAGGTAGTTTGTCATTTAAAGGAGGCCCTTTGCAGAAGGCAATGATCACTTTTATTTTAAACATGTAGATTTTGATATAATAGCAATCATTTTAAGCAAAATATACATGTAAACGTATTCTGTATCTAAGAGAATCAGTGTTATAATGTGAAAGGAAACGTCAAAAGTACTCTTTAAGACATTGAAAATGTAGTTCTACAAAAAGGTCTGATCCTAAGAACACAATACAGTGTAGTAAACAAAAGTTCTAAGTAAACATATTCAGAGGATGACAACCTATTTAAAATGCCAAACAGAAAATTCTGAAGCAGAATATATGAAACTGACATATATCATGTATTGTAGTTCATGTATGCTTAAGTGCTTGTCTCTGCTTTAAACGAAATTTAAAATGACACGCTAAAACATACCTTCACATTGTGCATACTCATGATGTTTCCGCAGTCATCCATGTACTGTTTTAGGTCTTTATCCTAAAGAAATACAGCACTTTACTACGTGATACATAGAGAAGGCGTGGCTAATTTACATAATACTATTCAATTTTTAAAAATAACTTGTTTTTTGAGGAAAGATAATGAGCCACATATAATTTAATTAAATGTTAATAACTAAACAATAATGTCCCTGAGGCTGTTGAAAAATCCAATTTGCTATGATTTATTATGGCAAAATTATATACTGAATTTTTAAATGCTTACCAGATACTCAAAGACCAGAGTCAAAGATTTATCTGTGTGAACAATGTCATGTAAGGTTACTATATTTGCATGTTTTAGATCCTTTAATAGTGAAACTGCAAAACAGAAAAAAAAAAAAAAAAGCCAATTATTTAGTCTGTGGTAGCCAGTCTTTAAAAAAATCTTAAGTTTAACATGAATGATTAAGTTTAAGAGTCTCTTAAATTTAAAACAACCCACCAAAGGCATTTGTAGAAGCAATTTTAAGAGACTCAAATGTTTTTCTTTTCTTTTATGGTTCTGGGTTTGATATTTTTAATTCTTAAAATTATCCCCAATATTACATTAACACTCTCCATATCCTCTGTTTCCTCTCAAATGTTACCTTATTGAGACTTGTAAGATTAATTTAGATATAGAGCCCAAGTACCTTTCTCTCCTCTATATTGCTTATCAGATGCCTCAAACCGTTTTCTGGGTAATTTATCTTTTAAAAAAAATTGTATCATTATACAAACATATTTACATCTGTATATATTACTTATGGTTAGCTTTTTCCCCATGCACCAAAATATAACATTTCCCAATGTTAAATATTTGTCTATGACAATGATTTTTAATAAATTCATAGAATTTCATTATAAGCTATACAATAATATACTTAACCAATTAATTCCTTTCTATTAAATATTTCAGCTTTAGATACTAACTCTCCCCCTCAGTCCCCTTCCCCAGGCTTGGTTTTATTGTATTCTTTTTCCACAAATCATACCTTCTCTTATAGCTGTACATGGTGCACCTTCTTCATGTTCCAACCGGATCTCTTTTAATGCCACCAAATTCTCTGTCAATTTACTTCTTCCTTTATAAACTGTTGCATATGTACCCTATAAAATACATTTTTGAAAGACACATCAAAAATACCATGAAAGTCTGTCTATATCATCTATACAAAAAAAAAGAGCACTAATTAAGTTTATAAGCATATGTTAAATTCCACCTTGCAAGGAAAACTCCACCATGATAATAAGTCTTAGTTTTCCTATAGCTAAGAGGACTTTCAGTTCTATATGCACAGCTTCACTAATCTTACAACCCTATAGAGTGCCTTAAAAGTATAAAAACATGAGAGAGAATATTTAATTTATTTTTTGTACTTTGTATGAGAATAATAACTGAATCAATAGCCTTAGAATCAGGGGAACTTTACCTGTAATGGTACATGGAGACTGAGGAAATTAATTAAGCATATTAACTGAACATTGAAAATGTAATTAACATATTATTAAAATTTACCTATTTTCAGACTTCTCAGAATCTTTGTATATATAGCTCTCCTCTAAAAAACAAATATATTTTACAGATTTCTTCTATCATTGCCAGGATAGCCCTCGAGCTCCCTTAAGATTCCTCTACTAATTAATTCTATTCTATTCTTAGCCCTTTCTCATTCTGAGAGGTATATACCATTTCAAATTAGTCAGTAGTATTAGCAAGTTCAAGAAAAACAAGGTCTCATTAGCCAAGAATTTCCTTAACCTTCAGTGAGATGTCTTTATCTTGAAAGACAGTATTTTGATTTTTCTCAAGTTTGAACACATGCAATTTCCCACATAACAGCACAGACAGCAGACTACCAAGAAGCTAACTAACGAGTAACAAATAGATGTCTATTTTGTTACCAAGAAAGCACAATATTCTGTGCTTCAATAAAAGGTTACACGGCTATAAACAATATTCATTTCTTCTCACACTGCTGGCATAATTTCAAGAATTGAAGGGTTTTTCCTTCTAATATTCTGTTGCCTTTTCAGAACAAGATACAATCTTTCAGAAAGCAGTGCTTACTTTTTTTTTCTCCCCAGGTTGGAAAAACTTTTGGACTAACAGAGGACTTTAGATGACAAGAAAAAAAAAAAAGTATCTTACATTTTTAAGATAAGTATTAACTTACCTCTCCAAGCTTTTCCAATTTGATGTAGGTTTCCATTTTTCCAAACCCAATTTCTGACTGAAAGCAAACAATTATAAATTTAATATTCTTAAAATTTCAATTCATCTCCTCCTCAATTTCTGAAACTCTCCTGCTTTGAAGAGTGTCTTGGAATAGAAAAATCTGATTATAATTAAACTGTTGAACATCTGCCAAATTTAAAAATAAAACTTTATAACTGGAACATTTAAAGGTTCAAAACCATTAAAGTACACAATTAACATTGTCAACTCGTCTTTTCTACAGATTAACATTCCGCTATGAAAAAAATTTTTTCTATTTTAAGGCCCTGAGATTTTAAGAAACCACAGGCACTTTAAGATACTAAAGACTTTAACAAAAGATAACTACATGATTTTCTTTTCAACAAAAACTGCAAAATAAATAATTCTTCTACATATTTTCCTTCACCAATCCTTGTGCTTCCTAGGAAGGCCTGCAAACAACAAAATACTATTAATTTCAGGTTTTCCAACCAAAATATAATAATACAGACAACTGCAATTCACTCTAGAAATGGCTAACACAGAAGAAGCAAGTAAGTCTAAATGAGCCCTCACCATCCCCTAAAACAGGCTTTAAAAATGAGTTCTCTGAACCATTGCTTTTAAGCCTTGAGCTTTTTTTGCCTATTTTGTATGGAGTAAACAAAGAAGGTAGATGGAATACATTCAAATATGTAATAGAAACTCAGTATTAAAAAAAAAAAAAAACTAAAACTAAACAAAAAACCCTAACACTGAAGATTTAGGAAAAAAGAAAAAACATATAGTGATAAAAAGTTAGGGACTGAAAGAGCAGAAATAAGAAAAAAAAAACTAAACGGAAGAGAGTAAAAATTTTTCTTAAATTGATTTCTCATAAGAACTCCTTTGTAGATAGTGGAAAAGGCAATAATCTAAAAATCAACTTCTCACTTAGAGAGCTATACTAATGCCCATAAATATCCAGGGAAAGGAAATAAAGTTCTTATATATATAACCTCAACTCTTAAAGAGTCTATAAATAATGCTGGATCATTAAATACTATGTTACAGTCAATTTCTGGTGGTTCAAATATACAATTTTTTTCTGGTGTTGAATAAAAAAAAAGATACCTGACAATTTGACTTATCACTCACCACTTTCAACAACAGGATAAACTGCCCAAAGTTAATGGCCAAAAACAGCACAGGACTGTCAAAGGAACTGCTTTTATCTTTCTGTTACAAGGATATATATCACTTTAAAAGCCATGAGGAAAATGGCATATGCAACAGTACTTGATTCAATTTTGGTAAAAACTGTGGTCACAGGTAGTATTATTGAATGACCGAAAAACTGCTTCTTTTTGCGCTCTTTAGGACTTTTTTCTGTATATGGTATTTTCAAAAAAATTTAATTAAAAAAGTGAGATTTTGTACCATATGATACTTATATGTGGAATCTTAAAAAAAAAAAATACACAAATGAACTTACTTACAAAACAGAAACAGACTCACAATAGAAAACAAACTTATGGTTACCGGGGGGACAGGGGGTGGGAAGGGATAAACTGAGAGTTCGAGATTTGGAGACACTACTATATATAAAATAAACAACAAATTTCTACTGTACAGCACACTGAACTATATTCAATATCTTGTAGAACCTCTAATGAAAAAGAATATGAAAAGGAATATATGTATGTATTCATATGATTGAAAGATTATGCTGTACAACAGAAATTGATGCAACACTGTAAATGGACTATACTTCAATTAATTAAAAAATTAATTTTAAAAAAAGGTTAGATTTTGGAACCATCATGCACCATCCACTCATGTACTGTCTTGTATATGGCTCACAGGTATTAAGTCCTTGCTTTCTATTATAAATAATTATGCAGAATAATAAAATACTACAATAGACAGTATTTTCCAAATACAAATGGACTTTTACATTTAAATTTTAATATGGAAAATGTGGCAAAAAGCCCACTGTCTGGTACATGAGCACCTAATTCTGAATAATCTTTTAGTTCTGTATGTTTTTTTTATAGTCCATCTTTTTTTTTATGATCTTAAATAACTCTTTAAGAAAGGGCTAATTGCCATGGTCACACAAACTATAATAGAATGTTTATTTTCTTATACCTATCTCTAGAATTCAGGTGCTTAATTAAGTTCACAAATAGGGAATTATTTTGCCATGAATTTGAAGATTTGTGTCACATTTTTTAAAGAAGGGGAAAAAACCTATATTGATAATGGAAACTAGTATAAACAACAAAAAAGTCATTATCTGTAACAATGAGAAGCACAAAGAAAAATACGACTGCAAGCTAGGAAATTTTTCTTATCAGGAATTGGGAAATTTTCTTATTCATTCTTTTATCTTAAGTGAATAAATATTAGCATGCCCTTAAAACATCAAATACACTTTGGTCCAATGATGGCTATGACAAAAATGTTGAAGTTTGCTTTGAAGAGTATAAAAATAAACTACAAATTCAAGACTGTGAAGATAAAAATGTAGAGATTACTATATTATATAAAGTATATAAGGAATAAACTGTAAGAGGTGCATCAAAAATTTACGTTACCAACAGTCTCTCTTTAGAGAAAGAAATTTAGTGAGATCATTAAAATATGTTTAAAGTCTGCTTTTTAAAGAAGGTAAATACTGGAATTTTCTGCCAGAACCCAATTCAAAGAGTAAAGTGTACCCCACCTCACCACATTTTAATGATTTCCAGCATTAAGGATTTAATCATTACATCCAAATATTACTTACTGAATCTTTAAATGGAATTTCTAGAAAATTTTGCTTGCATTTTTATCTGCTGAACATGACAAGATTAACAATAGATATAATGACTAGCTTGTTGACATGCTCTCCTACAGAAATTATTCAGAGGACAGAGAACAAAGCTCATTTATTCAACATTTACCAAGCACAATGTTAGGTACTGGGGATACAGTAAAGAAGACAGATATGATTACTGCTTTCATGAGTTCCCAACCTAGACTGAGTTTCTCTTAGATTACATTAGAATATTTTTAAAGTTTCATAAAAATAACTAAAATTAAAAAAATAGCTAAAGGAATGGAACAATAAGCTTTATATCATAATACAACATAAAAATCTTAATTTTGCTTTCCACACAAATAAAGACAATTTGTTTTCTGATACTTCTTTGCTCTAGGAGAATATTTGGCTTTTTGAAAAAGCAGGCAAATTCCTGCTTAAATAGCTCTTGTACATTAATAAGCACATGCAAATTAAAAAACAAAAACAAATGGTAATTTATAATAGCCTTCCTATAGTTCCGTGTAACTTCTAAGTAGTATCAAGCATTATTGGGTATTTCTTGATTACTTTGGCTCTAGCAATATAATCACTGTATCAAAGTTATAAAGATATATTAACATGCTGGCAATGTAGTTCTAATTGAGCTTCAAAACAAATGAAATATGTGCAGAAGTTCTACAGATGCCATTCTAAAAGTGAATGTGTATATAAGAAACACTGGGAGTAAAGGAAGATTTTTCAAACACCCATTTCCCTACTCGTGAGAATTACTGACTTACTGTTACTGATAGAAATGTGTTCTGTCTTAGATATGTGGGAGGAGAAAAGAGACTGAGAACCTCTATTCTACTCGGTCATTCTGTCTTACAAAAACTTGCTGTTAGCATTATCATAATACTACCTTAACCTTGTCCAAAATATGCCAAAGGTAAATTATGTTGTAGGTGAACTCTAATCTCACTTCATAATTTATTATCAAATTATTACACCACATTATTTATTATTTCTGAGAGACATCAGGGTTTGACACCCTATTTTCTCCCCTGCTTTTAGAAATAAGGACTACATATGATCTATATTGGTAAAGTTATGAATGAGGAATCCAAAACTCATTGTTTAGGAAGAAGCAGATTCTTAAAATGCATATAATCTATAATTTCAACAAAATAAAACAAATTTTCATATATAGACTTAGTCTACTAAAGTTGCACTTAACACTCCTACAAACCCCCCACGGGGCACGCCGTCATTCTAAGTGTTGACAGTGCTCTTATCAATCTTGACTATCCACATATGGGCTGTCCCATAGTGTAATGTTTAACGAAATATGTTAAGAGTTAGAATATTCTATTTCTTATCAACCATGAATGAATATTAAACAATACTTCACCAACCCAATAACCAGTATCTATAACATGAGATAGGATGACTAACTGTAATGTGGTGTCCTGGATGGCTTTCCTGGGTAGGGGAGAATATTAGTGAAAAACTAGGGAAATCTTAATAAAGTATGGAGTTTAATTAACAGTAATTTATCAATACTGGTTTTTTTTAGTTGTGATGAATGTACTAAAGTAATGTAAAATGTTAGTAACAGGGGTAACTGGGTAGTGGTATATGGGAACTCTCTATATGATCTTTTAAAATGTTCCTGCAAATCTGAAACTTTAAAATTAAAAGTAAGTAAGTCAAAAGTTAATAGGAAATATTCAGCAAGAGAGGGAGACTAACTACGAGTGAATAGGTGTAACAAATATTCTAAACATCCTGAGGAAATGGGACTGGAAGGACAATTCCTCAATATTAAAAAAAAAAAAAAAAAAAAAAAAAGGAAAGAGTAGATTGAGTATAGCTGTAGGGAAATTTGCACAGTTGTTATTCAGACAACGAGAGGGTTTCTGGTTAGTGACTTCTCTCTTGTCTATCATGTAGTGGGACAAATCACATGCTTAGCATGAGAAAGGAAGAATTATCCAGAGAAATACAAATAGGCAAGTGATACTGAGGATCCAACTGAGGTTGATGATCATGAACTTCTTGAAGAACCAATCAGCCCTACTGCATGTCTTTCCCCACCAAAGATCAATTCTGTGACTTCTCACTTCTTACTCAAAGGATCTGTTATTTTACTACTATATTTACTATACATTGCTATTGAAAATATGCAAAGTTTTATCCTTTTAGAAAGTCAGAATTTTATATTTTGTCTTGAAAAAATTTTTTTTATATAAAGAATATATTATCCATGGAAACATGAGCACTAACAAATGTGAAGAATATTTTCCTTTTCCCATCTTTTTCATTCCATAATCCTTTATTATTCCCTAATCCTTCCTCTTCACGTATAAACCTAAGGATCTGAAGAATAATTTTTAATATACTTTAAAAGAAACCATGCTTTAGTAAGACAGATAAATAATAAAAAATAATAAAAAGGATTCATCAATAGCATGATTAATCTGAAACCTATAAGCCATTTCAGATCAAAAAACAAGGGAAGTGGATAGGAACACTAACACAATAAAAACTCCAGTCACTTGATATTCATTAGAGGGCACTGTTTTCCTTAATTTCATGTACATTGAAAAAGAGAGGTCTTAGATGATAGTTTGGTGATTAAATCATACCTTTAGTCCTAATCTGAACACTTTCAAAATTTATCCTAAGTACCATTCTTTAACAAAAATCGGTAACCAAAGAAAACTTTCAACCACGTAATTAAATAACAAAGTTATGTGTATAAAAATGTCTTCAGCAGTGATGCAAAACTGCTGATTATAAACCTATACCAAAGTCAAGTTGGCATTACACTTTAACCTATATATGTTGGTGAATGTCAAATAATGTGCTCATATTATATATAGCATTAAGTAATTTTATTCTTTAAAATATGTAACCAAAACAGAAGTTGTTAATGGATAAAAACATTCCACAATACAATATGTAAAAAGAAGATAATAACAAGTTGTTACTGTTAGCAACCCAGGACTCCTCAACAACTGCTCCTTCTTCAGACACAAAGTTTAAGTGGGTTCCAGGTCCTGCCTATTTTATCTCTACACAGTCCCTAGGACCTAGGTTCTATTTTCCATTTCCACATGGCTGCTACATCATTCCTAATTGTGAATAAATTCCTAATTCAGTTCCCTGTCTCTAGTCTTTCTCTCCTTCTATTTCATCGTTTACACTTTTCCTGAAGCTATGGTTATGAAAAAAAGTATGTGACCATGTCAGCTCTTGTTTAAAAAAATACATTTGAGTCCTTTAAAAAAAAAAAAAAGGGATGAAGTCCAGACTCCTTGGCCTGACATCTAAGGCTGTTTACAGTCTAGCTCTATCCTATCCTTTCAAGCCCCATTCTTTAACATTATTCTTTATTTACCTTTCATATCAGTTATTATTTCCCCCAACATAATCACATTCATACCTCCAGGTTTTTAGTATATGAAGTTTCCTCTGTTTAGAACACACTTCTACTAATTGTCAATCTGACAAATTCCTACCCATTTTTCTAGAGCCAGCTCAAACATTATCACCTCTTTAAGCCTGTGATGTGCAAAGATACTTAACTTGCTGCCTCTTTTGTTGTCCCACAGTACTTTATATATACTTCTACTATAGAATTAAAGTCATCCAAAACAGATTCCACATACACAATTACTTGAATTTATGTCCAAGGTGACAATGCAACAAGGAAAGCTGTCTTTTCAATAAGCAGTGCTGGATCAACTGCTACATATATCTGCAAGACATATAACTGACAAAGGTCCTTCATGTGAAATGTATAAAGAATTCCTAACAAATCAATAAGAAGGCAGAAAGTCCAATAGAAAAGAGATTAAAAAAAAAAAGCATAAATACAAAACAGAAAGACTCACAGACATAGAATACAAACTTGTGGTTGCCAAGGGGGTGGGGGGTGGGAAGAGATAGACTGGGATTTCAAAATTGGAGAATAGATAAACAAGATTATACTGTATAGCACAGGGAAATATATACAAGATCTTATGGTAGCTCACAGAGAAAAAAATGTGACAATGAATATATATATTTTCATGTATAACTGAAAAATTGTGCTCTACACTGGAATTTGACACAAAATTGTAAAATGATTATAAATCAATAAAAAATGTTAAAAAAAAAAAAGAAAAGAGACAACAGACTTGAGGAGTTAATTCAGAAAAGAGGGTATCTAAATATATCTAAATGGCCATTAAACCTTAAAAAGGTGTTCAACCTAAGCTATCTGGAAAATGAAAAATAAAACCACAATGAGATAGCACTATATGCTCACCAGAAAAGTTAGAAAATTTTTAAAAAGGAGAAAAAAATATCAAAACTGGCATGGAGAGTGACCAAAATTATCATATACTGGTGATGGGAGTGTAAAATGCTATAATCACTTCAGAAACTGTTTTGACAATATCTAGGAAAGCTGAAAGTATACAATCTGATCCAACAATTCTACTCCTAGGTATGAGGCCAAGAGAAATGCTTACATATGTTAACCAAAACACGTACATAGGAATGGTGACAGAAGCATTATCTGGTAATAGATAAAACTAAAAACAACCCAAATGTAAATGTCTATCAACAGAAGATTGGATTAAGTATATTATACTCACACAGTGGAATATCATGCAATAAAATAACAAGTGAACTATATACATGCATTAAGCTAGATGAAACACAAGTATAACACTGAGCAAAGGAAGTCAGTCACAGAATACATACTGAATACTTCTATACACAGTAAGATACATACTATATAATATATATATACTTGTATAAATATACATCTATATTTATATAAAATATATTTTAATAATTTGCATACTCATAATTAAAAGTTCAAAAGTTCAAGAAAACAGAAAAAATAAAAGTATTTTTAAAATAAATAAGATTATATATGTAAATGATAAAAAAGCCTCTCCTGATATTAAAATATACTATAAACATAATATAAATGAAACAGTGAGAAACATAAGTAAAACTACTCTTTGGCATTAGAAGGCAGGGATAATGGCTAAAGTTGAAGAAGTGAGGGTAGAAAGTGAACAGAGAATTGGCAGAAGGGATTTTGTGGGATTTTGAAATTTTCTTTTATTTATCTGGATACTGTTTACACGTTATGTTAACTTCGCAAAAATTCATGGATCTATACAATTATGGCTTATGTACTTTTCTGTATATCTAAGTATATATTAATACATATCTATATATCTAATACATATATATCTAGCATATATCTATAAAATTTATCAAAAAATAAAGTACAGCTTAAATTCTATTCCAATATGCATCTTTAGACCCTTAAGAAGGGAAAATGATAAAAATTCAGAAAGCAATGTAATAAACTTAAGCTATTTAACAATTAAAAAAAATCAATATAAAACATTTACACCAAGAAAGTCAAACAAGCAGATCTGATGGTATAGATACAGGAGACTTAAAAACTTACTAAGGAAGCTCTACGAGACCTTCGGCTCATTGGTTGATCAAATGGTGGGCTATTTATCTGCAACTTTTCAAGATATCCATCAGGTATCCTGATATCTGCAGGTAGTGATAACCGCTTATTTAAATCCTTTAAAAAAGCAGAAAAAAAGGTATTTGTAGGTAACAGAAAAGAGAAGGGCATTTGACTTAGAAATTCATGGGTTTTAATATATTATTTCTTAGTGATAAGTAACTAAAGTTTTATTGTGGTTGCAAAGTTATTTAAATTGATTATATATAATAATACTGAATGCAAATATATTTACAGTAAGCAAAAGTATAAAATATAGTTTTAAAGAAATGGTATCCTGCAACCCAGTTATTTCTGAGTCCTCTGGTTGAAAAATTCAACAGGGAATTTATTTTGACATTATTACACCATATAGTAGGAATAGGGAAAGGCTCCCGTAAGATGTGATTGGTGTAAATAACTAACCAAGTGGATATTGTATGATTTCGTATGCAACACAGTAAGACAACTGAAATACTTTATTATTGCCAAGACAATGGAAAGAAGTAAATAAAAGGCATTTCCATTTCAATTAATTATAGAACGTGAACTGGGAGAAACATATAAAGAGATCTTGCATATATTGTAACACTAAGAAACATAAATCCTATCAAAGTAAATCCCTACTATTCATAACAGTAACTAAACCATGAAACAAAATTGAGATGTATAGGAACTGTATAGTTATTGAAAGACATATAACTTTAGTACAGAAACCATGTTCTCAAATAAAAAGATAATGGTTCTCCCACATTAATTTTATATTTTACATAACCCTAAACAAATCAAAATATGATAATTTTGGGAACAAATGTTCAAAATTTGTCTGGAAGAATAAATACAAAGTATTCTAAAATAAGTAAGAATATATATGTGTATGTGGGGATGTTAAGAAATAAGTCTTTTTCGATATTAAGTTATATCATAAAAAGAATATAGTCAAGAGTGTCACCTTTGGGGAAAAAAATAATACCCTAATCATCATTAACTCAATAGCACTGAAAAAAGTAATGATGTTTTTATTTCAAAAATGTTCAATTTTTTTGAGAAAATTATTTTAATCTACAGTTTATACCAAACTAATAGCATTCACAATCAACTTCTGTCCCTAAGGTTATAAATAACATTGACAAAGATAAGGAAATGAGCTCTTTGTTTTTTTAACATGGAGAAATAACTTATATGTGCTAGAGATTAAAAGGTATAATAAACCATAAATGAAATGATATCCATATTTATTAACATAAAGCAACAAAAAAGCTAATGCTCATTTTATGTATAACTTTTGAAATCTGAAATAAAATATTTATAAAACATGAAGCATCCAAAGTTCAAAAACATAATTAAAATCATGTTCTAAAGAAGACTTTGCTAATGTATCATGCTGGCTTTCTAGAATTTTTGAAAATTCACATTTCCCTTACAGAGACCCTACATAATGTTTTGCAGAATGTTAAATGTAACTAATGTATACTAGGCTTAGGATAGTAGATAATAAGAAAAATAAATTCACAGACTAGTTTTTACTAATGCAAAGAAACAACTTTCTCACAGGTGTCATTTGTCTTCATGAAAATTTTCAAGTATTTTGTTTGGTATATATATATATGTGTATATATATATATATGTGCATATATATGTACTTATACACACAAACACGTATTTTTTAAATGGTACCTCCATTGAGATCCGTCTATGTATACGATTTCTAAGACAAACACCCGTAGGTGACTGGACCTCATCAGACGATGTCCCAGAAGCTTGGTCACTCTCACCATCTGATCCCATTTTTAGATTTTCATGAACAATGTCTATATCAAAAAATGAAACATTATTTATCTTAGAAGAGAAGTATTAAATTCTACTGTATCACATAATTTAGTATCACTACAGGTAAGATGTAGATAGCCAACAAGTAAAAATCATAGAAAAAAAGTCTTTTACATTCTAGGTGCCATAGGTGTTTAATCAAAACAACTTGAATGTCTTAAAACAGTAGTAAGAAATCCTTTTATGCTCTCAGATTATGAAAAGTTACTTTAAAAAACTAAAGTTATTATCCAATAGTTGAACAATAAAATTATACACTGTGAAAATAACTCTTGAGGATTAGTCAGTTCTCTTTTTCCAAATCTGAAAACTGAGACCATGAAAGGTTAAATGACTTTCAAAGGTCACACAGATGGAAGCAAATCTAAAATAGAAACCTGATCTTTTGTCTTATATTTACTTTAGTACTCTTTTCATTAAATAATGTGCCATTGGGTCTAAAGCCAAATAAGCTGGTTCTTTTAAAAAACTGTTTTTAAGCTGCTAATGCAGCTCCCACCCCCCACTGTTAAAAAACAACTCAAAAGTATTCACTGAGTATTTACTTTGTACCACAATTACAAAACAAGTACTGCAACATCTATTGGGGGCCAAAATATATTTCACTTACAATACAAAATGGGTTACGGTACTTAGTAGGTGGCTCAACAAATATTCCAATGAACTAAATATTAACTAAAAATCAAAGAATAGACTAGATAACTGGACCTTTTCTTTCAAAGGAAATGCTATATGAAATATTAACATGTGAAACACATAAGTCTTTTATAACTATAAATTTGAACTTTAAATGAACAGTAGTTGCTTATAAAATATGAGAACTGTTTAAATTAACAAAAAATTGAACTCCAGGATCTCATCAAATCAGTCTTAGAATTCATACATTTCTGTATTTTGTCTTGGAAACACATCATTGAGAAAATTTTTACTCACACTGATAAGCAGCTGCAAATAGTAATGGTTTTTAATAGATCAATATGTAATTTAAGAATACACTTCAATTACACAGAGATTTCTGCAAAAATTTTTATACTTAGATGTGAACAAAAAAATTAACCTGGCAGTAAAAGTCAATGTATTAGGTGACTGATTCCTAATCTGATAGTATCTAACACATCTGAGGCCAAGCATTCTTTTCTGTCACATATTCAAAGTGTTAAAGATAATTTAATCATGCCTTCCATTTCCAGCAAAATCTAAGAATCCTCCTTCCTCAATAAAATGTTGAATAAAATATAATACTTTAAAATGTAGAGCTAAATTTGCATGAGTGTATTCTTAATATCTAGGAAGCAAAGACAAAGAGAACTGAAAGCCCAAAGCTGTTATGCATAAATTGACTCTGTCACTTTCTTGGGAGGGGTTTCTTTCTCTCTTTCTTTTTCTTTTTCTTTTTTTATTGAGTAATAGTCATTTTACAATGTTGTGTCAAATTCCAGTGTAGAGAACAATTTTTCAGTTATACATGATCCTACCTATGGGAGGGGTTTCTGATCTTGGTAAGAAGGTACCTGGGTTTAGCTGCCACACTGGGATAAAAGATGAAGCCTCAGGTGTCCGAACTGCAAATGAGAGCTTCCTATAGAAAGGTACAAGACTCTCAAAGTGCTACATCTTTAGTAAATGGCAGACTTTAAAAAGAAATCTGCTCTATTACACAAGGACTACAAAGGAGCATACTAATCTCAGACCATGAATAAACAGTTGGGTACCATCTGACTCAACCAAGAAACTGCTCATGCCATTAATGGGCAAGTGTAGTTCTGACATGAATACCAGTTAATATTTTCATTTCATTAGTAAGACAAAAGGGAAATAACAAAGGCTTATTTCAAAACTTCACTCATTTGTCCTTGGTATGAGCAACTTCTTTACTAAATTAGGTAATAGTTTTTCAATAACAGAATAACATTTGCTTCTCAAATGACGTACTTTTTGTGTAATTCACAATGTAACAGCTATAGACAGACACAAAACACTTTTAAATTTAATCTGCATTACTAACATTTTCAACATCACTTTCTTAAATTTAGACCAAGGATCAGCATATGTGACCTGTTTTTTGTATGGCCCTGAGCTAAAAATGGTTCTTGGACCTTTAAAGGATTATTTTAAAAAGAATATGCAACAGAGACCACATATGGCCCACAAAACCTAAAAATTTTTTACTATCTCTCAGAAAAAGTTTGCCAATCCCTGGCCTAGACAATCAACAAAACAATAAATTAAGCTCTGATCTGAAGTGTTTTCTCCAGCTTCTGTGAGGTAGATAGTCCCTCCATGGTCAGCCTCAAGCTACCAACATGGCATCACCAAACACATAGTTGAGATATGTATATACCATTACATAAGTATTTTGACTATATATACACACAATAGAAATAAATAACCCTCAAAGCATAAGCTATTGCCTTTACCGTTGTAAAGTGTAGTAAAATAACTAGGAAATAATGACTTTTAAGTATTCAGTAACTTTGTTTTTACTTTAGTTTACTTAACTATAAGTTTATATTATTTCAATTTTATTAACGGCTATGTTAAACAACCAGTTTGCAATTTCTGAAAATTTAACAATTATTTCTCATGAACTAGTGTGAGCCAACTCTCGCTCCCCATTCTCTAGGATTACGCCTATAGGGATAAAGGGTACATACATTTCCCATAGATAAAACCCCGGGCAGATAGAAGCTCATACTCCCAAGTAGTCAGCACTACTGCCTTTCTAGAATCTTCCATCTTTCTGCTATTTCTCTTATTCTCAACTTGATTTTTATCTTACAAGACAAACTAGATAATAAAAGTTGGCTGACTTCCATACAATTAAAACCTAGCTATGGACATGACCTACAGTCAGAATATTAAAAAAAAAAAAAAAAAAAAAGAAAGAAAGAAAAGAAAACCAGACAAATTACCTAATCTGCTTCCATTTCTGGGCATTGCCATGAAGGAGCCAAGGCTTCCTCCAATAACGCTATGTGGTCTCCGCAATGGGGGCTTCTTGAAGGACCCTGTGTACTGGTGGAGGAAGGAATGCATACTGTGAGAGGTTGGAGGCCTGCCATTCTTCACAATAGGCTCTGTGGTTCACAGTATCCAAAAATCATTCATTCCATTGACAGCCCATGATCCAGGATCACATGAGAAGGATTAAGAAAGCAAAACAAAAAACAAAACAAAAGGTTATAAAAATAGAGATCATTACATTTAACCTCATTTCTTTGGCCATCTATATAAAGTACTAGAATTAAAATAATTTCTTTGAAAAAATACAGAAAATACTTTTAATATTTGGAATTAGTCTATTATCTTAATCATGCATTTTTAATAATCAAAATTGGTTTTAATATAAACAAAATTACTAGTATGGTCCACAAGTTTTTGATCCATTTGTTTATTTTAATACATCTCAAGATTATTTCCATAATTCTACATTTGCTGATTGCCTCGTATATGTCTTATGATTAGGCATGCTATAGAATATAAGAGACATGGTCTTGGCCTGAAGGAACTTATATCCCTATTTACTACACATTCAAAGAAGTATGTCAGTTAGTAAATAAAACAGACATACTTACGCACAAATCAATATAGAGGTTCTGAAATTTATCACCCCAAATTTGGGATTTTTTAAGAGTTTTTTTTAAAATCACAGACCTATAACCAAGCAGACAAATTACAAAAATATAATACTTATCATTATTAAATTATAAATAAAAAATAGTATGTAAAGGGAAGTTCTGTTTTATACTGTTTACAGAAAATCTCATGACTCCTTTCCACCTCCAAAGAAAAGCTCTTATAAACAATAAGGACATGTTGTCTTCTGTGACATTTAGTCTTCTGTATTAGAATTACAGTTTTACTGGTAGTAATCAAGGAATTTTAAAAGGAACTGGACTTCTCTGAGTATCCTCTCCTCTAACATGCAGTCAGCTCTTCTTTTGTAGCTGATAATCAGGAGTAAAGATATCTCCTGATCATGGGATTTCTCTACCTGTAAAGGTTTATCAGATACCAAGAACAAGTTGGCAAGAGGAAGTAGCTTTAAACCACAGAACAAGAAAAAGGCATGGGCTAAGGAAAAATGAGCCAAGAAGGTCTACCTGTGCCTCTACTGATAATGGCTGCCTAGAAGGAGAGAGAGGATGGGGCAAAAAGGTCCTCGAGGATCACAGACGGCCTAAGTCACCTAACCTGGGTAGAACAGCAGACTGGAGATAGGGGGAGGTGCCTAGTAATGCAGAACTTGGGTCCAAGTCCCATGGCTTGTTCATGCCTTGGCAATAGTTAGCTGTTCAAAGATTTGGAGACCTTAACTTAAGCCTAGTAAAATAAACAATGATTTAATAATGAATGGGGAAAGGGTATCTGATATACATGTACAAATCAGTTACAAACACTTGGGGATATAAGTTAGAACTATAAAAAATATCTTCTCTTCTAGACTATATTTCATATCTGGAATCATAATGAAATATATAAATATTCTGCCTAGAGACATTTTAGTTGTTCAGTAAAGTTATTCTGGGGAATAGTTTTAAAATCCTGGGGGATATTGCTAAAAACACACACAAAAAAACAAAACAAACAAACAAACAAACAAAAAACCACATTCACAATTATTCAGGGGATATTTATTGTGTGCTTACCATTTGACAAGCACTATTCCAGGCCCTAGGCATGTAGAGGTAAACAAAAAAAAGGTACTACTTTTTGAAACTGTAAAATCTACTGGAGAGGAAAACAAAAAGAAACTAACAAATAAGAAAAATACCAGATAATGATAGGAAATATGCAAAAGATTAAAATAGAGAGATGTAACAGAAAATAAATGAGTAATTATTTTACACTGGATATTTTTTTAAAGTTCTCTCTGTAGAGGCATTTTTAACAGAGATATAAATGCAAGAAAGAGCCAGTCATGAGAAGATGGGGGCATGGTGGGTTAGAAGATATTCCAGACAAAGGGAAAGGGCACTGCAAAAGTCAACGTGTAGCAAAGAGTTTAACTTGTTAGAGAAATGGTCCTCAAACTTTTAGCATGTTTCTGAATCATCTTCACAGACTTGTTAAAACATAAGATTTCTGGGCCTCCACCCACAGACTTCCTGATTTAGTAGGTCTGGCATGGAATCCAAAAATTTACATCTCTAACAAATTCCCAGGCGATGCCGACGTTACTGGTTCAGGGATTATACTTTTGAGAAGTATGTGTTAATGTGTTAGAGGGAACAGAAAGGAAAGCAAGTGCAGCTGTAGTAATAATTGTGGGTGGAACAGTGTTATTAAGCAAGGTCAGAGAAGACAGAGAAGACAAGTCAGTTTGTATGTCACCATAAAAGTCTAAATTTTATTGAGACTGGAAGCAGTTATGGTAGCTCTGAAACAAGTAATATGATTTGATTCACATTTTAAAAATATCACTCTGAGGGGTCAGGGATAGTGGGAGGCAAGGAGATAGGCATCTCTTTGTGGCAGTGGAATAGCTCTACCTGATTGCAGTGTTGGTGACATGAATCTACATATGTGATGAAATGACACAGAACTATACTTACACTTTATTCCAGTGCCAATTTCCCAGGTTTGATTATGTTCTATAATTACAGAAAATGTAACCCAAGGCGGGGGGGGGGGGGCTGAGAGAAGGGTACAAGGGACTTCTCTGTACTATCTTTGTAACTTCCTTTGAATCTATTAATTATTAAAAATTAAAAAAAATTTAAAACATCACTCTGGAGAACAGATGATACAAAAACAACAGAAAAGGAGAAGGAGACTACCACAGTACCCTAAGCAACCAATGATGGTGGCCTGGACCAGGATGGAGAGAAGCAGCTAGATATAGGATATATTACACAAAGGCAGAACCAAAAGGCCAGCAGACATAGCTGTGAAGTTACTTTCATACACTCTCCCCACTCCACCCCAGCTTTTAGTGATAACCTATATTAAAAACATTTATCCAACGAAAAATTTTAAACCTTCAGCAGAGCAACTATTAAAAATAAATGAAATACTGTATGTGAAAGGACAATAATTAGAATCACGTATCAAGTATACAAATGACTATCTTTAACAGTGAGTTTAAAAAAGTTATTTATGTAGCAAATATGTCAGGAGCTACAATGGCAGAGGAGGGAAGAAAGGGAGAACAGAAAATAAAAGAGTGAAAAGAATCAAGGAAAATTCCTGGATTTTTAGCTTTAAGTGGCTTAGGTTAAGTGAGGGAAGTTGAAATAGAAGCAGATTTGGGGGGAAGGAACTCAAGAGTTCTGGTTTGGTCACATTAAGTTTGAGATCCTTATTAGACATCTATGTGGAGAAGCCAAGTAATCATTTGGGTATCAATCTAAAGATACAGACAAAAACCCTGATTAGAGACAAATGAAATCATAGGACTAGATGAGGTCACCCAAAGAGAGTTTAAAAAAGAATGGGGCCCATAAGAATCACAAAATGTTCTAACATTTCAAGATTATGACAGCAATTAACTGAACAGTTCAACAAAATAATAATACTCCATTTTTAAAAGTAAATGAAACATTTTAAAGCATTATGCTAAGTGAAATAAGTCAGACACAAAAGGACAAACAGTAGTGATTACCAGGGGCTGAGGGGAGGGGACAATGGGGAATTACAGGTGTTTTCTTTTTTTAAATTAATATTCAATCTCAGTTACTTAAAAAACAAAAACAAACTGATGTGCTCAGAATTCTTTTTCTTTGAAGATACTTTAGAAAAAATATTTCTTACACTTCAGTCTGTAAATATTTGTGCAAAAATTTTACTTCATAATTAGGAAAAGCTGTACTGAGTTAAAGCCCGTATGCTCAAATCAATCAACTTTGCAAACTTTCACCCTATTTATAACATACTAAGTATAAATTCAAGATTCCTCTTATCCTGAGTTCAATCCACTGATCAACTTGCAAACACGCTAGTTTATCTGGAAAGGTACTCTAATGTGAACCATAATTATATTATACATCTATAGCTGAGTTAATAAAGCCTTCATAGTATGATTCAATTATCAAAATGACAGGTATAATAGCTTGAATTCTCTTTGGATGGAGGTAGAATCTATATGAGTAGGAGTGTATGTACATATTCATATAACCAAATGAATTATAATTTTTCCAACATTTTTATAGTATTATCCTCATTCATGTGTACTCTCCCATTTGATTTGTTCTGGAGTATGCACTGAGACCCACCTACCTAAATATAATGCAAGAGTAAGAGGATTTTGCTCATACAAATAACTAAACAAGAGACAGGAGATCAAAAATTGGTTCAAAGGTAGTTTACTAGGGGAAATTATAAACTATATTCTTCTTTCTCCCCAAGTTAGCACTGCCACTATATGGCTGTTAAACAAAGAACACCTGCATCACACACGTGTTATATCGTATGTGAGAAGATGATTTAAAAAGTATAATCTATCTCTTCTCATTCATTAAATCATAATCTGATGAAGACTGCATGTATTACCTATCTTAGGAGCTTTTTTGGCTCCAAGATAAACCCCATAAAGAAAGAATATGTTGGAACTAGCTATCAGACACTGAGAGATGGCCAAAAAGGTACAAAATTTTTGTGAAAGCTGTTAATAAAATCCATGTGCTGTTACACACAGGGAATAAGCAACAGCAGATTATAACTCTGAGACTGCCTATGCTACCAGCAATCTCTGCAACCCAAGAGGAATCAGTGTCTGTAATGGCATCTTCACGTATCGGAAAACTTGAGGAAACTCAATTCAGTGCTACTTGTTCATATTACTATTATAATAAAAGTAAGTTTTAATAAAGTAATATTTTGAAAAAATATTTAACATTTCACTATTCATTATAAATTAAGCATGTTTAAAGACAGTTAATACTAGAATATTCCAGAAAATATGCCATGAATCTAAAATATTAATTAGCTCTCCAAAAAGTATGTACATTTTCTTTGACTCACACTCTTTCTTTTTTTAAAGAAGTTTGTCTTGTTGTCAAATACTCAGTCAAGAATGAGTCCCAGAAACCATCTATCAAGATGTATTCTGCGCTTATTTTACTCCTGAAAATCAATGGCAAATAGCTGGCAAGACTCTTGGATCATAAGAGCAAACATACAGGGCTTAATCAATACCAAGAATTCAAAGCCGATGTGAGAGAGAATTAAGGATTTTGCTCCCGGCAAGAGGAATAAAAAGGAAGACATAAAATCATCTTTGAGATTTGATCAAAATATAAAATATTTTCCTCCTACATATAAGTAAATCATATCCAAATTATTATTTTATTATTTTCTACTGAACCCATCTGTTTCCTCTCCCATAATATGAGCCAGATAACCTTGAGTAGAAGTAATGACCCTTCTGAGGAGAAGAGATAAACTGAAGCTTACATAGGATAAATTACTTACCCAGAGTCATAAAACTAGTAAGTGTTTAAGTATGTTAATGTATCTCAAATTCCAACCCATGATTTTTAACTTAAAGTCCAGAGCCCTTTCCATTATACCTTTCCCTCTCTCTCAACAAGTTCATTTCACATTTCAGCCAGAGTAGCTGAGGGTATTCATGCTCTCATCCATTGCCACAAACCTCTAACAGAAAGAGTTTCAAGGACAGGCAAGGAAGGCCAGAGAATCTTCACATTATGACACACTGGCAGCCATTCCTGTAAGCTCCTTCCTGGTTATTATTATGACATCCCTCGGGCTATTTCAGTTTTGAATATGTAGCCTTGTTCTACAGATTTCATCAGGATTTTGTATTTTAATCCATTTGATTTAACAAGTTCTTTTTATTTTCTATCAACATCTTGTACTACTACCTTACATTGTAAAAGGAACTGTCAAACACGTGAAACATTAGAGAGTACTCAATACTATGGATAGATTTTTTGGCCAATAAAAAAATAAGAAAATAGCATGATTCACTCATGTGATAAACCCTGTCATTTATGTAGATTGTCAATATGCATATATAATATTATGAAACTATGATGAAGCTTCAAACAGGAATTTCACAAACTTACCATGCACTTTGAAGCTGTATTAACTTTGATTATAAGAATAACAAAAAATTTATATGTTAATTTTAAAATAGTTACTTAACAACCAGGATAAGGTATTCTTATTTAAGAACCAATGAAAAATGGAAAGATAAATGGAATAGAGAAATCATCACGGTTAGAGACCAGGTACAGGTACCACTGTTGAAATAAGGATGGAACATTACAATAATCAAGCAAAAGTTACTGAACTAGGGAATGAGACAGAAATAAACAAAAGAAAACTATTAGAAACTAATCAGGAAAATAAATTTACATTTGATTTATAAAGTAATTAAAGGGAGAAAGTATCTCTCCTCCTGTCCCCACTCCCCGAATATTTACCATTATCCTTGCTGCTGTTTTCTTCAATAGTCATTTGTTCAGCCAATTCAGACAACGATTCATCGATAGTCTGGCTTCCTCGAAGTGTGAGGGATAGCCTTCTCTTAAATTTTTTCATCCTATCTATTGAATGTGACTTGAAAAATCCTGAAAGAATAGAACAGAGTGAATATAAAATTAAGCTTGAATATCTTACAGCTCAAAAATGTCATTCTGAGTTTACTGGGAATCTTCACAATAAGAATAAAATGAGGAATTCTCACTTCCACCAAATATCACACCATTTTGAAAAGTCTGCAGACCATGCACCTGCCTCTTATCCTAGATGACAAATAAGAATAAAATAATAAACTGCAGCAGACATGTTATTACAGAATCAATTCATATAACATAGAAACATCCCATTCTGACCATTTGAAAAGTGGTCAGTCCAAAATGCCTTGTACTATAAATGCAAAAATACAAACTGGATTTTAAAGACCTGGTATTTTAAAAGAAGGTTAAAAAAAAGTTATATATATGATTTTTAAAAATTCTAGACATTTGATTAAGTAAAATGTATTACTAAAATTCTACTAATTAAATATACCTGTAAAATACTTTTAAATTAAGTATGGTGCTCACATTATCCTTCTTTTGGACAATGCCAGTATAGAGTGCCAAGCAAATCTTGGTGGTTTTAAATGAGTACAAAAAAGGTGGGGGGGGGGGAGCACATTAAGTCTGAACTTTTCTTCGTACAATGCATTTGAACAATATATTAGGAGACATGTCTATAACTCAGAGTAGCATGCAATGCACTGATATTCCATCAAGAGTAAAGAAAATTCTAGTCTATAAAATAACTTTAACTGTATGTATCTTCTATTCTGCCAGAAATAATAGACTTCTAATTCATATTAGCAAGTGAAACACTTCATAATAAAGCTAAACCTTACAATAAATTTTTCAAATAAAACTACACCTTCAAAAAGGTTCTATTTTTGTATTTCATGTTATAACTGTAACCTTTTAATTAAGTCACAATGATCAGTAAACAGACATTAAAGAATTTCATCAACACTGCTTAGAACATTATTAGAGAAAAATTTCTTGCAACTTAGATTCCTTGACATTTCTAATTATCTTTAAACAGAATTATATGTATCAACTTCTCCCCCATTAAATTGATAACAAAAACACATACAATACTACAATAAAGCATTCTGTGAAGTAAAAATTATTATTTACATTAGCTTTAAAGTTAACTGACATCTTTTATATTGTAAAAAAGCAGTGCTAAATTACTGATTTCCTAAAACCAAAACCTTCAAGAGTTTGGTTAAAATACTTTTTCTAGTTCAGTAAAAAACTTATTTGGGATTATTAGAATCTTTACACTGTCATTTTAATGAATATTTAGATATACTGACAACATGATTTATGGTCAATGCTTAAAGTTTTAGTTTTATATTTAATTCATGCCACTGAAAAAGCTGTTTTTTACCTTCAAAGTAAATGTAGTGTAATTTAAAATTAACCCTATAACAAAAACTTCATAATTATTTGTCTTTAATATTTTAAAGACTTAAATACAGAACAATTATAAATGCTCAAATTTCAGCATGTTACTCTTCAAAGGGCTCTTTCCTGACCCTGACCTTTATTCCTTTATCCTACTTTTTTTTTCCTCACAGCATTTATCACATGCATACATATATATTCCATGTATATATACCCATTCAAAACATCTGTGTGTATGTATAATGCAAAACAACTTTTATGCCTTTTCAGTTGTCAAAAAGACCTCTAGCTTTTTGTCATAGCTAATCAAAATTTAAAAAGTAAGAAGGCAAGAAATGATACTCAGAATGGCTTCATATATGTCCCCTAACCTCTCACGCTCTCCTCTCTCTCTCTCTCTATTATATACACACAGCTGAAAATGTTCAAAAATCAGTTCCCAACTACAAGTCCTTAAAAGAAACATGTAATGTGTTATCCTACTTTATCATCTGGGGTGAAATTTGATCTGGGACTGCCTGGTGTACAATGAAGATTTTTTTCATTTTTTTTTTTTATCCTGAAAATGTAATTGCAGGTATACCTTCTTTCACTGCACTCTGCTTTACTGCACTTCACAGATAATGTGTTTTTTCCACTAATGGGAAGGTTTGCAGCAACCCTGCAAGTCTGTTGGTGCCATTTTTCCAACAGCATTTGCTGACTTTGTGTCTCTGCATCACATTTTAGTAATTCTCACAATATTTCAAGCTTTTTCATTATTGTTGTATTTGTTGTGGTGATCTGTGATCAGTGATCTTGATGTTACTATTGTAATTGTTTTGGGGCACCATAAACCTCGCCCACCTAAGACAGGAAACTTCATCAATAAATGTTATGTGTGGTCTGACTGCTCCACCCCCTCAGCAGTTCTCCCATCTCTCTTCCTCTCCTGAGGCTCTCTATTTCAAGACACAATAATATTGAAGCGAATTCTTTACTTGGTTTGTCAATGTGGTCTGGAGAGAACAGACTGACTGAGGGAGTAACTCCAAGTGTGCAAGTGAAAAGAAGAGTTTCACACACATCTCTCATTTTAAATCAAAAGCTAGAAATAGGTAAGCGTAGTGAGGAAGGCAAGTTGAAAACTGAGACAGGCCAAAAGCTAGGTCTCTTGCAACAGAGTTAGTCAAGTTGGGAATGCAAAGGAAAAATTCAAGGAAATTACAAGTGCTACTCCAGTTAACACCCGAATGATAAGAAAGGGAAACAGCCTTACTGCTGATATGGAGAAAGTTTTAGTGGGCTGGATGGAAGATCAAACCAGCCACAACATTCCCTTAAACTAAAGTCCAATCCAGAGCAAGGTCATAACTCTCTTCAACTCTATGAAGGCTGAGAGATGAGAAAGCTGCAGAAAAGTCTGAAGCTAGCAGAGGTTGGTTCATGAGGTTTAAGGAAAGAATCTATTTTCATAACATAAAAGTGCAAGGTAAAGAAGCAAGTGATGATGTAGAAGCTGCAGCAAGTTATCCAGAACACGTTAAATAATTAATGAAGGTGGCTACACTAAACAACAAATTTCAACGTAGATGAGTCTTTTTTCGGAAGAAGATGCCATCTAGGACTTTCATACCTAAAGAGAAGAAGTCAATGCCTGGCTTCAAAGTTTCAAAGAACAAGCCGACTCTCTTGTTTGGGCCTAAAGCAGCTGGTGACTTTAACTTGAAGCCAATGTTTATTTACCATTCCAAAATTCCTACGGCCTTTAGAATTATGCTAAATGTACTCTGCCTGTGCTCTGTAAAAGAAACAACAAAGCCTGGATGACAGCACATCTGTTTCCAACATGGTTTACTGAGTATTTTAAGCCCACTGTTGAGACCTACTGCTCAGAGAAAAAAAAAATTCCTTTCAAAATATTACTGCTCATTGACAATGCAAGAGCTCTGATGGAAATGTACAATGAGATTAATCCTGTTTTCATGCCTGCTAAGACAACATCCATTCTGGAGCCTATGGACCAAGGAGCAATTTTGATTTTCAAATCTTATTATTCAAGAAATACATTTCATAAGGCTATAGCTGCCATACACAGTGGTTCCTTTGATGGATCTAGACAAAATAAACTAAAAACCTTCAGGAAAGGATTCACCATTCTAGATGTCATTAAGAACATTCATGATTCATGGGAAAAGTTAAAACATTAACAGGAGGTTTGGCAGAAGTTGATTCCAATCCTCATGGATGTCTCTGAGGGGTCCAAGACCTCAGTGGAGGAAAGAATTGCAGATATGGTAGAAATAGTGAGAGAACTAGAATCAGAAATGGAGCCTGAAGATGTGACTGAATTGCTGCAATCTCACGCTAAAACTTTAACAGTTTTAGTGGAGGAGTTGTTTCTTACAGATGAGCAAAAAAAAAGGGGGGGGGGGATTTCTTGAGATAGAAGATACTCCTGATGAAGATGCTGCAAAGACTGTTGAAATGACAACAAATGATTTAGAATATTGCATAAACTTAATTGGTAGTACAGGAGAAGAGTTTGAGAGGACTGAGCCCAATTTTGAAAGAAGTTCTCCTATGGGTAAAAAATGCTATCAAACAGCATTGTATTCTACAGAGAAATCATTAATGAAAGGAAGAAGCAACTGATGTGGCAAACTTGTTGTGTTATTTTAAGAAACTGCCATGGCCATCCCAACCTTCAGCAACCACTACCCTGATCAGTCAGCAGCCATCAACATCCGGGCAAGATCCTCCACCAGCAAAAGTATTACAATTCGTTGAAGGCTCAGATGATGGTCAGCATTGTCTAGCAATAAAGTATTTTTTAACTAAGGTGTACACAATGGTTTTCAAAACAATGCTATTGCACACTTAATAGACTACAGTATAGTGTAAACATAAGTTTTATATACAATGGCAAATAAAAAAATTCCTATGGCTCACTTTATTGCAGTGATCTGGAACCAAATCAGCAGTATCTCTGAGGTATGTGCATATTCTATTCACTTACAGAATATAAATAATCAATCAGGAATGTCAACTGAGATTTGCCCTAGGAATTGGCAACACGTCTTTCTTTTTTTTTTTTTTAAAGACAACAGCTATAAAGCTATAAAAACTAAACTCACAAACTAGATTCTCTACTATGACTATTTATCTATAAAAATGGTGTCATTCTGTGGCCCTTTTGGTGCTTCCAATAAAAACTTCTATAGACACCAATTTATCGTATAATCTAAATTTCTCTTAATTAAAAGACTTATGTGAGTGGCATTTCTCTACTTATGTGTCTGAAATGGTCTTAAAACAATCTTAATAACAACTGAAGGAAAAGCTGAGAAAAAGCCTAAGATTGCTTTTAAGACACCTAAATGACCTTTCTTTAGGTAAAGAACCAAAGTTTACATGCAGAACAAATTAAGCATTTTACAGTTTGAATTAAAATCCAAGACTGAAATGGCCAACTAGTACTTTCCCACTTAACCCTGTTGTTAGTCTTTCCAAAATATCACATAGAGTAATGTAACTTCACAAAAAAGATTTTTCTTTATAATATTTTCTGCAGTGACTATAGCTTAAATCTTCTGTAAATGAGATAAACACATTGAGTGGTCTGTAAGCAAATTTTCTAATATTTTTTCCTCAATTTAAATCATGATAAACATATAACACTTTCTAGGACACTTAAGCTAATCAAACTAAGAAGTAACATTTAAAAGTTAAGTTTATTCACTAGAGACACAAACTTCTTATTTGCATAAAACACAAAGTTACTATACAAAAGACTGACAGAGCATCAAAATAAATTTCAATCATGCTTATAGGTGTTTTTACCAAACATTTAAATACCTTAATCCTTTATATATTCAAATCTGAGACCAATTCTTTTCCTTTGGAAGTATTAGTCAAACACACAAATGAGAAAAAAAGACACATACCAAGATTGTCCTCTATTCATAAATAAACATTAGAAAGATAATACAAGACTACTATGGCACCTGAGATGTAAAATGTCATAGTAGAAAGATGTTAAATCAACTGCCCTAGATTTGCTGAAAGAGCTTAAGGAAACCAAGAGCAAAGAACTAAAGAAAACAAGGAAAACAATGTATGGGGGGAAAAAAGAATATCAATAAAGAGAATGATATTATAAAGGAACCAAAGAAAAATTTTAGAGCTAAAAAGTACAATAACTGAAATAAAAAATTCACAAGAGATTTAAGCAGGCAAAAGAAAAGATCAGTGAACTTGAAGATAAGAAAGTCAAAATTATCCAGTCTGAGGAACATCGAGAAAAAAGAATGGAATTCTAGGAATTAGTTCCCCTAGGCCAAAAAAATTTTTTTTTGAAAAAGAACAATTACAAAAAATCAAGTTAAGCGTAAAACTGGGCAATAATGAAGGAACTGAGGGAAAAGAAACAAAGAAGGCATATAGAAAAAAAATAGCTAAATGGAATAAACAAGTCCTTCCTTATCAGTAATTACATTAAATGTAAATAAGATTCAACTCTTCAATGGAAAGGCAGAGATTGGCAGAATGGATTAAAAACATATGCTCCATCAAGAGATTTAAAAGACATATTACTAAATGAAAGGAGCCAGTCTGAAAAGTTTACAAACTGTATGATTCCAACTAAATGACATTCTGGAAAAGGCACAGCTACAGAAACAATAAAAAGATCGTGGTTTCCAGGGGTTTGGGGAGAGGGAGGGAGGGATGAACAGATGGAGCACAAGGGATTTTTAGGGCAATGAAGTTATTCTGTGTGCTATTATAGTGGTGGCTACATGTCATTATGCATTTGTCAAAGCCCACAGAATGTAAAACATCAAGAGTGAACCCTAATGTAAACTATGGAATTTGGTTGATAATAATGTGTCCATGTTTGCTCATCAATTGTACCAAATATGCCACAGTGATGAGGGATGTTGAGGGTAGGGAAGTATATATGTGTGAGTGGGGAGGGCTATGTGGGAACTCTATTTTCTGCTCAATTCTGCTGTAAACCTGCAACTGCTCAAAAAAAAAAAAAATAAAGTCTATTTAAAAAAAAATATGCTCCATCTATATGTGTTTACAAGAGACTTATTTTAGATACAAAGACACAAAGAGATTGAAAGTAAAAGGATAAAGGTATTCCATGCAAATAGTAACAAGAAGAGAGCTGAAATGACTATATTTTTTGTCAGAAAAATAGAATAAATTGGTGAAAAAAAGGTTAGGAGAGACAAAGAGGGACATTATACAATGATAAAGATTAAGACATAACAATCATAAACATACATACCTAACAAAAGATCCTGAAAATACATTAAGTAAAAATAAACAAAATTCAAAGGAGAAATAGACAGTTCTACAATAGTAACCAGAGACTTCAATACAGCATTTTCAACACTGGATATAAGAACCAGACAGAAGATCAATAAGGAAATAGAGAACCTGAGTAACACTATATACCTAGTGTACTAGACCAAACAGACATATACAGAATGCTCCACCTAACAACAGAATACACATTCTTCTCAAGTGTAAATGGAACATTCTCCGTGATAGACCTTAGTAAGACCACAAGACAAGTCTTAATAAATTTAAAAATGTTTAAATCATACAAAGTATGCTTTCTGATCACAATGGAATGAAACTGGGAATCAATAATAAAAAGAAAACTGGAAAACTCACAATATGTGTAAATTAAATAGGCCACTCTTAAAACAGCCAATGGATTGAGGAAATCACAAGAGAAATTAGAAAATACCAAGAGATGAATGAAAACAAGAACACAACATATCAAAACTTATAGGATACAACAAAAACAGTACTAAGAAGAAATTTACAACTGTAAAACTCTATAGTAAAAGATCTTAAATCAACAACCTACCTGTAGGCTTTACATAACTTAAGAGCAAATCAAACCCAAAACTAGCATTAGAGAGTGACAAACAAAATACAACAGAGCAAGTCAACAAAACCGAAAGTTAATTCTATGAAAAGATTAACAAAATCAACAAACCTTTAGCTATACGGAGTAAGTAAAAAGGGGACTTAAATTAGTAAAATCTGAAGTGAGCGAGAATTATATAATCATACAGAAATAAAAAGGATTGTAAGAAATTACTATAAACTAACTGTACACCAACAAATTGGGTAACCTAATGGAAAAATCCTAGGAATACACAAACTACAAAACAAAAACTCGATAAAAAATAACTGCAAGCCAATATTCTTAATGAATTTAGATTTTTAAAATCCTTAACAAACTACTAACAGAATTCAGAAGCATACTAAAAGGATTACACTTAAGACCAAGTGGGATTTGTCCCCAGAAGGCAAGGGACATTCAACATAAGAAAATAATCAACGTAGTAACACCAGATTAAAAGAATAAAGGAGGAAAAAAGAAAAAAACCACATGAACATCAATTCATACAAAAAAAGCATTTAACAAAATCCAATACTCTTTTATGATAAAAACACTCAAAAAACTAGGACTAGGAGGAAACTTCAATATAATTAAGGTCATATATGAAAACCCCACAGCTAACATCATACTTAAAAAGTGAAAGACTTAAAACCTTTCCCCTAAGATCAGAAACAAGACAAAGATGACTGCTACCACCACTTAAGACACAGTACTGGAAGTTCTAGCCACAGTAATTAGGCACAATAAATAAAAGGCGTCATAACTTTAAGTAAAACTATCCCTTTGCACAAATGTCATGACCTTATTATGTAGAAAACCCTAAAGAATCAACATAAAAACCTGTTTGAGCTACTAAATGAGTCAGCAAAGTTTGAGGATACAAAACTGACACACAAAAATCAGTTGTATTTCTATACGTTTCCAATGAACACAGAAACAGGAAACTTAAATAGCATCAAAAATTGTGAAATACTTAGGAGTAATTTTAATCAAGGAAAATATCTTGTACACAGAAAACTACAAAATGTTGCTGAAAAAATTTAAAGATCTAAACAAAATGCAAAGACCTCCTATATTCATGTACTAGAAGACTTAATATTAAGACAACAATATTATCCAAAATGATCTACAGATACAGTCCCTATCAAAATCCCAATGACGTTTTTTGCAGAAATAGAAAAACACATACTAAAATTTATATGGAATTCCAAGGGACCTTGAATAGCCAAAACAACATTGAAACAGAAGAACAAAGTTGGAGAACTCTTGTTTCTTGATTTAAAAACTTATTACAGGGGAAGGGTATAGCTCATGTGGTAGAGTGCATGCTTAACATGCAAGAGGTCCTGGGTTCAATCCCCAGCACCTCCTCTAAAAATATATAAATAAATCTAATTACTGCCCCCCAATAACAACAACAAAACTTGAAAAAAACGTATAACAAAGCTAAAGTATTCAAAACATTATGGTACTGGCATAAGGATAGACATATAGACCAATAGGATAGAACTGAGAGTCCAGAGATAATCCTTCATATTTATGGTCAGTTGATTTTTTACAAAGGTGCCAATACCATTCAATGGGGAAAGAATAGTATACTCAAATGATGTTGGGAAAATTGGATATATTCAGATGAAAAAGAAAGAAGTTGGACCCTTACTTTATGTCATATATAAGCATTAACTGAAAATGGATCAGAGACCTAAATCAAAGAGCTAAAACTGTAAGCCTTAGAAGGAAACACGGATGAACATTAATGATATTGGATTTGGCAATAACTGATTGATTGATTGATTTTTGGCAGGGGGGGTGGGCGGATGGGAGGTGGTGTGGGGGAAGGTAATTAGGTTTACTTATTTTTAGAGGAGGTACTGGGGATTGAACCCAGGACTTCGTGTATGCTTCACATGCATTCTACCACTTGAGCTATATCCTCCCCTGGCAATGATTTATTTAAAAAAAAAAAAAAAAAGCACCCAAGCAAAGGGAACAAAAAAAGACAAATCAGATATTAAAATTAAAAACATCTGTACCATCTAGGGACAGTATCAACAGAGTGAAAAGACAACCTGCAAGATGGAAGAAAATATTTGCAAATTATTTATCTGATAAAGGCTTTATAGATAAAGAAGTTCTACAGCTCAACAACAACAAGAAACAACTTAAAAAATGGTCAAAGGACTTGAATAGACATTGCACCAAGATGCAAATGGCCAGTGAATGCCTGAAAAGATGTCAACATTATTACTCATTAGAGAAATACAAATCAAAATCACAATAAGATACCAACTAAATACCTGCTAGCATGGCTATTATTTGAAAGGAAGTGCTGATGAGGATGTAGATAAATTGAACTCTAATGCATTGCTGCTGGTGCGAATTTAAAATACACAGCCACTGTGGAAAACTGTCTGAGGGTTCCTCATAAAATTAAAAACAGAATAACCATATGACCCAACAATTTTATTCTTAGGGACATATCAGAAAAAACAGGGACTCAAACAAATACCTGTCCACAAATGTTAACAGCAGCATTAATCATAACAGACAAAAAAAAAACCAAAAAACAAAAAACACAACATGTGTCCAACAGATGAATGCATAAACAGTATGTGGTATGTATATACATATACAAAATGGAATACTATTCTGCCATAAAAAAGTAATGAAGTTCTGATACATGCTAAATCATAGATGAACCTAAAAAACCCTAAGTGAAATAAATCAGACACAGAAGGACAAATATTGTATGATTCTACTTATATGAAATATCTGGAATAGGCAATTTCATAAATACAGAAAGTAGAACAGAGGTTACCAGGGAATAGAAGGGAGGGGACAATAAGGAGTTCTGTCTAATGGGTGCAGAGTTTTTGTTTGAGATGATGAAAAAGTTCTGGAAGTAGACAGTGGTATTGGTTACACAATATTTTGATGTATTAATGTCACTAAATTGGGTACTTAAAAATATTTAGAATGGTAAATTTTATGTTATGTATATTTCACCACAATAAAAAAAATTATCAACTATGTGTCAGCATGCATTTCTATCAGTTTTTCATCAAGCCTACATATGGTCAATACCTCATTTTTAGTAGAATGTTATTAAAAGAACAGGCTAAATAACTTCAGTGTGAACAGTCAACCTATACCAATTATTTTGAACACAAAAGAATAAATATTAGGATGAGTGCTTATGGTTAGGATGCACAAACTTGGAAAAGACTTGTTGCTCCACCTCAACAGTAAGAACAAGCCAGACACTGAAAAAATCATAGTGTTTTAAACTCAGAGAGCTGAAATGCAAAGAAACATAAATGAACTAAATTCCTAGCAGGAATTAATCCTTTCTAGGAACAAAAACAGGAATAGTTGGGGTCATGGTGAAAGAAAGAATAAACTTGCTGTAAAAGAGGAAAACTAGCCCAACTTTTAACAAACTTTCAAGGGATTCACAGGGGCTGGCAAGACATTTAAAACCCTGAGCAGCCTCGGTCACAAATCAAATCTGCACTTTCTCAAAAGGATCCTTTCCAAGTACTGGAGATGCATTAGGAAAATGTTGGGTACAGGGCAGCAGAGCTAAGAGAAAAAAAACTGTCTGCAAGGCGCAAGTCCACACCTACTACAGGAAGATGTCAGAGTTTTAGAGGAATGCTTTCTCCAGGAGAGGAAAGTCAGAGGTGGGGCTAAAGAGAAAAGAAAATGTCCCAGCTTCTCAAAATCCCAGCATCTGAGCTGTGAAACAGAGAGAGATCTCTTACAATTTTACTAACTATTGGCTGGGCTTTAAAGCATGAGAAGATTTCCTGAGTCTCACAGGTGTTCGGCTCCCAAGCCCTAATGGGAGGAAAATTCAGATTCTGCACTCAAAATATTTGATACCTGTGATGAACTAAGTATATAACTAAAGCTATAACAGAATCAGGACCTCAAATAGGCTATTTCCCTATCAGCTTTTCCCCACAACTATGTCATGGAGACCCATTTTTATGAATGTAGCTATACATCATCCTTTTAAATGGCTGTACCATGCAGCAATGTCTTATGCTACCTGTTTCATCACAGAGTATTAAAAAAGAGATGTTCAAGAGTGAGATTTAAGAAAATGACACAACATTGTAAAATGACTATAACTCAATAAAAGAAAAGTTAAAAAAAAAAAAAGAAAATAAATACATTTCACTGCTTCATTAAAAACCTTAAGTGAAACTGTTTCTTTCCCCATAAATGCATGTAAGGGAAGAATGCCACAGCTGAGATCTGGAATAAGGAACCAGTAGTTTTACACACCACTCATATGTACCATCAGAGGAAATGTCAATACAGTAAGAAATAAAGTGGGTAATATTTCAGTACTATAAAAATTAAATTTTGGCCTTTCAGGCTCCCTGAAAGGATTACAGGATCATGGACCACACTGTAAGATCTGCTAGGTTAGTCTCCCAAACTTAATTGCTATTAACCTATCTTAGCAAATTGAACATTAAAAATTCATTAAGGTTAATGGTCTGTTATTAATAACTGTAATCATATAACCAAAATTACCAATTACTGGGCACAGGAAGAAGAGCAAGTTTAGGGGAAAATAATGAATTCAGAATAAAACCTACTGAAACAAATTTAAATGAATCAAATTTAAATGAACTAAAAAAGTCAAAGTTTAAAGTGTGGATTTGAGAGTTGCATTTATAAAGTCGACTGAATGCAGGAAAAATATGTGTATTAAGATGGAAGGTCAGAAATATGAGGAATGTCTACAATTAATAAGTGGATAAGGGAGAAGTCATCAAGTAGTTCCATAAAGAATGGACAGACACAAACTATGACGAAGGAAGACAATCTTGGACACATTTTACAGTGAAGGAAACAGAGCTTGAAGAGGCCAAGGCTCTGCAAGTCAGAGAGTCAGGTCTTAAAATTCCACCTTAGGGATCCCAGTTCAGTTTTCTTTCCATAGTACCAAATTTGCAGAGTTAGGAAGCAATCCTTTCCTCTTCTAGCTACAGAAGAATTGAAGTCTAGCATCTGGAAAGAATATCGGGGAGAAAATAACATATGTATCTCCACTCCCTCCAAACCCTCTCCTCTTGAAATTTTCACAGCCCACAATCAATGCACCACCAAAACCTGTAAGCTCCTCCTTCAAAATATATCCACAGTCTGATCAATTCTTATCACCAGAACTGGTAAAATCCTGACCCAAGCCCCAGCATTTCTTTGTCCAGAATATAATATTTAGAGCATCCCAACTGGTCTTCTGGCTCACACCCACCACTTTCCCCCTCCCTGTCCCACTGCCCACAGTGTATTTGCTACATAGCAGCTAGAACATACTAAGCCATAAATAACATCATCTCTCTTCTTCAAATTCCTCCAACAACTGGACCTTTACACAACAGTCAAACTCAGAGTCCTTAAATGGCTTACTAGACCGTATATGACCTGTTTGCCACTCTTTTTAACCTCTTCTGCTACCGTTTTGCTCCCACCCACTCTACTCCAGCAGCACAACATAGTTTCTTTGCTGATCCTGCCTTTGTACTTGCTCTTCCTCTGCCTGGAATACACTTTCCCCAGACATGTTTATAGCTAACTTCCTTCTGGGCTCTACTCAAACATCACTTCACTATTCTACACCCAGGTTACACTCTATCCCCCTTACCTGTTTTAATTTCCTCCATAGCCTTACTGCTTGACATTCCAAATACTGGATTATTGCTGATTCCCTCCTTGAGAATTTAATCTCATTGAGAACAGGAATGTAATGTTTCGTTAATCACTGTATTTAGTACAACCCAGCATGAACGAATGAATGAATGAAAGCAAATAAAGATTAGTCATCTTTTATTACCTAGGATATTTCTCCCTATCTAAAATCAATCTATCAACTGACAAAGTTTTAGATCACTGTCTCATTCTGATAGCTCTGCCTAGGTTTTCCCCTTTATATTAAAAAGCTTTATTCATTCATTCAAAAAACATTCACATACAGGCCCTACCATGTCCCAGGCAATAGGAGGCATTGAGATAAATAAGCTATGAATTCTGCCCATAAGAAATTTAGTTTGGGGAGGTACTGTGTCATTTCCAGAACGATGAAGTTGTAGTACTGGAAGTGAGTGTAACTCTAGGTTAATATATTAAATCTTTCATAACTGTTACAAAAATCAAACACTTTATTCAACAAAAAGAATATTCAAATTGCACTTTTCATGAAAATTGTTTCACCAATGTGACAACTTATGTGAAATTTAATTTGATTGGCTAATTTTATCAAATTTGTAAAAATCAAGACATTTAGTTCACTTTTCTAGAACCCCTATAGCTACATAAAATGACCTACTCATTATCCCCTGGATTCAATAACAGCTTAGATGAAACCTAAACCAGCTGCCAAGAAGCCTCTAATAGGCTTATTAATATTGTGTCTCAATACATTCATTGGTATAAATAATCCTCCAAATCCTTCTGGCTTTTAAAGAATGAGAGTTTTCCAGTAAAAGTTGTTTTAATTATTGTCTTTAACAATATATTTTTTGTATACATTGTCTAATGGGCAATAAGTTAAAATTCAAAATGTGATTAAAATCTGATTTAAAAATCACTCAAAATATAGATACTTTAATCATGAGTAATCATCAATTGATTTGCAGATGATAAATCCCCACAGAAAGGGCATTTGTTTGAAACAGCTGTTCAGTTTCAGTGAATTCAGAAAGTCATCTATTTGAAAACGTCATCTGATGCTTTTGATAATAATGGTCTTACTCAGATCAGAACCAAGAGAGCAATTGTAATCACTTGAGGTAGTGCCTCATTTTGATATACAAATGGTTATATACAAAAAGGAAAAGGCCCATTGAAAAAGCAGCCAAAAGATCTGGAAACAAAATGGTATCTAAAAAATGTAAGACTTTAATTTTTATCTATTCTTTCATAAATGAATCAAATTCTTTTTTAATTACTTATTTCAGCTAAATTTGTTTTGCCAAATTCTCTGTGATTTAAAAAAAAAAAGCTTTAAATTAAATTATAAAACCAGTTCACTGAAAGACACAAAGCTGTTCTCAAAACACCTGCTCTGCCAATTATCTCCTACACTTGAAAATCAATCATTATCTCTGGTGGCTAGTAAAGCACTGCTACTCTAAAAAATTTTAAATTTCTCCACTATAATTCAAAAACAAAGAAGACAATTCAAATTATCATTCTATAACTCAGTTAAGTGATGAGAGCACCTAATCATGGGTTTGTGTACAAGAATGGTATTTCTCAGAGTACAATCACAGGAAGGTTATAGCAGACTTGATTATTCTGAGACTCAAATTACTTTACTTAGTCACTTGAAAACTAATATTTTTAAACAATAAACACTGGAATTTTACAGCTTTGTGTAGTATCTGACCTATCGTCTCTCTAGAGCAATTCAGCTCATTTTATTTGGTGAAGAATGAACTAATGATAATATTAGAACAAGAATTTCGAAGTATCCTTGAGGAAAGTAAAGCAGTTGATAGAAAATGTTCTCACGCATTAGCACAGGAAAAACAGTATCCCACCAACTATCATGGGATAAAAATTCTTTATTTTTATAATCAGAAAATAATGGCAGAGAAACTAATAAAAGAAAAAACTGACCTGGGCACTTTTAAACTACAAAGTCAGAAAAAGTAACTACATTTACACCCCTGAGTCACATACAAGCCAGAAACTCAGAAGTCATTCTTTACCCTTCTGCTCCCTCAACTGCCATATCCAAGTGGATCACCAAGTCAGATCATATTTCTTTCATATCCCTCACATTTCTCATTCTAATCCCCATTTCTCTATCTCTATTGCCAGGCCTTAGTTTAAACCACGGTAATTATCAAATCATTGCAACAAGCCTCATTATTAGTCTCCCTGGTTCTTTCAAAAGAGCAATAAAATAGACAAACCTCTGACAATCCTGAAAGTTTTTTTTCTTCAAGAAAAAAAAAAATAACAGAAACAAACAGCATCATTATAACAACAGTGGAAATTAATTAGGTACTATTTTGTAAAGTTAAACATTGTATATCCTATGATCCTGCAGTTCTTATCCTTGGTACTTATCTAAGAGAAAACTTGAGCAGAAATACGAACAGAAACACTCATAGCAACATGTCTGTAACAGCATAATCCTAGAAATAACCCAAATGTCTATAGATAGGAAAATAGATAAAATATGGTAAATTTGCAGGATGAAAGATTATACAGTGGTTAAAAAGGAATGAACTACAACTATATGCAATAAAAATGAATATTAGTAACGTGATATTTAACCAAATAAAGCAAGTCCAAAAGACATTTAGTATATTGTTTTTATAAAAAAAAACAAAAAATAAAATAACTTATTGCTTAGATAAATATATATACATGATAAAACTTTTATAAAATTCAAAAGACTGAAATACAAAGTTCAGGATGATAGCTAACATTTAGAGAGAGACAAGGAGAACACATAGGAAGGTGTAAATTACTAGCAAGTTTTAAGAGGCTGGATTCACAGATATTATTTTATTGTTGTATATAAATACATACACACTAGATAAGCAGATCATGCACAGACCAGTGAGGATAATCATGAGCCAAGAATTATGTTTAGTGCAATTCTGTACAAACTGATGAAAAAATGTTAATATCTTTGGGAGGGGGATCAGGAATGAAAAGACAAAGATAATCAGAGATTAAGAATGGATTGAAAATCTTAGGAGAATAAGTGAAATCTTTTAATTATAAAAAGGACACAGGACTAGAGTCAAAGGGCCAGTTTCTTTTTCCCAGTCCTGTCACTAAGTTAACTAAGGCTAGTCACTTAACAGGTTAGTTTCCAAACAAAACTGACTACAGTCAGTCGGACTGAATTTTTCTTTCCTGAAACAAATGGCCTATACTTAATGTTATCAGGTATGAAATTTGGTCTTTTTTGGAAGATGTGTCATAACATTACTGGCTTCCCTTCCTTTCCTGGCCGGTCAACATTATCTACTACTTGTCACTAAACTATTTTGCCCACAAATAAGACAACTTAACTAATCATCCCAGCAGATTCTCATCATAACTTATACTGATTATTACAACCACTTAGACTGAACTTCAAAAGACACACATATCCTGGGAGAACAACTGTGAAATACATATTGTTCCTACAAAAAAGTGTAAGTCAAATTTAACTAGGTTATGCTACAGTAACAAACAAATCTTGGTGGCTTAAAATAACTAAGATTTTATTCTTTCATGCTATATATCCATTGAGAGTTGACTGGGGCTCTGCTCCAAGTCTTCAAGGACCTAATCTGAAGTAGCAGCCACTATAGGAAGGGAACAAAGAGTGTGGCAGAGCATATACTAAAGCATATCTTAAAGCTTCCACCTAGGAGTATTATACATTACTTTAACTCACACTTCACTACCTAATGAAGTCACATGTCCATGTCTAATTTTAAGCAGACAGGAATTCCTACCATATTCCAAACAGGAGAACGAGGATATATGTGAACAATTTTCACAATTTCACAATGTTCTAGCATCTAGAGACAAATATCAAATGTAACATTAACATACTATTACGTATTAAAATCTCAAGATTTTAAAGAAATAACCAACATAATTGGTTTTTTTTAACCTTTTTTTTATTGAGTTATAGTCATTTTACAATGTTGTGTCAAATTCCAGTGTAGAGCACAATTTTTCAGTTACACATGAACATACATACATTCATTGTCACATTCTCTTTTGCTGTGAGCCACAAGATCCTATATATATTTCCCTGTGCTACACAGTACAATCTTGTTTATCTATTCTACATTTTGAAATCCCAGTCTGTCCCTTCCCACTCACCATCCCCCTGGCAACCGCAAGTTTGTATTCTATGTCTATGAGTCTGTTTCTGTTTTGTATTTATGTTGTCTTTTTTTTTTTTTTCCAGATTCTGCATATGAGCGATCTCATACGGTATTTTTCTTTCTCTTTCTGGCTTACTTCACTTAGAATGACATTCTCCAGGAACATCCATGTTGCTGCAAATGGCATTATGCTGTTGGTTTTTATGGCTGAATAGTATTCCACTGTATAAATATACCACGTCTTCTTTATCCAGTCATCTGTTGATGGACATTTAGTTTGTTTCCATGTCTTGACTATTGTAAATAGTGCTGCTATGAACACTGGGGTACAGCAACATAATTGGTTTTTAAACAATTTAACAACATAAAAATTCAAGTAGCAAATACACATTCCTCTTTGTATTCTTGACTAAGACATTCAAATTACCCAAAGTTAGTTGTTCAACAGATCCTCCACTACAAAGGAAACAGTAGGAACAGAAAGATATTACTATTTTGAAAAACAGTAACTATAGATTTAAATTGTTTGATTTAAACTGAGAGGGAGGCAGCCTGCGCTAAAGGGTATTACAGTAAGAATGACACAGGTCTCATAAGATGTACCAATATGGAGGAAAGGGCTTGGAATTGGGATAGATGTAGGCCAGAGTGATCCCACTAAATACTGGAGAGGAATGTATATTGCAATCAATATTAACTAGAAGACTAGGAAACCCTCTGGGCTACTATGTATGTAGCATATACTTAATAATGATTAAAGTACACAGAAGAAATGGGGTTCACTCTATGAACATAATAAAGGCAGAAAGGAAAAAGAACCTTGAAGACTTAGTCAAAAGTGAGATACGAAAGGCAGAGAGGCCTGATAACCTGAGAGGTATCATGATTTAGATTCTTCCTTGGAACTGAGTTGTACAAGAGTTGGTGAGGAGGAGGGACATTCAACCTCATGAACAACTGAACTGTAACAACTGAACCAGAGAGGTCCAACCAAGCCTGAGGTATGTAACTTCTGGAGGAGTATTATATAATCTTTGATGTCATATTAACATTTGATTTAAACATCTCAATATGTGAGAAGCTTTAGATGCCAAAAATAATCAAAATAAAATCCTTCCCTTCATCAGATAATTTTTATCATGACTTCTGACCTTTACAACCATTATCTACAAGCAAGTTCATTATTTAAATATTCATCTAGCAATTAGTATCTAGTATATGCAAATCCTGTTTTAAGAACTAAGGACAGAGAGACAAAAGACATTATCACTGGCCTTGAGGTGAGAAATAAAGAAAAGCAGACAACAACAACGAAGTGTGATAATCAGATTCTCAAGCACCACAAATGAGGACATCTGATAGTAGATACAGAGAACGAAGAAAGGCCTGGCACAATGAATAAATTCAATAACTACTAAAATGAAGAATGGCCTAATGTGATCTCTGGGACTTTAATTTGTAAAAGCCTATTATTTTGACTAGTGTATTAGTCAGGGATTAGTCAAAAGACAGAAAACATCAGTAATTTTAACAGAAATAATTCAACGTAAGATGTTAATCAGGAATTGGAGAACTGAAAAGGCAAAATAAATAAATAAATAAATAAATAAATAAATAAATAAATAAATAAATAAATAAATAAATTAAACTGACTGACTGACTGACTGACTGACTGACATAGATTGATAGTAACTGAAGGTAGCAGCTATGATTCCCCAGAGCTGAGGGAAACATAGGAAAGTGGCTGGAATTATTAAAACTCAGAAGCTTGGAGAAACCCTATGAAACTGGGACACAAATATCTGGGGAAAAAAAAAAAGTATTCTTTAAAAAACACTAAGAACACTAAGAACTTAAAGGAGGGTCCCTGCAAACTAAATTGGAGCCATTTGCCACTCCTATTCCTGCCAAGGTGTAACCCTGCTGCTTTGGATATAGGCAGGAAGAAGTAAACAAGGTGGAGCAAATCCCTTGTCCCTCTCCTGTCTCCCACTGGTATCTTCTACTGGCAGAATGTAACAGCTGGCAAAAGAGAAATACAGTGTGCAGTGTCCCAGCTCCTACACCACAAAATAAAATTTAGAGGAGTGAGTCTGAAGCTGACAGAAAATAGCTTAATAGCCAGTACCACCTATAAATTTTATTTCTCCATTCTAAACATTCAAGGTAATATTCTGCAAATATTTAAAAATTATAAAATTCTAGTTAAATTAAGCTATTTGATTCTTCTCATGACTTTTGAGGAAATTATATATATAATCATGGCCAAAATAAGGACACCTATTTTAAAAACCCAATCTTTAAAAGAACATTCATTTCTGTACTCTATAATTAGGCAATGTATAGATCTTACAAAACAAACTCAGAATCTCAAGAGTTCAGTAAAACTTTGAAGGCTCAAATTTAATGTTTACATGCAAACTTTAAACTCTCATCTACTCAAAAATCAAAGGAAAAGATTTATATGGATTAATGAATGGTCTGAATTGCTAAAATTTTAGATAAATGCTATTTCATTACTTTCAAAGGTAAGTAGCTTTTTCTTTTAGCCCATTTTTTTCCTAGTGATTAATTTTAATATTTTTTATTGCTTGAAATATTCCCAGTCTTTCTCTGCAATAGCTGACTTATGAATATATCATTTTCAGACATACCACATTTCACCAAATCTTCTATATCATCAATCATGGAACACAGCATTATGGCATAAACCACTAAGGGAAAAAAATGCTGCAAATTAAATTATGACTTCATGAGTTCTTAAAGACTTTTAAACTTACTGAAAGAACATTACATTAATAATCTAATGTATCTCAGAATACACTTTGATTAATAACTTTTATCATCAATTGCTGTTATATTGATTTTAGGAGTGCATGTAAGTATTTTGGTTTCTAAAACTTCAACTTTTATTTTTCTTGTAGCTTTGTTTACCTTATTTACTCAACAAATCCCTTTTTCCAGAGAGGGCAGAAATATTAATCTTCCCTCATTTCAAATTGGTAGGCTAAATAATTTCATTTAACACTTGCAAGGTGAAGGCAGGAGATGGGAAAGGATGGGGAGGAATGGGTACAAGGTTTTTATTTTGGGGTGATGAAAATGTTCTAAAATTAGATTATGGTGATGACTGTACAACTGCAAATATATTAAAAACATTGTAATTGGGTTTTATAGTACATACATTATATTTCAACAAAGCTGCTAATTGTATTTATGATCAATTCTTCTTTCTCATATCAAAACAATTGAACATAAAATATTCACAGAATACTTTTGAAATAACTAAAAAGAACTATACATTAGAGGATTCTCTAATTCAGGTGTCAGCAAACTTTATCTGCATGTAATTACCCAAGAGAAAATATTTAAGTCTTCGTGGGCCACATGTAATATCTGCCAAATGTTTTAAAAACAACCTTTAAAAATGTAGAGCCATTTAGCTCTAGGACTGTAGCTTGCTGACACTGCTCTAATCACACACTGCTTTATTTCAGAAAGCATGCAATCCAAAGTAGCCTATAGTAGTGACAATATTAATAAGGAAACACTAAACAGAAAAGCAGTTTCGATCTTTTGAGAAATTGTTTTGTCCTCTTATGTACCACTGCTGTGCATTGGGGAGTGGAGGGGACTGGATACAAAAATTATTTTTACACAATAAATCAGATATTCTAGATGTATCTTCTTAGTATCCAAGGTACATTATTAGAAGAAGCCAGCTCTCAGATATTTATAATTAATAACTCACATGCCATTCATCTCCAAAAAATATTTGAGGGGACAAAGACAATTATAGAAGTGACTCACAGTTATATACCTATACATCTAATCAAAATTCACATCATTTCCAGTTTTGAAAGGAAGTAAATCAAACAGCATTTTTATAATTAGAATTACCAGTACAGTTTTTCACACAGGGTTCCATAAGTGCTACTTGTTCTAGAGATTGTGACTTAAAAGAGTAAACATTGGTTTTTGTACTTAGCACCTTGAATGAGAGCTCACAGTGCTTGAAGGCGATCAGAGATCTCCATTAGCAGCTTCCTGTCTGTGGGCCCCTTGAGGTAGTATATTCTTTAGAATTCCATGTAATATATGAATATAACACTCTCACATGTGTGACTTCTTTACTCAGCATAGTGATTATGAGATTAATCTGTGCTGTTGCGCATATCAATAGCCTGTTTCTGTTACATATATCAATAGTCTGTTTCTGTTACTGAAGAATATGCCATTGTATGGATGGATATACCACATTCTCTGCATTCACCTGTTAATGAACACATGGGATGTTCCCAGTGTTTGAACATTCTTGTACAAATCTTTTTTGCTGGGTCACATGGTAAATATACGTTTAATTTTCTAAAGAATGTCCAGTTTTCCAAAGTGACTGTACCAGTTAGTTTTATATTCCAACCTGCAATGGATATGTTCCAGTTGTTTGACATCCTCACAAATTCTGGTATTATCTACATTTTTTAAACTTTAGCCATTTTGATGAGTGACATCTCACTGCCATTTGAATTTGCATTTTCCTAGTTACTAATGATTTTGACCATCTTTTTACATGCTTATTACTTACAGTGTCTTCAAATCTTTTGTCCGTTTTTACTTGAGTTATTTGCTTGCTAAATCCTTATGTAAGTCCTCTGTCAGACATGTGTAACAAATTTTTTTTCCCGTTCTGTGGCTCGCTTCTCTTAATACTGTCTTTTAAAACACAAACATTTTAAATTTTGATAGTCTTATATTACACTTTTTTACAGTTGGTTCTCTTTGTGTCCTAAGAAAATTTTAGTACCATTAGCTCACAAATATTCTTCTGTATGTTCTTCTACGAGTTTAACAGTTTTAGCCTTTCAGTTTAAGTCTATTACCTACTTTGAATTACCTTTTGTATTTGGTGTGAATTAAGGGTCGATGTTCATTTTTCTACTGACTTTTTTTTGTCTGCTTGTTCTATCAGAGAAGTCTATGAGAGAGGACCATTAAAACTACAATTGTAATTGTGAACTTACCTGTTTCTTCAGTTCAGTCAATTTTTGCTTTACATACTTTGAAGCTATGTAATTATGCACATACAAATTAGAACTGTTATCTTCCTAATGAGTTGACCCTTTTAATATTATCCCCTTTTACCTCCAATGTTTCTTAGCTTAAAGCCATTAATATTTGTATAGTCACATTAGCCTTCTCTTGGCTAACGTTTGCACACTATATTGTTTTCCATCTTTTTATTTTGAACCTCTATTTATGCTCTTCAAACATCATATAGTTGGGTTTTGCTTTTTTATTCAGTCTGATAATGTGTCTTTTAATGGGAACATTTAGTCCATTTTCATTTAATTATTGATATAGTTGAGTTTAAGTCTACCATCTTTCTATTTATTTTATCCATTTGTCCCATTGTTCTCTTTCTTCCCCTTTTTCTTTTCTAATAATTAATCAAGCATTTTTTTACTATTCTATTTTATGTATTATATAGACTTCTTTTAGCATCATTCTTTCAGTGGTTACTGTAAAATATACAAAGATACATCTTTATTTTCTATCTTATATTAATATTTTTACCATGTCCCCAACAATGAGAGATTGTTAACAAATGCATTTACTTCCTTTTTTCACTATTGCTATCACATAATTCTACATATAGTGGTCCCCCCCTTATGTGTAGTTTCACCTTCTGTGGTTTCAGTTACCTGTAGTCAACTGCATTATGAAAATATTAAATAAGAAATTCCAGAAATAAATAATTTGTAAGTTTTAAATTGCACACCATTCTGAATAGTGTGATGAAATCTCACTTCGTCCTGCTCCTTCCCACCCAGGATGTGAATCATCCCTTTGTCCAATATATCCACGCTGGATACACTACTAGCCCCATTAGTCACTTAGTAGCCATCACTTACTAGCCATCTCAGTTATCAGATCGACTGTCATGGCATCACAGTGTTTGCATTCAAGTAACCATCCAAAATTTTATTTTCTAATAGCCCCAAAGCTGAAGCATAGAGATGCTTCCAATTTGGGTATTCTCTTACTGTGCCTAATTTATAAACTGAACTTTAGCACAGATATGTATGGATAGGAAAAAACAGTATATACTGGATTCAGTAATACCCAGTTTCAGGTACTTATTGATAGTCCTGAAATACATCCCTCATGGATAAGGAGGGACAACTGTACATTATATTGTTTTCGAATATAATACTGTTATATTAGACATTGTTAATACTGCTAATTTAAGCAGTTAATAATCTTTCCCACCAGATTGAGTCTTTTCAGTGTTCTCCATTCCATCATTCTTCCATCTGAGATTTTGTTTTTTCCTCTAGCTTGGTGAGCTTCCTTAAGTGCAGGTATGCTGCTGATGGCTTCTCTCATTTATCTCACTTTGCTTCTTGAATGATACACTTGCTAAGTACAAAATTACTGGTTGGCAGTTTTTTCTTTGAGCACTTAAAAAATGTTGTTCTACTGTCTTCTGAATTCTGTAGTCTGCTGAAAAGCTGACTTGCAAAATTCTTGTAATTTCCCTGTAAGTAACACGTCTTTCTTCCTCTGACAGCTTTTAAGGTTTTTCTTTTACATGTGGATTTTTAGCACTGCAATCCCAAACTGTGTGCTGAGGGAAACACTACAACATTTGTCAGACACTGTACTAACTGCTAATATTAAGTTGGTGGAACTAACTACTTAATAAATAGAATGGTTAGTTTTTTCTTTCAACTCAGTGGTGCAGTGAAAAAGTTTCAGAGATACTAAGGCTGAGTGTGGTTTCCTTTGTTATTTATTCTGTTTTGGGTTCACTGAGCTTCCTGTGAATCACTGGTTTGCAATGTTAACAGTTTGGAAAAAATAGTCATTTCTTCAAATACTGTTTCTGCCCCATTTCCCCTTTTTCCTTACTGTCTTAATCTGTACAGGATGCTATAACAAAATATCACAAACTAGGTAGCTTATAAACAACAGAAATTTATTTCTCACAATCTGGAAGCTAGAAGTCTGAGATCAAAGTGCCAGCATGGTCATGTAAGTTACAGACTTCTTGTATCCTCACATGGTAGAAGGGGCTGGGGAGCTCTCTGGAGTTCTCGTAATATGAGCATTAATTCCATGTATGAGGGCTCTACCCTCATGACCTAAGCACCTCCCCAAAGGCCCCACCTCCTAATATCATCACACTCATCATCAGGATTTCAACATATGAAATTTGGGGGAACATAAACATTTGGATCATAGCACTCAATTTTTTTTTTTTTTAAATATTGTTCTGTTTCTTTTCATCTTGTTTTCTCTCTGCACTTTAAACACAGCCTCATAAGAACCTTCCCGGGGGGTATTCTCAAGAAAGTATTATAGGAAATCACTTCAGTATGCTTGGTCTGCTACTCTACTTCCTAAAATGAGGAAAGGAAAATACTTTACTCTATGTTCCACAAATGCACCTCAAACGCTGCCTTGAAAAAAATTCAAAATCAGCAAGTTACTCCTCTCTTTTAGGGAGAGAGCTAAGAATCCAGCCCTACATTTAGTTTCATCCATGGAAAAAACTATTTAACGTGTTCAAGGACTTTAGAGGTCACCACAACAGTATATAACAGAACAGTATATAAGGAAGGTACTGAACTTGCAACAGCATTACATGGTTACAATGAAATCTTTCTCAGACACCAAACCTTTGTCTATTTATCACAAATATTTTCTGCCAAATTAATAATCCTCATTAAATTTTTTAAAGTTTTAAAACTGTCCTTAAACATATCATTCAATATTAAAATTAAGGTAAAATTGATTTTTCCTCAAAGATGAAATATGTATTAATAGCCACAATATAGATAATTCATTTACCAATTTACTGTTAAAATAACATAAATACCACTACTAGGTACCCAGCCTTATGGAGTTTATAGTTTTCACATCTTATTTGATTCTTTGAACAATTCCATGAGGTAAAAAAGGCATTATTATTTACCATTCCCTTTATACAAACGAGAAAACAAAAGCTCAAAACTTAAGCAACTCATTAGTCATTAAGTTACTAAATAAATCCTGATAAAGCCAAAATTAACATCCTATATGCGCTTTCCATTAACCTATACACAAATAAGTTGGTTCTTTTGCAGATTACAAGTGAAACACATATTGTCTTTCCTTTTAATTCTGTGAAATTGGGTAATATTCTTGAGTAAAATAAGTCAAACCATTTGTGATCATCATTTTCAAAAGAAAAACCACAACTTAAAATAATTTTACCAGTATCAAATTATCTGAAAATCAACAGATTTTGCTTACTATTGTACCAAAATGTGCTTAACAAATTATTTCCTAATGAGGGCATCTTATCTGCTATTTTTTTAATGTATTTTTAAACGAGGCTTATACGAAGTAGACAATACTATAAATAGCACACTTGCAGAAGACCTGTAAATATTCCTCCTTCCTCCTCAGTAGGCCTGCAAACATTTCTCCTTGGGCTGAATCATAAAGACAAGTTCCAGACTCAATTCCACAAATGATTAGAAAAATTTTCAACTATTCCTGGTTATATTTCAACACTTCTGAGAGATTTCTGACAAATGGAAGGACAAAAAGCCTCCAGAAAACTTTCCACAGCTATCCCACCTTCCTAGTCAGTGTTATTTTTAAATGAAGTTTCTTAAAATTATTAATACTCTTTATGAGAACAGTATTGTCACATGTTAGACATTCCACCAGAGAAATAGGCCATACCCGTTATTGTATGAACACTGATGTTACCCTTCTTACATAGCAAGCCATTTTTGTCATTACTTTCATGGGCAGTATAACCCAGTCCTTCACATGATAGAAAGTAAAATATCCAGATGATATGCTTCCTTAGTTCTAAGTATACTAAACCACAGCCACCACCTGATACATTATGGTATTATATAATACCTGATATATCTAGTATATTGCAATATGTAGGATAAACAGACATGAAGAAAGTAAAAATTATCTCTGAAAAATAAAAGGTGGAATTATAAGCTGTTATTCCACTATCCAAAAAAAAAAAAAAAAAACTTAGTTAATGGTAATTCATGCTTGTTTAAAGTATTTGGCTAAGGCTAAGACCCATAATTTGATCCTTATATAAACCAATTAGCTTTGCACTACTAGGCATATGTCCATAACCCTGGACATTTAGAAATGGTAAATACATATCAGTGGTCTCATGAGAATTTAGCAATGATTATAGGTGGCTCAATGTCATGAATTATGAGGAAGGTACACAAAGGATATAACCTTGGTTAGGTATCTGGGTCCTTTTCTATTTTCTGGGTACAAATATAATAATTACATTGAGTGAACAAAATTTTAACACTTACAAAACATCTAAATATATATTTTTACCTCCTTATTTCCTTTTATCCTCTCATTGCATGACATTTTAAATAATTTCTACTCTTGCTTATTTTGCTCTAACTCAATGTCCTCCAAGAGCAACTGAGCACTTGAATTTCTTACTAGCAACAGAAATAAGAAATATGTGAAAACTATAATTAATGAATTAAAGCAGACTCAGGGTTATTCCAATAATAATGTCACTCAAAAATCAATGAGAGACGAATCGCTTTACAGTTTATGAACTTGAAATTGCTCACAATTCTGTCTCTCTTATCTATAGTTTTCCATATATGAAACTATCTTTGCTGTCAGGTGAGTCATAGCAGAAACAAAACTGAAATTTTCTATAAAATTCAGTAAAACCTCTATTAGTGACTGGTATGAATATTCAGAGAATAATAGGAGGCCCAGATTTATCAAAGGATAGTAATTGTCTAAAAATGTATATATCAAGAAACACTGGTCTGCTACCTAACACAGACAAGATATTTGTTACACTCTGGTGTGCTTTTTTAGGAAAAGGGTGGGTTTACAGACAGTCTCAGGTCTATTTCTACACTGCTTCTATAAGAATGGCCTAGGAATATTTCAATAGGAAAATAATGAGTAGAGGAGGGGAGGGACTATTTCTCTATTCAACAAATAATAATACATTTAGACTTGTTCCTTTTACTGTTCTGAATCCACCTGTATAAAGTATAAAACAGAAAGTCAATAGGTCACAATCTTTAAATGTGGCTATATGTTCCCGTGCTATTTTCTGGTTAGAAGTTCGGAAGTGACTTGAATTGTTCCCTCTCTCAAAGGTAGGAAATGAGAGGTTATCCTGAGGTCAGCATCTTCTAATGTGGCTCTTGATTTAAATTGTGTTAACTTGCTCTGCTCCAGGATGAAAGCAATTATGACCAGATCAATGTGCTCTGCAGCTGGTTAGTCAGCTGCTGCAGAGGAGGCAGCCAGCAAAACAGCTTTGGGGCCCTCTCTGGGCACTGTGCCTCTTAAGATTTGAGTGCAGGCCAATCTCTGTTGCCACTAATTCTTCAAAGGTATTTTTAGCTGCTCAAGATAAGAAGTAAAATAAACATAAATAGGAAATATCCTCCTTTTAATTTTTCAAGTTAAGCTGTTAACTGTTGAAGTGTTCCACACCGAGTGCAACACCCACCAGAAAATGGTATTTTTACACCTCTATATGAAACCATTATACTGGCTCAAGAGTCTATCTGAGAAGCATCAGCTGACTCCTTGGAGAAAGAAATTTAAAAGGAAGCCACTCCATGGATTTTTTTTTGGGGGGGGGGGCAAGCAAGGCTAGATAGAAAGGAGCATAAGAGGGTTCCCAAACCTCAGTGACTACAAAGTCTCAAAGGAAACGGCTTGAATACAAAATTTTATGACCACTCCTGTAACCACAAGTGGTACTAACTATGAAATCACAGCATATTCCAATTTTACTACAAAAGAAACCCATGTTAAAGTTTGAAAAAGTGCTTCAATCCTACTGCTAATTTTCTTTCAAGTCAGAGTTCAAAAAAATGAAAGAGACTGGTACAATCACTGAAAATAAGAACTGACAAACCAACTCAGGACCAGTCCAGTAATCAAGTTGCTAATTCAGGGAATCACAAAAATGGAAAAAAATTAAACTTAAGTATCGTTCACATTTTAACTTAAAACATTCAAATGTTATCTTACTCTCCTAGATTTGTATGACCTTTCCAAGATTTTAGTTGTCTTCCTTACATCTTCCTTACATCTACTTCAAGATTTATTTTTAAGTAACCTGCCTTTGTTAAGTCTTTCTGCAGTTTTCACTGAAGTATCTCTCTTTATACATTGATACTGGTTTTGGTAGTATTTGATTAGATGATGTAATTACAGTAACAAGTAAAGCTGGCATACAACAACTGGTAGGAAAAGAATGTAAGGTCAAACTAAAGAAAAGCATCGTAGCCACCGGTTAGTATTAAACATGCCATGGTTAAAAAAAAAAAAAAAATGCCATGGTCATCCATCAGTAGTCCTACAGAGGGAAGGGAGGCCACAAATCAGTCAGAGAATCAACTATACCCTCAATTGCCTTCTTAAATGCTATACACGGGGTCTCTACAAGCATGCAATGACCTATGTTATCCAAAATACTAAAACTAAACGTACCAAACTTCTTAACTACAGTATAGGTGGACAATCTGCTGACCAACTGTAATAAAATTCCTATGCAATGTTAAATAATACTCTTAAACTGGAAAAGAATTTAACCAGAAAAAAAAAGAAAGGAACCAAACTCAGTATTATAGTTAAACAAAAATTTTATTGCACAATCTTATCAGTCTATCTCTGTGAATGTGGTTAATTTCTTTTTAAAAAAAATAAGGTTAAATTCCACTATAAGAAACTTGCCTTTAATTTCATTCTTATAACAAATACTGTTAATGTTGGTATCATCTAAGATTTGCTGATTATTTTATATAGAAATTTAAAATATTTATTATAAGATTTGACCTGATGCTTAAAAATCAGTTTCTATTTTTATCATGCTTTGGGGCAAGGTTTATCGTGAGCTCCTAGGTACCTGAGTACATGTTCATTTGTATGACTGCTTTCATAATAACAGGCAGAAAATGTGATTAAAATTCAAGTCATTAGGTGTGCAAACAATCAATAGGAAAGAAAACCTAATGGCAGTCACCAAGGCTCTCCAGAATTCATGAGTAGTGAGAGATGGTAAAATGGGTATGAATTCATTATTACTGAACTCCAGAATGTATTTTACTCTAATTTTATTCCAATGTTGGGGGGTCATCGTTTAATTACAGTTAGTGAGATGATCAACTTAACAGATTTTTTTAAAGTGTGTGGAGCATTAAAATGGTTCTCAAGGAGTCCAAGATAGACGTCTTTGTGGTTCCAACTGCTTCCAAAAATACATCTTCTTTTACCAAGGAGAAAATAACACTTTTTTCTGACACTCAATTTGATTTTTTTTAATCTGGAAATTTAAAAGTAGCAGCATAGGTCTCTTGCTTTAAGCATATCACACCAAGTACACTTTTCCTGGAGCCCTAATGTGTATTTACTTTCTGTGTACACATTTCACTAGCATTACTATTTCTCTGACATCCTCAGTGACACAAAAGGATAGAGAAAAGTTCCATATATTCTTTTTCTATTCCTTCTGTAAGCAGAATGGATTAAATTTAATAATTTTCATTGATTGTACAGAAGACTCATACCACTTAATAATCATTGCCCTAGAATGAAATAATTGCTACAACTTAACTATTCAACCTAACACCGGTTTTGATCCAAAATTTAATTTACCAAGGACAACCTGAAAGATTTGATCAAATAAATTAGTCTCAGCATTAAAATTATGAGCAATTTTCTGTTTGTAAAGTTAACCGAGTAATTCACAAGTTTATGTCTCTATACCCTGGCAACTATATCCTTCAAAAGTGATTAGAAATATATAGAAAAATGACTAGTACCTAAGTGATATTAACGAACAATTTTTCTCTCAATAAGTAAGATTTAAGTTTTGGTACTTACCTATTCTTTAGGTAAAATTATCTTTTAACTGTTAAAAGATCTGGCCTTTTATCAATATTCTCCTCCTGCAGGAGTCGAAGTAATAAAATATACTTTACATAACAATAAGGGAATTTTTAAAAGACAAAATTAACCTTTCACATTATATAATTTTTCAGCAATCATTTTAAAATGTAAGATCTCTGTGAGACCACTATAAGTCAATGTTATCAAGGAAATGACATCTTTTCCCGTTTTTATGTGATAGGAAAAGTAGTTAATATTATATGCCAATCTGTTCTAGTACTTTATTTACATTAACTCTTTAACTATCACAGTAATACTGTAATATTAAAATTATACTCGTTTTACATATCTAAAACTCAGTCACTGAAGAGTTAAAAACTTACTCAAGGTTACAGCCAGTAAGCAGAAGTTGGTTGGAGCCCAAGTAACGTTAAGACCCTACCTAGTCCGTGCTCTTAACTGCTACATAATCACCCAGAATAGGGTTTAACACATTGCTTCACTCAATAAATTATGAATTGTCTGAGCACTGTTTTTCTTTCTCCCAGGATTATAAAAATCAGTGTTTGAGAAATAAGGCACAAGTTAATCCTTTGTCCTCCCCTTATTCTACTTTTACCTAGACAGAAAATACCTGGACAGTATTCCCTACACTATGCTCTCATAATCTTCATATACCTCATTTATAGAGCACCTTCCTATTTGTTTCTAAATAGTTTAAGCACTAGATTAAAAACACTTTCAGAGACCAAAGAACATTTTGCTTTTTTTCCCCTCCAATTTTGTAGTGAAGTATAGTTGATTTACAATGTTAGTTTCAGGTGTACAGCAAAGTGAGTCAGGTATACATAATATATTTTTTTCTTTCTGGATTATTTTCCATTATCTGCTATTACATGAAATTGAATATAGTTCCCTGTGCTATACAGTAGGTTTTTGTTGTTTATCTATTTTATATATAGTAATGTGTGTCTTAAACCTCAATCCGTAATTTATCCCTCCCCACCCTTTCCCCTTTGGTAACCATAGTTTGTTTCCTATGTCTGTGAGTCTGTTTTTGGTTTGTAAATAGAATTTGTATCTTTTTTTTTTAGATTCCACATATAAGTGTTATCATATGATATCTGTCTTTCTCTGTCTGACTTACTTCACTCAATATGATATCTCTAGGTCCATTCATGTTGCTGCAAATGGCATTATTTCATTCTTTTTTATGCCTGAATAATGCTGTTTGTTTTTAAATACCATTTCCTTGTGTACGTCCTAGCTCTAAGAAGGTCCAGATAAGTGCTGGACAGGACAGAAAGGAGAGCAGTTTAAAAAGTCACTTTCTAGAGTAATTTATAAGTAAGAGGAGACATAAATCTTACTGAGTTTAGGATATTTTGCAAATATAATCAAATAGTCCAAAATGCATGCAAAAAAAATTAGAACATATCTCAGGTAACATTTTTGACTAAGCTCTATGAACAGTAAGATTTTACTAGCAACTGTATATAACTTTATTTGATTTGATTTCCACAAAAGCCTTATGAGTTGGTATGTATTGCTCTGTCTATTTTTGCAAATGAGGAAAACAGACTCAAAAAGGTTAATGAATTTGCCTAAGATCATACAGCTTGCAAGCCTTGTCATTTCCAAAAGAGGGAAAGGAACAGAAAAATCAAAGCCTACAGCTACAAGGGTATTCACAGAGGAAGGTATTCAGTAGTAGACTCGAGAAATGGAATTCAGTGAGTTACTACAGTATAACAGGAATAGTCCCTAAGAATATTCAATTGAAAAAGGAAAATCAAGGGCAGGATTAGGATCCAATTTCATTCTGCTCTAAAGCAGAAGTTCTTCAAGTGCGGTCTACGAAATCTTTAAAGGGGGATCCGGAGGTCAAAACTATCTTAAAAATAATACTAAGAACTTATTTGCCTTTTTTACTTTTCATTCACAAAACTGGAGGTTTTCAGAGACTACATTTCCACAGAATATTGCAATAGACTGAAATGCAAAAGTAGATGTGAGAATCCAGCTATCTTCTATTGAGCTAGACATTAAAGAGATTTGCAAATATGTAAAACAATGCTACTCAACATATTTTTTGAAAAGTTATTTTTCATTTAAAAATATTTATGCTAATTTGTAACACTTGTTATCTTTAAGTAAATTAATGTTAAAATTAATGTAAAAATTAAGGAAGTTTTGGTCCTGAGGCCAAAAAGGTTGAAAAGCCACTGCTCTAAAAAGCTATTCTCAACCAATTCATAAATTTAAAATCTGGTCTTCTAAATTGATTTACTCACCAGGCTAAGTGGGCTATGTAAATGGAAAGTTCTTGAGTTTTACCATATTACAAACTCCTTAACTAGAGAAACATTTAAAAAAAAATTTGTGTCCCTCTTTACCCTCACCACATCACTCATATCTAAAAAAAATTTACACTGTATCAAGCCAAATTACTTCATTGTACGTTTCTAAATTAACACTATACTTTCAACCTATATTACATAAAAGATTATATAACACTTCATCACCTCAAAATAAACTGAAAAGGAATGTCAACCCACAAAACTGTAAAGGTCAGACTTCGCCACATGGTGACACATGATGATCCCACTGATGTAAAGACATCCTGTAAGGCTCAGCTAATCATTCACTCAACTACCTCCTAACTTCAATAGTAGAAAATGTACAAAGCATTTTAGGAGAATTACGTAAAATATACACTTAGATATTTAAGAGACCACCTTCTCATAGGTAATATAAGAATGAAACTTCGATTCCCTTCAAAAATAATAATTTAATACTATATCACATGACATATTTTTCAGTTACTACCAAGTAGAAAATTACGTACTCTTTATATGTTTTTCAAAGTATAAATTTCACAAAATTCCTACTTCCTACATATTCATGTACATTTCACTGAGAATGTTCTTAGCATACTTGGCACAAGTAAATATGAATTAAAAAAAGAAAGTGTATAGGCAACTTTCTAGCCTTTCTCTCCAATAAACATCTGAACTGGATAAGTGAATGTGCTATTTTGTCATCGTGTAATTTGTGACACAATAATAGTTTACCACATTTTTAAAAAACTAACACTTTATTAAAGTTTTCATAAGACAAATTCTACTGGATAGTGGTCAGCTTTCCTCAGCAACAATGAAAGACTTTGGCAACATTAAAAATGCCAACACTCTTCAGCCTTCTGGTAAAGTTTTTCTTTGGGAAAGGAAGGGCTGTTTAGTGAAAAAACAAAACCAAACCAAAACACTCTTATTAAGTGGTCAGTTAATTTCGAAGATATTGGAAATACCTCCCAAAAGGAGTCTTCGTATGGCTGAACCACACATCGATTGATCTCAAAATTTTAAAACTATCATCACCTTCAGAAAAGCCTTCTTGCGATTTTGGAGAAGCATACAAAATACTTAATCTTCTACCACATTACTTGCTAAATGGAAAATTAGAAACTGCTCACCTATCAATCCTAAAAGGGAGGGAATATAACAAGCCAATTAACAAGTGTGCTTAATTTACTTTATAAGATCATAGCAGAGGTCAGGGTGTAAGATTTCAATCAGAAGATTAAGAAGAAAATCTGTACCTGACTAAACTCCATAGCTACAACTCTGATATTTTCCAAAAGTTTTCATTTTTATTTCTGGCATGTTTTTCCTACTAATTCTACTTATTTAGGAAATCTTAGCGTATTAAAATAAGAAAACTAAAGTACTAAGTTAGATTAATACAAACTAAAGAAAAAAGAGGGTAAAATGTGCCTTTAAAAAACTATGAGGATGCAGAAAAATATTTTTAAAAGGTATTATCTAAAATTAACTGGGATTCTGACAAACAACATACTGTTCTGCTACCTGAATATATCCCTTAAGTGGAATTAAATGGATTCTATTTAATCAAAGATTCCAGTTAATCAAAGCTTGAGTGTAAGGGCCTAGATCCTTTCTTCTTTGCTTCATTATTGCTTACTCAGTCTTGATCTCAAAAGCTGAGAGATATCATATTCCTACATCTAATTAACACCCATGGTAAAATGTTCATTACATACATGCTTGGTACTGGTTGATGAAGGATTCATACCATACAGAAAGTCTGCTTGGTGTAGGAGAAAGCAAGAATAAGCCTAACACAAGTTCAAATCCTGATTCCTTCATGTAGATATTGGAAAGAGTGAGAAGTAGGACTTTGATAAACCCAACTTCAGTTTCCTCTTTAAAGAAGAGAATCAATTACCTCAAAAGGATGTGAGATCTAGATTAGAATGTATATATTGTGCCTAGTACATAGTAGGTATTCAACAAATGTAACTTCCTCCACTCTGTACTTCCAAGTTATGAACATCAAATATACATACTATATATAAAACTGCAGGCTACACACCAATGACCTCCTTTCCTCAGAGTCAAAATGAGAAATTAAATAACTTTTATAGGATAATGTGGGAGCAAAATGGTAAAATTACTTCTAAGAAAATATTCTTGATTTCAAATAATTACCTTGCAAACGGAATTCCCTCTAGGCAATTGTTATGTGAAGAATGTCATGAAAGAATGAATAGTTCTGTGAATAATCTGTATTTTGTACATGCACAGAACTATTAAGAGAAAATTCATCATTAGGGCCAATAGGTCTTTCTCCACCTAGGTATGAAAGGCTTTTGTGTAGTGATCCCACAACTTTACAGCCACATCTCCAGAGATCACGTAACAATATCCTGGTTCTCTTTCTACCTCTCTTGCCATTCCTCTATAGGAATGGATTCTCTCTTTCTCCTCTCTCTCACACACAAGTATATCCATTATGCACTAGAACTCTTAAGGCCCAAATATTTTTCTTCTCACTATGCTTCCTCCTTAGGCAAACTTATCTAGGCACAAGGATTCAATCTAAACAATAACTCTCAATTTTCTATCTTTGACCCTTTTCTATCTCTTTTCTTAGCTGCAGAACCATATAACCAATTGCCCACTTGGGTATCTCAGACACCTTAATTGACAGTTAGGCTTAATTCCTCAGGGGGAAAAAAAAATTCAATGTCAAACTTCTCACCAAGAGAATGTATTGTCTTTGTAAATGGCCTAAGAATGAGACTTTTAATAAATACATTTTCAAATTACTGTGGCCCTGAATGAGCACTCAGAACTGAAACCATCTGCATTCAGAGTTTACAGTCTACAGTAACATCACTGTTCAGCTGTCTTCAATAACATGAATTTACTATTCCAGGAAACTCTTGCCCAGGCAGATAAGAACTGCAAGTAACTTCATTGTTCATTCCAGGAACTTCCCCCCAAAACCCATATAAACCAACATCAGACTATTCAACTTTTCAATAAATAGCAGCAAATGATTGTTCACTTTCCAAGACTCTGAAAAAAAATCTCACCTCAAAACTCTTCCTTTGCTATGTCTATCAATCCTAAAATATTACTATCATGATCCCTACTAATTCTAATTAAGATCCTGCATTGAAATACCTGTGTTACAGATTCCAAATCCTCAATAAATATCTCAACTTTGCTCTCCCTCCTAGCTTTGCTATTCTTTTCACCCACACATATACTCTTCCTCCCCCAGCAGATCCTACCAACTCAGGAAAGGTAGTGCTCTCCTTTATTACCCTAAACAATAAATTCAGCAAGTTATTTTTCATGGCATTTTCTAGGAGCCAACATTCCACAGCACTACCTGATAGTTTCCCAAATGTCTGTTAAAATTCAGTTCAGCAATACAAGTTTCATCACACGTAGTGTGAAGAAAATATGAATACCTTTATAAAATGTTATAAGAAATCAGCACTCTACGTTAGGTAACATCTGCTGACATTACTGTTTCCAGTTTCTTAAAAACCTAAAATAGCTAATTGGTCTACTACTTAAATTTTTAAATAATACCAAATAAAGAGATTACTAATATCAAAGAAGCCACAAAAACAGTGAGTTTCAAAAAATATGGGAGATAAATCACAGAGGTTTAATAATCTAAGCAGGTATCTTAGGAGAAACAGGATGGGGAAAAAACTCGAATGTATTAATAACCCACAACACTAATAAGCTAGAAGAAAAAAACTACTGTTAAATATACTAGAGTATAACAGTGAAAAGAAACTTTAAAGAAGTCTTCATTACTATAAAATTATTCTTAAACCATGATTTGGAATTAAGACACAATGAAATACTTAATACATTTTCCATAAAGTTGAAAATTCTTATCCACCAAAAGTAAATGTATAAGCATTTCTTTTACTATAAATCACTTAAGGCGTCTATAAGGCCATAGGCATGCTTACACAGGAATAATCAGAAAGAAAAGGTTAAGTACTTAAAACACCTCAATGATTAGAAGGAATTGAAGATTTTAAGATCTAAGTGTAAAAAAAAAAGAGAGATCACAAGTACTGAAAGATAATATGGATGAATTCCTTTACAATCTCGGGAGTGAAGACTTTTCTAACTATATTTCAAAATCCAAAAACATAAAAGAAAAAATTATATCACAATACAAAAAAGGAAAAATTTTGTGTGAAAAAATTTCATCAAGAATCTAAACATATATTCACAACCCATATCACAAAAAAAAGGGCTAATCTCCCTATGGAGAACTTCTAAAACCAAGAAGAAAAAAGCCAACAACCGAATAGAAAAATAAAGAATATGAGAGTTCATAAAAAGGAAAAAAAATTAAAATTCCCACTAAACATATGAAAACATACTCAGTGCCATTCATAACGAGAGAAACACAATAGTCTGAGTTACACCAGTTCACATGTATCAAACTGGCTAAGTTCCAAAAGTTTGAAAACACATTTAGCTGGTAAGACTATGGGAAAACAGCCTCTCAAACATTCAGGCAGCAGTATTTAAAAAAAAAAAAAAAAAAGGCAATTTGACTATATCTAACAGAATTATAGAAACATTTACTTAAAATATTTTATAATAGTTTTAGATTTACAGAGAATTTCCAAAGATAGTACACAGAGTTACCCTATACCATTCACCTAGTTTCTGCTATTAAGATCTTATAATAGTATGGTACATTTGTCACAATTAATGAACCAAAACTGATACATTATAACTAATTAAAGTCTATTTTTTATTTAAAGATTTCATTAGTTTTTATCTAATGTCTTTTCTGTTCCAGGATCCCATGCAATATACCACATTATAGTAAAATCATCAGCTTCTTAGGCTCCTTTAGTCTGTGACAGTTTCTCGAACTTTCTGTTTTAGATGACCTTGACACTTTTGTTAAGTACCGTTCAGGTATTTTGTAGAATATTCCTCAATTGAGATTTGTCTGATGTTTTTCTCATTATCAGACTGGGGTCATAATTTGGGGGGAGGAAGAGCACAGAAGTGAAGTGCCATCATCATCATCACATCACATTATCAACATAATTTATGACTGCTGAAGCTATAACGAAATATCTTAGACTAGGTGGCTTATAAACGACTGAAATTTATTTCTCATAGTTCTGCAGGCTGAGAAGTCCAAGATCAAGGCCACTGTAGATTTCGTGTCAGGTGAGAGCCTTTTCTAGACTGCCGTCTTTTCACTGCGTCCTCACACTGCAAAAGGGGCAAGGGTTCTATCTCTCTGGGGTCTCTTACAAGGGCACTAATCCCATTTATGAGGATTCAACCCTCATGATATAAGCAATTCCCAAAGGCCCCATTTCTAGACACCATGACATTAGGGATTAGGTTTCAACAAATGAGTTTTGGGGAAGAACAAACTTTCAATCTATGGTATTAGTACTATACATTTATAGTACTTATTTATAATATATACATACAATATTTACAGTATTAAACTTTGGTCACATGCTGAGGTAGAGTCTGTCACGTTTCTCCTACTTCAAGTTACCTTTTCCCATTTTCCACTCCTTAAGAGGGGAGTTACATTATACTCCCTCATGGGCTGAATAGCTACATAAATTATCTGTAATTCTTCTAAACAGATTTGTCTACTCAACCCCATTTATTTATTTATATCGGTATGGATTCATGGATGTTATTTTATATCTGAATTATAATACAATACTTTTTAAAATTATAGTACAGTTATATAATGTGTCAAATTTCTAGTGTATAACATGTTTCAGTCATACATATACATACATATGTTTGTTTTCATATTCTTTTTCATTATAGGTTACTACAAGATTCTGAATATAGTTCCCTGTGCTATAATATACTATTTTATTTTGTTGCTAAAATTATTCTAGTATCAGCCATTGGGTACTTTTTCAGCTGACTCTTCTGCCCTGTTTACATCAGTTAGTCATTGTTTTTGTTTGAGTGCTTCCTTACTTTCCAGTATTAAAAGGTGTTCCAGGCTCATCCTGTGTGTTTATTTCCTGCCCCAGTCCTGGAATCAGCAATTTTTCCAAGGAACCTGGGTTGCTTTTATGGAGAACGGTATTAGACACCAACATCTGGATACTATTTTTGCTCATTACTACTGAGGTGTCATTTCGAGGCCTACTCAGCTGACAGAGGAAGGAAACACATGTGTGTATAAATTCATTTATCATCTGACCTGGAGATTCTTGTCCTTAGAGTCTACATCACACATTTGCTTATCCAAGTACAAAATGTTATATATACATTTTTCATTTGGCAAACTAATAGTAAAAGATAGAAAACAATTCAGGGATCCACATAGGACTGTGTGATCAAATATCAGAAGTACTACAAGTATCAAAAGTAAGGAAAAATCTTTACCTAGATATGGAAAAACCTCTAAAGCAAAATAACCATTTATTTACACTTGCAAAAAGAAAAACTGGAAGGATAAGACACTAAAAGAAATGCTTACCTATAAAAGGTGGAGAAGGAAAAACAGGAAGGAGAAAGCAAAAAGAAAACAAGACTTCTCTGTGTGTCTCTCTCTACATACTTTTGAGTTTGTAATCACCTTACTTACTGAAAAAAATTAAGTAGCTTTTACAAGGAATGTAAAATGCCTACAAAAGTAGGATTGGAAGGGTTCAAATAGTAAGGGGGGAAGGGAGACAATCATTTCTGAAGAGTTAAGTACAATGAGACAAGGCAGCTCTTGATTAGAGACAATTACATGTAGAAAAAAAATCATTGCATGTGTCAGTAAAATAAAATACTGAAATGCACTACAGCTGCTAAAATTAGCCTATTCTCCGCATGAAAAAGTGCTCAATATCACTAATTATCAGAGAAATGCAAATCAAAACTACAATGAGGTATCACTTCACACCAGTCAGAATGGCCATCATTCAAAAGTCCACAAATGACAAATGCTGGAGAGGCTGTGGAGAAAAGGGAACACTCCCACACTGCTGGTGGGAATGCAGGTTGGTGCAGCCACTGTGGAAAATAGTATGGAGAGTCCTCAAAAGACTAGGAATAGACTTACCATATGACCCAGGAATCCCCCTCCTGGGCATATATCCAGAAGGAACCCTACTTCAAAAAGACACCTGTACCCCAATATTCATAGCAGCACTATTTACAATAGCCAAGACATGGAAACAGCCTAAATGTCCATCAACAGATGACTGGATAAAGAAGATGTGGTCTATTTATACAATGGAATACTACTCAGCCATAAAAAGCGACAACATAATGCCATTTGCAGCAACATGGATGTTCCTGGAGAATGTCATTCTAAGTGAAGTAAGCCAGAAAGAGAAAGAAAAAAACCATATGAGATCGCTCATATGTGGAATCTAAAAAAAAAAAAAAAAAAAAAAAGAATATAAATACAAAACAGAAACAGACTCACAGACGTAGAATACAAACTTGTTGCCAAGGAGAGGGGTGAGAAGGGATAGACTGGGAGTTCAAAATTTGTAGATACGGACAGGCATATGCAGAATAGATAAACAAGATTATACTGTATAGCACAGGGAAATATATACAAGATCTTGTGGTAGCTCACAGCGAAAAAAAAAATGTGACAGTGAATATACATATGTTCATATAGAACTGAAAAAATGTGTTCTACAATGGAATTTGACATAACATTGTAAAATGACTACAACTTAATAAAAAAGTTTAAAAAAATAAAAATAAGAATAAAATTAGCCTATTCTCAGAACTTAACTGAGTTACTATTAAATGAATAGTGTTGTATCATCACCTATGCTGTTAATACAGAGGTAAAGTCTAAAGAACTACAAAATCATTTGTATGGGCATAATTAGTATTTGTATTCTTGACTGGTATGCTGATATTCATAGTTAAAATTTAAAAAATATTAGGCCTACAAGCTACAAATTTATTATTTTTATCTCTTATTTCCCCAACAAAATGGTAAAACCGTTTCTAACATATGGAAACATATCCTCATTGGAAGACAAAAAAGGCAAAGGGTTTGCAAATTAAAAAACATATCCAAGTGCTCCTAATAGATAGTGAAATAATTTTCATGTTTGGCATGAACCAAACCAGAAAAAAGGTGCACAGCTTTTTTAGCATTTCCAAAGTAGGAAAGCAATCCCTTGAGGCTTCTTTCACAAAAGTTTCCATTAAACACTCAGAAGTAGCTCATTTGTAGATGTTCACAAAACTGTCCCAAAGGTTACTATAGAAGAAAATTATATTCTGCCTAAAAAAATATGTTCAGTAGCTCAATTCCATATATTAATAAAATCCAGTATCTCCCTCTATCATCTCATCTTCTACCAGTACCCCCATAAGCAATCTCTATTTCTACTACATCAAATACTTAATGGGATGATGGACAGTAACAATTATTTGCAAAGAATGTAAAATCTTTTTTCACACCTTTTTACATACTATTCTTTTATCCTAGGAAATGTTTCCCTTCATCTTCTCTATTTGTAAAGTTAATTATCTTTAGCATCATCTCTTCTGAGAAATCTACCTAATACCCTTGGCTAAATATCACTCTCTTCTCTTCAGGACAACTATTAAGTCCACCTTTAGTGAGAGCATGAATAAATGGACAAAATCTATCATAAGTTACCTAATTTTTACTGAGATGCTCTTTACATGGCAGAATGTGGACAATAAGTAAATAGAAGTCTATTTTGATTCCTTATTAACTCTTACAGATGTGCTAACATAGTTAGGGTTACATTTTTATAGTAGAGAGATCAGTTTTAAGGAAAAAAAATGCAGACACCCATTTCTCCTTTTTCGCCTGCTATTTATAAAAGTAGAATAAAAATACATAAATAATATCAAATCATTGGGAGAAAATATTCAGTGTCTTGCCATACCAGATAGTAAAATATATTATAAAGAAGTAGTAATTAAAATAAGTTAGAGTTAGTGAATAAATGAATCACCAAAACAAATTATCTCTAATTTAAAAAAAAACCCTATATGTAGCAATTAGATATAAAACAAAGAAAATATCACAAAATAATGAAAGAAAAAACTGTAAGGATTCATAGACTGGTAACAGTCTCCTCCTCAGCAATTTGAGGGGAGTAATATAGCGGGAAAGAAAACAAAAGCAAAACCCAACATCCTAGCAATCAAAAAAATTCAAATATAATGATACCTTTCTACAAACAATTTATCAAAAGCAAATATTTTAAATAACAGTATCACCAAAACTAAATGTGGTATATTACTAGTGGCACTGGTACAACAGGCATTACCAGAAAAGGTTCACAGGTTTTGATTTGGGAATTTATACCTATCTACCCCAAGGAAATGTAAAATGGGAGCGATGTGTCACATGCTAAGAGTTTGTCCCTGCACAACTTAAAATAGTAAAAAATGAAAAGTAATAATTTAACAATTATCAGCCACTATGAAATGTTTAACCTTCCTTTGGTGGATTTATGTAACCACTGAAAATTATACCTGTAAGAATTATTACCAGCATAAAAAAAGTATGTTATATTGTAAAAGGGATCTTAAACAAAAATATTAACTTTTATATATGAAAAAAAAATAAAGGGAATATTTGAAGATAACCATTATTAGGGAATTTAGATTATGGTCTATTTTTCTACATTATAATATGTTCTTATATTTAAAAGATAATTTTCAAAAAATAATAATTGAGACCATAAAGACAGAACAGTAAGACACTGGTAAGAAACTAATTAAACAAGAAGGGCATTACTCTGAGGTGCCTCTAATGCCTTGGTAACTTACATAAGCAAACCAAAACCAAAGCCAGAGTCAATGTACTTGAATTTAAGAAAATAAAAACTGAAGAACATCCAATCACAACCAACCAACAAGGCTTTCCCAAATAAAACAACTGCTTAAACTATAGCCAATCAAATAATTTCTCCGCTTTGCTTCCACATCTTCTCTATAAAAATCTCCACCCTGGCTCCTGCTGGTAGAAAACTCCTAACCACTTTGACTTGGCACTGCCTGATTCGAACCAATGGATGCTCAAATAAAGTTGAAAATTTTAATGAGCCTCAGTTTACCTTTTAACAAATCAAACTAAAAAAGCAAGACAAAAACATTCACCAAAGGGATAAATGAATAAAATAAATAGAACAGAAGTCTTTTATACTTTAAATTAAGAAAACCTCCCCCCCAAACACCATAAAAGTAGGAAATCCAAAACAGAATAAAAAGGGAGAAAAAACAAGATGAAATAATGGAAAAGTTTTAAATACTCTGCCTTTAAGTTTAATTTATGTATGAATGCTTCCTCCCCTTGACTAAGTCCTTGAACAATGACTCTAAAACTCAAGAATTACTTGAAATGTTTTAAAATAAAAAACAAACCCAAACCCAGAATTTTCAATTCCGTTTTTCGGGGACAGAGCCTGAGATTTTACACACACACAGGCATCTAGTTTTTTGTTTTTTTTTTTTTTTTAAATTTTAAATCAACAAGAATTTGTCTTAAGTTCAAGTTAAGGCCACTGACCTAGAAGAACATAAGATAATAAACAAAAACTTAATAATAAGTAGTAAATATCCAAGTAGATTTTATGACAAAGGAAAAATGCAAAACCAGTTTCTTCTTTTGATGGATAAGTTGTATGACCTATTCTATTTTAACTTCAGAAAATCTGAGTTACACAGAAAAGTCATCAACAAGGAGTGCAAATACTGTCTAGACTGTTAAGACGTCAAGCAAATGATATAGCACAGGCCTGAAGAAGGGAAGACAGGGCAAATGGTTACAAGATATATTTAGCTAGCCCTAAGGAAAAGCTTATCAATGTGTTCATCATGAAGAATATGATAGCTTTATTCCTAATGGTCACTAAGAAACAACAATGAATATCCTACATTATTTAGTCTACTAGTCTATATTATCCCTCTCCCCTCAATATACCTAAATGATGCAACAAACACCCAGTAGTAACACTAATAAGCTGATTCTCAAATTGGGTGAGACTAGAGAGGCATATTAGGAAATCCAGAGGGTATGCATAGTTTAAAAGTCAGACATGTTATGATTCAACTGTCCCTGTCACTTATTTAGACATTTATCAACCTGAAGGAATAGATCTGCTGAACAATTTTAGTACCATACCAATAGTTTTCCCCATTATACTACAGAGTAATAACAAAAATAACTGCTGTGAGTGCTCACAAGATGCAAGGTACTATGCAAAGTGCTTTACACATATCATTTCATTCAATATCCACAACCCTATGAAGCAGTTCTGTCATTCCTAACTTTACAGAGAAAAACTGACCCTTAAGAATTTAATTAGATGAAAATCATAGTTATCAGTTATTACTGAAGTAGTTTTTATGGGGGGAAAAAATGAAAACTATAACCAACTCTAAACTTTATAAACAGAAATGAGAGCTGCAGATTTTTTTCCAAAAACTTACACCTAAAATAAAACATGTCCACCATTTTATAGCTTCTTGAAAAGAAAAAGGATAAGAGGAAAACAGAAATATAAACAGTATTTGTAGAAGGGGGAGGGGCAAAAATCCATGCTCACAAACTTCTGAGCAAAAATTACTGACAAGTACAATGCTGACTCTGCTGTTTCTAGAGCGACAAAATGTAGGTAAATTATGATCTTGAAAACTGATATAAAAATGCTTAATGTTTTAAGACCACATAATAAATTGAGGACTATGAAGAAACATCGAATCTTACAAATTATGAACACTAATTTTTAAATATCATAATTCAAAAGATGTTATCAAGCTATAATCTGATTTCTAAAATAAATCTAGTTCTTATAACACACCATAACAGAGGTATACTGTAAAACTCAATTTTAAAAAACTTTCAACAAAATTTCTTTAATTTTAAAAGTAAACCATAAAGCAGTTTTTATTTAGTAAATTAGGGTTAAATTAGTCATGGCCCAGAAAGAGTTAAGAATTAATTTTGATATAGTAGAAAATAAAAAGCCATCAAAATTTTGAGTATTGGAGCTGCATGTAGAAGGTATCTGTGTGAGAGTAATCTAGAAGCAGTTGGTAGCCCAATTTGGAGGGGCAGTGACTTGGTATTATTGGGCCTTTTTAATTACACGTGAGCTATACTAACTTGTTAGTGAAAATAGAGAGAAAAGGGCTGTACTCTTCAAAGGTCGTTATCTTTTAGACAGAATGTAAAATTATGATATCTATATGTAAATAAAATGCCTATTTCTAAAGGTCTGAAACATTGGTTAGTATCAAGAGTAAGATATGGATAAAATTTCATTCTTAATGAAATCCAGCTCTGATAAAGGTACAGTAACTAAGAGACAATAATGTCTGGGAGACAACTAGAAAAGAACTCAGAAAAAGAGGTCTGGATTAGAAACAAAGATGTAGAGATTATTAGCACATAGGTGATAAGAACAAAGCACTAAATATGGATGAGAATGCCCAGAGAACATGTGAAACATGAGAAGAGGGAGAGGGGACAGAATATTCCAGACAACCAACGTTGCTGTTATTTCACATGTTAAAATACCACCACATTAAACATGTACAATGACTAACACAATGCTGAGGATATAATAAATGCTTTAAAAATACTTACTGATTACATCCCTGAATTAATTATTTATAGTAGGCACTCAACCTATTAGATTTACTGATAGACATCAATTAATTCATTTTCCAAGTTGGCCAACAGAGAGAGGAAAACAGGCTAGAAAAGGTAAGTTACACTTAAATTTATTCAATACATTTTTCTGGTTCTTGGCAATTCCTCTTTCCACGTAAATATTTTGCAGATATCAAAATAATTGACAAATAAAAGGCCTGGGAGCAAAATAATGGCAAGAATTCATTAATGACAGTAAGAATGTTTGGTTTAATATCCCACAGAAATTTTTTTTAAAAGCCAGTCTAATAGGTCTTCTCTCCATCAGTTCAAAGAAACTGCCAACAACGTAGCTTGAATGCTAGTAAGTTATACCAGGTTTTCTATTATAGGCAGTTTTTTACCTCACAAATACGATATAAACCACATTTTAAAATGCCATAAACCTACTGTTTATCTTCATTTCAAATGCAAAATGCTATCAGTTTACAAAATGCATTTTAAATAAGTTTTTTATTTAAAAGTTTAATCAAAAATTACACCTTCAAAATTCAAAGAGCTTAAAACTGTTTTTCCTTCATATGTGTGAAAGGAGGCAACTTTTAAAATAGATAAAGAATATTTTTAAAAGCTGGACTTAACATATAATACCTTTTTTCTACAATACAGCAATACATTCATTGTAATTATACATCACAGAAGTATAAAAGCTCTATGAAAGAATGCCATGACATGCTGTTGTAATTTTTACTAAGACTAGAGAATATTAAAGATTCAAAATGTAATGCCCTATAAATATTGAGTACTATTAGACATAATAAAGAAAACACCAGGGAAAAAATTCTGTGTTCACAGATAAATTTTTTAAATATTAAAGGATATTATTGTATCCTGAATATCTACCTCAGCAGCCATAATAGTTGCATTGTTCACAATACAATACTTGCAGTTTTTAGTTAGTACTATTTCAGCAATAAAGGAAAATATTGCTGAAAATAAGGAAAAAACAAAAGCCTTGACAGAGAAAACTGTTTTATAAGCCATCTCTTTCCACCATAATCACAGGACTAAACCAATACTTCAAACAAAATATATCAACACATATATATATACACACACACATTAAAATCTGCTTGGTCAACACAGCTACTCTGTTACAGAGCGAATTAAATTTAATTATTCTATTTTTTGTAAAATCAATGACTTATTAATACTGGTGTACAAAGCTACCAAACATTGGATTGCTACCATGTATTAAACCAGTTACTCCAATTTCATCTTTCTTTACTGTGTATCTCTCTTTTTTTCTTCAGGTAGGTAACCAGAGTATATTTGGCAGGCTGTACTATTTCAAACACCTAACAGTAAAAGTGACTTTACTGGGCATAAATCTGAGGATGAGAAGATAAACATTTTATAGAAGATTCTTTTAATAAGAGGCAAATCAGGATATTAACAAGATTAATTCTTCAGTATACTTTTTTGCTGATTGTAAAAAGTAATGTGAACATTTGAAAAATACAGAATGTATTTTTATTCATCAATAAATCCCACCAATGGGAAATCTTTGTTAACTTTTTGGTAGACTTCCTTCAATTAAAAATGAAACTCAGTATCTAACTAGACACTAATAAATACACAGAAAAAAATCAGTGTATCCTAATATAGCCTTTGATAATGTTACATAAAACACCGATTATTAATGATATGACCTATTAATTTTACAAAGATATCTATAATACATGTTAAGTGATGAGGGTGGGGTAGAGAGTCCCTCATTTTAGAGACTGGTCCCTAATCTGAAATCGGTTTCACAATGTTTATAGTGTCAACATCTTAATGGCAACAAGCAGCAAGATATGACTGTTCTTACAACGATGTCAACAGTAACGTCCTTACACCAAACAGGCTTTATTTTCCTTTCCATTCATATTTCAATGTTTTTATTTTTGCTGTTAAAAAAATCAACGACAAATAACATCTGCATAAAGTAATTTTAAAATAGCTTAATTCAAACACTAACTACTTTCTTTGAAGCCTAGCATTCAAACTATTAGTGTTTCTGGCCTATGAGATAGTTTACCAGATAAAAGGATACCACTTTTATATTCAAGTAACCTCTTATTAAAAAAAAGAATATCCTTAAATATAGCCATATTTTTTTCTTTGGTTCCAACCTATTGTTTATGGTAGTATGCAGGCGTTAGAATTACAAAGACTAAAATGACTTCATTAACAAAGCAACATCCCAACATTTAATAAATAAACCAACTACTTAATCTCATAAAAGAATAAAACAAAACCAGTAATATTACTGCTAGCAACTTTTTTTCTTAAAATGTGGTTGAACCTTATTTCCAGCTTCAAGGGAGGCTTTCCTCTCTACTCAAAGACCTTAAAATCCCATTCATTTTCTTCTAAAATACAGTAACTCAGATTTGTTACTTTGACCTTCTTTTACAAGCGTCTTTTAAAAGAAACCCTTCAACGACTCAAGAAAGAATCGGCAAAGTTTGAGGAAAGAATTGTCCAAGTCAAGCATTTCCTGGTAAGTGACAGAAGGTCTGGCTGCCAGGGACACACTCTGCTGACCCTAGGAATAGTCAAAACTCTGAACAAAATTTGCCACTTTTGTATCTAGAAAGTTAATTTCGCTAAAAAGTAAAGAGGTGATAATACATGACAAACTACATGTCTTTGGTGGACACATTAATATAAAGGAAGAGCCCCATGGATTTCGGCTAAACGCTTTTGCCATTTCTGCAGAAGAAAAGCTAATTGTTGATGGCCATGTGACATTATAAGATCCCAGAAAGGAAAGGGTGGGAGGAAGAGAGTAGTTCAAGGCAGTTCAGGGTCAGAACAAGCTCAGGCATCCTGTCATTAGCAAACGTTCACCAAGCTGAAGGCAAAATACTGCTTACCCGAAAAGGAGTGGGTGAAAAGTAGGGGGAGAACTAGGGGAAAACCACAGGACAGTCAATGTGGCACAGAGGGGGTGATGGGAGGGAGTGAATCTGGAGCTACCCAGCTGAGTTGGGGAGCAAAACCATCAAGCACAAAAACGCGGAGAACAGCAATTGCGAGGGAGATGACAATGCTTGGCAGCCCCCTCATCGGCCCCTCCCCAACGGTTCTTTAGGTTTCCCACATTCCCTCCACCTCTGCTCTCCACCAACACTCAGGGGTGTGAACCGCCAGCGGAAGACTGCCCTGATCTTTGTCTCGGCCGGCTCCCCACGCGAGGGCTCCACCTCCTCCCGCTCCCCACCCGCGCACAGCCCCGGCGTCTCCAAGGAGCTGGAAACGCGGCGGCCACCGCCTCCTCGCCCACCTCCCGCGGACCCGCGCCCCTTCCTTCCCCTCCCGGCTGCGCCGCCCGCTCCCGCAGCTCCACCCACGCCGAGGGGACCTTTGTGTCTCGGGAGACTTTCTGCCTCTTCCCCTCCTCTGCTTCGCGGGGAGACCGGCCTCCCCCGGAGACCAAAGCGGCAGTAAGCACCCAAGGCGCTGGCGGCGCCTCCCGCAAAGGAACCCGAGCGTCAGACACCCATACCCCACCCCACCCCCGGAAATGCCTGGGCGACTGCGGTAGACGCAAGACCCCAGGGGCGACAGGCACAAGCGAACCCCCTACGACGCGCCGCCCTCTCTCAACTTCCCGGCCGGGCCTGAACCTCCCGCGCCCCCACCAGCCGCCCGCCCCGGCCTCCCGTCCCAAGCACCCTCCGGCCCCTCTCAGCCCGGGGTCGGCGGAGCAGCAGGGAAAACCCCGCGCGGCCGCCAACTCACCAGCAAGTGCGGGGGCCGCGTCCCCAGACCAGACGAGGCGCAGAGGGAAAGCCGCTTCGCCGACGCCCGCGGCGACCGGATGCAGGTCCGGGTTCCAGCTACTGGCAGACTCGAGGCGCCTCCGAGGCGCAGGCCTCCGCCGCCGCAGCCGCTTTCCAGCTCACGCCGAGGGTCCGGGAGGGGCCGCGGGTTCCTCACGCGTTGCCAAGCCCCCCGGACAACATGGCTCCCGGGCTGCCGTGCCGCGCGGGCTGCCCACTAATCCCCTCGTAGGAGCCGGGGTGGGAGCGAGGCGGGCAGGCAGGCGCCGACGCCCGGCTGAGGCGGCCCGGCCGGACGCGGGATCCTTCTTCTTCGGGGCCGGACCTTGAGAAGCTGAAGAGACCGCGGGAGGCCGCTCCCGCTTGCTGCGTCTGCGTCGCTTTCTCACTCGGCGGCTGCGGATTGACGCCTCCGCCTGTTCCCCGGGGTAGAGCGAGCGAGAGAGAAAAAAAGACTTTTATTGAAACGATCCAACCAGCAAAGGCAGAGAAAAGCGACCGGCCGCGGGAGCTTCCCCCACCCCCGCCTGAGCGGTTCGCCGCCGGCAGAGCGACCCCTGCCGGCGGCAGCGGCGGGGGGCGGGGCCTAGAGGGCGGGGCGGGGTATCCCCGGAAAACCCCCGACCCCGATGTGGGGGCCTTGGTCCAGCACTCTAGGCTTCCGGAGAGGCGAGAGGGCGGTGGAAGGAGACCTCCACATGGGTGAGATTATGCACAGTGGCTGCCCACGGCGACTAGGGAAGAAATTATCCGAATAATTCGGCCCCTTCGTTTTCCTCCCACCCACCCCCACAAAACAAAAACACCTGCTTAAATTATCCAAGTAATTATGTAATTTAGATACAACTGCCACAGTTCTCTACTGGTTCTCTAGAGAGTTATCAGAGGACCCACACCTGAGCTCTATTGCGGCAACCGTTCTCCTTTATTGTGGGTGGCTGGGTACCAGGGTAGAAGTCACTCACACATGCAACACTTACTCATTTAAACTACAAATTTCTTTATACTATATTCTTGACAGTATACTAGTCTTCAGGGGACTGAGAGTCTCGCTGGGATGAAAAATACTCCATAAACAATTATAATAAAAATCTGAGCTTTATGAAAAGCGAAATAGAAGGCGGTATGAAAACAGAGAGGAGCTATTGTTGCAGAGTTGGTTAGGTTTTGTTTTCTTAGAAGAGGGGGGCCGCCGAGAGGTTGGCCCAGTTTCTGTAAATGTTTTTACTTTCTTCTTTCCCAGAGGCGAAAAGCTAGTTCAGGAATGAACAGCAGAGTGAAAGTGAAGACAAACTAAAGTAATACTGACCCACTTTTTCCACTAAAAAGGATAAAAGCATAAAGTAAACACAAACATAAACCCCTAGAGGGAGATAATGAGAGGATTGGAAAGAAGAGGCTAGAGACCGGATGTTGACAACCTAAACAAGAAAAAAAAAATTAAAACCACATAAAAGGCCTGGTGAAGTGAGATATAAATATTTTTCCATTTTAATACCAGGAAATAGACTTAATAAATTTTTAATACAATTTCAAATCACCATTACGTCCTAAGGACTTCTGACAAACATCTTCTTGAATTCCTGGGTGAATCCTTTCCCCCTAAAAAATAATGCTTGCTGACTTCTCTTCTTTTGTTGGACAAAGTTGAATGTATCTACTGTAATATCCCATAATCATACATTTCAGACTTCGCCCAAACTTCTGAAAATACCAGAATCCATAAATTGGCAACATTTATGCTCCACACATATTTAACACTTGCTTATCATACAAGAATGCAAATATTTAACAAGATTTCCTTTAGAACAAGTGTGCTTTTTAAAAAAAAAAATACTGTAATTGATGCTTTTTAGATATGTCCAAGTCAAAGAACTTTGTAATACGGTAAGAAGTGCACTGTTCAGAGATCTTTTAAAGTTGGAGAGACATAAAAAGTTGGTGAGACATAAAAAGTTGGTATTTATATAAGACCTACTTACATGCCAAACATTTTTCACCTAATTGCCTTATTTTTTAAAAAAATCATATGTCTTTTTGGAAACCTTAGTAAATAATAAAAATCATAATAAAAGTGAATTTACAAAATAGCATCCTGAGTTTCACATCAACTCCCCTGTCTATCTTTAGATTAGAATTACTCCATTGGAAAACAAAAGGTTGTTCTAATTGCCCCATCTAAAGCTGCTAAAGAGCACCTCTTCCTCTTCCTACATCTTTCATTAGTATAATAAAGATTTCATAATTAGAACTTAGATGATGATTGTATCAATCTATTTATTCTTTCCAAATGTTCTGACCCTAGAATAGCTTTATCACAGGATATAAATGAAAATACTGATGGACTCACATGTGCTGATGAGCAGTTTAGGAAACTGACCTCTTGAAGCATGAGACATTTATTCTTCAGCTTTGGGAAAGAGGACCCTTGAAGGGGAGAATCTGAAGGTCACTGCACTTTGGATAGAGAAAACAGAAGGAGATGGAGCCAGAAAATCTTTGCTGTGATTCACACTTTGAGAGTGACATAGCCTGGGAAACAATGTGAAACATGACCAAATAAGATACAGAAAAGAGGCACTTAAGCTCATTTTCAGGTGCTCTACATCAGTGGTTCTCAGATGATGGTTCCTAAATCACCAACAGCAGTGTCACCTGGAAACGTCTTAGAAATGAAAGTTCTCAAGCCCCATCCTACACCAACTAACTGAGAAACTCTGGGAGGGAGCCCAACAAGCTGTTTTATCAAGCCCTCTGGGATTCTACTGCACAAGGAAGTTTGAGAACCACAACTCTACACAATATCACAGTTTTATCTATCTACAGAACAATTTTCCACATGTATGAATTTCTGGACCACTTCTAATTATTAATAATTGTAAAACATTCTCAAAGAAATTAGTTAACTTACCAAATTGGGGAAAAAAAGCTTTTTGTCTATGCTTTTCTCTATTTTGCTAGGCTGAACTATGTAGTAAATCTAGTTTTTTGCAATAAAAGTGAAGCAAATTAAGCTAAGGGCAGCAATCAATTATCTTCCTCTAATACGACTTAAGCAAAATAATTTTACATTTGGTATGAGACACTATAGGTAAGAAAAGAGTATTTTTAAAGGATTTTTTGAAACTGCTTTGAAAACAAAACAATTAGACTCACCCTAGCATTTATTTTTTGTAACAATTTTGTACCATTCTACAATTTGTAGAACAGCTTGATACCATTGCATGATGATATGGTTATAGCCCATCACTTTAGAGAGAGTTAATTTACAGAGTTAGATCTATTTAAAATCATTATCAGAGTATCTCCATAGACATACAATTACAAATTTTGAGAGAGAGATTTCTTCCCTGTCTACATCTAAATTTTCAAATTTGCAATGTTTGAAATACTGGATTGAACCGAAAAGGGTTGATAAATAGCATCCAAGATATTTGGTAGAGTCCATGCAACTTTATAAAAAGCTTTCAGGAGAGTGATGTCAGGTGTTCTTACAAGGGAAATAAATCCAGGAACCAAACTCAGTCTTAGCAGTTAAGGAAGACATAATTTTCAAACATTTCTCTTTAAAGTGAAGTCATTCTCTAGTTGTTGACAAAATTGCTTCGTTTTTTTGCTCTCCAGAGTGTTCGTCTCCAGGCTTCCAGTAAGGCTCCACACAAGACTCTATTAAGAGACTAAGAAAAGATTAAATTGTCTTTCTTTCTCTCTTTCTTTCTCTCCTTTCTCCCTTTCTTTCTCTCTCTTTCCTCCTTTCTTTTCTTACTTCCTTCTTTTATTTCTTTTTCTCTCTCTCTTTTTCTTTTTAAACCTTGTATTAACTGCTCTTAGCTAGATTGATGATCTGAATACTGGGGGAAAAAAAGTAGAGGTGGTGCTAATCAAATAAAAAAAACATTTAAAGCTTGTTTGAGCTTTAAAAATGAAGCACAAAATTAACAAATTTAAAATATTTAACAAATTCCTCCCCTTTTTAAAAAATATTGTTGAAAAGTGGGAGCTGGGGCAATAAAAGTTTTTCCTTCTTCAGCATGTTAAGGAGGATTTGGCATTTAGCCAATTTCCCAAGGGCTTGTCAGAATGATTATTGACTTTTTTTCATCCTTTTAAAGAATAAAAGAAGAGAGGGAGTAGCAATGGCCTTTCGGTTTTGCCACTTTTGAAATTTGGCCCAGTGATTTGCTTTTAGGGAAGTGCATCAGACTGATTTGTAGATGTGATCCTCCTAGTCTTTAGCTATTAGTTCAGAAGGACAAGTTTTTCAATAAACCAGCTTTGCCTTGCCCAACCCAACAGGACCCTAGGGTCATTTTAGAGTTGATATGACCTACGAAGAGGAGACTAGAACACATGTTTGGTATTTAACATTGGAGAAATGGAAACTTAAAAATGAAGAAGAGGAAAAGATGACAGGAAAGGTAAAAAGCAAGGACAGAGGAGAAGAATTAAGCCTTATATATATATATAATTTTATTTCAGCAATAAGGAAGCCACAAAGGTTAATTAGTATTAATCTTCATGTAATAGAAAGAAAGACTAGAAAAACATAGGGCTAAGCAGGTCAGGGTTCAAACCCTGAAGCAGTACTGCATAGGACCTGAGCTTTGCAATCAGCTGATCAGATGGGAGTCTTAGCTTTGCCACTGTGTGATTTTGGTAGGTTACTTAACTAAGAATTTCCTCATATGTAAAATTAGGATCATAACATACCTGCCAGGTTGTATGGGTTAAATGAGATAATGAGTGTAAAGCATCTGTATCACAAATTTTTCTTTTGTAAGTGACATAAACAGCAACTCAAATAACCTCTACAAAATGGGTATTTTGCTATTTACGTAACTGCAAAGACCAGGGGTAGTGCAGGCTTCAGGGACATCTTATCTAACATGCCCACATGATGATATCAAGACCCAATTTCTCTCCTTGGCTCATCTACCCATTAGGTCAAAAGTTAGCTGCAATATTTGTAACTCTAAACTTTCTGGTTCAAGTCTTGCAGAAAAAAAGGAGCAACATTCCCAGTAGCACAAACATTAGCTCTAATTAGCCCAGCTTGAATCAATGAATGTCACTCTGGCCAAGGCAATTGGGTGACTGGCCACGTGCGCTCTACCCTTAAAGCCAGGGTGAAGTTTGTTTCACCTGCCCATGCACTGAGACTATGGGAAGAGAGGTTCTGCTCAAAACAAAATGAGGGTACTCTTACCATAAGAAGGTTAGGCAGTGGCTGCCCACGGCGACTAGGGAAGAAATTATCCGAATAATTCGGCCCCTTTGTTTTCCTCCCACCCACCCCACAAAACAAAAACACCTGCTTAAATTATCCAAGTAATTATGTAATTTAGATACAATTGCCACAGTTCTCTACTGGTTCTCTAGAGAGTTGATATCACAGGACCCACACTTGAGCTCTATTGCTGCAACCTTTCTCCTTTATTGTGAGTGGCTGGGTACCAGGGCAGCAGATACTCATGCATGCAACACTACTCATTTAAATTACAAATTTCTTTATACTATATTCTTGACAGTATACTAGTCCTCAGAGGACTGAGAGTCTCGCTGGGATGAAAAATACTCCATAAACAATTATAATAGAAATCTGAGCTTTATGAAAAGCGAAATAGAAGGCGGTATGAAAACAGAGAGGAACTATTGTTGCAGAGTTGGTTAGGTTTTGTTTTCTTAGAAAAGAGGGGCATCCATTTAATTAAAATGCAAAAGGTCATGGATGAGCAGGCTTTATTACCAGCTGGATTCAGGAAGTCTGCCTCAGACCATAGTCACTCCATCCCTTGCCTGGGATCCAGTCTATGTGCCAACGTCATTCTTTCACACTTCTTTTCAAGTTAACTGGCATCTCTGGAATCACATCCTCACAGTTCCTAATCTAAAGGGAAGGAGGTTCTTTCAGAAAATTCCAAGGAAGAACTCTGACTGGTCCAGCCTGGGTTATGTGTCCACTCTATGCTGAATGAAAGAAGCCAGATCAAAAAAGAGTACATATGCTGTATGTTTCCATTGTTATAAAATTATAGGAAATGCAAACTAATCTATAGTGACAAAAAGCAGATCAGTGGTTGCCTGGGCCTAGGGGAGGAAAGGATTAGAAGGTACACGAGGACACTTGTAAGGATGATAAATATGTTCTTTTTTTTCTACTGTGGTGAGTTTCAGGGGTGTATACATATGTGAAAACATCAAATTGGACATTTTAAATATAAGCGACTTATTGTATGTTAATTATAACTAAATCATACCATTTAAAAAGAGAAACATGTGTTCCAAAACACTATCCTGCTTAATGGCATTTGAAACTATTGCCTGATCTGTCTGTACAATTCTGAATTTTTCAACAGTGTTATAAATGCAGGCTTTCTGTAAGTATATCTTTAAAGCAGTCATATCACTTAACCCATAGGTAAGTTTCTAGCCTCAGGATCAAAGAAGCGGTTAATAAAAACTACCAATAAGATTATATTTTTCTTAACAGATTTGTCTCCCTGATGAAAAAGAGTGTAGCAGTGGGCAAGAGTAAGTGAGCCATGCCTGAAACCTACTTGACCCTGTATAAAATACTGACCTGGTAAATTTAGAACATCCTTTTAAAACGGCTAAAATTATAGTATTAAATAAATGTCAGCTCCCTTCTCCCTCAACCTCTTCAATGTGAAAATAATCCATAAAGTTTGGAATATTGCTTATTTCACATTTTCTGAATATATAGATATTTCCTGTTTTTATAGTCCTGAAATGTATATTACCTGTGCAGTTAAAGGTGCTTTCCCTCTAGGCAGGGAGAAGCTTGCCCCAGGGCAAAACATCCTGAAACTGCGGCCATGAGGTAGATCACAGCTAGCGCTGCTTTCCATAACACCTAACAATGACCTATCTTCAAATTCTAGTTTGATTAGAAAAGTGCGAAATATTTCAATATTACCTCTAATACACCTAGAAACACAAAGACACTTTACAAAGGCTGTTTCCTTTCTTCACTACCTTCTACCCACTATTAGTGAGATAGGAGAGAAGGGGACAGGCACAACCATTAAGAGAATGACACAGCAGTGAGAACCAAGATGGCAGAAGATTCAACTCCCAGTAGACCTTGAGGCCCAAGATGGTGGAAGATTTGACTTTCAGTAGAACTTGAGCTTCCTTATACGCTTATTGTAACATACTAGCATACTAAATGGCATTCCCACAGGTGCCGTGACAGTTCTGAGGCTAACAATAAAAGGTCCAAAAGTGGGTGGTGGCCCATTTCCTGGGAATCCCAGCCCCTTCCCCAAAGCACTTGGAATAACCCTCCCACTTGTTAGCATACGAAATTATGGAGCCCATAAAAACTAACAACCCCGCACCTTGTGGCCTTTCTCTTGCTTTTTGAGAGGAACTGCACTCTGTCTATGGAGTGTGTAGATACACACTTTCACTTTAAACAACACTCACCCCCATGCCTTGTGGCCTCTCTGACCTTCTGAGTTGGCCTATACTCGGTCTATGGAGTGTGCATCTCTCTGACTGAATCTACTTTTACTCAGCTATGGCTCACTCTTGAATTCTTTCCTGTGCAAGCTAAGGACTCTCACTTGGTGGGGTGCATCCCAGATCCCTGGGACACATCCATCCTCTTGTGCCCCATTTTCCCTGTATCATTAGGAGTAAATGGAGTAAAATATTCCAACCCTCTTTTATTTTGCATAAATTTCCACAAATAGTTTAGTGTGATGCAATACAAAGACTACAGGATTCAAAGTGAAATGAACTTGTATTTAAATCTTAGCTCCACTATTTGTTGTAAGACAATGAGAAAGATAGTCTTCCTGAACTTCAGTTTCTTCATATGGAAAACAGGCATATCTTATAAGGCCTTTCATGAGGATTCAAGACACCAAATATAAAAGTGCCTAACATAATATTTGGCACTTAGCAGACAGTGAATAAATGTTAGCGTTCTTCCTTCCACTCCTGCACACCATGACTATAAAAGTCATGGAAAAATACTTTGAAGAAAATGCATCTAGGAAGGCAGAGATCTAAGTTTATAATGCTCAAGAGAAATAATCTGTCTTCTAAGAAGAAGAACCACAATATTTAGAAAAAAAGGAACGGAGGCAAACATTTTTGTTGGAAAACTAGCAGCTCCATTTAGAAAATAATTAGACATTTATATCCTAACGTGTTTCATCAGAAGCATTAATGTTCAGAATGTGAAGGGTTGGTAATAGTTATTATGAGTAAAACACATGTACTTTGTGATCTGTAAAGATTTTCCTATAAGGGGAACAAAACACATGGACACAGATTCTTACTTTTCTACTTTTTATACCTTGTATTTACAAGTTCAATTATAAGTCTCTATTTTATCAGAGCTACTCAAGCAATTTCAGGATTGGAACTATAAGAAGTCTTTCAATTATTATATTTACTTTTCTATGATCATTTCAATCAAGTATTCCTTCAACCAACATGTATTTGGTGTCTACAATATACAGGCGCTGTAAGGAATAGAAAGATAACAGGCAATATCTCTGTCCTCCAAGGGCTTAGTGACCATCAGGGGAGCAGAAGGTCTGGTCATAACTTAGAAAGAACTAAGGGCATAAACTAGAAGTTTGAATGTGCTGTTCGGGGCAAGAGGAGGACTTCTAGATGGGAGAAGTGGAGGCAGTAGGGAATCAAGGCAGGTCGCACCCTTACAGAAGAAAGTCAACAAGTACTTCTCGGTGACTAATTAGTAGTCTAGCATTGAGTGCTATAGAGAATGCAGAAGTATCGTCAGTGGTAAGCCCTGGCTGCATGGAATGCCTAACACATGATTTGACAGAATATCCTAGCACCAGGCAGAATTTGCAAGATAGGCAGGCTGTTTCTACTCCTTCTATAACTTTTGATATATTTATTTCAAATGTCAATTGCTTATTAATAGTAATTCAATTATTGATAGTAATCCAGTACCGAGAAACAGCGAATCTGTGATGTATAGAGACAAAAAGGCAGGTGTTTTTCTTTATATGAGTGGGTTGACAGATAATGAAAAAAAGAAATCAGGACATTTTGAAATAGCTTCTAGTTCTTTGCCAAATTGTGGATGGGCCATGCCATTGTTTATGAATCTTGTCAGCATGGCAATATTGTGAAAATTAAAGTTTTAAGTTCATTATTTGGTTACTGCCTAGTCCCCTGTTTTTAGAGAATAATATAGTTACAACTGTAGAGTCACATAAAATTTCCGTATAGTGTTTATGGATAGCGAGACTAAGATGAGTACTAAACTTTTGTTAGAAACATTAAGCGTATTATTTCACAATAGATACATGCTACAAATCCTTAAATTTATTTTTAAATCATCTTCAGAAATTTAGTTTTCATTTATATTGTAAGCCCATTAAATGTGAAGTAATATACTTCTTTCCCTAAAATCAAGTTTCCAACTCTACCATCCAAAACAACCTCATTCCCCAAGTTTAGCATCTAAGTTTTTTAATTTTTTTCACCTGAGAAACAGCGTTCATCCTTTTGTATCTGATTCATGCCTTCTGCTGTCTTACAAATTGGATGCCTCCGCTTTTTTTTGCAAGTCACATCCTTCCAACTCAGAGTTAGACATGTCTCTATGGCTCACACAAGTGACACCCAAGCCAGCAATACACAACAGGCTCAAACTATATCATAATTGAGCCTGAGGGGGAGTAATCTCTTTTATTTAGAACAAGGAATGAATTGGAATGAAAAACGGCTTGAAGACAGACTTTGAAAAAATGACAGAGGAAGAACGGAATAAAAAATTGTTAAGGTTTTTTAAAGAACTTTCTTTTTTTTCTTATAGAATGTCAAAATATCATTAAATGTTCTCATCACTCATTATCATTTTTGGTAAAAACTCTAAAAATAATAATATTACAAAACATTCAGAAAAGAAATTAAAATCACAGATAACTCTTCAACCCCAACACAGTAACTATGACCATTGCGAAGTATCTCTCTGTAGCCTTTATTTCATAATCGTGTATTTCTAACAGTGTATGGGTAATTTTGTACCACGTTCTTCACTTATGGTTATCATAAACCCTCATTCCTGTTGTCTTTATGATTATCCTATTTATTGGCTGCCTAACACTCTGTAACCTGTGTTTCATGGGCCCTCCCCACCTCTCTGCAAAGTCTTCTCCAAAGTGTGTTTGAGAGTCACTGCAGGAATTGGCCTTCTCACTTGTGTTCCTGCCAAGTCAGCTGTCACATGTATTATTAATGACTCTTTTCCATTGCTGGAGACCACCATGTTTTCAGGCAAGCTGAGGCTGCAAAAACTGAAGCTACCTCTGCTATGGTTTCCCCTGGATGCTGCTGACTCCCGTTTTAGTTTATCCTCCTAAATCACCCACCTGATTTCACCCACTGCTGCTCCAACCTAAGGGGTTCCTACTTGCAGAGAGGGAAAATTGGACTTGGGGCCAATAAATGCCCTTGGGGTCCCCAGAAGTAGGCACACATTTTTCCTAAACTACCTCTAAACTACACTCATTTTTAGTGATAAAAGAGATGTTGTGTCTAAATGTTGGGCTTGATACACATTTTTTAAAAATACTTATTCTGGGTGCATATAATAATAAGCAAGTCACTTCATGTATTTGACCTCGATTTTCTCATCTATATATTAGAATAATACTTTCTACTTTGCAGAACTATTATAAGGATTAGAGGCATGCTTATACAGCTCCCAGGACCATACTGATATTGATAGCTAATGTAGTTATTATTTATTGTTCATGAACTAGAAGCAGACATAACTGAAATGGCCTACCCCATCTTCAAAGCAGCAGACAGGAACTATAGACTAAGAGGCAAAAGTTCAACTGTGTTTTGTTGTTTTGATTATCAATATAAGAAAAATCCTTGAACTCAAAATAATTCATGTTATGAAAAGATATTTATTAAATTCAATGTGAAAAGTATGTGATATTTCATATACTTGAAAATGAAATGCACAGTTAACTATATTCAGTATCTTGTAGTAGCTTATGGTGAAAAATAATACGAAAATGAATATATGCATATTTATGTATGACAGCATTCTGCTATACATCAGAAATTGACACAACATTGTAAACTGACAATACTTCAATTAAAAAAAATGAAATGGCTTTAAATTAGCTTTTCCTTTTTTTTTTTTCTTTTTAAAGCAAAGGATCCATTTCAGCATATGGCCACAAGATATTCACTACAGAATTCATTAAATTCTAGTATAAGCTATTTGCTTATACTGAATGTTTATGTTTCCCTAAAATTTACTTGTTAAATCCTAACCCTCAATATAATGGTTTTAGGAAGTGGGAACTTTGGTAAGTGACTAGGTCATAAGAGTGGAGCCATCATGAGTGGGATTAATACCCTTTTTTAAAAAAAGACCTTAGAGAGCTCCCTGTCCTTTCTGCCTCGTGAGGACAGATTAAGAAGATGGGTGTCTATGGACCAAGAAGTGGGCTCTCACCAGACACCAAACCTGCCAGTGCCTCAATCTTGGACTTCCCAGCCACCAGAACTGTGAGGAATAAATTTGTTGTTTATAAGCTACCCAGTCCATGGTATCTGTTTGAGCAGCCCAGATAGACTAAGACAGTGTTAACATACAGTGTTCAGACAATGGCAAAATGACACAGCAGGAAAAACTAGGGTTTGGGCTTAAAGAACAGACACACCCAGGTGAAGGCTGGTGTTGGTTATTTAAGATGCTTACGCCTGCTAGCGGATTTGAAACAGGGACATCTGTCATTAAAGAAGAAGAACAGGCAGGAACAAGATGAAGTAGGTGGCAGACAGATTTCCCAAGCAGCTGGCAATCAGTGCAGGTCCAGACAGGTAGGAGGTAAAGGCTGGGAAAGTCCGCTAGTAACACATTTGGAACAAAAGCTTTCATTTTCAGTTTTTTTGGTTGGTTGGTTGGTTTGGTTTGGTTTGGTTCCAAAAACTTTCTTATGTGACTGTTAGTTGGATGTTCCACTGAGGAAATTTAATGGCAATATAGTTACAGTGGCTTTTGACACAAATTCCAGTTCTAACACTTGGCTGTGTGACTTTGGGCAATTATTTCAATGTTCTGGAGTCTCTATTTATTCATGGTAAAATGAGGTGAGATCCACGGTTCTTAACTACTTGGGGAGGAGCTGTCATTCACCACTTTTGAGCTGATGAAAGAAAAGGATCATTGTCTCACAAAAATGCATCTAAATATCCCTGCAAATTTGGGCACACAATTTTATCACATTAGAAATTGATTTCCTTCACATAGAAAAAAACTTATAAAATTTTCCTTCTCTCCTACTTGTTTATTCACATAAATTAAGTAATTTGAAACAAATCCAAAGTGTGTAAATACAAAATAACGAAATCAAAATTCTTCCCCCAAAAAAATTTAAATGAGAAGGCTACCATCATTTGACTTGAAGAGAAGAAATTACAAAATAGCCTTTACATCACAATGTTTGTCATTTGTGCTAGTGTATCAATTTTGACTTTTAATTTTGATAAAAACAAATGAAAGAAAGCCCTGATTAACAAAACAGGTTGTAGCAAATGGATAGACTTCTGTTAAGACTCACTGGATTTCTCTAGGACTCTTCAAGCTGATATAGCTGCATCATTTCCTCTTTCCTTGGGTCAATGAATTTGATCATCTTTGCAGTCTGAATCATCTCTGCTGTTTACGTCAGCAAGAAAATGACTAAAATCCACATTTCAATTTTAAGGTAAAATGAGTATAACTAACCTTTGGAGAAGTTCTGCAGTGTTTCCAGGTGTCTGTAGATTTCTGCCGCGTGAGAAACTGACAAGTTTCATCACTCTTGAATGGAGCCAGGAGACTCTTCTCCAGCATGGGAAAGGTTCATATTTGTCTGGTTCCAATCTCTTCTCACACAGTGGCAACTTGGCCAAAAGGGCTCATGGGTTTTTGGGGGGTTTTTTTGTTTTTTTTTTTTGGTGTGTGTTGTGTGTTTTGGTTAGCTTCCAAAATGGTGTCTTCAGGAACTTATGCTGGAAAAAAAAAGCCTTACCTTATTCATGTGATCAAGTAAATCAAAACCGCAAATGACTTTTTCCCTGTGGAATCACTTCAAAAGTGAATTCCAATGAATAACTTCATGTTCTGCTTCCATTTCTCTACAAAAAATTCCTTTAAATCCCAATGAGTCAAATCCCTGGGTCTGGAGAAATTGATGACTTCTGTAGCAACAGGCAAAACTTCTTCAGGACTATTGGCAAGGGCTTTGGTGCCTATGCAAGGTGATGTAGAAAGCTGTGACTCATGGTGACTCGTTGAGCTTCTTTCTTCATCAAAGCAGAAAAACCACATGTGTTGCCAAACACTGCACAGGCACCACAGTTCTAAAATTTTGTTTGCAGTGGGAGTTTTTACTTGAAGAAGTAACTCTACCATTTCAAGAAATTCCGGGCCTTTGAGGTTTCCAAATGGGGCTCATAAAATAAAGTTCTTTAACATTTTTTCAATACATATTTGACAATAAACATTGGAAAATGACTGGCACTTTTTTTGCTAAAGTGCATAATTGCAAATTTCTCCCAAATAACAGATGAAATGTCAGTAAATCCAGGGTAGAGTATGTCATTTGGCTAAGGCACTGATTCCATCTTATTCCTTTATTCCAAGCCATAATTTAACTTGACCATTTAAAGCACAAGATTTTTGTGTGGCTTCTTTCACCTAGCAATGCAATTAGAATCCTTCAGACAGGAAGCATTGGGATAAATGCAGGCTTTTGGGAAATCTCAGCCTTTCCAAGTTGAGCCTTCTCAAAAAAAGAAAAACAAAAAAACAAAAACAAGTAACAAAACCATCTCATTGTCTCATGTATTTTCAGGGTAGAGTGATTACAGAGGTGTTTCTTCAGCTCTTTATCTGCTAGCTGCCATGAGCCAGAATCATGGTGCACAACAAGTAATCTGGTTTTCACATTCCATAGCAATCAAGCAATGCATATCAAGCCAAAGGATGCCATGTCTGTTTCCAGTCTCTTCTCCTACAGTGACAACTTGAGAGAAGCACCTTTTTTTCTCTCTCAATTTCAGCTAGATGCAATATAAATCGATAATCATAAATATCAAGTCAGGTATAATTTTAATTTTTAATGACTGGATTAGGAGGGCAAAATTAAGAGTTATTGCTTCTTTCCTTCTACTTCCCAAATTTTCCTTAATGCTATTATATCATTTTTAGAATCTGAATTACATATTAAAATGAAACAGAATACTGGAAAAAATGAGACTTTCAGAAGTCAAACAGATCATATGCCACTTGGATATGGCAGCAGACACTTTGACTTTCAGAATGTAATAGTTATGTTTGCTATAACTAACTGAGCTAGCTGTTTACCTATATTATCTCATTTGATTTTCAGAATAATTCTGTGAGGCAGGTACTATTATTGTCCTCATTTTACAGATGAGAAATTTGAAACTCAGAAGGATAACCGACTTGCCCAATATCACACAGCTAGTGGCTGAGCCAAGATTTGAACCTGGGTCTCCTTAACTCCAAAGCCTGTGCTCTTAGTTACTACACAAATGTGAAGGAATCAGAGATATAGGTGAGAAAATAGGTGTAAGTAGGATTCTTAGCTAAGGCTAAATATGAGATAGTCATAGAAGAGGAGATTAATTTAAAGAGAAAGGAATAAAAGTATCTTTGGAGGAGGTCCCATGTTACAAACAAATCCAGCTCTCTTTGCTCGTAAATCTATGCTCCCAAAGAGTCTGCTGATCTGTGACTTAGCCTCCACAATGGGTGTTTACCAGAGGAGTTCCAATTCATAATCCGGGTTCTTAAAATTTTCCATCCTAATCTAATGAACCTCTTTCATGTCAAACAAGCTCTTGGGGGTTTGAGCAGTATGAGACAACTTTTCTGAGACCTAGTCTCACCATCTCCTTCTCTGAATTCCTTCTTTCATGCACCCCTGTACCCTCCCAGCCCTGCCAGTGTCTGGCAGTTCGTGGGTATCCTAGTAAATGTCAGTTGACTGATAAAATACTGAAAGAGGTTTTAAAAGACTCATCAGACAGAGTTGGCAGACTCTAATGCCCAGCAGTTTGAAATTGTGCTTCAGGAGAAACATTTAGACAAACTTGATTGGTTACTCCACCGACCACCCCCATCTCATTAACAACATACATTTTGACAGTGGGCAGAACCATCTTGCCATTCCTGCATGACAAACCTTTACTTTAACAAGCACGTGCCTGAACTGTGTAGCCCTTACTGGTTCTGACTCAAACACATCTCCCAGTCCCTTCTGTCTCCTGATTCTTTTTGCAACCATTTTATGCCATCATTTTCTTATCTTTAGAAAGCATATTTTTTCCTCTGCCCATGGCCATACTAAAATGTGTTCATTTGAATCCTGTCTGCTTTGATAATCCACTACAGCTAATCTGTGCTTTTTCTATTAACTCCTTCCAAAATGAATTTTTTCAGTTGCAAACAATTCTTTGCCCCTCCCAAACCCCCAATCATACTATCAGGTAATCTTAGTGACAGACAAGCAAAATACACCATGCTGTAGAAGTGCAGATATTCTACCTTCCTGAGTTATTCTTCAGTAATACAGTTTTTACCGTTTTTCAGTCGTTAGCAAGGCAAGGTGACTCTGCAGGTTTTTTCTGGGGAAACACCTGTTCTTCCTGCGAATGAAAAGCTATTGCTCTCACTAAATGAGTCCGAATACCCTGGGAGGACTTCCTTCTGTGGCTTTGTTTGTTCCTGAAACAGGTTCTCCTACTGAGCCTTCTCGCCTCTGCAGCTTTGGTGAAGGGAAATAAATTTTGCTGGCAATTTCTTCAGTTCTTAATATATTAATAGCCTTGTTTTCTTAAGAGTGCTGGTGTAAACACTTGTCATGAGTGAAAAAAAATAGCCTTGAATGTCACCCTAAAAGATCGCATTTTCCTTGGAAATAAACTCCAAACATTCCCTTCTCTCTACAAATTATTTTTATAAAAATGCAAAAGCAATCTTGGCTGGCAGAGAATGCAGTTATTTAAGTGTTAAACAATATAAAGTTCTCCTGATGAGTTTAAGTTGAGTGTCTGAAAGAGCCGGGAACCCATGATCCAATACCCTATTGGGAACCAATCTTATATTAAAACATGGCAAACATTATCTAAGGAATTTTACTGCAGTTCAGCTGGGAACTCTTTGAAATTTAATGCACTGTACTGGGCTACATTTTGAACTTGAAAATCTGAGGGATTCTTTATCAAAACTCACATTCTGAAGAAATATTAAAATAAAATTTCTTACATCTTAATTGTACTAAAACTGCATTAAAAATACTCTGTCTTATATCCTACTCATCTATATCAAATAACCAATAATCATCTGGTATATACTTCATTATGATCACCAAATATCACAGTACGTGAGATAGGTCAGCAGCATCTGCTGTATTTTATTTTTTAATTCAATTTGAATAACTTTATGTAAATATACATATGTATATATAAGCATGTATGTATATTTTTCTCCTCTTTCCTGAATTTACCCCACAAGATAAGATATTAAAATACAGCATAGTGGAAAAAAATCAGACTGCCTGGGTTCTATCCAGGCTCCAATACTTCCTCTTTGACATCATTCTAAGCCTTAGTTTTTTCATCCAGAAAATTCAGGGTTGTTGTAAAGATTGAATAAGATAATTCATGTAGAGCACTTGGCACAGCAGCTGGCAAACTGTGATATCAATCATTATCAGGAGAAAAGTCAGAATATGGGAAAAAGAAAAACACAAATAGTATACCCATATAAACATGTTGCTTTAATTGTTCAAATTAAATAGTCGAACTGATTTTTAGTTTTCTAGCTCCCACGATAGTAAGGTGAAACCTAATCCGTTCTATAAATCTTGGGTTCAGAGAGGAAGATGCAAAATAGTTCAGAAGTAAAATTTTCGCTAGCACTGAATTCCAAAAGGAACTCGTAGAGGGTACATTGAATAATATACTGAATAATGTTTTTAATACCATTTGATAGCAAATACTGTAATGAATTTAATATGGCTGTTTTAACAGTTTTTAGTAAAAACTCAAAGTATTCCATTAAAAGGTAGCTCAGTAAAAGAATATGTCATGGACTAAGTAAATATGGCCTCAATTTGTAGTCTTATGGAATTCAAAACATAGTTACTGAGCATCTAATCTGTGCAGGATCTTGTCCTAGGCACTGTAAATAGGTAAGTTAGACTCAATTCTTGTCCTCAAGAATTTACTAATTGTAAGGCATGGAAACAAGAATAAGAAAATGGTAAGGACTATGATAGAAGGCAGATATAACATGCTCTGGAGGTGTAAAGGAAGGAAAGGTCTGCTCTTCAACGACATCAGGCTCAGCATCACCTCATGGCTTTTGCACATGCTGCTCCCTGTGCCTGGAATGATTCTCTCTCACTTGGCATATAGGAAGGGACTGTTCCTCCAGCAACTACATACTTACTACCTGGGATGGAGCAGAGGCTCTATTGATGCGTATGTAATGTCAAATTAATAAATAACTGTTGAAGAAACAACAAATGGCATTTTATCATTCTTCACACAAAAAAATTATTAAGGAGATAATGGAGATGAAGATAATGGTGAGTGAGAATTTCTAAAGTCAAATGGAGTTAATCTAGGAGAAGGCTTTGGAGGAGGGAAGTGTTTGTTTAGCCACTGCTTGAAAGCAGGCTGGCAGAGAGGAAGTACAAGTCATCTTGGGAAATAGGACACTTAAGTCCTGTTGAGCTTTATGCAGAAGGTGGTGAAGTACGTGTGGGAGCCAGAGAGGATGCCAGGGAGAAGGAAATGCACCCAGTGCGGGCAGGGAGAGGAGGACGAGGGGAGCCATGGAACCAAAGAGGGCCTGAGTCTGTCATGACTCCCTCTTCCTGAAAGTCAGTCATGAGCCAGAAACTATAGATGGAGGTTTACACATGAGTATGAAGTCATTCAGAAGGTAGGCAAGCTCTCCCTGGGCCTCGTTACAGGCAGTCTCCATACTAAAAGCAGGGGATATTTCAGTCCTCCCTTCCCCTGACCTTTCAGCAACATCTGGCGCTGCTGACCCGTCTTTCCTTTTTAAAAAATGGTGATGAAACATATATAAAACAAAATTGACCATCTCACCACCTTTAAGTGTACAGCTCAGTGGCATTAAGCACATTTATATTGTTGTGCTACCATCACCACAATCCATCTGCAGCACTCTTTGTATCTTGTAAAAGGGAAACTCTACACTCATTAAACCGTAACTCCCCATTCCCTCCTCCCCACAGCCCTGGGCAACCACCATTCTACTTTCCGTCTCTGAGTCTGACTACTCCAGACACTTCCTGAGAGTGGAATCAAGACAGTATTTGTCCTTTTGCAAACTGGTTTATTTCATTTGGCATAGTGTCTTCAAGTTTCATCCATGTTGTAGTATGTGTTCAAACTACGTTCCTTTTTAAGGCTGAATAATATTTTGTTGTATGCATGTCCATGGTATTTTGCTTAAGACCTCTCTTTACCTTATGAGGTCCTCTCTTTCCATAACTTCCATAACCATTTTTTCCTGGTATTACTCCTGCCTCCCTGACATCTATTTCTCTGCTTCTTTTCAGGTTTACTCTCTGCCACTCAGCTATTTAATGTTGAAGTTCCCTAAAACTTGGTCCCAGGCCCCTCTTTCCCCTTTCTCTCTGCTCTTTCCTTAAACCAGCTCTCCCAAGACGATGCCTTCCCTTCCTGTTTATTTGCCAGTGTTTCCACCTGTGCAGCCTCAGGGAGGAGGGGTGCACAGGGAACAGTGAGGGAGGAAGGGGGGTATCTGCCCCACCAATCAGATTAGTAGAATCAACCCTGACGAACAAAGGGGCAACAGATGTCTCAGCCAAATTGCTCTCACATCTGGATCAGGAATTTAAGTATGACTCTAAAGGCATGAGGCCAAATAATGCTTGAGGAAGTTGACTCGTGTTGTAAATTCATAGAAAAGAATGGAGCAAGAATAAGCTATTGGGAGCTCAGCCACAGGGTGACTGGTATCCAGGCTGTCTTTGATGATAGAAATCAATTTGATGGAAAAATATGTTTGTAAGGAAAAATGGACACAAATTGGTGGTTGAAAATATGGAACAAAAGAAGTGACAATGAAGTTAATGCTTTCTCTAAAATTCCTGCCTATAGACGTAATATGCAATCTCCTTTTTGATCATGCTTGAGGTCAAAAGAACACTCCCTCTGAAAATTAAGCAAAAAGACCCAATTAGACCATTGAAATAGTTTTTCTACCAATTCCTATCTACCCCTTTTTACTTCATCCTCTAGGGCTGAAATCTATGCAAAATTCAGAAAAGGATGAAGACAACAGACTGACAATGGTGTCTACTGTTTTTCTTTAATACTGGTATTTTTTGTTTGATAACCTCACTTTTACTCTGCTTCCTCCACCCTTCAAAAACAACCTTGTAATATCCCTTTATATTTATCATTGACAGGCTTCCTGAGCTTAAACACTCCCCTCCCCACCATCAAAGGAAACGTGTTTTCTTTTGCATTGCGTCTTAAAAATATAAATGATCAGTGTTACCAGTCAAATTACATAAGATCAACCAACAAAACTTGATCATTGATAATGGCTGAACTAGGATTTTAGGCAATGAGGTGGATAAGATATAATCCTTGACCTATAAACATAATATAACAAATATAATATAACAAATATAGAGTAACAATGCAGTTAGGTTGCTTTTCACTTTACTCCTTCTTCTGGTGACAGTACTCTAAGTGTGCTTTGGGATACTACTGAAGACAGTCTGGTGACACTATTAAGCAAGGTACTTTTTCAGCCAAACCAAGAGGTGGGCATGACCCACGCTAGACCAATCAAATGCTTCCTTTCAGGAATTTGAATTTTGACTGGAGGAACAAAAAGACTGAAAAAGATTACTTCCTGCTTGCCATCTAGAGCCCCAAGGTTGCCCTCCTTTTTGTCTTTTCTGAGCCTGGTTATCAAGTTACGCTTTCCATTCTATGAACTAATAATGCTCAGAATGCAGCATTAGTTTTTGGCCTATCTTAGACTAGTTTCCTTTACTTTCAACTAGCATTTTATCTTGAATGCTTATAAGTGCCAGGTGCTATTCTAAAGGCATTGTGTGGATGATGTGAATTTGGTCTTCGCAACAACCTTACAATTATTATTTCCTTTTGATATATGAAGCCAAGCCTTAGAAAAATTAACTTGTCAGAGTTGACCTAGCTAGCAAGAAATGGAACTGAGATTCAGACTCAGGTAATATGACTCCTGGTCTTTAGCATCTAATCTCTGAGGAAGAATTCTTTAGGAAAACTCATTAAGTGGGCCTTTTGGTAATGAAGTGATGGGATAGGGGACCCTGGAGGCTAGATGGGAGAAGTTAAGACAAAAGGGAAACTAATTGTTCTCTATAGTAAAGCAATAGAATTTGAGGAGTTGTTCTCTGACAGAGAGAGAGCAGACTGGGGGAGCCTGAGGCGCAAAGAAGGCTATAGATACAAGGAGAGTGAATCCTTGCAACAGCTGCAGGCTGGAGTCTTAGGAGAGAGAGGATGAAGTGTCCATTAGGATGTTCTGCATTGTAAACAACAAAAAGCTGAACTCAAAATGGGTATAATTAATAACACTATTATTCCAAGAAGTCCAGAGGTAGGAATGTTTAAGATTAAATATTTTAGTGGGCCAAAAATAAATACCAGGTTTTTTTTTTACCACCTTTCCTTTTTTGCATCTTTTGTTGTGTTGTCTTTGTCCTCAGGTAACACCCTCATGGTTAGAAGATGGCCACAGCAGTTCCGTGTATCACCTTTGAACAGGACAATATTCAGAAGAGATTACCTCTTTCTGTGTATCTCTCTTGAAGGGAGGGAACTTTCCTGGAAGTAGGCCAGAGGATTTCCTTTCATGCCTTATTGGCTAGAATGCATCACATATCCATGCCCAAGCCAATCACTGCTGACCAAATTTTCTAAGAATGGAGATGTAATTCTCAGGGTGGAGCTTGAAGAGGGTGGCTTCCTGAACAAAATCAAAGTTTTATAAGAAGGAAGAAAGAGAAATGGAGTGAACACTGGATAGGTGACCAACAAAATTTACTTCATAAAGAGATTCTTTGAGGATCATGAACTTTAGGAACAATAATGATTATGGCAGACTCTGGAGCCAAAAAGACTTGGATTTGAATAATGGCTCCCTAATTTACCAGCTACATGATAGAGGATGTAAGGATGCTGTGACTATTAAATGAAATAATGCATGGAAAAAGCTTGGCACAGTATCTGGCACATATTAAATGCTCAATAATTGATAATTATTTTGAATATCATATAGAACTTTTAATCACTTCTGTTCTAAGCTCAATTATTCTCCCTTATTCCCAAATGCTTAGTAAAACTCCATTACATGGGACAAACTTGTGTTAGCGATGCTTTAAGGAATGCCTCTCCTTGAGGAAAAGGAGTATTAAGAGAGGATGGAAAATTCAGGAGACAAGATGGTCAGAGAGGATGAAGAACTAATCTGGGTGTAGAGGTTTGGAGCAAGAGGTGAGACTCGGTAAATTCAAGTGTTCTTTTCAGGAGAGCAGAACTATGTGCAGTAGGAACTTGATTTATTCTATTTGATACTGAAGGGAAGGCTGAGGTCTTGGAAACATTTGGGTTACATGCACATTTAAAAAGAAGACTAACAGTGCAAGGCAAATATGCACCATGGGTTATGCAGATGCTGAGTGCTATTGGAACTTCACAGAAAGAGAAACCTCCATGGATTACAGTGATCAGGAAAGGGCCTCACATGAAGTTTGAAATTTGAATTTAGCTTTGAAAAATGTTTAAGATAAAGTTAAGGGAAGACAAGAGAGCATTCTAGATAGAATGATAAGAGCAGACTGTGGACTTAAGAACATGTAAAAGATACAAAAATACCAACTGGGGTTATTGCAATGGTCAAAGTGTGAAATGATAGTGCTATGAACCAGGAAGCTGGAGGAACTAAATAAGGCTATTGAGGAAATAAAGTTCTGTTTTTGCAATTAAAAAAAAATCTGGGCATGAAATTATAAAGGTACAGCTAGTTAAAAATGATTATTTAAAAAATAACTATAACAAATAGAAACTTAAACTTAAAATATCACAGTTACCTAAATTTGTTAATTTACTAAAATCTATGGCACAAATGAACATTTTCTGATAACCAGTTTTAATGGTGTTTATTGTCACCATAAAGTCAAAAGACTATACAAAAAATAATGACTAGCATGAAAAAAAAAGTTAATCTGGACATAAAAGATTGACAGCCATTTATTGCACGCTTACAATGACATTCATAAAATCGATAGATATTGTCATATCTACTTATATGACACCACTTAATATCGTCTCTTCTAAAACATATGAAACAAGGTAAAAAATAAGGTAAAAATTAATGTCTATGAATAACGAGTTACTGAAAATTATTGCATGTAAGATGTTCTAAGAACTATGTGAGACAAAAAGTTATGAATTGGAACTTTCCTCAGAGAACTACAATCTAGTTAGAAATGTCTGTGAGTGGCAAGATGGTAAAAAGCTTTAACTATAAGGCTAAGAAAGTGGACTTTTAAAGTGAGGCACCATTGAGGGTTTCAAGAATGTGGAAGTGACAGGACTGCTGCTTAATCTGGCTGCCACGTCCGGGATGAATTGGAGGGTGGAGAGACCAAAGGTAGGAGACCGATCAGGACACGTGTAAGATTCCAAGCAAGAGGCAACAAGGATCTGGGCTAACATAAGCTGTCTGGAAAAATAAAGGAAGGGGTGGGTTTCAGAGATGTGTAGCCTTGCACTGACTCTTTAAGCTGTCAATTACACCCCTATTTCACACAGCCAGAAGCACACTGAGGGAGTCCTCCAGGAGCCCCCCCAGACACACTCCCAGTCCTGACCTTTTTCCCAACCTACTTCCCAAGCTGCATTCTGACATAGTCCTGGCCCCCTTCTCCCACGTACGCTCCTCTTTACCCTCTGGACTTCACCCCAGCACTACTTCCCTGGTTACTAATTTGACTTCTACCATTTACAAGATGTTTTCTCAGCTACAAGAACTAGACAACCTAACAAATCGTGGCCTAAGACGATAAGGATATTTGTTGCTTACTTAACAAGAAGCCTATCTCAAAATTGGTTTGATAATTCAACCATGTTATAAGAAGGCATATTACATCTTGTCTCCTTAGTGAGTCAGCCATGTCCCCTTTGTGATTGTCAGATGGTTGCAACAGCTCTGGGAAACACCCCTCACTGAAGGCATTTGCAGGAAGCAAGGGAAGGGAGACAAAAGGGTTTTCTTCTCTCCTTTATTTTATCACGGAATAAAATCTTTCCTACAAGCCCTCAATCAACTTCTCCTTACACTGCACTGGTCAAGTTGGGCTTCATATGTCCACTCCTAGATCCATCACTGGCAAGGGAGAATGGGTTCCCCATGATTGGCTAAAACCAGTCATCACTGACCCTGTGTGCTAGGCATTTTTCCTGAACAAAGTGAAGGCTTATTAGCAGGAAAGAATGCGAATGGCATTTGGGCAGGCGCCTCAAGGTGTCTGTCATGGACCAAGGAGTACAGAACCTCAGCCTGCCTACCCCAACCTGCACCCTATTCAACCCTTCTCAACTAGCTCTTGGAACCCCTACGTCAGGGCATCCATCCTCTATCTCCCCTACTACTCCTATGGGATTTGTCCTGAGTCCTTATGTAAGCAAGATGTAGACAGCAGTCATTACAATGGAAGAACTGACTGGACTGACCATTGCCTAGATCCTCAGGACAAGACTGAATGATACTCTTGGAAACTAGGGAGGTCATCTGAACCTCTGTTCCTACATATACCTGATATGTAGAGATTTGAGAATTTAGCTCTTTGCTTTTTATAATCCCTGGAGTCTGTAAGTTGTTGGATTTTAAAGACGTGGATAATATAAACATAAATAGTTAGAGAACAGTTTGAGGAGGAGCCGTAAGAAGAATAGAGGGTGACAATGTGTCTGCAGATGACAGGGCTTTTGTAAGCCTCTCTCTTATTATCATCTCTTTTCTGTGGTTCATTTCACACTAAAATGTTGCTCAGCGTTTTGGCATGGATAAATCTTGGCAATGTCTCTTTGAAAAAATAATTATCATGTATTTTTTCTTTCTAAAGCCAAGCAGATTAAAAAAAAATGGTTACAGCTCTGGAGTATTCATCACTACAATCTACTGGGCGTTTAGGAAGTGGGTATCATTAGAGTTCTGTAATGTAGCTAATTTCACTCCACTGACCCCTCTTTGCATCTTCCTTTTATTGTTCTTTACTCTAACTGTTCTAATAACCATAAATGTAAAAGGAGTATACATTGCCTTATTTTTTAAAAGATGCTTTTGCTTTATTTCATCCCAATGTTGTACTATCCTTACAAACATCCCCAGTAGCCTTCATGCCCTGGGATTTATTTTTGATTTGAGAGGAAGAAGAGGCCTTGTGACTAGTAGGGGCCAACTCTCTCTGACCTAATGAGCTTCTCTGTTTATTTTCCCTAAAATACGTTGTCTATACCTCCTCCCAAGCCATATTTATGCTAGAACTTTTCACTTATGCCAAATAAAATGTGTAAGAAAATTTGAGCTCAAGTGAGAAGAACCGCAAGGAAGAAAAGAATTAATTAAGGTGACCTCATCTCTCATTCTGCTCACCTTTCGTACCCCTCACCTGTGTACACCAAACACACACACACACACACACACACGCCCACTCTGTTATCTGGTCACACTTGATCAGTCATCATTCACAGAAAGAAGACCTTGGACCTCCATACCTCTGAGCACTATATTCCCTTTGCATAAAAGACCTATGACTCTCTGCCTGGTTGTTCCACCTTATCCTGTTCAAAACTGGTCTCAGTGTAAGACCTTTCTAGGACTCACTTTCATCCTGTTCTCTATCAATTCCAATAATAATTTGTTAAGTAGCTTTACGCTAATGCTTATAATGTCTCAGTCCCTGCCTATCCCAGCCTTGCCCATTGGTGGAGTCTGGATTCACCCTTGGAGAGTTCTCAGAACCAGGACACTCCATCCCCCTCTTAGCCCTGATACTGTTTAGAGATGCCAGCTGCAGCATACCCAGCAATCAGATTGAGCTTCTGGGTACCAACATCAACCTTCATCAACCAAGTGTGTCCTGCTCTTTGGGCATTATCATTGAGACATCTGGATATTCTTTAGCCTGATTTACTCCCTTCTCCCCACTGTCTTCCTTTACTGCTAGACTGTGAACTCACTGAGTGTAGGGGCCAGACTTTGCAACTTAGAGATGATATTAATTGCAGTATCTCAAGCAGTGATAGTGAGAGTTGTATTAAAGTCCCAGATTTAATTTGCTTTGAGTCATGGTGCACAGGGTTTTAAAAATAGTGGCTCTAAAGATTGTTCCCTTGGTGAAGACTTCTTCAAAAACAAGCAGTTCACAGAAAAGGAAAAACAAATGGTTCTTGAATATCTGAGATTATATTTAACCTCACTCATAATAAGAGTACAATTTAAATATATGCTGAGATACCATTTTTCACTAACCAAATAGATTAAAAGCAAAAATTTTGTTAACAAGTTGTGTCATTAAAGATACATAACAGATACTCTTAAGCAGGTGCACATACTCTGACCTACAAATATAATTTCTAGAAATTTAGTCTATAGATATGCAGGTATGTGTGCAAAATAACTTACATACAATGTTACGTATTTCTGTATTATTTGTGATAGAATTAGAGTGAAACAACCTAATGCTCCATCAATAATAGACTGAATAAGTAAATTATGGTACATCCATATGTTGGAATACTATGTAGCCAAAAATGTTATGGAAGTTTTTAATGTACTGATTGAAGTAATTTCCAAGATACGTGATTGGGAGGGGAACAGGGTGTAGAAGGCATGACGTACCAGGGTACCAGGGACACATGTGTAGGAGGGAGGTTTTCACTATTCACCCTTTCATGCCTTTACTTTTTGGAACCATGTGAATGCCTTACCTATTAAGGAAAACAGAACCAAAAAAAAGAGCATTTGTAACTATAGAGCACTGTATCTTTTTCTTAACACTAAGCACAGGGTTTGGCTTTTGACACATGTTCAGGTACCCTAGAAAATAGCTTACATATCTATCATTTTAGAGAGGGGTGTAATCCCAGGGAGTAAGAGTGAAGAGAAAGAGTGAATCAAAGAAAGGAGAGAGAATACAAGGTGGTGTGTTATTGACCTCACCTTGATAGCCAAACAGAGCTGATTGTTTGGTGTCCAAAGAGGCCACAGGAAACCAGAACAGTCCGTGGATGAGGATGAAAGACGGGTTATTTGTTGGCTCTCCCTGTCTACTGTCTCTCACTGGTTAAAGTCTATGCTATGGGGGCATTAACTTCTTTAGCCTTTCTGTTATTTCCAGCCAGTCCAGGCAGCCTCTGGTGAAGGCAGAGCCTTCAGATTCCAACGCAGCCAATGTGCACATACAACGGTCCCTCCTTGCCAGGTGTCACTGTACATAGGGACTCCTCTTTCTATCCCAGTAATTGTGGAATATGTCAAGTAACTGAGGTGTGGGAATGGGGACCAGATACTGTTAAGTGATCTGGTATGGTACATAAATGGGCTCCATACAGTAGGTGCTCAGAAGGATTTTTTAAAATAAACTATTTTTTCAGACCAGTTTAAGTTCACAGCAAAACTGAGCGGAAGGTACAAAGATTTTCCATACTCTCTGTGCCCACACGCTCACAGCCTCCCTGACTATTAACATCCCACACCCAAGTGGTCCATTTATTATAATCCATGAACCTACATCATTATCATCCAAACTCAGAAGAGTTTTTTATTTGCTTTTGCTTGCTTAATAGGTTGGTTGATTGGTTGGTTAAAATAGTCAAGGTGTCTCCTATTAAACTATAAATCTGAGAGTCTGTAAAACTTAACCTATTTAAATCCCTCAAACACATGATTATCTTTTTGTAGTGCTAAATTATTCCACTCCACTTAAGTTTATACATGTTTGTGTCTGTTCCTGTTTTATACTACGCATTTTCAATAAATTAATCTAAAATGTGTATTGCTGAATTGAAGACACTATTTTGGATGGGGTGCAGGCATATAAAGAAGTACAATATATCACCTTTCTCCCAAAGTTATTACAAAAGCATATAAACTTAAACAGGAATACAAGGATTAAGAAACAGTATTGCACAACAAAACAGCACAGTATGTGCTCCATCAGGGAAGTGATTAATGGCCAAGTGAGAAGTAGATACAATAAATACTATAATAAGATTTATGCAATTCCTTCATACCTGTTGTAGTTAGGGAGGACTTGATGGAGAAACAGCAACTTGAACTGGACTTGCATTATGGACAAGACTTAGAGAGGAGAATTAGAAATAATGAGGCCATTTTGTATGACAGCCTAGCCGAAGCCTAAGCTCTGAAGCTTGGGACAGCAATGTGTGGACTTTTTAAGAAAAATCGTAATAGTGGGATGGTTTGAGGTAAGTTCTGGAAAGGTGGGTAGGGACTATGTTGTTCAAGGCTTTTAAGTTATTTGCAAATAAACTAGAATTCTATTCTGTAATCAAGACAAAGACATTGGAATTTTTGAGCAGAGCAGTCATGCACCCTATTGGAAAACAGTTTCTAATGAAGTATCTCCGACCCACCTCTACCCCAGACTAAATCAGAAGACATTCCCCCTTCTCTGCCATGGAAATGTTTGTAGTGAGCTGACCAAAGTCTGAATGCATTAATTTCCCTAGAAACAGATCCTGTGTACTTCTGGAGCTTGGTAGATCATGGGGTGCTGTTTGTAAAGGAAATATTTTAACTGTTGGCTCTCTATATCTTACACAGCATAAGCATTTAAAGGTATGGGTAATTAAGGAGCAGTCTTAAAGTCTGAGCCTAGATTAGATCAGTAGAAAACTGTGAATCACTAGCCACTGAATGGAAGGCGGCAGCATTTATCAGCGGCATCTGGGAATCTAAGGCCAGCGCCTATAACATCACATCCTCTCCTTTCTGCTATCAGTTGGATGCAACAGGAAACTGACGAAGGTGCTAGGCAGTTTCCTTTCTGCTCTGACCTGACTAGTTTCCTCTGCAGCTTGCTCACGACTTATTGTAAAGGAAAATCATGAAATACCAGTGAATTTCCTCCAGTTGGATCAAGCCTACAACAAGGAAGGAAAAGCAAATTTCTAAGATTAGTCAATTTCCTTTTGTAGCTATAAAGTTGGTTCAGGGCCTCCAGCTGACCCTTCTCTTTGGATGTGTCCCTCTTACACTTCAGCTTTACATCATAGGCAAGATAAGGACTTGTGGCAAAGAGGGCAACACATATTATATAATTCGTATAGGAAATTTTGGGTTCGTTCATGGGAAAGCTGCCCACATAGAACAACTTATTTGATAAGCTTTTCATTCTTCTTTGATGTCTATCAAACTCATTAGTTCAAGGGGGTTAAACAAAATACAGAGTTCTCATGGATATACCCAGCAGCCGAGCTCTTTTGCTCTTTTCTCAGTGTGACTAAAAAGGAGCTGTTTCCATGGAGAATGTTTATGCAAAATTAACAAAGGAATTGAGTTAGTTTAGTGAAAGAGACAGGGTTGGACTACTCCGAAGAGCAAGAAGTTACGTCTGGGGTCCTAGGAGGTAACCTGGATTTTGCTGGGTCTGAGAGGGAGACGCTATGGCCCGCTGAAAAATGTAAAGAAGAGCCTGGCATCCAAAGAATGTGACTGGCTTACTGTGTGAAGTAATTCAACTTGAAAATGAAAATTACCATTTAAAGTATCTTCTCAGCAAACTTAACAATGTGGAGGAACAATGCGGTATTGGAGTTTGCACTGAATGAAGAGAATATTAATTTAGCAGGTGGAAATTCTTCCTCAGTGCATTCAATTTCCTGTTATTCTACTTACCCGCTTTTAATTTCCCTTTGAAAATTTCCCTCATTTCTGTATTCATTGTTAGTATTAAAATAATGCTCTCATAAATTTCCCTTTTATACATTTGTATGATTTTTAATATGTATACTATAAAAATTCCTCTAGCTCATAAATTGTGGCCACTGAAATGGATAGTGGAATAAAAACAAGAATACAGAGTATGGAGTTTTGAAATATGAATAGTTGATAAACAGACTGTAAGAATAAATAAGGTAAGAACTCAAGGTTTAACTTTAATGGCATTTAGAGCAGCCGCTGTAATAAAGCATCTGACAAGTAACAGATTTGTGGGGGCTGTGGTATTCTACTCCATTTTTTTCCCTAGAGACTAATTATCTATTACTTTACAGACATGCTAAAATACAGTGGAGCTCTTAAAAACAACTTGGTTGATCAACCAGCAGTAGCATTAAAGTAACAAACAAAAGAACTTGCATACAAATAATGGCCTAGCAATTTTTTTAGGGGATCTTCTTAACACTTATGAGAACAACCTACCTTTTATTTTTAAAGATAAATCAGATCTCTGAGGGGGGTGACTATATCCAGAAGTTTTTACTTAAGTAGGCTGAAGCAGTACAATGGTTTTCATTATCATCATTCGTAAACATTTTAATAGTGGGATCTGAGTGAACTTGCCTAAATTGGGGACAAAAATAGGGCATGTGATTAAATGTAGTCAAAATTTCAGCAGATCTTATATCTAGTCAATTGAACATGGTTTACAATTTCAGGGTAACCGACAAATATTTTACGACAGACCTACAAAACCTGCGAAAATGTCTTAAGTCTGCTTTGTCCTCCTCCCGCTGCCCTGTTTATCTCGCTCAGGTGTTGACATCAAGGGCGCTCATTAATAAACATCCTGCGTGCTGTACAGAGCCTGCTTCTCAGTGAGCTCAATCTTGGACAGTGACTCTGTTTAAAAGCAGCACTGACCGACAGGAGTGTGAGTCAGAGGAAAAGGTGAAGGGGTGGAGAATCACATCATAGGAGGGGTGGCCGAAGGGAGAGCAAGAAAGAGTGGAGAAAAGTCTGTGTAACACAGTGATTGAGTGAATAGACTCAAAAATCCTAGCTTGAATGCATACTAACCGTGAGAGCAGGACAAGGTTCTTAACCCTCTATGCCCGTTTTCCACAGGACCAATGAAAATAGTACTTAGGGTTGTTGTGAAAGTTAAATGAATTACTTTAAGTAAAACACTTTGGAAAGTGCTTGGCACATGACATTATATGTAAGTGTTTGTTACTACTATCATTACATGACTCATCAGATACATGACAGATTATGATGCAGAAGAGGGATTTGGCCCATTCGAGTGGCTCTAGAGGGCATTACTAGAACCAGTGAATGAGAACTGCAGCAAAGTTGACTTTGGCTCAAAAATGACATCCATCCAGGGGAGTGTAAGGCTCATTTTCACTAGAGCTTGGGACTTCTCCTGGGGGAGGAAGGGCTGTTGTGGGGGGTAGGACTGGGCTGGAATAAAATGAATAAATAATAATACTAAGATGAATCCTCCCACTTTATTACAGCAGCCCTTCCTCATGTTACCGAAGCCGCCTCTCCTTCCTTCTCAGATCAACTATGGACTTGAAGGACGGAGAAAGCGGAAATCAGAGCTCCAGCTTTTTTGATGATTTGAACAGCCTCCTTCCAAAACAGGAGGCAGAATGTCCTGCCGACCCCCCAGCCATCTTCTTACTTCCCGTTTTTTCCCTTCCTCCCATCTGAAACCAGATAAAGGCAGTTGGTGGATATGTGGGTTTGTGCTGATTAAAATTATGAATTGGGCCCAATATTCCTTTCTTTATTTTCTCATTAGTTTCTTTTTGGCATTTTTCTCCCCAACTTTTGACAGAGAAATGATCTTGGAGTCATAAGGCTTGAGACTTAGTCTTAGCACCGTTAAAATACACCAACATGACTATAACCAGATGGAGGACTCTTCTGGGGGCTAAGCTTCCTCCTTTGCACAGGGTATATTTCTGGAGAGTGTGATAATGAAGGGGATGGTGATAGACAATCTTAAAGATTTCCTCAAATTCGAACACTGCATTTCAGGTGGAGATACCAAATCTACAGACCACTCAGCATCTCGATGGTACATTTCACTCTCCAGGTTTCTCCATTACAGCTTTTCCTCCTAAGAATATATATATATATATTTTAAATTGAAATACAGTCAGTTATAATATGTCCTCTTCTAGGAATATTTGATTCTTTTTTTTATTGAAGCATAGTGGATTTACAGTGTTGTGTTTTGATTCTTATAAGACTTTTACATTATCCACTTCATTATATATAACACATATCTCATTCTTTGGGGAATCTAGTTTGAATATATTGTTACTAGGTTGTAGTTTAATTTGTTAATTAATCTAAGGATTAGTTAATGATAATGTCTCCCTCACAAGGGACAAACGTTACTGATACTTTGAAGGACATGACTTAACCCAAAAAATAACATAAAAGGTAGCAACACTGCAGAATGGGGAGATGTTTGGGGACAGGTAAACCCTTCAATGGCCTCTAAATGCATAATATAATCACCATTTTAATTTTTCAATGCAATCAACTATTTAGTTTACCTGTACTATGACTAGCCCATGAAAGTAAATAATGTTAGTAGTGGTAAATGGCCTAGTACAATATTCAAGATTATAGACTTCAGATTCAGACAGTTCTCTACACAGAATCTAGGTCCAACTCCTTTCTACCTATGTGACCATTAGCTATCTCTAATCCTTAGTTTTAAAATTAATAATGTAGGGTTGTTGTGAAAATTATTTTAAACAAGCAAATATATATAACATGTCTGATATACTGATTAATACTCAATCAATGGTGGTTATTATTCTCACCATTAACAGGAACTTGAAAATGGCTAACTGGTTGATTTTTCCCTTCATCTCAAGCTCAGATTTCCTCCACATGTAAAAAATAATGCAGCCAGATCTTTTTTTACTTTACTTAATTTACAGGGTCAACATTCATAACCTTAACTCAGTATATGCTCAGGAAAGAGTTGGTGAAAATGAATAATTGTGGTTAATCCATAGTGACCAATTAGCCAAGGGTGTTTCTGCTGCTGCAATTCTATTGAAGCTTGGCAGGATATTCTCCACTAAGTCATATCCCAGAAACAGCTTGTCTCAGCTCTTAGCATTCAGGAGTGACTCAGAGAAGAGCATGGCTTTATTTCAGTGACACTGATTTATAAGGGAAAGCTAGACAGATCAGTCTTGAAAGCTCTTGACAGGACAAACTGAGTGGCTTTTAATTGGTTTGGCTTTGGCCATCCTGCTTGATAATGTAATCAATAATGCGGCTGGTTAATCAATATAGAATCAGAATCCTGTCCTAGAGACACTAATATCTTAAAAGTGTTGTGAATCATTTTCATGTAAGTTTTATATTTTTTATGCAAATATGTTTAAATCCATAAAATATATATATATATTATTTTGCATTTTAACTTTAAGGAAATAGTAAAACTTTGCACACATTATTCTGCAGTCCTGTGTTTCTGAGATTTATTCATGTTGATAGATTCTTCTTGTTCGTTTCTCTACTTCCTACTGTACTGGAGTCCGTTTAATGAATACACTGTTTTGATCGTTAGGACAAAGTTTGGCTAAAGATGACCAATAGAAACCAAAATTACAGAGTCTTAAATAAAATAAGAACATTTCCTCTCTTGTATGTAAGTCCAAAGGTGGTTCTCCAGAGATGGTATGGGGTGTTACAGATTCAGGGACCCAGGCTCCCTCTGTCTTGCTACTCCACTCTGCATGGACCTTTACATACAGGTCACCTCTAAGTTCAGGGTGGCAGCTCCAGCTCAAGTGGACATATCTGCATTCCTCTCATAGAAAGAGGAAAGAGAAGACATTTCAATCCCCAATTTCACTTACATTCTCTTGGCTAAAACTTAATCACATGATCACAGCTGTGAAAGAGACTGGGAAAAGAAATCTTTATTTTAAGTGACCATATGCCTAAAATTTGGTTGTTCAATTACTGATGAAGAAAAGGAAGAAAAATTTTGGGGACCAACTACAAGTCTCTATCTCAATAGACATTTATTTAGGTGATTTTCAAATTTTTGCTATTACAAACGATGCTGTGACAAATATTCACATATTTATTTCTCCTTGTGTTCATGTGAGAGAGTTTCTCTTGTGAAATATGTTGTTGGTAATTCATGTTTTTAACTTTATCAATTGCTTTCCAAAATGGTCGCATAAATTTTTACCCCAGCAGTAAGAAAGTTCCTGTTTTCCCACATACTCCTAATATTTGGTATTAGAATTTTTTAAAAAAGTTTTTTACAATCTGATGGGATTATGGGGTGGTGACCTTGGCAAAGGCAGTTTTGATAGAATGGTGGGAACAGAAGCCAGAATGCCTGGGTTGAGAGACAGGGGGAGATAGTGAAATCAAGCTAGTGGGTGTAAACTCTATGCTTTTACCATGCTTAGCTGCAGGTGGAAGTGAGAGGTAAAGTATTAGAAATGGTGGAACATTCATGTTACAACTGGGGAGTCCTGAGCGGTTGGGAATAAAGCAGTAGAAAATGAACCTGAGAAAGAGGGGATAGTAATTGGAGTGAATTTCTATAGGGTTTAAGATTTCAGAGATGGGACATTTCCAAGTGACGATTGAAATGAGTACTGATGTCAATAGCTGCTTTTTGGTATTCCAGAGGACAAGAAGCTTTGAAGCTTGAAGGGAGACAAATACATTATTTATTCAGCAAATATTTTCAAGCACCTCCTAAGTGTCAGGCATTGTTCTAGAAACTGGAGTTGAATGTGGAGTAAAATAGATAGGCAAAATCTTCTCTAAAAAGAGCTGACAGACACCAATTATGTAAACATGAAAATAATTTGTGAGAGCAAAAACAGCTATTAAGAAAATAAAACAGGAAAACATGCTATTTTAGCTAGGATTAACAGGAATGTAGACGGGATATTACTCTGCTGCTTCCAACTAGAGGCACCAGTGTCAAGAGGCAAGTGGCTGGTCAGGTGATTGGGGTGATGTGGAGCGCGGGGTTTTGCTGATTGCAAAGAAGTGCATCTTCTGAGGGAATTATGGGTAACCTAGACCAGTGTTAGCCGATTTTTAACTCTGGCTGGAGACAGTCAAGGAGAGAAGATACAGGTATTAATTGACAAGAATTATTGTTTTTTATCTTGAATTTATAGACTATAAGTAGTTGACTTTTTAGAACTTAGTTCCCAACATGCTTCTAAACAGAGATCATTGAGTATCAGAAGCTATTTCTTCCTTATAACAAGCGATGAAAACTTAGAAGTTTATTTTCACCTTTTTTCCCCTTTTTCCTTCTACAACACCTCCTTTTGGTCCTGGACAAGAAGGTCATTTGTATTTCTTTTAGAATGTGAAATTCATCTGTTGATAAATCATGAAATATCTCTTAATTCTCCCCCTTTTCCTTTACCTTAAGCCCCCTCCTTTAACCTTTAAGTGTTGCAATTTCTAAAACATTTCTGTAACTCAAAAAGCCAACTGCTACCAGGAAAAACAAGAATAAGAAAAAAGCTTTCACTTTTCCAAGTTCATTAGCAGAGGGGTGATATGGATGACCCTGGGAACTGGTACAAAAGCCTGTTGCTCTTGGCAAGTGAGTCAGTTGAGATGAGAAATGTTAATATATTTGAACAGATATGAGTCAATGCTATTCCGGGGGTGGAAAGAAGCATGGTTTACTCTACGAGCATGTATATCACAGAGGAAGCTAAAAAATATTGTAGGGAACCATAACAGATAGGACAGTTTTAAAGTTTTCCTTTAAAATTGAGATAGTAATTCTCATTAATGTATGGGTCCAGATTTAGATCAAACCTACATAAAATGATCATTTCTAAATGAAAATCTAGATTTTAGTGATTTTCTCTTTCTGTTCCCAAAGCAACAAAATAGGCATTGAGAAAGAATGAAAAGAACTCAGAGTTAGGACACTGGGTAGTAATTCTGGCCTATCACTAATGATACTAATCAGCTGTGAGATGATGGGTGAATCACTTGATCTCTTTGAAATTAGTTTTATTATTTGCAAAATAATGAGATTGGCCTTGGGGTTGCTACTGTCCCTTTCTGATTATGATATGATTTGGGGTTATATACTGTAAAGGGGTGCACTTTTAGGGCCCTGAGGTGACCCATAATGTACCTATAGTGGAGTGTCTGGGGCTGTGTGGAAATTTCCATGGTACCTTTCTTGCTTTTATGCCAGATCATTATCCAGCTTTCTAGGTTGATAAAACAGTGGGAAGTAGTGTGAATGTCTGTGCATATTAAAAAGTGCTGTCTAACAGAAGGTTTAGACAGAGTACAAAACAAAAAATAATCATTTAGGCCAGAAGCCCTTCATTAACATGAAAAAACACCTGAGTGTGAGGGGAAGAAACAAAAATGTTTGATAAGTTTCTGGCTCAAATAGTTAACTGACCTCATGAGTTAACTTCTCCTTCCATTTAAAAACCCCACAGAAATGACAGAACTAACATAAAAGTGCTAACCCCCAAAGATTCGCTCTAGAAAGCCAGGAAGAGTTCTACAATCTGGTATAAAGGATTTAGGTGGTGGTTAAAAATATGAGCTCTGGACTCAAAACTATGAGCTCTGGTTCTTGATAAGTTACCTACTTTCTTTGGGCCTTCCAGCCCTTGGGTAAGTTACTTTCCCTCTCTATGCCTCAGTTTCCATATCTGGAAAATGAAGGTACCTACCTCTGAGGATTAACACAAGTGAAGTGCTTTGAACAGTGCCTGACACGTAAGTTTTCACATCTCACCTGATTATTATTATTATAGGTTTAATGCTGAATGTTAAAGCAGATGGGGTTCATCATGGATGATAATGTCCACCAGGGATTTTTTAAAAAAACAACCAAACAAACATATAATTCTATCTGGGTGAGAGATAACAGCTCTGATGACCCCTGACAAAGAAACCTAAGATGCTAAGTAACAAGGGCAGAGCAGGGCAGCCAGTAGGATAATTTATTGCAGGGATGAAGAGTAGCTGGACCAATCTTTTATTTCTCAAGGGGCTGCGGTAGCATTTGCCCCCAGGTGAAAACCATGAGTTCTGTTCTCTAAATTGACAGGAATTTTGGCCACAAGATACTCCCAAGGTGGGTGCTGGGGCCAAAGAGAGAAATGGGACAATATCTCAGCTAACTTCCATCTGTCATAAGAAGGAATGAAAATGTAATCTGCTGTCTAAACTGGGACACTGGAGTAAAAGCAAGCACTATTAACAATTATGCCAGGATAAGAAATGTCACCTGTGACCATCCCAGGCAAACCAGGACATTATTTCCTTTAGTTAAAAGGGATGGAGGGATACTTATGCCCCCAAAGGAAAGCCCACATGGCCACACTCTCTCGCCTACCCCAAAATTGCATAGATTGCCCAGAAAACATGAATTTTATGAATTCAAACATTCCAGCTACCTACCAGGTCAATTTAAACCTGAAATCATAAGTGTGACTAAATGCCAAGAATTCCTGAACATCTGAGGAAAACCAACAGCCTGAAAGAGTGATATCACACTGTAAAAACCAAAAAAAAATTCCTTTGAGGAAATAGAATTAATACAGGAAATAGAGAGATTCATATGAATTTCATATTCATATGAATATCCATAAAACAAAAATAGGTTGCTAGTTTTAAAAGAAGCAATGTAAGTTCTGGGAAATAAAAAAAGGAACTGTCCCTCCCAGCGGGTTGCCAGATTGAGCAAATTAAAAAAAGGACACTCGATTAAATTTTAATTGTTTCTAATTGCCTATGTATATGTACATTGAGTAACAAAAATATTACAAGGGATATATTTGTGCAAAAGTTACTTGTTTATCTGAAATAAATTCTAAGTATCTAAATTTTATACTTCTTCCTTAAATTGTATTTCTGTTGGCTATCCTTAATTCTTTGTTATGCAGAATTTGCTTATAAAATGTCTTGCAGTTATAGTGTATGTTCAATTTACATAACACAGCTTCTACAGCTGTCAACTTGTTTCATTCTTTTGTCCACTGAACATTAATTACTGAGAAAATATACTCAACATTAGTAATATGAGCCAGGATAGGATACTGACCACGTACTGGCATAAAGTTAACAACTCGAGAATTGCCCTTCAAATTTGATTTGTTGAAGCACCGTATTTCAGGCACAACTTGCTTTTTCATTCTTCAGGATTTATACCGTGCTATTTTGATTAATAACATTTAAAAACGTTGTCCCCCAACAAAAGAGTATTGTCATCGATTTTTATTCCCTCTTCTACAACACTGCACATGATTCCACTTGTTGCCAAGCTGGACGAGAATTTAGTAACATCCATGCGAAAGAACAGGATTTTTAAAGGACTGAAATTGTCATGGCAAGTACCATAATAGTTACCCATTTCTTTGGAATTCTTCTGGAATTTCTTTCCTGTCCATATGTAATGCTATTCCATTTACAAATAAACTTCACACTTAAAAGGATGAATATTTCATCTGTTCTTTCTTTTTTAAAACACGTTCAACAATTTTTTTAAGCAGTGGGGCACTTCAGCTAGATTGTTTGAGTTGAAAGACTGATACTGTGAAAGGCTATTCTGCTGTGATTGTTTTATCTTCTTCATCAGAATTTCTCTTAATAAAATACTGTTATTTTATCACTTTCTTTGGTAGTAGCTGAGTGATACATCTCATATGCGTAGCTGTTGGTATATACTGATTCATATCTGACTTTCTGCTATTTTTTACCTTGAGTAAACAGTTGAATACTGAGAGCTTCAAAATGATCTTTTTCCCTATTTAATAGAAGTCCACCATTCAGAAAACTCAGCAAAAAATTTACACTTGGGTTTTGGCAATAGGAGTTCAAATACACACAAATAGATAATATAATGGCAACCACTGCCAGAATTGAAAAGATCAATTATCCCACAGCATCAGTATGTCTGCCACTCACAAGTCCAATTCACATAAATAGGGTTTGAACCACTGAAAAGGCTGAGAATTAGTAGACTAATAATAAATCAAACTGTTTGTCTAATGGAAAAAAAAATAAAGTGAACTTTGAAAAAACTCAAAAGGCACAGTCTCCCCAAACAACACCATATCTGATCTTCTGAAAGGTTTTGGGAAGCCTGGCATTCAGGGTTTGGTGGGCTTTTTAGAAGCAGGAGTGTTTGGGGATTGACAGATTTTCAGGTGCATTCCTGTGGTCACGAGAGTCAGGCTGTTGTTCAGCCACTGACTTTGTAATACTAGCTAATTGGCTATTGTCTAGAAGGGTGGAACTGTTGTGGATTGGCTGACTCCAAGGACTGTGGGTTTTATCACTGATAGGCTGGTTTTCAGAAGCCAGGTGCTATCATTAATTTGACAGCATTCGGAAAATAGTGGAGGCTGTTGTTTATTAGCTGATTTTCAGAGCATTTGTACAGATCCAAAGTTATCTATCATTAATAGTGATTACTTGTTCACAATTTGGGTCTTTAGCCAAAGAACAGTCTTATCCTTTCTTGAATATGAAAAAAAAAAAAAAGTACTTTTAATTCTCAGTTCCCTTTTTGGCCTTCCTTCAGCCAAACCTACAGGAAAGACCACAGAGGACTGTCCTGATCTTCACTGTGGATGATCTTCACTTGCTCTTTAAGTGATTTAAGTACCAATTACTGTTTTGGAAAAAAATGACTCTAACTGTCCATTGTTTGTTATTTATTGGGCAAAAAACCCCCAAACAAACATGTAACATTTCTTAACAAAGTTTATCCAGGACATAGGACAAAAACATTAAATAGAGGACATGTTTCTGTACATATAGGACACCTGGCAGTCCTATCCTCCCCCACAAAACCCCTACAACACAGCAACAACTGAGTAGCTCAAAAGATGGGCTGCAAAACAGAGTGGCTCAAAATCTGAATAATAAATATATATTGTTGATTATAGATATGTCTTAAACCATGAGCAATTCAGATTTTTCAAAAATGCTGAACACTGTCATTTAACAAAGAAACATAGTGATATTTTAACACCTAGTTATAACAAGGTATACTGGAACATCAGAATACTGAAAACTGGTAATCTTCTTGTCCAGGTCAAATATCTTGAAGTCCCAAAGTCCTCTACTTTCCCCCCACCTCACATTCCCATCGACAAATCCTATTAATTCTACCTTTAAAATAGAATCCAACTACCTCCATCCAACATCTAGCCAACCACAAACCTCCATCAACTTCACTTCAGCCTCTGTCTCTTGCTACAGTAGGAGCCTCTTAACTGGCATCCCTGCTTCTGCCCTTGCCCATCTAAAGTCTATTAATCCCTCCTCCACAGCCAAAGCAATCCATCTAGCATGTAACAAGGTTATGTCTCCACCCTTCAATAGCTTTCCATTCCAAGATCTTTATCGAGGCTTATAAGCTCCTATGTGAACTTGCCTCTGAGTACCTCTCCATCTTTGCAGGCCCAGTAGCTCCAGGCATGCTGGTATTCTTGTCATTCCTTGGAAAGCTAAAGATTTCTCTTGTGAGACTTTTGCCCTTGCTTTTCCCTCTTGCTAGAATGCTCATCCCCCAGATATTCATCTGTCTCACTCTCACTTCATTCTGGCCTCTGTGCAAAGGTCACCTCTTCAGATAGGACTTCCCTGGCCACCTAGCTAAATAATATAGCCCTTTTTCTCTTTATTGCTGGCTTATTATATAACCCAGTTAGAATGTAAACCCCATGAGGGCAGGGACTTTGCTTTGTTCTCTGCTGTCTCTTTAGTACTCATATCAGCACCTGGCACGTACTGAAACATTCCATAAATAATTGTGGGAGAAATGAACTAGTTTAAACCAAAGGAGAATTTATCATAAGGAGCTGAGTACTATATCTCACAGAGTCTAAAGAAAGGACTACAGTTGAGTATCAAACTGTACCCAAGAAACCATCTCCCTATCTGATACCTGGGTGTCTCTCTGTGCATCTGCTTCCTTCAGTCTCTTTGCAGTTCAGTTCCTTTTGCTTAGCTGGTGACAGGGCCTGTGCCAACTGTGTTTTACACTTTATAGCTTCAGTTACTAGTGAGTCTCACAATCCCAAGCCAGGATTCTCAGGAAGAGATCATTGGCTCAGCTGGTAAAGTACTTACCCGGAATAACCCACGGCCAATGTTGGGGTTACATTTTAACATGGCTGCTCCCAATGCAAAAAGTTGCCATATTTAGAGAAAAATTTTGGATTGACAAAAATAAAATCCATTATAGTAATAAATGTGCAGTATTATCTCAATAATATAGTTTCAAAATCTATGAGCCAAAAGCTATTAGAAACTATTAGAAAGACTAAGAGAATTTGAAAAAAAACTATAATCATGGTTGAAAACTTTAAAACACACCTTTCTCAAAAACTGACAGATAAATTGGATCAAAAATAAGTAAACACTTAGAAGATGAGAATAAAACAATCCATAAGCTTGAATATACAGAAAGCCCAAGCAGTCAGGATAAACTTGTGCAGATAGGATAAACTTCAACTGATGTGTTTAATGTTTTTCTTCAGCCTACAGACATCTGTTTAGGTGAAACACCACTAAGTTTAAAGCAATGCACCCAAATTTTAATCTGACAGAGGAAAAAAAATAATTTTTCCTATGTTTCCACTCTTTTCAGAATTTTTAAATGAAAGCTGATTTTCAGGGGAAAAAGAATGCAGTTCAAATAGACAAATCCTTGCCTATCCAATATCGAACAAAGAGAGAAGATTCAGATAAGCAGGATTAAAAACATGAAAGGACACAGAGATGCAGAGGTGAAGGAAAGTTTAAAAAAATTAAAAGAGAACATTATGGAAACTTTGAAAAGAAATCTTTAGAAAAATAAATGAAATACATACTTTTCTAGGGAAGTAAAAGTGATTTAAAAATTCGAGAAGATGTAAGGCAACTTAAATAATTCAATAATTGTAGATAAAGTAGAAAATGAGCAAAAACCTTTCTCCACTAAAGACACTCTCCTTAGGTGCTTTTATAAGTGAGTTTTTCAAATCTTCAGGGAAGAGGTATCATATTTAACTCATAGAGCACAGAAAAGGTGAAAAATTTTAACATTGTTCTACAGGGTAGAATATTCCTTATAAGCAAACTAAACAAAGATTGTACACACATACACACACACATAGACCCTTATTAACCAATCTCTGATATGAAAGTATGCACAAAGATATTAAACAGATGAATGATGCTATACATTAAGGATTACCATGACCAACAAGGGGTTATTCAAAATGCAAGTATGTTTTAATATTTATGAAATATATAAATATGGTATACTATATTAAAGAAAGAAAATGATAAATTATCTAAGCAGAGAGAGAAAAGACATTTAGATAAAATTCAAGATCCACCCTAATTTAACAACAACAACCACACATCTTTTTTCAAAAATTGAAGTCCAGTCAGTTTACAATGTTGTGTCAACTTCTGGTGCACAGCATAACATTTCAGTCATACATATACACACATATATTCCTTTTCATATTCTTTTTTATTACAGGTTACTACAAGATATTAAATATAGTTCCCCATGCTATACAGTATAAACTTGTGGTTTATCTATTTTATATATAGTAGTTAGTATCTGCTAATCTCAAACTCCCAATTTATCCCTTCCCACCCACTTTACCCCCTGGTAACCATAAGTTTGTCTTCTATGTCTATGAGTCTGTTTCTGTTTTATAGATAAGAGTCTGTTTCTGTTTTATAGATAAATTATTTTCTTTCTTTTTTTAATTTTAGATTCCACATACAAGTAATATCATATGGTATTTTTCTTTCTCTTTCTGGCTTACTCCACCTAGAATGACTATAGCCAGTTCCAACCATGTTGCAGCAAATGACATTATTTGATTCTTTTTTATGGCCGAGTAGTATTTCATTGTATTTACATACCACAACTTCTTTATCCAGTCATCTGCTGATGGAAATTTAGGTTGTTTAGTTGGTTCCTATGTCTTTACTATTGTAAATAGTGCTGCTATGAACACCGGGGTGCACATATCTTTTCAAACTGGAGTTCCCTCTAGATATATGCCCAGGAGTGGGATTGCTGGATCATATGGTAAGTCTATTTTTAGCTTTTTGAGGAATCTCCATACTGTTTTCCATAAAGGCTACACCAAAGTACATTCCCAGCAACAGTGTAGGAGGGCTCCCTTTTCTCCACATCCTCTCCAGCATTTATTGTTTGTGGACTTTTTAATGATGGCCATTCTGACTGGAAAACACACCTTTTTTTTAAGGTAGTAATAAAAGAAGATTTCCATAACTTGACAAAAGAAATTTACCAGAAATCACTCTGAAACATTACATTTAATGGCTAACTACTAAAGAGATTTTATTTAAAAGGAGAAGCAGGGAAAGGAAGCTATCACTGCTATTTTTCAATATTACTTTTAAAATCCTAGTTGGTGCAATAATATAAAAAAAAGAACTAAGAAGTATCAAATGTGGGGAAGGGAGAGACATAACTGTCGTTCTCTGCTAGAAAAAAATGCAAGAGATTAAACCAGTGAACCAATGGCATGAACAAGACTGTAAGATGATAAAAGACAAACTTATAAAAGTAAATAATCTATATGCAAGCAATAATCAAAAAGAAAATGTAATGGGAGAGGACTACAGACAATACAATAAAAGTATGAAAATGTATAAGAATAAACTTAGCAAGAAATTTTTAGGATTCACATAAAGGAAACAACAAAGCTTTATTGAAAAGTATAAAAAAAAAGGCCAGAATAAATGTAAATATGTGATTTCAGGTAGATGTGAAAACCCAATACTGTTAAGGTGTCAGTTCCCTTTAACCTAATCTGTAAATAAAACATGACCCCAGTTAAATTCCTAACTGGATTTTTAAAAACTATCATTTGCAATACACCATCTACATAGTAGCTAATGTAACAGATAAATCTGCAACCTTAGTGACTTAATACAATAAAGAATTTATTTCTCACTCACAGTGGAAGAGTTCCTGATTAGGCTGACTGGAATCCAGACATCTCTCATTCTGTGACTCTGGCCTCCTGTTAGGTCCTTGGAGTACTTGCTTGGGGACAATGACAGTGAAGAGGGCATACTTGTTTCCCCATTACTTTGACCTGAAAAGGACAAAGAATGTATTTGCTCACATTCCATTTGCAAGAACTAGTCATATGACCCTCATTAGGTGCAAGGGGAGCGGAGAAATGTAGTCCCCAGGGAGGCAGCTTCTTTCCAGCAACAATACTTAGACCTGAATGCACTGACCCTTACTTTGACCATTATGAAAGTGGAGCATGAGTTTTTGGTGGTCACCTGGCTATCTCTGCCTTAATATGCAGCAGTAAGAGTACAGGAATAAGTTTTAAAAAGAATGTAAAGTTAACAGATACTAAAATATACCACAACATTATAGTAACTAAAGTAATGTGGTACTGTCAGGGAAAGTCAAGTATATCAATAGAAAAAAATAGTGAGTAGAAACTGAACTACGTATATGTGGAAATTAAATGTATAATAAGAGTGTCACTTCAAATAAGTTGGGAATGGATACACTGCTTCGTAAATGATAATGGAACAACTGTCTACCCATTTGGACAAAAATAAAGTTAGATTTATATCTTATACCAAAACATATGGGTTATTAAAAGCATAAACATGACACAGAAAATACTAACAGTACCACAAGTAAATACAGGAAAAAATTTTCATAATCATTTTTCAGCCCACACAACACACACACACACACACACCCATAAAGGGAAAAGTCACTTTCATATTTTACAGTGCGATATAAGTTGGCACATTGTAGGAGAGAAATTCAAGAGTATCTGAAATATACTTTAAAATATGTATTGCTTTTTATCCATCTATTTCTTTTCTAAGCATTTACTCTTCATTAGTATTCAAGCATAGGTGCAAAGATATTATTTGCAGTATTCTTTGTGAATACATTGGGGCAATTTGTATGAATAACAGCAGGAGAGTGTATTACATGAATTATAATAAATCCATTCCATGGAACTATTTGGTCTTTGAAAAAAAAATGACGTGGAAGAGGAGGTCCACAATCTTGAGTAAAAACAACACAAGTTGTAATAATAATAGCCAGTACTTATTGGGTTATTAGAATGTTTTAAGTGATTATGAGTATTAATTTTCACAACAATCCTATGAGGTATGTACTAATATTATTCTCAGTTTAAAGATTATAAAATTTTGGCATTGAGGTGTATGGTAACTTGCAAATGTAGCCTAGTAAGCAGGAGAGCTGGGATGCGAACCTAGGCAGTATTGCTTAAAGCCCGTGTTCTCAAGCCGTACACTGTACTGGCTCTGTGCATAGTCTGTTATCATTTTTGTTTTTAAAAAAGTATTTATCTGTATTTGTATGTGTTTATTTTAAGACATGTGAAAAGATGCCCTATAATGTAATTTTGGTTACCCCACCTAGTGGTGGTTGTTTTGGAGTGTCACTTTTTGTTTCTTTTATAGTTTGATCTTTTCCAAAAAGACATGTAGTCCTTATAACATAATAAAAATCTTAGAGTAAAAGCTTGAGTTTGATGAAATATACTGAAGTGATTCAATGCTACAATACAATCCTTATGATTTAGTACCCAGCGAAGTATCTTGTTTATGGAAAACATTTGATAAAAACTTGTTGAATGAATGAAGGAATGAATGACCAGCCTCTTCTGTTAGTCATGAAATTCTTCAGGCCTATGGACTGCATTTTATATCTTATCTGTCTCTACTTTATTACCATGCTCTCCCTCAATAAATATTTGTTAAATTTATGTATATATACCCATTAAATTTAAATATTCTTACTTATTTCTTGCCATAGCTTCCCTCTTTTTTAAAAACACAATCTTAAACTTCTGCCTAAAATTTTGTTTATATTATTAACTTAGAAAACTGGAAGTCTCTTGCAATATGTCTCCTCAATAGTAGTTGCCAATGCATATTTATGAATAAATACTTAGTGGCATGTTGTGATTTTCATTCCTAATGAAGTGAAGCTAATAATGCAAAACTAATTTAAAAATCATCTTTGAGTTCCAAGTTGTGAAATAATATTACTGAATTTTAGAACTTATAAGCTTTCCCCTGCTTTGGGAAATTAGTTTTAATTTGAACTGTTTTGAGATCTAATGGGTACTGTTTCTTTGTTTTTAGAGAACATCATATTTGAAAGGAATTTGCATTTTTTTTTTTTTTTTTTTTTGCATTCAAGAGAAATCTGGAGCCTCTGGAACATACTGTGACAATCCAGTGCACTTAGCAACTGAAAGAGCGTGGGCTGAGAGTGTGTGGAGCCTAGTGACATTAAGAAATCAGTTTGCCAAGACGTGGTTTCAAATTTGCAGACTTTTTTCAAGGTGTTGTAAAGAGGTGTTGAAGCCATGAAGCAATTAGAAAATGACATGCATTTCACTGCTTGTATAATATTCTATAGCTCAAATTTCCTCTCTATATGTCTTCTGTCCCATTTTCTTTTATATCCCAAGAGGATAACATCATGCTTTGTGGAGACGTGTACAAGAGAAAAAAACCTCTATCTGTAGTGTTTGTCTCTGATAATCCTGCATCTCTTGAAAGCCTTCCATCTTTCAGGCCTGTTAACTATAGAGGAACAGACATAATAAGGTGCTCAGAAATTTGGGAAGCAAGGATATTTTCTCTTCTGAGGTTAAGGTAGTAAAAATGCACCTATGTTGTAAGACATCTCCTAAAAGGACAGGAAAAAAAAAAGACCTGGAAATGTATGGAAGACATAACGAAGAGTGTAGGAATGCTTTGACCAAATGAGGTAAAAAATGTTGCTAAAGAAGGAAAGAAAACCCAGATTTAACATATTAAAAAAATGAATCAGTCATCCTACTTCTCTGTCTAATCAATGATTTGGGGCTCTGAGCATCAGAAAATAAATCTGGTTACTTTCCCATCTCTCCCAAAAGATGAATTTATTATAAGGATATCCAGAAACAATGGCACATGAAGGCAGCTGGGCCTCTGGGACGGACAAGAATCAGAACCAGAAAACTCTCATTAACAGAGGCAATACTTTCTCTCCAGCTCCTCCCTTTGCTTTTCTGAGACATTTTTCTTCTCTCTCTCGAGACCAACTTTCTCTGCTTCTCCATGTTCTTTATAAGCAGTTCTATGCCCAGCAGAATCTCAGTTTCAGATTCTCAGGGGAAAGAAATTGATTGGTCTAGCTAGGTTAAGTGTTCATCCCTGGTTGTCTTCTGTGACTGGTGGTGAGATCACATGGTACAAACGAGACTTCTGGGTGCCTGGGGACTGTTTTTCGGAGTAAAGTAGGTTCACATGCATTGGCTATTCACCTAATTGTTGTATAGCAAGCTCCTCAAGTCATCTCTTAAAGCCCTTGATATTAACATCACTAGAATTCTTTCAATTGTTTGGATACATTCTACATCTTCTACCTTACATACTTATCATCTATTATTTTAAACATTTTTTATTGATTTATAATAATTTTACAATGTTGTGTCAAATTCCAGTGTAGAGCACAATTTTTCAGTGCTATACATGAACATACATATATTCATTGTCACATTTTATTTTTTTGTTCATTCATTTGTTCAATCATTCAACAAATGTTTGTGGAGTGACTAGTATCAAGGCACTGTTCTAAGCACTTGGTGATACAATTCTCACACACACACACACACACACACACACGTGCAATCCCTGGCTTCACTATCAAGTTCTATTAATTCTTCACTATTTCTGGCTTTGTTTTTCAGTTCATTTAGTTACAGCCCTGATTCAGGGTCATTATGATTGATCTTTATGGTTTAATGGAATCATAGTTAAGGAGTTGGAAACTGATCTATAATTGATTAACTTTGGAAATAAAACCAGGGGGGGTCAAAGGGCCTGAAAATTTGGGAAAAACATTCTTAACAATCCACATATAGTTTCTGTTTATCCCTGAAATATAGACATATGGAAAGAGGAATTCTAGGTAAGATGATGAAGGACTCACCAGTGAGCCCTCAGAATAAAAATATATTATTTCAGTGAGCTTATGATGTTTTTTGAGGCACAGAGTTTAAGGAACTGCCCTATAGATGTATATGTCCCTGACTGATTATTTTGAGAGTTGAGATGAATATATGTATATGTATAGGCAAGTACTCTGAGGCAGAAAATAACACTTGTGCTTGTTTTAATCTGTGTTTCCTGCTGAACGATCACCTTAGAGAATTGAAGTATCATCTGCTTCGCACCCACAGATGTTGCTCATCTGTTTTTCCTCTACTTTATATTTACCTGTATTCTGTACTTCATATGTCATTTTCTGTAGTTCATTGTCTCACAAATTTTGTTTCTCCTCTCATCATGGTATGCTGCTGTATCCTAGAGATAATTAAAGTTACAAGATAAACATGCAGTAACATCTAAGAGAAGGTTGGCAAACTATGGTCTGCAGACCAAATCTGGCCTGCTGCCTATTTTTGTAAATAAAGTTTTATCGGAACACAGACTTGCTCATTTATTCACTGTTGCCTATGGACGCTTCTGGGCTACAAAGGCAGAATTGAGTAGTGGCAACAGAGATCTATGGCCTGAAGCACCTAAAATATTTACGACCTGGCCTTAACAGAGAAAAAGTTGCCAGCCATGTTCTAGGAAATTTAATTATTTGACAATTTTTGAGGAAAATATTTTTTGAAGTTTGGAGTTTTTAAATTTTTCCACACTTAAATGCAAGTAACACCAGTAGAATCTCACTCTATGTGCATGCATGCGTGTGTGCGTGTGTGTGTGTGTGTGAGTGTGTAAAACCCAGAGAGTTGAAAAAAGTTCATATGTTGTAAGGAAATGGAAAAAAAAATCGGAATTTTTTTTGAGACAGAATATGATGATTTTAGCTTTGCACTGATGTTACTGTTAAGACGGCTTGTTATTGAGAAGAGAATTGAAAATGTATTCCAGTGGATAAACAGAAATGAAAGATTTCTCTTAAAAAAAAAAGAGCTTGTCACCTTATCAACTGCTCTTTTATATTCTTATTTTAAAAAATCAGTGACTTACATTCTAGGCACTTCATTAATTTTAATTCACTTAACTTCTACAATAACCCTACAAAGGAGTGACTATTTTTGTAATCTCCATTTTACAGATGAGGAATCTGATGCACAGGGGAGTTAAATAAATTTCTAAGGTCACACAACTAACAGGTGGTTGAGCCAGGCCATCTGACTCTGGAGCCATGCCCCTAACCACTCTCCTATATGCCCTCTGGCTTTTCCCATAATGACCTTGACAGTGAATTTGGTGACAGCACTATGACAATCATAATGTATCAATAATAAGCAGCAGCTATCAGTCTAAACGGTATAAGATATGCATACATGTTTACTTATTATACGAGTTCGATAATTAAATCTTGGGGTTTGGGGTTAAAAAAAAAGACACCTAAAGAAAAACTGCTTGAAATTACTCTTTCAGCAATACTTATAACATTCATGCAAATTTGGGAGGAAAAAACAACTTGCTTTGACTACTGAAAGGAGAGAAGTCTTGGTAAAGGGTACTACAATGATAATGAAAGTTCAATATACAGAAATTTCTTGCATTTTCCTTCAGGGTCATCTCATAAAGTGCAGTAAAAGTCAAAGCTCACATAATAGAAGCCTCTACTTAGCAAAACTGAAAAGTAATCTTTTCTTGATGATGCCATCAAAGAAGCAGGAATTGCAGCCAGAGATTAGCTGCGGGAAGAAGGTGAGGGAGAATGTTCTGAGAAGCTCAAGCGTATATAACTAGATAGGTTGAGCTCTTCAGCAAAGCTGGAGCTAGGAAAGGGCATGTGCGTGTGTGTGTGTGTGGGTGTGGTGTGGTGCATGTGTGTGTGGTGCATGTGTGGTGTGTGTTGCGGACGAGGTGGTGCTGGTGGGGATATGGGTAGGGTGTCATGAGAGATGAGTTAGATAGTGGTCTTTGAACTTTCTTGTTTACTCCCTAAAAGGTTTTCCAAAGATTCTGTATCTTCTTACATATTTTAAAATAAATTTCTAGCATGTTGTGAGTATTATATTGGCAATACATCTTATAATGGGTGGGAAGGCAGTAATGGCACCTTGCTTAAAGGAACTGTTTAAATTGTTCCATCAGTGCCTCATAGTAAGATTCTAGATACCTTTGCTTTTGTCAAGAGGAAAAGAACAATGGTCAAAGGGAAAGAGGGAAGGGAACTTTGACTGCAGGTGCCTTCAAAGGCACATAAATACGTGAAAAATATGGAAGTGGAGGATCTGGAAGTTGACTCAATTAAAATGAGACATGCCCATACCCTTGGAAAGTCTCAGTATATTCCAGGGACTAGGAGGACCCTTGGTTGAAAAGTAGGGATCTGGATCATTAGGAAAGCCTATATATATGAAACTATAAAATTAAGGCAACAGCAACCCACAGAACAAATCAAACTATTTGAGTTAGCATGAGTGGTTTTGCAGTTTAAAAGATCATCCTGGCCACAGATCATTCTGGCTATTTTGAAAAACGGGCTGAAGAAAGTAAGAATGAAGGCAGAAGGACTTAGGAGGCTTTTGCAGAAACCTTACTGAAATAGGATGAAGGCCTGAGCTAAGGCTGGGACCATGGAAATGGAGAGGGAAAGATAGCTTAGAGTAGTGCTGTCCAATAGAAACATAATGCAAGCCAGAAACAAGGGATACATAATGTAATTTTAAGTAGTCTAGCAGCCATATTAAAAAGATAAAAAGAAACAGGTGGAATTAATTTTAATAATATATTCTATTTAACCCAATATATCCAAAATATTGTCATTTCAAAATGTCATCAATATAAAAATGAAATTTTATATTCCTTTTTTAAACAAAGCCTTTTAAATCTGTCCTGTATTTTACATTTATGGCACATTTCAGTTCAGACTAGTTGCATTTCAAATGCACAATAGCCACATGTAGCTAGAGGCTGCTGTATTGGACAGCACAGGTCTAGAAATTGGGACTGGATGGGACAGGAGGACTAAAAGATATCGCTGTTTCTTGTTTGGGTAATAGAATGGTATCCAGTGGAAGGGCCAAGAGGGTGTGTTGAGACAACTTTCACCAATTTATAATTTCAGTCAAGTTCATCAAGTCGACTTAAATGACCACAAATCTAAATAAAAACTGTGTGCTTGCTTAGAAGATGCAATTAAACATTTTTTTGAAGTATAGTCAGTTTACAATGTTGTGTCAATTTCTGGTGTACAGCATAATGTTTCAGTCATACATATACATACATATATTTGTTTTCCTATTCTTTTTCATTATAGGTTACTACAAGATGTTGAATGTAGTTCTCTCTGCTATACAGTAGAATCTTGTTGTTTATCTATTTTATATATAGCAGTTAGTATCTGCAAATCTCGAACTCCCGATTTATCCCTTCCCACTGCCTTTTCCCTCTGGTAACCATAAATTTGTTTTCTACATCTGTGAATCTGTTTCTGTTTTGTAAATGAGTTCATTTGTGTATTTTTTTTTAAGATTCCACATATAAGTGATACCATATGGTATTTTTCTTTCTCTTTCTGGCTTACTTCACTTAGAATGATGATCTCCATGTCCATTTATGCTGTGGCAAATGGCATTATTTTATTCTTTTTTATGGCTGACTAGTATTCCATTGTATAAACATATCACAACTTCTTTATCCAGTCAAGAAGATACAGTTTTAAAACTAGTCTCCAAGCTCTTACTTCTAACCTAATTGCCACACCAACCCTCTTCTAGCATGAAAATTCTGGAGCCTCCACTAATGGCATCTGTTGCTTACTGAATGAGAGAAAGCAGGAGAGGAGTAGATTGGGAGAAAGATGTGTGTTTAGCCTGGACATGTTAATTTTGAGGTACCCTGGTAGTTTGTATTATTCAAAATATTACCTCTTCCTCCCTGTAGGAGGATTATAATTGCTGGCCCCACTGAGAGTGGCCTTAACAATTTGAGTTGTTTTCGAAAATAAAATGTAAGCAAAGTGATTGGTGCCAATTTGGAGCAGAAGCTTTAAGAGCCCTTGAATGGTTCCTCCATCATTTTTCCTCCTCTGCTCCAAGATTTGCAATGTCCCAGGTATGGCTTGTTCTTTCGCCTTAGTTCTAAAAGGAAGAGAATATGTGAAGCAGAGACTCAGCTGAGTCACATTAGTCACAAATGTGAGCAAATGATAAAATTTTGTTTTTGTACAAAAGACATGGGGATATGGGATTATTTGTTACTCTTGCATCATTTAGTCTAAGGAGACTGACATAGGGTTTTGTACTGGAATTAGGGTGCTGCTGCAACAAAAACTTAAAATGTGCAGCTCTGGCTTATAGAGCCAGAGTGACCTGCAAGGAAACTGTTATTGGAGTGACTCTATGCTGGCCTGCTTGGTTCCACACTTTAGGCCACCGTCTGGAGTTTGTGGCTCTTACCAACACTTTTGAATAAGAATGAAACACTGTATCATAAGGTATGAGATTTGGAGTCTCCAATAGCTGCCTAAGGGGCCAGGTGATCCAACCTGGAAGTACAGAGGTGAATCTTGACCAGTGGGGTAGAGAAGACAGGAGGAAGACAGCAGGTACATTTTCTCTACCCTTCCTTCTTATGGACTACCCCAAGATATGGTATATAAAAATCTATATAGCCTATTGGGAGATAACCCACATGGCTGAGCAACTGGCTGTGTGTTTCTTTATGATGCACTGGCTAGTGTTGTAGTTCCTTTCATCAATCCCTGTCTTGGTGCTTTTAGGCTGCTGTAACAAAAATATCAGGACTGGGTGGCTTAAATTGCAGGCATGTATTTCACACACTCTGGAGCCTGGGAAGTTCAAGATCAAAGCACAGCAGATTCAGCATCTGGTGAGAACCTAGTTCATAAATGGCTGTCTTATTGCTGTGTCCTCACATGGCAGAAGGGTCCAGGGAGCTCTCTGGGGTCTCTTTATAAAAGCTCTAATCCCATTCATGAGGGCTCCACCCCCATGACCTAATTACCTCTCAAAGTCCCTCCCCTCCAAAAACAATCACATTATGTGTTTATGTGTTAGTATTTAACATACAAATCTGAGAAGTGGACAAACATTCAGTCTATACCATTTCACCCCTGGCTCCCAAAATTCATGCCCTTCTCACATGTTAAAAGACATTCATTCTGCCGCCGTAGCCCCAAAAGTCTTAATTCATTCCAGCATCACTTTAAAGACTAAAATCCTCATTTTTTACAATATGAATAGGCTGAGAATCTTCCAAATCTTTAAGCTTCCTTTTTGCTTGACAATTCCATCCTTAAGTCATTTCTCTTTTTTTCATGTTGTACAGTAAGCAGCCAGGAGCCATGCTGTACCTTCAGCACTTTGCTTAGAGATTACTTCAGCTAAATGTTCAATTTCATCATTCCCAAGGTTTATCTTCCACAAAACACTAGCATATGAACACAATTCAGCCAAGTTCTTTGCCACGTTTATAACAAGAATGGCCTTTCCTCCATGGCCCAGTAACACTGTCCTCATTTCCATCTGAGTCAGACCTCATCAAAATGGCCTTTACTATCTATATTTCTACCAAAATCCTGTTTGGGATTATTTAGTTATTCTCTAGGAAGACTGAGGCGCTCTCTGTAGCTCTTCTCCATTCTTTCTGAGACCTCGCTAGAATTTCTCTTAACAGTCCATTCATGGCAATGTACACTTTTTCTAGAATGCACCCTGAAACTCTTTCAGCCTCTATTCATTACCCAGTTCCAAAGCTACTTCCACAGTTTAACGTATTTATAGAGCAGTAACATGTCTCAATACCAACATCTGTATTAGTTTGAGTTCTCCAGAGAAACAGAACCAATAGGACACACACACACACACACACACACACACACACACACACACATGCATATATACTAAGGAATTGACTCTTGTGATTATGGAGGCTGAGAAGTCCCATGATCTGCTGCCTGCAAACTGGATAACCAGGAAAGCCAGAGGTGTAACTCAGTGCAGGTCCAAAGGCCCGAGAACCAGGAGTGCTGACTGATGTTCAAGGCAGGAGAAAACAGAGGTCCCAGCTCAAGCAGAGAGAACAAATTCGCCTCTCCTCTGCCTTTCTAATCTATTCAGACCCTTGATGGACTGGTTGATGCCTACTTACAATGGGGAGAGTGATCTTCTTTACTCAGTTTACTGATTCAACTGTTAATATGTTCCAGAAACACTCTCACAGACACACCTAGAAATAATGTTTTACTAGCTATCTGGGCTTCCCTTAGTCCAGTCAAGTGGACACATGAAATTAACCACCATAGTCCCTGTCTCACTTTCTTTTTCCCTCTTTCTTGCTTCAGGGGAATTACACTGCCAAAGCACTAGCACTTAAACTTTTGCCTTAAATTCTGTTTTCTAGAGAACTCAGATTAACGCCATAGGCGTTAACTATAAAAAGTGGACCCCCAGGATGGGATTTTGGAGTTGAATCACTCACTGTCTGAAAGCAATAGGAAATTAATTGTGTGGTAAGTTGGGTGGTAATAACCCTTGGCGTGCAGTGATTTCACCCAAGGTTTAATTGTGATGAGGTGCAGGTAGATAGCAAGGAGTGGAGAGATCAAACAGCTATCGTGCTTCGTGAGTACGGGGCAATATTAAAGGCATTGTGGTGTGGCTTCTTTTGAAGGCATTGAAAATTCTGCAAACTTTCTCTGAAAGTCAGATTGCCTTTATTGCTGCCCAGGGCTATGGCTGGGTAGACTTTGCTGAAAATTGGGCCCACAATCTGATTATGCAGCAGAGATTCCAAGAAAAAAAAAATGGGACCCAGAGACAGAGATATTTAGGTAGACAAGCCTAAGAATTTTGAGCCCCTAAATTCCTCCGAACCCTCCAAGCTAGCAGAAACAGCCTCTAACCTCCTGCCAGAAAAAAAGAGTCTCTGTTTGCCTCGAGGAACATACAAATGACCTAATCTGAAGCAGGTGCCTTTCAAGATGATTCTTGTTTTCCTCCAGATATGCCCCCAACACCCTTCATTACCTCCTAGGTAAAAACCAAACACGTTTCAGCACAGCCTGAACAGGAAAGTACAAGTTCTGCTCTGGGAAGAAATAGCCCACATGCCAAAGGAATTGTAGGATCTGGCTAACAGGTATTAGCTGAAGCGGGGGGGGGGGGGGGGGCGCTGGGGTGGGAGGAACACGTATAGGAGTGTGTCTTGAGTACATTAGACCAGGAGGACAGAATACAAAGCTGGGAAGGGTAGAATTCATTAAAATGGGGGTCCTCAGGCATGATGCAGGATTCCTAATAACATGACGAGGTGGCTTCTGGAAGTGCATACCTGACACTGTTCTACATCAAATGAAGTGAAGATGTAGAACTTCTCTGGTATGATTTTGAAGAAAAGGTAAGAGAGCCCAGAGAGTTGGGATTGTTAGAATGGATTTATTATGTACGTCCTAAGAACCCACCACCTGGCTGTGTTCCCCAGGGTGGCCAGAGGATATCACCTCTATTGAGGATGTAAGGACTGCAGCAAGAAGGTGAGTACCAGCATCGTTGGAGATGCTTGATGGTTTCTGTCTTCTGTAGGCCAGAGTTGACAGTGGAGGATTCTGCCATGAAATTTAGCTTCATATTAGTGGGGATCATGTAATTTCAGAATAGCAAAGGCCAGATGACAGCAGTCAACAAAGGCTGGCTTGAGATGTAATTACCATAATGGAGAGCCAGGGCAGAATGACAACCAAGGTGCCTTGACCTATATAGTGGGATATGTGGTATTGGCTAATGGATCATGGTGTAACAGGGTCAAGACAGACGAACAGGCAACAAAGGTGTTGCTCGACATGTATAATGAGAAAACTGAAGAAATGGTACGCAAAAGTCTGATATTAGTTGCTGCAATGGAAAATTGTGTTTCTTCATCTAGTTTCCAGATCCCAGGCAGTTCTCCAACCCAGAACCTTCGATTGAAGGGGAGACAGTATTTAGCAGAACCCTAACACCGGATCCCTAACCTGTGGCATTAGAGCTGTTATGGGTGGAAGTGCTGTGTGGAAGTATCTGATACTGTTCACACATCAAAGTATCAAATTAGAAGCAATACTGAATTCCAGAGGAGTTGCAGACATTTGTTTAAATAGCAAAGACTTAAAAGATGAAGGGATGTTACCATCCAGAACTGGGTACCACTGGTGAGGATTTTAGGTTTTGGAAATTTGTATTCCCATCTTCCTGGATAATGTTGCCGATCTCTTTGTTGTATATCCTGACTGCACTGACTTCAACTGGCAGCCTGTAATAAGTAAACCTATTTAATTTACCTAAGCAGTCTCTTTATCTGGTCTTTCTAATATCTGAGCCTGCTAATGATATTTATTAATACAATAGTCACATAGTAAGTTATGCATTAAAAATCTTTTCCCAGCATATGGCTTGTTTCCATTTTTGCTGTGGTATCTTTCATCCTTCCAAAAGTTTGTATTAATGTATTCAAGTTGATCAGTATTTTCCTTTTTGTCTTTTACTTTTGTAGCTTTTAGGAAAACCTTTACCACAAGACAATAAACACATTCTGTTAGAATCTCTTCTACTACTTTTACAACTACTATATAAGTATGTATATATAACAAAATATATAATATTAATTATATATAATTATTCTATAAATTGCATATTACTCCATGACTCTGCTTTTATTTTATTGATCAGAATTTGGTTTCATACTGATTCTGCCTCAGTGTCTACCCATGGTTTGCGTTTGGCTACTTCTGTCTCCTTGTTTACTTTATATAATCACTGTAATGATCTGTGGAGTTGAGATCAGATGTAATTTCCTTCAAGCCAATCCATCTTTCATTCTACCATAATAGTTTTCCTTCTATAATATCTAAAATACAGACTCATTCATGTTCTTTTCTGCTTAAGAACTTTCAACGGTTCCCAAGTGAATAATTATATTAACAAGTATTTATATAGCACCTGCTATGTGCCAGGCACTATTTTATATTAACTCATTCAATTCCAAACAAAATAAAACTATGAGGTAGGTAGTATTATTTCATCTCCATTTCACAGATGAAGAAATCACAGCACACTAAGCTTAAATAACTTGGAAGAACTAGGTATTCAAACTATGCTTTCTGGCCCAAGAATTTGAGTTTTTATCCTCTACATCACACTGTTTTTCTAACCTAGGCTCCTTACTGAATACAGAACTAAGTCCAAATGTCTAACACATTTTTAAACTACCCACTTGATTTGATTATGCTTCTCTTTCTGCCACATCTTCTGCAGTCTGTGGCTTACCACACTAGGGACATTTTTAAATTTAACTTCCTGTGTATGTTTATGACTCTGGATCTAACTCAGGCTTTTCTCTCAGTCAGAGATTTTATTATAAATATTCTTCATCTTACCTTTTTTTCACTCACTCACTCCAACAAAGATTTACACACTCTGTGCCAGCGGCCTGGCTTCAGTGCTAGGTCATCACAGCAAATAGGCAAATCCCTATTGCAGGGACCTTTCTATTAATGAAGGGCAGTTATAGTTCAGGGCTAAAACATCACCTCCTCTAGAATCTTGTTCTCTCTCCAGTCCCAAGCTCCATTTTGCAGTTTCTAGAGCATTTTAAACATCTTTATCATAGCATATTTCACGGCATGTCTTCTTCAGGGTTAGTTGTATATGTGTCATCTGCTTCTGGTAGGAAATGTGGGGTTGCATTTATAACACACTAAAGAAATGGTGGTATTTCACTGAATGAAAGCAAGAAATTTAACGGTCTGGATGTTAGGTAATGATGTCGGAAAGGGAGATCTTTGTGCTTTAAAAAAAAAATACCATATACATGTACATATTTGGGATAGTCCAAATGATTAACAACTAAATTAGGAACAGAAAGCACTAACCTTATTTATTCTTTCTCTACCAGTAACTTTAAATGATAGAGACTCTTGAATGGGCAGAAAGGATCCCTGCAGCCTGAAAAGACACTAATTATAAGGAAACAGCAATTTACATTATTTATAAGGAAGCTATTTACATTACTTAGTCCTGTCAGACAGCTGCAGAGCTTGATTCTCTCACTGCAGTAAGAAGAATAAAGCAAAGTGACAAGGAAAGAGAAAAGATATTCTAATAGCTGCATGTAGTTACAAGAAAGATAATATCTTGAAAAAATATTTTTAATGATTAAAATACAATTTAAACTGAGGAAAATGGAAACATCCATCTTAGCACGATGATGAGTCAGAGTATAGCATCTATTTAAATATGCAGACAAGCTTTCAAAAACTACTGAAAGTTATGCATTGTTAACTTTCATGTGTGCAAGGAGGAAAATGACTAAGATGCAGTGTTTCATAATTCAAGTATTTGAATTTAATTAGTCACATTTTCTTTTACCAGTGACTTTGAAATGTGTCTGCACTATGAAAGGTTGTTTCTGAAAGCAGCCAGATCAAGGGGGGGGGGATCCACTTTATCTGTTTTATTTTTATTTTCTTTCCTCCTCTCTGATCACTTTAATGTAAATTTATCCTGCATTTTCACTTTCATCAATATAAAAGATAGTACTGGGTGGCAAATTATACCAGCTTTTGATCTGAAGTGGACATGTCTTTTATGTAAGAACAAGGAGATGAGAAGAGAAGGAATTTACCAAGCTGATTTTTTAAAAGGTCTATTAATACTTTTTGTAAATGCCCCAAGGATGAATTATTTCTTTAGGCCCAAATTCTTTAAAGTCTTAACATTTTTACTGCTCACTTAGAGACAAGGTAAAAATCTCGATCAAAGAATGATTTCTACATCTCCAGTTGGAGAACAGAATTCCTTACAGTCAGGTGTCAGAGCACCTCGCTGTTTGCCAGGAAGCTTCTTAGGACATAATTACCTGCCTTGAAGAGTAGAGTCATCATCATTTTCCTTCAAAGAATATTAGAGTACAGTACACATGATGTATTAGGCCAGTGTCACAAATCAGCACAGGTCCACAGAGACTGCAAGAAATTAGGTCAAACCTGAAAGAAATCAGGCTGTGGTCCAATAAGCTTCTTAATCTTAAGTGGGAAACTGGGCTCACAGGTGTTAAGGTTACTCTTTATTTAAGTGTGACAGAACCAGTAACGGTTTTCAGTTTTAAAGACCTATTTTCCTAAACCATCAAATATTTCTTATCCTTCTCTTAGGTAATTTTTAGCTCTGCATAATTTATAAAGAAAGCAAGTTCCATACTAGTTGGAAACTCATACTTTAAATATGTGAATACACATACTATTGTCCAAAACATGCAAGGAAAGAAGAATTTCCCTCTGCCCCCCACCCCTCCACAATATTTCCCTTGAGGCCATAGTTTCCCCATCAGAAGCAGTCTTCTAAAATCTCTGTTTAAAATGCAAACGTCTTTTGAGAACTAACACTTCAAGCATTAGTATACTTTAATGTTCAATAGTTAAGCTGAATAAAATGCTCATGAATTTAGAATATAGTGATAGTTAGGATAAGGCTGCCATACAATTGAATAAACATAGAGTAATCATAACTACCAGGCCCAGACATCATTTTCAGTTACAAACCTCAGGGTACAAAAAGAGGGACCAGAGTGGGTCAGTTGCATGTACTTGATTCTTACACTGCTATCAGATATGTTCCTGATTTCAATTGGATTGATAAGCTTAGATTTTCCGGGATGGTCAGTACAGCATGCTTATTTTGACAGGCTTTGGAGTCAGAAAGCTGAGACCTGATCCCTGACTTTACGGTTTACTCTGACCTTGGTCAAACGATTAAACCTCCATAAACTGTGAAATGAAGATAGTAAAAATATCCTAAACTGTCACGCCATAATGATGATTAAATGAGGTGAATGAGATTACGTCTCAAATGCTGGCAATAATGCCTGGCACATATTAATGATCATCATCATCATTATTAAGTGGTCGAAATGGAAAAAGTATAGCTGGATTTGGGATGATAAGTTTCTGATTCTCCTATTCGCTAGCTCTCTGCCCAGAACCTTCTCTCTTTTCTCAACTCATACAGCAGGGAGCAACAGGGCAAAAACGTTAGGAGCAACTTTGCTTTCCAGACCCGGTTCTTTCTCCTTTTGCCCTCCAGGAGTCGCTGTATTTCCCCAAAGGCACGCAGGATGCCTGGTTGCCGCGAGACCGTCGCCAGGCAACCGCGTGTACACACACTACCGGTCCAGCCCGGGTCTGGTCAATATGGCGGCGCAAGGCACCTGCTCGACCTCTCCATCCAACTTGTCCCCTATATCAGTGTCGCCGCCAGGACCGCCGCCGACCCCGCCCCCGACCTCGACTGCGATCTCTAAGACCCCCCTGGAGTCGAAGGCGAGCTCTCTGACCCCGCAGCCTCGTTCAGCCTGTCGTGAGGACTTGCTGCCCCTTGCCGTGTTTTATGGGCCGCTGGACGCTAAAAACCCGCTCCTGGTCTCCTGCGAGAAGGAGATCCAGGAGTTGTTAGGCTTTATGAAGAGAAAGAAAGCTTTAGCTACAACGGAGGAAAAGAAGCATGAATTCCACAGTCGTTGGTAAGCAGAGGCAGGGTGCTGGGGCGGGCGCTGTCCGGAGAAGGACAACTCCCGGGGCCAGAGGAGGAGACGCCTTAGAGGATGCAGGTGGTAGTCCCCAAGCTGGATCAGAACCTGGCCAAAGGGCCCTGGAGATATAAACAAAGTTTAAGAAGTGGAGACTCATCGCTAATAGAACCCTTAATTCTTGGTAAATGTATCGTGGCTTTCTGCCCGAGTCAGAATGAAAATCAGCACAGAAATGTTTCACAACTCACCATTTGTTCTGTTTCTGTTGCTCTGATTGCTAATCCATGACAATAAATTTTTGGCTCACTAACGAGTTTCACAACTTTTCATGTTGTGGGTACAATTTTGTAAATGGAAAGTAAGGAGTAACTTTGAGGTAGCTTAGGTTCTTGAAAAAGTTTGTTCTTGATGCTATGAATTATGTCATTCTGTGAACATTTGTACTTTATTCCTTTTTATATAGTTACTAGGATCACAGTGACTTTTTTCTGGATTTTGTGACTCATTCTGCACATCTGTTTGTCTTTTTTAAAAATTCTATCACCATGTTATTATCTCAAACTGCAAACTTTTTTTAAAGGTTCTTTCCTGTTTGTGTTACCATGTTTCTTTTCCAGTCAGAATACATTGCCAGCTGAACAGTTAGAAATGTAGACAAGTGGCAAAGAATACCAGAATAGTCAATAGTTTCATATTGTATTTTTCATCCATGTATGCAATATGAAGAAATTGTTTTAACTTATATTTATTATTCATTCATGCACTTAACTGCATATTTATTGAGCACCTCCTAAATATCAGGAACTATTACAGGAACTAGGAAAACATCAAACTTAAAAGACACAAATTCATATAATCATGGAGCATGTATTTTTGTGACTACAGACAGCCACTAAACAAATATGTAAGGAAATTATTTTACAAGGAGATAAGAGCTAGGGAGAAAATTCAAGTGGGGAGGGGGATGAGGATATCAGATAGGTGTTATAATTTAAAATGGGATGACAGGGAGCATGGTCAGGGAAAGTCAGGAAAAGTGGCCCCTAAGAAAGTTGAGAAGGAGACGGGGCAACAAGTGATGAGGATTTCTATAGAAAGAGTTGGCCACACAGGGAGAATGGCAAGTGTGAAGGTCCTGGAGTGGGATTGTGACTGTGGGAAGAACAGGTTTCTAGCAGAAGTGAGGGAGATGAAGAGTTTAGTTTGTTTTTTTTTAATGGGTGTTGAATTGTTTTAGTTTTAGGTACATTAAGATTGAGATGTAAGTCAACATCCAGGCAGAGCTATTTGGAGATGGTTGGACATTTGAGTCTGGGGGTCAGAGGAGAAATACATTTAGGATTCGTCAGCTTACTGATGGTATTGAAATTTTGACATTTGATGAAATAGCTAAGGGAGTTAGTATAGAAGGAAAAGAGGAGAGTCCAAGGATTGGCATCTAGCCTGAGGGTTGGGACATAGTGAACATTCACTGAATATTTGGCATTGAAAGAATTCAAGAATTATCCTTGCCTTCTCAATAATTGTTAATGTTATACATGGGAAAGTAGACCGGGGTCGATTGATAAGTACAGTACCTGTCCCATTTTTAAACAGACCATATGAGAATCACACACATTAAGGGCTGACACAGACCTTAGCCATATGACCTCTCTCATATCTAGGTATTTATTTACACAATAATTTTACTGTGTGCCTACTATATGCCAGGGTGTACACCTGTCATGGCTTTGACAGTGATGAACCAAATAGATGTGGGAATCTGTGCTCATGGAACTCCTAGCGAGGGAGATAGGCTTCTAATGAGTCACCAAGTCAACACACAAACAAGTGCTATGAAGGAAGAAGCTACTGAGAATTTACACATGCCAGGTACTGCGCTAGGTGTGGGGGATACAGCAGTGAACCAGACAAAAAAGCATGCTCTTTTGGCGCTTATATTCTAGAGGGAGCAATGGATAATAAACATATTAAATAAGTACATTTTATGGTGACCTAGAAAGTGATAAATGCTAGGGAGAAAAAGAGATGAAGGCTTATGGAGTGGGAGACAAGAGGTTGCAATTTTCAATAAGGTAGTTAGAGTAGATGATACTTGAGCAGAGGCTTAACAGGAACACAGAGGAGACCAGTCTTCAAATGAATGGAGAGGGAGGTGATACTAAGCTGAGATTAGAAGGATGCCTGGCAGTCAACCAGCAAGGAGAGAGGATAAACAGAGGGAACAAGCATGTGGGAAGATCTTGGCAGGAAAGAGTCAGGGCCTTTAGAGGAATGGACAGAAGCCTGTTTAGCATAGCATAGTGAGTGTGGGCGCAGTGGTATGAGATGAGAGGAGTAGGTAGGGCTCTGGAAGGTTTTAGAGGCCATTTATAGAGCTTGTATTTATTCCAAATGCAGTGGGAAACCACTGCTTAGCTTTTGGCAAGGAATTAACCTTATGTGATTTTTGTTTTAAAATATTTTGGTGACCTTGTCCAAATGGAGCAAGGATGGTAATGTGGAGACCAGTTATGAGTACAGGAGGTAGGAGTTGCTTTTATAACATATTTGATGCATGGTTATTTTTTAAATCAAAATTGTTTCTTTTTATAACTAGAAGAAGTTCTGTAAGCATAAAAACTCATAGTATATCTAAAATACAGATTTTGAACACACCAGCAATGTCCTTAAATTTAGAGCGCAATGTATTTTAAAGGTAACCTTTTGATATAACCACATAAAATTTTGATATTCTGTTTATATAGCTATGACATTCTATTTTAGAAAACTCTGAATATCCAGCAGCTATAATCAAATAGCAATCCAAAGTACATTAACATTCTTTTCTTAAATGATGTACATTGTATAGTGTATGTTATATTTCCTAGTTTAATCATTATGTAAGCCATTCCCAACAAGCAGTCTTAACTTGAACTTATGGTTCACTTTAAAAAAAAAAAAAAGGATAATTCTCTTATTATATAACCTTGATTGACTGAATGAAGCTGGTATTTTTCTCTTATGAGTAACAAACCTACTCATCATTATCTCATCCGTAAGGTTTGGAAAAATTAACTCTTTCATCTACATACTTTTAAGAATTCTCCCAAGATTTGGTGAATTTCTTGGATTCGTTATATTTATTCTAATACTATACCATTTCAGGAAGCAGCAAATGAAAGTGAAAAAGGTAAAACAAACAAACCAAAAAACCTTTACCTTTTAAAACTTCTATGGGCTGTATTTGCCACTCTTTATCTGGCATGGTTACTTACTGCTTAGTACATGTGTGTATGTATTTTCCTATCTGTAAATATTATTAATCAGTCCATGAAGGCAGGAATACACTGTACCCCCTCCTCTCTTGTCAATCATTATCATTTAATTATCTGAATGAATTCATTGACATGTTTTTGTTGAGGTTGTTCCATTAACACCCCAACGTGTACACGATAAGTACTAGAGTCATCTTCAGTCCTTCGGTTTAGCTTCCTGTCTGTATTAGTCAGCTTGGGCTACTCCTTACTAATTAGTAATTACTAATAAGTTAGTCTGGACTGCCATAGCAGAATACCACAGACAGGGTGGCTTAAACAACAGACATTTGTTTGCTCGCATTTCTGGAGGCTACAAGTCCCAGATCATGGTCTGGCAGGGTCAGTTTCTAGTGAGATCTCTCTTCCTGCTTGGTAGACATCTACTTTGTTCTCATATAGCCTCTCCTCTGCGCAGGCACAGGGAGAGGGAGAGAGAGAGAGAGGGAGAGGGAGAGGGAGAGAGAGAGAGAGAGAGAGAGAGAGAGATGGAGAGCCCTCTGGTGTCTCCTCTTAGAACGGCATAAATCCCAGCGGACTGGGGCCCCACCCTATGACCTCATTTAACCTTAATTACTTCCTTAGAGTCCTCCTCTTCAAATACAGCCACACTGGGGATTAGGGCTTCAATACCTAGAAATTTATGAGCTAGGATTGGGCAACTGTTAAGAGAAATTTGAATTTTTCCTAGAGGCACTTATAATTTCCAAGAAGGAGTAAATATTAACTAAATGAATAAACAAAATTAACAATTATCTACTACCCTCTGAAACTGATGAGAAACTATTTAGGAAGCATAACCCTAAATGGACTGACTGGATATTTGAATCCTCGAACTCTCTACAGAAAAGCATAAAATAAGAGCAAGGAATTCTTTTCCCTAGTCATTTATTTACTAATTCATTCATTCTTTAAACATTTATTGGGTACTGACATATACTTGATATTCACTACTCTTGGGGCTAGCAATGAATAATACAGATGGGGTCCTTGCCCTCAGGGGGTTTATATTCCAGAGGACTGGAAGGCATAGTTATATACTAGCTAAGAGCATGGATGCACTTAGCCTCAGCTTCATCAACTGTGTATCTGGGATACTGATATTACCCATCTCAGTTGTTGTGAAAATGAAATGAAAAAAATGCATGTTGGCAAAAGACCCAGAATAGGCAACACAGTATTGAAGGAGGACAAAGTTGGAGGACTGACACTACCTGAAGTCAAGACTTGCTATAAAGCTACACTAATTAAGACAGTGTGGTATGGGAAAGAATGGACAAACAGATCAAAAGAACAGAATAGAGAGCCCAGAATAGACCCACATAAATACAGTTGGCTTATCTTTGACAAAGGAGTAATGACAATACAATGGAGCAAATACAGTCTTTTAAACAGATCGTGCTGGAACAATTGGACATCCATGTGTGAAAAATTAAATCTAGACATAGATCTTACACCCTTCCCCAAAATTACTCAAAATGGATCACAAACCTAAATGTAAAATGCAGTCCTATAAAACTCCCAGAAGATAACATAGGAGAAATCTAAGATGACCTTGGGTTTGGCAATGACTTTTTAGATGTAACACCAAATGCATGATCTGTGAAAGAAAGAACTAGTGAGCTGGACTTCATTAAAATTAAAATTTTTTGCTCTGTGAAAGACACAAAGTCAAGAGCATGAAAGCCAAGCCACAGACTGGGAGAAAATATTTGCAAAAGACATATCTGATAATGGATTATTATCCAAAATATACATAGAATTCTGAAAAACTCAGCAATAGGAAAACAAACAACCTGATTTAAAAAATAAGCCAAAGACCTTAACAGACATCTACCCAAGGAAGATATACAAATGGCATATAAATATATGAAAAGACGTTCTACATCGTATGTCATCAGGAAGAAGCAAATTAAAACGATATACCACTACACACCTATTAGAATGGCCAAAATCCAGGACACTGACTCCAAAGGCTGCCAAGGATGTGGGGCAACAGGAACTCTCATTCATTGCTGGTGAGAATGCAAAGTGCTACAGCCACTTTCAAAGACAGTTTGATGTTTTTTTTTTAAATAAAACTAAACATACCCTTACCATATAATCCAGCAATTGTGTTCTTTAGTATTTACCCAAAGTTGAAAATTTATGTCCATACAAAAATCTACACATACATGTTTATAGCAGCTTTATTCAAATTGCTAAAACTTGGAAGCAAACAAGATGTCTCTTGGTAAGTAAACTGATAAATAAACTGTGATATATATAGACAATGAAATATTATTCAGTGCTAAAAGGAAATGCGTTATCAAGCCATGGAATAAACATGCATAAATCTTAAATCCCTATTAAGTGAAAGAAGCCAATCTGAAAATGTTATATACTATATGTCATTTTGAAAAAGGCAAAACTATGGAGAGTAAAAAGTTCAGTGATTGCCTGGGATTAGTGGGGGAGGGATGAACAGGCAGAGCACAGAGGATTTTTAGGGCAGTGAAACTACTCTGATGCAGTGGTGGATACGTGTCATTATACATTTGTCCAAATCCATAGAATGGACAACACTAAGAATAAACCCTAAAGTAAACTATGGACACTGGGTGATAATGATGTGTCAATGCAGCTTCATTGATGGTAACAGATGTACCACATTGGTGGTGATGTTGATAATGAGGGAGGCTGTGCATATGTGGGGAAGGGGGTATATTCTCTATCTCAGTTTTCCTGTGAAGCTAAAAGTGCTCTAAAAATAAAGTGTATTTTAAAAAATGCATATATAGAGAGTATTAGTCTCAATGTTCACAGCAGCATTATTTTCAGTAACTAAGATATGGAAGCAGCCTAAGTGTCCATCAACAGATATGGATAAAGAAAGATGTGATACATACATACACACACACACACACACACACACACACACACAGGACTATTACTCAGCCATAAAAGAGTGAAATTTTGCCATTTGCAACAACATGGATGGACCTGGAGGATATTATGCTTAGTGAAATAAGTAAGACAGAAAGACAAATACTATATGATATCACTTATGTGTGGAATCTGAATAATACAACAAAATAATGAATATAACAAAAAAGAAACAGACTCACAGATAGAGAAAACAAACTATATATATATAGTGGTTACCAGTGGAGAGAGGAAAGGGGAGGGGCAAGAAAGAATGGGGTAGGGGATCAAAAGGTACAAACTACTACGTATAAAACAAATAAGCTACAAGGATATATTGCACAGCATGAGGAATATAGTCAATATTTTATAATAATTATAAATGAAGTGTAATTTTTAAAAATTATGAATGACTATGTTGTACACCTGAAACATTTAATATTATAAATCAACTATACCTCAATAAAAATAATAAGATTTAAAAAATAAAATCATTAAAAATGCATATAAAGAGCTATCACTGCTTGGTACAAAGGAAGGAATACTTTTTAATTATAATTACATTTATTAATAATTAGGCATTAACAATAAGGCATATTAAAAAGACTTAGCACAAGAAAAGTTTTTAGGATAAGGATTGCTTGCTAATTAATTGAGGTTTCCTGCTGACTTTGAAGATACCATTTTATTTCATGATTTTTACAGTGCCACCTCTTTGTTTAATATCTGGACCAAATACGCCCCCCGGCTGCCAGCTGCCTATTACAACGAAAAGCTTCTGAAGGTTGGAGATGAACTTTGTGAAATGAAAGTAAGTGACTTGGGAGTCAAAAAAAAGCCCAAATGAAACTCATTTGTCTAATTTTTTTTTTTTTTTTGGCTTGATACCATTCCTATTTTACATGATTTGATTTGTTTTCCTAAGAAAACTATAAGGGCATACACAAAAATTTTAATGAGGCAAAGTAACTAAGAAAGGTGTTAGTTTTTTAATTTTGTAGCGAGAGACTTCTGAATAGAAAGCTAGCTGGGGAGAGGCAAGAACACAGCCCCTCGTGGACGGAGGGTGTGGTAGGCGCCCAACAGGAAACGCTGAGTCATCATGTTCCTACCTTATACAAAGGAGCCCAGACACCACTTCCTGTTGTTTTTCACCGGTCTGGCCTTGCCCAGCAAACTCTTAGACCTTCTGGCCTTGCTGCTGTGTTGCTTGGTTCCCACTGCCGGGTTTTCATGACTTTCAGCTCATTCTTAACATTTGGCTGTATGTATTATTAGCAGTCATTACATACAGGCCCTGTTGTCACTCAGTATTGCGTTCCAAATGAGTTTGTGCCGTTTCTAGTTCCGTATCAATGCCCAGGTCTTGGATTGCTGTGGACTCCGGGACTTGGTTTGATAAGACCACACCATGGCTGGGTTTTCAATTCATGAAAATGTGAGTTTTCCCCTTAGTCTCTGGCACGGGCTCAAATTATTCCAAGTTAAATGAGTGCTTGGCACATGTAGGATCCTTGGACCAAGAGTTATCCAAAGTGATTTTAGGCCGGACACAGGCAGTATCCCGTCTGTGGCGCCCAGCAAGCGTAACGCTGAGCCCCCGAGGTTTGCGGCAGAAAGCTTACTCACAAGGCAGCCAAGCCAAGAACGAAGGCGAAGGCGGGAAGGTTGGAATATTTATGGGACGTAAGCACGGTGGTCTTAGGCATGGGGAAACGTAACCAGAGGTAGGGGAAAAGGTGCCGTAGTCAGTGTTCTGCGTAGGTGCATCCGGGTTACATGCTTCTGCAAATCCAAAACCGAGGCGCTTACGCTGGGCACGCTGGGCACGCTGGGCATGCTTGGCACGCTTGGCACGTTCGGAGGGCGGAGTTTTGCGCCCTCCAACGTCATCAGACACTTGCGCAGGCTCAGTTTTAGGGTTGGTGGTCCCAACCAGTCTTTGCTGGCTCGCGCTGGGCAAGAGCCGTCGCTAAGTTTTTCTGAACAAGCTGGACCGCGCGGAGCTGGGAAGGTATGCAGTTAAAGAGAGAGGAAAAAGAAAGAAAGGGGGAAAAATAACTGAAGTGAGCTTAATCAGTGAAGGCAGTTTGCAAGCAAAAGGATTTTTTACAGGCTCTTCCCTTATCTGTCGTTCTGTAAGACAAGCTCAAGAATTTCTATTAGTTATCTGCCCTTGGTCACTCTGTGGGGCACAGTTTCACGTCTTTTTTCAATCTTCAGTTTCTCAGCTTAATTTTCCTCCTCCACTTCTCTTTTCTGGACTTGAATGCTTCTGGACTAGGGAGGAAAACTTACCAAATGGAGGATAAGATGTGAAGGAACTTTCATAATGAAGCACTAAAAATCTATTTTCTGTTGCCAAATTTAGAGACTCACCTTAGCTCTATATAATTGGACCATCGTTCTTAGAAACTTGAAAATGCAGAGTTTGGAAAACTACAGAAAAACAAACAAACAAACAGAACCTCAGATGAGATCCAACTTGTAAGCTGTACTCATGTGAAGTGGAATAGCAGTTTTGATAAGAATTAGTAGAGTGCTCCCTCTCCGTTTTTATGCTTCTCTTCAGTATGAGAAACTGCTGGTCTGCAGCTTGGGGTGGTTTGAGGCGTATCCGGGTGGGTAGAGAGTCTAACGGTGTAGGGAAGAAGGAGCGTGTTAGGAGTTGATAAAGCAACTTGACTATGGGTAGTGGCTAAAGATTCAGAATATTTAGAAAGGATATTTTAAAATTTTACTTTTAGGAACAAAGAAATGTTTTTTTATCTACTTTTCACTGATGGGAGAGTGGGCCAGGGAAGATATTTGTAATCCTGGAAACAGATACGAGTAGTTACTATGGTTGCTAGACTCTGTTTATTTTTTATTTTACAATAAAGATCATTTTGTTGGATTGCTCTTGTTTTGAGCCCAGGTTTGAGTTTATTATCTGAATCACATTAGAACCGAAACGATTCAGAATTAATTAGTAAGCAAGTAACCAACAAGTCAATAGAAATAGAAACAAAGCAGCGTTTGACTGTGCATGCTTCCTAAGGGGCGAGGTAACCCAATAGGCAGTTCATACCCCGGGCAGTTGCTTTTCCTGGAAACACAGTTGCAGGGGAGGAAGCAGAGGAAGGGTTGCCGCTGAGTCATGGGCAGAGCTAGCTGCTCACATCCACCGCCCTGAAACTCTCCAGGTGAACTGTGCCCTGTGGGCTACAGACATGATGCATCTGACTTTGCGATGGAAACGTAAGCATGAATTAGAACTAATGAGAATCGTAACTAACAATAGCTCAGACTTTTAAAATTTGTATTGATAGAACTTCAGAGACTGTTGACAGGTGAGAGAACCAGCTCATCACCCACATTTTGTATCTTCTTTCATCCGTCTGTATTTTTCTTTCCTTTTTTCTTTCTCTCTCCCTTCTTTTCTCCCTCCTTCCACTTTTTTCCTCCTTTCTCTCCTTATTTCCCCCTCCCTTGTTCCCCTCCTTCCTCTATCACCTTTCTTTTTTCCTTCTTTCCTTCCTCCCTCCCCTCCCCTTCTCTTCCCTCCCTTCCCCTTCTCTTCCTTCCTTCCTCCCTCTTTCCCTCCCTCCCTTCCTTCATTTAAAAATTTTTTCTCGGAGCCTAGGAGGTATCTGAGAAGCAAGGTTGGTCATGCAGCTTGTCTACCCCTCTCACTGAGTAGGTGGTTTACCATGATCTGTTGAAGCTGAATCTTTTGGATTTTGAGTATATACAGATAATTACCGCACATGTTGCCCTAGTGAATAGTCCCATCTTTGAGGACATGATGGTCTCATCTCATAATAGGCTTGTTGTGAGGAAAATTAAGTGAAATAATGCACGTAAATTGCCACGGTCAGTGTCTGTCACATAGTATATGTATGGAAAAGGTAGTAGTGATAGTAGTAGTGACGGGATGGTGATAGTAATAATGAACATCGACACTGTTAATACAAATATTATTTAATTTTAGTAAGGACAAGCCAAATTATATTTTGAAACTTTCACCAAGTCCTCTTTTTATTACAGGAATATAAATTGGCCCTTTTACAGTGCTATGGGAGGTATCTTCAGCAGTTCAGCATCAAATTTGACGAGAATAAAGCAGATGTGAACCAGTTCAAAACTGTCTTTTTTCCAAAAGGCTTTGGAGACAAAACTGCTGCGCATACAGTAAGATGAAAGCAGTAGCTAAAATAGCTACCATTTATGGTTAAGTGTGCAATAGTACATCCTTTAGTTGACAGCTTCTAAATGCCTTTTATTTGCTTAGCACAAAAGTTACCTTTTTGCTGTGAGTTGCTTAATAAATATTTTCTGCTCTGGATAAGAAAGTGCCTTTATTAAATTTTGTAAAGATACTTTGGAGATCGTGTCACTATAATCATTCATGTATCTAGTAGACAGTAATAACTAATATTGATAGAATGCTTTTAGTTTACAAAGTGCTTTGGAAAACATATTTGATCCTCACCGTAACTCTGAGTTAGATACTGTTATTATCCCTGTTTTACAAAAGAGAAAAAGAGAGCTATTCACACAGTACAACAACTAGTGGTTCTGGAGATGCAAAATAGATCTTTTGATACAAAATATTGTGCTTTTTTCTAGTGTACCTGTATTATTATGTTCATTGTTACTGTTGATGCACTGGTTGAGCAGTTGCCATGTGCTAGGTAGTCTTCTAAATGTGAATTGTCATCTTGCAGTCCCATTGCAGAGAGGTGGGTACTATTACGCCCCTTTTGTAGGTGAAGAAACTGAGGCTTATCAGAGATTAAGAAACCCAGCCCACTTAAGGCAGTGAGCAGTGTTGGTGTTTGAACCCTAATCAGTCTGACTCCAAAGCTATGTCCTTCCAAATTTAATAATCATTCAAGGTCTTGGAAACAAGATGTGCTTTAATAAGCAGAAAATCTCGAGGCGTGTTTGAGGGCACACTTGTCAGTTCAGCTTGGCTGTACTATAAGTGTATGAATGGGAACACTGGGCAATGTAAGTTGGTATCTAAATTGTGTCTGGCACGGATCACAAGTTATGTGTGTGTGGCAGGGGTAGGGGGAGTGAGGGTGGTGTCCTGACACCAGCAAGCAATTCTTGGGACACCAGCTGGGTATCCTACAGTTCAGCTTAATTCTGACTACCTACCCGGAAGTGTCAGATTTCACAGGTTAAGGGTTTAGTCTTACAAGAGCACTCCCTGCCCTAGCCCACCCCACCCCCACTTAAGGTGCCAGTCGCAAGCCCAGATTGTTACCTGCACTTTTGACAAACTGGCTGTAAATCAGAGGTTTCCACAACCCCCTCCTTGGGTTTGATTAATTTGCTAGAGCGGCTCATAGAGCACATAGAAACATTTTACTTACTGACTTGTCAGTTTATTGTTAAAGGATATAACTCAGGAACAGCTGGATGGAAGAGATGCACAGGGCAAGGCATGGGAAAGGGGTGTGGAGCTTCCATGCTCGCTCAAAGTGCCACTCTCCCAGCACCTCCATGAGTTCACCATCCTGGAAGCTCTCGGAACCCCATCTTTCCTGTTTTATAGAAGCTTTATTACATAGTTATGATTGATTGAATCACCATCAGTAGCCATTAGTGATTCAACCTCCAGCCTTCTCCCCTCTTTGGAGGTTGGGGGTGGGATTGAAAGTTCTAATCATCTAATCACAAGGTTGGCTCCAGTGGCAACCAGCCCCCATCCTTAGGCACTTTCCAAAAGTCACCTCATTAACATAGCAAAATAAATCTTTGTCACAAGCAACATTTAGGCAATTTCCTAGTTTTTTTTTTTTTAGAGTGGGGAGGTAATTAGGTTTATTTGTTTATTTATTTAAATGTAGGCACTGGGTATTGAACCCAGGACCTTGTGCATACTGGGCATGCACTGTGCCACTCAAGTTATACCCTCCTATAATTCCAAGGTCTTGGGAGCTGTGAGCTAGGAACTGTGGATAAAGACCAAATATATATGAGAAATACATTTTGGCCATCTGAATGACCAAATACATATTTCTTAGAAATCACAGTATCTCAGTGTCCCACTGGGAAGAGGACTTAATGAAAAGCTTGCGAGTTTGCACTTTGAAGGCTCTTCCTCTACCACCCTGGTTCAGGCCTCCATCTCTCATGCTGTGTGTTGTGTTATCCTGCTTCCACGCAGCCTCTCTAGCCTAGTGCCAGAGCCCTGGTGGGCTCTACTGTTTGGAAAGCTTTTATCCTAGATATTTGCATGGGTCATTTCTCCCTTCCCTCAGGTCTCTTGCACTCCCTGCTTTATTTTTCTTTATATCACTTATCACTGGATACACTTAGTTTATTTCTATTTTTATTTTTTTAAAACTTTTTTTATTGAGTTATGGTCATTTTACAATGTTGTGTCAAATTCCAGTGTAGAGCACAGTTTTTCAGTTATACATGAACATACATATATTCATTGTCACATTTTTATTTTGCTGTGAGCTACTGCAAGATCTTGTATATATTTCCCTGTGCTATACCACTTAATTTTTTTATCACCTGTCTCCACTTCTAGAATGTGAACTTCATGAGGACAGAGACTGTTCTGAATGTCTAAGCTCTAGTGCCTAAAATAGTGCCTGGCATGGGTTTATTGAATGAATGAATAAATTAAAGTGTTATAGTCAGAATTATTATTCTAGAAGCAGTACACAGAATAGGTTACCAGGAAAAAGACTGGAGGCAGAAGGCAATGAAGCCAATGTTAAGAGTGTGCCAGCAGGACTGGGTGTGAAAAGATATGAAGAATTTGGCTTTTCACATTCTAAGTTTGAGGTTCTGGCACAGCGCTGGCACACTGCGGTTCTCATCAAATATGTGTAAAATGAATGCATGAGAGAATAAACGGATTGAAAAATTAGTCCAGGAGGAACTTGACAATGCAGAACTAGAGGCTTTTAGAAATAGATTTTGGGAGAAAATGCATGGTGATCATGGTTGAAGGAGTAATCATGAAAAATTTACTCTCAAAATATTAACAGCAAAGTTTGTGCAGATATTTAAAATTTTTTTAATGATCCCCACTGTATGTAGTACAGTGAGGCACCATGACAGAGTTGGTGAGATTTTGGTCTCTGGAGCCAGTCTGCCTGGGCTCAGAGAGCTGCTGGACCATTTCTCCTGTGGGACCTTGGAGGAGTGTGTAATTTCTCTGTCCCTCAGTTTCCCCATCTGTAAAACAGAAGTAATAATAAGACCTACCTCATACGATTTTTTTTTTAAGGATTGCTGAGATAATGAAAGGCTTAGAATAGGGCCTAACACTAAAAAAATACTAGGTTTCATTATCCACTTCTAAAAAAGAGAGTACTTCGAAAATAAGAACTATTCCAACATGCAGATGCATTCAATAAATATCTTCTTCTGTGGAACCAACAGCAGTGTCTGGAAATAGTATACATGTATCCAAGAAGTATGCATGGTAGAGTAAGGCCCATTTATATTAGTAAGAGTGTCCACTCCCACAGCTTCAGTGGTACTACTGATTCTTTAGCCAAAATCTCTCTTCTGAACTCCCCAGCTATATAGTTAACGTTATAAATGTCTCACACTCGACAGGTCCCGAACTGAACTCATCTTCTTTCTTCCATGATTGGCTCCAGCCAGTCACCCAAACAGGAAATCATTTCAGATCTCCTCTCCCTTACTTCGCAGTTCTGATTGGCCACTGAACCCCCCTGACTCAGACAAGACTTGAGTCTTTCCTGTCCCTTCATCCCCATCTCCAGGGCCTCACTTCAGGGCCCTGTTCTTTCTGGACAATCTCAGAGGACTTTGATCTCTCCTAGCCTCCTGTGTATAGCTCTGTAGCCCCTGTGCTTTTTGTCTTCCACATTTTTGACAGAATTTGTAAAGTGTAAAACAAATAATTTTACTCCATTGCCCTTTGGCTGTAGTCCATATTCCTTGGAATGGTATGGAAGCTCTCCATGTTCTGACCATGGATCACCTCTATAACCTAATCTTTTTATCTTAAACCTTCTCATCCAACTTAAAAGACTTTCAATTCAGTGACCACCACAACTTAACACCATGTGTGCCTGGAGTGCTTTTCCCTCAGTGAAGAGCAGGGGCTGGGTCTTCCTCACCTTCCAGTCCCTGTTGCTTAACAGGGTATGGCAAACAGAGGTGCCCACAAACATTTGCTGAATGAATTATGTTAATGGTAATAATTAATCTGAATCAATCAGTTAAAATGCCATTGGGGGAGTTTATAAAAGTTGATTCAATTCTATATTCTTGGAGATAGGATTTTGTACCTTTTTTTCTTTTGGCTTTTGAAATTTTCTTTTTGACTAAGAAAAGGTAATCTTAACTAAAGGGATGCCTTGAAGAAACCGATTTTACCATGTTTCTTTCTATATATTAGTCTGTTAAGGCTGCTATAACAAAAATCCAGAGACTGGATGGCTTAAAAAACACTTAACTGCTCACAGTTCTGAAGGCTGAGAAGTCCAGCATCAGGGTCCTGGAAGATTCGGCGTCTGCTGAGGGCTCGCTTCCTGGTTCAGAGATGCCTTTCTTCCCCTGTGCCCTCATATGGCAGATGGCATCAGGAAGCTCTCTTAAGGGTCTCTTTTATAAAGGCATTAATCCCATTCACGAGGGCTCCACCTTCATCACCTAATCACCTTACCTCCCAAATGTCACACTGGGGATCAGGATTCAATGTATACATTTAGGGAGGACACAAGCATTCAGTCTATCACACTATACTAATCTATTGAATGAATTAAGCAGAACTGTTTCCATTTTAGTTTTTTACATTTTAAGAAGTGCTTTTCTAAATTGCATAAACCTTATTTATATTCTTATTTTTGTCTCATGTGTTTCAGTTTCATGCCTTAAATGGCAAAAATATTTGCAACTACCAGCTGGTCTGTGACAGTGATACAAACCTGCAGAATAAAGAGTCTGTGATCCAGTGTCTGCATATCTTGTCCTCCTTAAGACTCATCATGCAGGTGGCTTTGCCACAGGAGCACCTTTGCTGGATTATCTTCAATGGTATCTGTCAATGTGTTTTATTTTTCATGGTGTCTTTCAGACACCAAGTTTGATGGTGACTTGATCACCTTGTGATTTAAAACATGTTAATTTCATAATAGGACAATTGTGGGGTTTTTTACATTTTTATTACATTTTGTTTTGTTCTCATGAACAGGGACTTACAAAGCATGTCTTTGGGTTTTCTGCCCAAGAGAGGGTCAGAGGCTCTGGGGATAATCAGTTTCACATACATATAAAGCAGGGGCCACAGTTAATAAGTATAAATGGAGAAGGATAAGAGGACCCCTGCAGGTTAGATTGGTTCTAAGCATTATCCATTTATTGGTCCTCTCCTCAAATACTTTGGCCAGTGACTAGGGCTTTCTACAAATCAACCTTCTCCTCCTACTTGTTTTTGAATGAGGAGCTCTGAGAATGTGCATGTATTTGTGTGTGTGTATAACATATTTATATATATATATATATATATATATATATATATATACACACACACATTGTATCAATTCACATCTGTACATATATATGCATTATGTATGTCTGATGAAATGAATCTTAGCTATCAAAACATAGCATTTGTTTTTCCCTTATAAGAATTACAATTTAAATTCAATTAAAATTCTCTTTAAAGTTACAATTTGAAGTTACAGCAAGTCACCTACAATATTGTTCTCTGGATAACATGTTCTTAAAAGAAAAATAATGACAGTGTGTTCTGTGTGCATTAGACCAGGACAGAATAACTTGAAAGAAACATATTGGATTTTCTCTCATCCATGGCAACTGACAGTACGTTTCCTAGCCTTTTCCTTCCTCACTCTCCCCAAATAATTTTTTTGACATTTTGATTGTAATTAGACCTTACATTTGCTGCCAGAGATGAGGCTGACTTTGGAAGAAATTTTTCAGTCCAGTGATTGTTAAGCTTTCGTGCCTCATCATCCTTAAAGTAGCCACAGCCATCTCTCCACCTGAATTGCTCATACATCTTGGCAGGGACCGAGCAGGAAAAGAGGTTCCATGCTCAAGAAAGAGTGAGAGGCCTAGGGGCTGGGCCCTAACGTCATGCTTTGCTGGAGAGGTGAAAGTGGTGCACTCCCTATCTGAAGTCCTTTTAAGATCGTGTACCTCCTTCCTCCCCTAGTATTCTTAAAAAAAAAAAAAAATTGAACAATTTATATATCTTCTACATCCTTTTTCTGGTGTGTGCTTTTTCTTTGTACATATCACATCATGTTCTAGATTTTATTCTGTTTCCTAAATATTTTTCCACTCAATACTATGGTTTTAGAATCTAACCACGTCCGTATATGTAAATCTAGTTTGTTGACTCTGCCTGCTGAATTGTATTCCAGACACCCGTAGGGATGAGCACCGGTTTGCCCTCCCTCTCTAATTGCACAAATAATTCTGCAATGAGTATCTTTGTCTGTGTCCTCTTATAGACATGTGTGAGTGTTTTCTGGGAATTATGCCCAAGAGTGGGATTGCTGGATTGTGGGAGATAAATTTACTTAGTTTCACTAACTGCTGTCCCTGTTTTAATTAATTCATCTTAAACTTGCTAAGTACCAGGCATTGTTTTAGATGCACGGGACACAGGAGTGAATGACAGACAAAAACCCTGTTCTCATGCTTACATAATGCTTCAGAGAGACGATAAACAGATCAAAACTAAATGGTGTATCTGCTAGTGATGAGTGCCATGGAGGAAAATAAAGCTGAGAAGGGAAGAGGCGAGCACAGGCCAGCCTGCAGGTTTAAATGGAACAGTCTGGGAAGACCTGGCCTGAGATGAGTTTCCAGTAAACACCTGAATGAGATGTCTGGCTGTTCGGGTAAAGGGCATGTCACCTAGGGATGAGCAACTGCAAAGACCTTGTAGTTCTAGAACTTTGGAATTTAGGTCATGAAAAAAATAAATGGACTTGCAGTCCGTTTCTCAGCAACATTTGACTTTTCCAGTTAGACATTAACACTTTTTTTCTTTACTTTTAATTGATGATTAAACATACACACCCTTGGTTTCTTAAGATGTTTAAGCAATCTTGGTTCTTTCATGAAATTGAACTGGGTGAATGAATATTGGCTAACACCTTGCTTCTCAACTAACCTGAGCCCAACTAATTTCAACCCTCAGATAGATTATTTCGGCAATGGCCATCTCTGATGAAAAGAAATCACATGACAAGGTAGTAAACTCATATTCGGAATTTGGTTAAAAATAAGGCAAAACAAACTTCCAAAGATATCCTGAGCTTGTATAGATTCACTCTATTCCATTTTGTATCATTTACTCTATCGGGCTTCTGCAGTGGGAATCTGTGAGCTATTCCAAGGTCCTAAACCATCAAAGAAGGATTCAATTATAGTCAGGAAGTGCTAGGGCTGCAAAGGTCAAAGGTGCATCTTTGAAATACATAGGGCCCTTTCATTCTTGAGGGTGGTGTCCCAGGGCCTTCTGAAATTCCAGAGTTCTCACTGCTGAATGTTTGGGCCCTTTCTTGTCCTACACCTGAGTTGCATGTTCTTTGGAGAGTCATGTGTTTCCTGTGCATATCCTTACTTTGTGACTCTTTTTTGTATGTTTTTTCCCTAAGATGCAGTTGCACAGTTTCATTTTTAAAGATTAAATACAGAGGGCAAGAAGGCCAAGCTGAGATAAGAGTGCTGAGCCTGAGCTGTTGCTACTAGAGGAGTGGTTTCTTCCCTGGGGCATCTCACAGGAAATAAATCACCCCCTGTGGTGGGAGCAGGCATACCAAGAATGCCAAGCCCTTGAATGCTAAGGACTTGTTGCATTCTCTGTGAAGTTTGTGGTACTCTAAGTGTTTTAAGATTTTCTTCAAGTTTTTGTTGGTCACTGATTTGTGTAATTAATGTTAGTTATGCTTGCAGGTGTGTTTTCATCAAGGGGTGTGTGTTTTGGAGCAGATGCTGTTTTCTCAAAAGCTTTTAAAGTTCAAATGTGAACCTAGGATTCATAATTGTTGAATTTTGGTGATTATGAATTTTAGATTAGCTATTTCACAGAAAATATTTAGACTGCTTGTCATTGTAATTACATGCCTTTTTAAAGCATGTTGTACTGTCTTTTGGGGTCTGTTTATAACACATAATATTCTTCATATACAGAAAGATGTACGGTGATGTTATTCCCTCCCTGTCCTCGAAACCCTGCTTGAAATGAGCCTTCTCTTATTTAATTAACTGCCTGACAAATCATACTTGAATGATCTTAAATAGGAGCTGTAAGTGGTGTTTTTCATTAGAATGCCTATAGGGCATACCTTAATAATGGGATAAATATTATATGGGACTGTGAATGAATATAGTGCAACCTGTTAAGCATTATGATTTTTAAATTGAGTTTCCTTGTTGAGTATTGTGTCACACCGATTAAATATGTATCCTATCTTATTTGGAGACAAATCTTTAGTTTTTCAACTGCGAGGAAACCATGGGAAATGATAACATTTGATATGAATTAATGAAACTTCTAAGTACATAAATTATGCTACTAAAATATTCTTTTGTTCAATATACCTCAAAACTTAAACTCCCTTTAAAATGAGACTAAAAGATTTGTGTCAACATATAATTGTCATATTAGTTCTTTTAATGATTTGGCTATAAGTTACAAAAAATTTATGATTATAATTCTCTAACCATTAACAGATTTTCTCATGAGATCACTTGTTTTGAGAAATACCAACTTAAACTACAGAAATTGCAATATTAAATTCTGTCCTTTGTAACATGTTAATCTTTTTCTTCACTTAGGTACCATTTATATTTACACCATTTGCAGAAAACTGATGATCATAGGTCACTCCTCCAAGGTAAGAAATTTACTGATAGAATTTCCTTTTTTCTTAGGGTTTTTATTAGCATTGGTTGCTACACAAAGAATATTTAGTGAATTATATAACAAAATTTAGTGGATATGTTTACTGTTCTTAGTTTTACTTTAGTTTTAGTTTTACTTTAACATAATCATATGTAAAAGTGCAAACAATAACGTATTAATGAAAAGAAAGAAATTCCGAAATTGGTAAGTATTTCTCCAGTGTCCATTGTTCTCTCAGATACGTCATAACCTGTCAAAAATGACACTTTCTCTAGGTAGGATGCCCATCCATTCCGGCTTTCCTACGGCCATTCTGGTTTATGCCTGTTGTCCTGGAGTATTACTAATAGTGCCACTTTCACTTATAGAAGTGTCCTGATTTGGATGATAAACTGTGGTCAGTCTGGGTATATCATGCTGTGGAGCTTGGACCACATTTTGCCTAAAGAGCTTGGGCTGTACTTATGGCCCAGATACTACTTGGTTAAATGAGCTGACTATTTTATGAGATTCTCAGTGACCAGTACTCACTGCTCAGTTTTGGCTCAAGGAAGTGGCTGACACTTCTGTTGACTTTCTTACCATGTTGGTAACACTTCTGTCTGCAGGAGACACATTTATTCCCTGTGTTCATTGTCCAGTCATTGAAATGTGGGCCAAGAAGGGAAAATATACTCCCCTTGAGACCAGGCTTGAATTGTTGCTGACATCTGCAACATTACTACTTTAGTCTTCTCCATGGCATGCAAGACCTTGCTCTGAATACTCTAATCCTTGGGACAGATATTTTTTTCCTTACTTCCTCAAAACACAGCCTAGTATCTTAAAAGTTGACAATGCTTAAAAAATATAGAAGCAAAGATATTTGCATACTTAATGGATAACATTGTGTGTTCTCTCTGTGTTTTGTTCCTCACATCTAAAAGCTTTGTTATTGACAGTGACTTGAACAAACTCTGTACCAGCTTTTTGAATTAAAATGAAGGGAGACCGTCCCAGGTATAATGTCAATTTGGCATACAGACTATTCCAGTGATTCTATATTCCATTCCAGATGATTTCCTAAAAAGAATTTGCGATGTCCTGTTGCACCTTGCTGTAGCAACAAATACTGCTTCACAGAACCATCATAGTTTGGTCTGCTTATAGCATTTGTCTGGCAAAACTTCGAAGGACAAAGATGTCTGTGCCAACATTTTTTTTTAATTGAAGTACAGTCAGTTACAATGTGTCATTTTCTGATGTACAGCACAATGTCCCAGTCATGCATATACATACATATATTTGTTTTCATATTCTTTTCCATTAAAGTTTGCCAACATTTAACTGTTAGTGTTTGTACTTGTTAACACTGAGAGAATTTTAATTTAACGTGATAGTCATCTTAAAATAATCTGTTATTTATACTCTATGTAAGACATCTACTCTCCCCTTCATATAACTTGAGTTTCTCTCTGGCAAAATAAGGGCTGAGGGAGGATAGTCCTATAGCCCCAATCGTGTGGGATGGGAGTAGAGGGGAGTGAGGAAGGCAGGAATTTTGGAGTGGTGGGTGGCTGTGCAGTTGTCACTTGAAGATTAGGATGAAATTCTTTCAGTTTGTTCAGTAAAATTTCAAGGAAATTAATCATTTTCACCCAGAAATTCTCAAGCCCTCAGCTGATGAGTTGATTCCTGAGCTGAGAGTATAAATGGACTCGATGGGTCCATTTAACGGGGACAAGACCTCGGCAGTCCAACCACATCTGAGTCCTCCTGATTTTGTAGCTACTTTAGAGTTCAACTCTGTTACGACATAAGACAGAAGGAGAAATAGATGTGGGATCCTCAGGCTTTTCTTCATGTCACCCCAGCGCGATCTAAACTCCTCTTCCTATGGGATCTAGGAATTGTAATTACCGTTTGTTGTTGTTATTGAATCCCTACTATGTGTTAGGTACTGTGTGAAGGGCTTTGCCTACACAGTAATACCATGATAGTCTAATGAGTTGGGCACCATCATCATATCGTCATTTGTTGAATGAATGCTTACCATCTATCAGGTACGTTTTTAAGCACTTTTCACAGATTGTCTCAATTAATCCTCACACAAGCACTTTGAGAAGGTGCTGTTTCTACCTTTATCTTAGAGATAAGGAAGCTGAGCTTATTAGAAAGGTCAGTTTGCTAAAGGCCGTGCACCTAGTTAGAGATGTAGCTGAAACATGAGTCAGTGCCTCACTGACCTGCCTCTTAACACCATTAGACTACAGCGTGTCTGTGACCCACCCTATTTTGGCTCACCTATTCAAACGGAGGAGCTGTGTGGGGGCACCTGATGAAATCTTAAATTTTTTTTTTGACGTGACTGAAGATATTTTGAAGACCAAGACTGGCCAGGGCTCTTCCCCAGGTGGGAAAGACTTTTTTTTGGTTTTGCTTTTTTTTTTTTTTTTTTTTTTTTGGAGGCGGTGAAGGGAATTCAGTTCATCTATTTATTATTATTATTATTTTTTAAATGAAGGTACTGGGGATTGAACCCAGGACCTCATGGGTGCTAAGCATACACTCTACCACTGAGCTGTACCCTCCCCGCCCAGGAAACACTTTTGTGCTGAGGTAGGTCACCAGCATAAGCTTAGGGAATGGAGGGAGGGCAAATTTCTAAAGCCTCTTTCCCTGAAGACATACGACAGTTTGCTTTCCTTTATGGTATAATCTGTAGTTTCTTCTGAGACATTTAAAACTAATATAGTACTCAGCAAACATTAAAGAATACAGTAGAATCTATTCATTCTAAGAAAACGCTGATTTCTGTTTCATTTTACTACAGAACTAAAATAGTTTGGTAAAATTTGTGACTTGAGCAATAATGTCAGATCTTTCCACATTCCGTTAAACTTCAAATTCAGACTGCTTCTCAGTTGTTTCCCAAAGGCTGTAAGCTGATATAAATGGTGCTGCGGTGCCATCCTGTGGCCAAGCTGATTAATCATGGGTGCTTTTTCTTCTTGACACCTGAACCATATTCTTGGTGGACTCTTATAATTTGATTTTTCAAAGCTTTTTTTCCTATGAACAGAATAGTCATGCTGAAATCTCTCAGGTTTTCAATTGATAGAAATAGTTCTTTCTTTAGGAGCAAGAAAAAATTACTACAAATTAAGAGGGTTTTTTTTGTTTTGTTTTTGGAATGGTTTTTCATCTTTAAAACCTGAATGATGGTTTTTCCAGAGCCCTAGATGGAGTGATGGTTTTGTCTTCTTTGTGACGGTTGCCACGTGTAGTGGAAAGAACACTACTGCACTTGGGAGTCCTCTTACATTAGGTTATGGCTCTGTCTGGCACTAAAATTTGTGATTTAGGGTCTTTTATGCAAAGTCCGAGGTCAAGCCCAAATATCATGTGAACAACTGGTAACTGAAGCTATTTTTATTTTGAAATGGTGAATTTCTAATACCAGGAATCCTGAGAGCTTTGGGTATGAAGGGGGAAAATTTATGCATGGCTTAATCTCATATCCCCCAAACCACAACAATCTGAATGCAAAAATCCACAGTAGGATATCTGTGCAGCTGAGAAAACTCAAGACTTCTGATGACTATTAATGCCAGTTCCACTGTCACTTCACAGTATGGCGAGGTTAGCAAAAAACAACAGTGACAGCAGGAACAGCAAAAACTGCAATAAAGCAACCCCGACCCATTTTACAACGGTCTAGTCATGCACTCTAAAGGACATTGGCACCTGGGGCAAAGCCGTGGAAGACCAACCATAATGAGAAGGGAAGTGCAGATCTGGGAGGCAGAGAAGTGCTTGGGGATCTTTGTCGTGGGGAGAGGGCAGGCTGCATAGGCATTTTCAGACTAACGGTGGGCTGTAATTTGGGAGTTGAGTTTTGAGTGGTTTTGTGCTATTCCAGAAGGCATAACCAGGATGAATGTTCTGGAGGCATATCAAAGTGGATTTCATTTCAGATTAAAGAAGTTTATGTTTAGAATTGTCTGCTGATGCCACCTGGCGTGTTTCTGTTACTTGAGGTAGGAACTCAGGCAGGGAAGATGTGGGGCATCAGGTGGTGATGCTGGTGATGTTGATGAGGATGAAATTAGGTTGACTTTCAACCATTTGACCCTATGATTCCTTGAAATAGTTCCATATTTAGCACCGTGAACTGCAGCCTTTAAATGAAGGTCAGTCAGTCAGTTAAATAGTTTTTGCATGTCTACTACATGCCAGATCAAGTTCTGGGGACTGGGGATCCAGTAGTGAACAAGACAGACAGGGCTCCTTCCTAAGTGAACTTGCATTCTAGTGAGGTGAGCTTACATTCCCAGTGGATAGCAAGGGATATTGCAATTCTGTGTCAAACTCTATTCTGTTTCCAACAGTCCTTTTTCCTCTGGAATCAAAACTGACTAGACAGTGGAAAATTCTTGTCTTTTAGGCTTCTTTTTTCTCTTAGATGTCTGCTGGGCAGCTTGTACACGTGTTATATACATTGTCTTTGAAGGCTCCAAAGATGGTAATAGGGTCTGAATGTTACCAGCATTTCATCTATTTTTACTGTTAAATGCTTTGTCAATCTGATAGGTTTTCTTTGTACATATGAAACTCCTGGACCTTTTTGGCAATTTGCCTTTTCACTTTGGGTTTTGCTACAATAGACTTATTTTTCTTTAATTATTTCCTCAATTATTGAAGGCCAACTTTGTTATTGTAAGAGGAGCTTTATACTGTTGTCCGAATTTGTTATCATTATTTTCTTGAGAATTTAGGATACTGGTTAACTCTCCTTTGGTTGTTTCTGCTGACTTTAGGGTTTTTCAGTGAATTCATTTAATAGCACTTGGAAACACCTTTTAGGTACCTGCCCTTGTTCTAGGTGCTGGTGATACAATAACAAATACCACACTGTTGTTATTTTCAAAGAGATCACAGTCTAATTTTGGAATCACACATGTGAGCACATTAATGCAATTGGATGTGACATGCAATATGTGTGTACATAAGAATCTGTAAATTATATACAGTGTATGTATATATATATATACACACACAAACGTAAATATACATACATACAACACAATAAGAGACAGCATTGAAGCAATGGTCATTTCTCTCCAAGGACATTGGAAAAGTCTTCTTCAATGGCTAGTTCTCTTCCCCCTGCTCTTCCTCCTCCTGTTCTTCCACCTCTCCTGCTTCCTCTTCCTCCTCCTCTGTCTTCATCGTCATTACCAACACTAACACTTATGTGTTTACTACATTCTAAGCATTTAGCATGTATTAATCCATTTCTTCCTTAAACAATCCTGTAAGATAGTTACGGTTATAGCTGTTTTGCAGATGAAGAACCTGAGGCATATGGAGTTTAAGTAAATTGTCCAAGGCACCACTGCTAGTAGTGGAGGTGATGTTTCAGCTGAGTCTTATGAGACAGGTGATGGAGAGAAAAGAGTGAGCAAAAATGCATATTTGGACCACTAAGAGGTTTTGTGGAATGAAAAGCATTTTGGACTAGCATTAAGTATATGATGCAAGAAGGCAGGGGCTAGGTCACGAAGGCTGCTTGCATACTCTGTAAAGGGTTTGTACTTTGTCATATAGGCAATAGAGAGCTATTGAAGTGTTTTAAGCACAAGAGTGACACAACCCAGTTTGCATCTTAGAAAGATAACTCTAGTGGAGGTAAGGAGGATGTATGTGTAAGGAAGAGAGGTGTTTAACGAGACAGGGAGACAAGTGAGCAAGTATCCCAATAGTCCAGGGGGACATGTGAATACCTGCTTGGTTAAGGCTGATATTCCACAGATAGAATTTAGAATTTGATATTCTGAGATATTTCGTTCATAGATTCTTATTTTCATCCCAGTAATATTTCTTACAATATGTGGAGCATAGACCACATTGCTTCTAATATTCAATCAAATAAAAGGCATACAGTGTAATTACCCTTTGAGCTTTTAGAATATTTTTTAAGGAAGGAAAAAGACTGACAAAGTTAACTGCAGAATACATATAGTCAAAGAGTATTTCCTAGTATAGAGTTTGTGGGAAGAATAGGTCCAAAAAAGATTATCAGTGGAACTGTGGAGAAAAATTATTTAGCTAGACTAGCACAAGGGACTGTTACATGTATTCCAGCAGACAGGCCAGTGACGATGGTGACCCTTTCCCCACAATGCTGTTTCAGACTGTACCTTGGGAATAATTACACTGGTAATAGGCACTCTTTATGGACTGCTTACATTGTGTCAGGATCATCCTAGCATGTCATGTGCACTGTCTCCTCATACTAGTACTGTGGTGATGTGCTAGGATACCCATTTTATAAATGAGAAAACTGAGGTGTAGAGAGGTAAAATAACAAAGCTACTAGCTATTAAAATTGGAACTGAAGCCCAGGTCTTTTTGATTCCGATCTTGGACTATTTCCACTAAGTATGATAGGCTCCAGATTGTAAGCCTTTTCCATTTTCCCCTGCCCCGCTATACAGTTTATTTTCAGAATAATACATTAGTTTGAGGCCAACTAATAATAATTGCATTGTTGGAATTAGCTTTTGCACCCCTGTTGACATTTGATAAATGTTAATAAAAGTAATCTGAGGTCATAGGACTTCAGGAGCTAAGAAGAAATTCATTTTAAAATGGCTAACTTGAGATTTTGAGTTCTCTAAATTATTCCATTACTTTTTTTTTTTTTTGGTTTTAAAATTAAAAAAAATTTTGCTGGGGTATAGTTGATCTACAATGTTGCATTAGTTTCAGGCGTACAGCAAAGTGATTCATTTATACATATGCTATATATATATAAATATATATATGTTCATTTTCACATTTTTTTCATTATAGGTTATTACAAGATACTGAATGTAGTTCCCTGTGCTATACAGTAGGGTCTTGTTGTTTATGGACTTTATATATAGTAGTTTGTATCTGCTAATCCCAAACTCCTAATTTATCCCTTCTCCTCCTTTCCCCTTTGGTAACCATAAGTTTACAGGCATAGAAAACAATATCTGTAAATTTGATTCTGTTTTGTGAATACGTTCATTTGTATCATTTTTTTAGATTCCAAATATGAGTGATATCATGTGATACTGTGTGACTTACTTCACTTAGTATGAGAATCTCTAGGTCCATCCATGTTGCTGCAAATGGCATTATTTCATTCATTTTTATGACTGAGTAGTATTTTTTTTTCTGTGTGTGTGTATTTATATATATAGTATATATATATATGCCACAACTTCTTTATTCAGTCACCTGTTGATGGGTGTTTACATTGTTTCCATGTCTTGGTTATTGAATATATAGTGTAAATAGTGCTGCTATGAAGATTGGGATGCATGTGTCTTTTCAAATTAGTCTTCTCTGGATATACTCTCAAGAGTGGGTATTCTTTTTCTTTTAAATGCTTGTTTTTTTTTTCATTGACTCATTTTTTAAGATATTTTTGGTTTAAGTAGATGGCAACTGTTTTCTCCACTTATTATTTGATTATATTAAATAAAAGTCATCATTACTAGCTTAAAATGAAAATACATTCAATTGTGCCCTTCTGTCTCAGGCCTTGGAATATCTCCTGTGGGCCAGCATGTGTATGGAATCCTCAGTCCCACTCCTGTCGGTCAGGTACTTGACGTGGAGAGCTACTCTTTACGCTGCTGTCTGCCAGTGCTACCACGACTGCCAGGCTGGTATTCATGGAGAAGTATGCTACTTTTTAATTCTGAAGATGCCAGTCTTTATTTGCAGAAATTTTCTTGGCTTCTCCATTCTGTTGATCTCTCACTTCATTTTCGGCTTCCTTCTTTATTCTCCATTCACTTCCACTGTCTTTGCTCCTTTTCTGAATAAGATTTCTGGTATCTTCCCTTCTCACTGTTTACTTGTATGCAAGCCACTTTTCTTCCCTGTTCAGTTTTGTATTCCACACCACGTACCATCCATTTGTCTTGCTTTTCTCTGCTTCTAGCCACCGTTTATTTAATACACTCTATTTCTTGTTTTTCCTCTTTTCCTGTCTATCTTTTGAATTGAATACCTGAAATATAACTTAATTGGTCAGAGCTTCTGTTAGCCTATGCCGTACCTCTGTGTAAATGAGAAAAGGCACCCTGTCCACAGTACACGGTACTTGGCTTGTCAGTGGAGGGGGTCCTGGTGAGAATTAGAAACAGGCACCCCTTCCTTTGGGGCAACACATCCCTGCCCCCAGTGTGCATAGCTTAATGAGTGCAGTGTGGGCTGGACTTCGGCAAGGGAATAGCTTAATACAGCCCACGTGGAATACTTTTTCTAGCCAAGGATACATTTGATCTATTTATCTATAAATTACTCACCATATATGTGTAGTTAATTTTAGTGTACTAGTTGTGGCGTATTTCTACAGTTGTTAGAACTGTCACGGATCAGAGTGTCTACACAGTTTTGACCATTTGAGTCCTACTGGGATTTTTTCTTGTTGAAAAATTTAACCCTGTATGTATGTTACTATTGTGTTCTAGAAGCATCTTCATGAAAAATCATAAATTATAAACAAAATACTTCAAAGAACTGGTAAAATCAATTACATGGATTGAGATTTTTGCTATTATCTCCAGAGAATGATAATAATGGTGATCTGACTAAATAAGGAAGCCTGCCCCCTTCCTTTCCTCAGCTATTAATCAATACTTCCTGTATGTTGGGTACTAGAAATACAAAAATGAATAAAACCCTTTAAGGATGTCACAGGTTAGTGAACAAGCGAATAGATAATACAGCTTGTTTTGGTAGAAAAATTTCAGATTTGAGAACAGCACTGAGAAGTGGGATGTATGTGCGTGTGAGTGTGAGAGTGTGTGCATTGCCAGAGAAGTGGTATTCTATATGAACCTACTGTTTAACCAAGAATTTGGCTTTCCTTACTTTTTTGAATTTCTTAATTCATGAAGTTAGTATAGCTGACATTTTATTGACTTTAGATTTACAGAAATTAGTGTTGCTTTTAGGAAATGATAGATGGAACAGCTACCATGTTACACATAGTCAACATCAGCCTAGAGTTTAATTCACCAATTAAATCAAATGTCTGGAAGAATAAAACATATAGTCTTGATACATTTTTAATCACTACATTCTATCTTATTATGAATTGCATTTATTTTAATTGCTTATAGGCATTTGCTCGGCGTGCTTTAGCTAAAATTGATGAGTTAAGGCAACTGGAATTAATGAGTTCTTCACAATCACAGGAGGACTCCAGAAGATATTATACAGAGGCCACGATAAAGGTATAAAAATTTCATGCGATAAATTTACTGCACTCTACAGTTGATGAAGTACTTAATGTTAATAATTGAAAAGTGCATCCCGTTGTTACTTCATATATCCTTCTTTTTGAGGCAGATGGCAGTCATGATCTTCAAGAGAGGAGTATTTGAATCTAGAAGAAAAAGCAAAAGTTTCTTTAGGCCAAAGATAAGAGTTAACCTAAGGGAAGCACAATCCGTAAGTCTCAGAACATCTTCTCTATTTCAGACTCTTTTTGCAGTGCGTTTGGGTGATTTCTCTGGATCTTTTAAACCTGGTCACTAAGTATTGAATCCTGCCCCCTAATCTCTGCACCAGTGGCAGGTAGAAGAATGCCTTCCCAGTTTGGACATGGCCTCACGTCATCCCTTTCTCAAAGGTTTTGTCCCTTCGCACAACCCTAGTTTTGTAATGTTAAAGGACAAGAGGCAGAAGAGGAGCCTGAGAAGGGTTCACATGCCGCAGGGACTTCTGTCTTGGTGTCAGCTTCAAAGGTGGAGGCATCTTTTCTTACCAGCTTCCAGTTTCACCCGTGGCAGTGCTGAGGATCTAGGTTATACTGGAGCAGCAAACAACCCCCAGGTCTCAGTGGCTTGAAACAACACTTTACTTCCCACTGGAGTCACGGGTTACTGTCATCAGAGGGCTCTGCTCGTGACTGATGCTCAGGGCCAGATTGAGGAGCAGTCTGTATGTTGAAAATTGCTGGTCGTTTTGACAGAGGGGACTTGAAAGAACTCTAGGGAACCCTGCACAGACAATAATGCTCAGTGTGGAAGTGACAGCAGTCTCCTTACACGTCCAAACTCCTCACTCAGCCCCTCCTGGTGGGGTGGCAGGGCCACAAGCGCATTTGGCCGGCAACGCTAAGGGCTCTCAGGGGAGTGGGGTGTGATTATGCCTGTGGGATCCTCTGTCCTTTTTCCCTTCTGCCTTTTCCCTTCTCCAACTGTCTTTCTCTGGGCCTTTCTGAATCTGAATGTTCCTTAAGTCCCAGCTCTGTATTTCTCTAACCCTTGCCCTGACTATTTTAGATGGCCATAAACACTTTTCTGTGAGTTTCTTTGTAGGGACTGAACTTGAAATTGAGGGAGAAGAAGATGAGTAGCTTCTGAGTTGTCATCTGAGCTCGAATCTCAGAACCTGTCTTTTTTGAATGGCTTTGGATTAATAAGCAGGATTTGATTAGACAGGGAGATGAGGGGAAAACATTCTAAGGAAAAGAAAAGAGCATGATCATAGCCTGGAAGCAAAAGTAAGCAAAGTTTTTTGAGACAGTGAGAAACTGAGCTTGACTAGGGTAGGTGTATTATGTTGGGGAATTAACATAAGAAACATCTCATGGTGTAGATATCATGAGAGCCAAGGTACTTAGAGCTGGAACCGATTGCCTGGGTTATGTCATTCAGCTTCTCATTCATCCTGACCTTTTTAAAGATGGTCAGAGATGGGGATAGAGAACAGTTAATTCATCTCAAATAAAAGCCCTATTCTGTGGGTTTATCAGTTAAAAAAAAACTATAGTATACCCTATGCAATACATATATCAGAATTTGTCTAATAGTTTTTATTACTGGTATTTTAATTATTTTCCAGTTCTTGCTATTGTAAATATTGATGTAATCATTATCTTCGAGTATATATTTTTTCTTTTATTTCCTATGGATAAAATTCAAGGTGTAGGATTTGAATGAAAGTACAAACATATCTTTCTTTTAATATATATTGTCAAATTGATTTCCAAAATGAGTACTCCAGGATGACAACCTACACGTACCAATTTCACCACAAACTACTGTCATTTTGACATTATTATTTGTTTTTTAAAAAATAATTCAATTTTCATAAAATTGCATGTTGTTTTAATTTTATTTCTTTGATCCAGCTTTCCCTTATATTTGTGTTTACTCTTTATATTTTCTTTTTTAGTGAATTATCTTTTGCAATCTTTGACCATTTATCTACTAGAGATTTTAATTTTTAAAATGTATTTGAATGAGCTAATTGTTTTTATAGACATCATTGTTTTGCTTGTCATGCTTGACAGTCCAGTGTCTTTTATTGCTTTAGCTTTAAATCTTTTTTTCTAGGTCTTTTAAATATTTATATTTTAAAATCTTTTGCATGTTACTCATCTGTATAGCTCTGATAAATATTTTAGTTCACTTTTTGCTAGTTTTCCCATGATATTTTAAAAAACAATTTCACTGTAATCTATTTGGGCTTTACCATTTTGAATACTTCTAAATATTAGGAAGTTTATAGTGCTGCTTAAATATAATTTTTTAAAGTTCTTTTTAACCAGTAGTAAACCTCTTAGAAGAAGCACTTACCTTTGTTTGTAATGCAAGAGAGAGCTTGGCATGAAGTTCAAACTTTATTGAGATTTTTAACATATCAGTTAACCTAAGAGTTGAAAAGGCATGAAAGCTAATGAGCAGGGAAGTTGGTGTTTGGGGAAAAATAGTCCAAAGCAGCTTTATCCCTACTTTTGTTTTTCTGTCTTTCTGAATTTGCTCCAGGAAGAGGAAAGAAGCATGGGACTCATGGGGAGTATGATGGGCATCCTCTAACTGTACATGGATTCTAGAAAACTGGAGCCAACTAGATACCACAAAGCATGTGAAGACTGATGCTGCCTTTTCTTAATAAACAGCCTTTTATGCTGCCTTGGAAACACAAACATAAAAAGAAATAGCAAAGTCTTTGGTGTAATGGCAGCATGACATAAACTTTACTAAAGTCTGGAGTAACGACTCAAAAAAATGAAAGCTCTAAAAGCATAAAACCAGCCATCTCTCCATAGACCAACAACTCTCGGCATTAATGAAGCACGCCTTACTTATCTTTGCCTTGTGATATCAAACACTGTAGAACTTTAAAAAAGGGGCTGTATTTTTCTTTATTCCAGTTACCGTGGCCACGAACTATCACAGAACGGTTGTTGGATGAGATGTTTGATAGTACTGCATCCCGGTTTCTGGCTGTCTTGGAAGCTCTCTCTGATCCAAATCGGCGAACACTACAAACTGGACCTGTTGTTACAGATGAAGTAGAAGTTCGTGATGTTGTCTCAGAACTGTTTATAGCAGGAAAAGAACTTTTAATAAGTAAGTAAGTTGTTAAAATAACATTTTATGGTAGAACATGAATAACAGAAATCTTAGCATGATAGTCCACACATAAGAAACTGATACCAATTTTTATTGATCTTGGAATTCAGCAACCTTGCTTGACTCAATGGATAATTCAAGTAATTTATTAGTAGATTTTTGTTTGGATTTTCTAAAGTAATTATCTGTGAATAATGACAATATTTCTTACTTATCAGTTCTTAATCTTTTCATTTCTTTTTTCTTGCATTTCTTGACTTATTACACTGGATAGGGTCTCCAATAAAACATGATAGCAGATATCTCTGCCTTATTTATGATTTTACATGGAAAGCTTCCAACAGTTTACCGTTAATTTTGATATTTGCTGAAGGATGTTTTTAGATACCCTTTTTCAGATTAAGGAAATTTCTCCAGTCGTTCAATGCAAAAGTCACTTTTCAGTGCTTTTCTTCCTTTGCTGTCTGTAGTAGGCGTTGCCGTTGACCACTCCTTTCCCTTTCAGCACTCTCTGTGCAGCCTTTTCTCCCCATTGTTGGTGTTCCTTGCTGTTCTGTCCTAGGCAGCCGTGCATTGCCCATGGCTGATCTGAGCATTTACTGTGGATGCATAATGATGGCTCTAAAGCTATGTCTCTGTTTTAGATGTTTTCTGAGTTTTAGTCTGTAATACCTAGTTGCCTATTGGACTAGTTAACTCTTGCTAGTTCTCTGTTACTGAGATTCCATGTTCCTTTCTCTGGGGTGGCCTTCCCTGGCTGACCTCCTACCCTAAACCTGTATGGGATTTGCTTCTTATTTGTCCCACCAGCACCCTGTCTTTGCCCACTAAGATATTTTGTTTTCCCCACTAGAGTGTGAGCTCTGTGAAGGCAGGGGTTGTGTTTGCTTCTCTTCCATTGTTTACCTAAGTGCCTCTCAGTGTCTGATGTTTAATATTTAGTATTTCTCTGCACAAATGACATTCAAACCTCTCTTTCTTTTCTAGTGTCAAATACTGGTGCAGATGGGATGCTTGATTTTCCCAAATCATCTCTTCTTCAACTTATTATAAAAAGAAAAAATGTTATTTCTGTGGATGCTGCTGTAAAATTTACAAAATTAGCTTTTACTTATGAGGAATGGAGTTTATTTGAATCTTCAGCTGGGCAGCTTATTGATTTTCTCCGGGTAATATATGCAAAACCATTACTTTGTTTTTATTGTATTAAGATGACATGGAATTACTAATCAACTTGTGGGATATACTTTTCTTAGAGGCGGGATGATCCAGAGTCAAAGAAAGCAGAGAAGAATTTAACTCTTCTTATTGCAATAGAACCTTTAATTAATGTAAAGAGAAACAAAGGTTTGGTCTTTCCTTTCGAAAACTACAAAGAAGGTCAAACTTACATAAACAAAATTGCTCTTCATGGTAAGTATTTATTTGGCTTTTTGAAAAATTAAGGTGATTTGATTTGATAAAATATGCTCTCTGTAGTTGAGGTGAGAGAAAGAATGTTCAAGGCAGAGGGAGCAGGAGGTGCAAAGACCCTGAGGTAAGAGTGTGCTTGGTTGTTGAAGGAACGGCAAGGAGGCATGCATGGCTGGAGTGCGCTGGTAGTGGTGCTGGAATTTGAGAATGTGGTAGGAGGTGAAGTCGGAGAAATAGTGGGGTGCTAGATCTTGCAGATTCCTGGGCCTTGTAAGAATGCTGGATTTTATTTTGAGTTATGGTTTTGAGTAGAAGAATGAGGCTCTACGTAGCTGCTGCCTTGTCAGTGAGGGCAGCAAATCCAAAGCCATCAGTTTGCTTCAGTAAGGAAAGGTTTGGTGGTCTCCTCTCTCTTTCCAGCATGCAGAGTTTTCCATTCTAAAACTTTCTGAGTCTTAAAAGCTATTGTGTATTTAGTTGAAAATCTGCAGCCTCTGTATTTTAGACCAATGAGAATTATTTCATTCCAGTTTTTTGTTTTTTTATGTTTTATCATGTTCTTAAGGAATTGCATAGCTGCTCAGTTGTGTGGTAAATAATTTGTACCAAGAAATGATGCTTTTTTTTCTTCTAGTGTTTTCTGAATAGATGTCTTTGCTATTTTTATTTCAACTGCCATATTTTATGTGTGTTTTAATATTATAAACCTCAATTCCATTGTGGACATAGTTGGCATACAGATTGCAGATTAATGAAAGTAATAATAGTCTATTTTAAAGGAATTAGAGCCCATTTAGATTAGTTTTCATGTGAAATGCTATACATTCAGGTTATAAAAACATTCTATACAGTGGTTTAAAAAGCTATATATATACCCATCCCTGAAAAGCAACCCATGTACATCATTTATATCATTTTTGTAGAATTTCTGTGTTTCTGTGCCTTTTCTACTTGAAGTTTTGTAATTAAAATTTTTTTGTTTTATTTTCTTTTACTTTATAAATTGAGACACTTTGAAGACTTGTGGATATTCAGAAGACATTTTCCGTTTGGCAGCAACCTTGTATTCCTGTGTCTGTGACTCTCCTCAGGTGAAATACCTATTTTGGATAATTTCTAATAGTATCCAAGGAAGCTATTTTCCTTAATTTAAAGCCAGATTTAAAAATTACAAGAATTTCACCATGCTAACATTCTATACTCTTTAATCATTAGAATAAGAGATAGAATTGTATCTTGACTTTAAATCTGTTTTTATTATTGTCATCATTTTGGGCGTCAGTCTGTTCCCTCTTGGGAAATTTCTAGGCTAGCTCTGTTTCTAGTAATGAAGAAAATGAGTCAGTGGTTTTAATAAGAGTTAATATTCATAATGAAATACTGCTTTCTAGCCCTTGAGTAACAAGCCTGGTTATTATTTGGAGTCATTTTGCACACAATCTCCAGTATTTAGAAATGATGATTTGTGGGTATGAATATTTAAGTAAAACTAGTACAGCACTCATTTTAAACTAAATGCCAGGGATCCCTGGGACTTCTCTGAGGTTCCTCAGGAGCCCAACTTTACATAGTAACATCCTAACCTGTTCTCATTAGTTTCATGTACAACGTTGAGATTCTGATGGAATTTCATTTGAAAATTTGGTTTTATTGTTATAAAAAATGTTTGAAAACCACAGTTATAGAGCATTGTGTTAACTTTTTTTTTTCCAAGCAAGTGAAACACGATAAGGGACTTGAGCAGTTCCACTCTTATAATAATTTCGATTTCTTTGTTTATTAGATTATGTTATAACCTGTGACAGGTATTTAATTTTTGAAAGAAAAGTATTTGACCACAAATATAATGATTATAGTGGGCAAATTAAACCAAAAATTCTGATCAAGGCTGAAAAGAGCATGGAATATTCATTTCTCTGCTTTTTAAAAAATTGTGTGCATCTTAGTTCAGTTCAATTCATTAAATATTTATTGTGCTCTATTATGTTTTCAAGCACTGTTCTAAGGAACCACATATGCAAAATAAGTCTTAGAGCTACCTCAAAGGAGCTGAAGGTTTGGTATATTTTTATCATAAATTCATTTTTTTTCCTAGTGCAGATACAATGAGTAACTTTCTTTTTTTTCCCCCCCTTTTGAAACGAGCCAAAGTAACTGAATGAATTGAGAGGAGATATATGCTCATTTTGGGTCATCTGTTGATATCCAGTGTGATATTCTATTCAGTTTCTTCACATCTCTCTTTTCTTCTTGTCTATATCCTTTCCCAGCTCCTCATTCCCCTCTCTTACCAGTTTCTCTGCTTCCCTATTTTTACTATTTTAATAGAGAAATTTTAAAAAGAAGGAAGTATATACAAACTTCAAATCTGGATGGAACTGATTGGTTTACATCACCTACCTAAAAATACTTGGAACTTTTCTTTTTAGAGAGGCGAATTGTTATGCGGGTTAAATGAGTTGGTATATACCTTAGTCTATTTGAGCTTTGTAACAAAGATACTGTATCCTGGGTGGCTTAAGCAACAGACATATATTTCTCACAGTTCTGGAGGCTGAGAAATCCAAGATCAAGGCACCAGCAGATTTGGTGTCTGGTGAGGATCTGCTTCTTGGTTCATGCATGGCTGTCTTCTTGCTGTGCCCTCACTTGGCAGAAAGAGGGAGTCTCTCACTCTCTTTCTGAAGTCCTTTTTGTAAGGGCACAATTCTGATTCATGATAGCTCCACCCTCTTGCCTAATTGCCTCCTAAAGGCACCTTCTAATACCATCACATTGGGAGTTAGGAATTCAGCATAGGAATTTGGGGTTGACACAAACATTCAGTTCATTGCAGTCTGTAAAAAGCTCTTAGAATGTTGCCTGGCCCACATTGAACGTATATATCTATGTCTATGTGTCTTGTTATTCTTGTCAATTTACTTCACCACTTTTGTTTTCAGAATGCTCAGCCTGATAAAGAAATCGTTGTGGACATGATAATGTTCCTGTGGCAGAAATGCAAATTAGGAATTCAGCGGATCAATGTGTCCAGAAATGACTATGCAAAATTCACCCAGAAAATCAGTACTAATAAAGTATTCCTTTTTGCTTCCTTTCATATGCTTTTTGTTATTGTTAATTTAATTTGTAATACACATTTCAAATTAAATTTTCTGTATTTATCCACCTGCATAATTACTATTCTTTAAATGTAGTGGTGAGTGAGCCTTTCTTTTAAGTGTGTTCCCTGCATTTCTGTCCCAACTTAGTTTTGGGGAGTGGAGAGATATTTCAGGTTCTTAAGGGAGGAGTAAATATAATCTGTTTAAGGTTACACGAACTTGGATAAATTCATTAAGAAGGCTAATAATGGAGAATACAAGCAAGTAAGGCATTTCAGTTTTTTTCTGTGATAACAGTGTATTTAGACTATTTTAAAGTGCTATTTCATGGAAAGGAGAAAGTTGAACAGGTGAATACTATAACCTGGAAACTTAGGAGAGAGTATTTTAACAGGAACACAGTCTTCTATAATATTGAGGCCTCCTAAGATTAGCTACATTAGGATGTATGGGCATGATTTTATCATATCCTCTAATAAAGGAATGGTGAGGGTGCATAAATATTGTTTTCTCATTTTAGCTCCCAAAGTGTGTTGGCTAATTTTGTGTGCTAAGCTTTGGGGTTTTAGGCATGAAAGACAGCTTCCCAGGCACCCAGCGTGGAGCCTGAAACACCTGCTTCCCCCTCCCTATTTTGGAGGACTTTGATAGTGAGCTCAACAGCTGCTGTTTGAAGGGAAAATGAGAATTTTGAGGATACAGATAATCTTCACTGATACATTTAAAAAAACCAAATGATAAATTTTCCATTTATGGCTATAGATATACAAACTATAAGCTTAAATGAATCTTTATGAATTTATATAAACAGATTGATTATTAAATATCCTATTAGGATTATTAATCTTTATATTACTTACCATTCAGCCCCACTAATAAGGAAGACTACCTGTATAACATTCCATATGATTAGAAGGTGGTGATTTCTAGGAAGTACTAAGTTTTATAAAATGTGACTCTTTCTACAATGTAATGTACCTTCAATTGATTTTACTGTATATTTTCTTTTTAGTGGGTTTATCTTCTGTGGCAGATAAATGAGATAATTCACTGCTGTAAAATGGAAGACATTGACATTGTGATGGTGGCAGAGGTCACATTACGATTAAGTGAAATATTGGAGTCTTTAGGAAACCCACGAAGAAAATTTAAAAAATCTCTAGGTAAAATACTGAATGAAAAAATAATGAGATATGGATATATAAGTATAAATTGTAATACAGGATAACTTCTGTTCATGGAAACTAGGCATTTCAGTATTGTGCTTTATTGATGATTTATAATCAAAGATAGAAATGATAGAAGTTCAACCAAGTTGATGTTAATAAAAGGTTATATGCTGTATGGTTCGGTGGCAGATAAAACTCTGTCTTCTTGTCATGTGTATATTTCCCTTCTCCATTCCTCATGTCCACTTCCCCTTCTCTCTCCCTCCCCCGTTCTTCCTTTTTTTTCTTTTCTCTCCTCCCTTTTATCCTACTTCCTCCTCTTCTGTGTCCCACTAGGGTATACACTTCTTGAAGGGAGAGAACGTGTTCTGGTTACTGTCACATTCCCACACCCCCCACACTGCCTGACACAGAGTAGGAGCTCAGATAAATGTTTGTTGGATGGATAATGTCCTTCTACCTTTTGTCTCCTTTTTAAGTCTCTCCTCTCTTCTGATTCCCTCCTTTGAAAATTATTCTTTTTTCTTCATGTATTCTGTATCTTTTCTTCTCTTCCCCTTTGTTCTCATCTTCTTCTTTTTGCCCTCATTTCCCACTCACTCTCCTCCTCTCCCTGTCCTGACCCTTTCCTGCCATTATCCTCTTCTCTCTGAGGACCTCCTTGTGCTCTGACCTCATTCTTTCTTCTGCCTGTGGGTGAACCCCTTACTATCTGGCTCACTAGGTAACTCATATATAGAAAATGAGCTGGGGGTGTCCTTGTGGGTGTCTACTGTCCTTTTTCACCCCACTTACAGAGTGTGTATGACATCTGAGGGACTTGGTAATAACCTAATTATTGTAATAATTGTTTTCCCAGAGATTCATTCATCTGGCCCTGCCTATTCTCGGTTGTTGAATGCAGCCTTGCAGGTGGAATTTGAGAGCCATTGTTCTCAAACTTTGACTGGTATCAGTACCACTTGGGAACTTCTTCATCATGCAAGGCCCAGGCCTATCTTACTCCACCAGCCTGGATCTTTCTAGTCTTCACTAGCTGACCAGGTGATTTTGATACACATCAAACTTTGAGGACTACTGGTTAGAGGTCTCTTGCTGTCTAACACATTCACTGGCCTGAAGTCATATTTTTTGACATGTCTTGTCTTAAAATGCTTTTTCCTTTTTAAAAAAAAGTATAATGCAGAATTTCAAATATGAAGTAGAGAGATAAAATAAGTCACTGTATACACATCTTCCAGCACCAGTAATTATGAACATTTTGCCAACCTTATTTCATCTCTCCCAGCAATACTTTCTTTTTTCCTGGAGTGTTTTAAAGCAGACATCATGTCATTTCACCAACAAATACCTCAGTGTGTGTGTGTGTGTGTGTGTGTGTGTGTGTGTGTGTTTGTGTGTGTGTGTGTGTATCGGTCTTCCTATCTATCTAACAGATAAGGTTTGTTTTTCTTTTTATAAAACTACAGTGCTACTATTATACTTCATGAAATAAGCAAAAAAATTTCAGTGTCCCTAATTGTATTAAAATGTCTTAAGTTGGTTTGTTCCAATCAGGATTCAACAAACCCACACATCTTACTTTCTTACATGTTTCTTAAGTCTCCCTCTGTAATCTATAGCAGCCCCTTCTCTCCGTACTCCCCAAGAAATTGCGTCATCACCCTGTAGGATTTCCCACATTCATTTGGCTATTTGCATCCTTGTGGTGTTGATTAACTTGTTTCTCTACCTGGTAGTTAGATCTGCCAGGTTGCTTGTATTCAAGTGATAAGTTTTCAAAAAATATTTTTTTTCCGCCTCTTCTCCTCCTCCTTCTTCTCCTCCTCCTCCCCTGCCCCTTCTCCTCCTCCACCCTTATAATTATAATTATAATTATAATTATTTTGGCAAGAGTACTTCATGCATACTCCCTATTTCATTGAATCAGGAAGCATACAATGCCTTGTTGTTCTGCTTGTTATGATGTAAAATTTATCAGAAAGTTCAGGTGTTGTCAGCTTGACCTCCTTCCTAGGTTGGTTTCCCCAGAAGTAGATTCTGAGACAAGGAGTTGGGGGTAGTAGTTTATTTGGGATACTGTCCAGGGAAGCAGGGTGGTGGGGTGAAACGTGACAGAGAAGGAGAGGAAGCCAAAACAAGGTACAGGAGGTTAATGAGAAGGCTGCTGTTGTGGGTAAGGGGCTTATTCCCATGAGGGACCTCTAGGAGACTGTGTTGAACATGCCTCAGAGAGCGGGGAGATTGGGGCATTTATACAACCTTTATCTGTCCTTGGTTGAACGCTAATGGAGGAATAGTGAGAAGCCAGAGGGTGCTTGTACTTTCTAGCATTCCTTCTACATTTATTGCATTGATTTCTTAAATGAAACGCTTACTTCATCAGTTGTTTGGTTACTCTGGTTATTTTTGATTATGTGGTAGACATTATATTTGCTAAATATTTTATACAAATAATTTGAAACCTTAAGTGACCTATTCTTCCAGGGAAGATTTATGCTTGCTTTTACTGTCTGTATCAGGGCACTACTACTCTAGGATCTCGTCATTTCCATTTCTAGTTACTCTTAAGTCCTAGGATACAGCTCCTTCTGGCTTCTCACCTTTGGTGAGCCCTGGGTACCAACCTCTGTTGCTTTAGCCCACCAAGGTTGTCAGAGCATCTTTCAGCATTTCAGCTTTCCTCTCCAGAACTGATGAATGTCTTCAGTGGGAGAAGTAACTTGAATGCCATTCTGTATTCCCTGGGCTCCCCTCCCAAGACCCTGGCTCAGTATTGGTGTTTTCATTATCTTCTTAACTTGCAGATTGAAAAAAAAAGTGGTTTTTTCCAGCTTTTCTAGCCAGGAGAATGTTCCCAGATTATTTATTACTGGAAGCAAAAGGCCCAATGATTACTTTTTTGAAAAAGTCTATTTCTTATTCAGTTTTTTGTTTTGTTTACTTGTTACTTCTGGAAGACTATTGTTTTATGGTGTTTTTTACTCTTTAATTATAAATAGGCTAACTACAATTTATTGTACTGATTCTTTGTTAAAATGTTTCATTTCTGAAGAATTAACCAATATTGGAGGACAATACATTTGTAAATTTGAAAACATCTACATTTATGTAATGAGGGATGTCCCTGTTTAGATATGTAAATATTTATAACTTTTCCAACAATGTTATTCTCATTTATCTTATTGGCACATAAAACACAAAATATAAGTCAATCTTATATGTTAATAATGATCATCTGCTTCAACTTGTTTGTTAGTCTGTTTATTAAATAATACAATTAGAATTTCTTATTTAATAATTTTTAGACTAGGAAACTAGCATTGCTATATACAATTTTATTATTTATAGTCTTCTAATTCAAACCAGACTTCTGTGACATTTGTTTAAATTCATAAAGTTTCTACACTTTTATTTTCTGAATGCTTTTTAGTGGACTTTATGGAATATATAGAAAGACCAGTCTCTTTACCATAATATTACCTTGTTGATAATCAAGATTTTTGATTTGGTTTGTTGTATTATAAGATGCTTTTAAATTAACTTCTATAAAGACAGTGTAATTATTTGAAATAAATAATTTGATATTTCGTCAACTTCTAATTGTTCAATCATTTCTAAAATCGTGGATATTTAAAAAGGTAACTAATTTAGCATGTTTTTTGTAGTTACGATTCACTGTTATATTTCCATTTTCCTCTCTCATCCTTCTGTTTTCTCTGGTCCTTCTTTTCCTTTGTTTCTTCCTCTCTCCCACTTTGTCTTTCCCCTCTTGCTATTTTTCTCTTCCTCTTCCTTCTTCTCTTCCCACTGTCCCCCTCTCCTCTCCCTCTTCTCCCTTCCACCCTTCCTTCCATTCTTTCCTTTTTTATTTATTTTTTTTCAGATATACCTTTAAGAAAAGAGACTAGTGAATTGCTTGAGACTCCAAAGGGGAGTGTGGAAGTTCTTCCAATGTTAAAGGTATTGCAAAGTATTTTAGAAAATACAGTTAAGAATATGAATTTTAATTTTCAAATAATATTAAATTTGTAAATGTATAATGGTTAATTATAGAAATAATTTTGAATATTTAGTATCTGACAAGTTATGATTTCTATATACATTGAGAACCATAGTGACATTTTTCTACCTTTTGCTTTTACTTTAGAAAAATCCAATCAGTTCCAAAAAAAGCTAGATAAAGTATCTTAAAAAGATTTATAGTTATATTACTGTATATATTTTGAATGTGTTGTGATTCATAGACTCAGAGCAGAGATGTCCTACTCAGACAGACTAAATATCTGCCTCTAACAGACTAAATGAATTACTACCTGCATAAAATGCACTTGGAACAGTCCCTGGCATGTGGCAAGTCCTCAGTGAGTGTTAGCTTAAGAGAAGAAAGAGGGCGAGGGGGGTAAATGGCCATTCCTCTTTTTGATTATGGTTTGCTTACTGTATTTGACTTATTTCTGTACATCATGGGTTGTGTTGATCTGTAGGTCTGAATGGTAGACTAGGGAACTGTCTCATATATGTGGTAAACATTCACTTATTCATCGGCAAGAACTAGAATAGCATTTTGCAAACTCTGTCCTGTGTGATGCTAGTACTACACTTCAGAGAAGGATGCCAGGGTCAAGTAACCTTGGCTGATTTTGGATTAAACACAGCAGGTTCCTTACTGTAAGACTTCTTAGAGGCATTAATTTTCTCATGAGCACTGTGGTTTTCCAAGAAGGAGATACAGAATACCATATGTTCTATTATTTGAGCATAAAACCCGTTTTGCCTGCTTAGGACACTTGTGTTCATGGACTACAGTTGAAAACTATTTTTACAGAGGAAGCCAGTGATCTGTATTTTGGTTTGCCTGATTAATGAAAAACTGTAATTTTAAATTATAAATTGTGTTAACATTAGAGGACATTTCAAGGTATAAAAAATTTTAAAAATGTCTAATTTCACTATATGGACCTAAAAATTATCATTTTGTATATTTTCTCCTAGACTTTTTTCACTTTTTTTAAGCATAGTAACGGTCTAATGTTCTTTTCTTAACATTATTTCAGCAGCCCTTTTCTTGTTGCTAAACATTAAGCCTCATCATTACTGTTTTCTTTGAAAAATTGATTTGAAATATATGACATAAAATTATAAAGAATATTATAGTGAAGACTTATTCCCCCATAACTCTTTAAGAAATGAAACATTACTAGTAGAGTTGAAACTTAACTCCTCTACTAGCCCCTCCTGATTATACTGCCTTTCCTCCTACCTGGGAGTAACTGTATAGAACTATACACAGTGACTGTAAATTCTAGGCGTTTTAGTACTGTTATTACATATGTGTGTATTTTTAAGCAATACAATATTGTTTTTAAATGGTTATAAATAGTGTCATACTGAGTGCATTCGTCTGCAGCTCACTTTTTAACCTCAGTATCATGTTTGTGAGATTTACTCAAGTTGATCTGTGAAGCCATGGTGATCATTTTCATTGCTATGTCCAACTTGGTCAAGATTGCATAGTAAGCGGGTTTGAACTTACGTGTTTCCTTCAAAGTTCAGGCGTTTAGCCACTGTGCTGACTCTTGATTTTTAAAAAAAGTGTCCTCAGGGTATTGTATAAAAATATTTCTCTAATACATAAAAAATGCAAGTCCTTAGAAACTGAGTACCAGTCAAAAGATATAAATGTACTGGGGGACCAGGGGAGCACTCTAAATTTACTTCCTTGAATGTAATGTTCATTTTCTAGCAGTAGATTTCAGGGAATGCAGTTTTTGAGTTCTTTACACTGCATTGTGTCTTCTGAAGAAAGATACAGTTGAGAAATCTTAAACTGGGGGCAGAGAATGTTTGGACTGCATAAGAGATTGAGGAGGCGTAATAGCTGTCCGTTAGTGGTTTTTCCAGGGATCACTTACAGTGCTTGCTAAATATGTAGCTTCCCATTTCCCTCTCTAGACTTACTGAATCATAATTTCAGGGATGAGGTTCTTAAAAGTTTGTATTTCCAGGTATGTGCCTCTTAAAAGTTCTCCAGGTCGATTCTTAAGGAAACTAGAATTTAACAATTACTGGCTTAGTGAACTAGCACTTATTCTCTGAGTCTTCATAAGACTGGGCTAAGAATAGTAGTAGAAATACACAGGGCTAGATTTTGGCTTGGATAACAAATTTCTGGCAATTAGAGGCACTAAATGAAATGGATTTCTTAGAGGGTGACAATCAAGAAATTGAAGGCCATTTATGAACAATTGCTACTGTGTTTAAATTAGAAAAATGCACCCTGTGTTTAAATTAGAAAAATGTCATTGAGATGATTTATTACCATCTGCTAAGAAATTGTCGAAATAAACATAGAAGTCTATGATGACAGTGGTGTCAGTGGCACCCCCTAAAATTGCGCGATACACAACCTGCTCAGCTACAGTGGAGCACATGGTAGATGCAGCAGAGGTGATTCATTGGTAAGGTCTGAGGGCATAGCAGTTGGTGTTGGGAGACTTAAGAGTTGAATCCTGAGTCTAATATTGACTGTGTGATCTTGAATGAATTAATTCATCTGTTTGAATGTAAGTGTCCTCCCTCATCTGTAAAATTGTAATGGTAGTACTTAATTCTTCTGGTACTATTTAAGTTATACAGTTTAAGTGAGCTGTCAGTAGCGTTGTGGAAACCAATACCTGGCATGTGGTGAAAACTCAGTTTTTCTCTTATGTTTCACATAGGGCACTGAATCTCAGCCTAGAGTCTCAGATCTGTCTGAAGGGAAGTGAAGTGGGGAAAAAGACTGAGAATTTATTATAAGGAGAGTCCAAAATCCATATGCTCACCTAGTAGAGTCTGTAGGTGGAATAAATTATATATCTTGTCATATATACATGCAACCATTAAAAATATTTTTATATTTTGCAATTATATTAAAACCCTTGAAAGTTTTACTGAATACATGGCTATTTTCAAACAAATGGATTATAAAATTATAATAATTAATAAGAATCTACCTCATTGGATTATAGTAATTAAAAAATTAACCCATATGAAGCATTTAGCCCAGTACCTGGAATATGTATTAATTAAATGTTAGCTGTGGTGATGACAGAGGTGATGGTGATAGTGATGATGATAATGATGATGACAGAATGTGGGTGTGTGGGGAGGGTCTTTGAAATTTTTTAAGTTAAAAGATATCCTTAGCGACTTCTCTTTGTGGCAAAATGGAAAACTAAATGATGTGAAAACCCCCTTGCTTCAAAACACCTAGACAGTTTGGACAGAATTGAACAGATATCCTCAAGCATACCTCAGAGCTCACAAGAAAGTAAGATAAATCCCAGGGGCCGAAATAGAAAGGGGAACTGAAAACCAGAATGGTAAATTTAGAAATAGATGCTGCAGTAGGTCGATGGGCTCAGTTACAAAGTAACTTAGGTTAACAGCCATACAGGGACAAGAGATGAGCCTTGGGCACAAGAAAGATGGGGCTTGGAATTCAGGCTCTCGCATAAAGTTAGAACCTACAAAAGACTTATCTTAGGAGAAGATAGACTAGGAAAAAATCTGCCTATTTAAATAGGGAGGTATCTCAGCTTGGGCACTGAGATGCGAAGTGGATGGGAGAAAGTCTCTCTTAGTGAATTAGAGTTTGGACCTGCCATTGTGTAAGTTGCATACACAGATTTATACTTGGGAACCTCACTTAGCCTGTGATTCTTGAATGGAGATACATACCTATATGTATCTTGAATATACATGTAATCAAATTATGTATATTCCAGGGAAGCAAAGATACTTTAACACTAGAAAAATCTATTACACAGTATATCACATTAGCAGATGAAAGGGGAAAAAATGACCACCTCATTTGATAAAGAAATGCAACAAAAGCATTTGAAAAAAATTGTCTTTAAAAAAAAGACTCTTTTAACAAATTAGGAATAGAAAAGATCTTCTATATCCCATAAAGGTTATCATCCAAAGATCTTTAATGACTGTTGCAGTAAAAATTAAAAACAGTCCCTTTATACTGATGTAACAACTTAAAGGTACCTGTCATTCTTCTGTTGAACGTTTCCTAGGGGCCTTAGACAGATGTTAAAAAAAAAAAAAAAGAAAAAGAAAAGCAGAAAAAAAGATACTAAGAACTGTAAAGGAAGTATTAGACTAGTGTAATATATTTTTAGTAACAGCAATCTAAACATCCATCAGTGGAAGAGTGGATAAGTAAATTGTGACAGTCCCCGGTATAACACCATTTCATCGTAGCCCTGAAGATGAACGAGGTAGAGTCAGCTTGGCACCATCGCCATTTCCTTCTGTAGTCACCTTTGCACTGTAGGGGGAAACCCTGGAACTGCGTTTCCCACCATCTCATTTCCATGCGGTTCTAGATTAGTCTTCTGATAAGCAGCACTGGCATGAATGCATTTGTAATGCAGTAGGAAAGAGAGAACTCTTATCTGCAGTGGTGGATGGAAGAAGTTAATTTACCAGCCCTGCTGAGCAAGCCCGTGCAATTCACTTGCTTCAGTGTAGTAGACACGTGAGGTTGTCAGCTGCCTCCTGGATTCTTAGATTCACAGAGCCTTTTGCGTGTAGTAAAATTGTCAGCTTTCTTGATCTTTGCTCCCCCAGTGGTGATGGAAACCTCTAGTTCTGTGCATTAAATCCCTTTCTGCTTGGAATACCTAGAGTTGCTCTGTGTTCCTAACCAAACTGGCTGACACGCTGAGTTGCACACAAAAGCAGGAGAATGTTTCAGCGACATTTGGTTGAGTGAAAAAAAGTGAACCACAGAATTTTACGAGAGAAATAAAAGATAGGCAAAGCAATGTTGCGTATTGTTAATGGACACATGCTCAAGCAGTAAAAGTTTAAAAACATGCAAAAGAATGGTAAAAACCAAATTCAAGGACAGTGGCTACCTCTAGAGGCAGAAAAAGGAGTGTCATTGTGAACAGTTATACAGGGGGTTTCAGTGATCGGCATATATGTGTTTGCTTTTTTTCCTAAAACTTCTCTGAAGAAAATATGAAAACTTAGAATGCTTGAACAAAGCTAGATGCTCTTTGTGTTATTCTCTGTGTTTGCGTCTGTGAGAAGAAGTACAATGAAAAGCCATTTAGTTTTTGAAAATCACAATATAGACCATTGGGCTTGATAGCCTCTAAGTCTAAACTTTCAGCCCTGAGATTCTGAGATTTAAAAAAAAATTAACTTTCAAAATAAAGTATGAGAAAACAACAAATTATGAGTTATATTTTTAGAATTTACCTATACATTTGATATGATCAGAATTTTGAAAACTAAAAGGAAGTTGTACACATGTTTGTGAAAAGTTTAATTTATATTTGAAAAAATGATTAACTGTATTTTTTACTTCACTTTTATTAATACTACTCCACATTTAATAAAAAATAGTAAGAAATATGACATTGTTGATCTTGGATAGGCCATTTAAATTTTGTTATTTGGTTTTGAATTATTGTTAAAAGAAGTTTGGAAGTGTCGTATATGAGTTGCCCTTAAGTCTTATTTTTCTGTTTTATTTTAAAAATTACTTTAGAAAAAACCTGAGGAACAGTTATTTTTGGCCTATGAACTTCTTGACAAAGCGATTGGTGGAATAAATTTGAATTGCATGATAGCTGCTTTGCCAAATGGAACATCAGTGATTGACCATTGCTATACCATGGTGAGAATGAGAAACTCTGACATTAGATTTAAATTCTACTTAACTAGGAAGAGGGCTGGCCTTGCAGGTGGGTAAGTAAAGCACGATTTGTGATATCTTCCCTCTCATAGGCCAGAAATATATTCCCCCTTTTCAGGAGAAATCACAGAGGGTGAGGAGTCTTTGAAAGTGTCATTGAAGAGAACATTGGTGAATTTTGAAAAGCAGATTTATTAGTGTGTAAGCCAGATTGCAGAGTTAAGAAGTGAGCAGAACAGAATGGCTAAGAGTAAAATGATAACCTGAGTGATAATAGGATAGAGCTATTTTTAGTATGTTTTGATAACTATATTCTTTTTAAATTTTTACTTCAATTCTACTGAAGCACACCCACTATACAGATGGAGACATCTGCAAACCAGTCACACCAAACAGTTTCATAATGGATTTGCATCTTGAACTAATTCAAGCCCAACACCGAATAGCTGTCGTGCTTCTTGACCACTTGCAAGGTAATAGTCCTCAAAGCAAATAACTTGTTCTAAATTAATTTTAAGACAAATTCAAATACAGAATCAATTTAATTGGTAAATGATGTTCTTATTGACTGGATGTTTTCCAGATAAATTTTTTTAACTTCTTAATATGAATAGATGTCTTTCATTATTTCTTTATACCTTGTATAGCAAATCAGTAAGTATCTAAAAAATTTAATTGTTTGAGTTGTAGTAAATTATTGATATTTTGTTGATTCAGTTAAGCAAATATTTATGGAGTGGCTACCAAGATCTAGGAAACATATAGCCTTGCCTCTAATTTTGAGCTTCCTAGATAAGTAAGCCAGCTCTAACAGCCGAGGTCAATAAATGCAGAAGTGGGCTCAGAGTGTTTGCTGTGGGTACACAGAAGAAGAGAAGAATCTGTAACAGAAAAGAAAGTCAGGGGTGGCTTTTGAGAAGAGGTGATTGTTGACCAGAAAGATAGAAAATATCTTTATGAAGAAGATTGAAAAGGAGACAGACATTTTGGATGGAGAAAGTAGTCCTTAGCTAGGTCGAAGCCAAAAATCATACAGTGAAGTTGAAGAATGGCTGGAATCCTCTTAACAGCTGCAGTAAAGAGCACACGTTGGGGATTGACACTGATAAGCCTAGAGAGGTGGATCACAGATCTTGAAGGGCTAAGGGGTTTATGTTTTATCCTGGAAGCTACTGAAAAACTTTGAAAGATCTCTCTGACAGTAGTGTCAGAGAACAGGTGACTTGGATCTAAGTTGTTTTTACCTCATTACTAGGTAAAGAGGTCAAAACGTTAAAAAAAAAAAAAACAACTGATACCAGTAGTAATACTAGTGTGCATAGAGGTAACAGTTACTCAAGTTTAAGACTTGAAACAATAGATCTAAAAACTCTTCAGTTTGAGGTTAAGTTTTGATAAAACCAAGTTACTCCTGGCGTGACTGTATAGTCAGTATTCATTTAACTACCACTTCCCCGTTTTAAACTACTGAGTAACTATAAAATGTAACCGAATGTTCTAGCCTAACATGACTTCTGACCTCGAACACATTCAGATGTCAGATCATTTATACAGCTAAATATATTTAATCACATGCTGGTTAATTAAGTAATTTTTTGAGTGCAAACATTTTCTGTGCAGCTTTTTAAAAATATAATTGACATATAACATTGTGTAAGTTTAAGGTGTACAGCGTATAGATTTGATACACTAATATATTGCAAAAGGATTACTGTCACAGTGTTACCTAATACCTCCATCAGGTTCCATCAGGACCATTTCTTTTTTGTGGTGAGAACATTTAAGATTTAGTCGCTTAGCAACTAACAAGTATATACTACAGTATTATTAACTATGATCCATGCTGTACATTAGATCCCCAGAACTTACTCATCTCATAAATCTTATTTTAAAGATTTACACTGTTAAAAAACATTTCTCAAAGGAAACAATTGGAGGGAAGCAAATAATTAAAATTTATCTATGTTATATAAATTAAAAAACTTTATAAAGTTTTTCTAATAGATAAATGAGGTTATTTAGGATAATAACCTTGACCATTCTTTAGTTTGAAGAGATTTGGATCAGAAATGTATTTCAAAATGTGAATGGCATTTATGTGTCAGGTTTTCTTAAAAAAAAAACAGCCCATAATTCTCACTTTGTAGCTGTATTATTTTCTTTTTGAAGAAGTAGGATCTGTTCACTTTTAAAGGTACTAAATAGTTCATTATCTAATTGTCATCCATAAGTCTTTGAAAGCCAAATGATCCTCTGAGTTTTTATCAGAGACCACTTAAAATATTGATGGTAGACTTGAGCTCAGATTTATGGAATTAGTTATTATTCCTTCTCAATATCTGGGGCTGCTTGATGTTTTTCTCTGCTTTGTTGAACTGCCACCCTAGTACAGATGATCACTTTTTTCCTCCTGTCATTCTTCATTCTTCACCCTTACAGGCTGCTGTCTGACTGATGTTGCCTAAATCCTGCTTTTGTCATTCTTGTTCAAGAACTTTACAGTGGTTACCTGTTGATGACTATGGCATTCAATATGACTCCTGTATTGGGCATTCAGAGTTTTCTTGCAGTCTCATTCTTCTTATCTCTGATGATTATAATCACGAGAGTTATCACTTAATTAGCATTTACAATACCCTAAGTACTGAGAGAATGATGCATTATTTTCTGCTTTGTGCTGCTATCTCCATGCAGATAAATTTCATTATCCTTTGCCATTACAGAAACCTTATATCCTTTAATGTGTCTATTGGCATCTTTTCATCATTCAGTCATCATCCCATGGTGACTCATGCGCATTAGCACAAATAAACCTTAATAAAAGGGGTTTATTGTAAGGTTACTATAGGTACCTCACATAATTTTAAGGACAGAAACAAAATATTGCCAGGTCTCTTGAGAACCAGACCTGGAAAATGAAGAATCAGTATAATATTCTCCATCTCACTGGATCAGCATACCTTCATCCTCTTCTTCCTCATCCTCTTACTTCTTTCCTGGACCACAGTGATGGTCAGTCCAGTTTGCACACCAGAATCTCTCACTGCCCACAATCAACTGGCAATGAGTTGTGTGTTAGGTAAAAATCTTGAGAGAGCCTCTGACTTTATCAGCCACAGGTAGAGGAGAATGAAGGTCTTCAGGTGGTACCCAGAGCTCTTGTAGGGATTATGGATGAAGCAATTTAAAAAAATTTATGAGAAGAGAAAATGAACAAAAGTTAGTTGGAACCCATTTATCAACCTTCAAAATGATTTTATTTAAGATGAAGTAGAAAATCAAATGTTTCTATACTTTGAAAATTCTTGATGTCCACAGGTATACTGGGGCAATAAAAGAAAATCTGACAGTAAAACTGCATTATAATACATTTGTTTGAATTTTTATCTATTGATGAAAAAAGATGTATGATAGAGGAAGCAGTTTCTTGTTTTTTTGTTTTTTTTACAAACAGTGCTCTTTAGTGTTTAGAAAATATTTCCTTTCCTGGACACAAACCTAATTGTAATGGCAATCTTTTTCTTCCTGTTCTTCCTCTTCTTATTCTTCTCCTTTTTCAGTTTTGCAGACTCCAACTGTTAGCAAAAACATATCTACCAGAGGTCCAGAAAAGCTGAAAAAATCTGGAAGCCCTGATTGTTTTACAGGTAATTAGAATTTGGATAAACGGTCTTTCCACATTTTTTTCCCATTTTTCAGTTTTATTAGGTCAGATTGTTACAGTTTGACTGTACATATACAGTAAATCTCATGTAAATACATATACACAATATACTGCACGTATTTTTTTTTAATTTACACATACATACTGTTCATTGTTTCTAGGAACATTTAGAGCTTTAGCTTTTTAAACTTACATAGTTATCAAAGGAATAAAGCCAACCATAAAATAAGAATTAATTCAAAAAGATACATATACCCTGCCGTTAACAGCAACACTGTTTATAATTGCCAAGATATGGAAGCATCCTAAATGCACATCAATAGATGAATGGATAAATAAGATGCAGCATATATATGTAATGGAACACAACTCACCCATAAGAAAGAAGGATATTTTGCCATTTGCAGCCCTTCATTCACTTTTTTTCCACTTCAAAAATCAGAATTGTATAACTGACATAAACATTTCCATTGCATCAAAAAGAACAAAATACCTAGAAATAAACTTAGCCAAGGAGATTACCTATACTCTGAAAACTGTAAAACATTGATGAAGAAAATTGAAGATGATACAAAGAAATAGAAAGATATCTTGTACTCTTGGATTGGAAGAATCAACATTATCAAAATGGTTGTACTACCCAAAGCAATAAACTGTCTCTCCACATTTTTTTAAAGGTAGTTTCTATGTTGCCTTTTTGGTAAAATGCTTGTTTGCTTTTACAGAGTTAAGTGTAATGAATAAAATAAGGAAGAATAAACTATCCAAAGCAATTTACTTGATGCAAAAAGCTCTTCTAACGTTTGAGAAGGATGCAGCCTGTACATCTTCACATAACTTCTTGACGGTAACGATACAGCTTTCCTTCTTTTAGTCCTAATATGCAGTCCCTGTTAAAAATGGATGGTTTGTTTCCCTTTGCAAAAAATAACGTGTTACCCTTAACATTAGATTAGAATTTCAGATTCGCCATGTCTAGTCTTCTCTTTGTGAAGTGAAACAGTTCTAAATAGGGAAACTAATCTGTATCTCCAGTCCTGAACTCTCCTGAAATGAGAGATTCTCTCTCTGCAGGGGAAGTGGAATAAAATCAGAAGGATTCAAAATGAGGTAAATTGTAGAATGGGACACAGTGCCAGTATAATGCATTCTTTACTGTGAAACTAAAATCCTTAAAGTCGGTTAGCTAAGGTACCTTCTCCCAGGTGGATAGTACTAATTTATGGACCAGTTGCCTTGTTGCTCTTGTCTCTCTCTGGGCTGGAAATTGTTCTGTCTTCTTACTGATTCATTATGTGTTGATTTTAGAGCTTAAATTCCCGAGGGGGGGGTCACATTTCAAGTTGTGGGATCTTTTTTATTTTTGCCCCATCTGTCACATAAGTTTGATTGTGTTGGCTGAATGAATGGCACATGATGAAGCAGAGAATACAAGTAGCTTGACTGATAAGGGAAAGAAAAGAGTAGGTCAGAGCTAGGGGGAGGATGCAGAGCTTAAGAAGAGTTTGACATAGAGTGGAGTGGTTAATAGAAGAGGAGAGGGGATGAGACTGAACGCACACAGAAAGCAATTCATGTTCAGTGGCACTCAGGCTGTAGAGCAGACACCTCATCCCCTGATGGAGAAGTGAAGGAGGAGCAGGCAGAGGTAGACTGAAGTATGTCAGTGTGGAGACAGAGAGCTGAGTTGATGCCTTCTTGTCTCAATCATCTGATAAAGAAGGAAGCAAGGAAATCTGCCCACAATGAAGAGTAAGGTCATATAGTCCGACTGAGAAGAGAGAAGGTGACTGGAGAGTGGAGAGAGTGATGGATGAGGGAGCTGACTGTAGGTTAAAGGACTGGCCAGCATCCTGAGGTAGCTGAAGACCATGGATTTTTAGGAGGCCCCATCTGCATGGTGGTATGATACTATCCTGGTGTGGTATTCTTAATAGCTGTGACAACAGAATATTTGTGATAATAGAGATTTATACCAGGCTAGATTTAAAAAAATGAAAGTGTAGGTTTAAAGTTCATAATGGAAAATGGGTGAAGGTTGAGTAGGGAAGGAAGTGACACCATCCAGGCTTTTAAAGACTTGGTGACTGTGAGATGTCAAGAGATTGGGCATCTCTATGAGGTCAGGGACCAGAAAACCAGAATCTGAGAGCTAAAAGGATAGGTGTTTGAAGTCAGAGAGTAGAGTATTAGAATTTAAGATTCTGATGTGTAGCACTTCCTGTTCATAAGTTCATCACTTCATACATCCAACAGATGTTTTTGAGTGCCTGTGATCCATTCAGCAAATATTTATTGCAGGTTGACTGTGTGCCTGGTATTACACTGAATACAAGGGATAAAAACAAATGAACACAAATCCTTTATTTATTCAATAAGTATTGCTGGATTGCTTTCTCTTTGTGGTCTCTGCCTTCAAGATAAATCCAGTCTATAGGAACATAGAGAGTAGGTGATTATGAGTCAGTGTCATAAGGGCTTTAATCACAAGGGTGCCAGGGGAATCCATCAAGGGAGTACCTAAACCAACAGTGGGGAATGTTTGAGGAACCATCCAGAAATGGTGACATGAAGCTGAATACTGAAAGACAGGCAGGAGTAACTAGAGAAAGACAAAGGTGGAAAGTACATTCCAGGCAGAGAGAATAACATGTGCAAAGGTCCTGAGGCTAGAAAGGTCACAGAGTGCTTATAGTCCTAGAGGTCATTTGGTGTGACAGATGCTTAAATGCAATGGCAAAGGGTCGAGGGTGGTGTCCGGAGAGGATGGCATGAGGTGAGACTAGAGAGGAAGTAGAATCTGGTTCATAAGAAGTCTAAGGACTTTGGATGGATAGATGCTATCAAAGTTCAAAGTGGGGAAGTCTGTCCTGGCAGTGTTTGGGAAGAGCCTCATTGCATTTGAATTAGAGCATTTGAATGGAGGAATTTGATGATGGTGTTAGATAATCTCAGCTGACAAAGGCAGGTGGTGTCTGATCTTTGATGAAAGACTTCTGGGTTGTATTCAGATCCATTTTCTCAGCAGATGCTTCAGTGGCCACTCCCGACTGCCTGGTGCTTGGAGGACATTGGCACTTCAGTCCTTCTATGGCAAATAAAACTTTTCTTTCTTTTAGAACTGTTTCTCTCAGGATTCATCTTATGGCCTCCCAGAGCCTGGAGAGACACAAGCCTCTGGGATTTTCCCTTTTGTTTTATTATGAGCCAATCTTGTCTCTGTAGTATCATAATATACCCAGTCCCCTGCTACATCTCTATCGTCCTACCACTGTGACTGGAAACACACCAGAGATGTGGGGAGTCTGAAGTTTTCCTGTTCTTCTTCTCATGTATCCTTTCCTTCTGTTCCTTAAGTGAAACTGTTTTAACCTAAGAAAAGTTATAATATCCTCTTAGACTCATGAGAGGCATTTAGAGGCTCTACATTTTACGAGGGACCCTTCATAAGGATTTTTGCCAGCTAGGAAATGTTGAATATTTATTTAGAAGTCCTGAAATCTTCTATAGCCACCACTGCTCCTGAGTGGCAGTTTTTTATCCTAGTGTTAAAGCTTAATGATCAGTCCTCAGGGTACTCTCATAAACAACGATGTTATGGCTCAAATAATTGCCAAACTTTCTTCCCTTAAAGAAGACAAATAAATTTCTTTCCCTTGGCAATCATTTTCTATTGGGCTATATTACAGAATGTTTTACATTATCATGATCTTGTAATAAAATTATCCCCAAATCAGTATCTGATGTGTCACCTGATACCATAAAAAAGATTTGAAAAGCCTGGGTCTTTTCAGGACTCTTAAATAATTCAAACCCTGTTTTAGTTTTTCAAAAGTTTTCCTGACCTTGTGGTGAAGGATAACCTCATCAGGTGTCTGTTTTACTCTAACTCAGTTAAAGGTGGACCGGCTTGTTGCCACGGATGAGGGACAAACCTTTGATAAGAACCAGTTAGCCTTCTAAGTGAGATGGCTGGCTTTCTTCTTGGTTATGGGGATTTGTTTTTCTCATTTTCTTGTCTTGATTATTTGACTTCTGGAAGTCCATATTGACTTTTAACACATTATACCTCTGATTTATTTTAATGGATTGTACCTAGAACCAGTCAGAGATGTCCTTGATCATCTGCTCCTGATCAAATGGAGCAACCATCATATGGCTTATGGTCATTGCTCTTGGTCCACTTCATAGTCTACCAGCCCAGCATTCAGCATCTTTGCAGAGCAGTTTCTCATTGGGAAGAGGCAGGAATACTCAATCCAAGGGCTAAGGGTTACAAGGACAGGGCTGTGTACTGTTGTTTTCTGTCCAGCATCCATTCCCTCTTCCTCAGCATCACCTTTTGAGGAATTTCTTCTTCCCCACTAGATGTAATCAGGTGGGACTTTTCAGGGGTTTTCTTCCTGCTAGCCAAGAGGAAGACTAGTGATGCAAGCTAGACCAATTAGTTGCTCCCTCCTTGGAATCTGATTCTTGAGCAGAGTGATAAAAAGAAAAAAACTAGTTGGCATTCATTCATTCCAAAGCCTGTGTCCTGATTGGACTATTTTAGTCATGTTCTGTAGAACCTTCTGCCCCTCTGGACTTGCTGTGGTCCAAGCCTGGTTTTCCTGTTGCTTCTGTTGCAAAGTATCCTAACTGATGCATCTAGTGTTCTACTGGTACTGTTTGGTGAAACTTAAATTGATAATTGACATGATTTTAGCAGTTCCAGAATCTAGTCATAGTGTGATAGTGCTTCAGCTCTAAGCAAAGGAGCATTATGGATTAGCATATTATTTTTTTTAAATAATCAACACAGAATCTAATTTTATGGTCCTAATTTGGAACCAGAACTAATGAAGAGGCCCAGGCCACCAGAAGTTCTAACTCCCGGCTGTAATATTTCCTGAATTGACATCTTGATGGCCCCTAAATACCACTCTCATTAACTATGGCAGCATTAATTGGATTACCAGGTGGACTTATTTTTCCAATTTTACAGCATTTTAGTCAAATAAATTCTGTTTGCTTTTTTGGGGGAAAAATATACGTAAGTCTTTTTTTTCCCCCAGAGATCGTCTCAGCTTTTTAAAATTGCTTCAAGCTGAAGTCTTCCTCACAAAGAGTAAAACCCTTTCTGATTCTAATCCCTCTCTTATGAGGTCATGTTTTGAACCCCAGTCTTCAAACTACTGACAGAAGATATTAGCACATTTACATTTGAAGATTTTTTCTTTTAAATATTTTGAGGTTATTGCATGAAAACTACATCTAGGTTGCCTTTCCACTCTTCTTTTTAACTTCGTTTATATTAAGACAAGATATCATAGTGGTTAGGAGTATAAGGGCCTTGGATTAGAGTTTTGGTTCTGCCACTGACTAGCTCTATGACCAAGGTCAAGTTATGTAGGTTTTATTAAGTTTTAATTTCTTCATCTGTGAAATGAGTGTTCTTGGGAAGATTCAATGAAATGACGCATATAAAATGCTCAGCATTTGGCACAGAATAAGCAGTCAGTAAATGTTAACCGTTGATATTATTATTGCTACTATTTTATCTTCTACTCTGAGCACTCTGGAATATTCTGTTTTGTCATAGAAGAATGATTTTTTGGTGCTTTAGCTATATTTTTCTCTATCAAGCTACACATTTCTTTCTTTTCTCTTAGAGCTTATAAATTATATATTTTATTCTTGGTAATATTCTTTGCCAGGATTCTTGGATATGACTTAACCTACTTTTCATCTTTTTCTGAAATGTACATAAAGTTGTTGAGAACCCTGACTATACCTTGAGAGATGTACTAGACAAGAAATAAATATGGCACTTTATCATTCCAGTCTTAGGATAGCTGTTCAGGTGTGTCTTAATCATGCTTTTGAAGACTGCATTATGTCTTTCCATAAGTGTTTTGCTGCACTGTGGATGCTAAGCTGTTTTCAGATGTATTTAATGTCAATCTGTCACCATAAGCATTGAGTAACTTATGAAAAGATGCAGGTCACACTTTCTCTAATGGAAACTATAGGCAGAAAGATTTACAAGCAGGTAATAGTACTTTAGACTTCAGTACTGTTGTTTTACAGCAGTAAAACATGTTTTGTTGGACATACTAGGCAACATGATGGACATGGGATAGATAGGCTACAGTGTCGTCTGTGTTGATAACACTTTCTCTTAAACAATTGAATAGAGCTGGTTTCATGGGAACTTTTTTATTCTTGATTTTTTGGGACTTCTTTTCTGGTGATATTTCCTCCTTCTGCTTGAGGCACCCCCTTGAAAAAAGCCCTAATCACTTTTTTTTTTAATTGAGGTATAATTTTATTGAGGTATACCTTATTGACGTGTAACATTATATTACAAGTTTCAAGTGTACGATGTCATAATTTGATATTCATATATTGCTAAATGGTCACCGTAAGTCTTATTAACTTATGTTGTTATATATTAATAACATATTAACTTATTAATATTATTAACTTATGTATTCATCATCATACAGTTACAAATTTATTTTTCTTGTAATGATAACCTTTAGCATCTACACTCTTAGCAACTTTCAAATGCATAATACAGTATTATTAACTATAGTCACCAGGCTGTATATTACATCTCCATGACTATTTTATAACTGGAAGTTTGTACCTTTTGACCCCCTTCACCCATTTTGCCCACCCTCCACCACACCTGTGGCAACCACCAAATCTGTTCTCTGCATTAATGAGCTTTGCTTTTGTTTTTTTTTTTAAGATCCACATATATGTGAGATCATATGTATATATAGTATTTTTTTTCTCTGTCTGGCTTATTTCACTTAGCATAATGCCCTCAAGGGCCATCCATGTCACAAATGGCAAGATTTCATTCTTTTTAATGGCTGAATAATATTCCATTAGCTGTCTGTCTGCCTGTCTATCTATCTGTCTTACATTTTCTTTCCCCATTCATCCAGTAGTGGGCATTTAGGCTATTACAAATGATGCTGCAATGAATATGGGGGTGTGTATATCTTTCTGAATTAGTATTCTAATCACTTTCTTATAAATGGGATTTTATTAGCAGCTTAATGATTTACCTCAACAAGTTAGGATTTTAATTTCTAACTAGCATTAGGTTTACCTTGAGTCCTTTTATATAATTTATCTGATTTACCTAAATCAAGGACTCTGTTTTAGACTTTTACTTGTTACTTTCCACTTAAAACTTTAATACTTTTATTAAATCTTTTTTAATTTGGGCCATGGGATCTGAGTTAGAGGGTCTAAAGTTAAAAATGATCAGGACCCACTCACAACATTTTAAACATGTATTAAAATGAGTTATAGTAATGATCATCCTCTTCTTTCATAATTTCATAAATCTTTCACTCAAAACACATTTATTGAGCCCAAAGAAATAAAGCACTATCCTTGCCATTAAGACAACAGTTATTATTTAGAGAGTGTGAACAGTCACATACACAGATACCATATCATTTAATACCTGCTAAAGTAAAGATTGTATGAAATGAAGGGAATGAGTTCCTAAATCCATGGGACTTATCTTGGAAGAACTTAGAGGAGGCAATGTTTGAGTGGGTCTTGAAGCACAGAAGAGAATCCTTTAAGAAGAGAAAACTGTGTAGGCAAAAACTTAAGAGTTACGAAGAAGCCTAGCACTATCAGGAAGTGAGTGGCAGTTTTGTTTTATGGAGGATTGGTTGGATAGGGAGAAAAAAGAGTAAAGAGGGAGCTAAGGCTGGAAAGAACAGTTATCAGAATAAAAAGGGCCCTGGGGGAGTTTGCACTATAACAAGTGTTGGAGGAGCCGTTGAAGGACCATCAGATTGGAATGGAACAGACTGGAGACCGAGAGAAAGGTGGGAGAATGGTTTACTCATCCAAATCGGTGGTTCCCAGCCCTTGCTGTACTTCAGAGTTATCCTTGGCATTTGTTAATGATACAGGTGTTCAGGCTCCACATCTGGAGATTTGTATTAAGTAGGTCTGGAGTGGGGACAGAGCACCTTAAGTTTTAAATAAATTCTATAGATGATACTGATCAACAACCAGGTTTGAGAAATGTCTGTGTGATAACCCAGGGCAGAGAGCAGGAAGTTTATTTTAATCTCAGTTGGATTCATGGATATGCAGAGAGAAGCTGCTAGAGTCAAGTCAGAAGATGCTAGTGTCCAACTGGTTCACTAGAGCAGGAACTACTGAGGCAAATTTTGGGAATAAATGTGGTAAGCCCAGGGCAGTTGGCGAGTAAAATTGAGATGGGGTCAAAGGCAGTCTGCATTAATATCAGGGCCAATGAGCCAGTGCTGCTGGTGTATTTTACAGGCTCTGAACATAATCCAGAGGAGGGAAACCTCCAAATTTTCAAGATGTTGATCCCCTTCCCTTGTGTTGCCTAATTTTTCCTCAGGCTGATTTTACCTGTTGTGCCACCTGAAATAGTTTGGTATCCACAGCCTGTGATGCGAGTGAAGGCAGTTAACATTTAATGGTCAAAATATAATAGCTTTTATCTCTCTTCTGTGCAAGTAGGAATTTCTTCCCTCCAAATTTTTCCAGTGTTATCCAGGGACTCCACTTAACTTTTGCAGCTCCAGCTTCTCCCTCATCAAACTTCCATGTGTGGTTGTCTGTCAAGGGACCCCTGCCCTGTGGGCTCATCTGTCCTCAGGGAGCCAAAGCTGCTCTGTCATCTGAGGTAGAGGGGAAGGTGAATGAGCCTCTGCCCAGCCCTGTGCTGGCGGTGTGCTCTGGGCTGACCTGGCAAAGCTCATGCCTGCGTTCTCTCAGTGTCTTTTATGACATGACTTCTTTAACATCTGGGTCTTACCCTTTTCCCCATCATTTTCTCCAGTTTTCCCTCAGTTTGGTTGAATGAGTGAAAACATGGAGATGATGGAGGATGACAGATGCCATCCTGACTCCTTGATTGACTCATTCATTCAATGATTTCAAAGTTACACCAAGCACCATGTGTATTATTAGCCTTTGGGTCCGAACACCTAAGGCCTTTGGCATGTAGGCTGTAGAAACATGGTTGCCATATAATACATCCCTTCTCACTTGAAAAAACGATTGTACCATGCAGATGGTTAAGATTCTTGAACTGCAAATGGGAGAAAAAATTTCCAAGGTCTCCTGACACAGAACAAGTGAAATTAAAAACCATTTATTATTACAGATAAATGATAAATTTTAATCCCTACTAATCACTTTAGACCTTAATATTGACCATTTCCAATGAAAAATAAAAATGAGAAGTTAATTCTGATTTAAATTTTGGCCAAGCTTCATTATATTAGGAAAAAATGTATATTACTATAGTTTTATAATCTATACTCCCACAGGGAACTGTTCTACTCACTAAGCTTTAAATATCACTTTGGTACATGACTGTCAGATCCTATCCCCAGTCCTGTCCTTTCTTTTGAGCTTGAGTCTAGATTTCCAAATGGAAATTTTAAACTCAGTATGTTCTATGTAGGAGAAATAGCACAGGGTTTTGTATTAGAGTGAAATGCATTTGAAATTTGGAAAACAGACATTTTGTCTTCTCATTTCTTTTCTTGTATTTATTAAATTGGCTAGAACTTCCAGAGTAAAAAGGGCTAGTGGCATTCTGTATCCTTCTGGATTTTATTGATAATTCTTTTAGTGCTTCACTATTAACCATGATTTTAGCTACTGGCTAAAATTAGTATTTTTTTTTCTCATGCTAAAGAAAGAACTTTCCTTAGTTTATTGAAGCTTGCTTTATTGAGGTATAATTGATAATTACAATTATAATGAGCAATGTGATGATTTTATACACACACACACACACACACACACATCGTGAAGTAATTACCACAATCAGGTTAATTAACACATTTTTCACCACACCTGTGTGTGTGTGAATTGTTAAGATCTACTCTCTTGGCAAATTTCAAGTATGTAAGACAGTATTATTAACTTTAGTCACCATGCTGTACATTAGATCTTTAGAACTTACTTATCTTATAACTGAAAATTTGTACCCTTTGACCAACATCTCCCCATTTCCCCTACTCCCTCAGCCTGTGGCAAATACCATTCTCCTCTCTGTTTCTATGAGTTTGAGTCTTTTTTTAGATTTTTCATGTAAATGATATCAAGTAGTATTTCTCTTTCTGCCTGGCTCATTTCACTTAGCATAATGTCCTAAAGGTCATCTGTCTTACCTCAAGTGGTAGGATTTCCTTCAGTAATATTCCATTACACACACGCGCGCGCACGCACACACACACGCACATACACATACACACCCACACACCCCCACATACCCACATTTTCTTTATCCGTTCATCCTGTTGATGAACACTTAGGTTATTTCCATATCTTGGCTATTGTGAATAATCCTGCAATGAACGTAGGAGTGCAGTTATCATTTTGAGATAATGAATTTCTTTCCTTTGGGTAAATACCCAGAAGTGGGATTGCTGGATCATATGGTAGTTCTAATTTTAACTTTTTGAGGAACTTCTTTACTGTTTTCCATATTGGCTGTAGCAGTTTACATTCTCACCAACAGTGAACAAGTGTAAATGAGATTGTTAATGTCTTTTTTGGATAGTTTGTTGTTACTCTCAAAAATACAACTGATTTCTGTATGTTGATTTTGGATCCTGCAACTTTATTGAATTCGTTTATCAGTTCTGACAGTTTTGTGTGTGTGTGTGTGTGTGAATTCTTTACGGTTTTCTACCTATAATAAGATCATTTCATCTGCAGAGACAATTTTACTTCTTTTCTGATTTAGATTCCTTTTATTTCTTTTTCTTTTCTGATTGCTCTGGCTAAGATGTCCAGTACCATGCTGAATAGAAGTGGTGAATGTGGGCACCCTAGACTTGTTCCTAATCTTAGAGAGATTGCTTTCAGCCTTTTACCATTGAGTATAATGTTAGCTGAGTTTGTCATATGTGGCTTTTAGTGTGTTGAATCATGTTCCTTCTATATCCAACTTGTTGAGACGTTTTTATCATGAAAGATTGTTGAATTTATCAAATTCTTTTTCTGCATCTACTGAAATAATCATATTATTTTAATCCTTTATTTTGTTAATATGGTGTTTCACATTTATTGATTTTTATCATATTTATGTTGACCAATGTTTATATCCCAGGAATAAATCCAACTTGATCGTGGTGTATGAGCTTTTCAATGTACTGTCGAATTTAGTTTCTAATATTTTGTTGAGGATTTTTGCATCTATGTTCATCAGTAATACTGGTCAGTAGTTTTCGTTTCTGGTAGTTTCCTTGTTGGGTTTTGGTATCAAAACTGACCTTCAACTTTTTGGAAGAGTTTGAGGATTGGTATTAATTCTTCTTTAAATTTCTGGCAGAATTCACCAATGAAACAATCTGGCCCTAGATTTTATTTTATTGGGAGGTTTTTGATTACTGATTCATTTCCTTACTTGTTATTGGGCTGTTCGTATTTTCTACTTCTTTGATTCACTATTGGTAAGCTGCATATTTCTAGGAATTTAAACTTTTCTTCTAGGTTATCCAATTTGTTGGCATATAATTGTTCACAGCAGCCTCTTATGATCCTTTATATTTCTATAGTATCAGTTGTCTCCTCTTTTATTTCTGATTTTATTTTTATGAGCCTTCTCTATTTTTTCATTAGTCTGGCTAGAAGTTTGTCCATTTTGTTTACCTTTTCAAAAAAACAGCATTTATTTTAGTTGATCTTTTCTGTTGTCTTTATGGTCTTTATTTTATTTATTTCCCTTCTGATCTTTGTTATTCCTTCTACTAACTTGGGGGTTTAGTTTTTCTGTTTTTTTCTAGTTCCTTGAGGTATAAAGTTAGATTGTCTATTTGAGATCTTTCTTTTTTCTTAATGTGGGCATTTTTACTATAAACTTCCCTTTTAGAACTACTTTTGCTGCATCTGATAGGTTTTGGTATGTTGTGTTTTCATTTTCATTTGTCTTAACATATTTTTTGATTTTCCTTTCGATTTCTTTTTTAAAAAATTAATAATGAATTAAAAACTGTTCAGATTTTTTTTGGCCATTGAGCCTGTAATCATAGTTTTTCTTATTTGATTTATGGATTATATTCTTAGACTTCCTAGTATTAAATTATCCTTTTATTCCTGAGAGAATGTAATTATGCTATATTATTCCTTTAATATATTGTTAGATCAGTGTGTTTAGTATTTTATTTAGGATGTTTGCATTTATATTTGTAATAAGATTGCTCTGTGTTTTTAAGTGCAGTCATTTTTTTCAGGTTTTGTTACGAAAGTTGTAATAATTTTATAATATTATTTGAGAAACTGTCTTTCTCTGTAGTTAGAAATGTAAAAAATGGCATAGGAATTATCAGTGCCTTGAGATTTAAAATTTAAAAAAAAATAAAATCAGTTGGGATTGACACTTTGGTGGGAAATATTTTTTTGGATATCTCTCCCAGTTAATGTCATCCTTATTCCTGTGTTCAAGTTTTTCTGCTTCTTCAGTTGATTTTTGTATTTTCATCTCTAATGACCAGTAATGTTGTGCATCTTTTCGTGTTCTCATTGCCCATTTGTGTATATTCTTTGGAGAAATGTCTGTTCAAACTCTTTGTTCATTTTTTAATGGGATTATTTGTCTTTTTATTACTGACTCATAGCAGTTCTCTATATATTCTGAATACAAGTCCTTTACTAGATATATGATTTGCAAATATTTGTCCTATTCTGTCACTTATCTTAACTTTTTTAATGGTATCATCTGAAGTTTTAAGTTTTGATGAATTATAATTTACCTGCTTGTTCTTTTGTTGGTATGCTTTGGGTGTCATGTCTGAGAAACCATTGTTTAACCCAAAGTTGTGAAGATTTACTCGTATGTTTTCTTGTAAGAATTTTATAATTTTAGCTCTTACATTTGGGTCTATAATTCATTTTGAGTTATATATTTGCATATAACGCACATTGTATTTGTGTGTAATGTGATGTTTGGGTCCTACTTTTTTCTTTTGCGTGTGGATGTCTAATTACCCCAGCACATTTGTTGGAAAGGCTATTCCATTTTCCATCATTCAGTTTTAGTCTTTTAGTGAGTTTTTACTTTGGTGCTCAATCAGAGTCTTTGAGAGTTTAACTTATTTACATGTCTTATTGCTGATACTTAGCCTCACTTTTTTGAAGCATTATTTAGATTTTCTGATTTGTATTTTTTTGTTGTTTTATGTGTTATCACTAAATGCGTGACCTTTTAAAAAGGTGATTGACTTTCCTTTAGGTTTATAGAATAAATATTTTTGCCTATTTTATTTCTTTTTGCTAATGATAAGAAACCATCAATAATATTAATTTCATAAACCACAAATACCAATAGTCATTACTTGAGAGTCACATTTCAAGTTGCATTAAGTGTAGGTGTACAGTTCATAACTATAAATGCAGATAATTGTTTTACAAAAATTTTAAGAATGAAATATGGTAGATATTCAGAGGATTTGATTTGAAAATGAAATGCCTTATGTATGATAATAATGATTATTATACATATAAATATAATGTCATTGCCTTATTTAATATCTATTTTTTACTTCTGGAAAATCTTTCAGTGCTTGAAACATGTATACCACTGAGGCTCAAAAAAATACATATATCAAGATATTGTTGTTTAATACCACCAGAATTCTCCAAATAAAATGAAGTTCAAGCTCTTGAAATGTATTTTTCTATTGTCACACATTTTCATAGGAAGCATTTTCTTTAATTGAGAAGATCGAAGCTGAACAAAGTATGCTGTATTCATATCAGAAATATGTGGCAAGTGCCAAAAGAAAGAAAAGCAGAATCCCTCCTCCACCCATCCTGCTATCCCGAACTTACTGTTCTGTGGCGTTAAAACCTGCTCCATTTGTTTCTGATGTTAAGGTACGTTGTCCTTTATGATCTTTACCTCAAGCAAAGCAACATAAGTACCTTTCTGACTGTAACGATTTATACTTTTATTGCTTCTGGGACTCGAATAATCTTATTTAACACTGAACACTGGAATTAGTAATGTAATGTCTTAACTATGCTTAGTCCCTTCATGACCCTTTTCCCTTGATGCTTACCCTTTCGGCTCCATATAGCTTGGCTCTACCCAAATATACAGTGAGGAGAAATAATAGAGAAGCATTTTTCTCTGTATCTTTGTCACCGTGGCATAGTCATCTGCTGATGTCCTAGTGTGCTCAAGATTGAGAAGGACTCATTGAAATGGAATCAGACATTGAAGAGGATAGAAGTTAATCTCAGAGGCAGTGATGAAGAGAAGAAAATTTGGGAGTGGGAATTTAGAGGTTCTTCTCAGAGTTCTTCCAAGTAAATGAGAATTATTTTAATGCAAGCAAAAGAGGATTCCAATCACATTATAAATCATAACTCTTTGTGTGTTTATTGAAGCTCTTTCTCCCATCCCCAGTGCCTGGGAACTTAAGCCTAAACGTGACTGTAACTTGAGATTTCGTTTCCTTGCAAGCATTTGGTTCCACCTAATTTGTGCTTTAAATATTACATTTTCCTCTTTTGGATGATGAACAACATACTCTTTGATGTAGTATAAAAAGCAGAGTTGTGTGTTTGATTCTCCTTAGGGTGTTCTGCTTGAACTTACATTAACTTGATATAGTGGAAAGGGCATGGGCTTTGAAGTCAGACAAATACAGGTTTAAAATTTTAGCTTACTTACCAGCAAGCAGTACAACCTTAGGAAGTGTAAATAGACTTTCTGAAGGCTTTTTGTTTGTTTCTGTTTTTATCTTTTCATTTGTAAAATGTTTCTACTGTGAAAATTAAATGAGTTATTATATACTATTTTTGGCATATTAACTGATGTCCCTCCATCTCTTATATTAAACATATGTAAAGTTTGCTAAAATCAGTTAATGAGGTTATACACTGTGATTATATTATCTGATCTTTTTGTTTCATAAATTCTGTCCAGTGAGCATTATTGAGTGTCTATTATCTGTCAAGCTCTATGTGAGGTAAAGTATAAAATTACTATAATTGCTTCTCATCAGTGAAAGTAATACCACCTTCATAATGCCTTATAATTGGGGGAATACACGTAACATTCACCTTACACCTAGGTGTGCTGTAGTAAATAATTATTGCAATCGCTAGCAGTTTAAAAATTCAGGATTTTGGGAATCTGTTTAAGAATAAGGATTCACTGATTTTGGAAATTCAGTACAGAATTAAGACTGGATGAGTTACCAAGAGTTTGTGTTTGTTTTTATTTGAATGTTTTGATTTATTTAAGAGATCTTATTTTTTATGTATCTCAAATAAGTGACTACTTTATTTCATAATGCTTAGGAATAGGAAGATATAAGAGTACCATGCTTGACCTGTAGTTGTAGGACTTGTCACTTAGCACGTCATGTGAAGTTTATGTATATTATACATTGATAGAATTGTGTGCTCCTGGAAATTTTACCTTCTGTTACCTACTCATTAGCACTAGATGGTGCTATGGGCTTAAATAAGTTTTCTAGTTTGAGACTTCAGCCATCTTTCGTTTTATCAAAATCTCTTGTTACGGCATTCTTTGCATTATTGTCTGTTTTAATAGTTGAAAATGCTAATGTTATTTATAAACTTTTACTTCAAAAGTTAGTGGTGATTTGCTCATGGTGTCCTGATTCTGTGTACACTGTAAGGACCCATTGCTTCTGAGAGTTATGCAAACTAAGATGTTTTCATCAGCAGAACAAAATAGAAACAAAAAGTCTGCTTGTAAACTTTTAGAGAGTTTACCCTTCAAATTCTGGTTTATATGTAGAGCTTAATTTAGCACAATAGTGATCTAAGTCATAAAACACCATCTTTCTGCCCTTTTTTTCTCTATGAAAAATGATACTCTTTTTGCATGAGAAGTCAAGAAAAGTTAGTTTCTAAATTTTTTCTGTGATTCAGGTGAGTTTTCTCTCCTAGCCTCCACCTTCCAAGTTCCTTCAGTGTTCTCTCTGTCCTTTGTCTAGTGCTCTTCAGTCACCTGAGATGTTTTCTTTGGAAACACAAAAGTTTGGCTGTTTGCACCAGAAATTCTTATTCATTGAGGGTTAGGCAGGCTTAGGTATGTGTAATTTAAAAAAAAAAAAAAGGGTTGACTCTGTACAAACCATATTTGAAAAAAGTGATTCGGCCGCATAGAGTTGAGAACTACTTGCGCAGACGAGACATGACTAGGATTTTTCTGTTGACCCAGAGGAAGAAATAGCAGGCGAAGCTGTAGGAGGCAGCTGCATCTTACAGACAATTACATTTCCTTTTTCCTGAGCTTCTCTTGTAGCTTAGGCGTTGAGATGTGAGGTGGAGCCTCTGGGGAAGAGGGATGCCGTGACAACCCCTCCATCACTAACCCCTGGACAGGGTGCCCTCTAGTAATGCTGTTCCCTAGGTGCCAACTTGCTCCCTTTTCCCCTCCAGTGAGAATGTTCATTATGATGAGGGATCTCCATTATTTTGACATCGTGGCAAAAAGTCTAACTATTTAATCAAGTTTATGTTTGATTGTTTCTGTGTAATTTACGTTTTGCTTTTGGTTTTTGTCTGTATTTAAGAATAATCAAAGGAATGTATCATATTTCAGGAAATTTATAGATGAGAGGAGAAAAATTACCCATAATTTTACAAGACATTTTATCATCCGATGTCTACTACTGTTCTTTTTAAGGAGCATTTTCTTCCAGGCTTTTTCATATGTATTTTTAGATTTTATTTAAAATATCGTATTTTAGTATCTTGCTTCTTTTTCCAGTTGCTTTTTTGTCATATATTATTAAATATGAAAGTCATTTCAGTGTTGATCTTTTTTTCCACTGAGATTAAGTCATCTTTGGAGTCACTCTGTCACTGTGTGATTTTGGGCAAGTTGTTGGACATCTCTGTGCCTGCATATTTTGTAAAGCAAAATGGCAACAGTAATCCCATCTCATAGGGATGTTGCAGATATTGGAAAGTATATATAAATTTCCTGATAATACTTAACACATAGAAACTACTTTGTTAATGGTAGTTAAATATAATTAACAATGAATAATATTTTAGTCATGGTAGTCCTAGGTAAACTACATTTTGCCTTCTTAAAAAGATTAAAGCTAAGTATTTTTGTAAACTTAGGTTTCATGTTTTAAAACTTGAATAGTTACATTTTTATTTAGAAAAGTATTCCCTTTGCCACATCAGGGTAAAAGTAACTGAATGCCTTGTTAAACAGACCACAGATGACGGGCTTCTCCCTCTTCTCGGCAGGTCTCCTGGTACTGCATTTTGGGTTGCAAAGCAGAAGGAAGCTATGGAAAAGTAAGACTAAACAATAATCATCTCCCAAACTCAGGAGAAGCGGTATGTCAAATTAAAACAACTCTGCATATCAGGAAATCTTACTAAAAGTCTCATTAATGATAACTGAGTTTTTTTTTCCTTTATGAAGTCATTATTGTAGTGAATTTCTCTAATTTCAACTCAAGTCATAACTAAAACTCAACAGTAATTGAAAAAGGTTTTTTCTTAATGTATAAGCTTCACTTACTATATTTTTAGAGTTGTATTACTTTAATTTTCCATATATGACTTGAAATATGTTTCTGTTAATAGATACCAGCTGACGGTAAAAGCATTTTTGAAGTAAAAGGTTTAGAAACCAATGAAAAATATGTCTTTGCAATTGCTGCTTATTCTTCTAATGGGAAGCTTGTCGGTGATGCTGTTGGGGAATCAACTAAACCAATTCTGATTTACCCACCTCTTTCTGCTGTTACTGCCCGGATGTTGTTGACACAGGTAGAAGAGATTTCTTCTAATTTTTTCCTTCTTTTATCTGTTAAGCAGTTGCTAAGTAACTTCTGATGAAAAAACAATCCCAGCAGATACTCTAAATCTCCTTTAATACATATTTTCCATGATAACAATTTAGTCTCATAGAATACAAACCATTCCTTCCCTTATGAGTGAGTTTGCTTTTTACAAAAACGTCCCCCCACCCCTTGATTTTAAATGTAACATATACTGATTTTAGAAATTTTGGAAAATACTGAAATGCACAAAGAAGGAAATAGATGTTTTCTGTTATCCTGTCATCAGAGTAGCAGTTCTTAACATGAGGCAGTTTGGCCCCCAGGGGACATATGTCAATGTCTGTAGACTTTTTGGTGGTCACAATCTAGAGGGATGCTACTGGTATCTAGTAGGAAGGGACCATGGATGCTGATAAGCACCTCAAAATGTAAAGGACAGCCTCCCCGCCACCAAAGTATTATCCAGTCCAAAATGTCAGTATTACCAAGGCTGAGAAATCCTGATCCAGGGGTATCCTTTCATTTGTGTGTGTGTGTGTATACACATACATATATAGGTACACACTCAATATGTATGTACACATATATATACGTAAGTGTGCAAATTGATGTATAATACATAATTTCAGTCATAATGTACGTATTATTTTACATCTGATACTGTCATTTACTATATAATTGACATTCTTTTCATTCCATTAAGTATTTTGTCAAAACAATTTTTTTAATCTTTAAATATCCACGTTTCTTTTTTTTAAAAACAAAGTTTATTCTAGGAAGAACAACTCGTTGAGAGATAAAACCAGTTTAAAATTTACATATATGTAGTGTTCATTGTTTCTAACAACAGTTTAGAGCTTCAGCTTTTTAAACTTACATAATTATCAAAGGAATAAAGCCAACCACAAAATAGGAATCAACAGAATGCAATAATCCAGTCATAAAGGATAGTCAGATGTGCTTACACATATTCAAGAAGTTAATTATCTAAGTTATAAATAGTAAGTAGTTCATTTGTATCCTTTTTTTTAAGATTCCTCATGTAAGTGATATATGACATTTTTCTTTCTCTTTTTGGCTTACTTCACTTGAATGACGATCTCCAGTAAAGAACTGACATTCTTTTCATTCCATTAAGCATTCTGTCAAAACATAATTTTTAGTGGCTGCATGGTATTGCATCTTAAAAACATATCATAGTTTATTTAGTAATTCTTCATTGTTGGATATTTATTTCTTTATTGAAGTATAGTCGATTTACAGTGTTCTGTTAATTTTTGGTGTATATTGTTGGATATTTAGATACCTTCCAGTATTTTTCTATTATAAGCAAAGCTGTGATGTCCATTCTTGTATATAAATCTTTAAAAAAAATTTTAAATTGAAACATAGTTGATTTACAACATTGTGTTAGTTCCAAGTCTACAGCAGTGTTTCAGTTATATATATATATACACAGTTTCAGTTATATATATATACACACAGATTATTTTCCATTATAGGTTATTATAAGATACTGAATATAGTTCACTGTGCTATACAGTAAATCCTTATTGTTTACTTATTTTATGTATATTAGTTTGTATCTGTTAATTTCATACTCCTAATTTATCCCTCTCCCCCTCCCTTTCCCCTATGGTAACCATAAGTTTGTTTTCTGTGTCTGTGGGTCTGTTTCTGTTTTGGATTCATATTATTTTTTACATTCCACATCTATTACTTTTTACGTTCCACATCTAAGTGATATATAACATTTGTCTTTCTCTGTTTGACTTACTTCACTTAGTATGATATTCTCTAGGTCCATCCATATTGCTGCAGATGGCAATATTTCATTTTTTTAAATGGCTGAGTAATATTCTATTATTATCTATACCATATCTTCTTAAACCACTCATCTTTTGATGGAGACTTGAGTTGTTTCCATGTCTTGGCTATTGTAAATAGTGCTGCTGTGAACATTGGGGTGCATGTATCTTTTTGATTTATAGTTTTCATCTTTTCTGGATATATACCCAGGAGTGGGATTGCTGGATTATATGGTAGTTCTATTTTTAGTTTTTTAAGGAACCGTCATACTGTATCCCCATAATGGCTGCACCAGTTTACAATCCCATCAACAGCGTAGGAGGGTTCCCTTTTCTCCACATTCTCCTCTTCAGCATTTTATTATTTGTAGACTTTTTAATGACAGCCATTCTGACTGGTGTGAGGTGATACCTCATTATAGTTTGATTTGCATTTCTCTAATAATCAGTGTTGTTGAGCATCTTCACCTGCATCCATGAGTATTTTCTTAGGTTCAATTTATAGAAGTGAAGTTTCTGGGTTCATAGAGACACACTTGAGTTTAAATTTCAGCTGCTCACACTAGCTGTGTGATATTGGGCAAGTAACCATCTATGAAGTGGAATAATGATAGTAGTTACCTCTCGGAACTGTTCTGAATAGTAAGTGGAATTATGCATGTCAAATGTTTAACCATAGCACTTATCACACAGTAGGTACTTAACAAATGTTATTGTTATTCTTAGTTATGGATATATTCATGAATTAACATTTTCACTGAAATGATTGCCTGACTTAAAACATGTGACCGGTAAATAGGCTACTAGAAAAAAATGACTCATTGACCTCTAAGTCTCAAGCATCTAATTTTAAACCTATTGCTGGCTGTAGAGCTGATGGCTGTTCTAAATTATTTCACATTTCTCTTGTGCTATTTTTTTCCTCTTAAAAGCTGATTACTATTATAAGCTAAGATCTTAGTGACATTTTATATTATCATATTTTTCAAAGAAAATTAAATTGAGAGAATTGCTAGGATTTGTCTAGCATTGGTTTAGCATGTCATATTGGCTCATGGTTTTCTGATGTTTTGATTTCTTTGGAATCTAATATATTTCCTAATTTGCAGTGGTGGAGTTATTTCAAAGTGAGGGACCAAATATTTCATCAAGGCCTAATTTTTCTCCAGGGAGTGGTTTGACTTTTGGGCTTCATTTGGCAGAAGTTTCATTGAAAGTTAATAAAATGAAGTCCAAGCTATACTGCTAGGATAATGAGAAGTGTCATAAAGTAATAACCTGTGTTTCTTTATGATACTATATCTGCAGTCCTGTAGTTCATTTATGACAGTTTATGAGCATTCTCTCTCATAATGTTAAGTGGCTAAAGCCGAATTTTCTCACAAAGTTTTCTCCTTCATTTAAGACTTAAGTTTAAGCTTTTAAGTTCTAGTAGGAAAATGTACCTTTCTTTTGGAATTGCAATGAAAAACTGCAGTTTTTCATGAGAGTGGCCACTTTTTAGTTTTAGGATATTCTGTTCTTTAAAGAATATTATCATGAATATTTTATAGTAAAATGTAGAGTTATTTCACTAAATTCCTATGATTAACTTGGCTTCAGATTTTAGGTTCTACTTTTACTAAGCATTATTCTATAGGTAATAATAAAGTCAGGTGAATCTTTACTAGGTTTTCCCTTAATGTAGAATTCTATTAATTTAGGCTATCTGGAAAAAATTTTGAGGAACCTTTATGAAATATATATTTTTCTGCAGATACTTTCCAATTCCCCCTCTTTATAGCCTCATCTGTTTTTATTATTCAGTTGGGAGTGGCTAGATAATGTGATATAAAATATAGAAAATTGGAAATCTGTGAGCGGGATTTTTATTAGGCAAATTACTTGGTCTCAATTTCCCTATCTGTAAAGTGGATATAAGATCAAATGCGGCATATGGCTGGATTACTGAACCACTAAATCAAACCACCGGTGGGAACAGTGGCTTCTTGAAATAGGGAAACGAGGAATGTCATTTACTAAAAAAACTACTACATGATAAAATTCATTATTCCATTGATTACAGTAACTCTATGAGGTGACATTCCTTTCATTTTATAGTTGAGGAAACTGAGATTAATTTAACTCTTCCTCTGCCAAACCTGCTTTATTCCAGAAAGGATATCTTAGGGATGTTAAGTGATTTTCCCAAGGTTACTCTAGTGGTAGATGGTAAACCTGACACTTGATCCAACTCATGCCTTTCTGCCACTCTGTCCATGTTCCAAGGACATCATGTGTTCGCCATCTAACACGTGCCAAGTTCTTCTAGAGCCCACGTCTCTCCCATCTGTTCTCGACTTGGGTGGGTGTTGTTCCACAGGTCTTAATGACCAGTATTGGCCACAGAGTTTGATGCTGGGTCAGGAATGCTTTGTCAGTAATCATGGTGGTGGCAGGAGAAAAGAAAATGAAATGTATACATTTTTTTGCACTTCATTTATGAATTCATAGAACTCTTTTATTAATAGAGGTTGCCTTTTGTCTATGACCATTAAAATAAAAAAGAAACATAGCTACCGGGTAAATGTGATCATCTCTAATTCTAAAGCTCTTTAAGAAGTTTCGGCCCTTCTTTTTCCTCTTATCCTCTAACTGGACATCACCACTGTCTCTGCTCATCTATTTATTGATGAATTATTTATTCAGTGTCTGTTTTGTGCCAGATTTCTGTATCAGACAGTTGTCTCTTCTTCCTTTGAACTGTCTTTTTATCCATCTCATCACCACAACCAAATTAGATAATTTTGACTTACGGTTTCAGTTAAAACCCTGATTGTAAGTAAGCCTGGCTTGGGGGAGTGCAGCTGGGCTCTGGGAAGCTGCAGAGTCTGGGCAGCTCTGAGTCTCAGACCTCTGGCTCTCTCTACACATCTGCTTTCTTCTTCTCTCTGTAAAGATGGACCTTCCTTACTTTTCCATCTCTGGAGGAGAAATGGCAGCACCTGCATTTTTATATATCCCTCAACTTCAGCTCTATACGGAGACTGGGTAGCTATGTCCTAATCTTGATTCCACATTCCTTTGAGAGACTCTTGATTGGCTCACCCAATGTAAAAGAGTCTGATCTCATTTTTAATGTTTGGTTACTGATGTTTTTAAAGCTCACTCTGCTTTTTGCCTTTGGTCCTACATCCAGGGTAGGCCAATAGGGGGGTCTGTGAGTTCATCTTCTCCTTTGGTGCCAGCAGGAAATTTAAACATTCCAGCTGGCAGGAACTTTCCTCAGTCCTACCACCCAGCCACTAATCAAGGTCCAACCCATTCCTTCTGCTCTGCCCAAGCCAGCCCAGATCTGCCCATGCTGGCCCAGCTCTCCCTGGGAGTCCCTTGTGCAAATAATAAACTTTCTCTCAAATTCTCCTGGTGAATGTAGTGTCATTAGCCTCAACATCAGGACCAAACTTTATGTGAGGAGTCCATCTTCTTTTCAGCGGGTGCTATAAAACAGCCAGCTTGGGTCAGTTACTCACCCTGGGCCAGCCTGTCATGTTATTGTATTGTACAACTGCTGGGGGTCCCTATAAGTAGAGAGAAATTATCAGGAAAAAAGGATTTTTAGATACTCAGAAATTCATTTAACACGTTGTTGAGTATTTACTCTTTGCCAGGCATTGCTCTAGGCTGGTGATTCTAGCCTGCATCAGAATGATCTGGAGTGCTGGGTAAACAGATTACTGGGCCCCACTGCAAGAGTTTATGATTCACTAAGTCCGGGGTAGGGCCTGAGAATTTTGCATTTATAACGAGTTCCTAGGTGATACAGATGTTGATGGTCCAGGACCATACTTTTGAGAACCACTTTTCTAAGCAAAGTGGACAAAAAGCCACGGTGGGAGGTAGGTAATAAACAATGAACACAGTAAGTAAATGAATTATCTAGTATGTTAGAAAGTAAGTTCTGTGGAAAGAAAATATGGAGTATGGTCAGGGGAATTGGAATGTGAAGTGGGGGAAAGGAAGGTAGATGATGGTATTAGGTAAGGTGATCAGAGAAGTCATTATCTGGAAGATGAGATCTGAGCAGAGACTTCAAGGAGGTGAAGGAGTAGCTCTCTAGAGGAAGAGCATTCCACAGAAGGAACAACAACAACAAAAGCCTGGTATTTTTGATAAACAGCAAGGAGGCCAGCATGACTGGAGCAGAGGGCCTGGTGGAGAGTAAAAGGATTGGTCAGAGGTAAAGGTGAGTGAGTGGGTGGGAGAGTAGGTCACAAAAAGACTTCTAGGCCATAGTAAGAAGTTTGGCTTTCATCTTGAGTGAAGTGGGAAACCACCGGAGAGGGTTTGAAGTATAGAATGACATCATGTGACTTCTATTTCAAAGGCTCACCCTAGCTGCTATGTTGTGAATAGACCATAAGGGAGTGGGTAAGAGTGGAAGCAGAGGGAACTATCTATTGCCATGACCTGATGAGAGATGGAATGGCTTGGCCAGTGTGATGGTAGTTGATGTGGTGAGAAGTGTCTTGATACTGGGTGTATTTTGAAGGAAGAGTTGGCAAGAGTTCCTGATAGAAACAATGGACAGAGGAAAATAGAAGATATCTCTAAGGTATTTGGCTGACCAACTGGAAGGACAGACTTGACATCAACTGAGTTGGAGAAGGCTGTTGGTGTAGATTTGGGGCAGGGGGAGATCAGAAATGCAGTTTTGGGCATGTTAAGGTAAGATGTTTATTAGATATTCAGAGAGAATTGTTGAGCAGTTAGATGTGTGAATCTGGAGTTTCAGAGACAGGTCTGGGCAAGAGATTTGAGAGTAGTCATGGGACGACTAAAGCCATGGGGCTGAATGGTAGCACCAAGGAAGGGAGTGCAGTCAGAAGAGAGGAGAGGTCTAAAGACTGAGCTGGGGGCCAAGCCAGTGTAAAGAGATTGGGGAAAAGAGGAGGGGCTGACCAAGGAGGCTGAAAAGGAATGTAGAAGCCAAGTGGAGGTCATGTATCAAGGAGGAGGTCTCTTCTGTCCTTGTTTCATCAGTCTTTTAGTGCTGCTTTCTCGTTTTAACCTCACCCCCTCCTAAAATCCATTCTGCACATCGCTTCTAGTTAACCGTCTTTGGACCTGCTGATATTATGGCACTCTTCTCTTAACCCACAAAGACTTGTGAATTTATAAACCTTACTTTCATCATGGCATCTTTACATTTTGCAATGTCCACTGATTGAAGAAATACCATTATTTTTGAAAGGATATATTTTAAAAGGAAAGAACATTCAGTTATAGTTTCACCAACCTCCTAACACATCATCTGTTACCATTTTCCATGGTAAATCTTAGATTTATATGCTGTTTTAGTGACCCCTCTAGTCCAGCTTTTTCATTTGACCAGTGCAGCCCAGAGAAGTGACCTCATCTGTCACACTGTCTTGGCTCTTGTATTTTTACTGAATATCAGGCTCTATACAAATTACTCAGCTTCTCAATGGCCCAGTTTTCTCTTCTGAAAAGCAAGGATGGTCATGGAGCTCACTTCATAGAGCTGTACTGAAGAGTCAACACAAGAACTCGTGTGAAGTGTTTAGTCCAACTTGACATCTTTAAACACTTCCATCTGATTTTCAAGACTTTCTCAAATCATGTCCCACTTTACATGTCCAATCATACTGCCTACTTTTCTTCAAATTCCGACCTGTCTTTCCAGTCTCTCTCAAAGGCATTGTGGCAATTTCCATTACGGGACCTTTTTCAGGTTCTGTTTCACCTGTGTCCATCTGAATCTTATCCTTGTCTTAGGGTTCACCCAAGCCCTGACTTCCCCTTGAAGTCTTCATTTCTCCTTTTCTAAGTCTCCATAGTTATAATGTTATTCTTTGCAGTTTTTTTTTTTTTGTGATGTCATGTGTTTTATGTCTGTAACTTGATGAGAGTTGCATGGAAATGAGATCGTTTTCAGCTTTGAAGAATTTTTCTTTACAGTGCTTAGCACAGAGTAGAAACGTCATAAAAGTTTGCTGGTTGGTTGATTATGAGTAACTGACTTGGCAGATTTTAAACAGTCTGCCCCTATAAGTTATCCCTTGTGTGGAAGACAGTCTAGCAACATATCATTTACATACTTCATTTTATGAATTTATTTATACTTCATATCCTACCTGCTTCCACTAAGAATTTGAGGCAGCATGTAACTCACATGGTGAGATTTCTTATTTTTAAACATGTTTGGATAGAGTGATTTTTAGAAATTTATTTAAAGAAATATAGTCCACCAAAAGAAATAGGTATGTTGACGATTTTATTTATCTCCTGAGCTTCTAGGTTTTACCAGTGAAATCAGTTGCTTTGCCTAATGTTGAGTGTGTTAAGCTTAAAACACATTACGGCTTCTCAGAAGCATCTCTATTTTATTCTTCACTCTTTTCAGCTCTGAACTCTTTATTGCACAAAAGCTCTGAAAGTGTCAGTCAGAACCAGAGAATAATGAAGTATATTTCATATTTTGGGTCTGGGAAATCTGATTGTTTCTCTTGAACAGATTGTTCATTATAGCAGTGTCTGTAATAAATGGAGTGCACTGCTGAGATAGATGGAAATGAAATTAATTTGGCTCAGATGTGATCTTTGTTTTGCTTATGAGTATTTGAAACATCCTTACAGAGTTTCAAATTTCCATGCAATTTAGAAATAAAAGAGATTTCAAAATGTGCCTTTCTCCCTTGCCGGTGGCTGTTGTTACCTTGCCGTGGCCCTGTAGAGCGGAACAGCAAATGCGAATAACTTTATATGAAATCAGTGTGTGACAGGACCTTATCAGAGTTCTTGTTTAAAATATACATTTCACAAATTCAAGTAATGCCTAAGATAATGTACTTTCTGTTGTAGGTTGCCTATCAGATTGGTAACTATGAGTTGGCTAAGAAAGTTTTCTCACCGGTTTGGGACTATTTTGTTGCTTCACCACTTCAGGATGACCAGTCCGTTATTTGTTTAAGCAATATAATGACTATTATGCAGAGAAGGTAATTAGAAATATTCTTTTAAAATATTAATTAGCTTATTGAAAATATAGATGTTGGATGTGAAGCCTAGAATTAATTTTCAGTTTCATGTTAAGATGGTCCATGTAGAACTGTTTCCAATAAGTAAGCATATACATTCCAAAGACTTGAGTCCTTGTTAGGAATTTCTTTGTTAGAGTCAGAGAAAACACTAGAGGCATGTAGATACATCCCGAATATAAAGCAATGAGGTTATGGAAAAAAATACCACATACTAATTGAGGATAATGTCAGTTATACTAGAAAACACAAATATGCATTGGCGACCTTTGTAACAGAGAAAGGTCAGGTTGAGGTTGGGGTCTGATGGATGGACTGTTAGGGTAAGAAGGGTTTTCCGTTGCTTGAAGGGGCTCCCAGGGTTAGACCATCCACTGCAAATTGGCCTGTAGATGCCATATAAAACCACAGGCCATCCTTTGCTTTACTGCCATTTTTCCTTAAGAAACTAAATTTTAAGCGCAGCCTCAGATGTGAGCATTAGTGTAATTTCAGCCTGTGTCAACAATATGTTCAAAAACAAGTTTCCTTTACCTGCTTGTTAATGCTTGAAATTCTTTTAGTAAGACAAAACCCTTCACTCCTCAATCAAAGATAATGAGCTTAGAAATGCGAATGCTGGTTGAGACAAGGCACTGGTAATGCACATTCACATCAAGCTGTAATTCCATTCAGTTAAACAGATGTAGAGCTGGCTTTTACCACGTACAGTGGTGATGCTTGGTGCCATGGGGGATGGATTTGAGAGGCATTTCAGAGGAGGAAGAGGCAGATCTTGGAAGATTTTATGTGACTTGTGGGGACAAGAGAGAGGAAGGAGTGAAAGTTGACTGGGATATCCAGTGTTAACTGACCAGGAAGCCTGTGATGTTTACTTAGGGACCCTAAGAGAGGTGGAATAAGTTTTTGGAGGAAGACAATGAATATGAGGGTATTTGGAGTTTAATTTTCTAGCAGGACACTTTTGAAGATGACATGTCTGGTAAGTAGTTGGTGCTGACACTCAGGAGAGAGGTAAAGGCTAGAGACATAGAAATATAAATTGTCCATTGAGGTCATCACTGAAATTTTGACAGTGAGTAATATCTCCCAGGGAATGGCTGTTTAGCAGAAAAGGTAGGAGACTGGACTTGAACCCCGGGCATTGTTTACATTTAACAGGGAGAAGCAGGAGTTGGAACCAAGACAGGCAATTGAAAAGGAGCTGTCCTGGAAGTGAAAGGCCAGGAAAGTACATTGCCAAGGGAAGCGAGACTGTCACCATGGAGGGACATGCACTAGTGTAAGGTCTGGCAGAACAGTTGTTTAATAAAATGCTACAGAGAGGCTGGGTAGGATGAAAACTAAGAAGAGGCTTTTAGAGTTGGCAATTAGGAAACCGTTGGTAAGCTCAAGAGAGCCATCCTTGTGGCATGATATGGGCCAGAAACCTTTTGCAATTGGCTACATAAAAATGGAGAATTGTAACCAGCAAAGACTACTCATGTGAAGTTTGGTGGTAAAGATAAGAGGAAAGTGGGGAGAGGCTTGAGGGGGAAGACAAGCTTAAGGAAATAATTTTGGAGGATGGAGAGTAGGGAGCCATTGGAGAGGGAGAGACTGAGGAGGTATGGTGGTAGAGCCAGGAGGTGATCAGGAGGGTGGAGAACAGGGGGGTTCAGAATATAATGCTGCTGTGGGGAATATGAACAAGGAGACATCAGGGAGAAATGGAAGTGTTGCTGAGAATCACTGATGACTCAGTTGATGTTACATAATGTGAATTGTAGTAGAGTCCAGTTCCTTGTGGCTAAGGGTCACATTTGATTTATCTTTGTATCCCAGGGCCTACAAGAGTGTCTTATACATGGTAGATGTTGAGCAAAATGCTAGTTTGAATGCAAAAAAAAAAAAAGATTGAGGAGAACAAATAAGTGAATAATTGACTGGCCTCTGTGGTAGGGTAGAGAAATTGGACAGTGACATTTATACAGGGTCAAGTACATTGATTATTGCATAAAAACAATGGGTGCAGAATCTAATGTGCTAGAGAGGTCACAAGGGAAATGACTGCCCAGAGTCCGGTTTGGGTAGGGAAGGAACCAGGAGGAGGTGATAGCCTGGACTTTTGTGTGCGTTGAGGTACTGACGGTCATCACGAGGACAGAGTTTAGTATGAGTTGCAGAAGCAGAAGAACTAAAATTCTCCTGGCAAAGATAATTAGGGAATTTAACATGGTGGTGAAACACATCATCTTCAAGTGTGAATTACTGATGTCAGATCCTTTCCTGTTGTATAGGGATAGAGGATATAGAGAGTGGAGGGTGTGAAGCTTAGGAGAGAGGGTTTGTCACCAAGTAAGGCTAAGGGCAAGGAAGGGAATGTGGAAATAGAGAAGGAAGACTACAGATTTCACAGCTTTGCCAATGGTTGGTACTGTCTGTTGACTGTAATTTAGAAAAGATAATTAGAAGTAACTCTGTCCAACCCCCAAGTATCTCTGTCTGTCTCTTTAACCGTGGCTGATTTTGCTATAAATAACCATCACTTTCAGAAAATTCATTGATTGAAATATTGGGCCTGTTTTCCAAACTTCTGAATATCTATGGTGATTTCATTATGTTTATAGTAAAGAACTTTATATATTAGAACCAGAAGACTTTGCCAATAGTTATTTTTATGTATCTGTGACATAATACGTCAGCAGCTTAATTTTCTTAATTGTGAACTTGTTGTTAGGAATGATCTTTTAATTTCAATTTTCAACAACTGTACACAAGTAAATATTCCACAAATGTTTGCTGTATTTTGGGATCACTGTGTAGATATTAAGAACAAATAGTCTAAAAAGTCGAGTTCACATGCTAAACTCATTTTGTGTTTGTACCTGTAACATTATTTACTTCTTTTTGCAGATTGCATTCAGATATTTTGGCAGAGACTTCTTCAATCCTCTTATATCTTTTTCTTAGAAATATTTTTGTAACAAGTGACATTAAAATTAAAGAAGAAAATCTCTTCTGTGATAATATTAAAGGCAATGAGATTTTCCCCTCTCAACAAGTAAGTGAATTAAAGTGACTGAAAATGTGCTGATTTTCCTTTATTTGTTTCTTGATGCTTCCAGTTTATGTTCTTTGGGGGTTGCATACCCTGGCTTCTGAATGGGCTTCGAGGTCATTGTATGATTGTGCTAGTTTCTTTGATATTTTATGTAGGTTTCACAGGCCTGAGTTCATGGTTTTTTTCCCCTTCTTTTCAATTTATATTTTTTTCCCTGTATAAAAGTAGTATAAATTTAAATATTCAAAAATGCATAATGTACAAAGTGAAACCCATTGTAATTCTGTTGCCCCTAAGAATACTACATTTTTGTTTTCGTGTAATTTCTCCAGTTTTTGTAAATATGCATAGACAAATACGCTATTATCATTATTAATAAAAACAGGTTTATGATCTAGTCACTGTTTTGCAACTTGCCATTTAAACACGTTTTATAAAGTATCTTAGACATATTTTCACATGCTGGTGCATATCCATCTACCACATTCTTTAAAACTCTGATACTGCACTCCTGTACAGAGACAGGGATTTAACCTATCTCCTGGATGCTTATAAACATTGCTCTACATACATCTGCTTTTGCTTTTAATAACAATCCTACATTATTTTTTTAGTCTAGACTGAGGTTCACTCTTCTTTTTCTCTCTTTCCTTCTTTACTCATCTTAGCTATGGAGACTTTTTCCACATAGTCTTTTTTTTTAAGTTGCTTTTTTTCTACTCATCCACTTATTCATTAATTAATTAACCAATAAATTGTTACATGAGATGGTGCCAGTTTCTGTGGATATGAAAGTGAAAGAAACGTGGCCCTTTGCCCAAGACAAGTTCACAGTCTTGTAGAGTACTCACCGCCATTAGCCGGTTTCTACCTCATAGCATTCAGTTTCTTCTTTCATCATCTAGAACAAAAATAAAAAATCCTTAAGTACTTCAGTGAATTCCAGAATGCTAGACTACCATTCTGGAAGTAATTTGCTGTATGGAAATTTCTGTTTGCCAATCACACTGTTTTCTTTGTTCATTATTTTGTATGTATGTATAAACAAATAATGAAATCTTTCCCTGGGAAAGAGAAAGAAGGAGTTAGATAGGATTCTTATTCTTTTTAGATAGCATTAATCGTAAAAAGCCTATCTTTACATTTTACTTTAAGCAGCAGAGGTATAGTAGAGGATTAGTTTGTTCTACTGACAATTTACCATTTTTTCACAGATTCAGTTGGAAAATCAGACTCTATTAATCAAGGGGGGTCAATATTACAGACACATTTTAATTACTATTTGTTATAACTTACGCTTTTGAAAAAGCTAGATTTTTTTTCTAACATTAAAATAGAGCTAAGATTTTGTCTTACCAATTTAAAAAGATTGGTTCCTTTTCTGTTGCTAGTTGTATTTGTATTGAAATTGACAAAAAATTCTGAAGTTTAATTCTAAGGTTGTGTCATCCATATGTAGCATTATTGGGTAATTAGAGTTGTTCCTGAATTTAGATTTTTTAATACCAACATTCATATTATTGTTACACCACAGGGATCACATTTCCTACCCTTTCTTCTCCTTAGAGACACATTAGTTGAGTACCTGCTATTCAATTTGAGTAACAATACCTGTCTCTTTACAGGTTGCTAGACTAATTGAATGTGAGAGAGTGTTAGTGGCTTTGGAAATTAGCAACTACCTAAATGATTCCAGTTATTCTCTTCAAGCTGTGACTCAGTGCTATGGCCTTCTTGCTCCTATGATATATCACAATATCGTTTTGGTACCTGTTGTACAGGTAAGGGTATTTTTCCCCCCAGATAAGAGTATTTTTACAAAGGCAACTTAACAATGCCTTTTGGAAAAGAAAAAGCAATGTATCTCTTATAAACTACAAATAGGTCAAGAACAAGCATTATGAAATTTCATGAGTCAACTGAAAAACATTTTCATAATTTAAATTGTATGTCTGGGCAAACATAAATAAGGACTTAAAATGTGTTTCTCTGAAAACATTATCCCCGTTGCTGTCCATATTTAAATATTGGTGGTATACTTTTCTTGGTTTTTTAATCCATTTTAGTTTTTATGTTCTTGTAATGTTAGAAATAGCAATATTTATTCAAAACGTATTGTTAAAGCCAACATTTAGGGAAAAAAATTGGTAGATGACCCAAGAAAAAAAGACTTGGTGTCTCTGTGATGAAGGAGTTGGAATTTTTTAGAAAAAGAGTAGGTGAGACTGGATTGAAAGGATTATATTAGTTGTCTGTGCTTCCTAACAAATCTGCATAAACTCAATGGCATGAAACAACACCAGTTTACCATCTCATAGTTCCATAGGTCAGGAGGCTGGATACAGGTTGTCTGATCTTCTGCTCAGGATCTCATCAGGCTAAAATCAAGATGTTGACCTGAGCTATGATCTCATCTAAGGCTCGGGGTTCTCTTCCAGAAGACTTGGTTGTTGAGAAGATTCACTTCCTTGCAGTTGTCTGATAGGAGATCTTTAGTTCCCACAGGCTGACTACCAATGCCCTGCCATGCCTTCTCCACAATGTGGCAGTTTGCTTCTTTGGGGCCAGCAGAGGAGTCTCCTTTGATATGCATGAGGAGTCTTATATAAAGTAAGGTAGTGATGAGAGTGACCATGTCATCACCTTCTCAGGTCGTCCCTGTGCTCAAGGAGAAGGGATCATACAGGGCTTGTATAACTATGGGGGGAGGAATCTTGGTACTGTCTTAGAATTCTGCCTACCACAGAAGTAATTAGAAAAGTAAGATTTTACTGCTGATTATATTTACACAAAGTCATCATCACCACCATCATCATCGACTCAGATTTTGAAAACCAAGAAGATATGAGTGAATTCATGCAAAGTATAAAACTTTTAAATTCACTACTGAGGAAACGAACCGGAGAGCTTAAGTAACTTAACAAATGCTCATTTTGGAGTGGCTATACTGGAGCATAGGAATGCCACCTTCTCTCACGTTCCCCATACCCAGTTGTTCAGCTGCCCAAGAGATGTGCCTCCACAATCCAACATCTAGACTCATTGTTGGCAGGCTTCCATGTCACTTGTGAATGGATTGGAGCAGTATTCCCCAGTGTGGAATATGCTTCCTCTGGAACCCCTAGCATTGTTCTTTCTTCTTAGAGGTGAGAGATTCCAGATGTCAGACTTATTTTAGAAGGGCTGTCTCAGCATGTCCCAGACATTTCATCAAAGTGTCAGGCCCCTGACTCTTCTTAGAGTTTATTTCTATCCTCTGGAGGGCATCATCTTACAAGGTCTTCAGCGTACTTGCCATTTCTTGGTTATTAGTTCCAATTAACATCACTTATTGATACAGTGGTCCAATGTTTTATTTTGAGAAATGTCCAGGAAGTTCAGGTCCTTTCATAAAATATTAGGTCAGAGGGTAGGAGAGTTATCACTGCCCTGGAGCAAGACTCTAAATGTATATTCTTCTCTGCTTAGTGTAAATGGAAAATTCTTCCTGATAGGATATTATTTTTATCTAATAAGATAGAAAAGAAAATATAAGCCACATCAAGGCACACCTTTTAATGTGCTCTAGCAAAGATGCCATATTAGGAACAGCACCTGCATGCAATTGGTGCTCAGTTGCTTGAGTTCAGGATAATCCACCGTCATCCTCTAGGATCCCATTGATTCAGGATGCCTTTGACTCAGAAAGTGGGTTATAACTATGAGGAAATAACTTAGTAAAGGAGTTTAACTTGTATTGTTTAGAGTAGGAAAAAATAAGTGGAACAGAGGAGAGATTCCAGAAATAGGCATGAATATATACGAGGATGGAATATGTGACAGAATTGGCATTCAATTCAGTGGGGGAGATAATGGGTATTTTTAGTAAATGGTAGTGAAACATCTGGATATTCATCTGAAAGAAAGTAGAATTTGACCCCTACTTTGTGCCACACATAAAAAATGTAGACGTATTAAAGACTTAAAGGTAAAATAAAGGGAAAACTTATGGGAAAAAAAGTCCCACCTGCAATCCTGGGTTGGGAGAACTCTTTCTAATCAAGACAGTACTCTTAGAAATAGCAAGAAAGATAAGACATATTTGACTATATTTATGGCAACCCATGCGTGACAAAAGAGACCATAACAAAGGTAGTCAAAAATTTGTAGACTTAGAAAAAAAAATCTGAAAAAGTATCTAACATTGATGAGGGTAAATATGTAACAAAAAGTGTTACAAATCAACATTAACTTGATAAAAAGATGGGCACAGGATATGAAGAGGCAGTTTAGAGGAGAACAAATCCAAGTGACCAAGAAACATATGAAAAGATGCTCAAATCCTAAATATCCATAGAAATGCATATTAAGTCAACAATGTAATATCTCTGGCAGAATCGAAAAGTTTTGTAACCGCTGTTGCTGGTAAGGATGTGGGGCAAAGGCATCCTCATTCACTGATGGGAGAAATATGAATTATTACAGGCTTTGGATTTTGATAAAGTACTCTTAATTTTAATTAAACTAAATATAATTTTGAGTAAAATTAAAAACAAATATACCTGACATAGCAATCCCTCTGCTAGTGATTTATCCTATAGAATAAAATTTTAGTAAATAAAATACGTATTTACCCAACAAGCAAACCCTCTATTAGTAATTTATACCATAAACTGAAATAACCCCTAGTTCTACCCCTTGGTTTCATGTGTTCTATCTACTGGGAACACGGTACCACATACTGGTCATTGATTTAGAGTATATACTATGCCCTGGAGGATGGTGCCTCATTCTCATTGGGTGTCATCTCAAAGCTGGCACCTCAGCCGCCACTCGTATTGGCAACTGAGCATATATATGAGTGTTTCTCATGGTATCCTTGGTGGTGGTGAAAAAACCAGAGACAAAGAGGAGGTACAGTAACAGGAGGATGGCCAGAACTGCCAGACTATAAGACATCAACCATAAAATTGTGCAACATTAAGATTCTGGAAATGGCTGAACAAATTATGGTTAGTTCACACTGATATCATGCAACTATTAGAAATAACGAATTAGAGCTATACCTGTAGGCCTGGAGGGATGTCTCACAAGACGTGGCTGAAGGAGAAATGCATAGTTCAGAAAAGTGAGCATAAGCTTCATTTTGCAAAACAACTTTAGCCCTCGTTCTGTGTGTTTATGTATATATACATAATATATATATACACATAAGATTATATGAGCCCAGAGAAAACTACAGAACTGCTGAGTTGTTAACATGATTTGGGGATATAGTGTGCTGGGGTGGGAGCGGGAGGGTGATGGTAAGGGGAGGAATTAAAGCAGCATTAAAAAAATTCATAAGTATGCTGTAACAATAGTAATGATATTGTTAGAATGGTGGCATGAAGCAATTAATGTGCTCACAAAGGACCAGTATCCATGTATTAATTTGTCCTTTGGGATAATCTGAATGATGAATAGATTGATGCAATCTCAGCTCTGCTTTTCTGATAGTAATATTCCTCAGAACTGTGCAGCAGTATTGAAAGTTAAACTTAATCATCTAGCTCTTGATCAAATTCAGGATCATATAATATACAGAGTAATTAAGGAAGTTAGCACCAATAGTAATTGATTTCTTCAGATATGAATGCTTGGTTTTAGTTTTAAAGGAAACTATTATTTCAAGTACCTGTATCACTATATATTTAATATTGTATATCCTTCTCTGTAAGGTTTTTCAGGGTCCTCCTAAGGCTGAAAGGGATCTTTAGATTCTTGTATACATGTGATATTGTCCCTTTCTTTTATGGCCCTTGTCAAAATGTGCTTTGCTATATAGTCATTTGTGTATTTATTTTATCTTCTCCACTAGATGTCAAGTTATTTTAGATGAAGGATTCATTTAAAAATTGAATTTATCAATTTTATCTCAGGGTACACTTATTTATATATAATAAGCAATTTATCCATAAGTATTAATAACAAAATTTGATGGCTTAAAACTGCATGATCTGAATAGAACATTTTTAAATGAGTAAGGATGGTATTTTTCAACAAAAACCATTGTGCTTCTGTTTTTCAGATCTTGATAAAGTGTGTAGTGGTTTTGCAAGGACTACCAAATATCACCTACTCAAAGAAACATACTGCAAGTTTTGAAAGTGTACAGCACATGATAGCTTGTTGTATCTTCTACATAACAAAGGTATACTCTTTGTCTGGTGTCATAAAACTTAGGAGCACTAATGATTTAGGAAGTTAAGCTACTTTTACTCACAATAATTAGAATACTTTAAAAAATAGTACTCTCAGAGCATTTTAGATCAAAGGTAACCCTTGCAGGCCATTTGGTAAAGCCTTGAGGGAGTGTCTGAGGCCAGGAGAGGGGGGTGGAAAGAGGGCATTTTATGGGATGTCACTCATTTTAGAAACAAGAAAGAACCAAGAGACTAGAAGCAGAGAGGCAGGCTTATTTATCCTCATTGCTTGGCTCAGAGACCAGCATTGTGTGTTGAAGAAAGGGCTTTGGTTGACTGAATCCAGTGAATCTCCTTAAAGAAGGGACCCATCTGCCTGCCTGTTTCATGTAGCCCTCACAGAACCTTTCTGATTTGTTAGGGATCTGGAAGAATACTGCATGGGTGGGATGATTTGATCCATCACTTAAGTTGGGACTTAAGTTTGCTTCTGTGGAGGTCTGGCAACATCTGGCAACAGAGGCCTCTACTCTCTACTTTAGCAAAGAGGTCATGATTTGCTGGCAATTCATGCCTGACCCCAGGAGCAGAAAATCACACTCCTTCCATCACTCACTGGTTTGCCACTGTTGGAGAGACCTCTCTGACCTGGTCTGTGTAGATGCTGAGGGAGAATTTGCAGGAAGAGAAAAGCAATAACTCACTAAAAGGAACTCAGAACCCCAAGGGGAAAGAGCAGGCCAAACACTAGAATAATTGTGTTATTTAGAACAGATCAGAGATAACTTAATAAAAAAAGAAAAAGAGAAAGAAAAATTTGAAGACAACTAGATGCAATTAGATGATCAAAACAAAAAACAAATCTTCCAAATTTAAACAAATTTAATTTTTTTCTTCCAGTTTTATTGAGATATAGTTGACATACTGCACTGTATAAGTTTAAGGTATAAAGCATAATGACTTGATTTACATACATCATGAAGTGATTATTACAGTAAGTTTAGTAAATATGTATCATCTCATATAGATATAAAACTAAAAATACAGAAAATTTTTTTCTTGTGATGAGAACTCTGATTTACTCCCATAACAACTTTCATATATAACAAATTTAATTTTTGTTTAAAAAATTAAACAGACGATGATTATGATACTTCTTGAGTCAAATCTGGAAGCCCAAGAAATACGTGACAATGTAGAACAGAATTACCTAGAGATAAGTTCAGAAGAGTGATCCACAAGTCATAACTTGGAGTAAAAGGAGTCTGGAGGGAGAAAACAAGTAAATGAAGACATAATCGTCTTTCTGAGTCTCAGGCAGGATTTATAAGAACATATACGTAGACACACGTTCGTGAAATTCCTGAAGTCCAAGGATAAGGACAAATTTTAAAGTTTTGAGACCAAAAAACAGGTTATTTGCAATGGGAAGAGAATCAATTAGCTGCAGACTTTTTATCAGCAACACTGAAAGTTAAAATCTTGGAGCAACATTTGTAGAATCCTGAGGGAAAAAGACTAAGTTCCAAAAATTAATAACCAGAAAAGATATCATTCGTCAGGGCAAAATAAACATTTTCAAAAGTGCAGGCATTTAAAAAATATTCTGCCCATGTACTTATCTGAGGAAAACACTTGAGGAAATACTTTATCAAATGACAATTGCTTTGGAACAGAAATCCCAAGAGAGGGAAAGACAAGAGGGAGAGGAATAATAGGAGCAATGAATCTTGCAATGTATGTGTTATTAAAATTAAATAGATAATAATGATGTGACTCGGACTCTGTAATATAAATGCTAAGTAGGGATTCTTGAAATAGAAGAGTCATCCTTGAAAGAAAAACTTATTAATAGCCTAGAATTAAAGCTTCTATCCTGTTTGGGGTCAAGGGAGGGGTAAGCTTGATTGTATGTTAAAATGCATTGTATAATATTATTTTCTTTTGATGGAATGTATATATATTTAAGGATGACTCAGGAATATGTAGGCATGAGCTGAAATTTAAAACACAGTAGGACTTCTAAATTGACAGGAAGGAAAAATGAACAGAGAAATGAGCGAGGAAAGGAACAGCAAAAAAAAAAAAAAAAGAAAAGAAAAGATAAATGAACTTATGTATAAAACAGAAACAGACTCACAGACATAGAAAACAAACTTATGGTTACCGGGGGGGAAGTGGGTGGGAAGGGATAAACTGGGAGTTTGAGATTTGCAGATACTGACTGGTATATACAAAATGGATAAAGAAATTTATACTCTATAGCACAGGGAACTATATTCAATATCTTGTAGTAGCTTATGGTGAAAAAGAATATGAAAATGAGTATGTGTCTATTCATGTATGGCTGACGCATTGTGCTGTACACCAGAACTGACACAACATTGTAAACTGACTGTACTTCAATTAAAAAAAAAAAAGAAAAAAGAGATTGAAAAAAAAAGTGACAGAGATGAAAAATGATTAGTTTGGCAAAAGTAAGAAGAAAACGAAAGAGACCATATTTAAGATGGAAGGAATAAAATTAAGTATATTAATTACCTCACTACGTGTGAATGAACTCAGAAGGGAGAGGCTGTCAGATGGGCTGAAAAGTCAGATTCAAATGCGTGTTATTTCAAGAAACACTTGTAAAACCAAGTAACAAGCAAAGGTTGAAAAGTAAATGGATAGACAAAGGTATTGGAAAAATGTAAACAAAAATAAAGGAGAGGTTGCCACTTTTCATATCTGAAAAAGCAGAATTCAGGGCCCAGAACATTAATCAGGACAAAGAAACAAAGAGGGGCGTTAGGTAGTGCTCTTCCAGTCTGTTGTGTCTGGTCACCCTTTTCTGCTCCTGCATGGCATCTGGTCACTTTCTGTCTCATTGACTGTCAAGGAACAAAGGTCATGTTTGAATTAAAACAAAACTTGAACTTTTTACAACAGCAAATTAAAGGAGAAAAGCAATTAGATTATCTTTGATAACACTTAGCAACCCTTCCTAATAAAATTTCTGAATAGGTTAGGATGGAAGGAGCTATTGCATAATGTTAAAGACATTTACCAAAAATTTTCAGCAAATATCATACTGAATGGCAAAGTTCTGAAGCCATTTCCTTAAAAATCAGACATAGGAGATGCTAACTCTTAATAATGTGATTCATTATTTGTAGATTCTATCTCATGCAATAGATAAGGATATGAAACAATTTTGTAATATTAGAAAATAAATATATAAATTGTCTGTAGTTGTAGAGGTCTCAAAAACCCATGAGAATCTAGTAAAAAATAACTAGAATTAAAAAGAATTTATGGTGTAAGAATTTATAAAGTGGTTTAAGAATTTATAAAGATATGTAAGACACAAACTGGTAGGTTGAACTTTTGGGTTTTTTGTTATTTTTATTTTTAATACTGGCAAGTAGCCAGTTAGAAGTGGAGAGAGGAAAATATACCAGTTAGAGTACAAAATATTTTAAACTTAACAAAATGTTAAAGAACCTGAATAAAAGAAATGTGAGATCTTACCAAAGGACACAAAATAAGATGTGAACATATGAAAGGCCACACTGAGTTCCTGAACAGGATGACTTACTGTCATAGAAATATAAATGTTTCCTCAAATAGTATTTACATGCAATGTGGTTTTAATTAGAATCCCAGTGGGATTCCTCTGAAACTGATTAGAATTATTTAAAAGTTCTCAATAGCTATTAAAATTTACCATAAGGCCACTTCAGTAAAAATGGTCTTAACAGAGTAATGGGCAAATAGTTCAGTGGAATAGAATAGAGACTCCAGGAAAAGCCAGCCCCAGGTTTATAAGAAGAACTTAATATAAGACAAAGGTGGCATTTAGCACCATTGAGAAATCAATAATTTATTAATAAAAGGTGCTGATAGAACTGACTTTTCATCTGAAAATAAAGAAAGCCAGAGCCCTATCTTGTACCATAAACAAAATAAAGTCCAGATGAATTTGAGGATATTTTGATGGCCTTGAAATCAGGGGAGACTTTTCTCAGCAGGGTACAAAATTCAAAAGGTACATGGAAAAAAAAAGACAGATAAACAGATTACATAATAATTAAAAAATACTTTTTATGGCAAGACACTATGTATAAGCAAAGCTTAAAGGCAATTATTTTTTTTAAATATGACAGATATGGAATTACTAACATTGATTGCCCCAGGCAGTAATCAATGGGAAAATAGGAAATAATTTCAGTTTGGGAAAAGAAGAATCAGATTTATTTTTAATTATGGAGGCTATGATTAACTATTTCAGTCACCTTAAAAAGCAGGGCAGTGAACAAGTACCAGATGATGATTGGCCATGTAATGAGGTCAGAGAGAAGTCATTCAAGGGTTTCAAACCTGGGAAGGACTTAATGAGATTTGCATTTTAGAAAAAAGAAATTATTCTGGTTGCACAACAGCTAATAACTAGAGGGGGATAAGACCTGAGGCAGGAAATGAGTTAGAAGGTGAGAGATGATAAACTAAACTAGTGAGGAAAAGTGGAAGATAGAATTGAAAGGATTCAAGAGTTATTTATGATAGAATTGAGAGTCTGGAAACATGCTGCATATGAGGGGATAAGGGAGGGAGAGGGAAGAGCCCACAGCAGTCCAGCTATCTGGGCAGGAGGATGAATACACTGCAATTTGTTGAACCCTGAGTGGGAAAGGGGGAAAAGATAATGTTTTGAATATATTGAATTTGGGGACCTATAGGATGTCCAAAGAGGTGGACATTATATATTTGGACCTGTAGGCTTGAGGTTCAGGAATGGCCAAATATATATAAAGACGAAGGAGTCATTAGTATGTGGACTCCATTGAAGCAACAGAAAATAGATGATTTCACCTGGGGATAGTGTGTAGAAAAGAAGAGAATTTTCTAAGAATCTCAAGTGTGCTATTGGTCCAAGGGTCCAGTCCTGCTTCCATTAGGCAAGAGGAAGAATTGAAAAGGTGATCAGTCCAAAGCTTTTTGTTATCCCCACCCCTCCCCAGCCTTGAAAATCTTTCTGATGCTGTTAGCTCTGTCACTGTCACATGGTGTAACTGTTGGAAGCACGGGTCCCATACAGTCCAAAGGACCTCCTTTCCACTCCCACTGCTCCATCACACACACATTAATTAGTGTAATGCTGGGCTAAAAGTGCACCTTCCAGGATCACTTTTCTTTACAGCATATTCATCTGCTTGACCTCTCCTACCTCTCCACCCCTCCCATCAATGAGTATTTCCAGGACAGGAAACAGGTTACACTGTCTTTCCAGGTTATACTCTCTTTCTAGGACAACTGCTCGCTTTACATTTCAGTAGCTATTAGTGGCTATTGCAAGCAGTCGACTGGAGTAAAATGCACAGCCTGAAAGTTGGGAGTTAAGTTTTATTTGGTGGACTTTCTGAAGACTCGAGCCCAGGAAGCAGTGTCTCAGATTGCTGTGAGACTGTTCTACCCAGGCAAGAGGGAAACCAGGATATATAGGAGTTTTTGCAAGAAAGACCAGGCAGTTGGAACAACAAAAGATGACTGTTAATTAAAGAAAACCAGATATCTCAAGTTAAGGAGTTTAGTCCTTTTCTATGTCTGGGAAGGTGCAAAGGTCTGGGCTCATTGAAATCATTCCTTTGCTATGCATCTAGCTATCTAGGGCCAGTATCCTGTTTTTTCATACCTTGAATTCCCTTGGGGCACCATTAAGGGGTGGTTGCAGAGACGGGCTGCCTGCTTGTCTGCATCCTGAGTTTTCTCCACTCACTGCTTGGGGTGGCCATAGTGGCTGATGACTTGATGGCCACAGCATCCTTTGTTTACTGATATGGCTGGCAGTATTTTTCATTCACACAGCGAATCTTTCATAACAAAGAAATCTTTTCCAAGGCAGCTTGTTGCTTGTAACTTGCCAATAACAACTTCTCCTGATAAAACCCAACTAACCAACCAACCAACCAGCCAAAACACCAAGTCTACTTATCCAGGCGCTCCATATTTGACTACTACTGGGGAGGAGACAGGAGAGGGGAGAGATAGGGATACAGGAGAGGAGGGGTGACCTCTAGAGCAAGATCCCTGAGAAGGGAGGTGGCAGTGGGAACCCAACACATGTGGGACTATCCTGGACAGGAGATTGGCCTCTCCCCTCCCACAGGAGGAGGATGGTTGTCATTACAGGTGACTGTGTAGATAGGTTTATGGGCAGCAGAGGAGCCAGTTGCCCTACATTCCTCTGTGGAAAGGAAGCAGGGTCATTTGCTGAGAGTGAGGACGTGGAGAGTAGGGGTGGGTTTCAGAGATTTGAGATTTGTAGCAGCCCCTGTGGAAACTGGGAGAGAGTGCTGACCCAGAATAAATGGGGTTTCCAACGAGCGACTGGGGCCCAGTGGAGGTTGAAGTCCTCCACTGAATTCCCATGCCTCCTCTCTTAGCCTCATGTGATTTTTCTCCCACAGCAGCTGGGGGACGGCTCTGTGTTTCTTGATGTGCCACCCATGACTCCCAGTCCCTTCTCCCCAACTGAGGAATCATTTTGAGATCCAACTGACATTATTGTAGAAATAACCCTGAATGTTCTGGACTTTTTTTTTTTTTAAGTAAAGTATATATTAATGTCAGGATTTTGATACTAGAGCTAGTTCTGTCCCAAACTGATACACTGAGAATTGTCATTTCAGAAGCTTCCTTCAGCCTGACCAACAGACACAGAAGACTGGACTAGTCCTGAATCCCAGACTTGAGGCATTCATTTGATGTAAACATATTTTTATATAGATTTTCCCCTAGGACATGTAAAGTCTAATTAATCAAAGGCCCTGTTTCTTTTCTTTGTTCTGTTTTAAAAATGGGTAATCTCTCAAGATGGTTCAGTCTTTTTTCTTTAAGTAGCAGTATTTTTTCTGAAAGTTGCCAGAATTGCAAATAAAGTGCAGTTTTTGAGACCTGTCATCTTAAGAGTTTCATTATTTTCACATTGTTAAAAAAATTATTGTGCTAAACATCTGGCATATTTTAAAATTTTCTGTTCACCAGTTATATGTGAAATAGAATGGGTTCTTTATTTTTCTTTTGATTGGAAAATTTGTTGTCATTTAGTATTTTCCACTGGCACATTAAAACAAGGGGAGGAGATTGCATATTTCTCTGTACACCAAATATGTTGGAAAGCAAAGGTGAATGGAAAGCAAACATTAGCTCATTTGTTTCCTACTAACAAAGCTCACTCCCTCTCATGTCAATTTTATAATGAGACTGGACTCTCTTGCTTGGCATTCAAGGCCCTGCTTGACCTAACTCCATCTACCTGTTAAATTTTATTTCACTGTTTCCCTTCCCACATTCTGTCAGCATCAGTTTAACACCATCGTCCTGGTCCAGTAAATACTTCCAGTTCTTAGCATTTGCATTAGGAAGGTCTTACGAGGTTTTTTTGTTTGTTTGTTTGTTTTTGTCTTATCAGGATTAGGCAGCCATTCACTATTTTTCAGCCACCTTATATATCCTTTCCCTGCTTGGGAAGTAACTGTCATTACTTAAATGCTGACTTACTCAACAGAATACATTTGCAGATAACAAGTTCATACAAACTTATTTATACACTAAGAGTATTTCCTTATGGGATTCACAGTGAATGTGTCCCTGTCATGTGATCTTTCACCAGAGCAGAGTCTATGCAAATCAGATTGCTGGCCAGGGAAGCTTTCCCAGAGTAATGCTAGAGCCCAGGTTTTTATGACCAGGTAAAGCTACATAAATAAGGTGAGAAAGCTGTTCTGGGAAATGCCTCAGCTGTAGGAAGACATGAAGTCCTGACACTACGGTGAGTGTCAGAATTTATACTTGGCTCAATATTTTGTAGATGTAAAGAACAAGGAGATGAATAGTGGAAGATAATGCTAGGGAGGTAGGTAAGGGCCAGGCTAGAGAAGGCCAGGGGACAATTAGTAACAAGAAATGTGGACAAGAGTGGCAGAGTGGGCCTCTTCTCTTCCTAAGATTATAGTGCATGCTTTCCTTAGGGCTCATGGAGAATGTGCCAAAACAGCTGATTTCTAGTCCGGTTCACTACCAGAGTGTCTTGTAAATCGTTTACTGATATAAATGCCCCCATAAAACATCAATGAGGTCAGTAATTGTGCCATTTCACATAGAAGACAACCCAAAACAAGAAGTGATGGTTCTGTGGTCTTTAAGAATGATTTTGTTTTAACATGGGTCTTTAAAGTGGAAATAGTTTCTTAATAGTTAACATACTATATACCAAAAGATGTGTGATTGTATGTCCCAAAGATAGGGAGAATTCATTACTGATGAGATTCCTGGGTTTTTTTTGTTTTTTTTTTTGTCCTTTATTTAAAATAGTGGAATCATGCAGTTTTAATTCTAGGGAAATAAGATCTGGAGGTAAACTTACAGTTTCCTTAACAAAAACAGGGGAGTTATTTAGACCCAAAACATTAATAAGACTTTTGAATTTATGTAAGATGATATATGACACTTGAAAATAAAGATAATAAGTATTTCAAATTAGGTTCTGCGTTCATGGAAGGAATATGACCTGGCAGTAATGATTATAAATTATGGAAAAAAGATGTTGGACGTCACATCACAGTGCAAATCTCTATTTGGTGTTACTGACCAAGAAGAAATGCATGAGGAGGTAATTGTTCTTTGTTTCTTGTCTTTAAATGTATATTTAGTTGAGTCTTTAAGATGTCATGTAGTATTAGTAAACATGTTAGAAAACTGATCAGATTTTAATTTGTCATATTTACATAAAAGTAATATGCAGTAAAGAGCTTCTTCCCCCCCCCCTTCTAATTATTATCAAGAAAATGAAAAGGTAGCCATGCTAGAATACTGAATAGTCTCCTGTCACTAGTACTGATCATCAGTTAGGTGTTATTAAAGAGCTTCCTATACCCAGTTGGATATTGGACTAAAAGCTCTCTGAAGCCTCCCCCAACTTGAGGATTTTATCATTCTGGGTGGGTCATTGAAAGCAGTAAATACATGTCAGAGTTCAAAACAGATTACCAAACTCACTGTGACACTTAAATAGTCTTCTTTATGAGACTGCTAATGTTTGAGACTACTTCTTAATATCTGCTTCCCAAGAATGGATCTTGCTAGAACTTATTTTATTGCCTTTTCTTGAAACTATGTAGTTAAATGATTTTGTAGATCAAATTTTGAAATGTTGCTTAGTTTATCAGGTTTCTGAGATGCACCAGGTATCACTTGAAGCCCCTTCAGTGACTGGGATGGGGGTAAGGGACTGTTATCCCCAAGCCTGTGTCTGTTGGAGTAACTCTATTTCTCTCTCTATTATATGTTGAGAAACCTTAAAAAAAAAAAAAAACCCTACTGTTTCATAGGATTAATTTTTTTACCCATAATACTTTTTTGGGGGAGGGGGCAGTTTGCTTTGTCTAGAGAAAGTTTTGATTAAGCTGGAAGTAATCTGAAGCTTTTTTTTCCCACCAAATGTCTGCTCTCAAGAGTCCGTCAACCAGCCCCTTTATGTCACCCAGGCCTTAACTCAGGACCCTGTCCCTTCACATCATTGTAGGATAGGACCCCCTGCCTCTTGGAGCCTCTAGTCCAGCAGAAGGTTGTGATACTTCCTTCCAACTAACACTGTAGGGACTGAGAAGCTAATACCTAATTTATAGGAGTCAGAAATCATTGTAGCCACTCAAGGTCCCTCTAAGCCTAAACAGGGTTGGGAAGTTTATTGTTTGGAGAACAGGAGACATTAACGAGTCCATTCTCAGGCTCAGATAGGTGAAAACACGGTGAGGAGCCTGAGCGTAGATCTGCCAGTTCTTAATCCACTAATTACTGATCCTGTTACATTCAATGAAAGGCAGAGCAGCAAAAGCAATTATCTTAGTAATAAAGAAGCTCCTTCTGGGGAATAAAGAAAGAAAAAAAAAAAGAAAAAGGAAAAAGAGATACATTTCTGAGAGCATTTTCTTAGGATTTTTAGAGACAGACCTTCAGCTGCTCTTAGAAAGGTGTGTGTATTGAGCGGTGGGAGGCCAGCTGGTTAGGGGAGTAGAAGTTACTGTGAGAAGGGGAGATGTAAGAGAAGAAGTATTTTGGGCCACCTCCATAAAACACTTAGTACTGGGTCTGGCATTTAGTTAGAATACAATGACACTGTTAATTATTAATTCATATCATTTAATCATGTAGATCATAGTTTGGTCTACCAAGTCAGAAAGTATGAAAACATAATTTTAAAGAAAGTTACTTGAAAATGACAATTCTTGAAACAGGTTGAAGTACATTCTAACATTTAACCAATGTTTCTAGGGTTCTTCTAAGAAGTCTTCCAAGACTAAGAAGCCACAGCAGTTATTATTACCTGAAAAAATAAATGAACAGCTGGTTTTATTGGAGACACACCTACTGAAACTGACAAAGCAATGTAGTCTTTTTTTTTCTTTCTGTATAGTTCTATTTATCGTTTTTTTTTAAATAAGAAAATACTTTATTAAAAAGATTAGGATGAGATTAGCATTTGGTAAATCCTTTAAGGTTTATGCAGTGTTTTTATGTCATTAATCCTAACAGTGCTCTGTTAATACGGGATTGCTAACTACCTTTTATAGATGTGGCTTGTAAAGATAAAGTGATTTATTTAGGATTACATGGCTGGCTTGGATTTGAGCCTAAATCTTCTTATTCTAAAGGAGGGTTTCTCAGCCTCAACACTATTGCCAATTTGGGCCAGATAATTCTTTGTTGTCAAGGACTGTCCTAGGCATTATAGGTGTTGAGTAGCCTCTGTCCCTGGCCTCTGTCCAGAGACACATAGCATAGCACACCATGCTCCCAGCTGTGACAACCAACTAGGAAGCAAGTGTTGCCAAATGTATTGGGGAAGGGAGACACAAAATGAGAACCACTGCTCTAAAGGCAAAAATGTAACTGAGAAGTAAAGGGATAACATGAGGGCTGTTAATATGTGAGTATTACTTATTTTCATTTTATTAACCCCCACCCCTGACATTTTGCTAAGAAGTACAATGTAATGTTACTAGCTAAACAGATCCAAGATTCAAGAACAAAACAATAATAAAAATCATAGTTTTACACAGTGCTTTCTGGGTGCTGGGAGCTATTTTAAGTGTTTTATATATATTAAAACTGATATAACCTTTATATAACAACCATATGAAAAAGGTACTATTATTATCCACATTTTAGAGATGAGAAAACAGAGACACAAGGAAGCTGAGTAACTTCCAAAGTTTCATAACTAAAAAGTGTCAGGGTTAGAAGTTGAATGCAGGAAGCCTGGCTCCAGTGGTTGTATTGTTCGTTATTCTATACTTTACTGTCTTTTAAAGATAATTTTACAAAATGGAGTTAATATAATGAGTAGCGTTTTGAGTCTGTTATTTGCTGATACACCATACCTGTTGAATAAGAAAGACTCATGCCTTGGAAATTCTTTCCTTATTTGGTGGTGGACTTCTTGTCTTTTGGGAGGGAAATGAAAAAAAAAATAATTGATACTACTAGATTTTTTAATGTCTAAAAATATGATATAATTGATACTGTAAGGCCCATAATTTAGAACGTATACTTGAGTATTTTCCTACTTTTCATTCCCACCAAAGAATTTTCATTTTTGGTTATTGATACTAAACAGGACCTACAACTTACGAATTCTTTTTAACTCTAGATGTTGCAGCTGAACTCTCAGGAGCAGAGGACCCTATATTTCTTTACCCTATAGTTTTAAATTGGTCGGTCAGAGGTGCTATGAAGGAAGGTAAGTGACCGAAGTGTATATATGCTGTTCACTTGACTGACTGTTGAAGGTCCTTTGTTGTGTGGATTCTCAAAAATGAGTAATCTGAAGAGCAGGTTAATAAACTTACCTGTTGGAGCAAAATGACTGTTAGTAGTAGTAATCTTTCAGCGCCCATAACCAAGTGTGTTGGTGACTACATATGAACCTCCTTGTTTTCACAGTTATGAAATTTAAGCAGAGACCTAGATTCTTGGAATTCTTTACACAAGTTATGCTAAAATGTATGAATGATGAAAGGTTTCAACTTATGGTGGAGATAGCAAATCCTGTCTGTGACTTCTTGAAAAGGTACTTGTAATATCTTGTAATATCTGTTTTACTAATACTAACAACTTTGAAAAGTGAGTAAAATTGTTCCTTAAAGATATATAAGGTGGATGAAAAAGAGAATGGGGTATATGCAGTTAAAACAGCCATCTGGGAGATAGTGAGGTTTTATGTTTGTGTGTAAGTAAATAAATAAACAAATAAAAATAAATTATTTGTACAACTGGAATTAAGGAGTAAAAATAGAGTATTTGCATATTCATAGCAGGAAATAAATTAGGCCTTTTGCTGTTGAGTTAAGTTGGATGATAGCATCTCTAGGCCAAAGCATCTCTCGCACAGACTTTTGGGTCCATTTATTTATTTAATTTTTTTCTTCCAGTTTTATTGAGATATAATTGACACACAACACTGTAGAAGTTTTAAGGTGTACGACATAATGATCTGACTTACATAAATCATGAAATGATTTCCACAGTGAGTTTAGTGAACATCTATCATCTCATATAGATACAACATTCAAGAAGTTAAAAAAATTTTTTTTTCTTCCTTGTGATGACAACTCTTTAAGATTTACTCTTTTTAAAAAAATATGTTTAGGGTTACTTCTTTAAAAAATTTAGCTTAATCTTTTTGTTTGTTTTTGAGGGGGAGGTAATTAGGTTTACTTATTTGCTTATTTTAACAGAGGTACTGGGGATTGAACCCAGGACCTTGTGCCTGGTAAGCACGCATGCTAACACTGAGCTATTAAGCTCCCCCCTAAGATTTACTCTTTTAACAACTTTCATTTATAACGTACAGCTGTGTTAATTATTTTTATCATGTTGTCCATTACCTCTCTAGTTCTTATTTATCTTGTAACTGGGAGTTTGTGCCTTTTGACTACCTTCATATAACTCCCCCTCCCTCCAACCCTGTCTCAGGTAGTCACAAATCTGATCTCTCTCTTTTTTTTTTTTTTTTTTTATGAGTTTGTTTGTTTTTCGAGTATAATTGACCTGCAACACTATGTTAGTTCCTGGTACACAACATTGTGATTCAGTATTTCTATACATTTCGAAATGATCACCATGATAAGTCTAGTGTGATTTGTCACCGTACAAAGATACTACGTATTTATTGACTATTTCTCACACTGTACATTTTATACCTATGACTCATTTATTTTGTAACTGAAAGTTTGCACCTCTTAATCTCCCTCACCCACTTCTCTCCTCCCTTTATCCCCCTCCTCTCTGGCAACCACCTGTTCGTTCTTTGTGTCTATGACTGGTTGGTTGTTCATTTGTTTCGTTTTTTAGAATCCACATGTAAGTGAAATCATATATGTCTCTGTTTCTCTGATTTATTTCAGTTAGCATAATACCCTCTAGGTCCAACCATGTTGTCACAAATGGCAAGATTTCATTCTTTTTTATGGCTGAATAATTTTCCATTTGTGTGTATGTGTGTGTGTGTGTGTGTATACATACATATATATATACACACACATATATATAAATATACATCATATCTTCTTTATTCATCTATAGATGAGTACTTAGGTTGCTTCCATAATTTGGCCATTCTAAGTAATGCTGCAATGAATACAGGGGTGCACGTATCTTTTCAGATCAGTGTTTTCATTTCTTTGAATAAATACCCAGAAGTGGAATTGCTGGATCGTATAGTAGTTCTGTTTTTAATTTTTTTTTGGAAACTTCATTCTGTTTTCCATGGGGACTGCACCAGTTTACACTCCCACCAACATTGTACAGGTGTTCCCTTTTCTCCACATCTTCACCAACACTTTTTATCTGTTTTCTTGATGATAGTCATTCTGACCAGTGTGAGCTGATATCTCATTGTGGTTTTGATTTGTATCTGTCTAATGATTAGTGATGGTGAGCATCTTGTGACCATCGGTCATCTGTATATATTTTTTTAAAAAATGACTTTTCAGGTCCTCTGCCCATTTTTAAATTAGGTTGGTTTTTTTTTTTTTTTTGATGTTGAATTGTATGAGTTCTTTGAATATTAACTTCTTACCAGATACGTCGTTTGCAAGTATCTTCTCGCATTCAGTAAGTGACGTTTTTGTTTTGTTGATAGTTTCCTTCACTGTGTAAATGCTTTTAGTTTGATGTAGTTTCATTTGTTTATTTTTGCTTTTGTTTCCCTTGCCAGAAGAGACATATCCAAAAAATATTGCTGAGATCGATGTCAAAGAGCATATTGCCCATGTTGTCTTTTAGAGGTTTTATGGTTTCAGGTCTTACATTTAAGTCTTTATGCCATTTTGAGTTTATTTTTATAGATGATATGGTTTTGGGGTCCATTTTTGTCCATTTACCATGCTTTTCTAGTTCCTCTGCATTAGTTAGCAAAGCCATTCCTTGGGGTTCCCATTTGTATATGTGAATGGAGAGTTCCTCAAACAGAATTAGTAAAACTTAAGATTATCCCTCTTATTCTGTAAGCCTGAATGGCTCTCTTTGCCCCCAAAGAAAATTATTGTGTTTCATGCCAGTTATGAGAGACGCCAAGTGAATTCAGCTTTTCTTCCAACAACTGGGCTTCAATTTGACCACTGAGCATAGGTCTATCTCATTCTAGGAAAAGAAAACATCAATAACACAAGGTCTATTTTAAAAATGGCAGCAGAAGAGAAACATTCTCGTAAGAGTCTACAGGAAAATATTCTTTACAAAATAGACACTTTATAATATTAGAACTAAATCTTGGAACATATGTCCTTCATATTTTCAAAAGATAAAAGAGGAAACTGCTTCTATTAAAAGAAGCAGGCTATGGTAATGGAAGAACAGACCAGAATTAGAAAGTCCCACTAAATTAAAAAAAAAACCATAGCCAAAATGAGATATTGGAAGTTGTAAATAATATTCTTAATACCAAAGAAAATCAGGAGACACTTTTAGTGTGCAATAAAGTTTGGAGGACTGGCCATGGAGGTCTAATCAGAGAATAACAGATATTCTGAAAGAGGAAAGCAGAATAAATGGTTTAGACCAGAAGTACAATAAAAGATGTGAGTTTGGAGATTGAGCAGTATAACTGAGTTCAAAACAAAGGTAATGATTTGTATTTTAAGGCTGAGCAGATGTTTTAGGATGTTCTCCAAGTCAGGGGATATAGAGGAGAGGCAGATACAACACCTTGATTTCTACTTTGATAATAATATCTGTTTTCTTTTTATGTTCGCATGTTTAACATTTTTGCACAAAGAAATTTTTCTCATACTGCAACAGACAAATATGCAGCAGTATTTTTCTTCCAGTTTTATAGTTTCATGGTTTAGATTTAATGTTTTAATCCATATGGAATTTATTTTGGTATAGGGATTTAGATTAAACTTTAGGGTTTTTTCCCCCTAAAATTTTAAATTAATTGTCCTGGTGATATTTAAAGAGTAGTCTCTTTGTTACTTACTTTTTAATGCCACATTTTCACATTGGTGATTCTACTAATAATGCTTACAAATCACAATGAAGATACTTCATAAGTTTTCATGTTCTATATAACAAAAAAATCAAAGTATATGGAAATAACTGCTGAAAAGACAAGGCTAATTTGACAGAAACATAGTAACATTGAGAGTTTAATGTGCTACTTTAAAAAAGACCGAAATAAAAAAGACATGGAAAATGTACATAACTAGTTTAATATATATAGCCAGTTGAGATTAAAAGCCCTTTAAAGTACTTATTAAATTAAAAAAAGTAATATTTAAGCTGCAAAATGTAACTCAATAAATCACTTAGACTAAAATTTGTTAAGACCACATTTTCTTACAATACAATAAAACTGAAATTTTATAACAAAATTAATTACTGGCATATATAATTATTGGCATATATAATTATATAACAATAAATTACTGGCATATATAATTCAATATAATAATAATATGTAATGAAATAAATCTAACTAAAAGTATAGAGCCTTTTGAAAATTACGCTGAGAAGCCCAAATGTCAAATGTACTCAAAGCAGCAGTTAAAGACAAATTTTTAGCTTTAGAAGCTTCTGTTACTAAATGAAAAGATAAATAAATGAACTTTTATTGGAATCAAGAAATTGGAAAAATAAATAACTCTAAGAAAACAAAGAAAATAAAAGCAAAAGTTGAAATTAATTATAAGTTGATTTTAAAATAGTCCAGTTGAAAACTGCTAGGGTTAGTTTTTTGAAGATATGAATAAATTAGATAATTTTCTGGTTAGCAAAATAAGAAAAAGTGAAATGTAAGTAATCCAAAGAGAACATAGTCATAAATTTGAAGTTGTTAAACAAACTTTGATAACAGTATACATAATTTAATATGAATAAATTTGAAAATCTAATTGAAAGTGATGATTTTCTAGAAAAATTTAAGTTATAAGAATTTATTGAAGTAGTAAAAAATTTGGTTAGCTCAAATAATTTTGGGGCTAGTTCTTTCATATTTTAAATGAACAAATAATTTTTGTCTTACAAAGAGCTACTTCAGAGCATGTTTATAAAGTTTCCTAGTAAATTTATCACAGCAGGCTTTGATAATAGTTTTATAAAGAGAGAATAAAAAATATAGAAAATTATGGGTCAACCTGATTTAGCAGTATATAGAGTCAAAATAAAACACTAACTTATAAATTTAGCAGTAAAAATGTAGATTTTGTTCTTAATATAAATGTAGTAGGAAATCTGTAAACATAATTATCACTGGTAGTCAAAGAATTTTCTATAGATGCTAAAAAGTCATGTGGTGAAGTTCAGCAACAATTCTCAGCAAATTAGGATTAGAAGAATATTTACTGTTAAAATAAGCAAAGAAACCTATTACTCCTCTGTCATTTATAATTGTTCTGAAAGTTCTTGCCAGTGTGTTAAAATAAGAAATAGAAATTAGGATTACAATTCATACGATTATCACACAATAGTGACACTCAAAAGTGTTTGTCAAATGAATTCCATAGTGAAGTACTCTGAAAATGGAGATGAAATGAGTGATATCTGCAAATAATTATTTTTTTAGCTTAACAAGTTAACTTGAAAACTATCAGAACTAATAATAGAATTCCATAGGATGGCTAGATGCAAAATCAGTGCTTTGTTATTATCAACTAGAAAGTATAATGGAAAAATGATCCTATTTCTATGAAGTACAGGATTAAATTTATCAGGAATTGTGAGGGGACTTAGGCTAATATAAAGAAGACCAAACATCTTTACTAAGAGATATAAAAAAAAAAACTTGAGTAAAAGAAGAGACAGTACATTACTTGAGCAGATGGAATATTATAAAGATTTCAATTATTCTCAAATTAATTTGTTGGTTTAATGCAATCCCAGTCAGATTAGTTTGTATGGAATGGGTTAGAATGATGAAAAATATTTGAAAAATAAAAAAGCACAAAAGGAGAGGCTTGTGGTATCAGATAAAGTACAACAGAGTTGCATTTGTGAAATAATAGGCAGACGGCCATTGGAACTCAATGTTTTGTATCAGAAATAGGCACTGATATAAGTAACCAAAATGATGAATAAGACATGAAATCAAAGATTAATAAGACTGATTATATAAAATTTTAGAAATACTATTTTTTTTATAACACACCGTAAAGAAAATAAAAACAGTCAGAGCTGGGAGGGAGCATTCTATGAAGAGGTTGAAGAGAGGAGGAGCTTGTTCAGTGGATGAGAGTTCTGCAGAGCATGGAGGAGAATGCTGAGAGGATTGGGAAGATAGTGGCCCTAGTGTACATCCATGACCTCTTCTCCTTCCCATCTCTTTCTGGAGTAACAGCAACCAGGTCAAGCATTCTAGTGGGGTGGGAGAGGGAGGAGGTGGAGAAGAGACCACGCTGGTTGGAAAACAGCAGGCAACTATTCTCAGTATGCAAGTAGCAGAGTGGAAGGTAGATTCCCAAGTCCCCAGTGATCAGTGGTCCAAGCTTTATCGTTCAGTCAGATAAAATATTTGCCAAAATGAATGCCAACTAACTGGGAGACTTTTGGAATTGCTACAACTTGGCTGGAGTCCCAAACAACAGGATCCAGGATCATTTTCATCAAAATTGAAGTGAGAGGCCAACCATTCCTGGCACCAAAGTGAATTTGGAACCCCAACCTTTGGAATTAGCTATCAAGACTCACTCAATCATTTCATTTCCCTGTGTTGAAATGAGTCTACATTTTATTTAATTTGAGTTTTTGGATCCCATTTATCATGTTCTAGCGGAGTGTTGCTGTACCTAGCAAGTACTTACCATACGAAATATAAATTTTAGGAAATACATAAATTTCAAGGAAAATAGGTAGTAAGTACCAACAGAGGGAGGGATAATGAGAGACTTTACGACATTCAGAGAAGGAGCCAGGTTACCACAGGGGTTGATGGCAGATTGAAAAAACAGGGTTAAATGGATGGACCTAGAGATGATCATACTAAGTGAAGTAAATCAGAAAGAGAAAGACAGATACCATATGATATCACTTATATGTGCAATTTAAAATATAATACAAATTAACTTATTTACAAAATAGAAACAGAGTCACAGACATAGAAAACAAACTTATGGTTACCAGGGGTGAAAGGGGATGGGGAGGGTTAAATCGGCAGTTTGGGATTTGCAGATACTAACTACTATATATAAAATAGACAAGCAACAAGGTCCTATGTATAGTACAGGGAACTATGTTCAAGATCCTGTAATAAATTATAGTGGAAAAGAATATGACTGAATCACTATGCTGTACACCAGAAACTAACACAATGTTGTAAATCAACTATACTTCAATAAAAAATTTAAAAAAAAAAAACCATCAAGGTTAAGGATCCCTACAGGTGATTAGGGGAAGGGAGAACAATTAGTACAGTCAGCCCTTGGCATCCAGTCTGCACCCAGGCATTCAGCCAGCCATCAGAAGTATTTGGAAAAAAATTCCAGAAAGTTCCAAAAAGTAGAACTTGGATTTGAGGCACTCTTGGCAACCATGTACATAGCATTTACATTATACTTGCAACTATGTACATAGCATTTACATTGTATTTAGGGATTATAAGTAATCTAGAGCTGTTCTGAAGATGTATGTAGGTTATATACAAATACTTTGCTTTTGGTATCTGAGGGAGCCTGGAACCAATCCCCTGCAGACACCAAGGGATGACTGTAGTCATCTAAAATGCTTAGCTCCTGTTGACATGCAGTAGATTATAGTTGCTGGGAGCTTGCACATGATGGAACTAAAGGGACTGATACCTGTTTGGAAGCAAGGTAGTTTGTCTAGGGTCACTCTTATGTAGTTATCTTCCCAATTTTAAAGGGAAGTGTTCATGTTTTATTTTCAGTTCAATTCTATTCTTCCTACATCACACACCAACTCTTATCACATTTTATGGTATGATTTACGTTTCACTCTTTTGAGAGGTTAGCTATTCCTTGATGACCAGGAATATTACAGTCTCACTTATGTGTGGGACACAAACAATTTTGAATATTCTTCTGACATAATTTCATTGACAACACTCATTAAAGATTTATTACTTTGAGTAGTTTTACAAATTTGTGCAGATCCTTTTCACTGACTTTATCTTTTCATATTAGGAGGAATGAATCCCTACTTGGAATAAGAAAAATGAAATACAAGGACTATACTTTGTATAAAAAGCCTACCAAAACTTTCAAGAAGTACAGAGCTGCAGTGATGGAGATTGGAAGAGTAAGTTTCACATAAATTTTGAATTTTAAGCTAATGAACTTAAGAAACTCATGTCTCTAGGGACAGTTGGCAAAACATAACAAGCATAATTTTATAATTATACAATGTATTATAATGCTTAAGTTATCATGTGGATATTTTTATTATTTTTTTGTCTAAAGGGTACTTCTTTTACTTTTGATAATAATTTTAATTGAGGGGCATAAGAAACCACTATTTTAATGTCAAGAGATAAGCATTAGAGTACAAGTAAATTACAGTATTGCGTTCAGATTTGAAATTTAACGTGTAACGTTTTTGTTATCTCCCATGCTAAGACTACAGATATGATGCCAAGAAAAAGAAGTAAAAAAAAGGAGACTCTCAGAGAATTTTTGTGTAAAAATCCTTGTATTTCTGAAATGGTGGAACATGAAAGGTATTAATTGATTAATCAATTCAATAAACATTTACTTGAGGGTTACTATGTGTTGGGCATTATTTTAGGCACTGGGGATACACTGGCAGACTAGACAGATGAGATCACTGCCCTGAGGGAACTTATGTACTAATAAAAAGGAGCACAGGAAACAAACACACAAATAAACAAGACAATTTAAAATTTTAATAATTTTGTAAAATAAATGAGAAGGATAATATGCTATTATAGATTAACTGGCATGGGGTGAGGTAGTGGCAACAGTAATTTAGATAAGAGTGGTCAGGAGACCAAACTGGTAAATTACTTTTAATTATTGGTGGACCTAATGTTCTCATTTATAAAGCTTAAACCATAAAACTTATCATGGTAAAATGTTTAGCTTCTATTTTTATGAGCATTGCATTTATGATTCTCATACATTCTTTACATATCTTTATTATGTAATGTATCTTCCTTTACCTGCTTAATAATTTTCATCTTAATTTTTGACATATAAATATTAATTAAACCACTCTCATTTTCTTTTTGTTTGCATTTACCTACGATCTGTTTGATTATCCTGTTATTTTATTCAAATTATGACATATTTTAGATGAGTATAGAAAATAATATAACAAATGAATACGTACATAATATGCAGCTTACCGTAGAAGACATTTGGGATACATTTCTGTCCCATCTACCCCAGAAGTAATACTGTCCAAAATTTGGTATTTACCGTGCTTATGAGTGGCTTTACACTTCAATTATATGTGTATATGCCCCTAAATAACATTTGGTATTATCTTTTACAATTTGTTTTGCCAGTTTGCTCTTATTCCTCAGTATTATGTTTGTGAGATTTTCTTCATGTTGATTATACATAAGTCTAGTCCAACTTTACTTTATGTAAACAGTGCTATACAAGATATATTCTTGTATATATCTCCATATGCACATGCAGGAGTTTCTGGGCTAAATACACAGGAGTGTAGTTCCCAAGATATGAACATTTTAACGTTTCTAGATATTGCTAAGTTGCCTGTGAATTTTCACCAGTGGTGTGTCATGTTTACATTATCTTCACTGATATTTAATCAAATTTTCAAATTTTTGTGGACCCATGAGTTGTAAATTTTTATCTCGTTATTTTCATTTTTATTTGATTAGTAAGACTAGGCAGCTTCTCATTTTTTTGGTATGTATGTATTTATTTATTTATATTTATTTATATTGAAGTATAGTCAGTTTACAATGTTGTGTTGATTTCTGGTGTACAGCATAGTGATTCAGTTATGCATATATGTTCCTCTTCATATTCTTTTTTTAATAGATAATTATAAGGTATTGAATATAGTTCCCTGTGCTATACAGCAGGACCTTGTTGTTAGTTTCTCATATATTAAAAAAAAAATCCTAGAGTTTTTCTGTTCTCAAGCCTGCTTGTTTAGATCCTTTGCACATTTAACAACTTCTGTTTTCTCACTTATTTTTAGAAGTTTGGATGCTATGCTTTTCCCAGTTTGTGGCTCATCTACTTACAATTTAAAAGTATTATTTTTTAAATCAAAATTTGTAATTGTTAGCAAAGTCAACTATATCAACATTTCCCTTTATTATTTTTGAAATTCTTCTCTACCTGAGGTAGTAAGGGTATTTTCTTAATCAATTAAAATTTTTGATTTCACAATTAGGAATTTTATCCAACTGTAATCAGTTTTTATGAATGGTGAGTAGAAGAGTCCTTCTCCCCTTCTTCACTGTCCTGTCTCACACTTTTAGAACTAAGGAAATGATAAATAAGCCAGCAACATTTGTATAAGGTCAGGCAAATGACTTCTTGATGTGTTTTGTACAAACTGAAATCATTCTTCTCTCTTAAATGTCTGGAAGTTTGTGTAATTTCAAAACTTCCTTCTCCCTCTGCAGAAATAAAAGAGCTGATGTCAGAAAAGTATCCTTTCGCTTCCTGGTGGATAACTTGAATCCTTTAATATTAAATTATGTTAAAAAGAAGAGGTTCCATCAAATATTTCTTGAGGAGATGCCCTGGAAAGCTCAGATGAACATGTATCTGGCAAGTGCACATTTCAGCCTGCTTTTAACAAAGCTAGGGGAAAGTGCAAAGATGAAATTTGGCACTTCACCTACAATGGTCAGGTATAGTATATTACCAATAAAAAATACATTTTTAAATTCCAAGAACGTGGATGTTATTTGTATGTTCAAGTCTCCAATGCTGTTAATAACTTAAAGAGGTTTACAGAGTGCATCAGTTTTTACTAAGCTTTGGTGTATTTCTTAATTTCTTATATCAGAATCTTTCCCAAACAAGTGCTGGATAAGAGCTTATTAAGTACTCATTTGCATATATATTAATTAATTTATTATTTTATTTTTATTTATTTATTTGGGGGGGAGGGAGTAATTAGGTTTATTTCTTTATTTTTAATTGAGGTACTGAGGATTGAACCCAGGACCTTGTGCATGCTAAGCACAGTCTACCACCGAGCTATACTCTCCCTCCCCATTTGCGTATATTTTGAATATGTTAGTTGATACAGCTTTTGGTGAAAGGGGAAAGTGATTTTTCCAAGAGAAATTTCACATTAATTGTATGGTAACTAGATATTAGTAGGCATTAGGCAAATCTCTGTTTAATTTAGAGGTATATTTTAGGCCTCTATAAACACAGGTCATATTTTCTCATACAATGTAAACTTGCTATCATTAATTCAAGACATTTTCCAGTTCCTATTGAGTGTCTTTGGCCAAAGTGTTACGGGAGATAAAATGGGAAATAAAAATAAAGATAAATACATAATGTGGAACACTGTATGACCAGAGTAACAATGTAAAAAGAGTCTTTCATTAAAAAAAATACTTGTTGAGCACCTGTTAGATACAAGGTACTGAGAAGGGCACACTGGGCCTTCAAAGAACAGGATATACAAGTTAGAGTCTGATAGGGTGGATCACAAGTGTTCATGAATAATTGTAAATAAGGTAATGGAGGAAGAGAAATGCACATAAAATCTTCTTTGTTCCTGGGAAGGAGGCTTTGTTCCTGGCTGAGACCAATAGGAAAGATTTCATGGGGAGAAGCCACTTGGCCCAAGTCCTGATGTATAGGCAAGCTTTAGAAATGTGCAGGTAGGGAAATAAGCATTCCACATAGATGGGAGAACATGAGTCAGAGCCCAGGCAGGAAACAGGATGAGAACCCCAAGTGGTCTGACCAGAATTCTAGGGCACATGAAAGGGAGTGGTGAGAAGTAAGTAGGAAAGTAGGTTGGCACCAGATCATGGAAGGTCTTAACTGTCTATATAAATCTGAACTTTAATTTAGACACAGTGGGAAATTATTCAGGCTTCTTTTTTAGCAGGACTATGATAAGAAATTTCTCTGGCAGTGACATAGCAAATGGATTGGAGGAAGGAAAGACTCGTGACAGGGATATGAATTATTTCAACACTCCAGTGATAAAAAATATGCAATTTGAAATCCACAATGAACTTGATCCCAGTTTCAGTTTCTCCAGAATTTTGGTTAAAATAATTAGCAGACTGAACCTTTGGAAAAACGTCTTCAGATAGGGATAGATTATATTTCCTATGTGGGCTAGACCAGATTAGCATTTAAGAAGCAGTTAGATTGTTTGATTTACAGGGAAGGCTTTTGGCAAAGTGACCCACTTACGAGGCTATAAGGGAAAACAGTTCAGGTCAGATAGGCTTCCTTACTGTCCTCTGAGCGCTGAGAACTCTTCTCTGAACTTCCAATCGTACATGACCATTCATGCATGATTACTTGGCAGCACAATAATTAATGACCAAATTTTAGCAGGGCAACTGGTGCTAAATTCAATTTTATTAAACTGTTTGTTTATTTATTTAGTATTTGACCAATTTAATTCAATTTTGCTTATATTCTTTTTTTAATAAGATTATTTTCCCCTTTGCAGTTTTCGATCATGTGATCCTAGTATGTTCTCACTGTATAATTCAGGAACAGTATTACCAACAGGAAAACTGACTCTAGAAAACTATAAGATGATGCTTGATTTCCTTCTTACAGCTAAAAAAAGAAAGGCCCACTTACCATCAGGTAAGATAAATAAATATGATATATATACTATCAGATTGCCCTTAAATCTTCATTTGCTAATGCAGCACACACACAAATACCTTGACATGCACCCTCCCCACCATAGACACACAGAGGTACACCAACTTTTTACTAATGACTTAGGAACTTGGTTGAATTGTGATATTTTGTAGGAGATTCTTATTTAATCTGTTTTTTTTAATTTCTATATTTTTATGGTATCATATATATTTGGAAATATTTATGTTGGATTGTCACCTAAGCCATTTTAGCCATTTAGCAAATATAATGTTCTTTTAAAAATATTGGTAGCTTCCAGTGGTCAAGGTAGGTGAAGACTTGCTATCAGGTGTTCTGTTATAGTGGAAGTAAGTTTCAGAACAAATTCCACCAAACATACTGATGCAAGCAGGCATAAAAATGTCATGTAGCTGTTTTATAGTTCCTATCTGGTACTCAGGACAGTCCACTCTTGCCTTGGGACCTCTGATTAGCACCTTGCATGAAAGCTTACTTTGGGATGAATGCAGTAATATCCTGATGGCAGGACCAGCCAATATTGTCTTCTGGTCAGGTGGCAGGGGCTCCAGCTGGTGGAGAGATGTAGGTAAACAGGGCTCTCAGTTGAAGTGCTACACTGATGACACTATTTCTAAGAAGTAACCTATCTTAAACACCACTTACTTCACAAGTGAAAATTTATTTCTAATATCTTTATGCTATTACAAACCTGCTCATGTAGATTTTTAATAATGGCATTTTAAATGCTATATAGCTTATTGCTGATAAGGATACTTCATATGTTGATTAACTGCCCTAGGAGTTTTGATTCATATTTGAGGTATTTGACATGCTTTTAAATTTCTTCTAGGGTATAGTTTAAATTTAACTGGTATATGCATGTCATACTATGAATATTAAAGTATTTGAAAGTAAATTCCCTAGACAGAGCAAGAATCCTAGTTCTGTATATAGAATACAATATATGTAGCTTTTTGAGTTGTTTTTTTTTAAACTAGCTCCTTAAGACCGCCCATGAAATTGGCAATAGAATATTCTGCTCTTGAGACTTACTATTTAATGCAGAGTTCTAAAAGGAGAATGTTTGTGGCAGGAGAAGTCCTGTGTTTTTATAGCCTACCAATGGGAGAGTGAGTGATCAGGGTTGCTGCGGCTGTGTAACTCCAGGGGTTGCTACTCAACTCCTAGGGTACGTGTCCTGGGAATGGCTTGTTTGGGGGGAAATTAAGGAAGAGTGAGATCCTGTCATTTTTCTCCCTCAAAACATGACATTCCTGCCTCTGCACTGTTAGCTTGGCCATCACCCTTGCCTGAAGTGTTCTTGTCCACCCTCTACCCACATAGCTAAGTCATGACCACCCTTCAAGAACTAATCTCAGAGCCTCCTCTGGAAAGTTTCCCTGGCTTATCATATCCATGATAATCCATCCTTTTTCCAAATATATGTAACATTTTTATCTGAATTATTCACTTGATGCTGACCACCTGTTGTGTTTTCTGAAACTTAACTCTCTGTTTTCAATAATGTTATCATTTTTTTTCTTTTGTGCTATAGATACTGAAGAATTTTCAGCATTTCTTAGTTCCAAAACGAGTGATGAAGATGTTTCCAAGACACAAACGGGTTATGAATCAGACTCTCAATCAGGTCTCAGTGGTAAAGAAAAGGATCAACTAGCAAATGTGGGTCTATTGGATCATTTTGTGAAAATCTTTTTATATTGCAGGAGAGGAATGGTAAGATGGTCCTTTTGATGCGCTAATGTAGTGGACATAAATCTCAGCCCGTGAATTTGGGCATGTTAGATATATTGTATTTACCTATTATCTATAATTTAAATTTCAACCATGAGACTGAATTTGCTGGATTTTTGCGTCAGTCATCTTTGAGGTTTGCCTGCCATGATGCTGAGGTCTTATGCGTTGTCAAGTTGTGAGGGAGAAACATGAGCCCCTTTAGTTGTTAGTCACTCATGTGCCCAGAGCTCAGGTGGTCTTTGTCCTTGTCTGCAAAGTATGAATATTCAGACACCATTTTACTGCTTTCTTGCCACACTTGGGACATGGGCTTCTCCAGTGACACAGGGGGTCCTCTCTGGGCACCGTAGACTCCTTTCTTCCCTGAAGTACAGGGGAAGATCTTTCTAGACCATAAGAAAGCCTCATCCCTATCCCAATCCCCCTGACCACTTGCTTCGACTTGTGTTTTCTCTCACTTTTCTCTTTTCTTCTTAAATACTATATGATAGATGATTAAACTCAGAATTAGAATCATTAGCTATAAAGAAATTCCTTTTTCTCATAGCAGGAAGGGGGTATACTTCAAACCTCACGAAATGAGAGGTAATCTGTCCTTTCTAGACAAGGAGGGAATGCTGAAGTTCCCATATTCTTCGTGAAGTGGAGAGAATGACTTTTTAAAAATGTAAAGCAAACTCACGTCATCTCCCTTGACCCTGAGCGTTATATCGTGTCTTCCTTTCCACCAGCTCTGGGCCCTACAAGGTCTGGGTCCTGCTCACCTCTCAGAACTCTGCTCCTCTCGCTCTTGTGCAGTCCACTTCCCTCTGTGGTCCTGAGAGCACTAAGCTTGTTCCCTCCTTACGTTCCCTTCCATCATTTACACTTGCTGTTCCCTCAGCCCCACATGTTCTTTTCCTCCCAACACCCTCGCCTCCCACCCCCCTTTACATGACTTGTTCAACTCAACATTCAGGTCTCTGCTCCTGTCACCTCCTCAGAGATGACTTCTCTCCTGACCACCCTGTCTAAAAGGACCCGTCCTTTAACCCTCATCAGGTTCTGACCCATTTCTGCCTTATTTTCTTTTACAACCCTTGTCATTCCCTGAAACTGTATTTTTATTTGTGTGCTTATCTAGTGTTGGTCTCCCCTAATAAATGGAAGCAGCATGAGGGCAGGCCCGGTTTCCCTTTCTCACTGCGATATTTCCAGCTCCCAGAACAATGGGATGGGCGTGTTGGAGTCAGACCACTGGTGTGCAGATCCTAGCTCACCGCATAGTAGACTCACACCCTTGGGCAAATTAGCCCCATGCCTCCATTTCTTCATCTGTAAATTGAGTAAAATGTGAGTGCGTACTTACTTCCTAGGCACTATCAGTAGGATGAACTGTGGTAATGCTTGTCTTAAGTAGAGATGCTTGTCTTACGTAGAGGCTAGCACGTGTAAGTGGCTTATAACAAATGATGTTAGTTATTTTTATCATTGACGTATAATATTTGCAGAAAGATGAAGTCATTCAGAGATCTGTAACTTTGGGAACTTTGGCTTCTTTTGAATGTTGTGTTTGTCTTAGGTTCTTGCTCATCGTGGTGGCTATTGGACTTTGCTTCAGAACTGCTGCCGGGCCCTTTGGAACTTTACTCAGGAGCTACAGATACTTCAGAAACAAGCAGTGGATCTGTATAAAATGTTTCCTATTAGCCAGGATGGTTTCCTCTGTATCTCTGTTTTACCATTCTATTTGGGAGCAGAATTACTTATTGACATGTTAATAGAACTACAAAGTGTCAATTCTATTAAGGTAAGAGTATTTGAATAATTATTTTATTGTATTCAATTAACAGATTTTTGTGCACAATGCAGCTTGGGATAAGTAGAAATTAATATTTTGGTTGAATTGTTATTTGGTTTATCTGTATTTCATTTGCTTCTCATTGTTACTTGGTTCACAGTATATAACTTACATTGATGTTAATTACAAATATCTTGGTCTGAAAATTCAGGTTCTTAAATGGAATGGAAAGTAACATTTACTAAGCTCCAGCTTCTACATAAATTAACCTAAATACATTTAATCCTCATAGCAATCTTTTTGACAGAGAAAGAAGCAGACCCTAAGACAGATCGTGTAGCTTATTGGTTGATTTTTGTTTCATTGCTTTATCTGTTCCAGTTCTGTTACTCTAGATGTGGTAGAATTTGCAGCCATTTCAAATTTACCACACTGTGGTTTAAAGCATGAAAATAAAATAGAAAAAAAATGCAAACATTGTATAACCTATAACACTGAAAATTAGTAAACACATAAACACATTGAGTCATGGAGTTTATAACATTTCCAGACGTAAAATATATGACAACAATAGCACAAAAGACTGGGAGGGCAAATAAAATTAAACTGTCATAAGTTTTTAAATTTTGTATAAATAAAAAGTGGTACAATATTAACTCTAAGTGGAATGTGGTAAGTTAAGGGTGCATTTAATAATCTGCAGAGTAACTACCAAGAAAATAGATATAGCTAAAAAGCCAAATGGAAGCTAAAAGTAGAATGGAAGGACTAAATAATAGTCAACTAAAGAAGGCAGGAAAAAAGGAATACAAACACATGGGACAAATATGAAACAAATAGCAAATAAATCTAACCCAATTATATCAATAACTATATTGGATAGAAGTGGATTAAACACCCCAATTAAAAGGCAGAGGTTGTCTGGATAAAAAAGAGAGACATGTACTTGCTCATAAGGGATGCACTCTGGATATAAAGAAGCAGATAGATTGAAAATAGAACAATGAAAGAATCATACCGTGAAAACAGTAAGGATAAAAAAGCTGGTGAGGCCATATTAATATTAGATTAAATAGTCTTCAAATCAAGAAGTATTTTTAGAGATAGAGACATTTTATAATAAGAAGATCAGTTAATCAGAAGACATATTAATCACAAATGTGTATGCACCAAATCACAGAGATTCAGAATACATCTGGACACCCAAAGCTTGAAGAGCTTCCTGCTTGGTGAACGCATTGATGTGTCAGGTGGGTGTCAGGTCCTGACTCCGCAGGGACAAGTCATGGAAGCTCCTCATCTTGGACCCTTTTACACTTTGCCCTATGCACCTCTTCAGTTTGGCTGTTCCTGAGTTGCATCCTTTACAAGAAAACTGTATCAGTAAGTTCTGAGTCATTCTAGGAAATTATTGAACCTGAAGGGTTCATAGAAACCCCTGAGTTTATAGCCAGTCAGTCAGAAGTGCAGGTGACCCTGGCCTTGTGGCTAGTATCTCAAGTGATCACTGAACTCTTAAACCTGTTGAGTCTGACCCTAATTCTGGAGAGGTTAGTGTCAGAATTGAAGTGCAGTACATTGAGGTGGGTTGGAAACAGGGCAGAAGGCACATGGTGTGTTCACCAAGATGGATCATTGCAGAGTCAAAAAATAAGTCATAATTTACAATATCCAAGACATGGAGGCAACCTAAGTGTCCATCAACAGATGATTGGATAAAGAAGTTATGGTATATTTACACAGTGGAATACTACTCAGCCTTAAAAAATAATGCCACTTGCAGCAACATGAATGGACCTGGAGATTGTCATACTAAATGAAGTAAGCCAGAAGAGAAAAAAATACACTATATGAGATCACTTGTAGCTGATTATGGGTACGTGGGAACTCATTATGTTCTTTTCTCTACTTTGGTAAGTGTTAGAAAATTTTTTAATAAAAAGTTTAAAGAAAATTTACACATGGCCCACACTAAATCTTCAAAACTTAGAAACTCTTGGTCTTGACCATGCCAGAAACCTCACTCTCTATATGCTGTTTTGTGAATTTCTAGGGCTGCACACAAATGTCTCAGGGACTTGAACAGGAAATGAACAAATGGTTACATAGTCACTCTTCAATTTAGGCAAAAAAAGAGTCTTCTAGAAGATTTTCTTCTCCATAAGTTTGACCTTTGCACTAGGAAATTTGACATATTATTCTACAAAATGACTGTAACCAGAGTATGAGGGAAACTTAATTATTTGTATATACTAAACATTGTTTTTCCTCAAAACTTTACCTTATTTATTGGTTTAATATCCTTACTTAAATAGTGACTATGTACTGGAAAGTATAGTCCTCAGTCTGTGCTACTACGGTAATGACTAGTCGTATGTATCTATTTACATTTAAGCTTAAATTAATTAAAATTAAATAAAATTAAAAATTCGGCTGCACTAGTTACTTCAACAGCTCAGTATCCACATATGTTTAGTGGCCACTGTATTGAATAGCACACATGTAGCACATTTCTGTCATCACAGAAGTTCTGTTGGATAGTATTATCAAGCTTTGATTTGCATAATAAAAAGATTAAACATTTTTTTCTGTTCATTTCTTTTCCATGTTATATTTTTAATCTACACATTCAGTGTTCAGAAAAAACGTGTAGTAATATCTGAAATTGCACAATTTATTTTTCAATGTGCTACTTACAGATTATTGAAGAAAAAGGAGAATTCAGTGTTCCAAGTTGCTACGGAAATATTAAATATGATAACGGTGGTTCTAGCCTTACTTTTGAGCATCCTCTGGATGATGTAAATGTGGTTGATTTGAAATGGATCCATGATTTTGTATTAAAATCTCTGGAACTTCTCTATCAAGTAGAAAAATGGGAAACTCTAGTATCACTTGCCATTCAGTTTAATACGATTTCACAGTAAGTAACGGCGTAAGGGTAGTTAACAGTGCCAGGTGACTTCATTGGAAAATGGGTTTCTAATAATGTTTCTTTTTAATATATTTTTACTCTTGTCTAGTGAGAGATACACAGAGCAAGTGACACCACTCCTGGTGTATGCACAGCGCCAGCTGCTTCTACGAATATCCAAGCTCAAGGGCCCAGATACTACCCAGCAACCTTGTGTAAGATACGAGACTGAATATGATCAGAAAGTAAGTTTGGCCTTATTATTCATGTAGTTGTGATTTCTTATTAGTGCACATATAAATAGCAAGGTTTAGGAATCAGATAAATGTTACTGTTTTCACTTAGGCATTTATCATTCAAGTCAGCAATTATTGACTGTCTGCTCTGTGCCAGTGTTTTCCAGACACAAGGTAAACAAAAATTAAGTCCTTTTATTCAAGGAATTTATATTCAGCTCAGGGCTGATTTACCCATTAGGCACAGTGGGGACAGTGGCAAGGGCCACAGTGCTTTTTTAGGGGCCACTAAATGTTTTAATTTCTGTTAAAATAAGAGGAAAAAAGTAACTTTTAGGTCAAAGAAAATATTTAGATTTTTATAATTCACATATTTATGTTGATACCAATGCAGTCATAAAACATAATTTGTAATATTTTTTGATGGAGCAGTGGGCCCATGAAGGCAAAAGTGCCTAAGGGCCATGGACGTCATGGTGCAGCTTTAAGTTAGGGGGAGAAAAGAGATAAGTAAATAATCTCATTTATTAATTTAATAAATGTGTATTGACTACCTAATATTAGGACCACTGCATTCAGTTGTGTAGTCTTTGTCCTGTTCAAGGGCCCTGTCATACGGCAGGGCTGATCCGGTCGCTGCCCCACACATCAGTCCATGTGCTTGGGGGGTTGCAGCCACCCAGTGAGGACTGCGTTTCCTCCTCCTCACAAAGATTCCTTATGGCCTTGGCAAATTCTCACCTCCTGCGTATTTTACCTAGAGAGAATACAGTCTGAGTTCTTGCTTTATGGAGGTTTATTTCAGAGTGGTGGAGGTAGGGCCAGATGATAAACAGGTAAACAGATAAATAAAAAGATTTATGATCATCATAAATTCTCTGAAGAAAATAAAATAAGTCAATGGGACAGAGACAGGCTGGGGTGGGAGTGGAAAGTTGAGCGAAGGTGATCAGGAAGGCCTCTCAGAGATGGTAGTACTTGGTGAGGAGGGGCCAGCCATACAGTGGGAAAGAGCGATCCAGCCCAAGGAGGAACAAGGGCAAAGACTCAGGCCCGGGACAGGAGGAAGGCCCTGATACCACAGTGTAGCAGACGAGGGAGGGAGAAAAAGAAGGGGCTGCTTCTCCTGAGTCCTCTTGTTTGCCTATTCCTCCTCTCCCCAGTGTCTCTGTGTTAGTATATCCCAACACTCTGTTCTCAGTCCTCCTGTCTTCTCTATCCACATATTCTCCCATGATGAGTTAATTCAGTCTGTGGCTCTGTGTAACATCTTCATGATGATGGCCATCAAAATGACATCTCTGGTCCAGACCTTTCTTCTGAATTCTATGCTGACATATCTAACTGCTTATATCAGTCAAGGTTCGATCAGAAGAGCAAAACTAGTAAGAATTGTCTGTCTGCCTATCTATTTATCTGTCAAGATTTATTACAAGGAATTGGCTTATATGATAATGGGGGCTGGCTGAGCAAGTTTAAAATCTGTTGAGTAGGCAGTCAGAATCATGAACAAGAAGGAACCCTACAGGTGTGGCAGAAGCTGTTATCCATAGGCAGTTGGTGAGGGAGGATCCAGTGAGGAGAGGGCAGTTGTATACCTGGATGCTCTTTGGAGTTTGGAGTCTGAAGACCTCCAGCAGGTCAAGGACTCACCTGATTAGGTCAGGCCCACCTAAGATAATCTTCCTAGTTTAAAGTTCATTTATTAGAGACTTGAATTAGTATCTGCAGAATTGCTTCACAGTAGCACCTAGAATAGTGTTTGATTGAATAGCTGGTTTGAGGTGTGTGTATGCTATGAAATGGATGCTTCCCTTCCTCTCATCCTCATAATATAGCCTTAACTGACTCATCAAAAAAAAAAAAAAAACCATCACACTGCCTTATCAACATCATCTCTTAGATATTTAAGACACTTGTCCAATTTGGTACATCTCAAACAAACACGTTCTGCCAGGTCTTTCCCACTTCAATTGATGACAACCCCATCCTCCTAGCTGCTCAGGCCAGACACCTTGGAGACATCCCTGACTCCTCTCTTGCTTTTACATCCCACTTCAAACTGGTTACCAAATTCTCTCCCTTCAGAATCTATTCAGAATCTGAACACTTATCACTGCCTCCACCGCTCCTGCTCTGATCCAAGCTACTGTTATGTTTGCTTGGATTAATGCAATGACTTCCTAATTAGTTTTCTGGCTTCCAACCTCCTTGAACCCCTGCCTCCAGTGTATAGTCTGTTCTCAACAGCATATAGAATGACCTGTCAGACCATGACATTCCTCCCCTTTAAACCCTACAGTGGCCTCCCATCTGACTGAGTTAAAATGAACATCCTTGTCATGGACTTAATGCCCCATGTCACTTAACCCCCAGTAACTTAATCACCAGTAACTTCTCTCTACCCCTCTCCTGCTAGTTTCAGCTTCTCTGTCTTTCTGTTCTTTGAGAAGACCCTACCTTAGGGTCTATGCTGGTTCCCTGCTTGGAATGCTCCCCCTTCACCAGTACCCACATTGATTTTTCCCTCATCTTTTCTAGGCTTTGCTAAATATAAGGCCTTCTTAGACTGCATTTACATCTCATTGTAGGAGCACCTACAAGGGACACTAAAGGAAAAGTATCTACATCAGACTGAAGTTTGGGAGGGTTGTGTTTTGAGCAGTAGGTTAGTTCAGCGGGTGGGAGTGGAGAAATGGAAATAACAGGATCTTGGACCTTTTGAAAGAATTTCCTTATGTCTAAAAAAAGTTCTATTTTCAGATATTTTACAGTTTGAGGACTCAATTATCTGTTAAAATATATTTTTAAAAATACTATAGAGGAAGTCAGTTCTGAAAAACTTCACTGGGGAGATTTAAATTGCATTAATTGTGAGTAGGGTGGATAAATCTGCCATGGGAAAAGCAGCCTCTATTTTAAATATGTTTCAATGTACATAATGGAAGATACATTTAGACATGCGAATTTATAGAATATCAGAAAATCACATTCTAATTGCTCTACATAATTTGCCTAATGCTTTTCCAGCTGTGCTGTACAAAAGAAATGAAAAATCATGTAACCACTTTTTTCTCCCAGAAAGTTCTCGTGAGTTAAATGCTACTCTGGGGCTTTTATTTGAAGCATCTTTTTGTCTGTCTGTCTGTCTGTCTGTCTCTCTCTTTTTTTTTTTTTTTTGACAAATGAAAAATAAGATGAACATTTCAAGTAAGCCAAATTTTTGGCTATAAATATCCAAGTAATATTTGTTTTCATCTTTGTTTTTTAAGATAACCTGCCGAAATTTCATTGGGAAACAGCTCAAGATTAATCTACCAGCCAGTGAAGTGAGAACTACAAGAAAGGGCATGGATTTCCTAAAAAAGCTTATCTATTCAGGTTGGAACGAATTTTCACTTGAAACTTTCTGTTTTCTTCAAAGCGTGGTTTGCTTTTGTGTTCTATATGCTAAGTCTTCCATAATTAAAATGTTTGCAAAATTTCTTTTGCAGATTTATTTGACTGAAAATAATCCATTTGATATTTACCATCTTATGTTGCTATAAATGTCACTTAAGGGAGATTAAAGCACATGTTCTTATTCGTGTAATCTGTAAAAGAAGGGACATAAAAGAAGGGAGGGAAAGGAAATTGATGGGAAAAATAAACATGGGAAAAGACCGTTTTGTACATTTTCCTTGTTTTTTAATCTCACTTGGGAACTCTTTAAATTGACCTTTTGCTATTTTCTTTGTCCTGTCTTGACTCCCATAATAACTTCCATTTCCATAATCAGCAGAGGTTGTTCTTTTATTGGCATTACCAAGGTTAAGTTGTATGTCTTTTTATAAGAGTGCAGGAGAAGATGTGAACATCATGACTCCTTTGCTGTTGGTTGGTAAGCCCTCTGGGAATGTTTTGGCATGCAGCTTGTAGGAATGAGGCAAAAGGATAAGATGAAAATGGGAATAATGCCTTCTCTCAATTGCACTTTTCGTGTGTCTGTGTTTCCAGCATAGGAAAGAAATGCAAGTCTTCCCTCTGAAGTGTTAGGATTCTTCCATTGATTTTAGGCATGTATGTGTGTATGTGTGTAATCATTCACTCATTCATTCATTTACTGAGTCAGTCAGGCAGCTGTTCAGTCAGTCAGCAAACATTTATTGACTATTAGTGTTAAATGCTGTACTAGGTCCTGAGAACATAAAGATGAATGAGACTAAATATTTGTTATCCGGTTTACAGCCCACAGAAGGAGACTGATAAATAGACCAGAGATGATAGTGTAGAATGATAAGGTCTGTAATATTGTGACTGCTGCTGCTGCCATAAACAGCGAACATCACTTTTGAGCAATTCAACGTAATTTAGTGGGGCTCACGTAAAAGGAAAAGACAGAAGCTGAGGTTGGAAGGGTTGTCAGGAGTTGGATGATGAAGGGTCTTAAAAGGTATAGAGATTCAGATTTATCTGGAGAGCTGAGGGGAGCTAGTTACAAGGATTTCAAGAAGGAAAATGATATGTTCTTGAAAGAAACTTTGGCACCAGCACGGGACGTAGGTTGGGAGGAGATGGCATGGAAGCAGGAGAGCAGCTGCTCCTGACTGTGTGTTATGGATGCGAGGAGGGGCTGGACTTAGGAGGTAAGAGCAGGGGGTGGAAAGACATGTAGTTGTTACAGGAGGGGGATGGATGCGCAGGGGAGCAGTTTGAGTTGCTCTGGCTTCTGGCTTGGTTGGTTACATACATATGATACTTTTACTCTTAAAAAGAATTGAAGGAGGGGCAGGTCAGAGGAGTTTACTTTGGAATTACTGAGTTCAAGGCGTCTGAATGACCGCTGAGTAGAACGGGCCAGATTATGACTGGACATACTGGTGAGGCATTCAGCAGAGATTTGATTTTAGTCACCAGTATGTTGGTAGTGGGTGAAATCAGGGGCTTGTATGAGGTCACCAGGGAGAGTTATGGTGGCCTATATACGTGAAGACGGCCTTACTTTGGAACCTGTGTCAGTCCAAATGGGCTGGGCTATACAGCGGTAACAGTCCCAAATTTCACTGCCTTAGCACATGGGAATGTCTCATTTTTGCCCACGCTACTGGGTTCAGTGAGGTTGCGGTGTGAGCTACTGTTCATCATGGGTTGATGGAATCTCTGTCTTGACACAAGCTTCCATGGTTGCTTTGGAGGCAGGAGACAGAACACTCATGTTATCTTCTAGGGCAGCTATACTGAGAGGCAGGTAGTAAATGGTCAGGAGCACAGCCTTTGAAGCGAGACCGCATGTGCTTATACTTCATGCTGTGCTAAGGACTTTACATGTCTTATCTTATTTCATTCTTATAATAGTCCCAGTAAAAGAATTGTTACTATGCATTGGACATCAGGTGCTCTTAAAACTGCTCTGTGAATCTTAGCTTACAAGCATCTAACGAGATAGGTTTGTTATTGTCTCCATTTTTCAGGTAGGAAAAAGAACGTTTTTTATATTCTTTGTATATTTTATAATTTTATATTCATGACTTATGTATAAATCACGTGCTGGCTCTTAAAGCTGATACTTGAAGGTGACACATGTCACTTCTGCTGTTTTGTTGGCTAAAGTCACATGGCCGTGTCTAACTTCAAAAGAGGTAGGGAAGTGTGATCTTACTCTGTACCCTGAGGATAAAGAGATGTAGAATATGTGAAGAGCCCTCCTGATGGTCACAGGAACAAGCAGAGGAAGAGCAGTATCTGAAGGAGATTGGGACGTGGCCCAAGAGATGAGAGTGGTACAGACATGGCCGAGGTGTGAGAGAGCACACAGAAGACGCAGCAGGCAGTGGTGGGAGAGAGGTCACTAAGATGAGGACAGGCTGTCTGTTGGGTTTGGGAGGTCCTTGTCACTGGCCTTTTTGCTATGACAGCCTTGCCTTTGGGTCTTGCTCTAACTGTTTCTCCTTCCTGAAATGTTCTTCCCCATCTAGATGCCTGTCTGATACCCCCCAACCTCTTTTAAATCTTCATGCACATCTCATCTTTCAGTGAGGCTTAGCCTGACCATTCTGTATGAAACTGCACCCTGCCTGCTTCCTTCCAGTTCCCTTTACTCTAATAAATGTATTTATTTTGTTTCTGCAGCACTTATCAGCGCCTATCATTACTGTATAATTGAGGGATTTTTGTACTTACTGATTACTAGTCTGTCTCCCCTGATAAAATGTGAGCTCTTTGAGGCCAAGGACCATTGATTTGTTCATTGATATAATCCAAATGCCTTCCTCAGTGTTTGGTACATAGGAGGAACTCAGTATTTATTTGTCAAATGATGGCTTCGTGACTTTAACAAGAGTAACTATAAAGAAATGATGGGGAGAGGAGGGGAAGTATTTTGAGTGGAGGGTGCAGCAGTGGTGAGCTGTGTCTGCACGGAGGTATTGGATGAGAGCTACCTTTCAACGAGCTTAGCAGTGACAGAGAAGAGAGAGGCAGTGGCAGCCAGAAGGAACTGTGGGGCTCAGAGGGCTCAGGAGGACTTTGTTTTTGTGTGTCTGTTTTTAATAGAAGAGGAGCATATTTCTACATTAAATAAAAATAGCCAGGGGAGAGGGAGAGCTTAGAGACAGGAGAGAATGATATTTGATCAGGAGAGGAGCTTGAGGAGAAACAAGGCAGAGTATGGGAAAAATGAGACTTTGCCTTAGACTAGAGGGTGAGACCCCCCTGCTGCCGGGGCAGAGAGGAAGGTGAGACAGGCCCAAGTGCAGGGAAATTTGTAGCTGGTAATGATAGACGTTGAAGGGGTCCTCATCGACTACTGGAGATTTTCTTAATGAAGCTGGGGGTTGAGGGCTCAGCTAGGGTTGATAGGATAGGAGATTTTAGGAAGAGGGTGACAGGGTGGACTGGCCACTGGGAAAAAATGGAGAAGGGAAGATAGAAGGGCTGCAGAGAAGTGTAGAGGGTCCTGTTGAGTGAGGTTGGTGACCCTGGACTTGCAGGTTTTGCTGCCGGTAATAAATCGAACTGTCCCCTCTCCTTCAGTGAACAGTGGGAGGACCACCTACCTGTGGTCAGTTATGTGATGAGTTCCAGTCGAAGAGTATGATTATTCCTTGGGTATTCTCCTTTACTTCATCTTATCTGTTAAAACTCTGGAGATCTCCCAATTTGGGATCCACAACTCAGAGTGTGATTTATACTATCTCCTTCATCCTAAAAAGAGCTGGCAATGAACATGAGAAAAATGTGTTGAAAATGCTTGTTATCAAAACAATGACTAGCCTCTCAGGGATAGGAATAGCATACCTGGCAAAATTCTAGACCTGTGTTCCCTGTAGGTAATTACTGAGATGGGTGCAGTATGTCAGGAAAGCACTTTGCTTGCTGTTGTTAAAGTTACATTTGGAAATACAAGATGGGACAGAAGGCAAGGTGGGGGACTCAGGCTCTAGTGATCCCGTCGGATGGTTCCCAATGGTGGTGGAAGTGTAGCCAGTTTGAGCAACCATTAGAGCAGGAATATTTGAATAAATCTAAAAAATATTGTATTGGCAGTAATAATTTATTGGGCCAAGCTCTTTATAACCATTATCTTCTTTAATTTGAACAGTCTTAGGAGGTATGTATTATTACGCTTACATTACAGATAAGAAAATTAAATGTTACTAGTAAGTACTGGAACCATGATTCAAACCCTGGTCTGGCTGATTACTCAACCCATATGGGCTCCACCGAGCTACAAAGCCTGTTTACCGTTTCTCCCCTTTCAGGTTAGAGTCTCTTCTAAACTTACAGTACTCAGGAAATAATTTGCTGCCTATCGGTAGTTATGGGGAGACAGATACTTCATTGTGACTTACTGTGATAGTTTCATAATTTTTAGATGATCCTGCGTGGTGACTACAGGTTTTACATTGAGCCATTATCATTACAATTTTGACATCCCTCTTATAGCTCTTCATAAAACTCTAGGACTTCTGTGACTAGGAGCATAATTTGACCCACACTTTTGGGCTTATTAGGCAAATTTTTAAGATGCTCATTTTTTGTCGGTATACTGAATTTAGATCATTAACATGTTCATCAGTATGATAAGTCCCACGTATGTCACCATGACATGTTTGCGATTCTTAAAAGAATTTTTGAAAAGACCAAGTATACTCCTGATGATTTCCACACCAGATCGCTGCTTTATAACATCATAGATTTTTCTTTCGGCGTAACAGCATTTGGTGGTAATGCTTGATACGTCTAATTCTTCAGAACAGATACTGTAATGCTCCAATGCCTGGGAACATTTGGTGTTCTCATTATTTAACAGCATTAGATTCTCCCTCTAGCTGTTTAATAACGCATATGTAATTCGGTATAGTCTCTGTAGGATTTGGAGAACTGTGAATACCTCACTTTATTGATGATTTTTTTTTTCCTACGGATGAGTAACTTGCCTGCTTGTTCAAAAGCTTCATAGGGGAGATAACTCTATGAATATGCCTTTTACTGTAGCTGTTTTTGCATCCTGTCTGTGGTCTCTTTCTGAGTTTTGACCTTGTTGGTATTTAAGTTTTCTGAAGGGTATTCAGTCTTCAGGTGTGTTGGAATTTTGAACCCCTTGGCTGGTGTGTTTTATTACTGCCTCTGGGCATGTGGATTTATGTGACCAACTATGTAGAAAGCAGCTCAAATTTTGTATCACTCCCTGAGATCCTTCCTTGGTGGACCCATCATCTGTCCGGAATCATTGGCATTTCCATTTTAATGTCTACTTTGGTCCAATGAGAGACAAAGTAAATCTAGTCTTTGTTTCTCCTCCTGCTCTTCCTCCATCTTCCTCTTACCTATTTCAAACTGTTGAGGCTATTAGTGCCTTAAAGGCACTAAGAAATAGCTTCTTGAATTACCCGTGGAAGTTTTCAGAGAGGAACCCCTTGAGACGGAGATGGCAGGATGAGGCCTGCAAAGCTAATGATATTTCCTTACTGCTTTTTGCATCATTTATCTCATGCAGACAGCCACCAAAACAGCAGCAGAACCCTAATTAGACTACAAGAACGAGGGTATACAAGGGCTTGAAAAAAGGAAAACAAATGAAATGAAAGATACTTTAGGAAAAAAAAACAAACAGGAATGATTTGTAAGCATATATTGGATAAAAAGCAGCAGGATGATTTTATTCAGAGCCCACGTTTTAAAGATGGTGGACATCTCCTCTTCCTCCCATCCCTCTTGTCACCCCCAGTCACTTGCATGCCTTTGTGATTTTTATTCTAGAAGGTACGCTGTGTGAGATCAGAGAGTGTGTTTGTTTTGTCCACTTCTGCGTCCGCAGTGCCTAGCATGGCACCTAGTACCAGTAAGTGCTCAACGTGTATATTTTAAATATGTGACTGACAGTCACAGTGTGAGCCTCCATCTATGCCAGTCCCTTCACACCCAGGTTAGAACAATAACCCTTGGAGGTAACTATTACCACCCCAGCTTTAACAGATGTTTAAAAGGAAGGCCTGGAGAAGGTAATTGACTGTCTCAAAATATTAATATGTGAGGGCTTCTAGCGTCCTCCTCTTTTTTTTCTTGCTTAACTTCTTTCGCTGGTCTCACCCTCTAAGAATCAAAAAATAAAAGCCAAGCTCATCAATTCTTGCAAGAAAAATGGAGTAATAGAGCAGACACCTCTAATCTTCAGGGTGTATAAGGGTTGGGGCAGGAGGCAGTGGGGCGTGCCTTGTCAGGGATCATGCAGGACTGGGCGTACTTAGCGGAAAGAGGATGGTGGAGGCAGGGGAGTGAAGTTGGTGGGGCAGAAGAGTGAGATCTCTGGGGAGTTAATGAGAGCTACTGTGGCTTGAGTATTTAATTCTCTTAAATGTATGATAGGGAAGTGTGTCAAGAATGAAATTGCTGGGAGGACGGATGCTTCTCTCAGTCTGGCCATGATCCTGGCTTGACTAGAGCCTCCAGGATTACTAGACATTAGGGTATAATGAAAGATGTGTCTCTTTGGCCACTGAATGTGACCCCGTGTTACTCATTCCATCAGAACAGGCTTCATTTCTCATTAACTTTTCTTAGGCTTATTCCTGTCCTACTCTCAAAGTGTCTCTGTGCCCCAGTTAGCAGGTCTCAAACCAGGTCATTGCCTGTTACCCAAAATATGATGCCCTCTAGCAAACTGTCTGGGAGAGGCACTGGACTTGAACACTGGTTCTGTCTCTGTTTATTAGGGCTTACGACAAGAGAATGTCCTCCCAGTTCACTTTTTCTCTTTTGTAAAGAGTGATTGGTGTGTACCTCTACTAGTTTGTAAGGTGCTGTGAGGATCAATCGAGATTAAGATCTTGGAAGTGATTGTTAATAAAGTTTATCCCAGACATTTAGCTTTGAAAACTCCTGCCATTCATTCATATAACAAATATTTATTGAGCCACATAACAGGCATGGCTGTAGGTCTGGGGTTTTAGCAGCGGACAAAATGGACAAAAACCCCTGCCCTCATGGAACTTGCTTCTAGTGGCCAGAGACAATCAATAAATAGGTAAAACACAGAGCATGTCAGAGGATGATGGGTGCTGAGGAGAAAAGAGACATTGCTACCATTTTAAACAGGGCGATCAAAGAAGGCCTCACTGAGAAGTTAACAGTTAAGCAAGAACCTTAAGGAGCTGAGGAATCAAGACCTGGGGATATCTGAGGGAAGGACATTCTAGGCCAAAGAGAACCACTGGTGCCAAGACTCTCAGGTGGAAGCATGCCTGGTGTGAGAGGGGGCGAGGGGCAGAATAGTAAGGTCACAGGGTGCCTGTTCATGTTGGGCCTTAGAGGTCGCTCCAAGGGCTTTGGTGTTTGCGCTAGGTGATAGGGGAGCCAATGGAGGGTCTTGGACAGGGGCGTGACATGCGATAACTTACATTTTAAAAGGTGTCCTCTGGTTGCTATGTTGAGAGTGACAAGCATGGACACAGGGAGACTGGTTAGGAGGGTGGTTGCAGTAATTCAAAAGGAGATGATGAGGTCTTGCAATGCAGTGGAAGTGGTAGTGGAGAGACCTGATAAGAGATGGTGGCACTCTGGATATTTTCTCAAAGGGGAGCCTACAGGATTTGTGCATTTGATTTGGGACATGAGAGAAGAAGAGTCATTGAGGATGATTTCCACTTTTGGCCTGAGCAGCTGGAAAAATAGAACTATCCTTCAATAAGATGGGGAAAGATTATGGGAGAAGCAGGTATGGGGGAAAGATTAGTAAATCAATTGGGGACCTACTAAATTTGAGGTGTCTGTTAAATGCACAGCAGAGGAGACTCTTGGATAGATGAGTCTGTACTTCAGGAGAGTTGGGACCAGAGACGTAAATTTGGGAGCCACCAGCATCTGGATATCCAGATCCATGCAACTAGATGAGGTCATAAAGGGGGTGAATGTTAGTTAAGAAGAAAAGAGAAGCAGTCTAGGGACTGAGCCCTGGGGTTTTCCAGTATTAAGAGGTTGGCTTGATGAGGATGAATTAGCAAAGAGGACTAAAAAGGCGTGTTCAGTGAGGCTGGAAAAGGACCTTTAACCCACGTGAAGAAAGTATTTCAAGGAGGAAGGTGGTGTCAACTGGGCCAAATGCTATTGAAAATTTAAGTGAGAAAAAGTCTAAAAATTGAACCCTAGGTTTAGCTGTGCAAAGCTCCTGGGGGTGAAATGATGAGGGAAAGCCTGATTTAAGTGAGCTCAAGAGAGAATGGGGGACAATGAAATAGAATTTTTTGAGGAGTTCTGTTGTAAAATGGAGAAGAGAAATAGGATGGTGGCTTGAGGGGAAGGTAGGGTCAAGAGAGAGGTGTTTTTTTTTTAATATTTTTTTTTCTTTTATAGAAATTTGGATATAGTCACCATGCTGTACACTACAGCTTCAGAATTTATTTATCTGATAATTGGACATTTGTACCTTTTGACCACCTCTTTACCCATTTTGCCCACCACCCCATCCCCTGCCTTTGGCAACCACCAATCTCTTCTTTTTAATTTTTTTTAGATTCTTCATATAAGTGAGATCATACAGTACTTGTCTTTCTCTGCCTGATTAATTTCAGTTAGCATGATGCTCTCAGGTTTCATCCATGTTGTCACAAATGGCAGGATTTCCTTCTTTTTATGGCTGAGTAATATTCCATTGGGTGTATACCACATTTTCTCTGTACACTCATCTGTCAGTGGACACTTAAGTTGTTTCCATGTCTTGGCTATTGTAAATAATACTTCAATGAATAAGAAATTTTTTTATTTTTAATTTTTTTAAGGTAGAAAAACCCAAAATGTGCTTTTGGGAATGATTCAGCAGAGGGGAAACTTGATGATTTGGAGAGACAAGGAGAATTGCTGGAGTGATGGCCTTGAGGTGTAGATGGGCACAAGTCTGGGGGCTGGGTGGACATGGTGGACTAGGCTTTCATAAAATCCCTTTGAATTGCTTCCATTTATTCCCACTGAGGTAGGAAGCAATGTTATTGGCCCTGAAAGATGAGGAAGAGGTCATATAGCCAGTTAACCACTCCCCTGACGCTTCTAACAATGGAACGTTTTCTGTGTCCCTGCCTTGTTTCCATTGCTACCACCTTAGTCAAGTTAAAATCATAACAAAGTCTGTGTTGTAATGTCATAGCCACCAGCCTCTTTCTATTGCTGTCTACTGTGTATACATTTGTTGGGTAACTCTTCCTAAAATATTGATCTCTTTGTGCTCAGATCCTGCTCAAAATCCTTGCTTGGTTCCCCATTAAAGAGGATGAAGGTCACTTACTCAGTTAGGGCTTCAGGCTTCTGGAAAACCCTTCTTGGTTCAGAAGGACTGACCATGTCATATTGTGTCCCAAATCACCACCCTTCTTCCTTCTTCCACCCTCTCCTTGCACAAACTAGTTCTGTGACCCCAGGGAAGCTACCAGACTTTATGCCTGATTTTCCTCATCTGTAGCATGAGGACGTACCTCTTATGATTGTTGCCAGGATTCAATGAGACTATCACAATAGTTATTTAGAATAGTTACTGGCATAGTATAAATGCTCAATCAGCGTCAGCTATTCTTAATGTAACTATCTAAAACCACTTGCCTCTTTCTTCCTGATCAAATCTTCCCCATCCTCTGAGACACAGCTGGCATATCTGCTCTCCTGCAAAATCTTTCTTGCTTGTCCTTTCCCCCACTCCACTGATCTCTCTCTTCTTTCTTTCCCTCATTTTAGCATGTACCCAGATTCTCTCTGTAAGGGTGATTCTCATAATCCAGTGTTAGAATGCTTCAGCTAGACTGTGAGCTTCTTGAGGGCAAAGGTCATGCCTCTTACCCTCTTGTAGCCCTGTTCCCTAGCAAGGTGCTGCACTGTCGAGACCTCAGACTTTAGATGCGGTGTTGGACCTGTTCAACTTGTTGAAGAGGTAAATTCCTGTGTTATTCAACCTGACATTTCTTCTTTCTTGTACGCCGGCTTCATGGTGTATACAGCAGGTCTGCAGCCTAACTCGGGACCACCACTTCCTCTCCAAAGACCTTCAGCACCTTTCAGCAACATCTCCCCTTCCTGTCCATTTTTCAGGACTGCTTTTCAGTTCCATACCTGTTAATGACCCCATCTTCCTTTCCCTGCATCCTCCAGTATTAGAAAGCTATCTTTTCCTGCTCTTAAAAGAGCAGTTGCCCATCTCCAAGCTTCTTTGTTTCCTCCTTTCGTCTGTTTCCCAAGGCACCTTGGCTTTGAAGAGGCTTCTGAAAAGGAGTGGATTATTTCATCTTTTATGATCAGCGAAAGAAAAAGTAGGAGGCTTCATAAGGAAAATTGGCAAGATCTAAAGTTATTTGCATTTCATACGAATCAGAAGTTTTCTAAGTTTTCTTTTTTTAAAAAAAGAACTGTCAAATGTATCCCCCCAAAAATTGATCTGAATGTTGAAACACCTGCTGCAGACCTGGGGGCTTTGAATTTAGCAGCTTTAGTTTGGGACCAAGAAATTCTCTGAGTTAGGAAGTCTTTTGCTGCTTGTTGGCTTGCTGCAATATTTCATCCTTAACGTCACTCTTCTCTTTCCTTTCAGAATACAGCAAAGCCAAAGAGCTCGTCTGCGTGCCCGTGGATGTGACAGACACTTTGAGATGTTTTAGAGAGACCTTGGAAAAATCCAAATATCATAACAGATCAATCCGACACAGCAGAAAGTTGCTTTCATTATTTCTTGCACAGACCCAAGGTAAACTACAGCCATTCCCGGGCATCTGTGGGGAGTTGATTCCAGGACCCCCTGCAGATACCAACAGTCACAGATGTACATGTCCCTTACAGTTAGCCTCCCCTCAACCCCCACCCCCTTCCCCCCGTATCCATGGTTCTGCACCCCAGAAATGGAGGGTGACTGTCCTTTCTCTGTACCCCTTCCTCTTTGCTGATGTGCAGTACCGCCCTGCAGGCCTACCACGTCCTGCCCCCTTCCCCACTTCCAGGCCCGCCGCCTGCCGCCTTCCACTTTCTTCTTGCCTAGTGGATCGCACCTCTTTTCCTCACACTTTATTCCACCCAGAGTGCTGTCTCACTCATCTGCTTTTATGTAGTAGAGTAGATACGGAAACAATATTTGTTCATTTTTGATTCTGTACCTCTATGTTCTTAACCATTTGCTCTGCAAGTATGATGCTACAGTCTTGTTTTATTTTTATAAGTAGGTGAATTGATTCGTACTGAATTAACTAAAATCTTTTACTAAAATACTTTATCAATGTCAAAGAAATGGGTGTACTTTTACATATACATCAACAAAGCTTCTTATTAATACCATAGATTTTGATCTTAGAGATTTCTTTTAGCTTAAAACAAGATATTTGCTATCCTTGGTTACATGACATTTGCTTTCTCTCTTCTCAAAATCTATTGATTTGTAAACTCAGTCAAAGCAAGAATTTGAGTGGTTAAGTGGTTACTGCAGAGAGGAAGAGGGTACTCAAATATAGGCTAGGAAAATCCCAAATTACCTATATTTAGGTTATTTAAAATTTGTTAAAATCCTAATTTTATGTTTATGATCCTTGCTATTCAAATTTATCAGAAAAAATAAGAATAAGCATAAAGAATAAACTTAAGTTAATAAATTTAAAATAACTGTATTTTAGAATTATTAAAATAGATTTAAATGTCTACCTATGATATAATATTTCCTGGACTGATGTTTTAGAAATTTGACCATTTGTTGTTTACAACCACTGACAGCAGCTTTATTTATGTGTGGATACAAGTATGTATGTATATATGTGTGTCTGTATACAAGTACATCTGTATATAAGTATGCATGCATATAAGTATGTGTATGTAGGTACATATGTATTTGCTGTTGTTGCTGCCCCTTCTTCCCCAAAAAACCACTTGCTACAATATGTACCCACAGTTTTTGGTTGTATTGTCCACAGACTCACATTACATTAAATTGTCTCTCCATAGCACGTTAAAACCTACGTCAAATATGGTGTGCATTAACAGTGGTTAAGGGTATGAATTTAAAAAGCACATACAATTCCTAAGAATGGTTCATGCCACCTCAATCTGAACTTCACCTGATACCAAGATATTTTCAGCAGTTTCTCCCCAGTCCTCGGGCTATAGACTTCAATCCATATTAGCTTTTCTCTCTCTGCGGCTTTTGACTACTTCCCCTAGAATATTTTTCCTTTTTTTCCTGTGTGTTCTCTGATCTTAGAAAGAAACGGGTTCTTTCCTATTTTTCCCTCCTCGGGTCAGAACTACCTGTATGTTGCTTCTCTCCCAGAGGTCTCTGCCCCAGAGGCAAACTAACATCTTACTGTTGGAAACTCTTAAAAAAAAAAGTTGAACCCAAACTGTGCAGTTTCCACCGATCCCCACGAGGAGCAAAGCATTGTCTCAGCATTTACTTCCCGGCACACTGCCCCTCTGCACTGCTCTTTTTGAACTAACGTGAGTGTTGAGCACATCGACCCACACACCCGGACTCTTCAGAAAGGAGTCAAGGTACTAGGTGTAAGGAAACAGTGTCCCCCAAACTGCCGCAGAGTCTCGGCTCTGTGCAAAATCTCTCCTTCCTTCTCCTTTTCCATCTCTTCTACGTTTTTCCTCCTCATCAACTTCCCTTCTCTCTCCATTTTAAAATTTCTTTTAAATTTTTTTCATAAATTTAGGAGACAAAGGAGGAATGAACAATTTAAAATTTACTACCGGAAAGGTGGAGTTTTGCCTGGGGACCGAAGAGATGCACATGCCGACCCCCCCCAACCTTTTTCAGGAACACTTCAGAGTTTTCAGCTCAGTGGAGAAAAGCAAACTTCCCTCTTCACAGCTCGGACTCGTAATTTCTTCTTACTATGAAACTATTAGTAAGATTTATTCATTATGTGTTCATTTTCAGTACGATCTTCCATGTTAATGTTGAGATTGCATTTGGTCCTGAAATGTTATCTTTTTAAAAAATATTTTAATTAATTTTTTAAAACTGAGGTGCGGTTGATTTCCCATATTGTGTTAGTTTCAGGTATATAGCAAAGTGACTGAGTTACATATTTTCAGATTATTTTCCATTATGTGTTTTTATTACAAGATACTCAGTATAGTTCCCTTTGCTCTATAGTAACTGAAATGTTATCTTTAAAAGTAGGATGAAAGCGCTTGAACATAAAATCTATCACACTCTTGTAGGCAGAGACAGAGCAGTGTTTAGAGAAGGTGCTGCCAGCCCCTCCCGTCACCCATTTTCCCAGCCTAGCTGTCACCATTGTGAGATTCTAGGCACCCTTCTGTTCATCCCACTTTAACTGAATCTATGAGCCGTTTGTTGAGATGTGGCCACTGTTACGTTCTTTTGCTCTGCCCCAGCTGATTCCATTTTCCTTTCCTTTCCACTTGATTTGGCTTTTCTACAAATTCAGCAGTATATATTCAACCCATGCTGTAGACCCAACGTTTTTTATAAGACATTTTGTAATTCCCCCTTTAGTCCCCAAAATAAAATTTATATTTAATCCATTCTTCCTACACACATTATTTTTTAAAAATCAATATGAAGCTGTAAATATAAAATGAAGACTAAATAAAATGAAATCACTTTATAATAAAAAAAACTATTTGTTAGTATGTAAGTGCTTAGGCTCCAGAGGAATAGAGCAGCAGTCAGATGATCGTCTGTCGTACGTAGGGTGTACAGGACACACGTGAATGTGGCAGCTATGACAGCAGACCGATACATGTGTATTGATGGCTCAAGTACCGTCAGCGTTGTTATTTTTGGTGACCTGATTTTCTAAATTAGCAACTCAAGGTAACTTTGGAACAAAATAAAACATTACAGCGGTTGCATTTCTGGAAAACTCAGAGCATTTTGAAAACATGCAAAAATGCCCTTTCATTGCGTACGATGAAGTTAGATGTTAGACTCAAATAATTATAAACAGGTTTCTCACCTTCTTCCTCACTGTGGGAAAGGTTCTGTGCATTGCAGTCCATTCCATGTCTCAGGTCTTCATCTAGGAGATACCAGCAGAGGTCCCATGGTGACAGCCAATAAAACCCTTCCTCAGGTTTCTAAAATACCATCTCGGGGACAGTGCTGCCCTCATTAGAAACTATTGCCATAGTTGTTGGGGTTTTTGGCTACACATCCTTGAATGGCTGCATTCATCAGAAAACAACAACAGATACAGGTGATATTAAAGGTGGGCTTTTTTGCATTTGGATAAAGGAAGAATCTAATATGCTTTGATCTTGTCACATCCCTGCTCAAAAAACAAACTGTTCGAGGCCTCCCATCTGCTATAGAATAGCATCCACATTTCTCCACATGACATTCAGATTCCCCCATAGTCTTACCACTACCTCCTCCTTCACCCTCCCCAAAAACATACTCCAGCCACACATGACACTTCCGTGTATACCCAGCCCTTTCTTCCATGCGCTCTTTTTCTGAATGTCTCTCCTTCACCAACTCTACCTGCCTTCCTCTTATTCTACTTTCTTCATTTTCCCTGCCCATTAGACCCAGTCTCCCACTGTTCTTCATTCAAATACGTCGTTTGCTCTCTCTCTGTATCTATATCATGTGACATTTAAAGGCTCTATTAGCTCGGAGTTTGCTTATCTGCACAGTTAAGGTGTAATGCCATTTAAAATATTCTTGCAAATATAAAGGAAACAGTTTCCAGGGACTGACATTTGTTCTTTCACTTGATTAAAAATACAGATGTTCTCCAGACCAGCAATCAAAGAAGCCTTAACGTTCAGGCATTGCATGAACTTGGAAATCTTCTCATCTTCGCAGAAAAGAAAAGGTAGATTTTTTAGGAGTCAGTTGAACAAGGAGAACTTTTTTTGTTTGAAAGAAAATTTTAATTGTGAAAAAATACTATCTTTAATAAATTTTAGTTCCTTGGTAAATATTCCATTGCTGCGTTTTATTCATCAAATGCTACCTGAGAGAAATGGTTATGAGTAATACATGGCATAGATTCATTCTCTAACATTTTAATCAAAATGTTTCTTCAGAGCATTTACTTTCCCCCTTTGGAAGTTGGATTGAATAATACAGATCTCAGAAAACATCCTGCTTGATGCTCTGTTTATGTTTTAGGGCTGCTTTTAAATGTTGGAGTCAAGCTCTTGATGACATATTTAGGAAACAAGACGTGCTTCACACATGGAAGGAGTTTGGCACCTCCCCCACCAGTGCTACCAACAGCTGTTCACCTTCAGGTTCCAAAGACTACAGTGAGGAATTTCTGTCGAAAGTTGGCATTTGGGGGTGTTTGCAAGGAGCGGTGATATCAGCAAAGATAGCACAGTGAGTGTGACGACGGGGTGATCTGTGCACTGGGTGGGCTTCCCCTTGTGGGCGGCCCCCCTGGGCCATGTGGACCACCAGCGTTACACACTGGGTTCCTGGGAGCAGTGTCCGTACCATGCAGGGTTATACAGTTTTCTTCTTCATGGTGTTTGTTGCTTACGGCCCACTCCTCCTCCTCCTATAACATCTCCCCCCTGGAATGTGAGCTCCACACAGGCATAGGTCTTTGCTCTGTTCACCAGTGTATCCTGAGTGCCTAGCATGGAGATAGCATTCCACAGCTACCTGTCAAGTGAGTGAATGTGGGAGTGAGCAGTTGGTGTGTGAACAAGAATCAAGAGTGTGGAGGCAGGCCGACTTGAGCCCAATTTAGGAGCCTCCCCAAAAGTCTGGGGCCCTCGGCAAGTCAGTCATCCTCTCTGAGCCTCAGTGTTCTCATCTGAATCTGTGGTCACAAGAATTACATGACACACTTGAGACACCTAGAGCTGCCAGAAGGAAGTACCAATTTGTGAGAAAGTTATTGTCTCTCAATTCTGGAGGCTTGAAGCCCGAGCTGGCAGGGCTGGTTTCTTCTGAGGTCTCCCTCCCTGCGTGTAGGTGGTGGTCTCCTCACTGCGTCCTCACGTGGTCTTCCTCCTGTGTGTGTCTGGTCCTAGTCTTCTCTTCTCCTAAGGAGAGCAGTCCTTCTGGGTTAGGGCCCACCCTCATGACCTCATTTTACCCTAATGACCTCTTTAAAGGCCCTGCCTCCAAAGTCCAGGCACATTATGGATTTCCAGGGGTTAGAACTTCCAACATGTGAATTTCAGGGGTGCATTGGGCAGGTAATTTAGCCCATAACACATACTGTATGAGTTTCCTATTGCTGGTGTAACAAAGTACCACGATTTAGTGGCCAGTATGTTATCTTACAGTTGATGGAGGCCGGAAGTGTTGGCGGGCTCCCTCTCGAGGCTCTAGTGGAGTCTCTGTCCTTGCCTTTCCCAGCTTCCAGGGGCTTCCTGCACTCTTCAGCTCATGGCCCCATCATCTGTCTTCAGGACCAACAGCCTGTCTTCTTCCTGTCTCCTTCTCCTCTCTGCTTCCATCCTCACATCTCCTCCTCTGCCTTTCTCTCACAAGGACCAGTGTGATTACATCGAGCTCACCTCGATAATCCAGGATACTCTCCCCATCGCAAGGCCCTTAATTTAATCACATCTGCAAGGTTTTTTTTTTTAAAAAAAAAAAACTGTATAAGATAACATCTTCATAGGTTTGAGGGGTTAGGCTGCTATGTTTTGAGGGGACCATTTTCAGCCTAGCGCACGTGACATGTGAAAGTCTGTCACAGCGTCTTATACTAGTTAGTGCTTGCAGTATCTTAACTGCTTGATTAACGTAAGAAATTCTGAAATTCTGACGAGAGCAGAGGTCCCGGTTTCCTTCACTTCTCTAGGCACATTCTTAGCTTACCTATAGGGTGTGGTAGGCAACAGCCTGCATAGTATTTTGACCTGTAGAGAAAATTTTTTATAAGTAATAACTTTCCCTAGTTAATAATCACCTGTTTTCAGAAAATTAGCATTTGGGCAGGGGAAGTAAGGAATTACCACTTATAAAGTATTAAACATTAAAGGTATTTTTAAAAACTCTGTTACAAAATTTGGTTTTTTTGCACTCCTGGAAAGGAGTTCTTTCTTACACACAACACACACAATCCTCATTCAAATCTGACTTTATGACCAAGTGGAACTTGGCAGCAGAGAGTAGAAAAACTGGGGAAGGTTCACAGCTTGAAAAGAACAGCTAAAGCATTCCTGCCAGAGGACACCTCAGCTTCTTAGCCTCTGAAGTTTTTACCAAGTGATTTTTAATCAACAGAAAGCCAGTTCCTAGTTACCCAGCTGAAGTCTGACTTCCACAGGATACATGATACTCAGGGGGCTTTGGCTGTCGTGGGAGCCTCCCTGAGAGGAAGCCCTTCTCCCCACTGCTCAGAAGGCCAGAGCACCGCATAGAGAAGCTGAACTCAGATTGATGTTGTTATTAATATAGTGAAGCCCACTGGTTTTATCAAATAAAGCTTAGAAGAACGTAACATGGTTTCTAGTTACAAATGTGAGTTTCAAGACCCATGTAAAGAAAACTCAAAACTCTTCTCAGGGACATAAAATGAGATAGTAGTAAACAGAGACATTATCTTAACCTCAGGTGGAAAGCCTTAATATTGTCAATAGATCCATAATATACTGCTGGTGAGAAAACACATGGTTGCAATCTTTGGGAGGAAATGATGTAATAGTACTCATCAAAAGCTTTAAAATTGTGCACCTCTTTTTCCCCAGAGTTTTACTACTAGGGATTTATCCAGTGGAACTGGTAGAAAATACACTCAAGTAGACATAACAATGTTTATTATCTTAGTGTTGGAGAAAACCAAAATGGGGATGAGTATTTGTATATTGTGATACATGCATGTGATAAAAATTTAAAGCTCTATAAAATAATGGTGTAATTCATTATATCCAAGAATGGAAAATTTGTTTGTAAAATAATACGTATTGTATAATTTTAGTCTTAATGTGACGGTGCATGTATATAATTATATATAGAAGAAAAGCTAGAAGGAAATTGTCCACAGTGTTACCAGTAATCATGTTTAGGTGGTAGGACTATAGGTGATTTTTCGTTTTACTTTTTCTGTTTCTCTCTGGTCTAGTTCTTATGAGTATGTAGCACTTTCAGAATCACGATAACTTTTAATTTTGGAAAATCTATGAATATTAGAGATGTATTTATATAAAAATATTTTTGGAATGTTATCTATGAATCAGTTTACTTTTCTTATACTTACTTAGGTTTATTAAGACATTGGACGTTGAAAAGAGATTCAACTGTTGCCTTTTGTCTGCGTTACTCTTTCAGGTAACACTTTACATATATCTTTCCACAGTAGCATGGCCATTCAGTCAGTAAAAAAGAAAAAAGTACAGTATTCTGTCATATTCATAAAACTCACAGGTAGGAAAGTAGCATGAACCTTGATTAAATATCTTAAGCCCATCTCGCCTTCGATGGTTGAACCCCTGTGGCATTTTCACCCTTAATATTCCACAGGGTCCCTTTTCTGGTCTCTGCTGCAGAAGGAGGAATTTTACAGATGAGGAAACTGAGACTTCTGTCCTTCCTAACGTCATGTTGCTGATGCGCGGTGAAGCCAGTCTAACTGACCCGAAAGGGTTGCCTTATGTTGCCTCATCTCTTAAATAAAGTTTTGCTCAGTTGTATGATGTCAAGTATATCATATGATGAGAGCAAGAAATAAGTTAAAGACTACAGAAGTAGAGTGTTGCCATTCTTAGGATTTGAGTTTGACTTCACTGAAGAAGAAAGGAGCTTTTATCTGAAGTACAAGACATTCTGAGGTTCAGGAAGTAGCCAGGGGCCTCTGCAATCTCCGAAAGGTTCTGTTTACTTTGAAGGATGGGACACCCTTGTTCTGTGTATCAGAGAAGTCTGATAGCTCATGAAATCTGGATGGATAATATCTTTGGGAAAGGCTGCTCTGAGTGGACAGATGGCAGTTTTCCTTTGTTCCATACACCTCTTGCCTGGGCTTCAAAGGGAGGAAGTGGAAGAGTCAAGGATGCATAGGGAATGATAATCGGAATCTGATTCATTTTGTTTTATTCTGTCTCTTTACTTTCTTCCAGTATTCCTTGTTCTTGAAGATAATGCTCTTTATGTTTTAGAAAATAAGTAATTCTGAAAAATATTTACTTTTTTGCTTAAATGTCACATCATTTCTTAGTAACACTATACCTAAAATCAAAACTAGCTGGTAGAATTTATTGTCAAAACCTGTTCATTCTTTTCATGATTTTAAAACAGATCTGTAAAGTTAAAAATTAAACAATCACATGGTACTTTAGAGTAGGAATCTTTTAAGTTTAGTGAGAAATCTGATTGAAATTCTTTCCTGATATATGCCTTAAAATAAATTTATGATGCACTTGTTATCAAGAACTGTTAATTACTTAAGATAACATAAGAAGCACTCCTAAGTGTACAGTTTGCATTTGTATTTTCGTCTTGCTTCTCAACGTCTAACACAACCTTGGTCATACAAATTATCTAAGAAATATTGATCAAATTAAGCAAATCACCTTTTAACTTAATTCAGTTAAAAATTTGGAATTACCTCTGCTTGATTTAGACTTCTGAAATAATTTTTTCTCTCCTCTGCTTAGAGGTTGGTATAGTGGAATGAACATAGATTTTTGAGTTAAATAGAAATGATTTTGAATCTTCTTTTCGCCACCATTAGCTGTGTAACCTCATATAAGTTAATTGTTTAAGCCTCAGTTGTATCACTTGTGAGATAATAATCCTTCCTTCCAGTGATAGGTTGAATGAGAACTAAATGAGATACTATTTTCAAACAATTTACCAAGAGTGTCCAACACAAAATTGACCCTTAGTAAATGATAACTTAATATAATGATAATTTTTCTGAAAATAATAAGTATCCAACTACCATGGAATTTGAAAGGCCTGTCTTGAGTGATAATAGCATTTGGTACCTATAGTGATGAGAATATTAATAAGTATCACTTATTAACAGGCACAGTGTGCTAGGCATATGCTAAGCACTTTGTGAACTAATACATGTACTTATTTTTCTGTCTCATTGTTGCAGATGCAGTTTCTAGCTCTTTATTTCCACTTTTTTCATCTTCAGGGTTTGCTGAGAACCACACTTCCACACCCCAAAGCTGAACGTTGCTATGCTCAGTATGAAATCACTCAGCTTCTCCCTGGCATCGAGCTCTTCTCAGACAGATACCGGGCTGATATCTGCTCTGTAGTTGCAAGCTTGTATTATATTATACGTGAACTGCACTTTGCTAAGCAAAATCTAATAGTAAGTGATTTATAAAATCAGCAAATCTTAATTCACTGTGGTATCTTACCCAACTTACCTTATACTTTTCAAATTTTACTAAGCTTTTTTGGTCAGTTTCTACTTAACTTTTAAACTCTATATTCAGGGTTTTGATTTGTCCTTCAGAATAAAATATGTTAATATGCTTTCTTTGACATCACTGTTTGCATTGCATTTTGGATACAATAGCCATGTATATTTGATTTTGTTCTCTTTTTCACTCTGTTATTTTTACCTTTTTTTCCTGAGGACATTTGGTGAAATTAACTAGAATGTTTCACTGGTGTCAGACAGAGCAATTTAGTGCACATATAGCTTCCCTGCATTAATTCATGCAGGTCATATCAATATCAAAACTGTGGGAGCAGGGGGAGGGTATAGTTCAAGTGGTAGAGTGAATGCTTAGCATGCACGAGGTCCTGGGTTCAATCCCCAGTACCTCCTCTAAAAATAAATAAACCTAATTACCTCTCCCCTCCTGCCAAATAAAATAATACAGTAATACAATAATAAATAAATATGTTTAAAATTAAAAAAAACTGCGGGAGTATTTCTTTACTGAGGTAAATTTATCTTTGTGTCTCTTGATTTTTCTGTGTTAAGGGGACACTTAAGTGAACAGCAGGTTCTAACTGAAATTAAAGATAGGCATCTCTTAATATCCTAGTAAATTAAAAAACTCAGATACAACTCTCTTTTCCTTTAGGGGAATAAATCACAGTATGTGTCATAAATTTGAAGTTGAGTGCATTTTAAATTAGTATGTTCTATTGGTCATTTTATATTTTCCTCCTTTATCTTATTTTTTCCTATTTTCTTCCATTTTGCTATTTCCTGTACTTTTTTATCTCACCCCCCCCAGCCCCATGTTTGCTTCTTAATACCTGTTCTTTCTCTTTTTCTGCTTTTTTCCCTTTCCTCTATGCTTTTTTCGTCCTACCTCCTTTCTTTTTTTCTCATATATTGTTTTCTGTTTTCTTGTTCTAAATTCACTCTCTCCTTATGTTGAAAAGATTTATTGTCCCCTGATATTAGATGTTCAATTATAATGCCATGTGTTAAAGTGAAGAGGTTGATTAATGCTTTTAACACTTGGCAGATTTAGCAAGAAATTGTATATTAGAAAAAAAATAACAAAATGATGCTCTTCTCATTGTTAAGGGGATTCATTCCTCGATTTAGAAAGTAGTTCTATCCCCTGGGTAACCTTTAGCTGCCTAGTCATATTCATATATAATACATATCACTGCACTGGAAAAGAAATGAGACTTTTTTCTCTAAAGCTTAAGAAATTGAGAACATTTTTTCTGAATAATTGAGCAATTGGCAGCAATAAAATGGTATGTTTTTATTTCTCACTAAAGAAAAGAAACAATCTCAAAAGTAATAGCCAACTCTTATTGTTTTGTGCTGCTTTAATTGTAGAAGAAGGTATTGTATTATGTTTGTAGTGTATCATTGTAGAAAAATGTATGAAATTTGAAATCATTTTTAAGACCAGGTCTAATTCTTTTGAAAAGCTGTTGCATTCAGCAGCTACAAGTTGACTGACAATTAGAGGTTTCTTAGCTGAACTTACAAGATGTAAACAGTTTCCGTTTTGTATTACACTGCCCTCCAGAAGCAGCCCAGTGGCTAAGGAGATTGCCGTCACATATAAAATTTGCAAGGGGACACATTGCTGTGGGGTCATGAGAAATAGTTTGCTGAATAATGGGAATCTCAGTCCCCTTTTTTGCTCCATGTCCCGTTGGTGGACAGGACCCAATTGCAGGAACTGAGCTTCAGTTTTGAGTTGAGGTCAGGAGCTGCTCAGAAGTATAGGCAAAACTGACCCCTCAACACTTGCCTTTGGCTGGAGAGTGGTTAGGTCAATTCAAAGATTGACAGTCTGTAAGCTTTCACATATATCCTTGGGACTTCAAGAAGAGTTGAACTTTGGGGTTAACTCTAAGAAATATTATGTGAAGAGTAAGCTTGGGTTTTAAGCAGTAGTATGTATACTTTGTGAAGGCAGGGGCTTAGATTTTGCTCTCATTCAGCAGAGCCTCACACACAACAAGCATGTTATAAATACTTTTTTCTTGATAGAAAAATTCCTACTGAAGACAAATAGCAGCTGACACTGAGACGAGTAAGTCGGAGCTATCAGGGGCCATAGATTTGAGTTCCTTTGCTTTACATTTTGCATTTATTTGATAGCTCATTTGCTCAAATGTTTCCATAGGCCTCAGTAATTCATACATATATGTTGAATTAATTTTTTTTCAAGGAAGATAATTAATTGGATTTTTATTTTTCCATGCTTAAGATGTCATCCAAAGTGACATCTCTTTGGAACTGTAAGTTAGTGATACCACTATAAAGTTCTGACAAAATTATGAAGCATATGCTGGGCAGATCATTTCACTTATACCAAACAGTACAGTCTCCTGACATGGAAAAATCAATCACAATTTTGCATAACATCTCTTACATCAATATTTGGCTAAATTGTATTATTAGGTTATTAACTTGATAAAATACATTTTATTTTTATTTTTTATAACTTTTTTTTATTGAGTTATACTCAGTTTACAATGTTGTGTCAATTTCCAATGTAGAGCACAATTTTTCAGTTATACATGAACATATATATATTCATTGTTGCATTCTTTTTCACTGTGAGCTATCACAAGATCTTGTATATATTTCTCTGTGCTATACAGTATAATCTTGTTTATCTATTCTACATATGCCTGTCAGTATCTACAAATTTCGAGCTTTCAGTCTGTCCATTCCCACTCCCCTCCCCCCTGGCAACCACAAGTTTGTATTCTATGTCTATGAGTCTGTTTCTGATAAAATATGTTTTAAAACAAGGTATTTTTCTGTTGGTAGATTCTGCCTCTTCTTGCACTATACCAGTATTTTGTCTCTGGAATTTGCCAAGACCAAGTCAGAAATTTAGAAGCAAGAATCCTCAAGGTATGTTACAATCTTTTAAGACATTTAATATTCTTGAACTATTAAAGGTATTGTTATGAATTAATTTAGTTCTAATACTCATAATAATAAGCTGATAGTAATATATGGTATTGTGCTCATATTGAAAAAAAAAACTTGCACAACATTATAATAAAGTATATGAAAGAGCCAGATAGGGAGATTTAGATCGTTTTATGCTTGGGCCACAGTTAAGTGAGGAACAGCTATACCCGGTAACAAGGGTCACCTGACACCATTCAGCCTAGAAATCACCATTTCTAAACACTGGTTTCCTGGTAGAGACTATTGAGTCAGTTTTCTGAAGTTTCTGTGAATTCTTTATGCTAAGGATCTTTATGTATATCCTAGTATACAAGAGTTTTTCATGGCACAGGCAACTGAAGTGATAAAACACACAGACACTAAATTACAATGAACTCTGTAATGTAGAAGTCAGGAGGCTCTCTGCCTTCAAGACTCAGGTGCATTTGGCTTGGATCCCATGTGGAGTGACAGCCTCAAATGACACCTCATTTTCTTTGCCCCTTTTCCTAGTTATCTGGGGTCACAGGCTCCCAGTTTGGTTAAATTTGTTTTCTACAGGGAACATCCAGCAAGTTTGCACCCTGTTTTGCACCTCCTCATCTATAATATGGAATTCAGCCATATTCCATAATTTACACACACGCAAACACATAAACACACTCATTACATTCTCCTAAGGTCTTTATTTCTATAGTGGACTTTACTAAAAATGGGAACACAAGGAAATTTTAGTTGAGTCCAAACCAGCAACTTATAATAGAATGTTTGGCATCTCTGAGTTTAGAATATTTCTTGGCCATTTTCTCACTCTTTTGCCTCCTAGTGCGTGGCTTCATCAGCTGTATGCTGGTTAAGTGTTTCCTAACTCACTCTAAAAAGAAAACCCTGATTCATAGCATTTGCAATTTCTACGGTGTAAATACTCCCACTACAGCCGACTTTGGCTACAACGGGCTGTTACTGAGTGTGAAACTGGGACAAGATAAGCACAGTTAGCTCCTGCAGTTGAAGTGAGTGGGCTCCGACACCCCACTGGCTCAGCCTTCTTCTCCTTTTTTGAAAATACCCTTCTTCCCCAGATCTTTCCCATTTTCTAATGAGGGAAAGTTAGACTTCTCTTTGAACTCCTGTCTCCATCCAGACCCTGCTCTTGGGCCTATGTTTTCAGACCCAAATAGTCCATCTCACTCTATTTCTAAATAAAGATGATAACCTTCCCTAAGAGGAATACTGATGGTATTAAGATAATACATCTTAACCTGGGAATAAATAGTTACCTACCATGAACATTTCTGGATCACCCTTTCTGAATTACTGATCTCTTAAGAGTTCTCCTGGTTTTGAATTCCAAAAACACTTTTTAAAAAGCTGCATACAATTTCTCTCTCTCTGTTTTTAAAACAGTGTTCTATTCGAGATTGCAAAATTCTTGAGGCTAGGGCCTGTATCTTATTCATCTTTTAGTTCCTTATACTGTATTACTCGTAATAAATTCATATACCTGATATTTAGTAATTAATTATTGAATTGGATTTGAAATCTGCAGCCATTTATCAAGCACCAACTAACCGCACTCTCCCTATTGTTTAGTGGGAACTCACCTAGAAGATAGTTGGTAAAAATTTATTGCTTTACCTATGAAACATCATTTATTGAGTACCTCCTATATAAAGGTACCACGTTAGTAACTCTAATTAAGACATGTAACCTGGGATCCTTGCTTATACAGAAGAGAAAATAGGGAAGAGAGACGGGACATAGACAAAGACAGTAATGTGTGCACCTCCCACTTGACTGGTTCCAAATGAGTGTGATGAGCACTGCCTCCAGGAGCTTGGAAGAGGGAGAATGGCTTTGAGTCCCAGGGTTTCATCAGGTAGATAAGATTTAGGCTGGAAAAGAGTAGGACCAACTGAGCAGGAGAGAGGAAGCAGGGAACACTCGTGGCAGACAGTAGCGTGAAGGACACAGAGGTGACAAAGTGCTGACTGGTCGAGGAGGCAGAGGCAGTTCCGTTAGCCTGGAGTGGAGGTTTGAGTAGGGAGTCTGGAGAAGACGACATGAGGATACCAGAGGCCTGTGATGTGGAGGATTCCAGGGGCCAGGTTTTGAGTTCCAGGGCTGAGACATGTGAAGGCTCCGTGGCAAGAGAAATGAGGAATCTGTGGAGTCAGAACTGGGTAACAGTTTTTATTCTGGTGATGTTAAGAGGCAAGAAACATGGAAGGGTTGCAGTGACCATTAGTCACATGTCAAAAGGAGATCCAGAGAGGCACTGGAAGAATCTGGGACAGAGTTTTTGAGTAAATGACCATTTTTTAATTGGATTTTTAGCACTTGACAACTGTTTTTGTACTAGAGTAACTTAAAAGCTAGTAAAGAACAATGGACCGTCTTCTGTAGTCTTGGGTTGGGAGGGGGATTAATGGCAGAATTTTGATCAGGAGAAGGACATGATGAGATGTATCTGGTAACAATGTCAGGAACAGAGTGAGGTGGGAGTGGAATCTTATTGGCATGGTAGGACTGGAAACCCAAGTAGGGTGTTGGCAGAAGCAATGAAAAGGGGCAATTGATGCATCATACAAGGGAAGGAATAACAGCCCTGGTGAGCAGAGTTCGCCTGACCTTTCTGAACAAGCTGGGGTCAGTGAGTGGGAAGAGAGAAAAATCATAGTCAGAAAGTAGCAAACGATGCCTTCTGACAAATCAAACCGCAGTAGATCATACTGTTAAGTTTCTGCTGTGCACTAGTGTCTTTCAGGGAAAACACTAAGACCCCTTCATGATCACCTGGTCTGCCTTCACTTTAGAACTGCCAACATCCCAAAAGATTTATTAATCTCAACAAACCCAGCATTCCCAGGAAGGGAACCGATGGTTCTGTATTTGTATGTGAAGGGTTGATTTATGGGTGTTTCTTTTTTCCATCTGGCTTGTTTGTGTTCACAGTGTTAGTCATTTCTGAACATACACGTCCATTATTATCTGCATAGCTTTTTCATATAGTCAGATTGAGATGATAAACTGAACCAGAGGTAGCCTTAACAGTTACAGGTAGTCTACGTACAGCAGTCTTACAGTTAAGACTAGAGGAGACTGATCTCACACAGCTATGGGGAAGTGTTTCCTCCAAGGGATAAAGAGCTCAGATGACTCCCTAATGACTACTTTGTTAATTATGTGGCACTGGGAAGTTAGAGCCCAAGGTGTCTTAGGCAGAAATCAAAGCATGTAACTCAGTAGACAAGCTGTTTTCTCTTCTCCATTAAAAAATTTTTCCTGACTTTTAATGTTCTGTTTTTGTTATTGTCACATCCTGTTTCCTTCTAATTTACCTTCTTTTTATTTCTTTAAAATTGATACTCTTGAGAGTCCTAAGATAATAATTAAAGGAAAAAGGAGCATAAAATGAGTATACCTGTTGAGGATAAGTTGGATTTTCTTTTTCTGTGTTTTAGGTATATATAATCTTCATCCAATTTTGTGTTTCACTCCTGGCTTTCACAATTCGTCCTCTGTTCTCTATAAAGTCACTAGATGGTTTCAAAACACAAGTCAGGTATGGGCACTGACCTGTTCACAACTCTCCAATAACTTCTTTTATTTCTTTATTCCTTTATTATTTTATTTTGGCAGGGAGGGAAGGTAATTAGGCTTATTTATTTTTAGTGGAGTTACTCATATTGAACCCAGGACCTCATGCATGCTAAGCATGTGCTCTACCACTGGGCTATACCCGCACCCTCTCCAATAACTTCTTATCACACAGAGAACAACATAGCTGTGTCTCCACTCTGGTCTACAGGCCACCATTCGCACCTACCTCCCAACCCTCTTCTCCTCTCTCCCTGAGCTCCTGCCACACAGGCTGTTCCTCCAGCACACCGAGACCCCAAGATTGCTTCCACCACCACGTGACCTCTCTACTCAAGGTCCCCTCAGAAGATTGTCATGTCTTCTCCCTCACGTCATTCTCAAATCTTCTCTTGAAGGTCTCCCCAGAGAAGTCCCCCCTGACCACAACTTAAGAAACAGCATTTTGTCAGTACCTTTTATCCCTCCTCATACTGTGTATATCTTCATGCATCATTTAAATTTAGCTAAACATACCTCCCATTGGATGTAGCTTCCAAAAGGGCTCAGTACAGAAGAAATGCTCAGTAAACATGTTGAATGGATAAATGCATTTGATCAAGAACTTTTCCTTCTGTAATTTCCTGACTGAAAGTCTTGCTGGATTATATTCAAAATAAGCCATGCACAATATATAATTACCAGTTGACTAATGTTAAGTACATGTCTTTAAAATTGACAGGGTCCATTAATTATGGATAAGAAAATGAACAGTTTTATTTATGTTGATACTTTGTGGAGTTCATTTCCTGGTTTGTTTGACATTTCTCAGAGTGTTACAGAAATCGAGTGGTTTTATTTTGTCTTTCTTTTAAACCATACTTTACCATGGAAACAAAAGGATAAATTCAATTTTTTAAAACTCTTCTGTGTCTATCCTATTTTTATGTGTTTGTGTCTCATATAAAGGAAGCTGCATCTGATGAATATCCATTATTTTGAACAGTTTGCCTGCTGTAATTTACTAGCTTCTTGGTCCCCTGCACATGTGAACTTGCTTACACATAGATACATGCATCTCCTCCACTATGTTTGCTGCACATTAACTTATAAGGCGTTACCAACAGTAGGTGGAAAGTTCAGATCTCAGAAAGTTGATGATTTTTTTCTAAAATTTTTATTTTGAAAGTAAAACAAGTGTTGTAATTTAAAATCTCTCCTTTTTTTCTTTCCTTTAAAGATAGAAGTCCTCATAGATTTGGGATTCTTTTCTGAAGCCTTTCATGAAATATCCCAGATTTTTTATGGGAAAAGCATGCCTTCCTCACAACCCACTGGCTGTAAAGCTACTGGAAAAATGAAGGTAATCCTGCTATTTGATTCAAAGCTATTTCTTTACCTTTTGAAGGTGCTTTTTGATGGGTACATTCCTAAAATCTGGGGAACACTTCCACAAAAAGGTGTTTGCAAATCTCTGGCACTGCAGACCTCTTAGTTAAGGCTGATTAGTGCTAACATTAGATTTATATAGGTTTTCTTTGTCTGGAATGGAAGGGCGTCATGGTGGGGAGGGGAGTGTGGTCTTGGAGTAGGTTTTCACAATAGGATTCTGGCTCTATGTCATAGTTATCAAGGACCATCTCAGTAGACACATTTATTGGCCATTGCCTCTTAGACTTTTGGTTGTGATCTTAAAATTTCTAGTTAATGTTCTTAGTCAAAACAGCCTCTCTTCGTGTTTTATTTGAATATTTTGATTTATATACTTTATACCCAAGAGTTAAGCTTGTGTTCAAGTTTCTTCTGATTTCTGTGAGGAGAGAACATTCTTCTATTTTTGTCTAGTCTGTTTTGACTTTGAGAGAGAGTTTTACCTGGCTTGCTTAATTTGTGTTTGTAAATTGCATAATTGAAGCATCCTTGAAAATGACCCAGGCATTTATATTTAAACCAGAGTGAGCTATTATTTTCCTCTGCTTCAGTTTTCATGGTGATCTGGGAATCACTGGGTGTTCTTGCTTGAGACAGATGCTTGGACTCTCATGGGCCAGCAATAAAGGAATAGGAGGAGGTAAGAAGTCAGTTTCCTGGGAGAGACCATATGTGTGAGGAGTGAGATTAATAGACAGGATCATGCTGATGGGATTCCAGTTTGAGGAACCTAAGAGAAACTGGGGAATAGGCTGTAAGTCTTAAAAACTACTTGCATTGGCTGATATTTACATATAATGCATTCATTACCTCAGCATATACCCTTGTAGCTGCTTATTTCTCAATATGACTGCTACAGCATTATAATTTATTGAAATAAGGTAAGTTAAGGTTATCCACAGAAAAATCCCAAGAGGGACGTTCAGGAAGCAATAGGATACGTGTGTATATGTCTCTATATCTAGAGTCGGCCCTCCATATCCATGGGTTCTATATCCACAAATTCAACCAACCGTGGATTGAAAATATTTGGAAAAAAACATTCCAGAAAAGTTCCAAAAAACAAAACTTAAATTTGCATGGCAGCAACTATTCACATAGCATTTACATTGTATTTACAATATTTACATAGCATTTATATGGTACTACGTATTGTAAGTGAACTAGAGATGATTTAAGATATATGGGAGGTTGTGCCTAAGTTATATACAAATACTCTGCCGTTTTATATAAGGGACTTGAGCATCTGCAGATTTTATTTTTTGGGGGGTGGGAATCCTGGAACCAGTCTCCCACAGATACCAAGGGATAACTGAATCTATTTAGGAGTCACTTGGGATTTTTTTTGTTCATTTTCTATGGTGCAAACTAACTAACTTGCTTCTCCATCAGCAGCCTTTCTCTATTGTAAACAGTTTGCGTTTTGTTGTTAAAATTAGATTTTAATTAATTTAAAAATATTTATTGAGTGCTGACTAAATACAGGCACTAGTCCAGACATGGGGATAGAGCAGTAAAAAGAGTAATGGAATTATTGCCTTCCTAGAGGCATGTTACTATTGGACAGTCCAGGGAGGAAGACCAACAATAAACATGTTAAGCACAAAATTGTGTGTCAGGTGGTGAGATGCTGTGAGGGACAATTGAGCTGAGTTGAGGGGCAGAGAATGACCAGAGTGGTGGGTGGCTGTTTTATTCAGGGTGGTTTGGGAAGTCTCTCTAATAAGGGAGTTTTGAGGGCAAAAGATTTGAGGGAACAAATAGGAGCAAGGGCAAGGGCAAAAGGCCTCCAAGATGTGGTTGAGGAAAACCATGGGGGTCACATGAGGCTAGAGTAGCGAGGACGAGGAGGAGGAGAGGGTGGACCAGGAGCTAGGTCATGCCGGACCTCACAGGGACTGGAGTTTACTCTAAATGAGATGGGAAACCTGGTGGAGCTTTGAACAGGGGAGTATGGGATAGGAATTAAACTTCAAAGAACCACTTTGCTTACTGTTTAGGGAGTAGACTATGGGTGAGCGTGGGTATATACGGAGTCCGGGTAGAAAGCCTTTGCAAATAATCTGAGTGAGATGTGACAGTGGTTGGGGTAACAGTGGTGGAAGGAGTGAAAAGTGGTAAAATTCAGGGTATATGGCAAAGATAGAGCTGACAGCATTTGTTGATGATAATTGAGATGTGGGATTTATAAGAGAAAGAAGTCAAGCATGACTACAGAGTGTTCATCATGAACAGCTGGTAGGAAGGGGCTTCCATTAACTGAGATGGGGGTACTGCTGTTCCGTAACAGGGGTGCAGCATGTGACGTGTGAGATCCCTGCTGGATATACAGGTGGGAATGCAGCCTATGTGAGTGCTGAGAGTACCATCTGAATTTCAGGGCAGAAGTTGGGGCTTGCAGGTAAACTTGGGAGCATTAGGAGAGGTTTAAAATCATGAGACTGGATGAAATCAGCTGGGAACTGAGGCAGATAGAGAAAAGAAGTCAGAGGGCTGAACCTTAGGGTCATTCACTGTTCGGGTCAGGAAGATGAGCAGGAAAGAGAAGCCAGTTGGGTACGATGAGAAACAAGAGAGTTTTCAGTGATCACTGCTGTCACCAAAACAAACAAGGAATGTGAAACTAATTTTTAATAGGTAAATTCCAAACTTCATTTTTTATCAACTAGTTTTCATAAGACAAAAGTGTAGTGGGTGAATTATCTCCCATTGGATTGTGACTTCAAACTTTGTACTCTTAAAGTTAATTTGCAGCTTTCCAACTTCAACTGGGAATTTAGAAAGTGTAATTAAAAGAGGAAATGTGTTCAGGGTTTATAATTAAAATAGGTGCCAATGTTATTAGACTGCAGGCTAGTTTTTTAAAGAAAGGATTAATGAATTCAGTTGTAAAAAAGTAACTGAAAAAGTCTTACAGGTTACGACTGGACTTTTTAAAAAAGTTCTCTTTTTTAACATTATACTCATGTTGGGATTTTGCTCTCATCACCAATCTAAAATTCCATCATTAACCCTCTTCAAATTATATCATCAAAGGTCTCCCACTGGATTCAGCTACTTACTTTTCAATGTATTAAAGGGGATAAAGAATATCTTCCAAAGAGGAATTTTTTTAAACCCTTTCTTACAATAAGAGCTATATGTGATGTCTTGGTTTAGGGTTCCCAAAAGCAGATCCTGACACAAAGGATCAAAGAACAAGTAGTGTATTTGGGAGATGATTCCAGGAAGAACGGTGAGTGAGTGGGAAAGTCAGATAGGGGGAAGGGAGGAAACCACTCTGGAGACCGTTAATGAGGTCGCTGCGGTGAGTGGCTGGGGCCCTCAGAGAGATGGGATAGAACAGCCTCTTGCTCCTCATTGGTGAGGGTTGCTCCTTGTACTTCCAGCCTGTTCTGAAACTCTCTTGTGGCCACAGACTGCTCTCAAGCAAAGAGGTACAGGTGCTTGAAGTAGGATACCATTCATATGTGGGTGACCTCTTCAGGGAAGCTGCTAGTGACTTCCAGGTGACCAGGAGGATGTGGGTGGAGCATCAGTACAAACATCTAAGAATGGGTACTTTTTAAAGAGGGTCTTCTGTACCAAGTGATAGGTACACTCATTATACAACAGTGTTCTGTGGCAGTAGATGAAATGTTTTCTAATGCAACTTTATATTTTGAGCCAAACATATTAACAGGTAATTCACAAACAGTGAAAGAACCATAAAAAGCATCATGTTGAAGAGTAACACAATTTTATCTCAAACTGGCAAAGATTTTTTTTGGGGGGTGCTAATACTCAATGCTATTGAAAGTGTAGTAATCCTGGCATTTTCGTACAACACAGGTGGGAGTGTAAATTGAGCCAGCCCCTTTCAGTTGCCTCGATATTTTTTTATCTTATGACCCAGCAATTCTGCTTCCAGGAATCCATCCAAAGGCAATAATCAGAAATACTGACAAAAATGTCACCAATGTTATTTAAACCAGGGCTGAATAGTGGGGTGAGGGTGGGAATGGTCCTCTTAGCTGTCTAACAATAGGAAGGAGATTAATTTATTACGCTGCATTCATGGGATAGAACATTACTTAGCTATTAAGCTGAAGTTTACAAATAACTTAATGGTGTGGGGAAATAATTATGATATAATTTTAGTGAAAAGGAATACAAATCCATATACATATATATAAATTTAAAATACATCAAAAAGAAATTGGTCATAAAGATACCAAATATTAACATTGACATCCTAAAGATGTTCATTTTTATTTTCTTCTTTATGTTATACTTGTCTTCTTAGATTAAAGCATGTGTTACTTTTACAGTAAAAATTATATTTAAAATAGTCTTAAAACACAGTTTTAAACACTTCACAGTTTCATTTAAAAGAACACTCAGTACTCTTGTTTCTAATGTTTATGTTTTATATATTGACAGTTTTTTCAGTCGTTTGACTCGGGAAAGCCACTTACTAGTAAAGAAAATTTGCAGGTAAGGATAACAATGTTTTATAAACGTTGGTTACTTAGGTTATTTTTGAGTCATTTCACTCTATTTGGTATGTATAATCTTTGTTTTGGAAATCAGCTGTGTAATAATGCTCTTCTATTTCTAGTAATGGGATTTTATCTCAAAATGCTGAAGCCAGAGGTAGTATTGGACCCAAACTGATCTGGTTTTCAGATTGGACAAATATCAGTTATTGTTCCTAAATTTTTCAATTCCACATGTGTATTCAGTTTGTTTATGGATCCATATCAAGTACCTAATATGTCATCTTAGTTACCTAGGTGATAGTGGCTGGCGTTGATTGTAAGTGAAGAATTTGGTATGTTTTTAATAGCCCACCTATTCAATACTGCTTTTATTCAGATCCTTTTCCCTAGTCTGAGACTGCCTCTCAGTCAATGGTTTGGAATGTTTTCTTTTCTCTTTTCTTTTTCAGAAATTTTTACTGGGATATAACTGACATATAACATCATATAAATTTAAAGTGTACAATGCATTGATTTGATACATTATTTATTATATGGTTTATATATTGCAATATGATTAGGTTAGCTAATGAAAGTTTTTCATATGACATTTTCATAAGCAATTCCTCTGACTTTGCTAATATTTTTTATAAAGAGAGAACTAGACTACCTGTCTCAATACACTTGCCCTTGTTGATAATTGAATGTTTGGGATTTAAGCTTTTGATGACCTAGTAGCATTTAAATATCTTCAAATCATTAAAAAAAAATCTTAGGAGTACCAGCAGTTTGTCCACTAGAAAGTGTTAGAGTAGTAAAGTGATAGTGCAGCCATTGCTAAGGGGGTTACAGAGGGTGTGGGCTTCACACAGCCAGGCAACAGGTAATGCATATAGACTGGTACACGTGGTTTCTTTTATCAAATGCTCCGAAACAGCATTCTGTTTCATTAAGTATGGTATTAATTTTTATGAAATAATTTTGAAAAACATTTCCTCAAAATTGCTTTATTTTTGTCTTCCATAATTTTGGTAGGAGTATATCTGCATTTTATTAAATGTAATCTTATTACTTTTCTGTTATTGCTAATTTTATTCCACAAACTCCACTTTTAATTATGCTGCAGATGATTCATTGTTTTTGCCCTAAGATTTATTTTAATTTATAAGCAGTTGCCTGAAATGAAAGACCTGTTATTAGGAAGACACAAATACATATTCCATATTCACATTTCACTTCAGTGGTCCAAGACCTTGGGGTGTTTCAGAATATTTATTTCTTTCCAGTCAAAAGTGCCAGGGCATCCTAAAAACACTTCTTTAAAGAGTGGTTTTGGGTGTAAAAGGAATGTCTCTGATCTTTCTTTCTTAAAACAAAAGAAGACTGAAAGAATAATGGAAAATTGATTTCTATTAGCTAATTAATTAAAACAGAATTGTTGGTCTGCTTAAGACTCTTCAGATTACACATTATATTTTCCGTATAGAGTGAGAGGAAGGAATGTTAAATAGCATTACTAATTAATCTTGTTTGTGTGTAATTGTCAAGGCTCATTAAATCACTGTTTGCTGCAGACAGAAACAAGGAAACTTCTCCTACACCCCCCTCCCCGAATCTGTGGGAACGTCACCGTTTTCCTGGTACAACCCTTTGTCACCAGATAGGATAGTGCTGCTCCATGTCTGGCTCTTTGGCATGTATTGCTTTTCACCTTCTAGACGCAGTTAAGAAAGGAGAGTGAACAACAGCAGCAGACCTCCCCACTGCCAGCGTTGCCACAAACTCTCTCAAACAATGAGATTTTTCTTTTTCAGTTCACATCAGGCAAATAATTTCCCTCTTTTTAGAATAGACAGCCCCAACATCTGCCTTTTATGTTACTTCAACAGGTATGTAATAAGAGCCTATTGTGTGCAAGGCACTATTCTTGTGCTGTCAAATAAATACATAAGTTAATCAACAATACAGACAAACTCTAAGCCCTCAGGGAACTTATATTTTAGTGGGCAAGACTAGTAAACATGATATATACATATAAACATTATATATAAGTAAATTATATAGTATGTTAAAAGGTGAACCACGCCATGGGGGAAAGTAAATCCAGCAGTACATAAAGGGGGATTGGGAGCATGGTGTTAGATTGGGGCTGTAATTTTGAATGAGGCACCTCATTGAGGTGACATTTGTGACCAGATCTGAAACAGGTAAAGGTGCAAGTCATATAAAATCTGGAGAAAGAATAATTGAAGAACAGGGTACAGTGAGTGCAAAGGCCCTGGGGCAGGATTGCCTAGCTTAGTGGGGGACATCTTGGCCAGCTGACTAGAGCTGTGTGAACAATGGGAGAGCAGTAGGAGACAAGGTCAGAGAGGTAATGGGGTGGATGATGGTGGAATGCCCAGATGGAGAAGGGCCCTTTAGGGCCTTTGTAACCTAGGCTCTTACTCTGAACAAAAGGAGAAGCCACTGGAAAATTTAGAACAGAGATGTGGGCTGATCTACTTATGTTTAAAAAGGATTATTGTAGCTAATCTATTGAATCTGCTGTGTGCCAGGTATTGTTCTTGTGCTGTCAGTCAAACACATCAGTCAACCAACAATACAGACAAATTCCTGGTCCTCATAGAGCTTATATATTTGTGTGTGTGTGTGTGTGTGTGTTTATGTTTGTGGCAGAGACTAGGAATACGGTATGGGGTATGTTGAATATGAGATGTCTGTTAGACATCCAAGTGGAAAAATTGAGTTAGAAGTTGATTATATGAATCTATGAATCTTGATTTAGAAGAAAGGTTGGAGCTAGAGACAAAATCTTGGGATTTAATCAGCAGTAAGATGAAATTAAAACCATGAGCCTGGTTAAGATCATCAAAGGGGAGAGAATGAGGAGATAGAAGAGGACCGAGCCCTGGGACACTCCAGTATTTAGAGGTATAGGAGAAGAGAAGGAACCAGCAAAGAAGACTGAAAAGGAGTAGCAGATAAAATAGGAAAGAAACCAAGGGAAGGCAGTGGCTTGAAAGCCAAGAGAAGAAGCATTTTCAAAAGAGGGAATGATTAATAGTGTCAGATTTTACTCATGAATCCAGAACCATAATTCACTGAGTCTTAAATATGCATTCATTTTATTTATTTATTTATTTTTAAATACACCTTTATTTTTATTTTTTTTATTTTTTGGTGGGGGGCAGGAGGGGAACCAGGTTTATTTATTTATCTAATGGAGGTACTGGGGATTGAACCCAGGACCTTGTGCATGCTAAGCATGTGCTCTACCACTGAGCTATACCCTCCCCCCTGCATTTACTTTATTTTATTTTACATTTAACAGCTCTGAAATTAGAATACACTCTACAGTTGAGGGCTTGTGACAGTTTAATTGACCTATAAAATAATGGTGTCTTAGATTAAAGTAACGTAGTGTATGGGGACTGAGAATAGAACATTGGATTTAGCCAAGTGTAGGCCACTGGTGACCTTGACCAAAGGGTTTCAGTGTAGGGATGGAGTGGGTTTAAAAGCAAATGAAAGGAGAGAAGTTGGAATATTGACAACCCCTTAGGTTGTTGCTGTAAAGGGGAGCGAGAATTAGGGTAGTAACTGGAGAGGGGAGCCAGAGTACAGAGAGTTCAGAGTTTTTTAAATGGAGGAGAAGACAGCATGGCTCTGTAGAAAGAGAACATTTATGATGTAGGGGAGAATGGCTGAGTAGACCAGTGTGGACAGGATCGATGGCCTAAGTGGCGGTGCCAGCCTTAGGGAGCAGGAAGGAGGGCAGGGCAGTGAGGCAGATGCTGGGTAGGTGGGAGAGGTGGAGCTCTGGGGTCCAGGGGCACTACTCTGACTGCTTCAGCTTTTGCATGTAAGTAGAGGAAGCAAGGTTATTAGCGGGGAGGGGCATTGGGGAGAAGGTGTTAGGATTTAGAAACAAGAAGAGTGTGAAATGGTTGTCTGGGAGACAGGGAGAGTAGATGGATGGGGGAAATGTAGGATGATGACCAGGAGACACTGAGGTTTGGTCAGGAACTTAAAAGTGGGCCCATGTTGCATGACAGCCTGATTTTATCCAGCCTTCTTTAGCCGCAGGGTGCACGCCCCATGAAAGTTCAGAGGTGACTTGCCAATGAAGTGTGCATGCAGGGAATTGAGGGAGAAGGAAATGGAATCAAAGCTGAGTAGGGAATTTGCTTGTCTACCCATCCTTCCCCTGTTCCTGTCCTACGAGCCCTAATTCACTTGAGCTAAAGCTGAGCGGCCAGCGTCCTTGGTTGATGAGCTTTTCCAGTTTCTCCATTTTTATAAGATGTCCCCTCCTCGCCCTCAGCATCAGGTTCACTCTCATTATGTGATGAGGCTGGTCTTGTGGGGCAGGTCACCAATCGGTGGGGAATGGCAGAAGCACCGTGGGACTACTGGCATCGTTCTGACATCACACCTCTCTCTATGGACCTGCTGTTTGTGGTACCTTGTATCTACCCCCGCATCCCTGCATCCCTGCATCCGATACCAAATGAGGACTGCAGAACGGGATTGAGGCTAATACTACCTGAAAATAGTATTTTACTAATTTGTCCTTTTTTTTTTTTTTTTTACATATTTTTAGGCACTTGATGAAATTATAAGCAGAGGCTCACCTCCAATTCTGGCTACAGTCGGTCAACCACATCTCTTAAATAAGTTTTCTTTTGTTAAAGCATACTTTCTCATAAATGTGGCTGCAACAATAAATTGTGTCCCAGAAAATACAATGCAAACAGTTGGCCAAGAACTTAATGGCAAAAGCAGAGTGAACCTCCCAAACTTGAAAGGTAATCTTTTGTTTTATTTTTTGCTTGGTTTCTCTATTTCCTTTCCTCAGCTATTCCTTGCTCTCCCCCAAGTAATCTATACGAACTTTCTAGTGTATTTTCTTTCATAACTTTCTCCAGACTCACTTGATGAGCCCATATGTGCTTATGTCTAGGCACCTGCCTATCCATATCCACAAACATATCTCCATATTCATACACTTTACCACATATATATAGTTGATGCCTACAGCACAGGCTTGAACTGCACGCATCCACTTGTACACAAACTTCTTTCAGTAGTGAATATTCTAGTACTACACAATCCACAGTCGGTTAAATCTGCAGATGCTGAACTGTGGATGTGGAGGGCTGTCTGTTCCAAGGACCAATTATAAGTTATACATGAATTTTCAACTATGTGGATAGTCAGCACCCCAACCCTGTGTTGTTCAAGGGTCAGCTGTGCATACAAAATAGTATTTGTCATTTCTTTAAGAAATGATGTAATTTACATTTTTCTGCCTCTTGCATTTCCCATGTAGAAAAACTTCAGTAAAACTACTTCTAGTCATCTGCTTTGCTTTGTGCTTTGGTCCTCTATACTGGCTGTGCAGTGTTCTATGCTGTAAACATCCCATGATTTATTCCACCATTTCCCTGTTGTGCATTCACTTTGTTTCTAGGGAACACTGCAGAAGCACTACATATTCATAATTTAATTTATATTTCTATGGAATAAGATAACCATGAAAGGGATTTATGACCCACATGTACACACAAAAGTTTGTATGTATTTTTCAGATGTTGCGTTAAGAATAGTTGTTTCTCACCATTAAGTATGATGTTAACTATGGGTTTTTCATAGATGTCCCATAGAGGAATCTCTCTTCTGTTCCTCAGTTGTTGAGTGATTTTATCATGAAAGGGTGTTGGATTTTACTGCTTTTCCTGTGTCTGTTAAGATAATTGTATGGTTTTAGTTTTTTATTCTATTGATAGGGTGTATTACATTCATTGAATTTTGAGTTTAACCTACCCTGCTTTCTTGGAATAGATTCCACTTCCTCATGGTGTATAATTCTTTTTATATATCGCTTGATTGTTTGCTAGCATTTTGTTGAAAAATTTTGCATCTGTATTCATGAGAGACATTGTATAGTTTTCTTGTGGTGTCTTTGTCTAGTTTTGGTGTTACAATAATATTGACCTCTGTTTTAAAATGTAAGTTTTATTATTATTCAGATATGGTGAGGCCAGCAGATCAGGAGATGACTGCCATTGAAAGCACAGTTTGTTATTTACAGCTCCCAAGAGAGAGGGACATGCTTCAACACGGGAGAGCCACACAGGGAAGGGTCACTTAGGAGGCAGAGAGAGCAGGAGGAAAAGAGGGTCAGACTCCTCCTAGGATCTCTCACTTTCTGATACTCATCCTCTCATCCATGCTGTTCTCCAGGAGTTTGTTTTCTATCTTCGTCTCTCTCCCTTTGCCTTAGGGGAGAAGACCTAGTCCCAGATCTTTCTGTTGGCCCCTTCCCAGTGCTCTTGCCCTCCCTTATACTCAGCTGACCCCTCACTCCAGAGCCTCTTTATTTAGGAGAAGAGCCAGGTAGGCTGAAGTTCGAAGAGGGGAGGAAGTCAGGTGTGTTCAGTTCCATGTTATTCTAGACTTCCTCTTCCCACTTGAATTTAGTCTCTTCTTTAGGGGGATAATTTTTGCATTAATTCCTAATCAAATAATGACTTGTAGTTTTTCTCTCACCTATAGTCTAGAAGCCAGGCTTACTAAAGCAGGCAAAGTCTGTGATCTAAATTGTCTCAATTTTCCCTGGCTCAGAATGAGGGCCGGCTTTGGATTGTGGGTAGGAATTTTGAGAAAGTTGAGGATTATAGGTTGTGCTGTTCCAAATGGCACACTCTCTGCTCTTAAAGTGAGGTGCTGGTGCAAATCAGCAGAACTGATGCTTACAAGGAGATACTACTGAGATATTGTAAATATCTGGGAGACCCAAAAATACTTTGAGGACCTTAAGGGATCCTGGGATCCCAGGTGAGGAACCACTACTTTGTATCAGTAGCCGTTAACTTGAGTAACATCACCAAGCATCCAGAAGATCCTTTCAGAATTGCCTGATTTATTGTAAGAATGAGTGTCAGATCAATGATGAAATCAAAACTGAAATTAAAAAATACCTTGAGACAAATGAAAATGAAAACACAACCACACAAAATTTATGGGACTCAGCAAAGGCAGTGCTAAGAGGGAAGTTTATAGCGATACAGGCCTTCCTCAAAAAAGAACAATCTCAAATAAACAATCTAACCCACCAGCTAAAAGAATTAGAAAAAGAAGAGCAAAAAATAAATAAATAAATAAATAAAACCCAAAAGTCAGCAGAAAGAAGGAAATAATAAAGATCAGGGAGGAAATAAATAAAATAGAGATTAAAAAATCAATAGAAAAAAAATCAATAAAACCAAAAGCTGGTTTTTTGAAAAAGTAAACAAAATTGACAAACCTCTGGCCAAACTCACAAAGAAGAAAAAAGAGAGAGCACAAATAAGCAAAATAAAAAACGAAAATGGAGAAATTACAACAAATAACATAGAAATACAGAATATCATACGAGAATATTATGAAAGCCTGTATGGAACCAAAATGGATAACCTAGAGGAGATGGACAAGTTTCTGGAAACATACAGTCCACCAAGACTGAATTAAGAAAAAACTGACCACTTGAACAAACCAACCACTAGAAATGAAATCAAATTAGCAGTAAAAAACCTCCCTACAAATAAAAGTCCAGGATCGGACAGCTTCACCAGGGAATTCTGCCAAACATACAAAGAACTCATACCAATGCTTCTCAAACTCTTTCAGAAGATTGAAAAGGAGGGAATACTCCCAAACTCATTCTATGAATCCACCGTCACCCTGACACTACCAGGCAAAGACACTACCAAAAAAGAGAATTATAGACCAATATCACTGATGAACATAGATGCAAAAATCCTTACCAAAATATTAGCAAATAGAATCCAACAGCACATAAAAAAGATTATACATTGTGATCAAGTGGGGTTCATCCCAGGGACACAAGGGTGGTTCAACCTATGCAAATCAATCAATGTAATACATCACATCAACAAGAGAAAGGACAAAAACCACATAATCATCTCAATAGATGCAGAAAAGCATTTGATAAAATTCAACACCCATTTATGATAAAAACTCTCACCAAAGTGGGTATAGAGGGAACATATCTCAACATAATAAAAGCTATATATGACAAACCTACAGCCAGCATAGTTCTCAATGGTGAAAAACTCAAAAGCTTCCCACTAAAATCTGGGATAAGACAAGGCTGCCCACTATCATCACTCCTATTCAACAGTCTTGGAAGTCCTAGCCACAGCAGTCAGGCAAGAGAGGGAAATAAAAGGGATCCAAATTGGAAAAGAAGGGGTAAAAGTGTCACTATATGCCGATGACATGATACTATATACAGAAAACCCTAAAAGGTTCACACAAAAACTACTAGAAATAATCAAAGAATTCAGCAAGGTAGCAGGCTACAAGATTAACATTCAAAAATCAGTTTCATTTCTTTACACTAATGATGAATCAACAGAAAAAGAAAAGAAACAATCCCCTTTAAAATAGCACCCAAAGTAATAAAATACCTAGGAATAAATCTAACCAAGGAGGTGAAAGAATTATACACAGAAACCTGTAAACCATTGATGAAGGAAATTAAAGAAGACTTTAAAAAATGGAAAGATATCCCATGCTCTTGGATTGGAAGAATCAATATTGTTAAAATGGTCATACTGCCCAAGGTAATCTGCAGATTTAATGCAATCCCTATCCAATTACCCAGGACATATTTCACAGAACTAGAACAAATCATAATAAAATTTATATGGAACCACAAAAGATCTAGAATTGCCAAAGCATTACTGAAGAGAAAGAAAGAGGCTGGATGAATAACTCTCCCAGACTTCAGACAATACTATAGAGCTACAGTCATCAAGACAGCATAGTATTGGTACAAAAACAAACATATGGACCAATGGAACAGAATTGAGAGCCCAGAAATGAACCCACACATTTTTGGTCAACTAATCCTTGACAAAGGAGGCAAGAATATACAATGGAATAAAGACAGTCTCTTCAGCAGATGTTGTTGGAAAAACTGGACAGCAGCATGTAAATCAGTGAAGCTAGAACACTCCCTTACACCATACACAAAAATAAACTCAAAATGGATCAAAGACTTAAACATAAGACAAGATAGAATAAACATAAGACAAGATAGAATAAACATAAGACAAGATAGAAGAAAATATAGGCAAAACATTATCTCACATTCATCTCAAAAATGTTCTCCTATGGCATAAATAAATAAATAAAAATAAAAGCAAATATAAACAAATGGGACCTAGTTAAACATACACGCTTCTGCACAGCAAAGGAAACCATAAGTAAAACAAAACAACAATCTGCAGAATGGGAGAAAATTTTTGCAAACGATGAAACCGACAAAGGCTTGATTTTCAGAATATATAAGCAGCTCATACGACATAAGAAAAAAACAAACAACCCAATCCAAAAATGGGCAGAAAACCTAAACAAGCAATTCTCCAAGGAAGAAATACAAATGATCAATATCAAAGGCACATGACAAAATGCTCAATATCACTAATTATCAGAGATATGAAAATCCAAACTCAATGAGGTATCACCTCACACCAGTCAAAATGGCCATCATTCAAAAGTCCACAAATGACAAATGCTGGAGAGGCTGTGGAGAAAAGGGAACATTCCTACACTACTGTGGGAATGCAGTTTGGTGCAGCCACTGTGGGAAACGGTAAGGAGATTCCTCAAAAAACTAGGAATAGACTTAGCATATGACCCAGGAATCCCGCTCCTGGGCATATATCTGGAAGGAACCTTACTTCAGAAAGACACCTGCACCCCAGTTTTCATAGCAGCACTATTTACAATAGCCAAGACATGGAAACAGCCTAAATCTCCATCAACAGGTGACTGGATAAAGAAGAGGTGGTATATTTATACAATGGAATACTATTCAGCCATAAAAAGCGACAACATAATGCCATTTGCAGCAACATGGATGTCCCTGGACAATTCCAAGTGAAGTAAGCCAGAAAGAGAAAGAAAAATACCATATGAGATCATTCATATGTGGAATCTAAAAAAAAAAAAAGAACATAAATACAAAATAGAAACAGATTCATAGACATGGAATACAAACTTGTGGTTGCCAAGGGGGGTGGGGGGTGGGAAGGGACAGACTGGGATTTCAAAATTTGTAGATACTGACAGGCATATGCAGAATAGATAAACAAGATTATACTGTATATAGCACAGGGAAATATATACAAATCTTGTGGTAGCTCACAGTGAAAAAAAAATGTGACAATGAATATATTTATGTTCATGTGTAACTGAAAAATTGTGCTCTACACTGGAATTTGACACAATATTGTAAAATGACTATAACTCAATAAAAAAAGTTAAAAAAAATAAAAGAATGAGCCTCGGTCTTCTAATGTATGATATTTAGGGACCCTTGATATAACAATATGTTTCTAACTGTCGTTGTGGTTGTCTTTTAGACATTAAATTTCTCAACTAATGATGAGTTTTATAAATTAGAATTGATATTTAAGCTAACTACAGATATCCTTAGTTCTTCCAAAATTTAATGTCTTACAGAGCTATGTTTAAAGGATGAGAGAGACTCAACTTATCAGTTTACAAAAATGGAAGATGACTTCACTCTTAGCACACTAAAGGTAAGATTGAAAATTTTTTCGAAACATAGTACATCAGTTACCAAAATGCCCACTGTTAGGCCATAGACAGGCCGACTTTCAGGGCTGAGTTTGCTCTGGGGAAACCAGGTAGCTTTTTTGCATGAGCATGGGTTGGGGCCGGAGATGGACTCCCCCTGAGAAAAGCAGATGCCCAGAGGTGTCAGACTTTGACTTTATAACCTGGATAAGTTGCTGTGGAAAAGATTGATTACTTGATGGGATTTGAGCATTCCATGCCCTCTGACATTTCCTAATAACAATATTGATGACAACAGTAACAAAAACAGTACCATTTATTCAGTGCTTACTCCGTGACAGACACTTCGCGTGATTATTTAATTTTCATTAACTCTGATACAGGTATTCATCATTTTTGAGCTATTTTGTGAACCATGAGTAAATTGAGACTTAGGCAGTAAGAAATTCACTAATGCCATGTAACTGATAAAGTACAGATCGTATTCTTAATCATTATAGTAAATTACCCTAGTACTTGTATAGGATTTACTGCTCTATACAAACAAGTTTTTAGAGACCTATTCCTTAAAAGACAGGTTGGTCCCTTTTCTCTTTTGCCATGTCAGGCTGCTATTTCCTATGTAGTGCTGTTTACAGCAGTCCACTATGAAATCTCATTTCCTTCACATTACCAGTTAATTTGAAATACAGTTTATCCTCATTATTCACAGATTTGCTAATTTGCTTATGTGCTGAAATTTAATTACAACCTCAAAATCAATATTCTTGGCTCTTTGGTGGTCATCTGGGGACAGGTGCAGAGCATAGAAAAATTTGAGTTGCCTGATGTGCACATTCCCAGCCATGCTGCCTTTTATGTTTCCACTCTCGTACTGTAAACAAGTGTCCTTTTCATGGTCTATTTATTGTCAAGCTTTTTGCATTTTTATGTATTTTTTGTTGTTGTTGGTGGTGATTTCACTATTTGAAATGGCCCCCAAATGTAGTGCGGAAGTGCTGTCTAGTGATCCTAAGTTCAGAAGGGCTTACGATGTACCTTACGGAGAAAACATGTTAGACAAGCTTCAGTCAGCCACGAGTTACAGAGCTATTGGCCATGAGTTCAAGATTAGTGACTCTACACTATATATTAAACAATGTGTCTTTAAATACAAACACTTGTTAAACAGGGTTACATATTGATCAGTTGACAAAAATGCTGTGACCAGAGGCTCATAGGAACCTATCCCTGTATTTCCCCTAGGAATAGTGCTTCAGGATCTGCTAGCTCAGTGTTTGCAGCAACTTTATAGGACACAACTACTGCAAATAAGCATGTGTGAGCATTGGCTGTGCCTACAGTAAAGGCTAACTGTCCTGCATGCTTGCTCTTGTCATTACTTCCATTTTCATTCTCTGCTGCCTTTTTCCTGTTGACTGAGCTCTCTTTGATGATTATGTTCAGATTTCCTTTCTGGTCTTCCATTCGTCGTTACTTTTCGGTACATGAACAATATTTGATGAATAAGAATGAGGCACTGTTTGTGATTATGTGGTGTTCCTTCTTTAGTCAGTTTTACTGACAGAAGCGGAGGACAGGCTAAACTCCCTCATATCAGAGATGGAGCCCCCCGGCCATAAGAACCTCTCTCAGTGCTCAGCTGGCGAGTTGGAGATTGTGGTGGAGGCCAGGCTTCAGCTGGCTGCAGTTGCCCTGCAGAGACACCGGGCGGCATACAGGTGAGTCTCTTCATGCCCAGTTTCACCCTAATTTGTTAAATATACCTAAATTTTATATAAGTTTTGTAAATTCCTAGATTAATAGAGCAGACTTGATTTTTATTATTCAGGGGAGTCTTCATATGTTATTACACTTAAAACTATAAGAATATGAAAATGAATATATGTATATTCATATATGACTGAAGAATTGTGCTGTATACCAGAAATTGACACAACATTGTAAACTTACTTAAACCTCAATAAAAAAAACACAAACAATAAAACTATAGTTCTCAGCAAAGTAATTGGTCCATTAAAGCACATAGGTAGGATATTTTGTGTCAAACATTAACAAATTCACAGAGCTTCCCTTTTTAAATTTAATTAATTTATTTTTTAAAAGACAGAACCTAAATTCCTTATAGCTTTTTACAAATAACACCTATGGAGTTTATTTTCTAGACAACCAATGAAAAATATTAAAAACAAGCTCTATTTTGAAAAAATAACATCTTCTAAACTATGCTGTGCTGAGCCACTTAATATAACTATTGTAGGCGGATGATTTTTAAAATGTGATGCAATTGCTAATGTCAGATCTTTCATCTCACTTGTGGTGGTTCTGACCAGGGTGATAGCAATGGAGGAGAGTGATGTCATTGGATTCTGGGTATATTTTGAAAGTAGAGGATTAGAATTTGCTGGTGCATTGGATATAGAGTTGTGAGAAAAAGAGAGGAGTTGTGAAAAAGTTGTCCCTAAACAAAATGGGGAAGATTGTGGGGTGCAGTTTATTTAGGGGAAAGATCAGGTATTATATTTTGGACACGTTTAGACTGAGATGTCTCTTTGAGGTACAACTGAAGATGTCAAATATTCTTGGAGTCTTTAGAATATAGATAGTATTTAAAGACTCTATACTGGATGAGTTTCCTTAGGGAATGTGAGTGATGAAAGAAAGAAAAGGACCAAGGACTGAGGGTTGGGTTTGGTACTCAGACTCTAGGAGACTGGGGAGAAAATGAGGAACTGGCAGAGGAGACTGAGAAGAAATGCCCAATAACATACAAAAACCAGAATATTATGGAATCCTGAAAGTCAAGTGAAGACACTGTATCAAGGAGAATGGAGTGATCACCTGTGCCAAAAGGTCCTGATGGATTAAGATGAGAATAGAGAATTGACCATTGGATGATTTAGCAACATGAAGGTCACTGGTGACTTTGACAGGAATCATTTTAGAAGACAATGGGGGAAAGGTCATGTTTAGAGTAGTTTTATGAGAAAATGGCAGGAGAGAAATTGGAGCAAATAAAGATGATTCTTTTGAGTTTTACTGTAAAGGGGAGTAGAGGAATAGGGTGACAGCAATTGGCAGAAGTTGGGTTGAGACAAGTTTTCTCGAGATGAAAGTGATGATCTATGCTAAAGAAAATGACCCCAGCAGAGAGGACAGATGTAATGCTCTGATATAATTGGTACAGAGTAGAGTAGGATCCCAGTTCAGTCTTCTCTGTTTCTCTTATACAGAATAAAATTATCCCCTAGCTTGGGATTCCACACTGGTCTCTAGGGACCAGCAAGGAAGCTGCTGCCTGCCCTGAGTGTAGATGGAAAAAGAGTGGCCCAAGAGAAATCAGTCCTCAGATCTATGCTGTTGGCAATTGTGGGGTCCGAACTGGCACTGCCAGTGAAATGCAGAAATTAACCTTGAAACTGGTCCGGCATCACAGAGGTGGAATAAAGGCAAAACCAAAACTGTCTCATAGGGGTTAAACTAGGAAATGCAGGGCTCCCTTGGAAAATAACTCCCAGTAAAGACAGAACACAATCAAATATTATGAACCAAATGAAGAAACAGCCACAAAAGTGAGTTAGCAGACATATCAAATGGCAGACTTTACAGCCCAAGAAACAAACTGTTCAAAAATGTGAAGGATGGAAGAGAATGAGACAAGATAAAAAATGAACAGATGAATTTGGGAAAAAAAACAAACAGTTTTTTTAGAAATGAAAAATAATCACTGAATGGAAAAAAATGATAAAATCAGATGGAAAAACTTTTTTTTTCTCTCAACTTTCTCATACTGAAATTCCATGCATTAAGCTCTATGCCTTAGATTCATAATTTGGAAGTGGAGTTAATTTGTAGATGGTTATTCTCTTTAAACAGGAGAAGCCTACCTGTAGCTTTTGCAAAGGGGAAACCAATTCAGCAGAAATCTCCCTTTGCTTTGATTGGAAACATGCAATCGTCTTAACAGTGTGAGCCTTGACTGAAGGCTATTCTGTGATTAACCATGTCTAGATTTGATCTGATGCTAGAGACAGTATAGGTTTGGGAGAATTTATCATTTTTGTAGTTTCTAAGTAATAACGAAAATCCATAAAATCTGTTTGGAGTAGTGATTCTCAAAGTGTGGTCTGCAGATCTCTGAGTGTTCTGGAAACCTTTTCAGGGAGATCTGTAAGGTAGGAATTATTTTTACAATAGTTTATAACATAGTAAACTTTTAAAATAATAGCTTATAAAACTAAGATGTCATTTGCCTTTTTCACTGTGTTGTTATTTGCACTGATGATGCAAAAGCAACAGTGGTAAAGCTTCTGGCTGCTCACCGTGAATCAAAGCAGTGGCACCAAACCAGAATAGTGGTCATTCTCTTCTACATTACCGCACATCTGTAATTAAAAAAAAAAAAAAAAAAAAGCCAGATTCACTTAAAAATTCCTTTGATGAAGCAGTAGAATCTGTTACATTTATAAACCCCTATGCTTGAATATATTTTTAATGTTCTGTGGGAATATTAAGTTGGAAATACACCTAAGGCACTTGTGCTGCATACTGCAGTCTGGTGCTTGTCTTGAGGAAGAGCACACGTGTGAATGAATTGAGAGCTGAACCAGTTATTTCCACCCCCACCCATGGGACACCATTTTTATTTGAAAAAACAACTAATGAACTATGATTATTCAGATTTGGGTATTTGACAGGTATTTTGTTGAAAATAAGCAAAAATGAACATGCCACTTCTAGGAAAGCAACTAATATTTTTTGCTGCCAATGATGAAATCTAAACTTTAATAGGAAAATTGGACTTTTGGAAACTTTGTATTTGCCACCATGAACTTGACAGTTTGCTAATGCTTAGATTTTTTTCTGATGAGACTGATGGTGATATTAAGCATCATTTTTTTAAGTAATTTTTTTTGTAATGAAATGTTTCAACATTAAGGGATATAGCAGGGAGGGTCTATCTCAGTGGTAGAGTACATGCTTAGCATATACAAGGTCCTGGGTTCAATCCCCAGTACCCCCTCTAAAAATAAATAAATAAGTAAATCTAATACCACCCCTCCCCCCAAAAAAACCCCAAAGAAACAAAACCATTAAGAAGTTGAGCTAATGTTTTTTAAATGGCTCAGGGAGCTAATATTTTTTAAATGGCTACTGCATGATGTTGCAAAATCCTAGTTAAGAGAGACCAATAGGTTTAATGTAACTGAGCAGGAAAAGTTCATCAGTGTGTGGTATTAGATTCCACATAGCAACAAACTTTTAAGGAACTATCACTTATCATATATTGGTATATGAAGAATATTCACAGTTATTTGAAGAGGCTCTTAAAATATTCCCCCATGTCCAATAACCATCTGTGTGAGGCCTAGTCTTCCTCATATGCTTCAATGAAAACATTATATTAAAACAGACTGAACATAGAGACAGGTATGAAAGTCTTTAAGTAGATTTCCTCTTATGAAGTCAAATATTAAAGAGGGATTTGCAAAAAGGCAAAAACAATGGCATCCTTCTCACTAATTTTTTGTTTGTTTGTTTTGGAAAATATAGTTGTTTTCCATAAAAATATATTGACAAGTAACAGGTTTGTGACTTTTATTTTTAAATGAATTAATTAATGTTAATGAAGTTAAACATTTCTCAGTTTAAATTCCAATATGGTAAATATTGATGGAGCTCTTTGGGGGTTCTCAATAATGTTTAAAGGTGGAGAACTACAAAACGTTGATTAAGGAAATTAAAGATGACTTAAAGAAATGGAAGGAGATCCCATGCTCTTGGACTGGAAGAACTAATATTGTTAAAATCGCCGCACTACCCAAAGCAATCTACAGATTTAATGTGATCCCTATCAAATTACCCAGGACATTTTTCATAGAACTATAATCCTAAAATTTATATGGACTCACAAAAGACCCAGAATTGCCAAAGCAGTACTGAAGAAAAAGAACGAAGCTGGAGAAATAACCCTCCTAGACTTCAGACAATACTACACAGCTATAGGAATCAAAACAGCATGGTACTGGCACAAAAACAGGCATATGGATCAATGGGCAGAATAGAGAGCCCAGAAATAAACCCACGGACATATGGTCAATTAATTTTTGACAAAGGAGGCAAGAATATACAATGGAGAAAAAGACAGTGGTGTTGGAAATCCTGGACAGCAGCATATAAATCAATGAAGTTATAGAATACTCCCTCACACCATACACAAAAATAAACTCAAATTGGCTTAAAGACTTAAATGTAAAACAAGACATGATAAACCTCCTAGAAGAAAACATAGGCAAAATATTCTGGCATAAATCTTAGCAATATTTTCCTAGGGCCATCTACCCAGGCAATAGAAATAAAAGTAAACATAAACAAATGGGACCTAGTTAAACTTACAAGCTTTTGCACAGTAAGGGAAACCATAAGCAAAACAAAATGACAACCTACAGAATGAGAGAAAATACTAGCTAATGATGTGTCTGACAGAGGTTTCACTTCCAGACTGTATAAACAGCTCATACAACTTAATAACAAAAAAACAAACAACCCAATCAAAAAATGGGCAGAAGACTTAAACAATTCTCCAAAGAAGACATACAAATGGCCAATAGGCACATTAAAAAAATGCTCAATATCATTAATTACCAAAAAATCAAAACTACAATGAGGTATCACCTCACACCAGTCAATATGGCCATCATTAAAAAGTCCACAAATGATAAGTGCTGGAGAGGGTGTGGAGAAAAGGGAACCCTCCTACACTGCTGGTGGGAATGTTTAAGTATGTAAATTGGTGCTAAGGTTAAAAAAACTCGAGACCCACTTGTTTAGAGTAGTGTCACATTTATAGTTATCTTTAAGAATACAATGACAGTTGATTGATGGAATGATGATTGATTGATGGTTAAAATAGGCAAAAGTATAATAATACACCCTTTTCCCTACTGAAGTTTGACAATAGAATGAACCTTTACTATATGATTTCCTATAGAAAATACATAATTTCAACATATAAATATATATGTAGGAATATTTACATGTTTAAATATACTATATATAATTACACATATTCTATATATATGTAATATATAAAGGGAAAATATATGACTGTATGATTTCCTGTGAAAGCACATAGAACTCTTTTCTCCAAAATGTATCCCAGAGAGCTACAGCAGCTGTAGAAAATATTTCTTGTCAACTTACCTTCATTCTTTCCCCAGCTTTCTATATGTCTTTACACCCTTTTAGTGTGGAGGAGATGAGTGATTTTTTAAAGGGAGGAATAAGGAAATGAGAAACTAAAAATTACAAACTGGCACAGAAAGGAGAAAAGAGTGTCATAATAGGACTTCAATTTGAAGTCCAGATAGAAGTATGCAAATAATGTGCAAGTCTACCAGAATCACCCAATTTTAAATCCATGAGCCTGGCCCTTGGGACAAAACCTGCAAAAACTTTGATGTTACTGCCTTTTTGCAGCAGAGCTGTCACTGGGGAAAGCCTGCTATCAAGATGAAGGAGTTTTCGTAGGTGAACTTTACCCTCCGTGAGCTTCTGTTTGGGCGCTGCTGAGAGTGTTGGACAGTCCCTTTTCCAAATGATGGTTACCTTGACATTTCATGATACTTCTAATAAAATTATATGTCAAGGAAATCGAATGGCACATTCCCTCGGGTGACAGAGTGAGCTGCATAGATTTTATGAGAACAAACTGACCATTTTTTGTCATGAATGTTAATAAGAAGTAAATGGGATCAAAGTTATTCAAACTGTATTTCCGCTTCTTTCAGGACTGCTGCTCTATTTCGGAATAATCCTGTCTTTTTTAAAATATTCCTTTCTATTCTCCTTTTTATTTTGTGTATTGTCTAAATGGGATAACATTTGAGCCTTTTAATTTTGTATCAGATTGAAACTTCCTTCTTTTGGGATTTGGACTGCTTGTAGTGGGTAATCCTCCCTCAATTTCTGTCTCCCTAGCATGGAGGAGAAGCTAGAAGTTTTCCATGGTGCAACTAAGCTGTACCACGTGGACTGGGACATACCAATATGCTTCCATTTTATTCACCAAGTTTTGGGATTAATAAGGTTCCAGACCTCGTACCTCATTTTCCTTGAAGTCAGAATTTGGGCTTCGGATTAGAAGAATGGGTTTTCTTCTTCCAAAGTCCGCTAGTTGCCATCCAGTAATAATCTCTGTAGCTACTCAGTAAACAAGGTGTCTTAAAACATGAGTGTATCCTTCATGGAGGCGAGAGGAAATTCCGTACCTGTAAACACACCCAATCAGCATTATGTGTTGTTTGGTGGTTGTTTTCTTGCTTGTTTAGTTTCATTTTTTAAAAAACTAGTAAGCTTAGATAATCATAAACAATACCTTAAGAAATAAAAGTATCTAAACCATTTTAATGACTCGGTAAAGTCTTAGGAGTTTGAAATTCAGTCATTGCTGAAAGGTTTTTTTTTTTTTTTTAATCTAAGCAAATTTTACTTCATACATCATGAAGTGGGTCGTCTCCACTCTCAGGAGTCCAGATAACTGCAAAGCAAGGGACAGAGCTGCAAGCTTTTGTAGAGAAAGGCATTCAGGGAATAAGGAAAGAGTATTTGGCTTCAGTTCATTGGCAGGGGCTGTATATCTGACCTTATTAATAACAAGGACATCATTACAGGTTCTTGGAAGTTAGGGAGATTGGCTGGCTGGATATTCTGGTCAATTGCTGAAAGGTTTTGATGCTGATTACAAACTTAGGAAAAAAATAAATTCCATACCCCCATGTTCCCTGTCCAACTTTATGTACTAATAATGATAATGGCTAATGTGCACTGAGTGCTGTCTGTTTACCATGTGCTCCTGTTTCCTAAGAACACCCTGCTCTCAATGGAATGTCAACTCTGAAGTTAGGGACTATATATACAGCCCCTAGATTTTTTCCTGGTCTGTAGCAGGTGCTCAATACATATTTTTGAACAAATAATAGAATAAATACCTCATTTAATATCCTTATAATCCATTTCATGAAGACTGTTAAGTAGAATGCAAGGCAAAAGGCATTAAACTGTGCAAAGAGGCCTTTCGTATTGTAAAAGGTGCAGTAACAACAGCTATGTAATAATCACAATTGTGACACCAGGTGACACTGCGCCAGTATAAACAAAATCAAACTTGGTAGAACTGTGAAAGAAAGAGGCCACATTTTATATTAACACAGTGATGAAGAGCATGGGCTCAGGGGCCAGTTGCCTGGTTCCGATCCTGCGGCTTCTTTCTAGCCGAGTCACCTCGGGCAAGTCCTTTAACATTTCTGGGTCTCGATGAACTAATCCATACAATAGGGATGATAGTAATATCTACCTTGTAGGTTTGTGGTGAATTTATTTATTCACAGGAAGCATTTAACACAGCACCTGACAGGTGGTGAACACTCAGTAAATTTCCAGTTACCATTTTTTAAAAAAAGGATTGCAGAAAAAGAGAGAAAAATCTATTTTAAGACAACGTGTAGATACACACACAAAAAGAGGCTTTAAAATGTAATTAAGATTTGAGCATAGGTATCTATCTGGGAGCCTACAGAGTCTGTACCTTCTTACAAGCATCCATCGACACCGAGGAAGCTGGCCAGAAACCTCACTACTCACCCAAAGTTGGTGGTGTACTGACCACAGTCCAGGGATGTAGGAGGCTTCAGGAACATGTGAAGGGGAATTGATGGATCCAGTTTACATCTGGAAGAGAGATCGTTGTGGCCACTGTGGAGACCAGGACTGCAGGCACAAGAGCCACAGCAGGGAGGCTGGCCAGGAAATTTCCCACAGTTGTCCAGCCTGGAGATGATGATGGCTAGGATGAAGGCCTTAGCAGTGGAGGAGTTGAGAAGGCGGGGACCTGCTGACTAGCATCCATATTTTGAAGTTGAAGCTGACAGAACTTGTTGATGGATTGAACAGAAAGTTTGAGGCAGAAGGGGATCAATGGTGATACTGGGCTCTCTATTTGGGATGGAGAACAGGGAAGAGGAGGAGCAGCTTTGGTGGAGCAGGCAAGAGGATCTGCTTTTAACCTGCTCCAGTTTCCTAAAGCTGCCATAACAAAGTGCAAATTGAGTGGCTTAAAATTCCACTCCAAATTCAGTGGCTTAAAACGACAGTATTGTCTCACAGTTCTGGAGGCTCAAAGTCCAAAAACTGAGGTGTTGGCAGGACCATCGTCTTTTTGACAGCTCCTGGGGGAGCCCTTCCTTGCTGCTTCCAGCTTCTGGAGTTTGCCAGCAATCCTTGGTGTCCTGCGTATGTGGATGCACTGCTCTGGTCGTGGGGCTGCTCTCTCCCTATGTGTCTTCACATCACCTTCCCTCTGTGTGTGTCTGTCCCTCTGTCCACGTCTCCCCTTTAGGGAGGGATACCAGTTATACTGGATTAGTGTCCACTCTAAATGACCTTATTTTGTCTTGCTTTCCTCTGTAAAGACTCTATTTGCAAATAAGGATACATGCTGAGGCACTGAGGGCTAGGGCTTCAACACAGTCCAACCCATAACACCTCTTAAATGTGATTGCCACTCACTATTCAAGTGGAAAATTAGATAAGTGGGTATATTGTCCACTTGACTTTCACCCAATCTTTTTGTGTTATAAAGTAGCCCTACAATAAGCATCTTCAGGTATACAGATTATTCTGTATTTTTAATTTTGTTTTGGAATAGATTTTCAAATGAAGAAGCCTCTTGATATTTATTAAAATATTTTGAAAGAAGTGTGACATCAATTATAAATATCTTTCTACAGGGAAGAAGGATGTGATGGTTTAAAGTAAAGAAAAATTTACATACCAAGCAATAGGAAGTGAGGAGAATTCATATCTATCTCCTAGATTCTGTTTTCTTAAGTACATTTCCCTTCTGGCACTGCTAGATTCTGATTAAGCAACAGTTTTGCTTAAGAGTTTCCAAGTGTACAGAGTTAAGCAACACAGTTCTATAACATCAAAAAGCTGGAGAACCACATTCTGATGTATGTAAAATACATATGTGCTCATTTTATTAATGGTTTTTCAGTAAGTTTTATTTTAGATCTTAGAAACATTCATTCATTCACTCTCTTATTCACTCATTTTCATTTAAAAATATTTTTTAGCTTCTATTATGCCTCAGCCACTAGATGCTGGGTTTCAGCAGTGAATAAGATAAATGAGCAGAGACACACTATAGAGCAATTTACAGCCGATTAAATTGTGTGATAAGTGCTACCTTATGGTTAAGGGCAGGGTGCTAAAGGGGCATGTAGAAGAGGCTCCTAATGGTATGGGGGTGGATGGGAGTCTGGGGAGTTTTTGGAGGAGGAGACTTAGGAAATGACATGCAGATACCACAGGTGTAATACTACGATCATTTAAAATATATTCTCTGTTTTAGTGCTGCGATAGTATTTTCCACACTTAAACTTCTCCACGATTCAAAACTTTTTAAAACGAAGGTGGTAGAAGATGACACAGAGGATTCCGTCTCTCTAGGAACTTCCGTATGTATGAATTTAATGTTTATCCTTATCATATGTATCATAGAATGACTATTGGCATACTAGGAAATTCTCTAATTATTTGAGTGAAACAGAGAAGTAAAGTAGGAAAAAAACATTGAATTCAGAGTAAAAAGATCTGTGTCTAAGCCCCATTGATGCTATTAAATGGTATACGTTGGGCAAGTTCCTTAAAATACTTTAAAAATTGTGTAAATTTGGGAACTGATGGAATAATAATAGTCACGAACGTCCCACTAGGTGTATCATTCTAGTAGTCTAGGTCTGATGTCACTACTAAATAAAGTTGTTTCACAGGCTTTGCTCTTCATTTCACCTTTAGATTTTATTACTCCTTTAGCGTTGCCAGTGTGACACCTGTGCTATTTCCTACTTTGGATTTCTCATAGTTAGATTCTTCTGCATTTAAGCTCCTAAATCTATTTGACAACTGATGTCACACATTCTTTGAAATTTCAGTGGACTTTGAAAAGACCAAGTAATTTAATAATACAGGGGTATTTAGGATTAAAATATAAAGATTCATCACATAGAATCCTTGCTCATTATTTAAGTTTAATTATTAAGCTTAATCGCTAATATCTAGTGTCGTTAGAAAAAAGCAAAACTAATTGGCTCATTTCTTACTATATTAAAAGCAATATAAATACTAAAAAGCAGTCCTATTCTGAAAATTCACTTAGAGCAGTGGTTGTCAGTTGGGGGCAGTTTTGCCTCCCCGAGGACACGTGGCAATGGCTGGAGACATTTTGGTTGTCATAACCAGAGTGGGTGCTAATGGCATCCACTGAGTAGAGTCTGGGGATGTTGCTATAATGCACAGGACAGATTCCCACGACAGTAATGTCAATAGTGCCAAGGCTGAGAAACCCTGATTTAGATTAAGTGTGGTTTGGCTTTTCAGTAGTAACAGGAATGTAGGCAGAGATTAAGGTATGTTGATAGGCATTTTTTCTGTATTCCTAATCTAAATACTAGACTCCACAAGTACTTGGTGTATCCTTTCTAATCACCATCCTGCCTCGGGGCCTCTGTTCACTTTTCTGCACTTCTCGTGTCTGTCACATTCCAGCCCCCCTCCAAGTCCAGGTAGCCACTCCTTGACAGCAAGTGTTGATGATTAGTTAACACGATCAGCTGTCAGAGGTGGGTAGCAGGAAATTCCTAGAACAAATGGGGATTGTTCTCAATTCCTAAGTATCTAAGAGTGATTGCCCCTTGGGAACAGTTCCCTTGCCACCTTCCTCCCAGTAGCTCTGAACTTTGGCTACCCCTTAGTAAAGTGTAATAATGAGGATGGTAAATCAGTTATGGTATGTTTGGAATGTGAACAGCAATGTAACTGTGGGCTCTAAATTCAGAGAGACACAAGCTTGAATCCCAACCTCTGCCAAACTATGATGGAGTTTAAGCAAATAGTTAACCTTCCTAGGTCTCCCATCTGCCATCTGTAAAACAGAAACAATAGTAACCCCTTTTGGGCTTGTCAGGAGGATTGAGTGAGCTAATGTGTATAAAGCATGTAGCACAGTGCCTGGCATATAATAAACGCTCAATAAATATTAGCCAGTATTATTTATTATTTTGCAGCCTTTAAAATGATGTTTATACAATTTTTGAGGATATGGAAACTGCTAATAATATAATTTGCAATGAAAAATTCAGGCAGCAAAACTATTCAACAGTGGGTGTATAGAGGAAAAGAAACGCTAGAGAGCAGTTTTACCAAAACGTTAATAGAAGATTGTGGGATTATGGGTGATTTTATTTACTTGTTTGTTTTTTTGTGTATTTTTTATGTTCTATAAAATGTTCGAGAATAATTTCTAAAATTAAAAATTTAATGCTATTAAATGATATCAGTGCTTCTCTTTTGTTACACTTAGCATTAATGTAGAACTTGGACATTTTTAAATGGAAAGATAACCATCATTTTACTACTGTTTAGGCCAATGAAAATAAAGATGATACTGAGTTTTTAGATCCTGTTTCCCTAAATTCTCGAGAATATTTCAACATTCACCTGTGGCTGAGGTGCCGCTTAGCGTTAGTGACGGCGTTTGTTGCACAGATCCGTGGCATTGGAATCATGAAAGGTACAAATAGCCTATCTGCTTAACATTGTCATAAAATTTGCTTTTATTTAGGTTGTGGAGGTTTTATTGAGATATGTTTTATTATTACGTTAATATTTTATAACTTTCTAGCTTAATCTGTTTCCGGAATAAAAAAATTCAGGTTATTAAATGAGAATAATCATTTTCAACAGTCCCTTGTATCACTGAAAATGGCATATATGTTGCTGATGTATGCAAAGCAGGCCAGAAGATTTCAAATTTTAATGCACAAGTCTTCTGGTCATCTAGGAAGGCCACATAGTACCAGGGTCCAGAGCAGATTCCAAAGCTACCCTCCTTGAGTTCTAATGCTCCATCCACCACTTCTTTGCTCTGTGATCTTGGCCAATCTCTTAATCCTACTATGTCTTAGTTTCCTTCTTTGTAAAATGGAGATAATGGTACCTACTTCATAGAATTATTTCCAGAGTTAAGTGGGTTAAATTTATAAAGTTCTTAGATCACAGCCTGGAATATGTAAATGTTAATACTTAAAGTGATTAATAATTATCTATATGTAAACCTATCTATTCACCCATCTCCCAAATTAAATTATTTCATGTCATATCATTACTGCTTTTGCAGCATGTGAATACCCTAAAGGAGCCCCCCCAAAAAATAGAACACATTTACTTTCAATATTTCATGTAGAGTGTGTTTGTTTTCTGTCTTTATATCTTCCTGTTCTTCTATGTTATACAATATTCCTGTGATGAACATTGAGTGTATTACACATATATAATTTCTTACTTTCTCAGTGCATTTTAAGTAACTGCGTTTGTTTATTTTAGAAAATGATATAACAGATTATGTGAGCCTCATCAATGAAGTGTGTGTGGAGGCAAAAAGTGTAGGTGACAGAGAACTACAGGCTGAATTCTTGATGCAAGCTGTAATCATTGGCCTGCAAGAAAAGCATTTAAAGGCAGACATCATAAAAAACCTTCAGGTAGGAAGGAAACCTCATTCACGTTGGTATTTACCAAAGGATTCCGTTTAGAACAAAAGGAGAGAATTTAAATTGCATTAGGTACTGAATGCATAACAATCAATATGGCTAGCTCTTGTTTCAGTGAATTGCAAATGGAACTATCAACCAGAATAATTTTATTTTACTAGGATATAATACATTTGCTTGAAGAACGTGAGTTTATTTCTCCTCGATCTCATTTAACTCTGGTGAGAAGCATGCTTTTGCTGGATGATTTAACAAAAGCTGAGAAATTCAAGGAAACTCCCTCTCTGAAAACAGAAAAATTGTATTTGTTGACTCAGTCTCACAACATTCTTATTGAACAGGTGAGAGTGCCTTTGTGTCCACAAGACTTGGAAACTTACTTTTCTGTCTTTTCTGTATTGCCTCCCACATTAGCTAATTACTCATCACAGTGTTTCTTTTACAGATGCTAACTTTTGGAGAAACAATTGAATTTCCTTCATCAAATACTGACTATGCAAGTCCCTTACTGCCTTTGAAAAATATCTATCTTCCTCATGTCATGTTATTGGCCAAAACAAAAATGAGAATTGGTAAGAACACTCAAACATGTATTACGTTCAAGTCACTGGTGAAAAAGTTTAAGTAATTTTCAGGCAGACTATCATTTAAGTGCATTTACATGGGGCAATTTTTATGAATACCCAGATTCCATTTATTTAACAAATAGTTTTTGATCACATATCATGTGCCAGCCTCTCTGTGAGGTCCTGGGAAGCTACTGGAGATTAAAGCAGATGTAGTTTCTGCTCTTATCTTGGGAAACAGAAATAAACAAGTAAACAAATCATATGTAGGAATGCATATTACATCATTTATTATATTATAAATATTATATAAAATAAATAATATTTATAAAATTTAATACATATTTTTTTAAAATTAATGCAATAAATATTGTATAAAATAAAATGTGTATTTGATAACGAGACAGGAAATCATCAAGGATATAGAAAGCTTATAGATGATGATGAATTATGTATATGTATGTAATTATAAATTGTGATTAGTGTAGTAAAAGATCTTCTGATAAAGAATAACAAAGGAAGAAGTACCTGTTTAAGGAGAATAATTGAGAAAGTCCTCTCTGGGGAGATGGTATTTAATCCTAGACCTTAAATGTTATGCATATGCATATGCATAGTGGAGTTATGCATAGCAGGGGCAGAGGGAGCAGTGAGTTGTAGGCTCTGAGGTCAGGACAAGCTTGACACGTTCTGAATCTGCAAGGAGACCAGTATAGCCAGAGCCAAGTGGATTGGAGGCAGCCTAACGGGAAGAGGTGAAGAGGGCAGCTTCTGTTTTGAAAGACTACCCTGGCTGCTGGGTGAAGAATAGATTGGAGGATAGACTGGAGCCAGCCAAGAGGTTGACCTGACTGGAGCAGGTAGACCAGTAAGCTGGAGGCATACACCTCCTTGGGAACCAAGGAGGAGCGAGCTAGAGAGAGTTGCTGCCTTTCTCAGGAGCTCACAGATGTTTCAAGCTCTCTCTAGGGTACTGTCTCTGATCTTTGACCCAAGGCTGCCTGCCTCTAGCTGCTAGGCTCTTGTCCAGCTCAGAGGGCAGAAAATCTTGTAACAGCTCTTTCTGTTCTAATCTATATTAATCATACCTTTTTATTGTATGTATTTAAAAAAATTTTATTACTTTTTGGTGGGGAGGTAATTAAGTTAGTTTAGTTTAGTTAGTTTATTTATTTATTTATTTAATGAAGTTACTGGTGATTGAACCCAGGACCTTGTGCATGCTAAGCACATGCTCTACCACTGAGGTATACTCGCCCTGACTACTGTATGTATTTTTGATGCTTTGACATCTGGGGCCTTACTTACTGAGGAGGAACTGCCCTTCTCAGAGTTAGCCAATTCCTAGAGACTAGCAAACCACTCTCCTGTGAATGTGCCTTTCATATGCAAACCAACTATTTGAGAACCCACACCATGAACCTTTATTGAGTTCTTTTATTGTCCTTTATTGGTCTCTTACCCTCTGGGCCACTATTCCCCTGCCGTAATCACCCCAGGGACAGCTATCAGACTGCTAGCAGAGCCCACTGAAATTATCCAAACTAGCCAATCCTAAACCTTAGTCTGCTTACCCCAACAACCCACTCCTTCCCACAAAAAAATACAATAAAGCCTCTTGCCCACGTTTTTTCCTTCCTCCTCCTACCTCCTGACTGACCCTGGTGCTTCCTCATGTGGCCGTACAGGATGTGGGGTGCCCTCTCCCCTTGGGAACTGTGAATCACATACTATCTTTTCAGTGGCAGTCATCCCCCGACCCGTTGACCTCATCATACCTGAATAATAATAACACCTACATTTTAAAACATTACCCCTTACCCGCTGGGACCCGTTTGCCCCCTGTACCAGCAGCTGCTCAGCTCAGAAGAGAGGCTAATGATTGGACTAGAGTAGGGACGGGAACGCAGCAGAAGTGTTCTCAGAACATCACCTGTCCAGAACCTTTCCTTTGTTCCCCTTCCGCTCCTCCCCCTCATGACTGTTATTGATCATTATCATTACATCATCATCATCAAATACGAATTTTATCACCATAGGTGAATCACTTCACCTCTCTATTGATGAGTTTCCACATTTACGAAATTATGCTGGCCTGGCTGACCTCTAGAATTCCAGCTCATAGATCCCACAAGAGCTCTTTTTCTGCATTTTTAGTCCCCAATTTGTTACATTATCAGTGTGATGCAGGAAAACAGATGTGGGGCATGAGAAGGGCTGTGTCCCAGGCTTTGGTTGAGCCCCTGGGACGTGCCCTGCCAAGCATGGGTCCTTGGCTTCGCGCAGGAAAGAATTCAAGAGTGAGCCACAGTTGAGTAAAGGTAGATTTTTTCAGAGAGATGCATTGAAAGGCAAGAGAAAAGCCACGAGGTGTGGGGGTTGGGTGCTCAGATTAAAAGTAGGTATACACTCCGTAGACAGAGTGCGGGCTGTCTCCGAAGAGGGGAAGAGAGAGAGAGAGGGGCGGCCGTGAGGTGCCATGTTTCTAGTTTTTATGGGCTTGGTGGCCTCATATGCTAATAAGTGGAAGGACCAGTCTAAGGGGAAGGGGCTGGGATTCCCAGGAAGTTGGCCATTTCCTACTCTTTGACCTTTTGTGGCTAGCCTTGGGACTGCCATGGTGCCTGTGGGCGTGTTATTCACCATGTTAATATTACAGTGGGCATATAATGAAGCTCAAGACCGACTAGAAGTTAAATCTCTCATCATCCTGAGCTTCAAGGCTACCGGGGGTTGAATCTTTCACCATTTTGATGTTAATTGCTGTGGCATTCCTTGAACGGCTGTGCCCTGCGCCCTTCCATCCGGTCTCAAGTGTATGTGATATCTACAAAAGCTTAAAGTACAGACTGTGTTAAATTGTACAGATTGTGTCAAATCAAATGTGTTCTCTGCTTCCCTGCCGTACTAATCTTGAAGATGTGTCACCGCTCAGTGGCAATGCTGCTGCTGTTTTTTAGGCTCACTTGAAGCAGAACAGCTTGCTTTCTGTTACATTATATTAAATACTGACTTAAAGAACAAAACTAAAAGCAGCTTTCCTGTCAAAACAATGTCAGTTTCACAACTTCTTTTTCACAGAGTTGATGTTTATTGCAAAAAGGAGCACTTCAATATTGTGAAGCATAAAATCATCTGATTTGATGCTTTCTCGACAGTTTTCCTTTATAGCAATAGTATAGATTGCATCACAAGAATAGAGCCACTTGAAGATTTTTTTCTTTTCTTTGTGAAAGCCTCTAACAGAAAGAAGACATGTTGAGACTATTTTTATAAAACAAAAAAATAAGCATCATGGTTATTTAAGAGTATTTTTCCCCTTAATGACTGAATCTTGAGCTTCCTTATTAGATGAAAAAGGAGATTACTAATTGTATAATAGGAGCGAAGAAAGCTGCAAGAGTGATGCTGAGGAGTGGGAACATAATAAGGAGGCAGACTTCATTTCTGCCTTCAAAGGGCCTATTTCTCAGGGAGAAAGAGAGAGACAAAAGTCAATAATTTCTGTAACAATTCTTTTTCTAATTTTACCAAATATCTAGAAGACAATTTAAGTACTATTATCACCTGTTAGTACTATATTGTATGTTACTACATTGCATACAGTCTATATATGCAGTACACATTGTACATGTGCATTAGTGCCTCAGTGACATGAAGATACTGGATGCTTTCGTCTTCTATGAATATACAGCTGCAGTATAACTTGAAACAATAAGCAAGATGTATAAAAATGAGAGATGCACTGGAAAGTGAGATGGTATTGGGCAAATGGTATTAGCATATCCTTCTCGCCTGCCTTCTTAATTGTAGTTGGTAATTGTTGAGGTTTAAGAACATGGACTCTGGAGAAAGTATTCCAGTGCAGTTCGCTCAAGAAAGTCATTTAACTTCTCTGTGGTTCAGTTTCCTTTTCCATGAAAGGTGAATCAGAAAAGTACTAATCTACACTGGCTTGTAGGGTGAAGGGGGTGGAATGTGTAACATGTTAAGCAGGGCATGTAGTTTGTTCTGAGAGCTTTGCGGATGTCAGCTATTCTCACTCTTCCGTGCCTGGTCTCCATACTCTCCCAGGAGCCCCCGGAATCAAGGCTTGGGTTTCTTCATCTCCATTTCCTCAGCAGTTCACAGTAAGGGCTCTGTAACTTCTCCCTGGATAAGAGATACAGAGAGAGAGGGAGAAATATACTTTCCCCACCATCCTCCCACTCATACAGCACATTCCTGAACTGAACGTTTAACAAAAAGTCCTAGGTTTCTTGAAAACTCTCTGTAGGGCATGGCATCTTGGATTAAGGGACCTCAGATATTTTCTAGTTCTGCTGCCTTAAGGCCTGGAGGCATGGAGGGACTTGTTCAAAGCCTCAGGTGACATGGTAGCACCAATGACTGGCCTGCACCCAGCACATCAGCTGGACCCCAGCAGCTGTGTCATTCTGTGATCCGACACTGCGTTTCTGTTTACACTCCTCTGTTGTGTGTGTTAAGCTATCCTATCAATGCAGTCTTTCCTCCAGTTGTCTTCTGCTCTTTATCCCCACATTTTTCTTCTTTGAAATTACCAAAGAAAAGGGATCATTGGCTGCTGGCTTTGACAGCCACGTTCCCTGGGTAGGCCTCCCTGACCTTTCCTGAGTCTGGGCCAGGGCTCTTGTAACCTGCTACCACAGAGCCCTGTGCTTTCGAGGCCACACAGTTAACCACACAGTATCTTGATTACCTGTCTGGCCATTCTCATTCCCCATTAAACGCTAAGCTCCAGGATCTCTCTCTTACTGGGTTACTGCAGGGTTGTGGTTTAGGGTTTAGGTTGTGGTTTAGGGCCCTGGAGCCAGACTGCCCAGATTCAGATCACAGCTCTGCTACTTACTAGTCATGTGACTTTGGGCAAGTTACTTAAACCTCACGGTGCCACTACTTTTTCCTCGGTAGAATGAGTATCGTAATGGTATCTACTCAGAGTTGGGAGGATTACATGAGATAGTGCTTAAGTATTTGGGATGGTACCTGGCGTGTAGGAAATAATAAACTGTAGCTCTTATTTTTCACTTTTCTCATTTTTTTAATCCAGTGCCTAAGCACTCAGGAAATATTTGTTGAATAAATGTCTGCCTGTCTGTCTTAAGAACAGAGATTAAGTCTAATGCCTCTTCAACAAAACAACAATCATTCGTTATGTTAAGTAGTGATGGGATCACACGAGAGGTGCAGCATGTGGCCTCTGTCCGTAATGGGTTTGCCAACTAGACGGGATGACAAAATATGCGATGCAAGCTATCACTGTAGAGCAGAATGGAAATAAAATGACTGCCTATTAATATATGCAAATTTAATTGGGAACAACATGAAACTTCCAGATGTTTCCATACTAACAGCCTCATCTTAGGAACATACAAGTTGTTTTATAGAGCATTATGAAATTTTAGAACTGAAAGAGACTTGAGAGATTATCCCTCCATTTTAAAAATGAGACAATGTTGAAATTTATCAAAGACAAAGTTTCAAAGGACTGTCGTTTATGATTCATTGAGATATTTGGGTATTGAGTTTCTTTAAAACATTTCTTTGATGCTGAAAACCAAAGACCCCAGAGTGCATACTTGTACGTACCATGAGAGAAGTCTGGCAACTTGGAGGCTTGTTATGAACACTGTGTATCTTACTGCTCCCTCCTCATCCAGCTGTCTTTCTTTTAGGACATACAGTGGCCAAACAAGTTTATTATACCAGTAAAAAGAAGGATCCCTCAAAGTGGTTACCTGCCCTTCATCTTTTTGAAATAGCTTTGAAGCTCTCTAAGACATCAGGAACAGAAGAACATGAGGTGGAAGCTGAAATCTTTTTTCAGAAAGGTAACGATGTATTTGGGGTCAGAGCTATGACAAAGTTAGTGGAATATTTTTTTCCTATTATCCATAGTATTCTTAAAAATCTGGTCCCTGATTTTAAAAATACTGATTTTATAAAGGGCTTGGTGGTGACTAACATCTTGTTATCTCTGCCAAACTCAGTTTTGGATGAAGAGAACACTGCTTATTTTAAGTGTATATTTAGAAAGAAAAATCTACTCCATTTTAATTTCTTTTATAATTACAATTGACTTTGGTTACACAGTTTCATGTTTGACTCAAAAATCTCAGCGTCAGCCATTTAGCTATAATAATATTACTTAAAGAATGCTTGGAAGACAGTTTGTTAAAGCGCAATTTCATTACTTTGCTAAGCATTTTAGCTAATTTCTATAAAAGATACATACCCCTTTAAAATAAATAGCTATAGCATACCTATATTTATTACTTATATATAACACCTATTTGCATAGTACATTCATATCATTTTATTGTGGCCATTTTAGCCACAAGAAAAATTATGATGATGACTGCTATCATTTATTGAGCACCTACTGGATACTAGGCACCATAGTTGGTGTTTTACATCACATATGGCCAAGTCTTACAATAGCACTACAAGGTAGGCATGACCAACCCTGGGTGACAGATGAGGTGCATTCTGAGTAAGTACCTTTCCGTAAGTCAGCAGCTACTAAATGGCCAGACGTGCACTTAACATCTGGTGGCTCTGTGCCGTGTCCACATGCTGCGTGGAAACTGATTCATTTTTATAGTGTTTGTAAGATTTCCCCTTCCTGCTACAGAAGTGCCATATCAGCACCTGCAATTGAAGGTTGCATCTCTCCAGGAGGGGTGGGAGCTGGGTGAGAACTAGAGCCTTTGCATCATCCATGCTGGTTTTCAAGTGTTTGCTGGCTCCTTTTAGGATTTGTTTTTAGCAAAGATGTTTCCCATGATATCTGAAATAGTAGACAGAGGAAAGAATAACATGGATGTAGAAAAAGGGGATGCACTGCAGGTGGAAGGGGAAGCACAAAGGAAAGAAAAGGAGAGGAAAGTAAGATTATAAGAACAATTGTGTCTGGAAAGTGAAAAGAGGCAGACGGAGCCTTGATACTCCTGGGGAGGGGAACAACAGCTCTTTCCCTGCTGGCTTACCTTCCAGCAAGAGACGGTGGACAAAAAAGGATAGCACATCCAGTTTTCTGAATTTCCAGCATACAATATTTGTTCTGAAATTATGAATGATAGGAAAAGGGAAAAAACCCATCTTTGCACATCTTTTTCTACTTTCAGGAAAAATAGAAATTCAAATATTGATGGACAAGAAATCTCCAACTTTGCAACTTGAGAGTTTATTCGAAGCTATACAACTAAGCTTGAGACATGATCAAAACTCAGGGTAAAAAGAAAAAGATCTTTCCATTATTGTAACAATGTATATTTTAGGTTGAGCCCCCAGTTCTGGTAAGTACATTGAACATTCAAGAATGGAGTGATGGAGAGACCCTCTTCCCATGGCAGGGCTAATTCACTGGGGTCTGTTGCTCTTGGCTCTGACCCAAGGCCTCAGTGACTGTGATGGTTAATGATGGCGGTTTACATGGTGACACACTGGACTGTAAATTGCTTCCAGTCTGTACTCATATCAATCTCCTGTCAGTCCCAGAATTACAGGGTCTCCATTGGAGGTGAAATTGTATCTAGAAGGGATTCATGTGGATATTCACTCTGGTTGCAGTACCAAAGCTGGATGACTTAATTCTGTTATAAAAATCACCTTAAGATGGAGAATAAGCCGCCATTATTACAACTGCACTGATCTCAATGGCCCCAACTGACAGACTTGAGACTGAATACACAAACCGAACCCATACCAATCATAGCTTTCAGTGTAACTCTCTGGGTCTCTTTCGAATTGAGTTAGTGTAGGAGGGTAGAAGCAGAGGCCTGGTTTTCAAGGCAGGTTCATCCAGGCCTGACTCATGTCTTGAGCGCCTTGTGTGCTGGAATATTCCAGAATGGTCTTGATGCTGGGCTTCACCACAGTCATGGCGTGGAGAGTTGCCAGCACAGGACAAGGTAGAACACTCAGCTCTCTTCAAGAGCTTTCAGTTTCAGTGGGGAGAAAGATGCCAGTGTCTAAGCCAAAAGTGCCATGAAAAGAGGGTAAGTTTGGAACAGGTGCTGGTTTTGCCTGTTTTTACCTTTCATTCAGAAATTGTTGGCACGTGATGCAAAATGCCGATGAGGCATAAGACTAACAAGAACAATGCTATATCATTTTAGGTTGATAAGAGACTCCTACCTGGAAATAGCCCTGTTATTTTTACGCATAAGTAAGTCAAGGAGCAAACTTTCAGGATCACCATTAACACTTAAGGTAATAAACGATTTTATCAGAAATTTAAAGCTAATTGCCTTTGAGCTTGCTGTTTTGCTAACCCTGTGCTATGGAAATAATGAGACTGATTTTTCTTTGTGACTTGGGGGAATTAATTCATTACCTTATGTTCACACTCATATTTAGACACCTCTTCGGATATTTTTTATGTAAGGCTCTGGAAATACATTGCATGTGGACATTTTTGCCTATTAAAATGTTATCCATGAAATGTAGGTGTATGTAAATAGCCTAAGTCATTAGTATAGATCAGGAGATTGCAGGAAATGACATTCCGATTAAGCAGATGGACAAGTAACGTTTTCATCACTGATGTGGCCTACAAACATGTACTGTGACCTGGGCAGCCTTCTAAAATGTGATAAAGCCAGCAGGCTCCAGGACAAACTCAGTGCTTGCACTCATGGCACTCACTTTTCAGTGGGTTGGTGGAATTGTGAACGACTGTGGTGGGATGAGGTGATGGTTCAAGGTGGGATTTGATGGATGGGGAGGAAGCCTGGCAGAGAGTGGCAGAGCCATGCACTCTCTCTAGCACTGCTTCCAGGGATCCTGTGAAAGTGCAGATTCTGATTCAGTGAGTAGGGGACGAGGTCTGAGGCTGGATGTTTCTAAGGAGCTGCTGGGTCATGCTGACACTGCCAGTCTGTGGGCCACGCTGGAGTACCAAGGATCTAGACAGAGGGAAGGCCACTGGGAAGGAAGATGGGTGGGTTGGAGGTAGATGAACCCAGTAAATTTTAGTTTTAACTTTTAGTAAAAACTTTGTTGTTTTTTTTTATTTTTTAATAAAAATATTTATTTTTAACTTACAATTTTTGTCTTATTCTTTAAATTCAGTAGACTTTCAATATTTTATCCTAATTAAATAATCCTTTGACCTACCAGAAAATCTTTTCAGAAAATTTTAGTGTCAAATTTCTAATTTTTGAGGCAGCATAAATGTGACAAAACTGTTAGGCAGATAGTCAGTTGAACTCATATGGTTGTTGCCCTAAGTGGACAGAAATGGATAGCAGCTGTTTTTTTTTGTTTTTTTGTTTTTTTTTTTTTTTTCATCAAAATGATTACACAGGAAACTTACTTTTATGGTATGATAAACATCTTTATTTCCAGTAGGAGGAAACAAAAATCTTTGTTTCCATAGCAAATAGCAATGCAAATTAATAAGATGCTAGGATAATAATATATCATGTTTTGGGCCTTCTCTAGGGAGGTTTTGTAATTAAGAGCTTGAACAAATAAGATTTAAATGAAAAGGAATAGTATAATTCCATACAATATGATCATTATTTTCTGTATGTCTTGACATAGTATAAATATTTTAGCAAGTCATATAATTATTAGGAACACAGAAAACAGCCAAAACAAGCAAAAATTCATCTGGATGTATTCAGACCATTGAAATGCAGCACTTTAGATACATCCTAATAAAGGCAGTGCTTTTATAAGCCCTTACAAGAAAAGCACTATTGTTTCACTTTTATGGAGAGTTCATAGCAGAGTGACTGTAGCACTGGTTTGGGTTGGAATCCTAGCTTCTTGACATACTAGCAATGTGATTGGCCCCTTTCTAACCGTAGTTTCCTCATCTGTAATGATACTTACCCCTTTGAGTAGCTTGGAGAATTAAACAAGATAAAGGATTTGGCACATAGTAAGTACTCAAAAAAAGGGGGTAGGGGGACTGTCCTCTATCATGTAACTTTGACTAAACTTCTACATTCTTTGTAAAGTACTTTGTACATAGGAGGAATTCAATAATTATTTATTAGTTGAATTGATTATTTCTTGAAATTCATTCATTTATTCACTCATCAACCAAGCATTTACTGAGTGCTTAACATAGCCAAGCCTGTTACTCGCTCTCCCTAAGGAGCACAGAGGAGCAAGGGAGAGAAATAATTGTATCATGGTGTGCTAAGGACTGTATCAAGCCATGTCAAGGCAGGGGAGTAGATCAAAGTAGGAGCTACTTCTGCTTTGGGGGAGTGCTAGAGAAAGCTTCACAGATGAGATGAATTTTGGAGGATGAGTAGAAGTTTTCCAAGTAATTAGGTAAGAGAAAAATGGTCTGTAGAGAGAGATTATCAAGCACATGTTTAAAAACTAGACTTATTGAGGTATAAATTACATTCATGAAATTAACCTATTTGAAGAGTACAGTTCACAGATGTTTAGTAACTTTACAGAGTTGTGCGGTTATCATCACCATCCATTTTTAGGACATTTCCATCATCCCCTGAAAGATCCCTAGGGCCCATTTGCTGTCATTCGCATTTCCACCCCTAATCCCAGGCAACCGCTAATCTGTTTTCTGTCTCTACAAATTTGCCTTTTCTAGATATTTCATATAAATGGATTCATATAGTAGGTAGTCTTTTGTTCCTATATCTTTTACTTAGCATTATGTTCTTGAGGCTCACCCATGTTGTAACATGTAACAGTAGTTTGTTCCTTTTTACTGCTGAGTAGTATTCCCTTATATGGTTATGCCACATTTTCTTTATCCATTCAACAGTTGATGAACATATGAACTTTTTGGCTATTAACTTTGTAGTTAGAAAGCTGATAGCAAATATCTATTAAAAACCTTTAATATTCTTGTTTCTGATGTCTTTACATACAATATAGTCAGTTTATAGATCCTCTTTTAAAATGGTAAATAACCTTTACTTAAAATGCCATTTGTCTTTATTGTTATTCAAATAATGCAAGCTCATATAGAAAATTACAAAAAATGATAAAAAATAATTTAATTACCCTTAAAACTTGGGATAACTACCACTGTTCATTTTCTCTGCTTGTGTAAACAGGAAATATATGTGTGTACTTATCTTTTTAAAACCGGGGTCACACTTTGCATGCTATTTTATAACCTACACTTTTCTTTCCCTGATATAGTTTGAATGTCTTTTCGTGTCAACAGATGCATATACATTATTATACTTAATGGCTACATAGTGTTCGACTAAAATCTCATCTTCAGAAGATGAGAAAATCTATCATGAAATTTTATGATATCTTTATCTACCTTTATCATAAAACATTTGCCGTTATTTTTTAGAATTTTCCCAGAAGGCAGAGTTCTATTAAAGAACCAATGGAAAATAAATTTGAAATGTATAGTTTATTGGCCTGGATTGCAATAAGAGCTGCTACACAGGTTGGTGTGATCTTTATTTAATTCTTCTTTTTACTGTCACATCTGTATTCTCTGCCTCCAGCTGTTAAGGCAACACAATGTATCTATACAAGAGAAAGGAAAATTGCACATTCTTTGGGATTTGTGCCAATGATATTTTTTCAGGAAGATTAGAAGTGCTCTTTATATGTGTAGTGGTTTTTCATTTCTATTAGCCAGACTTGGTTTTGTTTGTTTCAACTTTTCTTTAATGAAAATACTGGCAGATACACATGTGCACGTATTTGACATTTTGGCACATATCTGTTATAAGCAGGTGAGTAGCCTGTTTAAAGTGACTTATTTGTTAATTAAATTGTCAACAGTCATGATTTGTTTGACTGTGGTACATAGTACACATTGGGAATTGCATATTGTTTTTCAGGTTGTCTTTATTTTTTTCCCAGTGTGTACTGAATATTGTTTTATGAATTCCATTTTTCACATTATTTACCCAATAGATGATCTATGAATTAGAAGCTTGCATTTATGAATTGTAATTATGCGTTAATTTTAGGTCAGCGAGGCTGTGCTGGCAATTAACCTACTCATCGGAAAGAAGAATGCTAGAACTGATAAAGTTAGCCAAGGGACATTACCACATATCCCAGAATTTGCCACCGTGGATCTTTTGTCTTCATACACAGATTATTTGCTTGGTATGTACGTAACGTGTAATCAAGTGTCAAAGGTTTAATTGTAGTGATTTGTTGGATTTTAACATAAAAAGGACAGTGGTTTGGGGAACCTCTGGGAATGGATAGGGGTCTTAGGGTGTAGCTGCTGAAACAGACCTAAGCTCACTGTACATACATACATGTTACTCCATCTGCTGCTGTGTTTCAGATGCAGGGCTCTGTGAAAATATGGTATTTCCTGATGTCTGTTTATTTTCCAGTTCACACATTTTTAAATGTGACCTTTGGGGATTATTTATTTGAGGGAAATTCTCTGATCCTCTAAAATGCGTACTCACTCTTAAACTCTCATATAGCTCCCTGTTCTTTTTCTTAATTCTTTTATATTTGTGTATGTGTATGAATGTGTGTATATGTATGTGTGTGTGTGTGTGTGTGTGTGTGTGTGTGTGTATGCATGTTTGAGCACTTTCTCTCATTAAACTACCATCAGATTCCTGAGGGCAGGGACTTCATTTGATTTGCTGCTTGGTCTATAGAAAATCACACATTGCTTGCACATATCAGGCATTTGATATTAATATTTGTTGAATGAATGAATGAGAAGTTAGCAGAATTTTAACTTGACATTACTACTATGTTTTTTTCTTATTCATGTATCCTTTGTTGGTTAATAAACTGTAATATAAACCTCTAAGTCAGATCATAAATATTGAATATTTTTGTGTTGCCCATTCATTCTTTAATTTGAAAATTATTTATTGAGTGCTTCTTGTGTGCTAATTGCTTGGATAGGTTCTAAGAAGTCAGGTACTAGAGTCATACTTCCAGAAGGATATTTTAGTAACAACAGTACCTAATTTTGTTTGGCACTGGGTGAACTTTGAGCCAAAGGGGATGAAGAGTGTTAATTTTAATCTGATGAGGGTGGGGGTGGTCTTCCTAAAACCTCTGAAATCACATCTACACACAGTAGCTTACTCTGCTGAAGTGTCGAGTCAGCCTTACTAACTGAAGAGTTAGTGTCTGAACTCATCCCCTTCCTTGGCTCTCTCCCTCTGCCCTGAAGAACAGGTGGCCCAGACTGTTCTCCAACCTAAAAATGGCTTGCCCCGAAGTTAAACTAGTAGATGGATTTTTATACCAAGGTGTTTTGTTTTTTTAAATTTTTATTGCCTTTATGCCTGGTGGAATTTTGTCTCATCAGATTTGCGAACCATGGCCTGGACTTCAAACTAGGCGGATGGTCTTCCTTAGAGTCCCCGTAGATAGGCTCTCTGGGGACAGAGCAGGGCAGTCTGGCAGTAGGGACTGGTCACTGCTTCTTTCTCTTGACACTTCTTGGCAGCTCAATTCTCCCTGGTTCAGAATGCCAGGAAGGCAGTCCTCTTAGAAGCACACATTATTGTTTTGCTACAAAAAGAATGCAATATTGATAATGAAGAGATTTCAGCTTACACCCTTATCCTGTCAAACCATTTAATTTCAACCTCACTACCCTAATCTGTAGACTGAAAGAATTAGATTTACTTATAGATAAGACAGAAATCTGAAAAGTTTAAGACCATGACTCACATTTCCAACATGGCTATTTCTTTTTCATACTGGTCCCTTATTACTTCTGAAAGATCTGTCTGGGATAAAAGCTTTATCCTAGACATTTTCTTATGCTTTGCCAGTTTTTAGGGCTGGGATAACAAGTAAGCTTCATCTAAAATGCTGTATTAATCAGTTACTGCCATAATTACACTGTATACTAAACGACCCTGAAACTCAGTGGCTTAGAACAGTAAGAATTCATTCTTTTGACTTGTCTCATGTGTTCTGCTTCAGGTTATATGTTGGGTTCAGGTGTACTCTGTGTACATTTGTTGTGAGGTCCAGACTGCAGAGGCAGTGGCTACCTGGGACGTGCTCTCCTTACGGTATACACCAGAGTGCAAGAGCCAAGCCAAACTACAGAAGCACACTCAAGGCCTCTCTTCACATTACATAGCATTGGTCATGGCAAGTCATGTGGCCAAGTCCAGTATCAGTGAGATAGGGAAATAAACTCTGCCTGTAGAGGAAAGGAGGGGGTGTGTACGTTTGTGGAATGATAATCCAGACTATCATGTATGACAAGTTCAGTCTGTGACTGGTAGGCACCTGAGAAGAATTCTGAGCCTCTGTGTGGAAAGACAGGAAGAGGTGCTGCAGTGATCAGTTAATAATGTCACCCCATGGGCACACTCAGTGGGGAGCAGCATCCCCTAGTCAGGTGCCTACTTGATCCAGTTGGGTGGGTAGTCTCCATTTCAGCTCTGCTTCATACAAAAATGTATGCTTTCTTTTTCTACTTCATTGGTTTTTATAGCATCTTCCAATTTTCTTTTTCCATTTTGTACCATTAGCACTCCTTTACTGTTTTACCAGGATGGTGATTTGAAGTGACCAAATTTTAAACTACGGCTCATTTTGTATTTTGCCTTAAGAATAACAATTTTGCCCTCCAATATTCTCCCAGCAGACTGATCACTAATTCATATTATGATTTCCCTTACTTCAGTATTTGGGTTGGAAGGAAGTATTGAATCCCCAGCTGATTGCTGCAAATACCCAGATGGCAGTGAGGTTCATATTATAATGAATTGCTGAAGGGAAACAACAACAAATAAAAGTTGTTTGATTTTTTCCCCTTATATTAGCATAAATTAGCATCCAGGAGAAAAACCTCCTCAGTGATCTTACCTTCACTACTAGCATTGATCTGTACACAAGGTGGTAAATAATATTCATTGTTACTATGTATGTACCAAGCAGTGTCCCAGATATTTCTGTCCAGAGAGAGGGAAAAATCACAGAACACACAAGCAGTGTGGCTTGCCTTCCATAAGCTTCCAGTCTTTGTCATTCCAAACAGGCATACGCTTTGAAATTATATAAATGTGTCTTTTAAAGGGAAACATATTAATGGAGGCAAATTAATGAATTTTAAGCTAAAGCTGAACACAGGCAAGGTGGGCGTATGAGTTTATTAGGAACATTTTTTTTCTGGAAGGAGTACCTGTCGGGCAGATGTGTACCAGAAATGAGAGGGAGCTCCTTCTTTCTCAGCAGAACAATTGTCGATCAGAGAAGCGTGGTGACAGGATAGACTAGTCATGTGTGGAGGTTGGAATATAGATCATCTTGCCAGAACCAGAGAGCAATTGTATGACGTCTGTAGAACAGTAAGAGAACTGAGTGATGCAGCTGGTCCAGTTTATTGAGATTTCCCTTACATTGTTTTGTAGGAATAGAGGCTCCGAAATGATGGTACTGGAGATACGGGACCATATTTAGATTTAATGCAAAAAGCATTTGCTCGATGTCTACTTTGGGCCCAGCTGTATTCAAATATACTACCATCTTTTTGTGTTCGTTTTCTAGTGGCTAAAAAAAATCATCTAGGATAAAAATTATTAAATTCTATAATACATTTTCAATTAAAAGTAACATTTAGGATTAGTGGTCCCGGATGCAGCATCTCACAACTAAATACACTTGATATACAGAAAAATACAAATATGTGTCATGCTGAGAAAAGATGTCGATGAACCTACTGTCAGAACATAGAGATCTATGGGGCGGAACTGAGAATCACACTGACCCTTGCCCATGCTTTGCCTCTTGAAACAGAGAAAACTTTCTATTCTGAAAAAATACCATTTTTCTTCCCCTTACTGCCTTCCCCCTGGCTCAGAGACATTGGTCAATGCCCACTAAAAACTGGGATGTCATTCCTCTACTACTATCTTGTTTTTTCCTATTCCTCCGAGACACAATTTCCCATAGTGATGGGGAACCAGCGGGACATATTACATCCTCAGATCCCGAATAATTACACTACTTATAGGTGAGAATGGAGATAAATCATTCATGCTAGCAACAGTGATGTGTGTGTGTGTGCGCGCGCACAGGTATACATGTGTTGTATGAATTCAGAGAGTCAGCAGTTCAGACAGTTGGAGTGTAAAGAGAACCATCCTCAGTGAGGCAGAGTTGTCCTGGTCCAGTGCCTACAAAGGTCTAGAAATTCCACTCAAAACCCAGCACTTTGATCACGTAAATCTGAGAAGGGGGACAGTACCATGACCAAGGGCAGAGCATACAGTCTGCACTCTCTGTTGTCAGATGCTAGATATGAAGAGACTCTCTTTATTTGAGACAGAGTTAACAGCGGAAAATGAGAAACACAGATGGCACATACGGGAAAACATTGCCAAATGAACGCAATGAAATGCTTTGCTATCCTGAAGACTTGTACAGAATTTTTCATATGTATATTTATGTACATTTACAAATGTCATATATATGTGATTCATATGTATAATTTTGTATGTATAAAATTTTGTACATAGGCTAGTATATCTATTGGGTCAATTCTCATGAAGAACATTTCTGGGTCAAAGTGTACATTTGTTTGTGATTTTGATGAACTTTGCTAAATGCCTTCAATAAGGGTTATGCCAGTTTGTATTCCTGCTAGTAATTAATAAAAGGTGTTTTCCCCCTACACCCTTGCTGACACAGGTATATTATAAACATTTTAAACCTTTGTCACTGTGGTAGGGAGGGGGAGATTTAATTTGCATATCTCTTACTAGGACTAAGCTTAAGCATCTTTTGTGTGAACTTTTCTGCCCATAATCTGCTCTTTTTTTTTTTTTTTTTGAGTTGGTTTTTTTCTTTGCTTTTTCTTTAAATATTTGTAGAAGCTCTTTATTATAGAAATCAACCTTTTACCTGTGATATTATTTGCAAATATGTTTTTTTCAATTATCAGTTGTTATTTAATCTTTTTTATGGTGGTTCTGTGCCATGAAGCTTTTCATTTCTAAACAGTATAAATTTTCATCTTTGTTTTGTTAAATTCTGGACTTGTATCATAGTTAGAAAGGAATAGTCCCTATTCTGAGACTGTAAATAAGTTCTCCTATGGACTTTTTTTACTAATTTATGGAAATCTATTTGGAAGATGTAAAAAATCACAAAAGGTTACAAATCAAGATTTTTCCAGATGGCTACCCTATTTTTGTATTTTTTATTCATTTCCTATTGATATGTCTGTTCAGGTTTCAATACCACACTGTTTTAATTATTGCAGGCTTAAAATATACTTAATATCTATTAGAAAAAGTCCCCATTCATTACTCCTTCTTTCCAAACTGTTTTTCTTGTCTTCTGTGGCTTTTCTTTTTTAACTTTGGAAGCAGCTCGTCTAGTTAAAAAAAGTTCTCTTGTCATTTTATTTGAGTTACATTACATTTATACATTGTCTTAGAAATAGCATATTTTTATTCTATTGAGTCTTCCTAACCAAGAATATTGTATGTCCTATATTTTTTAGTTCATGTCTTCTTTGAAAAAAATTAGTCCCTTAGGAGTGTTGTAACATTTTTTTAAGGCAGATCTTGTATGCCTCTTGATAGGTTTATTTCTAGTTATTTTATCTTTTTATTGGTATTGCAGATTTTTTTCATTATATTTCTACTGGTTGTTGTTGTGTGTGGAGGCTATTGATGTCTCTACATGACTTTATTGTCTTTAGATATTTTTCTCCATTTGATCTTTCACGAACAAAGTCTTTGTCAGCAAATGTTTTCTATGAAGGACAAAGCAGTAAATGTTTTAGGTTTTGGTTGTATCTACTCAGTTCTGCTATGTTAAGATGAAAGGTACGATGGACAAAATGTAAATGAATGAGCATGGCTGTGTTCCATTAAGACTTTAGTTGTGGACATTGACATCTGAATTTCATATAAATTTCACATGTCACAAAATATTTTTTTATTTCTTCAGCTACTTCAAATGTAGAAACCATTCTTAGCTCATGGGTCACATATAAATATGCTTGGGCCTGATTTGGCCCACAGACTATAGTTTCTCCCTTATAGACCTAATTAATTCATTTTAAATGCCATCAAATTAATAGGCCTCTGTGTATTTTTTCAAGTTCCCTTTTAAAAAAAAAAAAAACACAAACAATGCTGCCATGAGTATCTTGCATAAGACTCCTAGTACACATATATGAGTATCTGCATTTAAAATTTTATTGGACCCTGCCCAGGAAGTAGTAGTGTATGAGAATTTTGGTTTCCTCACATTTATTACCCACATTTATTGTTTTCAGATTTTAGTTTCTGTTAATTCCTGAGGAATGTGAATTGGTATTTTATTTTAAGTTGCAATTCTCTGATTTTTAGTGATGCTAAAATTTTTGGCCGTTTGGGTTTCCTTTTCTGTGAGTTACCTGTTGAAATTGTTTGCCCATGTTTCTGTTGGACTATCTGACTTTTTCTTTTACTGGTTACATGGTAGAGAAAAATAATTTGTGTGTTCTAAATTTCTTTTCTCAGTCTATGGTTTGTCCTTTAACTTTTTGTTTGGTGTCTTTTGTGCTACAAAACTTCTTTAATCGAATGCAGTCCTACGTGTCAGTCTTTCCTGTATGACTTGTGCTTTTGTGCTTTTCTTTTTTTCATATATGGTTATTTTTCAAGGGAAGCATAATATTTGTATTCCAAACTTTTTTTTTCTTTTACTTTCAGATAACTACCAGGTTGTCTTCCAGATTGGCTGTACATTCTCTTACCAAAGTGATGAGATATATGAAAACACAGATGCTAGAAAAAAGACTCCAATTAAAGTGGATATCACGTGGATTCTTCTGCTGCGCTACTATATTCACCTGCAAAGAATTAATAATATGAGCAAACTGCTAGGTAGGCTTTTGATGTGTTAAGAGAGAACATATTCTGTTCCTTTCCAGTTATTGTTTAAGTCATATTTCTTATTTAGAATTATAGAATAATTTTGACATCTTTCTGAGTGAACTCTCATCAGAAGATGGAGACTTCAGGGGTTCTTAACCTAAAATACACAGACCTTTGGACAGTGTTTAAAAACATCATTAGAAGGAGGCATCCAGAGTCTTTCCCTGAGACTGTCAAAATGGTCTGTGGTTCAAAACAGTTACAAATCAGAGAGATCATAATGAGTGAGATGAAATTTTGGCTTTAAGGGGAGAGTGTTCCAGTAATCCAGTATGTAAAGAGAAAGATAGCATATTTAGCTCCATGAAGTTTTTGGTTTTGTTTAATTGTGCTTTTTTTTTTTAATCATTGATGCTATCTAAAGAATATCCAAAAAAGCTGGTATAATCTGCTTCACATCAGTCCCTCTTGTGGTTTTATGATGATATGTTTATCAGTGCCCCTGAAACTGGCGATCCACTGCTGCTTATCAGTACAAATAGTTGGAAAAGACAGTTGGAACCATGCCAGGGCCCAGTGATGGAGAAGCCAGCAGGGCAAACAGGCAGAGTCACATAGTGGCTCAGCACAGTGATGGGGAGTTAGCAGCGGGGTAGACAAGCACTGGGAAAGCTGTCAGGTAAAAGGTGTGCCGTGGTGGGTCCAAGAGTTCAGTAGCAAAGGAAGTAGACAGGATTCAGCACAGCAGACCCTAGTGATACCCTCCCACCTATCAGCTCAGCTCACCTCTGGATTCACCTGTTGGTATTTCCCATTTCAGTCACCTACATTTTACCACTTTCTGCTCTGGGCTTTCTCTGAAGCTACTGAGGCTTGTCCAGCCCACAGGCAGGACAGCCTGAAAGTACCAGGGATTCCACACACTCAGGAGAAACCTTCAACTAATGAGGTGGGGAGCTGACAGATAAACATTCCAGCTTCCCAGTCCCCTGATGAAACAGTTTTATGTGTTTTTTTTCAGAAGGTTCTCAGCAGGACTAAGCCCTCCTTGCCCATAGCTGTAGCCCATTCATAACTCACTCTCATTGGCTCTTATCTCTGACACACTTTCCCCATTCTCTCACTTGAGGTCAGATTTCAAATAAATTATCTGCACCTAAATTTTTGCTTTAAGATTCTATGCCAAATAAGACAGCTAGGTAGAATATTTTGCGTTGTTAAGCTTGGAACCAGAAGCAGTATCCTCACATACATCTGAGATTTTCTTTCCTTTCTGTGGCAAGAAGCAATTCTGTTTAGCTATATCAGCTCGAAAAATGGAAGAAGGTCATGAGCAGCCACTGACTGAGCTAGGGATACACAGGAATAATGGTTAGTGAGCAAGCATCAACAATATTGGGGCCATTTTGTTATCGAACATGATTCTAAATTAGGGTTTTGTTTTTCTTTTCTTTTTTTTTTTTCCTTTAAGCGTCTCTGAAGCCAGGATCTGGAATGTCTTTGCCAGATGACACACTTCTCACTTCTCTTTTCAACTCTGGGTTGATTTTGCGCCAAAAAGAAATGCATTTTTTCCTTAAAAGATTTTTACATCTGTATTCTTTCTCTTGTATTGATGAATTTCCAAGAGAACTATTTCAAGTAGTGGAAGATGAACCTTTTTCGGAAAAAATCTTACATGACTCATCAGCCAAGGTAATGTTTTAAAACATTATATGTTTTTGTAAAACTTCTTAGAATCATCCTTATATTTCTGAAGGAAACACATTAACCTCAAATGCTGGCACAAAGATTTCTGGTTCCCTCAGTTGTTGGGAAGGCTCATTGCTGTTCTACCACACAGAGAAGCCAACCAAACTTTCTGTTTTCAAATGATCTGTTTTGATGCTCTTATAAATCCTCAAAATGTCTCAGAATTTTCTCTATTCCCTGCACATAACATCTCTCAGGGAGTTATTTTGCCAAAACGTTCTACAAATTTCAGTATAATCACCCTATGAGAAACTTAGACTGAGAGTTTCTAAACCTATGCCCAATTTCTATTCCTTTGTTTTAAATGTGTAGTAAAAACTACATTTTGTGTATTTTTGACAATCATCAGTGTGAATAAATAGTAAGGGTAAAATTTTTAAGTAAATTGAAAGTTTGAAGGTTTTTTCCTTTGGAAAGTACTATTAAATTGGATGGACTTTACCAAAATATGTAATATGGAAGCCTCTTTTAAGTTACCTTGGAAGAGACAAAAAAAGAGGAATTTTTTTTTTAAGCTACTAGGGTCTTGAGTAATAGTACTGTCTCAATAAACTTACCAAAATTGATGAATTGGAACATATATAAAAAGTAAATGGCTTTAGTAAAAATAGGTGTGTATTTCAAATTTTGTATATTCAGCAAATATATACTGAATACTAATAGTATGGTAGCTACTCTTGGTTGGTGGAGAAAGGGAATGGATGAAGTAGCATCTTTGTACATAGTTCTGATGTGATAGTAGAGAAGCAGTGGTAGAGTTAGCAGAAAATAAAATTGCAGCACTTTTGGAGATACTTTTTAAGAGAAAATGGCATGCATAATAGCAGAAAGAATATGAAAATTAAAATATGTTAGTTCTATTATCAGTAGTGTGTAGGACTGCCTGGGCAAAGTATCGTGAAAGGGAGTTATCCAAGAAAGAGATATTGAAGTAACCAAGCTTATGACCATAGGAATGGGAGGGAAGAGATGGATATGAAAGATACTGCTTACATAAAATTGAAAACCAGACAACTTAGTGACCCTTGGGAGATGCAAAGTGAAGAAGAGAGAATGATCAAAGTTTACCCCATCTTTTGGAACCTCTGTCTGTGAATCATTAGAGCATGGTAACACCATTAGCAGATACAATGGAGACAAAAGGGTGAGAATGTTTGTGGAGAAGGCTGGTATATTCCACTCTGAGATCAGGGGTTTGAGATCATAGTAGAAAAGACTTAAAAGGACATAGTGTTGTCTCCTTATTTGTGAATTAAGTAAAAATTCTGTATTTGTGAAATAAGTAAATCAAGTCATTTGCATAAAATTATTTCAAAACTAAAAAAAAAATTGATTTATTTTGAATTATCATGACTTTGAACTTCACCATATAGCACTTTAATTTTTACAATTATAGATTTATCCATACCAGACATGTCCATGTTTCTATTGTCAATTCTCCCAGAGAAGTGACCCTAAAATGTGGCTTGTTCCAAATTGGGAACCTTTGCTCATATTATCCTATTAGAATATAGTAAACTTATGTTTTGGGTAAATAATAATAAACCTTTTTAAAACCACTCTTTGGAACAACAGAGTAGGGTGACTGTTAATAAATTGTGATTTTAAAAAGCATTGGAAAGATACACTAAGGAATACTTAAGAACTCAGTTAAATAAGTAATTCTTGATTGGGGTTATGGAGTTGCCCCCAGGGCAGTGTATTGGAATCTCCACGGGAGGATTTTTCAGATTACTTCCTAGATTCTGGGGTATTGGGATGCTCAGTATGCAGCACCCCCATTTCCTGCCCCAGATTCTCAATCATTGAGAAATAAAAGAGTAAGACATACTGGGATTAAAAAATATCCAACTTTACAAGTCATAAAGTTGATATTGTAGGATATGGTTTATATTTACTGGTAAATGGTCTTCCTAGTAGTGATTAGCAAAGTTGACAGTTCTACCAATCCAGGCTTGTGGGTTTTTTGGGATGAGGGGTCAGGCCTCCTCAAAATCTGTAGAGACAGAGGCCCCTTTAAAATCTGTTGCAGGAAGGAGCAGAGAATGTTCCCTCCCTGCAAACAGTATGCTCCCAAGAAGAAAGAACAGAATTATGCAAATCCAAAATTCTTTTTCTCAAATTCTCTAATCAAGTAACTGTCTCTCAGGGAGAGGAGTAAGAGAGGGAGTCCAGGAATGTGATATTAACGTTTGCCCATCCACAGAGCAGGAAACAGTGAGAATGGGATGTAGTCGTTCTCTACCCAACCCCAGAGTGCTGTTCACCGCTGCTGGGAACATCCTTGAGGATGACTGCCACATGTCCCAGACCCCTCAGGTGTTCTGGAGTAGGGGGCAGAGACTGGGAAGGTTGAGGGCTATAGTTTCTATGGCTGCATTCTTACGAATATTTTATGAGTTTGGAAATTAATATGTATGATTTCTTAAATACTGTTCTGAAAGGAGCCTTGCTTGAATATTTCAGTATCAAGGGCAGTCTGTCATTACCCAGTTCCTAAGGATGATGCTCCAGACGTACAACCTTGAATGCAGTGTAAATACCTGTGATACTTCTAATGGCAGAAGTGTTATCAAAGACTTATTTCACCCTGTTTGCTCTTTTTTAATATATAATTAGTGTAACACTCTCCCAGGATAATCAGCTCCGGAGATCGCTGTCGCTCGCCTGACAGGTGCAAGCCACCTAATCATGTGTTCGTTTCACTGGGATAGACAGCTAACGAGCATAAAGCCTTTCGGATTTTTTTTTTTCAAATAAACTCCAAGCTTGGCTGATTTTTATAATAAAATTTTTGAGCCTTTAATCACTCAGGAGGCTATTTCAATCAAACTCTTTCCATAATTTGGTACTTAAACCTGCTTTTCCCCACAAAGAAGTAGCTGCCTTTCCAGAACTCTCAGTGCTGCACGTCATGCTCATCAGCTTTGTGAGCCCGCGTGTCATCGTCTATTGAAGCTTTGTGATGGAAAAACAAAGGTGCCAAACAAATTACATTAAAAATTAAAAAAAAAAAAAAAAGGACATGATTAAATTCACATTTAGACTGCGGGCCTGTGACAGGCTGCGCAAGGTCAGGTATCTGATTAGTGCAAAGTGATTTGTTGTTTATAGGACTGTGAACAGGAGTGCTCCTGGTAGGTCTGTTATTTCATTCCTTTCAAAGAATAAATCAAACATGCCCTATATACTCAGTGTAGAGCCCATCAATTAGCTTATGTAATTAATCCCATTAGCAATTAGATATTATGGTTTTAAAAAGAGAACGGAAAATTAAATACCTATTTTAATATTGACTTCTGTTACAATTGATCATTGTTAGGCCATCATGCTAATAAACACTGTACATATTGAAATAGAAGGTACTTGCTTTTAATTTTTCTCCACTTAGCTAGTAATTAAACATGAATTCTTTGCTAAAGTAGTTGTCAGAACCTCTGAAAGGCACTCAGATATGAAAAAAATGTGAGAAAAAAGTTTTGAATGAATTAGTTACCTGATTTTTTTGGTTAACTGCCTGACATAGAATTAATCTTAATTAAGCACTTTTAAATGACTATTTAACCCTAATAATCTTGTTTATTGTGCAATTTTGGTCATGTCTTTAGTGTCATAGCACTAATAAATAAGGATCCTGGCTTATAATAACCTTTTATGATAGTCTCTAGGCAATTTTTTAAAGTTTTTACCTTTAATATTACCTTTCAGTCAAGACTCCATTTTTTTTCTTTAGCAGTAGACAACTTGAAAGGTCACTGTCTTCATTTCTCTTTTCATTTTATTTTGAAGACTTTGCATTTATAGTCTTATATTGTGTGTTGAATAGTCTCAGAAATGGGAGGTGCAGATCCTTATAGAAACACCAAGCATTTCTTTCTAGCCACTGACATGTTCCCCTTGGTTGCCAAGCCTTGAGATACCTTAGATGTCAAGAGTTTAGTTGAAGAACTGCTTCCCAGCTACCATACTGTAATTTTGGGAATAAGAAGAAGTTAACTTTCAAAGTAGTTTGCACTCCATTGAAGATGGTCCTTTTTAGACTTGAGATATTATTATCACTATTATTATTTCTCTGGCTAGGCTCTTATTTTATTGACAGCAATCATTCTTTACTTTCTTAGCTACCTTAAAAAACTAAATAAATATTTCATGAAATCACTAATTGCAGTTTATGCATTTATGTTTCTTAAAAACTCATTCAGGGATCAGGTTCCATCAAATGAGCTGGGCCCAGATTCACCAAGACTGAATTTAGAAATCAGCCGCATTCATTTAAAGAGGGAATGAGAACAATGAATTTTAATCTCTTAGAGCAAAACCTGTGCCTTATTTTGCACATGGCACTGCAAAACATGCTATTGGGAAAAAGATAATAAATTATGACCACACCCTCAGAAGAAAGGTAGAAGATGTCCTTAGATTGGCTGGTGACCTTGAGACTGAAATAATTGCATGGACATTTTCCCTTCTAGATCTGTATTCCTGGGTAGTCACCTAAGTGGACATTTGTCAAGTCCACTCGGTTTTGAAGCGTATTTTTTTCTGTAGGAGAGTCTTTCTCTGTGGTAATCAGGGGCCAGTTTTAACATCTACATTCATAAAGCAAGCTGAGATGATTCCCAGAGTTTTCCAGTGTAGCCAATATTGAGTGAATATTGAATGAATGTTTGAATATTGAATAAATAAATTCATCACCAACAATTAAACTGCTGTTTGTTTGTTCCCCAGTTAGATCATGATAGTTCTCTGCACTCTGATTTATCATTAAAACTGTCTGCCAGCCCATCTCATGGAGACTTAGTGTCATCAAATATGGCAACACAGGCTTCAAACAAAGAGCTTTGCTTTCAGTGGTACATTCCTCCCCTAGAAAGACCTCCGAAGGAAACAGAACCTATGGTATGTAATGTAATTACAAAGCTAAATCTTATAGTTAGATATAAAGTTTAATGAGGCCATTATAACTTGAAGAGTAGAGAATATCCTCCTCTCATATAGACAGAAATATACAGCAAAGAATCTCTATTGTCTAGTAGAATGAATGTGAAAATAACTAAGAAATCCTGGAAAAGTATATATGAAGTTCTTCCAGTTATCTTTTGTTATTTATTCCTAGATTATGTTGCTCTGTGGTAATAAAAAATGCTCTGTATGATTGATACTTGTTGAAACTTGTATTTTTCTCCATGGAAAGTGTTTATTGTGTAAATGTTCCATTGTTCTTAAAAAGAAAGTGCTCTCTTTAGTTGTTAAAGCAATGTTCATGTATATCTAATAGGTCGGTTTGTGTAGTCTTGTTCAAATATTTTATATTCTTGATGATTTTTCCTTTTTTTTTTTTGCCTTTTAATTTTTTTTAAAAAAATCATTTACAGTTGACCCTTGAACAACGTGGGAGTCGGGGTGCTGACCTGCATGGTTGAATATCTGTGTGTAACTTTACAGTTGGCTCTCTGTATCCACATCTGTGGATTTAGCCAACCATGGATTGTATAGTACTGTAGTATGTATTTATTGAAAAGAAATTTCCATAAAGTGGAACTTGTGCAGTTCAAACCCTTGTTGTTCAAGGGTCAACTGTACTAGATTAACATTTAAATCTCTCACTGTGATTGTTGTTGCTTTGTTTTTTTTCTTGTAGTTCTGTCAAATTTTGCTTTACATAATTGGATACTTTGTTCATAAGTGCAATCAAATTGACAAGTGTTGTGACATCTTGGTGAATTCAGTATTTTGTCATTTTGAAGTGACTTCTAATCTTTTTGTAATAATGCTTTTTTTCTTCATAAAGTCTGCTTTAGTCTGATATTACTAGAGGAAAACAGCTTTCTTGTGGTTATTATTTTCATATTTCTTTTTCCAACCTTTTGCTTTTCAATCCTTTTGTGTACTCATGCTTTAATTATTTGGGGGGGTAATTAGCTTTTTAAATTTTATTTATTTATTTATTTATTTATTTATTTATTTATTTATTTATTTATTTATTTATTTATTTATTTATTTAACAGTGGTACTGGGGATTGACTGAAAAAATTTAGTTTGCCTTTAAATGCTGTTTACAAATTTGTCTCATACATACACGTCCTTATTTTAATGTTTTTTATCTCTAACTCTGTATCAGTATCCACATCTATGTTCATATGCACGTATAGACTTTTGCAGTGGGACTAATGGAAGAGCAAGAGGAGATGGGGCAAGTATTTGGGAGCAGTTCAAGATCGATCCCTGAACTCTTGGCGATAGAACAGCGATTCAGATTCTAGGAGAGTCTTGAAGAGGGGTCAAGTTCCTAAAAACGAAACAGTGGGTCACTGCAGCCTTTGGCAGAGGAACTTTCCGCCACAGCATTGCTTTGATTGCTGCGCTCTCCAGGAAGAGTCTCAAGCTTTTCCCCAAAAAACATTTGCCATATGGTTTTGCCCTGTTCAGCACTTTTTATCTGTTTTTTGCCTCCTGCATTTGTCTACTCCTGCACTTCCCAGCTCCTGCGTGTTGTCCCTTCTAGCTGTGCCTTTGGTGGCTTCTGCTGCTCCTTGACTTCTGTTCCCCGTGTCAGATCATGAAGCCTCCTGAGCCCACCTCTCTCTGCTCTGAGTGTGCCTCTCCCGTGTGCCACTTCGTTCTGTAGACTCGCAGCCTGCTGCCCATCTCAGTCAGTCATATATCCCTCCTGCTCATACACAAGGGAAACCAACACATCACTCCCCAGAAACTCTTACAGCTATTTTGAAAGTACTGTCCTTCCCACCCTTCCCAAGTCAAATCCTTGCCAGGTATTCCATATACATTTAAAAATAATAAATCTAGTCTCTTTGGGGGGAATTTAGTGCAGTAGGTTCCAATAATACTCATGGGTCATGGAATCAAGATAGTGGGTCCTGAGTAGTATTTTTTTTTAAAGAAATTAAATATAAGGGAATATCAGAATGCATCACATACAGTAAGTGAAAATGTTGTTTTCTGTAACTTTTGCTTCTGATAGATACATGAGATGTTAAAATGTTAAATGTTAAAAAGAACATTCCTTAGATTGAGCCTCAGCATATGTCAGAATTTGTTTACTGGCTGGCAAGAGACCCAACAAAGTGATAAAAGAGTATATCCATTCAGAAAGGGTGTGGAAACAGAAGGATTACATAGTTGGGAAACAGAATGTTTACCCAAGCACTCAGCTTTAAAAAGATGAGGAACAGAGTATAAAGTTCATTTCACAAGGTCATAGAAATATCACATCCCTGTCAGTCTGGGGCAGGATGATCTGAGAAGTTAATACTATGACTGGATCTGTGGCTGGTAATTAGAATAACAAGGTTCCATGCATCAACAGTCATGTCTGACAATTAACATGGACGCATTGAACTGGTGTCAGACAAAGATTAGAAGCAGAGTACCAACCAACAAATTCTTATTTAAGCAGATTGCTTGAGTGATTTTCGTAAGCCACAGCAAGCAAAGACACAGAACCCACGGTTTTCCTATTTCCTAGTTCAGGGACATGTTTTTCCCCTTTGACAATAAATATGTGTGTATTGTGTCACAATAAAAGATGTAGCTGCTGCCATAAATCTCAGTCAAAAAATTAGGAAACACTGACTTGGGAGGGCTACATCTTCTCAGACCTAAGAGTATATCTTTTCAGAAGATAATACTGAAATTTACTTGATGATTCAAATATTCATATATTTGAGCATTTATCTGTTCATTATCTTAGTCCTTTAGTGTAGAGTTTAAAGTTGAACATACGGGCTGAAGCTCCTGAAGCCCATGAGATAATAGCAATAATGAACACCCACGTAGAGCTTACTGCGTTCCAGGTATTTTACTTCATTATCTCCACAGCTCCTTAAGGTAGGTACAGTTGTCCCTCAGCGTTCACAGGGAATTGGTTTCAGGAAACCCCTTGGGTACCGAAATCTGTGGATGCTCAAGTCCCTTATATAAAATGGCATAGTATTTGCATATAAACTATGCACATCCTCCTGTATACTTTAAATCATCTCTACATTCCTTATAAAACCTAACACAGTGTAAATGTTAGGTAGATGCCAGCACATAGCAAATTCAAGTTTTGCTTTTTGGAACTTTCTGTATTTTTTAGAAATATTTTTGATTCACGGTTTGTTGAATCCATGGATGCAGAAAGGGCCAGATATTATCATTAGCCCCATTTTATTGAAAAGGAAACAGATACAGATGGAGGAATGTTAGGTGGCAAGGAGTCAGGATTGGAGCAGTCTGTCTCCAAGTCTGCACTCCTAAGCATGGTGTTAACGTTGAGTCATCAGATGATATCCTGGTTGCAGGCACTTTCAGGCTCTAGGCAGGATGGTAATGAAGATTAGTATCTGACTTAGCGCTTTAGAGTTTCCAGGGACTTTGAGGGTCTTTGAATAACAATGCAAGTTAACATCATCTGACTCACCTACTCAATCCACTTCAGTTTATCTACCACACAGAATCAGAAATGCCAGTAGGAACTAAGGATGTCAGTGACAGCAAAGTAGAAATCTGGGGGCTGCGGATTTGGAGATAAATTTTCTAGATAATTCAAGAATGTTAAAAAAAATCCCATGCCATGATACTTTAAATTTATAACTTGAAATTTTTAACTTTTAACTCTTCTTTTCTCTCATATTTATGTTTTTAAATTTAGGTTTACTTTTGGGGAGAAATATTTAACTTTATATTTCAAATCTTTTATTGATTATTTTGTTATTATGATCATGCTTTCATTTTTAAGAGCTCTGTCCTATTATTCTCTGTTCCATTTTAATGCACTGTATTCTTATTTCACAGATGCAATATTGGCCTTCTTTTCTCTGAGGATATTAATTATGGTGTCTTTTAAGTTTTCTTCTGCTCTTGGTCTTGTATGTGATTCTTCAAGTTCCTTCCTTACATTAGTTTTGGTCTCTACCTTTCATTTCACGTCTAGTGATCCTTGGCTGTCCATTCATGTTTGAGGCCCTAAAAACCATATTGAGTCAGGCTTACTGATTTTTGGCCTCATTGCATGGTAACAGCGGGAGCTAGCAGTTTGACTGCAGAATGTTGGATGTAGGTCTCTTCTCTTCATGTGGTCAGTTTCCCCAAAGAGAACTCTTAGACTCCTGCTTGGTTTTCTACATTCTGGGCAGGGGCTGGAGAGGAGAAGAGGGATGTCTCTTGTTCAGAATATAGACTTTCAATTCCAGCATTTTCAATTCAGCACCTCACCCCTGTACCTAAGTCCTTCCTAAGCATAGATCTTTAATTTAGCCTCAGCAGAGAGAAAAATGGGAGAAGTTTGGCCAACAGAGAAGAGACAGGGAAGGAGGAGTCTCCTAGTTGCATGCGCTGGGGGAAGGGATGGGAGGGAGGTTGTCTCCGAGCCTTTTGAGGGTCCTTGGTCATGCTGGTTGTTGGCAGCCCTTCTGGAGGCAGTTGGGACACAGCCTTTCCTCTCTGCTGAGTCAGCAACCCTCTTTCAGTTACTTTCAGTGTTGCTAATATAGCTCCTTTGCTTCATTGTCTCTCTTGTTTCTGTCTTTGTGGACTTATGCCTTAAAAAAAAATCCCTTTACTCTGATTTTAGTTTGATTTGTGAGGAAGCAGAGATAAATGTATGTACTGAATTCGTCAATTGTGACTGGCACTTCTGGGCCTCAGCTTTCTTACATCTGATATGAGGGGCTCAGCAGATCATCTCTGAGGTTCCCTGAATCTCAAATTCTGTGCATCCCTGATTGTGAATAGGTGCTGTAGAGTGTGGGGTGCTAAGAATGGTCAGAATTCAAACATGAGGGAAATGACTAAAGCATGAGTCATCAGGGGACGTTTCATCTTAGAGGTGGGGACCGGAAGGTTCTGTGTGGATTGAATACAGGTGGAGAACGCCCAGAAGCAGCACGGCCACCGATGGGAAAGGTGCATATCGAGAAGTAACAAGAAGGAAAGTTGATGTTCACCCTCGCTGCAGAGGGCCTTCAAAGGCCAAATTTTAAACTGCAATAAAAAATGTCACTCTTCAAAAATAATATAATCTTGGTACCAACTAGCATTTATTTTCATCTCATAACCTTTGCACAATTCTTGTTCATATCATTTCTCTTTAAAGTGAATTGAAGAAAAAAACCTAATTTTTTCTCTTTCAAAGAAAAACCCTTTAAAGTTTAATGATATTATTTTAAGAACTGATGCAGCATTTTTGAGGCAAAATGTAGTTTTAATATCACATTTTATATGCCTTTTAATTTTCTTATAGGTTTTATTGTTGTATGCATATAATATGAAGCCCCTGAATATTTCAGCTGTTACATCTACTGCTTCCAACAGTATCTATGTTGGCTGTCTCTGGGTTCCACTAAACAGGCAAGTAAAGATGGATTATCCACAGTTCTAACTTTCTTTGCTGATATTTTCATAAGAACAGGCTGGTTCGGTAATATACAAGGTAAATCACAGGAGAACTTCCAGAAGACATGTTTGTAAAAATCTTCCTTTTCCCTAGAGGAGTATAATATTGCAGTGGTGAAGAGCATGAACTTTGAATCCAGCCTGTTTGGGTTCAAATGCCAGTTGTGCCCCTTCCTATCTTAACAACCTTGACCAGGTTACTTAACCTCTCTGTGCCTCTCTGCCTCCTCTTCAGTAAACTGTGAATCATAATAGTACCTGTTGCTACTTTTGTTGGAGGAACAGTTCCTGATAAAGTTCATAAAGATTATAGAGAGTACGAAGATGTTGTCTATACTATATTTTGCCTGTAGTCTGGGATGTGTTTTAAAAATAACTTAATGTAGCTCTGTATTAAGTTGCAAAACTAAGTCCAGATTCCACCCCCATCCTTGTCTTACCCTGCCATCTCTGCCCAATCCTGTTTTATATTGTTCCCCAAGTCAAAGCTTTTGTCTCTGTCACATCGTTTTCCTCCCTCTCCATCAAATAGGGGATGGAGACTCTTAACTTTTGCTCACCCCTGTTTTCAAATTCCTTATTTGTGTTTTAAAGTTCTTCTTTGCTTAGTTAACGTAGTTTCGATTCTATTGTTCATTGCCCTTGTGACCTCAGCCTCCATTTCCTCAGTTCTTAGATGGAAATAATACCTACTCTGCCTACCTTTTGGGGTTATTGTTAGGATCAAGCCAGGCAGCGTGTGTGTATACTCTGTACGCATATATTTTGAAAGGCCAAAAGCACCGGCCAGATGTCAAGTGCCATCCCTGCCTCCTGTGTCTGTCAGTGTCCGCTCTTCACCCCGCTCGCCACCTAGTAGGTGCTTAGTGAACAGGGACTTAGTTCTTCTCTATCCTTCCCTGGCCAGTCTTGTTCCCGCTCCCTGATTTTCATGTTGAAAGGCTCCTTGGCCTCACCAGAGAATGAAACGAGATGTTTCGGGAGCAGGCATATTTTCAATTATTCAGTCAATTTTCTTTTTCTTGTCCTTTTTTTTTTCTTCAGTGAAATGGCAGGAAGTCTTAGATATAGGACATTTCCCCACATAGCTGAGCCACAAAGTTAGGAAATTTAATAAACTTTTCCTTGTACATTTAGAAATATGGAAGGATTTTTTTTTTACAGAATCACATGATGAAAAGAATTATAATATCTGCAGAGCAGAATGTAATCAAACTGACAGAATTCTTTTTTTCATCCCAAAAATTTCTTGATTTTGGTGTGCTTATTATGATTAGCAGTACGATGACTTAAGTTAGGGACACGACCTGTTATTGATGTCCTTATAGAGGAAGGTGCCTGACAAACTTTCATGTGATCCACCCCTTGTGAGAAGGTGAAAATGGACTGTTTCTCCTATCCAAGGTGGAGCTCCTTGTGTTCTTATGAGGGTCAAGATAAGTTCAGTCGGTGGGGAATTGCTCTTGCTGAGCATCCTTTAGAAAGAAAGTAAAGACAGAGGATGCTGTGGAAAATTGGGGAATCGCCATTCCTGAGTATGTTCCTGACAGTGGTTTGCTTTTTTGGAATATCTACATCTTAACAACTTCCCTCCATCCCTGGATGTTGACCCGCGCCCTCTCGCACACGTACCCCCGCCCACCCCCAGCGCATAGTGCTCTGCGCCTGTGTCGTAGCGTCACCGGGGGCCGTGCAGGGGGCTATTCGCCTCATTCAACTGTCTCAAGGATTTTCCAGTTTCTGACTCCACTCACCAGTTCACTCTTGCCTTCAGCACACACGCAATTCATTGAACTGTGACTCCAGAAGCTTCTGTCGTCAGCACAATTGCCACCGTGTCTTCTGCCCTCCTCCTCGGCTTTTGCTTTTCCTTCTTTCTTGGTTCTTCTCCCCACCCTCTACTCCCGACACAGTAGCCGTCACAGTTGTGGGCTCGCTGGTTGGTCTTTTAGAGCCATTGCTAACTTGTCCTAATAATTTAGGCCAGTTGATGATCACAGCATGGCATTCAGTTTACAAAGGAGTAGATCTTTTGTCATTGCCTGGCATTTCTTTGCCCTGTAGATATTTATTTTCTTCATTTTCATCTTAAGCAGTGTCTGGATGTGTGCATTTCTTTCATTGCGTGTTTGCCAGTTTGTAATTATATGTCTATCTGAGCATATAACTAGATTGTAAACATTATGCAGGTGAGAATTGTGTCTCTTTGCTCATGTTTCCTGAATGAAGGAATGATTGAATTAATGATGTTTAGGGATGCCAGAAATCTAAGTGTTAAATAACTAAGGAATTAACTTTACATGTATTATTGATTCTGGGAATAAATGAATGCCTCCCTTAACTTTTAAAATAAAATGGGTATATATTTGTTATTTTTAGAGTTATTTCAATTCATGAGAAACTGTCTAATCTTACGCAACTCGCTGAAATATCATTGCCATCAAGCCCCAAAGTTACTTCAAATGAAAACGTATCTGAAGTAGAAGAAATGGAAGAGAAGTCAGTTGATAAAGAACTGGAAGTAAGTTATTAAATAATGGAAAATAATATTGCTATTGCAGGATGGATGTCATCATATGTAATTATTTGTTATTTTTTACTTCATCAGAGCAGAACTATGTAACTAAACTTGAACGTTGGAGTTCTTCTGCTTTCTAGTTTTTCTACTTAGAGTACCAGATGTGACCCAACTTTTGGACACTTAAGTAGTGTTTTCTTCAAAGCTCTTCTGAGCATACCAGTTATAAGAATCTGATGGTGAATGAAAACAAAGCCAATCCAGAGAAACCATTCAGATCTAAGTGTGAATCTGAAACAATGCTCTGTAATTTTATAATGTTGCTTTTAAATTTTTATTCTAAGTCTATTATTTGAGCATTTTTATTACCTAAGTAATATGTGAAGAAAAATTAGAAAATATACATAAGCATATATCTTTCAGACTTTTTTATGCATCTGTATTTTCCTAACCAGAAAAAAAAAAGACATTATCCTTAGAGTGTGTTATTAATCTGATTACAGAATTGAGTGGTTTTGTAATGACTGATGTTCATGTTTTAGAGGAGAGGGTTATTTCCCTTCTATTCCTCCTGAGTTCTAAACCCACTGAGAGCTGGGACACATGAAACAAATATATGGAGATACCAAAACATCAGAATCATTACTGATAAAGCTGGTTAGCACACATGCTTTGGATCTATGGCCAAATGAGCTTATTAATATTTCACTTCTGAATTAACCAGACTTGCCCACCCAGGCCACACAGTAATCTAGTGTACTTGTGGAACCATAGGGTTCCCCCCACTCCCTTTCTGCTCCTTGCAAAACTTACTGCATGAAGGAGCAGAGAATAATAGTCCTGCAGGCAGGATGCCTCCAACAATATAAGCAAAGGTTGCCCCGATGGGGCTGAGCCCAGCATACTCTGTTGCTTTTCCCAGACTCACCAGTCAGTTAAGTCACTTCACTCTTCTGGCTGGGTTGGAAAAAAGCTGGAAATGTCCTTCCTTCTTAGGAGTGAAGTGAGGGTTCCTTACCCTCTATGGAAATGAGAGGAGCAGAGAATCCATGTTCTCCCCTAATCACTTGCTCTTTGAAGTTCCGTTTCTATGTTAATCCGGGTTCTTGAGATGTATGTTCTGTAGTTACCATGGCCATTAAAAAAAATCAAATAGATGTACAAGGTTTAAAATGAAAAGGGACAGTCTCCTGCCCAACCTGTTCTTGCTCCACTGTCCTGCTCTGCAGAGGCGACGTTTTTCAATTCTTTCAGCTGTTCCTTTTGTTATTTACTTCCACATCTATAAATATTGCGCAGGATCAGTCATGAAAAATGAGGTAACAAACACTCTTCAAATCCAAGTGGGTTCCCTGGGCCCCTGCTTCATGTCTCCTTACACCAGCCTTAGGCTGGTGGCACGTCCTTTCTGTGGAACATCTCCAGTCACTGGGCAGGAGGGAAGAAAGGGGGCACATCGTGCACTGGCTCTTAACTGTCCATCATATCACTTCCATTAACATTTCATTGGCCAAATAAGTCACAAGCCATGCCACCAATTCTACCAGTTTGGAAAGAGGAAGACCAGAAATATTGATGAACAGTGCTAATGGCAGCCACAGATAATAGTTTTGTTCTTGGTGTATCAGTTTTATATAGTATCCACTGGTTTTATCATATGTAAGGATCTGACTTACTTACACTTCTCTTCAATTGCTCCTTTCCCCCTCTTTTCTAACTATTGTTATATCACAAACTTTAATTAAATCAGCATTCAGTGTTTACATTATTATAACCCCATAAACAATGTTCATAGCCAAATCATAGTGTACAGGGTTTTTTTTCCTTTCCTGTGTAAGGTTTGATTTTCCTTCACTTGTTTTTTGTTTTTTTAACTTCCTTCTGATCATTACATCAGATCTGTCATATGTTCATCCATAGATTTTTACCGAGGTATTTATACTTATGTCTCAGTTCCTCTTTTCCTTCCTGGAAGCCCCTGTCCTCCTGCTCTAGTTAAGGGCTGGCTGCCCTCAGTGCCTGTAGCATAGTTCTGATTATGTGACCTCCTTTTGCTGTTTTTCTGGTTGAATTCGCAGCTGCTTGGGTCCCCCCACCCCGTTTTTCTTCTCTGAAAGCTTTTAGGATCTTTCCTTTGTTTTTAGTCTGCTATACCTTTTTTTTTTTTTTTTGTAATCACTGTCTGTTGGTTTAATATTTAATTGGTTACTAATAACAAAGCATTTTTAATTCTTAAAAAATATTGTCGATATGGTTCTTTTTGTTTTCTTATTTACCTCCTCTATACCCTCACTTTGTGAAAATGTAAAAGTTAGCAGCTTTCCTGATTTTTCAGAATATACTTGTTGGCATTTTTTCAGTCTGCATTTACCCGCAGAGTGAAGGAGTGCATTTTTCATTATTGTGAAAGCAGCAAGTCCAGCTGTAAGAGGATTATCAGGCAAGAGCAGTTGGCCTTTGCAAAAAAGCAACTTTCCAGAATTTATGTCACCTGTGCTCTGTGCTTGCACTTATCATAGAACTGATATCTTAGAATTTTAGTTGAACATCCTTTACAGTGTCCTCAAATGTTACAGCACGAATTACCAGATGCTTAATGATATTAGTGGTATACTGAGTGCTTATAGTAAATCTCCCAGTAGATCAGATGTCTCAGACTCATGGGATTCATGTATGTAATTCTTTTTCTAAAATGCATGGTTGCCCTTTCATGTCTGTTTTCAAGAAGAACTCAGCTCTTCTTTCGTTTTCAGGCTTCCTTTGTAGATCACTGACAACTGCAGTTTTTCAGTCATAGACCAGACTTAGCAGGTTGCTGTCTTTGAGCCGTAGCCTAGGCTATACTTTTCCAAAATTGTCCTTGAATCCATTATCACATAGTTCATAAATGGAAAATGATTATTTTTCTCCTGAACTCGTGTCTTTTCAGCTTAGATTATCTGAGACAGTAGAGTGAGTGTCCATGAGAGTAAGGATTCCAGAATGCTCTCTGATGCTCAGCTTTACCAACAAGGGTCAGTCACTTAACCTTTCCCAGGACTAATTTTCACCTCACTTCTAGAAATGGTCCTTTCACTCAGGTACTGCTGAGATGAAGAGATGGCCCTTGGTTGGACTGAGAGTTATCAGAATTTCCCTGGGGGTCAGATGCAGGTATCAGATCCATCACAGTAAGCCCAGTGCCTAAGCCAAGAAGGTAGCTATGAATATAAACAAATCAGGAATAAATGGAGGAAAATGGAGGGATCTGACTGCAAGCAGAGGGAGGAATCCAGAGGACCAGCTGAGGTTTATGACTTGTTCTCATATCCTGGCTAGAATTTTATATGTGAGTGAAATCAATCCTCGAGTAGGACAAATTCCTCTCCAGCCTGATGTTCTCCTCTGTATTTTTTAATTTGTTTTATTCTCCAAATTAGAAAGTGTTTCTTCAGCTTTAATTAGGACTTTTAAGATATGTTCCAGTTCTGTTAGTTCTGAATATGAAACAATGTCACTAAATAGAAGACAAACTAATATTTTTAGTTTAGGTAAATCAGCAAACAAATTAATTCACATTTGAAAGTTGTGAAGTGGAAGAACTATATAAAGTTTTCTTTTTTTTTTTCAGTATACTAACCAGCACTTAAGAAAAAAAAAAAAAAAGGCAGCGAGGTTTTGGGTGTTATCAAATAAATTCCATTGACTAGAATCTGCCAGTTCGTTGTCATGACAACCTTCTCTTGGAGCTAATTAGAAGTTAACTAGGACACTTGAAGAGATCGATTCTGGTCGGGAATTGGACAGGATTTCATAACCTCTATAATCTAATAAATTTATTTCTATCACAGTATAGATTTTTGGTGGGTTATTAAATATAAGGATCCAGAAAATGTGCCTTTGGTTGATATGGGTAGTGAATCTTGTTCTTTCTCATTCCTTTCCTTTTTTTCTGTTCCCCAAATCCCTATGGCCTGGAATAAGCCAAAAACTTCAGATACAGATATTAATTGAAGATGTTTTGAGAGGGCTTCAGAACAGGTGTTCCAGTCACTTCTGGCTTGAAAACATTGTATGTCCTTCTTCTAAAATGAACAACATTGGCTCAGAATCCCTGGGTTATTTTAACCTGTCATTCACAGCTTTATGGAGTATCTTCAGAGCATATCAAGTGCTTTATAAAGCATATGAAAGATGCAAAGCATCCTGATTTTAAGAGACACAAACACCTTTTTGGAACCATAACATACTGATAAGAAAAAGCTACAATATGTTTACCAAGTTAACTAAGATTAGTTTGGTAAACAAATATGAGATGCCTGGATTGTACAAGGCAATAAAAATTAGTGTCGAGTCTACATATCCCCAGTGTCAAAGTACTATGAAAACATAGAACAAAATACAACTGGACATTAGCATCAATTAACACATTATTTTTGAGAAACTGTCTTGTGCAAACATGTTCCAGGCTTGAGGAGATAAGGACATAGAGAAATTGGTACGATTAGGTCCCTGTCACAGATGGGCTTAATCATGGTATGAGTATGGCCAGAGATGCCCAGATGTGATCCGTAAGGAATCCAGCTGCCTGATGGCCCTCTCTTAGCAAGCAGAGTGTAGCATTCAAAGAAACATCAGTTTAACGTTCAAAACCATTGAATATAATCTAAATCTTTATAGCTTCTCTCATGAGAACATCTAAAAGGGAATCCTTTTATCATATACAGCTTAAGTTGTTTTAAATGTTTTTCCCAACTGCCCTGCTCTTAGTACCTCTCTGACATCCGCAGCAGCTCTCTAACTTCTGTCTCATTGACTCAAAGTCCTAAAACTTTCCCTCCAACGCAGTCTGCTTGGAGTGATGTGACTCCTCTCCCCTCTCCTCTCTGGCTCAGCTCTTGATTGTGTAGTTCAACTTGAGTCTTTCAGGCACCTTCCAATCTTCCTGTTTCCCCCATTATCTGGACTCTACGCTTATACCGAAGGGCAAGGTTGCTGGAATCCTTCCTTCTCAGTGGTGGGGCTGTTGATGCAAATTATTCTATTTTATTATTTTTAAAATCTCATTCACATAGGTGTGCATGTGTCTGAGAAAGAAGGTTGAGCTAGAATTTGTACTTGCTTAAATAGCTCAGACAACATTTTATAGACTCCATAGACTGAAACAAAGACCATGTTTCCTGGCACCCCAAAATACCCTGCACCATTACTGTATCGTTTTGGCCATTATCTCTCTGTATGTCCCTTCCTCTGTCCTGCCTTTGAATTCCTTTGCTCAGGGGTCTTATTCATCATTTGATCTCCAACATCTAGCCCAGTAACCAAAACATAGTGCCTCTTTACTACTTACTTGTGAAATGTCTCCTTGGAGACCTGTGGAGAGCACATGTTTCAGACTGAGGTTACAACAGGAGATGAGATGTGAGGTCATAGAACTGGATGTTGTGTTGAGGGTGGCAGGAGTGCAGGGTGAATGTAGTGGGAGCTGGAGCTGGAGACGTGGGTGGAATTGAGTGCTTCCTCCTCCATGACCTCACTGCACAGAGCTGTAAGAATCTTGTCTCTCCTGTTCCTCCCACTAGCCCATGAGCTCCTTAAGGGCTCTCTTTCCATCTTGTTCATCTCTGATTACTACTCCATGGCACTTAGGATGCATTCAGTAGATGTTGAAGGAATAAATGGTGAGTGAACTTGTTTTGAGGGAAAGGACCCTGGGAAATCAGGGCTGTGTGGGAGGTAGAAGAAGATGGGGTCAGTACCTGGAAGAGCATCTCATGATCCACCCTGTGATTTGCTAAGATTTGCATGTGAGGGAGGGATAAGAAAGCAAGAGTTTGGAGGGTGCAAAACAATTTAGGAAGTTTTTTTTCCCATAAAATTGGTGAACGATGATGAGAATTTCAACTAAGTCAAAAAGCTGGCTTTGTTATTTTTAAAGTTACTCAGGAGGGCATCCCCCATAGAATCAACAGATGCTCCTTTTTAAGGGGGAAATGGCAGATTGAACAAGGGTCACTGTGTGCCCTCCCAGCCCCCTTGCCAACCACAGCATCCCTCCAGCAGCTGAGTTACACACTTTCCTTGTCTTCATTTCTGTGACAGCAAGGTCCCGTGAGGTCTCTCACAGACCAGTATTAAATCAGACAATTTCCCATGTGTGTATGTGGTTTACCTCAAGTAATGCCAAAGAAGTAGAGTGTTGTTGAGGTGAAATTTCTGCTTGATAAATGTTGAGACAGGCAGTGGAAGGCATTTATCAGGTAATATTACTGTCTCCATCTGTTATGTGAAGAGATTAATGATATAGACACTGTCATTTTGCTTGATAGCTTTTATGGAATCATGACAGTAACCCATCGTGGCTGTTACAAAACCTTTTGTATAGAAAGAAAACATACTGTAACCAGTCCTAAGAACTCAATTAGAAATATAGAAATATGGATAAATAAGAGGAGTGTGTAAGAACACACTCCATGATGTGGTAAAATGGACCAGGATGTAAAGTTCATCACAGGAGACAGGTGTCCTCTGGTCAGTGCTGGGTATCCTGCCTGCCCTCCACCCTTTGTGCCCGTGGGAGCTGCTCTACTTCTCGCCAGGAGCACTTTCTGCCCAAACAGCTTAAGTAGCCTCCTCGCTGATTTCTCTTTCTCTTGTCTCTTTCTAGTCCAGTTTACCTTTAAACTATAGCCAGAATTATCTTTTTAAAGCAATTGGGTTATTATTCCCTCAGTCTAGTGCCTGTCAATTTTCTAAGCAACAAAGCCCAGATTCCTTACACTTACACGTCCTGTTACAAGTTTACCTGTCAGCGTCACTTCTCACCACTCTCACCACCACACCTCCTACACGTGCCCGCAGCAGACACCACATCAGATCCTTTATCTTCCTTGACTGTCTGCTGTTTTGTTGTTTACATGACTCTGTCCATCTGGACTGCCCTTGTCCCCATTCTCTGCTAGTTGAAATCCTACTTCCGTTCCAAGCCTCAGTTCATATGGCCCTTTATCCAGCAAGTCTTCCCTGTTTGTTGTACTTATAATTACCCCCTCCCACTTTGAGGATCCTATAGCATGTCATAATTACGAATGTTCTGACCACAGTCTACTTGGCGTATTAGTCAGTCCTGTACAGATCTGTTTTTCTCAGTCATTGTACTCTTTGTGAGGATGGGGTCTCTTTCTTCATCTTTGTGTTCCACAGCACCTAATACAATGCCTTTAATATATTTGTTAAGTTGAAGTAAAACAGCTACAGCTTTAGAGCTCTGAAATTTTATCTTCTCTGTGTTTGTGCATTTATTAAAACTTAAATATGGGGGGAGGGTATAGCTCAAGTGAGAGCACATGTTTAGCATGCATGAGGTCCTGGATTCAATCCCTAGTACCTCTTGCAAATGTAAGTAAATAAATAAACCTAATTACCTTCCCCTCAAAAAACAAAACAAACAAAAAGAAAAAAAACCTTAAATATAATGTGGTTTGGGGATGTGAGTTCAATTTTTTGCTTCTTTATTTTAAGGTTTTAACCAGCATTGGTCAGTTATCATTTAAAAATTAAAGTACTTTCACCATTCTCATATTTTTGGATGCTAGTACATGTATATATTAATACTAGCAAAAATAAAAACAAATTGTTGTTGGATGCCAGCAGCATTGTGAAGTAAGCAAGCATAGTTTATCTCTGACAGTCTTGTAATCATGACTCCTTCAGTTGTAGAGTAAGGAAAGCCCACTTACACTAGCTCAAGTGAATCAGGTTTGGTAAGGAGGCAGTATTTGGTGGAGTATGGTAAGTAAGCTTATGTGGGACCAAGGACTGGGGACAAAACATAGTGGGCCCCACGGGAAATGGAACCGGAGAATCGGGAGCCAAGATTGTGCTCGGTCCCACAGGAGGCACAAGTCGTCACTCATCTCTGCTTCCTCCTCTCACTCATCTCACATCTGGCCTGTTGGCTGCCTTCTCCAATTCCCTATTGGGACCTCTTGGCTCATATGGCCAGTACTGACTATAGCTCTCTTCTGTTCTCCTTTATGCGAAATTACGGTGCTGGAGGATCTGGCTGATTCGACCCTGCCTGTGGGTAGGTCTCTCTTGAGTCAGATGTCCACTCAAAAACCTAGCTGCGTCCATACAGTAGGGGCTGCAGCAGTGTCCTCAACAACGGACCCTGTGTGATGTTGACTCTGTCTTCCTCTTCATTTACCCTTTCCACTTCTTTCTCAATTCTCAGCCATTCATCTCAGCTTAAACCCCTCTCTAGGATCTAAATCTCATTATTCTAAGGTTCTCAGAAGAAAAGTGACCTTTCAAAATCTTACTGTGGTGTGAGTTACATTACTTGTTCTTCTGTAACATACGAATTTTCATGGTGAATATGTAGGGAAAGAATCCTAAAACTATTTATTTTTCATAGTTAAATCTTGTATTTTGTGTTCATCTTGTATCTTTTCAAATAACCCTGATTACTTAAAAGATTGTGACCTCTGAATCCCTCTGAGTTTCATCTGGGAATTAGAGTTGGGTAATGATGCAAGAAGAGACGAAATAAATAGTTTATAATAAAAATACCTAGTATTTTAACCAATAAGGTCAACCTCATTATATTGTCTTCTTATTTCTAGCGCATGATTATTGCATGTTGCTCTGAAATCCTATCTTTGTTTTTGGCTGATGGAGAGACAACACCGCTATCTGAGGTATGCATGTCTTTTGAAGCTGTATCTGATTCTCTCATAAGTATTGTTGTTGCTATGGAAATGGAAATACAGAAAACATCTATTATGAAAGTATCAAGAGCTTAACCCTCCTTAATTAATGTGAAAAAGTGATAAACATGAGTTTATAATAGCATGTTATTTCGGTTAGAAATACTTGTTGTTAAAAAAATCAACTAGTACAGAAAATTCTGAAGAGGATAATTTTAAAAATCACTTTATTATAAAATTGGCTTTGTGTTAGATGCTTTTGCCCAACTGCAGGCTAATGTATGTGTTCTTAGTATGTTTAAGGTAGGATAGTCTAAGCTCTGATGTTTGGTAGGTTAGCTATATTAAGAGTATTTTTGACTTAGGATATTTTCAAACTTCGATGGATTTACCCATTTATTGGGTTGTAAGTAAGTCATAAGTCAAGAAAGATCTATATACCTTTTTTACTGTGGTAAAATATACATGCTATAACATTTATAATTTTAATCATGTCTACGGGTACACATCGGTGGCAGTAAGTACATTCACAGTATTGTACAGTCATCTCCACCATCCGTCTCTAGAAGTTTTTCATCATCCCAGTTAGGAACTTGGTACTCATTAAATAATAACTCTCCATTTCCTCCTCCCTCAGCTCCTGGAAACCTCTGTTCTATCTGCCTGTGCTAGGTACCTCATGTAAATGGAATCATACAGTGTTGGTCCTTTTCTGGCTGACATTTCATGCAGCACAGTGTTTTCAAAGTCCATCCATGTTATAGCCTGTAGTACTGCATTCCTTTTTAAGATTGAACAGTATTCCGTTGTAATGCTGTACACGTGTGTACAACTGTCAGGAGTGGGATCGGTGGATCATAGGGTAGTTCTGTTTAACTTTTTAAGGTACCGCCAAACTGTTTTCCTTAGCAGCTGCACCATTTTACATTCCCACCAACAATGCAAGAGGGTTCCAATTTCTCCACCCCTCCCACAACACTTGTTATTTTCCTCGTTTTTGATAATAGCCATCTTAATGGGTGTAAAGTCGTATCTCACTGTGACTTTGACTTGCATTTCCCTAATGACTGATTTAATTGGGCATCTTTTCACGTGTCTGTTGGCCACTTGGATATCTTCTCTGGAGAAATGTCTATTCAATCCTTTGCCTGTTTTTGAACTGGCACATACATTTTGGTACGTAATTGCAAATGGCCCTACAGAAATGTGGCCCCAGTTTTCTCTCCCATCTGCAGTAGGTCCGAAGGCCAGTTCACTCACATATTCATCCTCTCTAGTTCTCCTCCTCCTCCTCCTGCTCTCTATCCCTTCCCTACTCTCCTCCTCCTCCTTTTCCTCTGTTTCTTCTTCTAACCTTGTAGGTCTGACATTTTCAATTATTTTATATTTATTAACAGCAAAGCCAAATATCGTTCATATGTTTGTTCACAATCTGTGTTTCTCCTTTTGTGAAATATTACTCATTCAGTTAGCCAATCAACAAATACTTAAGCTGTCTATGTGTCAGGAACTCCGTTCTAGGCCTCAGAGAGCCAGCCGTGAGCAAATAACAAGGACCCCACTCTCTTGGAACTGCCAGTTTTGTGGAGGGAAATAGTAATTCAATCAATAAACAAGTTGATTTCACATTTTGTTAAGTGCTATGAAGGAAAAAACAGTATGATGTTTTAGAGCAGGGTTGGCAAACTACAGCCTGTGAACTGCATCTGGCCCACTGCCTGTTTTGTAAATAAATTTTATTGGAACACAGCCATGCTTATTTGTTTACCTGTGGTCTATAGCTGCTTTTGAGCTACAACAGCAGAGTTGAATAGTTTTGACAGAGAGCATATAGCCCACAAAGCCTAAATTATTTACAACCTGATCCTTAACAGAAGAAATATGCTGATCCCTGTAATAGAAAGTAACAGGGAATGGGGCAACAGTTTAGATAGAGGGTGCTCAGGGAAGACTTCTCTTAGGAGATGCCATTTGAAGTAACACCTGAAGTACTATACTGTGTCCCTGCCACTAGATCATTAGCTTCTCGGGGGCCAGGGTGATGCTGTCTTAATCTTTAAATTCTTGCAGTGCCTTGTACACTATATCACTTGATTACTGTTTCCTTAAATGAATTAAATTCTCTTTGATTTTAAATATCAGAAATTTAATATTTGCTTAAATTTCTTTTTCATCTGGCTATTCATGTTATTTTATTCATTTGACCATTCTTGTTCTTTTCCCATTTTTTAAAATGGGAAGTGTAATTTTTTTATTATGGAAATATGTAGAATTACTGTGTCAGACCATTGATAATAAAAATTAAGTTTTGTACAAACTATGGTTTACATGTAGATCACAGGAAAAAAATTGTTATTTTAAGACACATGATTTATAACATTAGTGGGCTTTGCCTTCTCACAGACCTTGGTTGGAATCCCAGCCTTGGATCTTGTATGGTCTGAGGCAAGTTATTTAACTTTTCTAAGCTTCAGTTTTCTCATATGTAAAGTGGAGTAATATGCCAACCTCTCATAGCAGTGAGAACTGAAGCAAATAATGTATGTTAAGTATTTGGAAGAGGGTCTAACACAAATAACTGTTCAGTTATTATTAGCTATATCATCACCATCATCATCATCATCATCCCTGCCATGGTCCTGCCTTCTATGTGAGTTCTTTATCCCCTAGTCAACTAATTTCAACAGATTTTTAAGATCCAAATTTGTTTTGAAATATTGATAGAATAGCAGAGCAACAGTGTTAGAGAGAGAGAGAAAACCAGGAATCATTTTCTCTGCCTATAATGTAAGTCATTGTTGAATCCTAGAGGAATTAGGTCAGGGTACAGGATTCCAGCATGAGATCCCAGTGGTGAAGAGGGTCCCAGATAAGGTGACTCCAGTGGAGCCCCATACTAACACTTGCAATGAGAGCAAGACACCCCTGATAGTGCTGGGATGAAGCATGGACATTTACAAGCTTGTTCCAAGAACTAAATTGATAGACAAACCAAATTGCATGCCTTAGTGAAGCCGTTTTTGTCACTGAGATGAGGTCTTACCATTCAGTTTAGTTGCTCTCTGAACATATCTATTATAATCACCTTTTCCTGTATTTTTTCCTGTATTGTCTCTTCTTAATTAAAATCAATGCCACACACAGCTTGTGACCAAAAACAACAACAACAACAACAACAACAACAACAACAACAACAACAACAACAACAAAACGCCTGAGACTAGCGAGGAAATGAAGGCAGGGAATAAGTGCTCCATGCTAGCCTTCTTAGCGATTAATCACAGAATGTAATTGACCATTAGGTATAATTTCTGGTGTTCCAGCAATGAAGCAATCCTTTCATTCCTATATAGGCTGGAATTATTACAGTTTCCTGGTTGTCAGGTAGGATTCAAACATGATGCTAAAAATACTCTTTCTGCTTTTGCTGTGACTGACGGTGGGGAGAACTAAGTCGATTTATACGACTCTCTGTTCTTCAGTAATTGCTGACTTCCAGCTGCATGCAGAACGTTGGGGTAGATACTTCTGTTGCTGCAAAGGCAGCATAAGTTTAAGCTCCTGCGTGTGGCTAAATTAAATATTTTCACATTGGTTCACATGATACAAGTAAATTTCCCTAATCTGTGCATGTTGTGTGTGTAGTATATGTATCTGTGTGTATGCATGTGTATGTGTGTGTACATGTATATGTGTATGAATTGAACTGATTCGAATCATAAATTCCTACAAGCAGATCCTGCTTTGAAAATAGAAAAGGTGATCCTAAGCCAAGAGATAAGACACATTATATAAGGAGACTGCAGAGTGGTTTTTCTTGACTGCGTGAGTTTAGAAGGATATTTTTTTTCGTTCAGAATTTTTAGCTAGACCTACTATAGTCCCTGACAAACAATGATGTTAATAATCCTTAAAATGCAAATACTACTAGTAGTAGTAATAGTTTTAATATTTATTCAGCACATGGCATGTGCAGACACTGTTCAGTGTTCAGCATCTCAGTTAATATTACAAGACCCCTATGAAGTTGGTTCCTATTATTATCCCCAATATAGAAATAAGGAAACTGATGCCCAGGGAAGCTTAGCAGCATGCTCGAGCTCTCGCAGCTTGTAAGTAGAGGAGGCAGGAGTCAGCTACAGTTCTGCTTAAATCCAGGAGCTGCATCCTTAACTAAGCTACACCCAGTGAGTGTTGTTAGACGTTAGTGGGCAGATACTGCAGGGAGCTGAGGAGTGAGAGATAAGAAAGTGAAGGTTGCAAGTGGAGATGAATCTTTGAGAAGGTTTAGGGGAGAAGTCTGGAGTGGGTGGAAGAAGAGCTCGGGTGAGATGTTAGTACAACAGCAGTGGTGAGGGCAAAGTGCTAGGAGGGTAGGGGTCTCCTGTCTAGAAGAGAAAGGGAAAGGTGATGGAGCGAGGCCTTAGGGAGAGGGCAGGGAACAGAAGACACTGACAGTGTGCGTGAGACAGTTGGTGGCAGAGGAAAATGACTTTTTTTCTGTAGTTCTTGGGGGAGCAGATTGGACCATGAAGGAGTAAGTAGGTTTGTAAGAAAAGGATGGGAGAGGCTGGGGCAGTTCACACCCAGTGGTTTTCACCTTCTCAGTGAAGTAGAGGCAAGTTCCTCTACTACTGGAGTGGGGTAGAGGGTTGAGGATATGATCTTCTGGTATAGAGATGAAGGTCTTGAATATTCACAGTCTTTGAGTCTGATGGGCAAGGAAACTGACCAAGGACAAATAAAAGGATTGGGGACCACAATGAAATCTAAAAATTATACATTTGTTAGGGAGGCACTAGCTATTTGGCTTGTGGTTTTTCTGCAGCAGCACTTGGCTTCGCGGCTACAGGAGTGCAAGATTCCATAGAGGCAGATGCAGGAGGGTAACAGAAGCACATGTGAGGTGAGAGCACTGCTAAGACAGCTGACAGCCTGTAAGAGGCTCTGGTGGGTTGGAGCAGCTGTGAATTTGTCTCACAATAAATCCAAAAAATTCCTCTCATTTACTCTGAGAAAGCACCAGGACAGCTTGATGTCTGTCATTACTTCTCAAGCAACAGTTGAATAGAAAGTAGTTTAATTATGCAGTATGTTTCCTTAAAAACATTTTGAATTTAACCTAAAACAATTCTTAATGACAGTTAAGATTCTAATGACTTACACTGCATTGTTATGTGCATGGTTAATGTGCATTCCTTTCTACATGGCTGAATTTAGCGTGCCCATATTCTCTTATTTCTGATTCTTAAAATAACTGCTTTTGATGTGTTTATGATCAGATAGTGACATCAACCACTTGCTGATCCCTCAAATGATATCTTTTCAGAAGATTTAGATAAGAATTACAGAAAGGGAGGAAGAGCAGCAAGAGGGAGACATAGAGTTACACATACGTTAACATATCACTTTATTTAGTTATTTGCGTCTTTAATTTTATGTCCGAGGTATTGATGCTATCGTGTGACAGCCTGTGCCTTAGGACCCCATATAGACTTCATGACCCTGCCTGTCAGCTGACATGTTGCTCTGCAGTGCTAGCATCTTATCGTTTGCTGGGGTTATTGTGTAAAAATTGGTAATAGCACATCTAACCTATGTTAACCTAACTCAGACTGCCTGATTTTCACCACTCTCTCTTAAGCCTGTGGTTTATATCTCCATACTTAACAGGTTGGACATGGACTCCACCTGTTAATGGGAGGAGTCTCAACATCAGATTGTTAAGAAGGGCATGTGGGTTGGGAGCTGTTGCAGCCGTTTTGGGAAGGTGCAGTCGGCCACAACATCTGATAAAACACTCCCAACTTCTAGACCTATTCCTGCTCTGAGCAGAGGCTGCTCCTGGCAACCTGCTCGGGCAGTCTTTTAAATGAGTCAGCAACTCTCCCCACATACACTAGGTGACCGTTTTGGAGTTGCTAAGTGTGTTTATGCCTATAGGATAGAGGAAAAACTAGGTAGATTCTCAAAGTATCCTTTGAAATAACCTACGTGGTTTTTCTGAGTGTTGGATGGGGTTGTGTGTGTCCTTATTTATGTGGGGTAGCTTCCACATCACTTTTGGGGGGACTGTTATGTCCCAGAGGGTGGTGCTAGACTATTTAATTTCCTTTGGCTAATTTTGTTGCATCACCTTATGCCTCTTGGTTTCTTCTTAACAAAACTTCCTAAATGGTGACAATGCCATACTGTGTTTAAACTGTCATCTAGAGCATTGGGAACAAGGTGGTCTGTGGTAGGTGTTTACCAAGTATTAAAAAATTAATTCTATTAATATAACTTCCTTTGATTAAGTTGAGAGTTGCAGATTTCTTTTTGTACCAGCCAGGAGCTGTCTGAATAGATTTTATGGGCATCAAGAATTACATCTTTCTTCTGTGAGACATTGTCATTCTGTCCTTAAGTGAAGAGTATCCTTTGTGTGTAGGTTCATGAGACATCCACTTAATATTCTTACATCCTTTTGAAGACAATGCCAGATGACATCAGTTCCACACTGCTATTAAAACACAACTCTGACTTTGATTCCATCCTCTCACTGTTCACTTCTAACTGTCAAATTTGGCTAAGGGAAAAAGAAAGCCCTTAAGAAAAGGCCAGGCTATTAATGTGCTCTTCAAAATGCTAAGAAAAGGCTAAGCTGTTTATAGCGTTTTCAAAATGCTCATCTCTCAGAGATTTGCCAGCAACAGTGTCAAGGTGAAATAGCTCTTGTTCATCCAGGAACCGAGAACCTTTATGTACTCTGTGCTCAAAGCACTGGTCCTACTTTTGTTAGCCATGCAATTTGGGGGTATAATGATACTTGGATATAATTTAAACCAAAATATAGTCACGAACCTGATACTATGTATTTACTGTAAAAGTGGCGAGAAGTGTGCATGCTGCTTGATAAAGCAAGCCTGGCTTCATTCTGGGTACAGCTGTGTTTCTGAATCAAGGGGAAAATTCCTGAAGTTTAGTCACTCTTTATAACTTCAAAGGAGGTGAGAGGGCAGATCAGTTCATTGCTTTCTGTCTTGCTGAAAACTGAGTTAAAGCTTAGTTTCATTCACTTCATCTATTTTGCTAAATGGTTTTTTGTCTTGATTTTAAAAAAAAAGACCCCTAACAATGGAGTTGTATTTTCATTTTAGGAGGGTGTTGATGTTTGCCTCGTATATCTGAGTTATTTGACAAGCCTTTCGAAATTCTTTGGGCAGATGTTCTTCATATTTAAATAAGTCCACAAATGAGGAACAGGTATAAATTTACCCATTTTCCATGTTAACACTTTGGACACTAGCCATTTGAGATTTTTGCTCTTATTTCCCCTGTATCTCAGGCAACTGATACCATCATGTTCTCAACCACCTGTGAGAACACCACATGGTGAGAGGAGCACCCAGCACACGCTCCAGTCCAGTTTTGCTCACGTGGACAAGCATTAATCCTTAAAGACCTCAGGTCAGTTAGGTGCTGTTGAAAGTCTCAGAAGCAGCATATCTCAGTGGATAAAAAACATGATTTGATTCTTGGTTCCACCGTCTATTGATGGTGTAACTGAGCACCTTGCTTCATCCTCAGCTTCAGTTCCTTATCTGTGCATTGGTGGTAGCTACTCCACGTGTAGGATCGCAGTAGAAACAGTATACCACACATCGCGCCCGTCTATGCCAGTGGTAAGCACCAGTACACTGTGGCCATCTTTATTTTTCCCAGCCTTAAAATAATGAGAAATGAGTCATTTCTTCACGTGATCCTCGTTAACCCTCCACATTGCTGGCTTTTGGCCTATCAAAATGTTTGCTAATTTTCAGAAGAGTAAATGGACGTTTAATAGATGTATTCTTAACATAATTTTTCAACCATCTTTTTTTAAGTAAACTTTTTGTTTTGATATCATTGTAGACACGTGTGCAGTTTTAAGAAATAATAGTATAATACTGTAGTATAAAACTGTATTACAATATTACATCCAGGATACTGACATTAATAAAGTGAGGATACAGAACAGCTTAGTCACTACAAGGACCCCTCCTGTTGTCCTTTTATAGCCACCCCCACCTCCCATGCCCCACCCCTCTTCTTGACCTTGACAATTACTAATCTATTCTCCATTTCTATAATTTTTTTGAATTTCAAGAATGTTATATTAAAGGAAGCATACAGTTTGTAACCTTTGAGGATTGGCATTTTTTCCCCTGGAGAACCTTTAACCTATGCTTTTGGTAAACCAAAAAAATCCTTATAAAATTTGACACATTTTATTTTTGCCACAGAATTATCATTAGCCCAAAAGTATGTGATGTGGTACCTGACACATAGTGTGGAGTAAATGTTCAGGAAGTCTCAGGGGTGGATCCCACTCCACCTGATTCATCTTCCCTGCTCCTTTCTCCCCCTCCCCCCCTTCTCTCCACTCTTCTTCTCTTTCCTCGCCCCCTTCTCCATGTCCTCTTATTAATGTTGACAGACGAAGGCTGCTTGCTCAAGTTAGAAATACTAAAAGGAGTTAGAAGAAGTAATTTATGTGAAATCTGTTTGTAAATTGCAAGCCCTGTTAGGCTTTCTATCAGAAGTTGCCAGTCAGTGCTGGCCGCGTTATAAGAATGGTTCGCAGCTGCTAGTGGTGGATACGGATGTGAATAAAGGAGTCAGCGTGAGCCGTGTTTTCTTTCCACACTGTGCACATGGGTCTGTCCTCTAGTTTGCTGCTGCAGTGGGAGCTGCTAACTAACAAAGCCCTTCATGCCTTTACTCTAAGCAACAAAGTCCCATGAACAAAACGCAGACTTGAGTTCATATTCTTTGTAAAGCCTTTGCTCTGAAAAAGAGCCCCCTGTTTCTAGTTGCCAGATGTTAAGCTCAGTGAGCTCCTTCATAAAAAAGCATCAAGAAATGCCAAGTATTGTTCGAACTCTAGGGTTTTCATTTCTGTATCCCAGGTCAAAAGCCCACAGGCAGACCAGACACAGCCCTTCAGGTGGGAACCCAGCTTCGGCATTTGTACCCAGTTAGAGCATTTCTTCCTATAACTTAGCTGCTGAGCATCAATGACCTGACCTTTAAGTGGAGTTCAGCCTTTACTCTGATGGAATTTCCCCTATTCAGAAACACAACAAGGGGAGAACAAGCTTGCCAGAGCAGGCGCATTGGAGTAAGAATGGCTTAGGCTATGCCATGCTAACAAATAAAGCCCAAATCTCAGTAGCAACAAAAGTTCATTTCTTTCTCATGCAAAGTCCAGTGAGGGGTGGGCACCTCTCCTTCAACTTGTAACTCTGCTACCTGGACTGCGTGGCTTCCAAGTAGGAGGAGCGAGGGCTAGGGGTTTCGCAGGATGTTTTTAAGTTGGGTGACTATATGTTCTGGTTTGCCTGCAGAAGTCACAGTGTGTACCTGTGGATTTGGTGTAATGGTTAACGCACTCTTTTTTCTATTCTCCAAAGTGCCCAAGTTTAAGCAATACATTAGGATGACCATTTCTAAGAGCCAGCATGGAATGGCTACCATACTTTCTGCTCATGTTCTACTGGCCTCAGTCTAATGTGCAGGGATGTAGAGCACTGTAGAGGAGCAAGCACATGCTCTAGTGAGCACTGATAACTTCTGGCACAATAAGCATTTCCAAGAATGCCTTGTTTGTTTGTTTGTTTGGAATGCCATGGATTTTTAAAACAGAGTTACTTCAATAACTTCAATTACCAAAACTCTGCTGAGAAGATATGATATCAATATGATATTCTTAAGAGCTAAGCCATCTCATTTAGTCACACATTGTGGTAGGCTGAATCGTGCCCTGCCCTGAGATGTCCGCATTTTAATCCCCAGAACCTGTTATGTTACATGACAAAAGGGACTTTGCAGACATGATTAAGTTAAGGATATTGAGATGGGGAGATGATCTTGGATCATTCAGGTGAGCCCTAAATGTAGCCTCAAGTATCCTTGTAAAAGGGAGGCAGAGAGAGGCTTGACAGCAGAAGTGGAGAAGGTATTGTAATGGTAGAAGCGGAGTGATGTGCTCTGAAGATGGAAAAAGGCTATAAATCAAGGAATATAGATGGTGTCTCGAAGCTACAGTGGGCAAAGAAACAGATTCTTTGCTTAGAGTCTACAGAAGGAAGTAGCTCTGCTGACACCTTGACTTTAGCTCAGTGAAACTGAATTCAGATTTCTTATCTCCCGGACTGTAAGAGAACAACCTTGTGTTGTGGTAAGGCATTATGTTTGTCGTACATTTGTTATAGCAGCAACAGGAAATGAATCCACACAGTCATTCTAAAGTTCAGCGTGTGACTTTAGATTTCTGTTTCCAGGTAAGGGAGATAGATACCAGTATCCTAACTTCACATGTGAGAGATTCAAGTGACTTACCCAAAGTCCCTTAGCTAGTGTCAGAGCCAGGATTTACACCCAGGCGGACTGACTCCTTAGATCACTTTCCTGTTGAACTTCCTCTGCCCCGTTGCCCAGCTGTCCTCTGACCTCCCCCTCCATGTCTGTCAACCACGAAGGCCCTGCTGCATGTCGCCTCTTCTCCCACCCCCACCTGGCTTCAGTCTCCTGCTCTACCCATGCACTCAGGGGCTCCCTGGACACTTTTGCAGCTTCAGCTTTTGGAAATTTTATGCAAGGTTCCAGAGCTTCCATTGAAAATTTGTCAGGAACAGTTAGGCTTCAGTGAAATTACTGAATTTCCTCATATTTAAGTTTATGGGAAAATGTTTGAGAGAAGATACTATTTCTGAATCTTCTTCCTACTCCTTAATTTTTAATTCTCTTTCTCATACTCTAGAGGGGGAAATGTCCCTAAGGTTAATCATATAAAGAGATTAATAGAAATGATACTGCAAAAGTATTAAGTTTGTTTTACCATGACTCAGAAAAGAAGTATCTAGAAATGTGGTGTAAAAATCCCTAGTTAGCACTTTAAATCTCCCATTAGCTTGTATTGGTTATAGACTAGTATGCATTTTGCCCTAGTGCCATTTGTTTAATGGTTCTGTAGTTAAGCACTGAATTAAACATGTATGCCTGTCATGGCCCCTTCACTAGTTTACTCAGATCCCCTCTTCAGAACCGAAGAACTTATTTCCCAGCCCTGAGAATGTGAGGACCAACAGCCCTCAGCTTTCAGCCCTTCTCCAGGAATTGCCCCTGGCTAAAGGACACGACCTTTTTCGGGTTGGGTGGATGTCTGTATCTAATTACTGGTTGATAATGGGGATGCAAAGACCTGACCTCCCTACCACCGTTTGGGACAACTCTGAAGGGCCACCCCAGCTTCTGAGCCCCCCATGGGCTTAGCTGGGGGCTTGTGACCGCACCGCAGTGCAGCTCCTCTCCCTGCCTAGGCCTGCTTTCTTCCCTCTCCCCGTGGGTGGTGATCCCAAGGCTGTGCCCTAATAGACTCCCTGAAAGCTAAGCTCCAGCTCAGGGTCTGCTTCCCAGGAGCCTGTACTGCAACAGTGAGTTAAAAAAATGAAAAATGAAGATCCTTGACTGGTGGTGAATACATGAGAGTGCTCAATGAATCCTTATTTGTTGGAATTTGAAGAGCTCTAAAGGGACTGGGAAACATACTTTCTGGCTTCAAGTTTATTATCTAATGTAGAAGTAAGGGGAAAACATCATAAACATGTCACCCACTCATGGTTAAAAATACATTCTACAGTGTGACCCATAGTTCTATCACATTTTCCTTTGACCTCCATTTTTAACAGTTAATTTACAAATGAAATAAAGTCTCCAGCCCCTATCCAATCCTCAGTAAGTGCAGGCTTCTTTATTCAGAGAAGCTTTTTTTTTCTAGGGTGAAAACACTAGGACTTGGTAAAGCTTTAAAATCATCCTCTGAAAAATACAGCAGTGATGTAAAGAAGAGTACCATCAGATATAGCACTACATCAGAGTTTATTCTCACATCTCCACAGAGAGTGAGAGATAGACACTCAGTTTTACAACACATTGAGTATAAGCATTTCTGTTCAGTCCTCTATCCAAGAACACTTTTACTTTAATTCTTCCCCAGCCTCTGATTATGAGCACTGAACCATTGGCCATGAACTTACTTCTAGCCCTTATGCCCTATGTACTTCACTGTTGGTTGTATAACCCATGCTTCCTGTTCTGATTAGAGCTTTTGATATTTTAAAGGGGATTTGCCCTGCTTGAGACCCTTTATTTGTTCTTTATGTGGTGAAAAATATTTTCCTGGAGAGAGAGAGCAGCTGTTCTTCCAGCACAATAGGGTGTCAGATTTCAAAGGCTCTTTTCTCTGGGACATAGACTCCTGAGCCGTCAGAATAAGCCTAGTTATGTACAGCCTAAACTTTCACTTTTTTCTTAAGGGTCTCTTTTGGTCTTAAAGGATTGTTTTCTTAAATAGTTCCCTATAAAAATCATATACCCATAATGGAAATACTACTGCCACCTGTCATTCTTCCATCACGTAGTGCCTAGGCTCAGCCTAGGGTAGGGGTGATGGGAAATGAATGAGAAGGGGTGCTGAGGAGGAGGAGGAGTGAAGGAGAAAGCCCCAAAGGCCCCCCAAACATTCACTAGCCAAGCACTGCCCTAATCTACATAATACCAGATGTGACTCTTGTGTGGTTTTTCCTGACACCAGACAGTTCTACAATTCTCTGCCACCAATGGGGTGCCCAGTATTTCAGTTCTGACGCTACTACCCAGAGTTAGCACAGACTCCCACAGATTAGGGCTCAGGGCAAGATTGCCCACACTTCAGAAGCCAGCTGCACATGAGGTGCCCAGGCTACCCATACTTCTGCCCCAGCAAACTACAATCTCAGGAGTTCCCACGATGGCCCCTAAGGTTCAATCATTTGCTGTAATGACTCACAGAACTCAGGAAGACGCTTTGCTTATGACTACCAGTTTATTATAAAGGACACAACTGAGGGATAGCCAAATAGAAAAGATGCGTAGGGCAAGATAAGGGTGATGAGGAGAGCAGAGCTTCCACGCCATCTCTGGGTGTGTCACCCTCCCAGCACGTCAGTTTGTTTACCAACCAAGAAGTTCCTCAGAATGTGTCATTATGGGGTTTTGATGGGGGTTTCATTATGGAAGCAGGGTTGATGTAATCATTGGTCATTGGTGATTGAACTCCATCTCCAGTTCCTCTCCCCTCCTCAGAGGTCAGGGTGCTGGGCTGAAAATTTAAACTCTGTAATCACATGGTTGGTTTTCCTGGTGACCAGGCTCATATTAAAGCTATCTAGTCACCTTTCCCTACCTTTGTCATCCTATTAGCATACAAAAGAAAACTTCCAAGGATTGTAGGAGCTCTATGCCAAGAACCTGGGGCAAAGACCAAATATTTATTTTTTTATTGTATCACAACTGTAAACTATAACCATCATCTAGCATTGATTTTTAAACATATATCCCAGTGAATGTAGTCTCCCTCAATATATCTCCTCTCAGGGAGGTGCTCTTCTTTGTTTCAGTAAAGAGGCCATTGTTCCGAACACCGTTGGCACCTACTTAGATGTGAAAATGGAGGCAGGGCCCCTTATGTTGCTGAAATGTTTTTGGCTGGACTGAAACATTTGATTTCTTGGGACAATGTCTGAGCAAGAATTTTCCTTTGTTAAAAGGTGAACTCTGCTCAAGAGCTCAAGGAAATGCCATGCATAGCCAGGGCTCCATGGTTGCAGGGTGTCAGCGACAGTAATGGTGATGGTGATAGTGATGATGATTTAAGAATAGATTCTATTCTTAGGCAGTGCAACAATTGAACAAATTTCCTGAACATATACTTTCTCTGCCATAATCCTGTCTAATTTCTAATTTTCTTGTTCTCTGCAAAATGTCATTATAATAATGTTGTTTATTTAAATTTTAATTGAAAAGATTTCTACCATCTGATCAATATAACCCTTTTATCTGATACTATGTTAGAAAAAACTTCCTTTCTGCTATATTTAAACTTTTATTAATACAAAAGTTAGAGTGATGAAAAAGATAATTTTATTCTCAGTGAAGTGTGAAATTTCCTGTGGTCTGGTAGGGTTATATATCACTTTTCTAAGCGTTAGGTGCTGTTTCTGTTAGACTGGGGAGAATAACATTGTTGTTGGTCTTGGGATTTTCTTGATCACATAAAGTACAGTGAAACCAAATACATCTAGTTCCCTCTCCTCTGCAGCTTTTTATTAGGTGGGTCACCAGTCATTCATGATATCAGTTCTCAGGTGAGCCAGTATCATATTATCCTCTCTACTTTGGAATGAATGTTTTTCCTCAGACCAAAAAAATCCAATAAATCATTAACTTCAAAGATTCAGGTGATACATTAAGGAGAGAAAACATGGTAGAAAAAAACATATGTGAGAATGCTAGATAAAATAGTATTTGCTTTCCTACCGTGAAGATATCATTTGTTTTTATGACTGAGTCTGTGCTTTAAGATCCTTGAAAGGGGGCAGAGTTAAATCCATCCATATCACAAAGCTTGTGACTTTTTATATCTCATTTACCAATTACAAGAGTAGGCATATCTAATTGATTGGTGGTTACTTGGCTTTCTCCCTTTTTTCTGGGTCACTAACACTTAGAATCAATGAAAAGGCAACTGACTCTGTGCTGACAGAAGCAAGAAGGGGTCTCAAAGTAGGTGCTCAATAAAAACTCAGTGGATCGAACAAAATCATAGATACTTGGAAGATCATATAATTTTTCGTTCAATCAAGGGAAATTGTTAGAAAAAAACCCGAAAGTAATAAAATCTTTCATCAGGATAGAATCTAGTTTTCATGCAGAAACTCATAAAATATAGAATTGGCATAAGTAAAGTTTAACTCTCCAATGGCTTTCAAAACTCCCCCAAACAAATTTAAGTCTAGGCCGGATTTTAATGAATCCTTTCAGTGTGCTCCACCTTGATTAATTCCCTTTCCTTTCCTTGTACTATTTCAGACTTTCATCCTCTCTAGACAGGCAGAATCATCTTTTCTTCAATGTTGCTCCTTGAAGCATAACCTACTCGAACAAAATTAGAATCTGCTACCTGCCAAGGTGTTTTTATCCTTTCCACAAAGACTTTCCTAATCCAGGGAAAGGAACTACGATTCTCTGATACCTTATCCTGGGCAATTTGGACTCAAAGCCATTTTCAAAACACATACAAGACTTCTCAGTAATATATGATTGCCAATCATATCTCTATTGAATGACAAAGGAAGAAATTCAGTCATTTCAGCTGAATCCTAAATTTTCTTGAGAAATTCCCTGTGGAAGCCCTAGAACCTTCCATAAAATTTCCAAAAGCTGAAGCTGGAAAACTGTCCAAAGTGCCACAGAGCCCATGGGAAAAGCAGGAGACTGGAGTAAGCTGGGAGTGGAAGGAGGGGCTGCATGGCACAGGGGCACATCATGGTTGACAGACAGGGTGGGATGGGGTTCAGGGGGTGGCTGGGAAGTAGAGGAGATGCAATGCAACAGAGTGATTAGGGAGGTACTCTGAGGAGCCAGTCTGCCTGGGTGTAAACCCTGGCTCTGACACTAGCTGAGAAACCTCAGACAAGTCACGTAAAGCCTCTGAGCCCCGTGGGTGTGTTCACATTGTAAAAATATATGTGAGAACACTTAGATTTCAAAGTAAATCAAGGTTGAGTAGATACAGCTCAAGAAACATGTTTAAAGAAATACTTCACCAGTTAGCTATATCATTTTACTTGAAATTTATTACATTTTATTTTACTTTTTAAATCTTGAATTCTCTTGGAAAAAGATGTAACTGACTTTCTAAAGCACGTTCAGATTTTCTTAATATTTATAATTTTGATGTACTCTGGCTGTGAGATAAATTTAGCATTTTCACCTAATTCAAACATTTTTTTAAAACTGGACTTTATGATTTCAGTGATAGTGGCTGTTTTTATTTTCCTGTTTAACAAAATGTTTATTTCATAAATTATCTGGAACATGCTTAAGTGATTTCCTTCTATTCCTAATTTAAGTGTAAGTACTAAGAATAATAAGACTCAATAGCTCTTCTGTAAATTAACATTCTTTTGAGATTTTTAGCTGTTGCAGTAAGGCAAGAGAATATAATCTGTAACATAATTGAGAAATAATAAACAAAATTATATTTATTTGTAAATGATAGAATTATAAAACTAAAACCTAAGAGTTTTTAAATGATTAGATTAAGAGAATCTCATAAAATGGCTGATATAAAATCAATATTTTTTTTTCCTACTAAGAATAACATTTAAAAATGGAAATTTTAAAACTCCATTCACAATAATAACCGAAGTATAAAATGCCTAGGGGTAAATTAAAAAAAATTGTACAGAATGTAAGTAAAGGATGAGTTTTAGTAGTTGATAATTTTACAATATTAAATAAACCTTCCCTTTCCTCTGAATTGAAAAGTCGGTTAATCATATGTTAATGACACCCTATCATCACTTCTAATTAACATTTTGTGAATATTCTTAGCCAGTGAAATAAAGGAAGAAAAATTAAAAGGATATTATGGGAAAGGAAGGAATAAATTCTCATTATTCACAGATATAGAAAATTCAGAATAGTCTTCAGGTAAGCTCTTGTAATAAATAAGTGAATATAGCAAAGTTGTTATATATCATATCAATGTAAATGTAAATTTTATTTCTATATTGCAGGGGAAACTATAAATTTTATTTATAAAAAGCTATCGTTTGTAGTAGTATTAGAAAATTTACATGAAAATGCAAAGGACCTGGAATAGCCAAGAACATCTAGAAAAAGAAGAAAGCTAATGGGTTTGCAATTCTAGTTATTAATAAAAAGCTACAATAACAGTGTAGGATTGGAGTAAGTATAGCTATAAACCATTGGAACAGAGTAGAGTCCAAACGGGCTACTGTTACATCAGATGATCAATATACAGAACTCTGTGGCATAATTTATCAGAAAGAAAAGTAAGAAAACAATTTCATTTACAGTTGCATTAAAATAAATAAAATATGTAGGAAAAACATACCCAAGGAGGTGAAAGAATTGTACATTGAAAACTATAAGACAGTGATGAAAGAGTTAAAGACATAGAAAATGGAAAGATAGTCTGTGTTCATGGATTGGAAGAATTATTACTGCTTAAATGAGCATATTACCCAAAGCAATCTACAGATTCAGTTCAATTCCCATTAAAATTCCAATGGCATATTTCACAGAACTAGAGCAAAGAATCTTAAAATTTGTATGAAACCACAGAAGACCCTGAAGAGCCAAAACAATCCTGAGAGAGAACAAAGCTGGTGGTATCACACTCCCTTTATTTCAAACTATATTACAAAACTATAGTAATAAAAAATAATTTCGTACTGGCACAAAAATGGATACATAGATCAATGGAACAGAAATGAGAGCCCAGAAATAAACCCACATGTATACGGACAATTAATTATGATGAGGGAGCAAAGAACATACAATGGAGAAAGGATAGTCTCTTCAATAAGTGGTGCTGGGAAAACTGGACAGCCACATGCAAAAGAATGAAACTAGACCACTGTTTTATACCATATACAAAAATTAACTCTAAATGGATAAAAGACTTGAATATAAGACCTGAAATCATAAAATTCCAGAAGAAAACACAGGCAGTAACTGCATTGACATCGGTCTTAGGAATGTTTTTGTGGATCTGGCTCCAAAAGCAGGAGAAACAAAAGCAAAAATCAACAGCAAAAAACAAAACAAAAAAAATGGGACAACATCAAATTAAAAAGCTTCTGCCCAGTAAAAGAAACCATTATCAAAATGAAAAGTCAGCCTACTGAATGGGAGAAGATGTTTGTAAATCATATATTCAGTTATATTCATAACTCAACAGCAACAACAAAACCCTAAACAAGCCAATTAAAAAACAGGCAGTTGATGTGAATAGACATTTTTCCAAAGAAGACGTAGAGGTGATCAATAGGCATACGAAAATATGTTCAAAGTCACTAATTATTAGGGAAATGCAAATCAAAGCCACACCTGTTAAAATGTCTGTTCTCAAAAAGACAAATTAAAAAAATGTTGGAGAGGATGTAGAGAAAAGGGAACTTTTGTACACTGTTGGTGGGACTATAAATTGGTGCAGCCACTATGGAAAACAGTGTGGAGATTCCTCAAAAAATTAAGAGTAAAACTTCTATATAACCCAACTATTCCATTTCTTTGTATTTATCCAAAGAACATGAATACACTAATTTGAAAAGGCATATGAACCGATATGTTCATTGCAGCATTATTTACAATAGCTAAGATATGGAAACAACCTAAGTATCCATCAATAGAGGAACAGATAAAGAAAATGTGGTACAAATATACAATGAAAAACTACTCAGCCATAAAAAAGAATGCAATCCTACTGCTTGCGGCAGTACGGATGGACCTTGAAGGTATTATGCTAAGTGAAATAAATCGGATGAAGAAAGGCAAATATTGTATAATTTCACTTAAATGTGGAATCTAAAAATGAAATGAGTGAAACAAAAACAAAGTCATAGATATAGAGAAAAGATTAGTGGTTACCAGAAGGAGAAGGGGGTTGGGGTGTGGGCAAAATAGGTGAAGGGGGTCAACTATTTGGTGATGGTGGCAGCTAGACTTGTGTTGGTGATCACTTTGTAGTGTATACAGATGTCAAATTATAATGCTGTACACCTGAAACTTGTATAATGAAAAAGAAAATAACAAGAGTTGGAGAGGATGTGAAAAAATTAGAACCATCATACATTACTAGTGGGAATATAAAATGTTGCAGCGTCAATGTAAAACAGTTCGGTGGCTTGTCAATAAATTAAACATAGGATTACCATGTGATTTAGTAACTTCACTTCTAGACATGGACCCTCAAAATTGAAATCAGATGCTCAGACAAAACTTGTATGTTAATCAACACTTTCACAATGGCCCAAAAGTGGAAACAGTGTAAATGTCCATCAACATATGAATGTGTGAACAAAGTGTGGTTTATCTGTAAAATGGAGTATTAGCCATAAAAAGGAATGGAGCACTGATACAACAATGTGGATGAACCTTTGAATTATTTTGATAAGTTACAGAAGCTGGACACAAAAAGTGACATATTGTATGGTTCCATTTTTAGGAAATATCCAGAACAGACGTATACATAGAGACAGAAAGCATCTTTGTGGCTGCTAAGGACTAGGGTAGGGAAATTAGGAAATTGACATTTAAACAGATCAAATATTTTATTCCACCTCACATAACTAGTATATTGTGAGATCTGAATTTGAACCAAGCAGTCTTATTCTGGAATGTACACTCTTAACCTCCATGTGATTATTCTGCCTCCCTGGGTTGACTGAGGTGGGATTTCTCTTACAAATTGGCCATTGAAAAAGCAAATAATGGAAATCTCGTTATCCTCTTTCACAAAAATGAAAGAAAAAAAGGAAAAGAAAAAACCCACATGATTTGTATGAGGATTTTTAAAGTTTTGGAAAGACATTCCTCAAACTGGTAACACTGATTACTTAAGGACTGAATAAGAAAGGAGGATGTTATTAATTTTTTCATTATTATTTCTTTATTATTTGAAGTTGTAGAAAGCACTGGAATACTTTTGTGATTTTTCCCAATAAAGTTAAGAAAAAAAAATACAAACAAGCCTCCACTTTTAAGTTTGTTACTCTTTCTTGAGAATAAAAATTTCATTTAACAAATAGACAAGAAATTAATAAAACTTGTCTTCTATCTAGTTCCTTACGAGGATTCAAGGCCACAAGAATCTAATTCACTGTGACCATTCTACATGACATTTGCTCATTTATCTTCAGAAGTATCTAGGCCTGCCTGAACAGTAAACATCTGCCTCCTTTCCTTCATGTTTATGAAGAAAATAACCAGTGCTATGACCACAAAAGCAGTCTTTAGTTTCCATTTTTCAGGCTGCTCATACACTTTGGCTACACTGGTCCTCAGCATGGTAGCTAGGTGTTTCTCCACCAGTGTGCTCCAAACATAATTCACTTCACTGTGTCAAGGATGTAAGCTCAAAGTGAGGGAGGGAGAGTTGTCAACTGGGCAAGCTGTTACGGAGGGAAACAGTTCATTGGGACGGGGCCCAAATTCCTACACTTAGAGTGATGTATAAATACGAGTAATCCACATTTCTAGAAGTGTCTGCCATTTTGTAGGCTCATTTTCATAGATTCACAGATAGGAATCTGCTGTTTTTATAGATTCATGGCTATCAATGCTAGTAGATTATAAAATAATAAATGTGACATTCAGCAGGGTAGAGACGTGAAACTTTGTGTCTTTAGGCCAAAGTTAGGCCAAAAATTAGGTTAAATATTTTTCACGTAAAATTATGATATGGATTTGGTATTTGTGTATTTTTAGCATGTCAGCTCAGTCAACAGTTTGAAGCAGTGCATCTCATGAATGCTTTTATGCTTTTTTTCAGGTCCCATTTGATATCTCGCTGCCATCTATATTCAGTCTTGAGAGACTTTTTGATCTTGCTAATGGTTGTATCGTATCAGGAGGAAGCCTTTTCAACTGGATGGTGTCGATAATTCCCTGAACACTCTTTACACGTTAACCTCATAAAGGATTTGTTATTGCTTTTCTTGGTTTGAAGTGAATTTTTGGTACTGTCCTCATATAATAAGCAAGATAAGATTATCTTCTTACAGAGGCTAAATTTCTTTAAAAATTATAGTTTTGAGTGATTTTTAAATAGTATTTGAATTAAATGATAACGTTGCTTATTACAGCTATCTTACAGAGCTGGTCATAGAAAACATGTCTGTGCACAGTGCAGCTGTTTCCACATTTATGTAGTTTACATTTAGGTTGCCTTTAGATGTGTCCATACAGCAAGACTGAATTAAACCAGTAGTTTTTGACTGGGGTCAGTCTTGTCCCTCAGGTGACATTTGGCAGTGTGCAAAGATATTTTTGGTTATTGTAACTGGGAAGAGAGTACCACTAGCATCTAGTGGGTAGAAGCCAGGGGTGCTGTGACATATCCTACAGTGTCCAGAAGAGCCCTCCATGACCAAGAACTATCTGGCCCAAGCCTGAGAAACTCTGGATAAACTTCGACATGTGGTCAGTCAACTTTGGAAGTTTTTCTGTGTGGTTTGGGAAGAAATCTGCGGTGAATTAGACCTTTCAAATATTATATTTCTAAGAGACAATGTTGCATAAAGTTTTGGAGCATAGGCTATGGAACTCTATAGACATGGAGTTGAATAGTAACTTCACCACCTACTAGTTCTGCTATACTGAGAAAGTAACAAATTCTTTAAGCCCTCGTTTCCTCACCTGTAGAATGGGCATATTAATAGGATTTCTGTGAGGATTAAATCAAGTGATATGATAAAAAGGTACTTAGCACAGTACCTGAGGTAGTAATGGTCATCCTGCTAGGAGTTGTCATTTCCCTACCAAGTTGGAAAAGGATCATGCATTTCTGACCCATTTTGCTTAGCACTGAAGAATGCTGTACATAAGTGCTTCCTACATACTGGCTCATAAATGGGCATTCATAGTAAAATGAAAAAAATAAGGCAACGTAAATGTGTCTTTTCTAACTTTAAATGTGTTGAATGAACTGACCTTTATTCTAAGATTATGGATTTCCTGCTCCATATTTGTGTTAAAATGGCCTTTCATGAAGTAGTGGTAATAATAGCTGGTTACTGATATTTTTAAATGTTCTTATTTTACAAAAAAAGAAAAAGTAGCAACCTTATATTAGTCCCTGGTTTTTTGTTTTGTGTGTTTTCATTTTCTCATCCATGATGTTCCAGTCTAGGAATAATCAAGCTAGAATTGTTGAGAATACTACATAGAGGAAATGAGTCTTGAGCAAGACTTTTTATGATAAGAAGGATAATAATGGTTGAAAATTTGCTGGCAGAGAGGATGCTATTGGAGAACAGAGGCATAAGAATGAAAGTGAATATGGTATATGTGCAAAGGACTCTCCTACTATGGAGTGGACAGTCATGATGGAAAATAAGATAAACTCTAAGGGTCAAACTGGAGTGAAGACTTTGGGCTTGATTCAGTATGTGATAGGATACCATTACTGGTGATTAAGGAGCAAAGTGACACATTCCTGGCCCTAGTAGACATTTGAGGAGTGTTGATTGAGTGAAAGGGAATGAATGAGTGAATGAATGAATGAAATGACTGATAGCCTGGCTTTCAGGGAAGATAAGTATGTGGTGTATAATGGAAAGGAAAGAAACAAAGGCAGAAAATCAGTAGGGACCACGCTGTAGTGAAAAAGAAAGGAACAAAATATTTATCATTAAATTCAGAAAGAAAATTTGCCTAGTGACTCTACCATCATATGAAATACAGTTGAGGTCGTCCAGAAAAGTCATTCAGAACGTGATGGCTCTAATGTGGTGAAGTTTTCCAAATCCTTTGACCAGGGTCTGGGGTTTCTAAATTTCTCTGCTGGGATGGAGAATGCTTTTAAGAGTTTTGTGTTTCTCCCAGGGGAAGTTAAATTTATTGTGGAAATTTTGGCCACTAGAGAGAGGCAAGAGGCACAGGAGAAGGCACTACACATTTAATACAGGTATGGAAATACAGCCTGACTAATAGCAAGGCCATTCGCTGCAACCTAATGTTAATTTCCTGAGAATGTATATACGTGTCTTTCATTCTTCATCACTATTAAGCTTTAAAATTTTTTTTTGTTTTGGGGGGTAGATAATTAGGTTTATTTATTTAATTCTTATTTTTTTAAAATGGGGATACTGGGGATTGAACCCAGGACCTTGGGCTTGCTAAGCACACATTCTATCACTTGAGCTATATCCTCCCCCGACTATTAAGTTTTTACTGATTGCATGCTTTTTGTTTTTATTTATTTAAATATTATTAATATAAATGCATGTTCTATTTTAGAATGATGTCTGGCACAAAGTAGAGGTCTATAATATTTGTGAATTGAAAGAATGAATGATTGGATGGATGAATGGATGTCCGCATGTATATATGTATGTATATATGTACATATGTAGCTTAGGAAAGATGACACTATGGGGCTCTAAAAGGAGGAGAAGCAAAGGTATCACCACCACCTCCACCATCACTATCACTACATTTATTGTGTCTCCTTTCTGGGGCATTTATCATGCAAGGCCCTGTATTAATAAGTACTTCATATGCATCATCTCCTCCTGTCCTCACAAGAGTTATGACCATGATGCACACAGGGTGACTGACCTCTATGTTACAGATAAGGAAATGAAAGCATAAGGCAGTTTAGAAACTTGCCCAGTGATCACAGTCAGCGTGAGGCAGAGCCAGGATCCAAATCCCAGCTCTGTTTGGCTGGAGAATTTGAGCTCTTTGTTGCTAACCTGGCTTCCCCAGTCCTTGCACCTACTCTACTGCTCTGGGAAATTTGAAAATCAAAGGAGAGGAAGACATAACTGAATCTCAAGCTAAAACTGGAATACTTATCACGGAACACCCTAGAAACAGATTTTTAAAAATCACTTGCAGACCTAAATGGATGCCCCCAAGAAAGCATGGGGGGTGTCCCCAGTGTTATCTGTGCCAATATATTGGTTTCCTCTGGGGAAGACAGGTCCCTTTCAACTATTACAGAGAACATTTCAGCACATTTTTACTTTTTCTCCACTTTTAATAACTTACAGATGCTCTCATTCTTGGGTGTTGTTTTGACTGAGAGAAACACTGTCTAAAACTGCTCCAGACCCTGCAGTCGCAGTTTCCTCATTTTAAGTCATCATTCCAGAAATCCCCCGTCTTTTCTAAAATAGGACCAACACTCACTGGTTAGCACTGAAGCTTCTGTGCAAGGCAGTGAGGAAATGGTGATGAACCAAGCTGAAGTACAAACAAACAGAAAATTCAAAATCTGCCAGGAAGAGAGATATGTTTATTTTCAGAAATGTCTTTCAGGGTCTTTTTGAAGACCAAATTGCACAATGTGGACCTGCTTTCCTCCCCTTCCCCCCATCCCCATGCAACGTACAGTATCTGCAGATGCTTTATAGCAGACACCTGCAATATTTTCTGTTTGTTTTAATTATAACAGAATGACAGGAGGAAAACTGAAATGGGAAGAAGAGAAGGAGAAAGGCAGGGAGGGAAGCAGGGAGCGAGAGAAGAGGAGCCAGTGCCAGCAGCTACGTGATGGGTAATAAAAGCCCCAGCACTCCCCACATCTTTCTCCAAATCAATCTCCAAGAGATTGCTTTAGAAATTGACCACCTGCCAGCTATTCAAAGGCTTAAACGCAGAAGTCTCGGTTCAGTTCCCATGTAGGCACTTTCCACATTCCCCCAGCCCAGTTGACTTGTTCTCCTTCACTGAATTGCAGAAAAAAATATTGGTACATTTCTGAAAAGTACTAGAAATTTGGCTTCTGCCTCTGGTCTGCATTTCTCTTCCTTTCTCTTCCGGCCAGCATTATATAAATCCCTCTATCCCAGCTCAAATGACAGAGCACAGGGCTCCCAGAACTCCTCAAGTGCTTCCTGGTGCCCTGATCATTTGGCTCTTAACGTTGCCCAAGGGCACATAGTTCTGTATTGTTATATTTCACAGGATGGTCTTCTAACCTTAGTTCGAGAGTGTCATTAGTGTGTGAGCCCATCCAGCAGTCCTTTGGCATTTGTTCGGCTTGAGACTAGGAACATCACTGTTGTTAATGTATCTTGGAATCTCCAAGGTGTCCACAAAGTGTGGAAACTTAGGTAAAATATACATAATGTCATCATGGACATTTTCAATCCACGAAAAATAAAATATAATTTTTAGTTAATTAATATTATCTATGCGTGCATAGGATTGGACAAGCCCCTAACTGGGGATACAGAATTCCACTATTTAAGCACCCTTTCTCATTTTCTCATATCTGAAATGCTTGTGATATATCCCCAAAAGACGCTTCCACCCATATACTCAAGGGAACTTAAACACAAAAATATTCACTGGTGCATAGATTACAATAACAAAAAAAAAAAAGGAAAACTACTAAATATCCCTCAGTTGGAGAATGGACAAATAAATAATGTAATCATACGGTAGAGTATTATACAGAACACATAAATGAATGAATAACAGACTACTGCAGGGCAGTTGGAAATGAATTAAAGAAACATCAGCTGGATATACTTCAAAAGCAGGTTGAGCAAAAGAAAAAAAAATGAAGTGATGTAGAAGGATACCTATAGGGAGATACTATTTAAATAAAGGTTTAAAAATAGGCAGAACGACATGATACATAGTATTTATGGATGTACAAATACATACTAAACTTTTTATTAAGGTAGATTAAAGTCAATACCAAATTTAGGTTTATGGTCACCTCTTGGATGAAGGAGGGAAATGAGGTCTAGTAAGACCACCCAAGAGGTTTCATTTATAAAGTTTTCTTTCTTAAGCTGAATGTTTGTTGTATTGGCTTATACTTGTTTGCATATATTTGCTTTATTTCATAAATTAAAAAGAAACACATCATTTACCTTCCTCAGCTTGTTGGCCAGCAAGTGTAGTTACTGGCTCCACTATCAGTAAATACATATTAAATGTGAGTTATGACTCTGGTCTCATTACACAGCTGTAACTCCATTGTTCACATCTGGTTCCATTATTTTCTGTTTTAATGACAACTGAAAATCATTTTGAAACTAATGTCCAACTATATAAGTGCCAAATTTTAGAAAACAGTCTATGAAAACATTAATTTTAGCATAAGATAGTAGAGCAGATTCGCTGTGCAGTTCCTATCTATTGTTAAGTTCCCTAGTTATACTTTAAATTATTTGGTTTTCCGAAATGAGATATATGCCAAACTTTTCACATAATTGCTTGGTTATATAAAACGAGATTCACTTGTAAAATCCATCTGCTGTCCGTAATGTCAATGTTTTAAAACATACATTAAGAAAGAAGTTTCTCTTCGCTGAAGATCAGTTCCTATTTTTACTTTACACTTCAGTAAAGCTTTATGAGTTGCAACTTTGACACTAAAATTTCCATGGCAACAGATTTTTTTTTTTGTCCATAAACACAGGCATGATTAAGAAGGCTATAGTGACTGCAGTTTTCTTCATAATTAAATTCATTAGTTAAAATGCTGGGTTAAGAAGCATAGGAATTTGATTACAACAAGGACATTTTCAACTGGAGCTTTGGAGGCGACACAAAATTAATTGCTATTAAATTGCCTTTAGTCCTGTTTGATATTTAAGATAACATTTATACATTTTGTATTCAGTAGCTTAGAATGGAACACGTCTAAAACCATATTCTGCCCAAGTACAAATCACCCTGCACCCTCTCTTTAAATTGTCCATAATGTGAAAACTCAGTATATTTCTTAAGTAGTTCCACAACTTTTCCTAGTTTAATTCTCCCCCGTAAGATTCACAGGAATTTCTTGACCTGATTTCTTTTCTTGTCTTTATAAAAAAGCAATTCAGAACTGAGGCAGAGGATTTGCAAAACACTGAAAGGTACAAAGTAGAAAATAAAAGTTACCCAGAAATCCACTGCTGTGAAACAACCAATGTTAACATTTAAATGTATTCCCTATAGCACATCTGTCTTCCCTTATAGCCAGAGAAAAACCGTCTTCAGACTGAGAGTATCAAGGTTTGATGCAACTATTCATATTCCCTAAAGTGTAGCACAGATGGGCCTTTTCAGAGCCTATTGGCTGGGAAAATGCCTGAGTTGGGAGTGTTCAGGCCTGGTGATCGGGATGAAATGCAGTTAGAAAAATCAGGATATAGTTAGACCCAAAGGAATTGTCCAGAATTCTCCTTCCAAGTAGTAAAGTGTATGATAATAATCCATAAGGGTTAGGGGGAATCAGATCTTTGTTTTGTCCTTTGGAGGGTGGTCCTTTAATCTCTTTTTCCTAGATGCATTAGTATCTCCCTGACAAACAGCTCATTCGTTCATACATGCATTTGTTCATTTGATAGATTTTAGTCATTACTCTGTGCCTTTGCTTCCTGGCAGAAATGTCCTTTCTCATTCTCTTTATTTTAAAAATATTTATCAAGTGCCCACTAAATGACAGAGTCTGTGCCCATGAAGTATGCCTCTTAGGCAGTCCCTGCCTTCATCACATCTAATGATGCCAGCTCTTCTTTCCAGATCCAGACCAGGCATCTCCCCTCCTTTGGACCTGTCTGGACCACTTCCCCCAGTGCTTGCCTGTAACACACACATGCTCTGCACATCCTACACATGTTTATTTGCCTATCTGTCCCCCTCCTTGAGGTCAAGGAGCAAGGTAAGTGAATTTCAAGGAAATGAATTTATTTTCCCATTGTTTCCAGAAGTTTCTCCTTAAATTTTGATTCGCATGAGACTGAGACTGACTGTGTTTTCACATTTGTTATCTCTCCATTGCTTTTTTTCTATGTTCATGCCTTTTCAGGATCTTTTCTAAATTTTTTACTTGCATGCCCATCTAGTTTTCTCTGGTTGATATTCAAGATTCCTCATTATGAAAGCTATTCATCCTTTTTATATATTTTGTGAATTTTTTCAAGTTTTTTTTGCCTCTCAATTTTCATTTACTGGTTGATATTTCTCATTATTCAAACTGTGGTCATCAAATTGAAAACATTCAGTTCATTTTATTCACACTGCCTAAAAGAGAGATTTAAGGTAGCTTACAAATATGCATTAATTAAAACCCAAGAAAAATGAGGCCAAGAAAACAAATAAAGGTAGGAAAGTAAGATGAAGCCAAGAGTTGCATTAATATCTTGAAAAAAAGATGCTGTTACAAAGTTTAGTATTACAAGGGGTCAGCCGCAGACATGGCTGTGTGCTTTCCTGCAATGTTCAGTGGCAAGTAAATGTAACACATTACAAAGTCAACTGTGTTATGAGGGAAAAACAGACCACAGATTTAGGAGAAGTACTGCTGTTCCTGGTACTAATTCCAGAAAAGAGATTTTCCTGTAGGTTGGTCATGAGAATATACTCTAAATAAGTTATGTCTTCAGCAGCAGCCTACACTAAAATATAGATCACTTCAAGGACTGTAGACTATTCTTTCAAGAGTTTTTCATTTATTTTATTTTTGCAAAACAATATTCATTTCTGATTAATTAGTTTACAACCATTTGGGAGGCATGTGTCAAGGGAGGGGTGTCAAGGAAAGAGATTTTTTTTAATTGATCTCAAGAACAGTTTCGTTTTTGTCTGAGGAAAACTATTTCAATGTGTTTGTTTTCTTAGAGCAATTTCACTCGTTAAAAATATTTTTCAGATATTTTGGGGGTAGTGCCAAAAAACACACCAAAATGGCTATCTTTCAAAATTTCAAAGGCTGATGCTCCGAATTGCTTGAAGTAAGTTGGTTCATCCATCTTAACCCTGCGTTCGGAGTGAACACAGTGTACAACTAGCGCCACAGTAATCAGGCAACCACAAGTATGTAGTTCTGCTTGAGATGCTGTAAGTCAAATTCTAAAGTAGAGAAAAGAGAACTGATTTTGCAAGAGCTAGGTAGACATGCAAATCTACTCTTATTATGTGTACATTTTCTGGATTTCTGATTGAAGCAAAATAATTTTTCTGACATAAAAATTAATATTTTTTTGCTGATTGGGGGTTATAATTTTTATAGAATAGTGGATTCATAGTTTTAAAAGAAGCATACAGGTTATTCAGTTCCCTACTGTAAGCTGAATCCCCTCTAAACTCTCTCCATCAGAATCAACCAGCAGCTCCCACTTAAATAGCACCCTAGCTTAATGGTTACAAAAGCCAGCTATGACATCAGGCCATGGGGGTTGGAGTCCTGGTTTTCCTATTTACCACCTTTATGAATTTGGGTGAGTTTCTTAACCTCTCTGTATTTGTTTTCTCATCTATAAACTGAGGACAGATAAAGCACTGAAAACAGGGAGCTTGCAGATACTGAACGCTCAATAGCCATGATCTCTTACTATCATTACTGTTATTCTTATATAGTTACACACACCTTCCAGGAAAGTTCGGTTCTGCCTAGAAAGACCAGAGTTTTGTTAATTTTTTAGCAGTAAAGGGAGTTTATTTCTGCTAATAGCAGAGTAGGTTTTATTGAACGACCATCTGCTCATCCTAGTTTTGAACTTTGGACTGAAAAAGAGCATAAACAATTATAAGATCAGAACTAAAATAACTGTTTGAAGCTCTTGGGGAATGACTGAAAATAGCAGACACTGGAGGGGACATGATTCTCACAATAAGGGAAACAAAGTAGGTGAGACCCACATTTGACAGCTTCTCCCCTGAGGACACTCCTTATCTTGTAATGTATTTAAGGAGTAGAACTCAGTCAGGAAGAGACGGACTGACTAGACTGAGGATTCAGGAGTCAGAGTGTGGTGTGGTCAGAGTCTCTGGAAATTAAGGAGGGATGCTCCAGGAAATAGTGAGACAGGGCGGGGAGCTTGCAAATCTATGTACAGATTCTCCTCAAGTTGTTGGCTGGCTACCAAACTGCCCATGATCAGACCCCAGGGAATCCAGTGGAAAGCACCAATGGAAAGGTTAAAGGGGCTGAGCAGAGATTGCAGCCAATGCTTGGTCCTAGAGAGACAAGCTTTGGACTTCAAATCCAGCCAAGTAAAAGGGACTTACTAAATTCTTTATGCTTTTCATTGAAACCCTAAGAGGGTCATATCTTAAGAATAAAGATGCAGGACTAAGGACTACAACTGAAACCCAAGGGCAAAACAACAATAAGCCCATCCTGTCAAGGCTCCCCAAGATCAAGGTGACTTGTCAGTAGCTGAGCAGTCTACTGGAACAAAACTCAAAGGAAGGCAATATGTCATTTACAACATGTTGCCCGTAATGTACAGTATACAATGAAAAATTGCTAAATGTGCAGAGAAGCAGGAAATGTGGCACACAATCAAAGGAAAAAACAATCAAACAGATCCACAAAGTCACAGATGTTAGAGTTAGCAGATGAAGACTTTAAGATAACTATGATATACTTGTAAAGAATCTATTAGGAAAGATTGATATAATGGCTGATGAGATGGGGAATATCAGGAAACATATGCAAATTAAGGGAAAAAAATAGAAATCCTAGAACTGAAAACTATAATCTTTGAAATTAAAAATTCATTGAATGAACTTAATAGCGAATTAGGCACCACAGAAAAAAAGGATGGAGAAATGTCTATCATGCAAACACTGAACATAAGAGAGTTGGTGTTACTGTATTATTAATGAGGTGTATTTCAAGACATGAATTATTGCCTGAGGCAAAACAGAACATTTCATAATGATAAAAGAATCAATTCATAAAGATGACATAACAATTCTAAGTATATATGCATCTAATTGATAAATGTTTATTTTCTCAATACCTGGTACAGGGAGAGTTGCCTTGAAGAGGGAGATGTTTGATATATCTGTTGGAACAGGCGGTTTCCGTGAGCCTTAGGTGTGGGTTGGCTTTGTTGCTTCAGAGAGGCAGGTAAAACTGTTTCACTTGGGACAAAATGATAGAGTTAACAATCTTTCCACTTTGCTCAGGAGAGATATTTCTTGGGACATGGGACTTCCAGTGAAAAGTTCAGGACAATCCCCAAATTGTGGAAAATTCCAGGCAATCTGGTATGGCTGCATCCTACAAAGAGAGGAATAAGAGAATAAAGAGAGAAGAACAGAATGGATAGCCATGGGATAGCAGAGTTTATATAGTGGATGGAGGGACTCCTTCTAATGATCCCTCAAAACTTAAAATGACTAAACTCACAAAATGATAGGTGTAAAGGTTTGTATGTGCCTGAGAAATCTGTGATGAGTCATGATGGGTGAAAACAGCATATGTCACAAGTGTGGTATTCATGGTGCAAAGACCATGAGAACATAAGAACTACAGACTGAATGTTTGTCTCCCCATAGTCCATATGTTGAAACTCTAACCCCTCAATGTGATGGGGCCTTTAGGATGTAATTAGGTTTGATGAGGCCATGGGGATGGCATCATCATCATGAGATTAGCACCCTGATGGGAGATCAGAGTGCTAGTTCTCTCTCTCTGCCATGTGAAGGTACAGCAAGAAGGAAACCATCTGCAAACCAGAAAGAGGCTCTCACCACACACGGAGCTGGCTGGCACCTTGACCTTGGACTTCCCAGCTTCCAGAACTGTGAGAAGTGCATGTTTGTTGTTTAAGCCACCCAGTCTATGGTATTTTGTTGTGGCAATATGAACTAAGACAGTAAGGCTTTGGGAATTTGTAGAAATCATGAGAATAGCTTTGATCTGTCGTAGGCTATGAAATGGGAGATTTGGAGAAATTTGGGTGTATTAAGGGCAAAAAGAACTGAGATTACATCTGAATCTTGTAACTTAGTTAAGAATCTTTTGCTTTTGGTTAATGAAAAATCTACTTCCAGCTGGATCATATAGTAATGGGAATGTATTTGCTCACGCAACTGAAAAGTGCAAAGATAAAGTGGGCTTCAGGTTTGATTCAGTTCAGAATTTCATGATCACTTCTGGGCTCTGGGTCCATTTCTCAGCAGGTATCTCTGCAGCCCTCTTCCCTGTGACATTTCATATTCAGACTGGTTTCCCTTATGGTAGCACCAATAGCCATATCTGTTCCAGGACTCATGTATCCTCATACAGCACTGTGGGTAGCAAACTTTTTCTGTAAAGAGCCACATAATAAATATTTTAGGCTTTGAATCTCTGTTGCAACTACGCAACTCTGCAAAAGCAGCCGAAGACAATATGTAAACAAATGAGCACTGTGTAAATATAAGTTCCAATAGAACTTTATTTATTGATTTGAATTTCATGTAATTTCCAGGTGTCAAGAAATATTATTCTTCTTTGGATTTTTTTCCCAATTGTTAAAAAATGTAAAACCATTTTTACCTCAAGAACTGAGCAAAAACAGGCAGAAGCCAGATTTGGCCGATGGGTCATAATTTGCTGACCCCTGACTTAAAAGACTGACCAGTTTTAAATGAAAGCCTCTCTTCCTCCTGGGATATGTTCCCTTTTCTCTTCTCCATACTGTCACTCAAGATGACCCTAATGAGTAAGTACCATTTATGTTCTAAAATCTTCTGAATTTATGTCTCCAACCCAGACTGCTCCCCTATCTCCAAACTCCTACAGTCACCTGCCTGTTTAACATCTCCATTTAAAGGTTTAATAGCATTTAAATAATAATCAAAACCTGCTAGAGTACTTCACTTCCTTAAAAATAGGCCCAGCTCCAAGCAGCAGACAGAGGCACCTGTGCATCCTCAAGGAACTGACCCCAGTGCCGTGGGATGATGCCTCAGCATTCCTTATAACAGATATTCCTTGACTTACGATGGGGTTACATCCCAATCAACCCATTGTTAAGATGAAAATACCATTAAGTACAAAATGCATTTAATACACCTAACCTGCCGAACATCAGAGCTTGGCCTAGTCTACCTTAAACATTCTCGGAACACTTACTTGCATTAGCCTGCAGTTGGGCAAAATCATCTAACACAAAGCCTATTTTATAATAACGTGTTGAATATCTCATGTAATTTATTGAATACTGTTCTCAAAGTGAAAAACAGAACAGTTGTCTGGGTCCAGAATGGCTGCAAGTCTATTGGTGATTTACTGTTGTGATCATGGGGCTGCCTGGGAGCTGTTGCTCACTGCCCAGAATCACAAGAGAGTATTGTACTACATAGCACTGGCCCGGGAAAAGCTCAAAATTCGAAAATCGAAGTATGATTTCTACTGACTGCATATCGATTTTGCACCATTATAAAGTCAAAATATCGTAAGTGGATCCCTTGTGGGACTGTTTGTATTTTTAGTACTCATATGGTGAAAGGGAACTATTCTGATTGCTCTTTTTTCCTCCTCGAGGGATGAGTAAAACTGAGAAATAAATCAAGAATGTGACATTAGACTGAGGAATTTTTCAACAATGTCTGTCAGCTTTTGGAGATTTGGTGAGAAGAAATAGTCATGATTCAATATCTTAACTTGCACAGAAGGCTTCATTTCAGACTTGGATCATGTGCCATCTGATCATTCGTCATGCATCCAAATGCTCCAGATACTGCTGTGAGTTTTTGCTCTTGCTCAAGTGGCCTCTTGGCAGCCTTCAGGGTGTTTTAGCTTCCACTGAGGCAGTTTAATCTCTTTCCTTTCTGTTACTTAACAGATCTGTACTTCTCTTCAGCTTGTCTTCAATTTGTCCAGTGGATCTATTTCTTTATCAAGTTGCTTTGGCTTCTCCATTCATTCCTGTCTTTTGAAAAGAAAAGAATTTCAAAATATAAATGAGTATTGCATGTGTACTTATTTCTTCATTTATTCAGTACACATTTTTTGATCATTGCTATATGCTTGACATGGTGCCAGACTCTGAAAACACAAAGATCTATAAGCTGAGGACCAGCCCATACGATGCTCAAAGTCTATTAAGGACAACAGAGATGTAGGCTTATAATTCATGATATAACAGTGTAGATGTTAGAATGAACCCTGAACTAAATGTTCAGGAAGAGAGGGAGCTAACAAGGGTTCACAGAGAAGATGATGCTGTTACTCCACCAGGAAAAGAAAGAACAAAAGAGGGAAGAAAGGCAAAAATGAGAGTCCCTAGCCAGAGATACTGTTAGTTGAGCCACCGGAATGACTGCTTCCGGACAGAGGAAGAATTGAGAAGATGTATTGGGTAGATGAAATGCCTAATGAGACCATAAATGAGGAGAATTGCTTCTTACAGCATATGAGAAGATAATTTTTATCAGATAATGAAATTGTTTTCAGTCTTCAGAATGAAAATGAATCCCTTGCTAATGCAAATCATGCTAATAAAGGGAGAGAGAATGTCGGAATTATACTTGGCTAGCGGTAGGCAGAAACAAACCTAAATAGTCTAGAAAAAAAATGAAAGATAATGAAGTAATCAAAATAATTGCTTAATAGGGAATGTGAAAGATCTGAAATGTTAAATTATAAATGTACATTTTCAAGAAAAATGAGGTGACCTTAAGGAACAGATTAGAAACCCAAACTCATGCCAGGTAGAAACGATGCTTTTCATTAGCAAAGCTGAGGATTAATTAAATCTGGGGATGCTCTTTGAAATCCACAAGTGCAAGTTATGTTAGAATACAATACGACTGGTATATTGGTTTCATAATTAATGGTTAGCGTGGACTTCTTTATTAAATGTGTTTTGGCATAGTTCATGTGACGGATGTGAAATGAAGAGGACAAAAATGTGTTGTTTAAAACCAAAATTGTCTTTAGCAGCATCTGCTTTCAAAAGTGGGAGACAGCATAGTTTATTTAGTGGGGAACACGTTGTTCCCTTCCCCATTTGAAAGTGCCTTCAGACCCAGCACAAGCATGGAGGAGGTCATTGTGCCTCTCACCGACCTCTGTAGGGAACTGTGAAAGAGCAGGGGAGAGGGTGGCTTATCGATTATTTTTCAGTTATCTCTTGAGTTGGATGTCTTGCTTCAGCTGTATAATTTCAGAGACTGGTAGCAGAGCTTGGTGCTTCTCAAGATGGAAGCTTTGGAGAAAATGGTCCATTGTTTACAGAGCGCATTAAGTACGAGTAGATGGAAGCCCTGAGCAAGTAGGAGGTAGTGGTGTAAACTGATTTACAGGAAAAGCTAAAGGGAAATTCATTTATTGGGGACACCAATGGAAAGGCAGAAAAGGAAAAGAAAGAACCCTAGGGGAAAAAGGTGAGAAGCAACAGAGAGACCTAAAGCCCCTTCCTCTGCTCCGTGCACAGATGCCTTCTGCGAGAGCCAGGCCCAGGCATCAATGTGGAAATCAGGAAAGACTGGTCCTGGACTAGGGTGTGTGAGGGAAGATGATCCACAAACTGAACTAATTCAGAGACATAGAAATTCTGAGTCAAAGGGAATATAAAAATGTAAACCACATTCTAGTCTCAGAATGTTGGAATTACACAGAGCTGGCAGGAGACAGAAACTAACCTGTGTGGTCTCAGAGGAAAACATGTGATAAAATGGAATTACAGCCAAGCTGACTCTAATGATGGGCTAACTCATCTAACATTACATACTGAAGTGTGGTTTTTAATTTAAGTTTGGCTGTTACTTTGAGTTTGACATAAGGATTTTAAATGTAAATTTTTTTTTTCATTTGTCTTTAAATGCAATACCAGGAACCCAACAACCAATGGTCCTGGGTGTTTCAAGCTCTCCATCTTGGCCTCCACCACTCAGCTAGAGATTTTAGCTCTTTGTGGCCATGAAAATTTACCACTCAAGTTTGCTGACGGGAACAGACTTGACGGATGACTCATTTCTGTGCTCTGAATCCACCACTGTGTTGCTGCTGATGCGCTGCTTCCCCAGGCTGCTCTCAGCAGTGACTAAGTGACACAGGGAGACAGGCATGCCTGTTCCTGTGGGACATGGGACTTCCGTGAGAGGTGACTTCAGCTCTAGGATGCCCCATCAGCTTAACTGAAGCTTTCTTAGAACTTCCTTCCCTGGCTCCATCATGGTTTATATCATTCTCTGCTTTCTCCACCTTTTTTCCTTCCCCTACATCCCTCATAGTTGTTTCATTGGATCCAGTCCTGAATCTGCTTCTCAGGGCACCCAAACTAGCACATTTCACCTCTCATCCTGGAAACACTTGGAGGGGAGAAAAAAATACTTTTTTCTCTACCCTTCTAGTTTCACTGACTAAAGCCTGCTGAACTAGACTGACAAAAGACATATTAACAAGAGAAAAACAGAATTTATTAATGTGTGTAGCACACATAGAGATAGGAGAAACTCAGTGATAAGTAACTCAAAGGGGTGGTTAGAACTTGGGCTTGAATAGCATCTTAACCAAAGACAATAAATTTGTAGAGAAGTGACAAGGCAAAGAAGAAAGTTTTAGGATTCCAAGGGTAGCAAACTGTGGGAAGGTAATGATATGGGGAAGTCAGCAGAGTATATTTTGTTCATGTAGGCCATCTTGATGCTGACCATCTGTCATCTTCACGACCATAAAATTTCCCTAGGAGAGGGGATTTATTGGCAGCACCTCATTTCTCAGAAGTTTCTGCTTTTAGATGATCAGAGGAGCTCTGGGAAGGCTTCTTTCTGCATCTGTTGAGTCTCAAATGCTTTCTGCTCAAAATAATCCTTATGCCAAAGTGGCATGTTTCAAGGTAGCATATTTTGATCCCCTAGACTCTACACTATGGAACATGGAGTCTGGTATCCTGAGAAGCTTCAGGAAGGGCCAGATGACCCAGTGACCTAGAAGAGTAGGGCAGGTATCTCCACATGGGTGGACTTTGTCCAACAGGAATAAGCAAGAGGAAGATAGGATCAGGGCAAATAGATTCCCCTTCTCCTTTCCTCTCAATCTGAGGCTTTGTTTCCCTGTACAGTTACCTTGAGGAATTCTAAATACTCAATAGATGGATGTATCTCTTCAAGGGTCCTCATGAAGCAATGGCCAGACTTGTAACAGAGTTCACATCCTTTCCTCCTCCACGCAAGTCTTTCTCTCACTTGCTCGCCCTAAGATTATACATCCCTACCTCCTCTGTAAAGCACCAGCACTGATTTCTTGCCTTAAACTCTGTTGTCTAGGAAACCTGGGCTAAGACAATTTTTAAATGAATCCTAGATATAAATATGTAAGTAAGAAATAGCCACTGAAGGTGGAGGAAAATAGTCTAGACTTAGGCAGTAGTGTATTTGGACACCTAGAGGCAAAATGGAGGGTGGCTTTTCAAGCAGTGGAAAGAAGTTCAGTTTGGCTGGAGCACAGGCCTGGGGTCATGGTGGATTGGGACTGAGAGGAATGGCTGGAGAGGCATCTGCTCATAGATGACTGTAGGGGGCATATGAAGGAGTTGTGAAAGCTACAGGAGGATTTGCAGCCAGGGGAGGAACAGTCGGATTTGCACCTTAGATCTCTGGGGCTGCAGCAGGGAGAGTGGATTGAAAGTGGGCAGTAAAGATACAGTGACCTTTGCAACCTTCACTAGAGTTGTGGCATTGATATTAATTTATATGATAAGAAATAATACTAGATTATTCAACATTGGTATAGCTAATGGTCACTTTGGTTTTATCATATAATCATTCACTCTCTTCTCTTCTTCAGGAACTCTTTATTTTACTACACGTTTTAGATCTTTTCAGTCTATCCCCTCTGTTGTTTCCATCCAGTTGTCATTCTGGATAATGTCTGTAGATTTATCTTTCAGTTTGCTAATTCAGAACTTTATCTGTGTAAATCTGTGTGGTCTGGGCTAAGGTTGGGCCTTTTCAGAGGGGAGTTTGCCGGAAACCTCTCACTGGGAGCAATTATTTTGACTTGGGCTTGGGAGTCCCAGATCCTCTGAATTAGTGAAGGGGAAGGCCATGGCAACGAATTCTCAGGGGATTTTTTTTTTTTTTTTAACCAAAAGTCCTAGGAGATCAGATAAAATTCCTTATTCTTTACTTGTGCAAATGAGCAGATTTTTTTCTGGACTAGTATCGTACGGAGAATGAAGTCAGCATTCATTTCCTGATGTTGGGATAGTTTCATAGGTCAGAAATCCAAGATGTATCTCACTGGGCTAAAATCAAAGTGTCAGCAGGCCTTTTTTTTCCTGGAGGCTTTAGGGGAGAATCCATTCTTTGTTTTTTCCAGCTCCTAGAGGCTGCCCACGTTCCTTGGTGGGTGGCTTCTTTCCATCTTCCATCTTCAGAACCAACAGTGGTGAGTTCGTTGCATGGCTCTTCCCTCTTTTTCTGCTGTCATCCTCCATGTTTAAGGACCCTTGTGATAACACTGGGACCACTCAGATAACCCAGAATAGTCTCGTTACTTTAAGGCCAACTGAGTAGCAACCTTAATACTGTCGGCAACCTTAATTCCCCCTTGTCATTTACGGTAACATTCACAGATTCTTAGCGTTAGGATATGGAACTCTTTGGGGCGCCATATTTCTCCCGGCCACACCATCTTTTGAGGATCTCAGCTTTATACAAGAATCTTTGTTCTAACTTGCCACTCTGTGCAGTCCCAGGCCTCACAGTTATTAAAATCCGTACTGTTAGGATAACCAAACCAAAAGCTTCATCCAGGGGGGCTGCAGAGTCAGCTCATACTCTACCTTGGGTTTCATTTCTTCCTTTCCTTCTTTTGGTGATTTCTTATTCTTTCTTATAAGATCAGCTATAATTTAAAGGGATATGTGTTATATTTATCCAGCATTTTGAGGGGGCTCATGAGAATTTGGGGATTTTCTAGCCAAAAACATTGCCAGAGAAATAAATGTTCCATATGATCCTATGCAATCAACCAGGGTATAAATAGAGGCACATGAAGTGTGTATTCAAATACTTAAAATTTTTAAATCAAGCTATAATTTTTTAAACTAAAATAAACTCTGACATCCTAACTTGACAAGTATACCTCTATAATGACCAGGAAGGCCAGATTTTAATGAAGGATTCTCAAATTCCTTGACGTGCTGCACAGGAACTTGGCTGTACAAAGAGAGCTGCCCCCAGCTGTGGTCTTCTCCTTTCTCTTTTCCCTCGGCTCCAGCCAGCACTGGGAGGGGCTCATACACATGTGTGCTCACCCCTACCCTCCCCATCCCTAACCCAACTGAGAAGTTCTGACCAAAACTTTGACAAACAGGCAAAAGTGGCCATTTCTCTGGCCTGAACTGTGGATACAAATAAAATGTTCTGGTCTCAACTGGAAGAATCTGGAAAAAGTCCCATGAAGTTTTTGAATATGAGCTGAGGGCAGGGAATTGTACAGTTCTGGGCATGTCAGGTTTAGGGAAGGAGGGTGGGCTCTAGCAGGCTGGTCCCCTGAGACCCATGGCTCTTGCTCTGTGGGCGGGGGTGGCCAGAGTACAGCTTTCTAAAGCGCTGCACTCAGAGCAGGAGGCCCTCTTGCCTGGCTCTCGGCATAGTTCTGCAGTCAGCTGCTTGCATTCTTTCCCTTGCACCTGTACTGTGAGTTGCAACTGTCCCAAGTTATTTCTTGCTTTGCCTCTTGCAATAGTTTCCTAGCTGGTATCCTGGCCACCAGGTCATCCTCAGTCATTGAGTCAGAAAACCTGTTTCTAAATCCTGGCCCTGCTACTTATTAGCTGTATAACTAGGCAAATTAGTTAATTTTTTTGAGCTTCAATTTGCCTAGCATAACTGCTCCCAAATTCCTGACTTGCAGAACTATGAGAGATAGTAAGTGTTTATTGTTTTAAGCCATTAAATTCTGGAGTAGTTTGTTACGACTCCACCCCTGCTTCTAAAATCGTGGCATTAATATCCATTACTCCAGAGGTTCTTTCTAAAAGCCTAATATAAAAACAATAACAAAGATTTTTAACTAGAAACATTTTAAAGCATTCTACCTATTCTATTCTTTTGGTTCCTCATTAGTTTAAGCATGGATGTTTTTCAAGATAAAGGTTAAACAAACAAACTAAATTATACGTGACAGATCAGGTACCTGTAATACCAATGACTCTTCTCATGACGTAAGTGAAGGCATTATAACATGGAGGGTAGAGGCAGTGCTATGTGCTCTGTCCCCCACTCCAACTCTGAGCCCATCCATCCTGCCCCACAGAACTGCAGCTACAACACCCTTTAAAGACAGTCACTAAGTAACAGAGACTGTGCTCTTCCCAATATTTATCTGGTAATATTGAGGAATAGTCTAGTTTGGTTGGTCAAATATTGTATTTAATACTGCCAGGATTATGAAATTCAGGATGCCTGTAGAATCTGGCCAATGTCTAAGATAGTATTGAACATAATTGTCTTTTACAATGTAAAGAATACTAATTTACTGTCGTTCTATGGTGAGACATTAAAACCTGTTCCTAATTTCTTTAATTTTGTTATTTACTCATTCCCTCAGCGTATATTTACTGAGTACCTTCTCTGTGCTAGCTCCAATAAACAGTACAAACTAATAAGACATTTGTCCTACTCTCAAAAAATTTACAATGTAATAAAGAAGAAGGAGAATTTATTGTCTAATAGGAAAGGAAGAGAGCCCTTTAGGAAAATGATCCCTTTGCGTGAAGAGGAAGCGTGAGTGTCTGTGTGCGTGTGTGTGTGTGCACATGTGTATGTCTATTTATGGTCCAGGTGGGGAGGGGATGTTGCAAGGTTGTTGTTTACTTTTTACTGAAGTACAGTGTATATATAGAAAATTGCACAATCCTAAGTATATAGCCCAATGTGTTTTTTCAAATTGAACCCACCAAGTAACCAGCACCCAGATAAAGACATAGAACTTTACTAGCACCCAAGAAGCCCTTTTCTGGTCAATACTTCAGCAGGGAAATATATCAAACAAACTTTTCTTCTTTTCAACAATCTGCTTAATGCATTCCTTGTATAATGAGTCACCCTCAGACGATTATTAGTCAGTCTTCAAAAATAGTTTCTCTGAGACAACTCCCCCCCCGCCTCAATAAGCTGAAATCAGTGATTGAAATTCAGATGAACCAGAGCAAAAATTTCCAGCTGTCAAATTAACAGCCAGAAAGCATTTCTTCTTCACAAAAGCTGTGTCTTAGACTCATGGAAATTTGAAGGAAAAAAATCCATTAGGTCATCAGGTGAAGGATTATTCCCTCTGATATAATTCCTAGTTTTTTCTCTAGTTTAAAATGAGAGCAGCTGTTCTTATTTAAAGCCAAGCCGTACACATAAAGCAAACCTAATGTACCCTTTATTGTAGGAGTGGATGGGAAGGATGCACCAAACCAATTAGATACGATAACCCCATAATGTTGCATCAAAGCCTGTGGCATGTTATTAGAAACCAAGTGATATAGAGCATCTTTTATTTTGTATTTAGAAAGCATAGGACAGCTCTCTGACCCAAAGGTGAACCTTACCTGGATACAATCAGACAAAGCACTTTCCATTGAAATATAGGAGTTCAGGGCTGTGGTGTTCAAGTCTCCTTGAGTGCTAGTATCTATCAGTAGCTCTCAGAAATGCAAAAAGTCACTCTTTGGGCAGAATCCTCCTTTAATCTTTTCTATAAGAGCCTTATCACAGTTCAAACAAAGCAGCTAAAAGTAAGAGTGGTTCTGTAGTAGGCAAATAACACAAGTTGGGGTCTCTTGGATCATGTATTTAATGTTTTTTTCCTGGAATTAGAAAAGAGTGAAGAAAGCCTGAATCACAGCATTGGTGTTGGAAGTTTCCATCACATTGTTTAGTGACTTTCTCCAAAGAACTTTAAACCTATTTGCAAAACTAGTAGCTCTTTTAGGCAGAAACCATGTTTTTTTTGTTTGTTTGTTTTCTGCAACTACAGCACTACCATAGCACTTGGGATATGGTAAGTGTTTAATAAATACTTGGTGACTGACAAGTGGCTGTGTGGACTAAGCTAAGGAGTTAGAACTTTACTCTAAAAGCTGTGGGGAGTTGTCTCCATGCGAAGCATGTTCAAGAGAGTAGTGAAGTGATCATATTTACTTTGTAGGAAGATCCTCTGGCAATAGTATGGAACATGTATTATTAAGAAACAGACCCGGAGGGAAGATGACTCGCTGGGAGCTAACAGTAATATCCCAGATGAGATAGTTTGATAGTAAGGTAGAGTATTGTTAAGGTAAAAAGGAGGCACTAATTTGAAGAATACTTAGGAAGTAAAGTCTATATGATCTAATGATTGATAGAATGTGAAGGGAGAGAGCAGATGGGGAGGAGGATTCTAACCATGATTCTTTAGGATTCTGGTTTGCTCTTTTGGATGAGTGATGGGTTAGCTGGTTGAGATACAGAATATAGTAGTGGGAGGAGCAGGTTTGGTGTCCAAAACAATAGGCTTTCTGTAGCCCCTTTGGGCATGAAGTGCTTGTGGGATATCTTGTGTAGAATAGAGTACAAATGGTTTTTGAACCCGTGGGTTTTAATGCTATTTCACAGGAAGAAAGGCAGAGCATGAAAATCCAGAGGGCAAAGTGCCAGAAGGAGACCAAGATGGAGGCACCAGAGACGTAGGAGAAAAGCTAAGAGAATATAGGAAGAAAGAGAACAAACAGACTTAGGGAAAACATGGACTTCCAGGAGATTGAATGAGGTAAATTAAAAACTGTGAAGTCAGATTGGATATACTGGAGCACCAACTTTGTGTAATGTGTAAGAGCACCAACTTTTGGTTGCAAGTACTAGAAACTCAAATCAGCTTAAGGAATTTATTGGTTCATATTAATGGGGAGGAGAAGGGAAGATCCAGAGTCTTTAATATTAATACCATTTTCTCCCATCTTTACCCATAACCCCTCATTTTCCACGTGTCTGTTCTCTGTTTTGATCTCATTCTCCTCTACAGCAGACAGACTTCCTGTCCATGGAGGTAGACAAACTGTAGGTGACTCCAGGTTCATATTTTCTCAGCCTTGTAAATCCAAAAGGAAGGAGAAACATCTCTTTCCCCACTTCAGAATACACAACTTGCTGAGAAAGACTCTGATTGGTCAGGCCAGCCAGGATCACAAGCCCACTCCTAGGCCAGGAGGCAGGTACCAATGGTGTTATTACTAAAATCACATGATTTGAGGAAGGAGGAATAGATCCAAAAGAAGGAAGAGGAAAAGGTGCTGTTTCCACAATCTAGGGTAGGAATGGAGGGCGATGTAAAACAACAGATGTCTACAATCTGTTGAATGATGCTGGTGGAAGCCAGTTTGCAGTTGAAACCCAGTCAGGCTTTTAGACTCAGCTGTCACAGATATGGATTAAAAAACTTAGACAAGTTCTCATAGACTAATCTTCATTTTGAAGAGACTTGCCTATTAACTAAATACATGGATTAAGATGTATGTATTCCTTAAAAGTCACACGTAAGAAATGCAGACTTTTTTCTCTCTTATGGTGATTGAAATTCGGTTTTGGCATGAGGTAAGATCATAAGGTGAATTTTTTAAAAATTAAAATAAAAACTCAGGAATGTTTTCCAAGGTATTCACTTTGGGGGGCTGTACATTTATCCTAACAATGATGTTACTGTGCAAGACATTTTTGAAACTTCTCTTCTGAATTTGCCTCATAGCTTAAAGGATAAAAATCCATGTCTTTTAAGGACAATTTTGAATTTTGAAAACAACTCAAGTTGTCATTTGGAGTAAAATTTGGTGAACAGGGCGAGTAAGAGGAGTACAACAGAATCATGTAATACAGTTAAGGAGATGGATTGACTTTCCTCTCCAGAGCCCCAGTGATCTGCTCCTTTCTCCTCTCTTGCTCTCTCTCACCTCTCTCCCCAGTAGCTCTTACACATCCAGCAGATGAATCTTTCTGAAGCATAATTCCAGTCATGTCACTACCTTTTCCAAAAATCTATCAGTGATTCAAACTGCTGGCATAAAAATGTCTAAACCCTTTGGTCTGGAAGTCAAGGCTCTTTGCAGTCTCACTGAAGTTTATTATTTGTTCTCCTTTTCAGCCCCCAAATTGAACTTTTGGCTATTTTTCTGTTCAATCTTTATGAATCTTTACCTTTTTGTTTTCTCTCCATGACCAATTTCTATCTTACCTTTATGGCAGTGATCAAATGTCATCATCCCCATGTGTTAGCCTTCCCTGATGGCTACACTCCAGTTGATTATCCTTGGTTTCCTCCACTCAAGTTAGACAAGTCATCCACACGCCATAGGGAATGTCCAAATTGCTAATTTCTATTTATCTGGAATTTTGTGGGAATATGGTGTTAGATTAATGCAATGTTCTACTTATGGATAATAATGATATACTTAATATAGTACTAGGATTTAAAGGAAGTGGACAATAGTAAAACACCTAGCACTGATTATAATGATCATTACAGTCTGGTCAAAAGAGCAAGCATAGTTTTTAGAGATAGACTGGATTTTAGAGATAGACTGGAATCCTAGCTCTGTCATTTATTAGCTGGGCATCTTTAAGCAATTTATTTAGTATTTATCTAAGCATCCATCTTCTTATCTGTAAAGTAGAAATAATAGACCAGTTACATAAATTTACTGTGAGGATTAGAAGAAGTCATGGAAAAGATTTTAAAAATAATCTTAGAGAGAGGAAGACCTCTATAGGTATGATAAAATCCAGAAGCTATAAGGATTGATGTTTTGATTGCATAAAATGTAAACATTTTTGAATGGCAAAATAATACCATAACCAAAGACATATAGGGTAAACTGGAAAGAATATTTGCAATATTTATGACAGATAAAGGCATTATTTTTATTCTCATGTATCTATGAGATATAGATCAATCCAGTAAAAAAAATGTAGACAAAGTACATAGAAATAGTCTATAGAAAAGGAAATATAAATAGCTTTCAACCTTATAAAAAGAAGCTCAACCTCACTTGTAATAAAATAAATGCAAATTAAAACTCAGTGATTTTTCACCTGAGGGGAATGTGTATAGGCATTTCCTTGAAAGGCAGTTTCACAATGACCATAAAAATTTAAGCACATACTCTTCTGAGCAATTCCACTTCTAGGAATGATTATATCTATGCTGTCCAATATGGTAACCAGGGGCCACATCTGATTACTCAGCACTTGAAATGTGGCTCATCTGAATTGAGATGTACATTGAGTATAAAATACACATGAATTTCAAAGACTTAATACAAGTAAAATAATATAAAATATTACTAACTTTTTATATTGACATGTTGAAATGATATTTGGGACATAATGGGTTAAGTATAAAACATTTAAAATTAATTTTACTTGTTTCTTTTAGTTTTTTAATGTGGCTGCCAGAACATTTAAAATTACATGTGTTTTTCACATGTAAATAGTGCTAGCGTACGTAGTTCTATTTGCATGTATGAGAAATTACGTATGTATAAAGAATATCTGGAAAAATCTTTAATATCCACCGACAGAGGTTTCACTAAATAAAATGTGATTCAGCCACACCATGGAATATTATGTCACCAGAAAGAGGAGTGAGACTAATATGTACCAAGATGGAGAACTCTCCAATGCCTATTAAGTGAAAAAAATAAAGCACAGAACAAATGAATCGTAAGCTAATGTTTGCATTCAGCATATATTGAATGAATTTTGAATGAATTATATAAAATTGTACATATGCATAGAATATGCTTGGAAGGATGCACAAGGAGTTATCTTTAGTTATTTTCCTGAAGAGAAGAAGTTGTGGCTCAGTATCAGGGGTGGGAGATTTATTTTTAACTCTTTTGTACTGATTAACTATTTTACAATATGTATTCCTTACCTATTCAGAAAAACATGTATTAACAGGTTTTCATTGTTCTTGAAGAAAACAATCTCCAAAAAGAATTTCCCAAAATCAGTTACGACAGTATAATAACATGTTTATTTTTTAAAGGTTAGGATAGTAAACCACAGTGTCCTAAAGTAGGTCCCGAGGAAATATCCATTCTTTTCCCTTCTCCACACTTTGGCTAACAGCACAGATCTCATCACAGAATCTTTTCATGTTCCAGGGATACCTTAAGTGTTACCTTTATGTTATGGCTCTGGAGATGTCAAGTGTCAACAGGATGAGGCTGCACTGATCTTCTGACATGCCCTACAAGTTAGTTATTTCCCCCCAATAAATCCCAGAAATATGCTTGCTTACTTTTATACCTCTCTCATCAAAATGAAAGGCAGCTTGTATAATGTGTAACTTCGCAGTCAGTATAGTATGGTTGGCTGTCTGCAAATTTTATTACTATATTAAAGGCTGAAGCAAACTTTTCTAGTTATTCCATCCTCTGCACTAAAAATCTTCACTCTCCTTGTCAGTCTCCTGATTCTTTGGCAGTTAAAACACTCTCTTTTATTTCTGTATTAGAGACTGTGCACCTTGCTAACCACTTTGTCTACTTCAGTCACCTCTTCTCACTTTCATGAAGTTTGTTGATTGATTGCTTCTCACGGGGTACGTCTGGCTTTCCAGCCCTTTGTCTAAATTTAAAACACTAGAGCTATCCTTCTGAAAGTACACAGTGCTCAATCAATTGCACTTGCTCATAAAATACCTTTTGTTTTTTGGAACAAAAGTCTCTTGATTCTGACTCCTTATTTCCATTCCCATTGCTTCTGCCTGAGTCCAGGCCCTGTTCATCTTGTCTGGAATATGTCAATTAGCTCTTAACTAGTCGGCATGCTTTCAGACTCCCTACTGCCAATCCATTTTCCACTTTATTGCTAAATTTTAAAATAGGTTCTGAAAAACAGAGTTATGCATTCATTCATTCATTCATCAAACATTTATTAAGTATCTCCTTTGTGTTAGGCATCATGTTAGGAACTGGGGACACAAAGACAAATTCTTCCTATGCAGGCACTGTGCTCCTGAGCTTTGAGTCGAGTGCAGGGGGCCAATGAGTGGACACGTGATTTGCAGTTCATGGGGGTGGGCACAGGATGCTATGGTAGTGCCCAGCAGGGAAGGACAGTTTCTCAGTCCCTGCCACCTGATCAAATTGGAGAAAGGCAGAGGGATATGTTTTAACAAGCAGCAGCAAGGGCAAAGGCTGGGCAGGGTGGTGCACAGAAAATCTGATCAGTAAGACTGGTTAGATGGCCAGAGAAGAGCTGAAGACATCAGCATGAGGCATTGGTGAAGGGCTTAGGGGGCCACATGAAGGAATTTGGTCTTTATTCTAAGGGCCTAGGTTTTAAGCACAGCGGTCATGTGATCAGATTTGCATTTTATGGAAAGCTTAATGGTAAGAGTTTGGAGGGTAGTTAAAGGGATAAAAGACTGGAGCCAGAAAAGCAAATTAGGAGGAGACTGTTTCAACAATCCTGTCAAGTCAAGGATGATCCGAATCAAGAAAACAACAGTGAGGATGGGGAGAAGTGGACAGATGGGAGAGACAGGCATCAACAAAATAGACTAGGTTTAGTGATTACTTATTTGGAGGTTCGTGGGAAGGAGGGAAGGAAAAGGAGAAAGTCGGAATTTCAAATCTCTGGTTTGCGCCCTTGGGATGATATAAGGAGCAATGCAGAGGGAATGGGTTTGGCAGAGAGCTGGTTGTGTTATGGTAGCAGTTGGGTATATGAGCCTGGAATCAAGTGAGAGATTTTAAACCAAAGACATTCATTCATCATCCATTTACTCATTTGACAAATGGGTATTGAGTACCTCCTATACTGCAGGAACTGTTCTAAGCACTGGGAATACAGCGGCAAAAAACAGGACAAAGTTCTTATTTTTGTGGTACTTTAATTCCAGTGAAGAGACTAAACAAACCAAACAACAAGCAGATAAATGTGTACCTTGGTAAAATGTCAAATAGGTATGTGCTTTGAGGACAAATAAAATTAGGATGAGAAGACAGAGCATGATGAGGTGTGGGGGACATTTAGGGCATATTTAAAATTAGGTAGTCCTGAGAAAAGCATCTTTGAAGAGGTAATATCTGAGCATGAACCTGTCTGAAGTGCCAGAGGGAGCCACGGGAAATTTCAAAGGAAGGTTGTGCAAGGAGAACCTTGCAGGGCAGCAGGACCCTAAAGGAATGGGTGGTGGACATTGTTGGGGAGGGGTGGAAGGGGGAAGGGATGCAGATATTCACATAATAGGACCCCTACCAATCCCTGAAAAGCTTAAATTCTTAAGTACTGTATGTCATCTGCTTCCTTTTGCAGCCATCCCTAGCCCCTTAGTACTAATTCCTTCCTCCACCATGACTGCCCAGCACTTGATAAATCTCACAGCATATGTCACTTTGTATCACTAGAATTTGTTACTTTGGTATATAATCTGAGCTTCTTCAAGGTAAGGGATGTTGTTCACCCTGGCCATTGAAATATCCAGCACAGTTTGCTGAGAACTTGGAGGGCCCACAAATGTGTGTTGACAGAACAATAATGACAAACAAGGTGACTTTCTGAATGTGACTTTTGAAAACCACAGTAAAACATGTTATCTGGCTTCTCTGTCCTTTCTAAACCCTCATGAATTAAAATACGAATGGGTCAATAGTGCATCTTTTTTTTTTTCTTTTAGAATTTAGTTTACGTAAAGGTGAATCAGACACATTGGACTAAGTTAAACAGAAGTACATAAAATCATAGGCTTTAAAAAAGAAAAAAGCAGTCCCTTGTCCCTGTCCATCACCACCCAGTTACTACTACTCCAGAGGCCACCCTTTTAACTCCCTTGCTGTCTGTTGGTATACATCTATCTCTTAATAATAAGCTAATCTGAAATTTAAATTTAAAATATAAGGACTCAGTTTTCACAGCACCCCCCTTCACCCCAGCTGCACACAGAGGCACGCCTTCCATTTTTATGGAGCTGTTACTCAGTATAGCCATATCATAATTTTGCTTAGATTAACATTTTACGTTCACTTTTTCATGACTATGTAAATTAGCAGAGTTATGTAATATATTGTGGTTTCTGTTTCCATTTTTCTTTTCTTGCACAACTTTTTGTCTCCTGAGTGTTAGTTTTCTGTTACAATTTGGTCAGTTGATTGGTTTTCTATTTTTCTGTGTATTCCATCATGAATTAAACCTCTAACCTTGTCTCCTCCAGTTCTGTAAATCTCTTCTCAATACGATTAAACACATCAGATATGGGTGTGTGTGCACGTATGCATGTATTTTTATTTTTTATAACAACACTCCTGGAGCCTTTTGACCTGCTATCTGGACTGGCTGTCCTTTAGGCCCTGTGCCCAGAAGTGATCCTGTGATTCTCCTTCCCCGATATGTGAAAGATTCCCTTTACTTTTCTCAGACTAGATGCCCTGTCTTCCTCTCTTGTCAGTTCACTCATTTGTTTTGGTGGAACACCTCAAGTAACTTCCTGACATGGTGCACGGGAAGTAAATTTGTTGGGACTTTATGTGTCTAAAAATGTTTTTATTCCTCCCTGACACTAGAGTGGTAATATGGCTAGATATTTTTAGATGCAAAAATCACTTTTCCCGGAAATATGAAGGCACTGTTCCAGTGTTTTATGAATTCTGATGTTAACTCTTAAGAACATGGCAGCCATTCTGGTTCCTGAAATTTGTTTGGTAACATCTTTTCTCTCTTTTTCTTCATTTTGGGGGATATTTAAAATCTCTCTCAAGCCAGTGTTCTGAAATTTGACAAGTATGTACTATTATGGTTTGTGTTCTTTTTTTTTTTTTGGTAATTAATTTTGTTTTTCTCTTGTAAATTGAGGACATCACTTTATTTCTTAATAATCAGGGGCTCTTAGTCCCTGAGATATTTTAAAATAAAATTTATTGTGGTTAAATATATGAATAGACAGCATCATTTAAAATATACCCTTCTATGAATTTAATAGGTATACTGAAACTACCTGGAAACCACTACAGCAATAAAGAGAAAGAACATTTCTATCGTCACTAATTGTTTCCTCGCTTCCCTTACAGTCCATTTCTCCTTCCATCCAGGCAAGTGCTCCATTGCCCTCTGTTACCATGGGTTAGTTTATATTAAATCCGGACTGTCATAAGGTGTAGGTCCTCTGACTTTGTCTTAAAAAACGAAACAGAACAAAACTGTTTTGGCTAGGTCTATTTGCATTCCAAAATAAATTTTTGAATTAGCTTGTCAGTTTTCACACACACACAAAAATAAACACAAAATAAATGTTTGTGTTGATTAAGTTGAATATATAGATTAATCTGGAAAAAACTGACATTCTAGTAATATTGTTTTCCATCTCATTAATATAATATAGCTCTCAATTTATTTAGGTCTTTAACTTCTCTCAACAATGTTTTATAGTTTTCAGTGTATAGCTATTGCACATATTTTATTAAATTAACTGTATTTCATGCTTTCAGATGCTAGTGGAAATGAAATTGTAATTTTATTTCGTTTTCCAATTGTTTATTGCTGGTATATAGAAATACTATTCCATTTTTGTAAATTAACTTTGCATAAGCCTCGCTAAATTCACTTACTGGTTCTAGGAGCATTCTTCTCTATGCCTTATGAGTTCCCATATACAATCATACTGTCTGCAAATAAAGAGAGTTTTACTTCTTCCTTTTCATTCTGTGTGCTTTTTTTCTTTTTTTTTCTTTTTTTGTCTTACTGCCCTGGCTAGGGCTTCCAGAAGAATGTCGAATAGCAGTAATAAGACTGGACATCCTTGTGTTATTCTCAATCTGAAGAGAAAAGTATTATTCAGTGTTTCACCATTCAGTATGGTGGTTACGGTGGGCCTTTCAAGATGTTCTTGAAACAGTTAAGGAGGTTTCCTCTCTTTTTTTCCTAGAGAGTCATTAATCATGAGTGGATGCTGAATTTTTAAAAATGCTTTTGCTTTATCTATTGGCATACTTATAATGCTATTCTCATTTGTTTATATGGTGAATTATGTTAATTAGTTTTGAATGTTAAACCACCTTTGCATTTCTGAAATAAATCTTACTTGGTCATAATGTGTACCAATCCTTTTTATATGTTACTGGATTTAGCTTGCATATATCTGTGTACATATACTTTTTGTCTCTATGTATGAGGTGTATGAGTCTATAGTTATTTCCTGTAATGTCTTTGTTTGGTTTTACCATCAGAGTAATACTGTCCTTAAAAAAAAAAGAGTTTGAGATATCCCCTTCTCTTCTGTCTTTGGAAACATGTGTATTGGATTGGTATTATTTCTTCTTTATGTGTTTGATAGTTTTCTACAGTGAAGCCTGATTTTGGAGTTTCCTTTGTATTTCCTTTGTATGAGAGTATTCTTAATTACAAATTCAATTTCTGGCGTATATATTGGACTACTCATGTTATTTATTTTTTCTTGTGTCAGTATTAGTATTTGTGTCTTTTAAGATATTTGTTCATTTTATTTAAGTTACCAAATTTATTGGCAAAAAATTATTCACACTATTCCCTTATTATCTTTTTAAATGTCATTTGGTTCTATACTGATAGCCTCTTTTTTTTTTATTGAGTTATAGTCAGTTTACAATGTTGTGTCAATTTCCAGTGTAGAGCAAAATTTTTCAGTTATACATGAACATACATACATTCTTTGTCACATTTTTTTCCACTGTGAGCTACCACAAGATCTTGTACATATTTCCCTGTGCTATACCGTATAGTCTTGTTTATCTATTCTACGTATGCCTGTCATCTCTTTCAATCGTCATATTGGTAATTTATGTTTTCCCTTTCTTCTTGATAAGTCTACCTAGAAGTTTATACATTTTATTAATAATTTCAAAGAATCAGATTCTGGATTCATTGACTTTTCTCTCCTGTTCATCTGTTTTCATTTTCATTGTTCTCTACTCTAATCCTTACTTTTTAAAAAAATGGCTTTTCTTTTTCTAGATTCCTTAAGACAGAGCATAGATTATTGATGTTGGACCTTTCTTTTTTTTCATAATATAGACATTTAAACATATATATTTTTTTCTAAGCACTGCTCTAGCTGAATTCTGTAAATTTTTAGATGTTGCATTTTACTTATCAGTTTCAATATTTTCTAGTTTATTTGTGATTTGGTTTCTTCTTTGACCTATAAGTTGTATGGAAGTAAAGTTGTTTAATTTTCAGTTATTTGGGGGCTTTTCTACATGCTTTATTGTTTTCTATGTCTATTAATTCTATTGTGATCAGAAAACATATTCTGTAAGATTTATTCTTTTAAAATTTATTGAGACTTGTTTTATGGCATCATATAGTCTCTTTCATAAATGTTCCATGTGTATTTGAAAAGAATATTTATCCTGTATAGCATTATATAAATGTCACTTTATAGTGTTCTGTAAGTGTCAAAATACTGCAGTTGATTGTGTTCAGATCTTCTACATCTTTACTGATTTCTTTCTTATCTAGATGTTCTATCAATTACTGAGAGAATTCTGTTAAAGTTTCCAACAGCAGTAATGCATATTCCCTTTCCTCTCTTTAGTTCTGACATTTATTCTTCATATACTTTTGACTTCTGTTATTGGTCACATATTATTTATAATTGATATGCTCATGGTTTAATGTACTCTTCCATTGTTGTGAAATATCCCTCTTTGTCTCTAGGAATATTCCTAATCTTGATGTCTACTTTTGGGAAGCTGCATATGTTTATGTAATTCATATATTAGTGAGGCTTCCAACATTTGGCTTCTATTACTTGTAGACTGTATTATACAGAACTAGGAAACAAATGCACATAGACACAGAGGTAGGAACAAGAAACACAAAACCATTCCAGGACCATGTAAGGTTTGATGAAACTGTAGGACCAGCAGGGAGAAAGGAGCAGAGGTTAACAATTGACCCTTTATGCTGTATTTTGGCTCTTGACTGTATAGCATAATGGTTAAGAGTACAGTCTTTGTAGTCTTAGGATTTGGGTTTAACTCCTGTCCATACCATTTTTTAACTGTGTGACCTTGGGCAAATTACTTAACCTCTGTTTCTTCATATGTAAAATGGGGACATATAGTACATGTTTTTAGAAAGATAAAATTATATATATACAGTATACATATATACTTCACATGCATATCTATACATACATACAAATATATAGTGCTTAACAAAGTTTGTGTTCCATAAATGTTATGTAATATATAGTGTGTATATATATCATATGATGTATATTATCATATGTATTGTTTCATATATTTAGTTTCCACTTTCCTGCTGTCTTCAAATTTTCAGAAATTTAGTTGTCTTTTCTTTCCTCTATTCGCCCTTATTCTTCATGCCACCACTCTCTTACTCTGTTTTCTTATTTCCCAACTTTTTGTTCTTCATGCTTGCCAAAATTGATTTAATAACCTCAAGAGCTGTAAACTATACAATTAAGGCAGTTGCTGTTTGCTATCTTTCTCGTTTTGAGGCTCCCCATCAATCTTTACAACTTGTCTAGGGCTTCAGTTTCTGCTCTGAAAAAATTTCTGCTGTGCACATTACAGTTTTCCAGATATTTGCAATATTGGTGCAAATAACTGGGTCTTATGTACCTTCTTCAGAAAGACACTCCGAGTATGTACTTGTGCTTAAGGAATAATAACAGTGTTTGCAGAAGAAATGCCCTATATTTTTTAATAAGGATTCTCAGCAAAAAATAGTCAGTAGAGCTTAAAAAAAAAAGGCTCTGGTAGAAGGGGGGCAGGAGCATATGAAAGCTCTATTCACCTCCTCCTTTTTCCACTATGAGAAGCAACTCCTTCAAAAGAATTCCCAACCAGATAGTGTTTGATGTTCCTGACCCCGCAGCATGATTCGGAAAAAAGATCGCAGGTTTTGAAGTTGGATAGCTCAGACACTTAAGCTTTCTGTTATTTCTTAGCTTTTCTTAGTATGTCTCCTGGTTTGTAAACTGCATTGGTTATTATTGGCTCTCCATGGTTCCGGTTAAAGGAAACTTTTCTGAAACCCACATCCATGTTCATTTCCCTTTCCTACATCTTATACCTTTCCTTTGACGCAACTGTAAAGAGTTTCGCTTTTCATTTAAGTTCGTAATTACTTAGTTAACATCTGCCCTCAGTTCTGGACTGTAGCTCCACCAGACCAGAGACCACAAGCGCTCACCGTACCTCCGTATTCCCAGACTAAACTCATCACTGTGCACCCAGAGTCTAGCAGAGTGCCTGGCACACAGTGGGCAGTCAGCTAACAAACGGATGACAAAAGGGTAGCAGCCTGTGGCCGGCGAGAGCCTGCGCTTGGGAGCGGCGGGCGCCGCCCAAGCCCGCAACACCCGCCCAGGAGCTAAGATCAAGACCCCAACAAGAGCCCAGAACCGCCCCTGGCCCTACCCTGCCAACCCGAGCTACTGCTTCGGGCAGCGCCTCCCCCTGTGACGGCAATCGGGGCGGGACTTCCGGTTGCCGAAGTTTAACCGAACAGGCGGGAGCCGGAAGCCCAGCGCCGGAGCGGGCCGCGCTGTGGCCCCCGCGTGTACCACTGCTGAGAGGTGAGGTTCCGGAGGGTCTGGGGGCAGCGGGGTGACTGCCGCCGCGTAGTTTCCTTTTCCTGGTCCCCGCCCGACCACCAACTATCTTAGGGATCGGTTCGGACAGAGGTCCCTGGCCTCCCAGCGCCCCGGCCGGCCGGGCTCCCTGGCCGGTTGCCGGGCAGGGGCGCGGCGGCGCGTTTGGCGCGGAAGTGCCTGGGAGCTGGGAGCCGCGGGCCGGGGTCGCGCCCCTCCAGCTGCCACGGCCTCAGGTCGGGCCAGAGAAGTGACCCGGGTCAACTGGGGTAGGTTGGTGGCGGCTCTCGGTGGTGCGCTACCTCCGGAAAGTTTCTCACTTGTCCACAGCCCCCGCTGCCTTTTTGTCAGCTTTTCAAATACGACTCTTAGCAGGCGCTCGAATGCATTTTACCAGGTAACTCCAGTTGAGCAAGTCTCCTGCAAGTGAAATGCATTTTGGGTGAATGAAGGCTGGAGAACTTCTGTTTGTTGAAGCTGAGTGTCGTAGCGGAATTGTTTCTTGGAGTCATGCTCTCCAAACCCCGGCCTGGCTTATGTTACCTCCTGTGCCCTGACAGCTCACTTTTGATGGAATTCCTCTTCCAGAGGATGATGTAATGCTGCTCCCTTAAATGTGGTCAGTTCTTAGAAGACTGAGGTTGGTGGGCCTATGGTTCCCTTTCCCGCTTCACTTAGAGAGGAGACAGATATAGAATGACTCTGCCAAAGTGACTGTCACCTAACCCTGGGGCATATCATCTGAACTCCCCTTTTCTGAGCGCAGGCTAAAATAATATTTCCGCTACACCACACCGCGCAACAGGAATGATTTAAGATTATAGTAAAGATACATTTCAGTGATGTTTACTGGGTTTACAGATGCCATTCCATCACTTCATTGTTGCTGAGTAGGGAACCAAAAGGGCACATGTTACCACATGTTTAGGCACCACATCCAAACTCTGCATTTCAGCAGATGATTAACGGCTCTTGGTAGAACTGTATTTGTCTGATGAAGCAAAATGAATCACAGAAGTGACTTTTCTAGTTAACAAAAGTTTTAGCCTCTTTATTAAACTCATTAAACATTTAATCTCTTGAGAATGAAAGTGCCCTATTATTTATTATGCCTTTAACTTGTCCTCTGAAATAGAATATGCTAGACATACATGTGATGTTTTGTTGATGACTTGGGTACCTGTCTGTGACATCACTTACGCTGTGCTGTACCCTTCGTACCCAGGAAGGTGTGAAGGGTATATTTCTAGGCCCCCATTCCTTCCCTTTCTCCTGGGTTTTTTGTTGTTGTTGTTGTTGTTGTTGTTGTTGTTACATGTCATGCATTATTACTTGTCTTTTGTCTTCTAGACTGCCTTGTTTTGTGAAATCACTTGGTCGGAATTATGTGTTTGAATTATATACTGTGGATAAATAATACAAGCAAGGACACTGTAGACCAGGTGTTGATATAGGGACTCAGTGACATCTCCTTAGGCTGTGTTTGCTAATTTTAGAGTTCTTTGGAAAAACTGGAGTGGTTGGATTCTGACCTGCAAAAGTGCTACAGTTTATCGTACTTTTTTGTTGTTGTTGTTTTAAAGATGAGGAAGTTACCTGTCCAACAGTTATTTGTTGATTACCTACTGTGTTGCTGGAACCTTTCAAGACTGGTAGTTAACAAGACAAAATCCCTGTCCTTGGGATCTTTGTTTTGTTAAAGTCATGAGGCAGACATTATGAGAGTAAGAACTGCAGACAGCAGGAAGGGTTGTGAAAAAATGAAGGAGGGTCATGGGGTATGGGACAACTGAGATGGAGCTGCTTTAGCCATGGTGGTCAGGGAAGCCCTTTCTGAGATAGAGTATGAGCTGAGACTGGGATGATGTGAAGGAGATGACCATGGGAGATCTGGGGAAAGGCCATTCCAGGCAGAAGGGGCAGCAAACAGAAATACATGGTGGTGAGAAAGAAGGCCAGTGAGTTTGGTGGCCCTGGGGACTAGAAGTAGGAGAGTTACACTGGGACCAGTTCTTGTAAGGCACGCTGAGGGGGTTGGATTTCATTATACTTGCTGTGGAGAGCCATTGGAAAGGTCAACTAAGAGAACATGATTATTTAGATGGTTTTAGAAAGATCCCTCCAGCAACTTGGTGGTGAACATAATCTCTGAAACAGAAGGGGATGAGTAGAGCCATTTTTTTTTGGATAAGCTGCCTCATTTAAACTTTTTTTTTATGGCTGTCCTGAATTGATTTTTAAAATATGTTGTTTTGAACTATTTGTAGGTGCAGTCATGCAGGAAAACCTCAGATTTGCTTCATCGGGAGATGATGTTAAAATATGGGATGCTTCATCCATGACACTGGTGGATAAATTCAACCCACACATGTCCCCACATGGAATCAGCTCAGTGTGTTGGAGCAGCAACAGTATCCTTTTCTTTTTTAAACAATCATTTTTTTTTTTAGGTTAAACGGTCAGTAGCAATGAAACTTCTGCATGTGACCCATAATGAGAAATATATTTGGCATAGCTGTGAAAGATAAAATGAAATGGGAATTTATATCATATGAATGCACACTTGATATTCTCCATTGATTACATTTTTAAAAATTTTAGTTGCAACCCGTTACATTAAAAAACACTGCTATTAAAAATATCTGTTAGTTACTAGATACAGACCATAGAAATAGTTTTGTTATCAACAGTTTGTTACTGAATCGAATAAGGTAGGTAATGGGAAAATTCTGAAAGGTTCTGGAATGACTTTTTGCATATACATTTGGATATTTGTGGATCTGGTCTAGAAATTAAAGACAGAACTTGAAGGCAGAGGCAATGATTGAGGGAAGAGATAAAAATAGTCAAACATTCCCATTTTACTGATATGCTCTCTGTATTTCTCTTCCTTTCTATGATGAAAATAGTCTCATTTCCTAAAAAGACAGAAAAATTATCTAGACTGAATTTTCCTAGGATTTTGTGTTTCTGATTCATACCCTCCCAACCTATTGCTGGTAGCCCCAATGTGACAACCAAAAAACATGTTCAGAATTGCCAAGTGTCACCTGGGGGCCAGAATCACCCCGAATTGAGAACCACTACTGTAAACGCAGTACTCTTACCAACTTTTGTTTGAAAATGTTCTATATACTCAGTATGCTGGAAATTACCATTCTTTTGTGGAACTCATACGCATACACTATTTCTTAAACAACAGATTAAGTTTTAACATGTATCTGATCTTACCAATATCAAAGTATTAATACGCTGCTTCCTGATGAAAGTAAGAATATCAAAGCTTTAAAATATGAATGATCCATGAACAAAAACATTAGTTTTCATGCCCAATCTAATTATCTTTGCAAACATACAACAAAAATGACAAATTTTCTTATTGAATTAAATTTACCTCTTCATCATTTGCTGATTTTGTATTAAAGTAGCAAAATAAATTACTTTGGTTCTCTATTAACAAACTCATGGTGAAGGGACTACAGTTTTGAAGAACTCTCCAGATGTACAGTGGGGGAAAATGTTTTGAAGAGTGACAAATATGTGAGGTTGCATCTATTACTAGATCTTTATTATGTTAAGAGCTTAGATTTCCTTGTTACTTCCTGCATAAAGGTAGTACTACTTAATGAGATTTATTATTTTTGGTTTATTTTTATTCAAGGAGTTTTATTAGGAGTTGGCATTTACTGATAAACCACTTAATCATCTTTCAACAAAACTGATGTGACTTTGCTTGTTAAAAAGCATAGGTTTAAATTGATATTTTAGCTTGTTTTGAATCTCAAAATTAGACTCTTGTTCTTGATTATATCATATATAATCATTTTAGTTTAAAAATACTAATACTGTTTTGTGTTTACTGATTTTCCACTTACAACTTATGTAAAATAAGGTAAACATCATTTTAAATTCAATTAAAAATTTCAATTATTTTAATAATTTAAAATTATGTTTTAAATAATTTAAATTTAATTTAATTGAAATAGTTAAAATAAAACTTTTTGATAACATAGTTGCTATGTAACCACACTTATTTATATTTGCTACATATACTGTAATATTAATACATTTAAGATTGAAACACTCTATCACAAAATTTGCAGCCCTGGGAAATAACAGGCTTCATTTTTTTAATGGAAAAATAGGAGACTAATGTGCATATTTGATTCCTAGCCTTAAATTGATATCAAGCACTGTGTTACTAAATAACTATGTTAAACAGTACTTATAAATGAAAAGGCTGATTGATATTTGCCTGATGTTTCTTTTATCATGCTCTCATTCTTGAAGGATAAAATTAGACCTTCTGGCCTACTTTTTGAAAATGGAGTAGTATTTCACATGGGTTAAATAGCTTTTGAGTAATAGCGAAGCCAGAAAGGATAGTTCTTCCCTGCAGTAGTGGTCAAGAGAATTAGGCTTGGTAATTAGTAACGTGAGCCATTTTTGAAAGCTAATGTATAAGCCATATTCGTGACTTGTCTTCTTAGTTTAGTGTGCTTGGTTTTATTATCAAAGTTCCCACAGTGATAGTCAAGTGCTAGAGCTGCTCGAGGATTATTTGGTGCTCCATAACTCCTCATTTAGATAACTTTCTAGTGACAGCATCTTCCAGCGGAGACAAAATAGTTGTTTCAAGTTGCAAATGTAAACCTGTTCCACTTTTAGAGCTTGGTGAAGGGGTAAGTGGTTTTTTTTATACTTTAAAAAAATCTTAGTTCTGTTTGGGTGGTTAACTGCTTACTTATTATGGTGCTTACAACTAAATATGAAAGTGTTTAAAAGCATTATTCTTAACCTGAGCTGAAAGAAATACAGTAACATTTAAAAGTGAGATAAGTGTGCTTACTGAAACATCTTTAGGTAAAGTAATAATGGATCCCAGGGGAGCAATCAAGAACTTAGATTTCATCATCATCTGGGCACTTACTTTCTCCATTTCCCCTCTGTGGGAGGTTCCCTGGTAGTGCTGTGGTTTTTTAGGACCATGTTCAACCAAGGTCCCTAGGCTGATTTGACCATAGAATCCTAATGATGTAGTCCTTCCCTTACTGACATTGGACTCAAGACCATCAGCTAAAGACCCTTATGTAGCCTTCTGCTTTAACTTCTGTCCATCTGGTACCACCTGACCCTCTCCAAGCTCTTCTGCAACGGGATGGCTTTGTCAAAATCAGCTTTGGTCCCAGAGCATTTAAATGAAGCTCTCAATACATGTTCTTTTCTTACCCTTTTGTTTTATAAGTTAATCCCTCTGATTCAGGATAATGATGGTTTCCTCATTTCCAATCACACACTTCTTGAAAGCTATTTCCATTTTAAAAAGATAAGGTCTAAATAAAAAGCTGTAAGTAATTGGTAGCTTGTTCTTTTTTTAAATTTCAAGGTTTTCATAGCAGACCCTAAAACATCGTGAATTGTCATAATTTTACATACTGGAGTAGATGAGGCAGCCCTATTAGAAAGAACACAGCAGGACAATAGAATATAAGCTCATTTAAAGTGAAAAAGTACTTAGGCTTTCTATCAATCCTTTCCTAAAGGTGCCTAGTGGGACTGATCTGAGCATCAGTTCCAGTGCATGGATATTAGAGGCTGGGGCAGAGAGAATGTCTGCTAAGGACAGAAATGGAGTTTGCTTGTCAAACTCAGTGAGTGAAACTGAGGCAGAGAGTGTTGCTGGGCAATGAGAGACAAACTGTACTCTTTAAGAGCAGACAAAATATCCTAGTCATCTTTGGATCTTCAGATCCCATCCGAGGTGGTCAACAAACACTTGTTGAATTAAATATCATCATCAAAACAATTTCGATTTCCACCTCTACCACTATCTTTATCTATATACACACACACACACTACTTTTATGCATTATGCCTTAGAACCAGTTTGTGACTTTTTGTTGTTGCTGTTAACGTATAAAAATAACATACTATTCATAAGTGTGACACCACTCTTAAGGATTTTGTGAATATTCTACATTAGTTGCTGTAGTTCTTTTTCCCACAGTTAAGTCATATCAGAATGCAGGTCAAGGTCATTATAGTTATAATTTAAATCTGCTTTAGTTTACTTATGAAAATATTTGGCAAACATTAGTTTTTTTAGCCTTTATTAGTAGTTTCTTATAACTTATTAGTGTGTTTGCTTCATAGGATCCAAGCCCTATTACTCATGTACCATTTGAGATATTAGACCTTTCCTACATGGGAAAGTAAGATTCTGTCCCACTTACTTTAAGGTGGAACCTTACTAAGTTCATGTTTATTTTCTTTGATTTTATATTATACCCCTTTGAAGTAGATAGGTTGGTCTTAACAGTATTATAATGGACATGATAGGCTACCACATAACCTAGAAATTTGACATGATATTTTTAGATTTTAAAGTTCCATCCATTATGTGTGTCTTGGGGTACATGATTCCTGTAATAAGGACACAATTTCCATTAATTATTTAAGCTCATTAGCTATGTTAATAATACATTAACATAAAGAAGATCTTCTGTCATTAGGGTAAGCTATACATATAGGTTTTGTTCTGAGCCTTTAAGAATAATTTTAGTTGTTTTTGATAGTTAGAATCCTAATATATCAGTGTTTGATGGATATCATTCTTGTCTATTTAAAGTTTTTTTTTGATACCTCTTAGCAAACTGCCCTGATTTGCAGAGATAACCATATTCTAAATCTTATTAGTCTGTTTAGACCAAAGTCAATTCCTATAATAATGCTTGTAAGAGATTTACAGCAATGATACTGAAACATCGATGTAATGTGCTCCTGATACTTTTATACGTGTTAATAGCTTTTTAACCCTTGGTCAAAATTTCAGAGCAGTAGGAAAACTTGGGAGAGGAAGAGGGGGGCCATCTACACCCTTTTAGGAATCTGGTGCTCTCTTGAGCAGAGGATGTTTTTGAGATGCATGGACTCTCAAGAACAGTAGATCTAGTCTTCATCATTCATTTCTCAGATATAGAAATGTAGGCTCAGAAAGGTGAGATGACTTCTCTAAACCTATATAGCTTGCCTTTTAGTCAAGTCACAAAATGTCTCCTTTGGAATTCATTTCTCTTTTTTTCCCCCATGTGGTATTCAGTTGAAGGTGAGAGTAACTACTGTAACTACGTAGTGTATCTGAAGGTTGAACAGGAAAAAACATGCAGCACTGTGCTCTGGGTAGCATTGTTACTAATGGTGCTACCGGCTAGATGGCACTCAGCGCACTCAGAGATGCTCATTGTGAGAAAAATTTGATAACCTCTGTATTTTTAGACATTTGTTCTAAAAATATTTATTGGGCCTGGATATGGTCTTTGCTGTAAGGAAACTGACATTCTGGTGAGAGACAGACAATAAACTAGTAAACAGAATACCCAGTGATAGCAATAAATTGTTATGCAGAGAGCCAAAATAAGACAGTGAGATAGCAAGTTACATTAGGTGGCCGAGGGAGGTCTCGTGAAGATGTGGCCCTTAAGTTGATATCTTTTGGCCAGGAGAAGCCATTCAAGCCAGGGTTCAGGGAATTTAAGTTTCCAGACAAGAACAGCTGTATAGAAGCCTTGAGGCAAATGTAGTGTTCTGTTTAAGGAATGGTAAAAAGTCAACGTGGCTGGAGAATTAGTAGCTGAGGAGAAAAATGGTGAGAGGCCAGGTAAGAAGGGGCCAGGTGAATAGGGCTTTGAAAGCCAAGTTAATAAGTTTGGAATTTATTCTAGGTGTGATTGGAAGCCACTGAAGATTTTTAAATGGGAGACACATGATCTGATTTATGTTTCTTAAGGGTCACCCTACTTCACGGAGCATAGGATGTAGGGAAGCAGGAGAGGAAGCAGGAGAGGAAGCAGGACACCAGTCGGGAGGCTGCTGTCGTGATTAGACGAGGTTCAAATTAGAGTGCTAGCAGCGGTCAGAGATAAAGGGGGTCCCTGTGGGATAAATTTTAGGGTTGGAGTTTAGAGAACTTACTGATAGACTGGGCAGAGGAAAAATGAGGAATCTCGGCTTTTATCTTGAGGAACTGGATGAATGGTGCCTTTACGGTGATGGGGAAGAGTGTAGAGTCAGGTTCTGATGACCTGATGTTTGAGACTTGGACCCCTTAGAGGGAGCTTTGCTGTGAGACTTTGGACCAGTATCTCGTCCTCTTTATAAGATCTTCCCCCTCTGTAAAGCGAGGGGTTTAAATTAGGTGTCCTTTGAAGTCCCCTCCAGCTTTAGAATATTCTGAGGTGTGGGTTAATTTTAATTTAAGATATTCTGTGGGAGTACAAGAGCAAGTTTTATTAAAGGGAGATATCAAAGGCAAGTAAACCCTGATGGGAGCCCAAGACTTGCTGGCATTTCCCAAGCTTCCTCTGTCACCTCCTTTCTGTGGAAGAGATGATGAATCTGGTTGCTTCCTTGAAGTCTTTTTGAACGCTTTACAAACTGTTGAATCCATGTGATGAGAGGTGAATCTTTAGTACAAGAATTAGCATGTCTATAGCATTTAACTCAACAAATATTTTTCTTGTGCTTACTAAGTGCTGAATGAGACTTGAAGTTAGCGCTGGGCTCTATTAAATTAATATGACTTTTTTTTTCTTTAATAGCAAAAGCAGACATGTGTCAGTTTAAATTCGACTTCCATGTATTTGGTAAGCGGAGGCCTGAATAACACTGTTAATATTTGGGATTTAAAATCAAAAAGAGTTCATCGATCTCTTAAGGTAAGTAACTTTTTTTTTTAATCTCAACAAAAATGGATATCCCACAGTGTGTTTATTAGGAGTAGTTACCAAACTTTTAATTTTGAGCTTTTATGATAAAAATAAGCTGCTCTGGAATTGAAGTGAGATTTCTTAGGGAAAATCAATATGCTGTTTAGTCAAAAATTTGATTTTGGGGGTTTATTATTTCCTCTGTGTATGGCACTATATTGCTGTATTGCTGGTGTTTAAAACTTTTTCCTTAGTCTTTTACTTAGTTCTATTGTTGTTTGAACCATTTCCTTTATTTAAAAAAATAGGTTTATTGTCATCACAGATCTTTGTAAGGCACTTTGGTAAAATGAGAGTGGTTTTGGGATGAAGGTATTCAATCTAGTAATCAGAGTTGGGGGTTTGGCTTCTTAGTTCTCTGCTACCGTTTGTGTTATTTTTGTGTGTGTGCATTTTCATCTTGACAAGGAAATGTTTCTAAAATAATTTCCTATTTACAATTAGTGTTTCTTTAAATAGTTTGCTTTTTGCAGTTTCAGAAAATGAAAATAATTATGAAGGCCTCTGGTTGTGATTGTTGATTTTCTGGACAACTGTTTTTCATTATTGTGTTCTTTTAATACTTAGAAGTTCATCTTTAAAATTTTAATTTTTATATTTCTTTTTTAAAAGTTTTAATATGCAAAATTTTAAATCATTTTTATGTATATACACACATATATCTATATAGACAGAGGAAGAACTTTAACCCATCATCCATGTATTCATCATCTGACTTCTGTAATGAACAACTCATGACCAGCATTTTATCTGTTTTATCTGTGTGCTCATCTACTCTCTCATCCTCAGATGCTTAAGAGTATTTTGAAGCTAATACCAGAGACCATTATCATTTTGGTTATATATCATAATGTCATTAATTTTTACTAGAAAAATTGTATCTAGAAGAATGTTTTCTCTTAGCTAAGTTGAAATATAATCCTGCAATTGCTGTTTAAAATATTACCTTTGAAAGTTCATTACTTTAAGTATTAGCTAAACTCTGAAGAGTCTTCAGAAAAATTAAAAAGTTGCCAATAATGAGAATACTTAACTTTCATTCAGTTCTTTGATATACCACCTACTGTGCTTAACATGTTTATTCTATTTATTTCAACAACTCTGCAAAGAAGATAGTATTATTCCTAAGTACAGTTGGAGAAACTCAGGCTCAGAGATGTTAAAGAATTTGTTCAATGTCAAGCAACTAGTAGTGGCAAAGATGAGCTGCACACTCAGATTATTCACTGTTTAATCTTTTAAATTATGAAATAATTGAATTAAAGCTATTTAGGGGAATACAACACCTATTATGAATAGAGGCTATCTTAAAGAACTGAGAAGAGATTAGAAGTCTATGGCCAGGTTTATCAAACATTATTACAAATTTTAGGAGCATCACTTATTCCCAACCCTCTTTACCGCATGGCAAAATTCTAATCATTTTTCCCTCCTCAGCTTTCCCAGTTACTCCAGATAGTTTTTCTTCCCATTGTTTGAAATTCTTAGAGTGCTTCATTTCTTCATTCTTTCAGTTAACAGATATTTGACTGACTTGACTGTGATAGTGAGAAATCTTATCTTTTACCTTTGGATCCTCCCTTTGCAATCCTCTCCCTGATAACACAATTTCTGGCACCTGTTTACTAAATGACTTATTTTCCACAGCTGATTAAGGAAAACACCTGCTTCTTCACAAAATCATAGAAATTGTATTGCGCTCCATGTTCCCAATTTCCCAAATGGGAATGATGCATTAAATGTCCACTCTTTCTTTTTTCTTCTTATCAGACATTTTTTTCCTCAGGTTAGCATTTGTTTCTTTGATTTAAAAAAAAGCAATAAAATGTAAAGATATCTCCGAACATGCTTAAAGGACCATTTGAAAACGCTGTAATATAAATGGGAATATTATAGCTACTATTTTTGGTATTATATTAATCTAATTATTACATACAAAGGTTAGTTTGTTTATGTTATTAACATATGACATTGAACTGGTAAAAACTATACTGGTCACTTTTCTATGCTCCCGCTAGGTATCTCTAATTTGATGTTGGAAAACATAGTCCTTGTGAACTCCATTTGTTTCAAACCAGGTTTATTTCCTTAGAGTAGGTTCCCCTATGGATTTGGGAGACAGTCTAGAAAAGTGGGAGGAAAATAAGCTTTGGAGGGTGACCTGGATTGAATCCTGGCTCTACAACTGGCAGTTATGTGAACTTGCACAGGTTTCTTAACCTTTCTGTGCCTTATTTAGTTAACTCATCTATAAAATGGGGAAAATGATCTTGCCTTCTAGGATTATTCCAAAGATTAGTGATACTATGTGAAACTCCCAGCGTTAGTCGGTACTCAGCAGATGGAAGCAGCATCTATCAACTCTTAAACATCCCTTGATCATTCTGACTTTGGAGATTTTGTTTTTTGCTCTTTCCCATTTTGCAGGGTCAGGTTATGTTCTCCTTCCCCTAACTTACCTCTTATCCTTTCTTTAAGGTTGAACTCAAGCTTTATGTCTTCCTTAATAAAGCTTCCTCTGTCAACCCAGTTCACAGTGATGCCTCTTCCTCTTTCCTCTGACAGTTTGCCTCTACCACTCATTTAGCATATATTCTGCCATTTGCATGTTCACTTAAGTGTCTTTCAGTTGAACAGTAATACCCTTAAGGGCAGGGATTCTCATAATAGCCAACTTGCAAGGAATGTTACTTGTCAGTAGAAGTGAATTCTTTAATGTAGACCTAATGCCATTTAGAAAATTACCTTTCTTTTCTGTCTCTTGTTTCAGAGTACCTGATCATTATTATGATTATGAAAAATTAACCTTTGTTCCCTGAGAAGACATGGTGTTGATCAGATAGTTTCCTACTTGTTTGAGTAATTTTTTTTTAAGATTATTTGAGGAAAATGTTAAAGCAAATATTAGATTTACAAATACATATTTACAAAATATGAAATTTACAAAAACATGAAAAGTACTGTCTGAAGGTTATGTGGCACTGTATTTACTTTCATTTCTTTCATTCAGGATCATAAAGATGAAGTAACTTGTGTAACATATAATTGGAATGATTGCTACATTGCTTCTGGATCTCTCAGTGGTGAAATTATTTTGCACAGTGTAACCACTAATTTTTCTAGTACTCCTTTTGGCCATGGTGGTAACCAGGTAACAGTATGGTTTTATTTAAAATAAAGTTGAGAAGATAGATTTTTAATTATTTTATGTAAGACAGTGAATTTACGTTTTTAAAATTAAGTGGTTTAAATTTACATTGAGCTTGCTTGAAAATCTTACAGCTAACTAATGTTTAATGGTAGTGTTTAAAATGTTCAGATAACAAGCTAATCCATACTAAGATGATGATGCTTACGTGAGTTCAGTTATGCCATTTAATAGTCACATGCTCTTGGAATTTAACTAGTTAAGACAAAATACAAATAGTTATTAGTAGAGTAAGGCCAAAACATGGATATTACTCTTTCTATGACATTACAATTATAGAAATGTTGCGTATCTCAAACTGTATCAGCTACAAGACAGATACTTATATTCATAAATATTGTTTGGTGGAGTTTGGTGGACATGAGATAACTGAGTGTGTTTAGGCACAGGGTAAATTGAGTTTTGTTTTTTGTTTGTTTCAAGTTAAAGTATCAAAGCTTATTCATATATTTCAGATTAATATAGGAGTATTTAGGGAAAATTTTTATGAAGGAAAATTTGTCAAGTATTGAATTTTTTTTTTTTGTAAAATCTATATAGTCTATAAAATTCTTGAAAGAATAAATTCAGTTTCTCAAGAAATCTGATTCTTCGCTAACCTTCCATACAATTCTCCAGAGAAATTTCCAATGAGATGCAGCTTCTTTTAATCTTACTTGGTATCTCTTTGGCCTTAAGTATTATTAGATAAAATATGGGAACTCTTCCCTTTTGAAAAGCAGTTTTTAAAGTCATCATTTGAAATGTATATATTTAATGTTTAAGGAAAATTTAATGGATATTAAAAGTGTACAGAAATAGTCTTTTCTCAGATTTCATATGTATTGGGATAATGAAAGATATGTGCATAAATGATGTGCCAAGTGATTGACATGAAACAATCCTACAGTGATTCAGAGACGTGAGAGAAAACTATCTGATAGGGAAAATTGAAGGAGGGAAGATTCCAGCTTAATTGATTTGTTTTGTTGTTTACTGTATAAACTGGCCTGTTTGCCAATTATTTTATTTGAACTTGCATTAGGGTTAGTTCTTCACATGCCCACATTATAGTTGGAACCATGTCTTGTTTCTTTGTCCTCAATCATTGTTCAACTTTGTATCTAACATGGAAAAGATCCTCCATAAATAGGTGAATGGATGAATACATTTTGATATAACAGATTTTAATAGGCTAATATAGAGCTTTGGGAAAGGGCTGTTTTATATGGAGGAATCATGTGAACAGAAATAAGAAAGGAAGGTGTATGGGTTTTATATAGGGCTGATGTGAGAAAAGGATTGGAACAGTAAGCAGGAACATAGTGTTGAATGCCAGGCCAAAGATTTGGCTTTTATTTTGGAAGGCATTATTAGGTAACTAGTCAGAGTTTTTTGATTAGTTGAGTGTCAGAATCATAGAATCCTTGAACTGAAAAAAAGCCTTTTAGGGGTAATCTCACTTTCTTCATTTTATAGGTGAGGATAAGTGATTTGCCACAGATAATGTATTAATATTGTCATAAAAGTAGGGAGTAATATTTTGTTTCTGTGATTCTTTTTTTTGGGGTAATTTGTATTTTGATAATATAGACATAAAGCCTAAGCCCATAGATGCTGGAACTCTTGGAAAACAAATCTTACCTAGTGTTCAAGTATCTTACTTTTTAAAGAAACAGAGTAATTTCCTCCCTGCATCCCTCCCTCCCTCCCTCCCCTCTCCTTCCCTCCCTCCCTCCCCTCTCCTTCCCTTCCTCCCTCCCTCCCCTCTCCTTCCCTTCCTTCTCTTCCTTCTGTTCCTTTCTCCCTCTGTCCCTCCATCCCTCCCGCTCTTCCTTCTTCTCCTCCTACTCTTTTTCTGGTATATTAGAAGAATGACAAATTAAATTTATAAATTCTGGGCTGACTTTTCAGCAACATGAAAATTAGGTCAGATACTACCATGTATATGCTTAGACTTCAGTTTTTATTGTATCTTGCTAGAGTTTTTTTTATTAAAACCAAACATGAAGGAATAGTCCTGAAAACATTGGGTTTGGTTATTTTGGGCCTCACTGTGTGTAAATTGTTTAAATTAAAATAATTGTGATATAACTTACATATAATAAAGAACATATATCTTAAATGTACAACTGGGTGAATTTTTATATTTACGTACACCTGTATAACTATCAAGATATAGAACATTCCTGGCATAACCCCTTCCAGTCCCTGCCTCCTATTTCTTAAAAGAACTGTACGTGTCTGGTTTATTTTAGTCTTTATTATATTTGCTTTGTGGCATAGATTAGTAGTTCATACTGTTTTATGTATAGTGTTGTATTATGTGAATGTGCCACAAATTATCCATTCTACTGTTGATGGACATCGGTGTTGTTTCTATTGTTTTGCTATTATGAGAAAGCTACTATGAATATTCTTGTACTAGTCTTTGTGGATATATGTTTTTATTTCTCCTGAGTAAACACTCCAGAGGGGAATTGCTGAGTCTTAGGGTAGGCATCAGGTTTTACTTCATTAAAAATTGCCAAAAAGTCTTTAAAGTGCTTGTGGCATATTACACTTCTTTTTTTCTTTCTTTTAAATTCTTTTCCATTATGGTTTATTACAGGATATTAAATATAGTTCCCTGTACTGTACAGTTAGGATCTTGTTGTTTATCTCTTTTAAATATCATGATTATTATCTGTAAATCCTAAACTCCCAATTTATCCTTCCCCTTTCTCCTTTGGTAGCCATAGTTTGCTTTCTATGTCTGTGAGTCTGTCTTTGTTTTGTAAATAAGTTCATTTGCGTCATATTTTAGATTCCACATATAAGTGATAACATATGGTATTTGTCTTTCTCTTTTTGACTTACTTCACTTAGTATGATAACCTCTAGGTCCATCCATGTTGCTGCAAATGGCATTATTTCATTCTTTTTTTATGGCTGAGTAGTATTCCATTGTATGTATATACCACAACTTCTTTATCCAGTCATCTGTCAATGGACATTTAGGCTATTTCCATGTCTTGGCTATTGTAAATAGTGCTGCTATGAACATTGGGGTCCGTGTGTCTTTTCAAATTAGAGTTTTCTCCAGATATATGCCCAGGAGAGGGATTGCTGGATCATATGGTAAGTCTGTTTTTAGTTTTTGAGGAATCTCCATACTGTTTTCCATAATGGCTGCACCAAACTGCGTTCCCACTAACAGCTTAGGAGGGTTCCCTTTTCTCCACACCCTCTACAGCATTTATCATTTGTGGGCTTTTTAATGATGGCCATTCTGATTGGTGTGAGGAGTTTGCATTTCTCTGATAATTAGCAATATTGAGCAGTTTTTCATGTGCTTATTGGCCATTTGTATGTCTTCATTGGAGAATTGCTTGTTTAGGTCTTCTGCCCATTTTTTGATTGGGTTGTTTGGTTTTTTGTTACTAAATTGTATGAACTGTTTATATATTCTGGAAATTAAGCCCATGTCAGTCGCATTATTTGCAAATATCTTCTCCTATTCCACAGGTTGTCTTTTTGTTTTGCTTGTGGTTTCCTTTGCTGTGCCAAAGCTTAAAAGTTTAATTAGATCCCACTTGTTTATTTTTGGGCATGCTTTATATTATTCCATAGGTCTGTTATATTGCTTTCTTTTTTTTTTTTTCCATTTGTCTGTCTGCTGTTCAGATTGAGTGATTTCTATTATTCTGTCTTCCAGATCCCTTATTCATTCCTCTGCATTATCCAGCTTGCTATTTATTGCCTTTAGGTTAGCTTTGTCTCAGCAAATGAGTTTTCTAATGTTAATTGGCTCATCTTTATAGTTTCTACTTCCATTTTACAGTAATCTGCAGTTCTATTAATAGCCTTTCTTAATTCCTTCAGTATTTTCATTACCTCCTTTTTGAACTCAAGATCTGGTAGACTAGAGATCTCTGTTTCATTGTTCTTTCAGTCTCTTGGTCTTTTATTTGGGAGTGATTCTTCTGCCTCTTTATTTTACTTATATTTCTCTGACTCTATGAATTCAGTAGGAAGAGTTATCTGCTTTGGTCTCGAAGGGCTGTTTTTATGTGTGAGTGTCCCTGTGTAGCCTCTGTGAGTAATATTTTGGGTGCAGGGGCTGGTCTTAGTATGGCTGCCTGCCATGTCCTTCCTCAGTGTGTGCTGGCTGTTTTCCCCTTGATAGGGGATGTGGTTGTTTTTGTGGTGACCAGATCCAGCACTGGATGCTGAGTGAACCCTCCTCTTTGCTGTGTGATTGTCACAGCCCTGTTGGGGGCAGGGTCTGCTCCCCAGTTGTTGGAGTAGATGCCCCTACATTTGTTTCTGAGCTGTGGTGTGAGGTAGGCAGGACTGGAGTGCTTCTACTGGGAGAGGAGCCACTGAGTATTCTTCCACAGGAGCTATATAGGAAGTGTGCTCTATGATGTCACTTGTCTGTCACCCATTGTGCGGGCTCACAAAGTGCACGGTTTTTGGCATTGCTCTCGGCCCTGCCTCTGCCTGCCCCACCTTCAGAGAAGCACCAGTAATCTGCTTGGATGTCCCCTGGGCTCTGAGTTTACAAACTCTCCTGGGACACATAAATCAGTGGATCACACAGCTGCTGGGACACTCAGGTTTCAGCCCTGCTTCTGAAGTCGCTCAGCCCTTGGGGATCAGCTTGGATTTCAGTCCCAACTCTGCATGTGGCAGCCTGAACTTGTAGGGGTGGTGCCATGTCCACTGTGAGCATGGGGAGAATGAGGCTGCTGTGGCGAGGCCCCGCCCCTACCTTCATGTACGAACAGTGGGGTTTCAGTGGTGGACCAGGCTCCCTCCTGCACACACTAGCCCCCTCAGGCTGTCTCCACACATCCAGCTGCAGTCCGCTCCCCACGTCTGTCGTGTGAAGCCGAAGTTTCAGCATCCAGCACACCAGCAGGCTCACAGCCTGGGCTGGGGAATGCAGCAAGGTGGCCTGGACCCTCTGTCCTGGTCTCTCTCCTGCTTTCCGTGGACTGGCTGCTGCGCTCTCCTCTCAGCCTCTGAAGCTCTCTGTCCTGGCTGATCTTCCTGCTGTGAAGGGGATTCCCAGGGTGAGGCAACATTTTCTCTTTCACAGCTCCCTCCCAGGGGTACAGGTCCTGTCCTGATTCCTTTTATTTATTTATTTATTTTTTTAGTCCTACCCAGTTACGTGGTGATCTCTCTTGCAGTTTGGGTTTTATGAGATTTTCTGCCAGTGTTCAGCAGGTATTCTGTGAGAATTTTTCCACGTGTATTTCTGATATATTTGAGGGAGGATATGCGCTCCATGTCCTTCTGTTCCGCCATCTTGATCCTCCCCACCTATTTTACACTTCTGTCAGCAGTGTATGTGAGATCCAAGTTGCTCCATGTTTTTGCTGACACCAAGTATTGTCTACCTTACTAATTTTAGCCACTTTGATGGTTGTGTAGTTGTATCATTGTGGTTTTAATTTGCATTTCTCTATGTTGAATGAGTTGAGCACATTTTTATACACCATCTTTTGCGATGTGATTGTTTAGGTCCCTTCCTCCTTTCTGTATTATTTGTGTTTCTCTGATTGATTTATAGTTTATTTTATATTCCAGATGGAGTTATTTGTTGGATGTACATGTTATTTTTATTTTCTTTTAGCCTATGGCTTGCTTTTGCACTCTAAATGTCTTTTTTTTTTAAGTAAACAGAGGTTCTTAAATTTAATGAAATCTTGTCTAGTATATCTCTTTTTTTATGGATGCTGCTTTTTGTATCTTCTTGAAGAATCTTGCTTTCCCCAAGATCTTTAAGATAGTATCTCTTGTTTTCTTTTAGATAAAGTTTTATTGTTTTACCTTTCTCATTTATGTCTGTTTTGATCCATTTCAAATGAATGTTTGTGTATGGTGTGTGATGAGGTTCAGCTTTCCTGCCAGCACTGTATATGGCAAAGACTATCCTGTTACTATTGAGGTGAATGTAGGTGGTGAGGGTTTGGAGAGCATTCCAGGCAGAGGTTATCACCTTTGCAGAATCCTTACTACCATTTATTGTGTTTCAAGTTCTGTGACCATTGCTTTATATTATATTCTCTCATTTAATCTTTGCTATTTGCTGCGTCCAGCGCAGCTCAGGACCGTGTCTGAGGATGAGTGACGCAAGACTTAAACAAAGTAAAGTGCAAAGATGGGACCAGGGGACTCAAGATCTCATGAATCCAGAGTCCTGAAAGCCTGGTCGAGGTCATATTTATTAGGAGCATACAGCTCAAAAAAATGCCATCAAAGAGGTGAGGCTTTAGATATTCCATGTGATAAGCACTAAGTTCTGCTTGCTGAATAAATGATTAATTTCAGGCCTATCCCTTCCAGGAACAATCACCCTACTCTCGGTATGCAGAATTTCTAAATCTGTCCTGTTACTGCCTCCAGGACATCTCAAGATAGCAGATATTTCCCCTGGGCTTAACCTCATGCTTTCAAATGCCAGAACAAAGTTCTGTTAATGGATGATCTGGCTTTCCAGGACCGTCCATTGTTTTACCCTAAGGAAATATCTGCCCTCCTTCGTGCCCTTATGGTCAATGTCAAGATTGCTCACCCCAAATTTTCTTTAGCATAATACGTGCTATAGGTCATCTACTGTGTAAAACATTAAAACAAAGTAAGCATGTGCATCTTAAGCAAGCAAGTGTGAATGTAATATATTAAGCTCATGGAAATTTAGGTGTGGCTTGTTTTCCAGCAGCTTGTTTCCCAGCAGCTACTCACTTGTGAGATATAGGCTGTTCTCACTTTATAGATGAGAAGAGTGAGATTCCAGGACTTTCAGATAACAGGATTCTTAATTGACTGATTTGAACATCAACTCTTGAAGGGTGGTAGCAGTGTTTTCTTTTGAATTTCTTCCTTGCTAAGGAGCAACTGAATATATAAGGATTGGAGGATTCAGAGTTTCTGAAAACTTTGCAATATTCCCTTGTCACTTTGTGCAGGAGTCCAAAATTTACTCTTATCTCTTCTTCACATTAAAGAAATATCTTTTAAAATTCTGCATGACAGTTGCTGTATTATTGATTTTCAAAGAATTTTCATTGATTACTTTGCATGGCAAAATTGAATTCATACTCTAGTGTAGGAAAACAGCAGTTCTTAAAGCTTATCTCTTGTGCAGGTTCAGATAAACCAGAACCTGAGATTTTCCTGTTCCTGCTGCCTCCTGGTAAGGGTAGTTCGCATCTCTATAGGATTTTTTGATACAGCTTTACGTTGTAAGTCCCACGTTTATTTGGAGAGCTAGCTGTGTGAACTTGGCAAGTTACTTAATTCTCAAGTCTCATTTTCCTTATTTGTCAAGTGAGAATGAGAATGTACTTTCAATAGAGTTTTGTTTTGTTTCAGGTTTTTTAGGGCTAAATGAGATGTTAGCATAGTTCCTAACATTTGGTAAAAGGTCGGGGAACTTTAGTGTGAGCTTCTAATGAATAACTATATTAATTCATTAAAATAGCTTAGTGTGAGCTTCTAATGAATAACTATATTAATTCATTAAAATAGCTTTTGTGATTTAATTTCCCCAAACTGGCTTGAACATCTTTAGGTTTAATGTGTTCCGGTTAAACCCCCACTAATTAAGCAATTGTAATTTGACCTCAGTAATCATATTTTCTGTTTTAGAGCAACTTGGAATAAAGAGAGCGTTAAAGAAGGTGAAGAAATTGAACTGGAGTGTGTAATTTTTTTCCCTTTCCCTGGAACAGATGTTTGTATTCTTTGTATACTATATTATTTCACTTTTCTCTATACCATAAAACAGTGCATAGGCTAGGAAATACCAGTTAAATAGTTTAAGGAATCTGTCAGCCCTGGCAGTCTGCAGAAGCAGTATGGCCCCTGTGTATGTTAAGTATGCAGTCTTAGTCTTCTTAGTGAAGAAAGTCACAGTTCATGATTCTGCATACTTAATGTTTCCATTTTATAGGCAGCATAAATGAAATCTTTGGAGTGTTTTTTTTTTTCAGTTAAGATTTCTCAAAATTTATTTAATATTTCAAGTATATTAAATATTTATTTCTTAAATTTGAAGTGTTCATAACTGTCTAAAAATGGACATAATTCAGTTCCAATACATTTATCCAGCTCAATTTCTGTGTTGATCAGTTTTACTATAGATGGGGTCTGGGTTATTGAGAAAAGTAGTAGGTAGGACACATCTAATGATTAAGTTAAAATTTTCCATTTTTGTTTCCATAAACAATCAAAAATTTGAAATCTTTAAAAATTATCAAATTGATTTCTGAGCAAAGTGTACCAGGGAGTCTCATTGAATCTGCATTATACTGAATTTCATATTGGAAATGAGATTGCCAGAATATATTTAGAGTCTTACTTTGAAGTGTCTGAGCTGAATTGAAGCTATTAGTTTTTGTGGATTACAGTGTCTGTCTGCAAGGGGAAAAGAGCCTTAATGCTTCTGCAGAACTGCCAGGGCTGACAGACTCCTTAGATTATAATTGCATGTCCCTATTTGGCAAATTCAGCAGCTTAGGCTCACAAATACGTTAACTGTGTTGCCCTTCTCAGACTGCAACCTTTTTCAGAGCAGTTAAAAAGTGGATCTATTTTATTGATTCCTTAAATTTAAAACTGATCTTTAAAAGTATTGTCTGAGATTTTAAATATAACGTTTTTCATTATATGTTAAATAAGTTCATTTCCTTTAGTGAAATTTTTGACATTTTAGGTATAGATTTTATAAGCCTTTTGAGTATAGAAATCTGGTAAATATAAATAATTAATTGCATTTAAAAAATAATAATTTTATCAAGAGTGAGTTTAACTCATTTGATTAACTTGGTTGACTGGTTACATTTATATCTGAATTTTGGCACTTAAAAAGTTTAACTACAAAGCTTTATATCCAGAATAATCATTTTCTTTATGTTATATGGGAGCATTGGTATACAATTGTATGATAATATGTCCTTGATTCTCTGGATATATTTCCGTAGTATTCGTGTGTACTTCTCTAGGCAATATACAGTGTATGTGCGCAGGTTTATAATTGACATGTTAGCATAAAATAAACTTCTATATCTTTATGTATTCTTAAAGTCTAATTTTTTTCCTTTTGTTTTTCTCTTCTGTATTTTCGTTATAGGATGTTTTTTGAAGAATGTTCTCTTGCAGTTTCTCTATATAGCTTTGTCTTCCTTCCATATAGTTATAATTATTCTGTTGGTCCAATCTTGTTTTCCGCCTTTTTCTTATTAGTGTTCTATGCCAGGTATTCTCATATTACTAGTCCTCATAACCATAATTTTAATGCCTGCATAATATTTTATTGTTCAGATGCCACAGTTTATCTAAACATTTCTTGTATTTTAGATATTTTCCAAATTTTTATGAGCACAATGAGTCCCATATGTTAACATTGTTCCCATAAGTATATGTATGTCTTTTGATTCTGACATTTTCCTTGAGATTACAAATTCTCTAACTGAGTAGCAGGCTCACATTTTCTTTCCTTGAGGAGTTAAAGTGTGCTACTCTGTCGTTTTTGGTCTCAATGTAATTTGACCTCAGTAATCATATTTTCTGTTTTAGAGCAACTTAGAATAAAGAGAGCGTTAAAGAAGGTGAAGAAATTTTCCCTTATAAGTCACTTGTTTTTTTTCCCTAGATGTCCACAGGATTTTTTTTTAAGTCCAATAATTTTACTACACTATGTCTTGGTGTTGGTCATTCTGTATTTGCTATTCATACGTACATGGTGTGCTCATTTAATATGTAGTTTCAAATCTTTTCTTCTTTCAGGAAAATTTCCTTGAATTACTAGTTTTTGGTATTTAATATTTTCCTTATCTTTGTTTTTTTCTTTGTTGAATCTTAAGCCATTTATTACCTTCTCTCAAATTACTTTTAACTTTTTCCTTATTTTTGATTTTTTAAACTTCTTTCCTTTTTACCTATCTTTAAGTTTACTTGTCATTTATTCTGTATTCCTTTTAAATTAGTTTATTTTCAAAGGGATTAAAATTTCTAATTCTTTTCCAAGTTCAGACATCTCATTTCTGAGTTTCCTAATTCTGATTTATGGTTTTTTTTTTAATATCATGTATTATTTTATTGTCTTCTTGTTCATCTGTTAAGAATGTCTTTCTTCTCTTTATTCTCATAGTAACTTTGTATGGGATTTATCTGTGAAGTTAGTTCCCCTGTACTTCTAGACAGAGAAGGAGTTTAGGGTATCTTTTCTAATTTTACAGAGCTTTCTTTATTTCAAGTAGTCTTTCAAAACAATGGTGACTTGTTTGTGAGGTTACCTGGCTTTGTTCTACTCCCATACGTGTTTGTGAACTTTTATTTTCCTTCAGCTCTGTTGACTCTACCCTTTTCAGTAGTGTCTACTCAGTGTGGTGCCTGGATCTGGTATTGAGGCGCCTTGGCTGGTCAGTTTTGGGAGTTTGTTGGAGCTGAACTGCTCTAGCCCTTTGGACCTTTCTGCAGACCTCTGTACAGACCCTCTCGTATGATATTCCTGGCTTAGCTAATGTCAAATTGGCCACCATGCTTTCCTGTGAATGCTCTTTGGCTATTTGGGGCTTTTCCTATTCTCAGATCTGTCTCAGACTCCCTGTAATTTCCTTTTGCTTCCTACTGTACAAAGGACTGTGGCTTTTAATCGCTTGACCTACTAGTGTCTATTTCAGCTCTCATGAGGATACCTGGTTGTCTAGTTTTGTTGTAAATGTTTTTTCATGGGATTTTAGCTTTGCTATCTGGTTTGCTATCTTTCTGTAAGACACACACACATACACAACACATACACACACATTCACTCACACACTTATACTCGCTGGGATCCCTAAGACCAGGTTTGCTGATTCACTAGGAGGACTTACAGTACTCAACATACGGTTATACACATGGCTATGATTTATTAACAGTGAAAGGATACAAAGCAAAATCAACAAAGGGAAAAGGTGCCAAGGAAACCAAGCATGAGCTTCCAAGAGTCCTCTCTCCATGGGGAGGATATACTTAATTTCCCCAGCATCAAACTGTGACAATATGTATGAAACATTGTCTACCAGGGCGAAGATTGTTAGAGGGAAGATTGTTAGAGACTCATTATCTAGGGATTTTATTGGAGGCTGGTTACCTGTGTACCCTCTGCCTCACATGTACCAGAATTCCAAATGTTCAGAAGGAAAGGAGGTGTTCAGCCATTGCTCAACATAAACTGTATCTTTTGCACAGTTTAGGCACAGTGGGACGCTTTTATCAGTTAGTGGGTCGCTGTCTTCAGTTACGGTGGCAGGAACCCTCCCCAAATCCAACATCCAAGATATCAGCCAAAGGCCAACCTTGAAAGGAGGACTTTCCAAGGATAGGCAGTCTCAGGCTTGCTTGTTAAGCCTTTTCTGTGCACAAACACATACACAAAAATGGGGGGGTTTTGGAGAAATTAAAAAACTCTGCCACCACCAGGACCTCTGTCATCTCAGAGTGCTCCAGTTACAAGGACTTTAAGCAAGACAGAATTACGTTCAGATTTCCAGTTTTGAAGAGATTATTGCTGCAGTAGTGTGAAGAATGGATAGCAAGCCATTGAGAATGAAGATGGGGAGTAGAAGCTTAGGTGACACTTGATTGGTGCTTGAAGTAAGACACTGGGAATCAAGAAGAGGAGGGGATGGAGTTGAAGGAGTACTATGTAAAATTATGGGTGTATATATGTACATATATATCATATATATACTAGAGACCATAAAACTATACAAATATGAATGTACATTCTTATCTCTGTGAAGGGGAGGCTTTTCTAAGTGTGGAAACAGAGTCATAAGTCATGGGAACAGTTTGATAAATTTAAGCACATAAAAAATTTAAATCTGACAAAAAGCAAGACTTGAGAAAACAAACAAAATTGAAAGGAAGATGGATAAAATAGATCTATGAGAGCATTAATGTCCTTATTATGTTAAGCTCAATTGCAAATTAGTCTTTTTAAAATCTTAATAGCCCCAATAGAAAATAAGTAAAGGAGATTAATAGACAATTCATAAAAGAAAGAAGACAAATCCTCACTTAGCATTTTCTACTAAGAACCTTTAAAGTGTGAACAACAATGAAATACAAATTCTTTCATAAATTAGCAATTTTTAAAAATAATAGTAGTCAGAGTATTTGGAAATTGGAAATAATTGAGATGTCTAAAATTAGATTATTTAGACAAGTTGATATCTTCATACCTTTGTATATTATCCAGCTATCAAAATCATGTATATATTAATGACAGCTAACTTTATAATAATAAAGTATGATCCTAAGTTTTCTGTTGATTCTTTACTTAGACAACATACACACAGAAAAATACTTAAAGGATATCCTCCAAAATATTAATTAGTTTTTCTCTTGGTGTTGAGATTATGGATGGTCTTTATTTTCCTTTTTGTGATTTTTAAAACAATTTCTGAATATTTATAGCAGGAGTCAGCAAATTATGAACTATGGTCTGTCTGTTATTTTTCTTAGAAATAGCTTGGATATGGAACAAGATAGAGGCTAAGAGTGCTGCTGATACTAAAATGAGTTAATACTTAAATATAATTTAGTAAATTAATACTTCATTTATTCAGGATCATTGGATACTCTTTTGATATTCTAGAGATGACTTAGTTGATGTAGAAAGTTTAGAAATGAAGGTCTGTTATCAAAGAGATGGGGGAAGTTTTTTAAAGAAATCAGTGTAGCTACTTAAGAGTCTTTTAAGAAATTTTAAGTAAAAGATGCTCAGTGTGTGGTATATAAATGATAACTATGAGAGGTCATGAACCTGTGAGAATAGTACCAACACCTACTATTCTGGCTCTTTGTAGAAATGTTGTTTAATCCGCAAAATAACCATAACAGGCAAATAAGGGTGTTTACTATTTTTTTCATGTGAACACTGAGGCTTGGAGTTTAAGTAATTTCCCCAAGTCATACAGAATTTAGCAGTACTTGAACCCATGTTTATCTAAGAGGAAGAGCTATGGTTATCTTTAGTCTTCCATATAGGTCCACAAATTTGAGGCAATAAATGGAATTTAGGTTTTGACTTAATCAAGAAATGCATTTTTTTCCCTTTTTAAAATTGAAGTATAATTGATTTATAGTGTGTTAGTTTCTGGTGTACTGCATAGTGATTCAGTTATACATATATACTTTTTCATATTCTTTTTTATTATAGGTTATTATAAGCTATTGAGTATAGTTCCCTGTGCTATAAGGACCTTAATGTTTATCTTAATCAAGAAATGCATTTTTAATTATTATTACAGTCATCCCCCCTTATCTGCAGAGGATGCATTCCAAGACCCCAGTGGATGCCTGAAACTGTAGATAGTACTGAACACTATATATACTCTTCTTTCCTATACATACATACCTATGATAAAATTTATCAATTAGGCACAGTAAGAGATCAACACTAACTAATAATAAAATAGAACAATTATAACAATATATGTAATAAAAGTCATTTGAATATGATATCTCTCTCTCATAATATCTTACTGTATAAACTTAATGCCTTTTCTATCTTCACTAAGCACTTATCACGCACTGCAGCTGTAACTTGCAGTTTGAAGTGTGTAGCAAAACTAGCACTAATTTCTTTTTCCTTTCACACAATATCATGGATAGAAGAGTCATTCTTACCGTAGATCTTAGCAACCTCGGCATACAATTTTTTTCTTTCCTTTTTATTAAGAGCTTTCACCTTTTCACTTAATGGAAGCACTTTACACAGCTTCTTTTTTGGCATATCCTAATTGCCAGTATCACTACTGGTGCACTTTGGAGCTATTATTAAGTAAAATAAGGGTTACTTGAACACAAGCACTGCAATACCTGCAGTGATGCAAAACACAAGACAGTCGATCTGGTAACTGAGATGCCTTCTAAGGGACTAATGGGTGGGATACCCTGAACAAAGGGGTGATTCATGTCCTGGATGAGATGGAGCAAGATTTCATTACATTACTTAGAATAATGCACAGTTTAATATTTTTTAATTATTTATTGCTGGAATTTTCCATTTAATACTTTTGGGCTGTGGTTGACCATGGGTAACTGAAACTGTAGAAAGTGAAACCATGCAAAAGATGGGGACTGCTGTGTATAAAGTGGAAAGCTCCTTGTTTCTTTCTCTATTTAAACAGATTTCAGATGACCATATTTCAAGGATGTATTAGCAAATTCCTACTATGGTAAAGAGGTTGAATTTTATGAACTTTGAGAATCTACAAGGTCTATGATTTTTATGGTGATAGTGCTTCATCTTTTTTTAAAGTTCTGCTTGTGCATTTAATCTAAATTTAGATTATATGAAGGACTATAGCTATATGAACTCTTAAAGTGCTGCAGAAATCTTTTAAAAATTAATGTTGTGCTTATGTTTTGATAGGTTGATATATGACTCTGTAAACATTATAATTCACCAAGGATCTCTATATCTTTTATACAGTCAAAGTATATGTAGTTTATTTTTTCCTGAGTGTAGGCCAGAGGAAAGATTTGTCTATTTAAATGGATATACTTTTCTTCAACAAAAATAGAAAATATAAACCTACATTTTTATACTTTAGTCATATGAAAACGAGGAGCCAAATTTAATGGATGACATAGTAATTATCTTACCTTAGGTATGAGGTAAATACTCTCGTTTCCTTAGAATTTGTTTTTTCTTACTCCTGATTTTTTGTTGTTGTTGAGGACTAAAGCATATTATTTTGAAACATCTTAGAAGTAGAGTATGAGGTTTTAGTATGTAAAAGCTAGTGGCTTTAAATCCTCTTGGAGTGTGACAGATTAAACTAGATAGAACAAAAAATCCTCAGATTTGTGTTGTATTCTGTGCCAGTTTTATCTGGGATCTATATATGTAGCTGATAACTGCCTACTAGAACATGACTGATTGTCTCAGGACTATAATTGAAAGTGTCTTATGGCTAGTTTCCCACTCTTGTGGAATCTACTTAAAATTCATTCTATATTTATATTGCTATTTCTGTGCAGGGAAAAATTAGCATAAATGTAAAATACTTAATTTTCAGCACAGTAAATGATAATATCAGTACAAGTTTGAAAACAACATTTTAGTAAAAGTAGACAAAATTCATCCTGTTATAATCTAAGACCTATTTATTCAAACTGGATCTTTGTTTATTCTAGTCCCACAGAAAATAGAATGTTTCTACTGCCTCCAGAGATGAGTGTTTAGAGAAAGGCCAGCATTACCCTCAGGCCAACACTTTTGAAGAATGAGTATAGTCTATCCCCAGTCTAGAGTGTTGTCAATTCCTCCTTTGTAGTTTAGTTAATTTTTTATTGTGCTTCAAGTGTTGGATTGCCAGCACATCAGATTCAAACAAATATATCCAAATATCTAAAATATATATTGAAAACAAGTATGAAATGTTAACTGCTTATTCTCTGCCAGTGTTCCTTTATACTTATTTGTGATTTGACTGTGACTGGCCTTTTATTTATGGTGAGATATTCTAACACTGATGAATTAATGTAGTTTATCTCAATGTATTGTATGTTTCTTCTGAAAAAGAAGTGATTGAGGTAGTTCTAAGTTCCAAGATAATAAAAATCATGGCAAATATTCAATTATTATAATTAGGGTGTCTTAGGGTCATCTTATAGCCCACTAAATGACTTTATCATTTTCATGACTGAAACCTATTGTATTATAAACCAGGGAAGTTCTAAATCCCTTATAAATAATGTGGTTGGTGGTTGGACATTATTTATAGTTTATATAAAATATTCTTATGTATGCTTACAACTACATAAAATTTATTTTTATTTTCACAGTCTGTTCGGCACTTGAAGTACTCCTTGTTTAAGAAATCGCTACTGGGCAGTGTTTCAGATAACGGAATAGTAACCCTCTGGGATGTGAATAGTCAGAGTCCATACCATAACTTTGACAGTACACATAAAGCTCCAGCCTCAGGCATCTGTTTTTCTCCTGTCAATGAATTGCTATTTGTAACTATAGGCTTGGATAAAAGAATCATTCTCTATGATACTTCAAGTAAGAAGTAAGTGTGACATACTCATTTCCTAATTTAGCAACAAATAATTATGTAATCAGCAGACATATTTGTGATTTGTATACCTCTGATTAATGTTCAGGAGATCTAAAGGTTGTGTATTTGTTATCTAATAAGAGAATTTTCTCTAATGTAAAAAAACCCAACAAAAACAAACAACAAACAAAATACCTAGATGAGACATGGATATTCTTTAGAGTACTTTTGGATGATGAATGTTGAAGGGTAGCATGTTAATGATTTCACATCTTTATTTTAGCAGGCATGCATGTTATTCTTTTTCAGAATACAACTAGATTTGTATATTTTTAAGGCAATATGATCAATTTGCTTTAAAATTAACAAATTAGAGCAGGGTTTCTAAACTGTTGACTTTTGGGGCTGGATAATTCTCGGTTGTAGGGGGTTGTCCTGGGCACTGTAGTATATACTCAGCAGCATTCCTCACCCCTACCTACTAGATGCTGGTAGCACTCCCCAAATTAGCAAAAATGGCAAAATTACCCCATTGAGAAGCACTGATACAACGGCACATAGCTTTCTAAGTATCTGGGTTCATTGTGCCTTCTTGTCCTTCTTTAAAAAAAAGGCCAAAAACAAAAAGCAGAAAAAATAGAAAAACATTGTCAACCCTTTTAAAAAATTTATTGTTACTTATTTCACTCTCTTCTTCTTTTTCCTTTTTTATTCTTTTTCTTTTTGAACTAATTTACTTAGAGCCTTCAGAGTCAGTAAACCATTTCCCTCATACACTTGACACTCCAGCAGGGAGCTTGGCTTCTTCAGATCAGTGTCCATATTTGTGTATTCGCTTCTGGAGGACTAAGCCTCATGGATTCTGTTACTAGCTTTTTGATCAAGTGATGCACAACTAAGAACAAAGTAGCAGCTGCTTTCCTGTCAAAGGTCATAGTCCTCTGGAGGCCTAAGCAGGCCACTTAGATGCGAGATACTTAGAGCCTGCCTAACCCTGAGTCTAGAGCCCCTGTTTGTGGACTAACATGCAGTAATTCTGTCACGTTCACTGCCAAAGGAATAATTACTCAAAGAGACAGGTCCTATTTCATGTAGAATGTATCTATTGGAAGTGAACAGAAAAACAGGATAAAGTGTTTAGCAGTTCCTTTACATACCCTTGTATTAGAAATGTCTCTAAGTCTAATCCAAAATTTCTGCTTTAGACAAATATTTGAGGTGGAAATTCTAAGTAACTGCTGAACTGTAAGTAACTTTGGTTTGGTATACAGTTGTTTGCATGTCATACAAGCTTATATACCTGTGTGCACTCACGTACCCACCTATATACTTTGCTCTCCTTCCAAAGGCTAGTGAAAACTTTGGTGGCTGATGCTCCTCTAACTGCAGTAGATTTCATGCCTGATGGAGCCACTTTGGCCATTGGATCTTCCCGTGGGAAAATATATCAGTATGACTTAAGGATGTTGAAATCACCAGTTAAAACCATCAGTGCACATAAGACATCTGTACAGTGTATAGCATTTCAGTACTCCACTGCTCTTCCTAAGGTAAGATATTTTCTTTCTTTTTGGCATTTTTGATTTTACTAAATCAGTCTAGTTCAGAATATAGAAATAGAACAGTATTGTTTTTGCTTTATAATCATTTTTGTATGAAAGCATTTTAAATTTTAGTACAAAGCCCTTTGGTACTTAAGTTTTAAAACTTTTTTTTTTGGACTTAATATCACGTATCTCTCTCTTCAAAAATATTAAAAGGCTCTTTTGGTTCAGAGGGAAGCTTAAGATTTGTCAGGGACAAAAATATCTATTTTTTAAACTAATAGGGAATTTATAAAATATTAATGTATAGTATGGAGCATTAGAAACCTGAGCTTTTAAATGTTCCATTGCATTTCAGTCAGGTTTAAATAAAGGCTGTTCAAATAAGCCCGCAGCTGTGAACAAATGTACCGTTAGTGTGAGCGCTACCAGTGGAGGGGTCCAGAATTCTGGAAATGTCAGAGAAGCAGCCACTGCTTCCCTTGCTGCCGTTCCGCCGCAGCCCAAGACAGCAGCTGTGGGGAAAGGCGCCGTCGCAGTTCAAGACAAAGCAGGTAAATGTCGCTTGTATCTGGTATCTGGAATTCCCACCCTCCCTCTGCAAATAAATACCATTAGCACTTTCTTCACGAACTCAGAACTCAAATTCACTTGAGTATTTACTGGGTAAAATTATTAGTTGATGGTAAAAATTGAAGAAGTGAAAATTTTAACGTTAGCTATACATTTTTAAAAAATTAATGAAAGGTACTTCACTTACTCTATTTCAGCTGAATTTTTGTTGTAAGAAATACTACCTTAAAAAATAATGCCAATTCGGAAATAAACCACTACAGACTGGATGGATGACTTTTTGTTGTGTCTTCATATTAATCAATAGAGAGTATGAAACTTTGCTATCATTATGATTTGATGTCTGAGTTAAAGGTCCGGGGGCTAGAGTTATACATTCAAACATGTTCAGGACCTAGAATAAGGAAAGGAAATTTCTTCTTTCTAACAGTTTAACTCTTGGTATAAACATCCTTCAATGATGGCAGTGTACAAATGTTTGGTCATATTTTAACTTTCTGTCAGGTGTTGTTGGAAAGGTTTATTTCATTAGCCAGGCTTGGACATTATTGGATATACAAATTGATCTCTGTTTTTATCCCAGGCTTTTTAGTTTTCATTTGGGACCAAGATGACAAATAAAACACTTTTTAAAATGGAATATAGTAACATGCAACTGAGTCAAATGCCAGACTTTCATCAAAGCTCTTGAATCCCTAGAACCAATCCTTGTCCCCAAAATAAGCAAGAAGCTACTGAGTTTGCGAAGTTCCTCTTACAACATCCCTGCCCTAAAGTCATGCAGTGTATATAGTGAGAGAAGATAGACTGCTGCATGTGTCTTTATTGTTGTCTGCTATTCTTTGTGAGTTACATATTCTGGTTTCCTTCCTCTCATTAAACTATCGAGATTAGTTAAGTCGTCTGAGGTCAGTAACAATGTTAAGCTCCCACTGTTAGTGAAGAAAAACCCAAAAAAAGGGGAAAAAGATCCATTCACTGCATGTTGGGGAAAGGAACTAAGACTATTTAATCCTGCTATATATGAGGCATTGTGCTATATGCTTTACAGATTTTTTTTTTCATTTTGTGTATATATATATATATATATATATATATATATATATATATATATATAGAAGTATAGTCAGTTTATAATGTGTCAAGTTCTGGTGTGCAGCATAATGCTTCAGTCATACATGAACATACATATATTCATTTTCATATTCTTTTTCACCATAAGTTACAAGATACTGAATATAGTTCCCTGTGCTACAGTGTGAACTTGTTTATCTGTTTTATATATATTAGTTAGTATCTGCAAATCTCGACCTCCCAGTTTATCCCTTCCCACCCCCTTCCCCCTGGTAACCATATGTTTGTCTTCTATGTGTAGACTTTTTTATCATTTGTAGATGATCATAAGAGTGAGTCAATAATAACTAAAGTAAATTGTGCTCAGTATACTTTATTTAAGAAGGAAGCAAGGTACGTAAATTATTTAGAAAATTTCTATCAAAATGGCTAAAAAGTGTGGTGTTGTATGAATAAATAAGTATTTGCTTTCGAGGAGCCCTTCATTCCATGAAAATGATGGTTAACTGAGCTATTGTTATATTCTGCTTTCTTTTCCTAATGTTTGCAGTTGTAATAACACTTATTTTTGTATCTAATTCCTACAAGGTCTGCCTCGAAGCATAAACACAGATATTTCATCTAAGGAAATAGACAGTGGAAAAAATCAGGATTTCTCCAGCTTTGACGACACTGGAAAAAGTAGTTTAGGTGACATGTTCTCACCTATCAGAGATGGTAAGTCTGTTCAAATCAGAGGATCATGTTCTTTTGCCCTGGTAGTCAAGACATTTATTTTTCTGGCTAAAAAATATGGATAATAGCTTGTCTTGCTCTATTCATGACAGTTGCTAATTTTCTCAATCTCTAGGATGGTATCTTTTCCTTAGCCCTGATATTTCAAATGTTACCATTCCAAAATATATGCTGGTTATTTTCACATGGGAACTATACAAATAGCTCTCAAGTTAGTATTTTAATTTCTACAGACATTTCTTAAAGGAAGTTTTGCCTCCATAGGCAATCTTTTACTTGTATCTACTTCTAAATAAATCCTTCCCAAACCTTGGATATTTTGATAGGGAAAAAATACCTTCCTAATGTAAAAAATTTGGTAACTTGAGTATTATTTAATTGGTATTAAGTGTTTTCATGGAGAAATATGGCTGGGGGATAGATTGCCTCATCTTTTACACTGTGTATCACACACACAGACAAATGTATACATGTATTCCCCATTGCTAGCATATGTTGCCATTAAAAAGATAAAAGCCAAAAAACAAAAAAAACTTTGCCAGTTTGTTAAATGGAAACATATATCACTGTCGTTCACCCTGCATGAACTAGGTATATTGATTGGTGGTGCATTTTTGGTACTAAGGTTCATACTGTTTTCTTAAATGGGATAATCTCACTGCTAATAGCAGTATTGTCAACAATGTGAGTAAATTTCTAGAGGATAATTTGGCAGGCTTACATATTCATACTTTTTTGCCTGTTAATTGCATTTCTATAAACTTACCTAAGAAAACATTCAGAGAAGCCCACAAAGATTTGTATGCTTACTGTTTATAATAATGAAAAACTGGAGTGAATGTAAATGTCAACAGTAGCAGGAAGTTTAAATCATTACATATACATCTTGTAAAATTTAATTTTTTACTTTAAAATTGTTTATTTTCCAAATTTTCTACAACAAATTTCATAATCAGAAAGAATAAATACATATGTAGTGGTACAGAATTATTGAGTGTCTTCTGCCTTACCCAGCTTGAAAATGACTCCTTAAATTGCCAGGTAAAATTCCCCTATCTTCCACCTAATAAAAGAGGAAGGATTCCTTTCTTTCAGAATGAGGAGGGTCGTACTACGTAGTTGAAGGGTAAAGAGAGGAAAGATGTGGGCAAAGGAGGGAAAAGTGGCTTGGGCTAGAGCTGACAAAGGTTTTAGAGGTCAGTACCCAGAAGGGGAGCTTTGGTTTATGAGAACCCCTGGAATAATTTTTGAAATGAAGGGTCTTTTTGGAAGTGTTTCAGTTACAAATGAAATCATCTTTAATGGTTTTTAAGAGAAGTAAATAAAGGATAGAAATTCCTCTTTAATTACTTTTGCTATTTAAAAATGATTAGATTTTGAGCCATATGCCCTTCATTTAATAGAATTTGATATTTATTAAGAAAAAAGTAGATATTAAATATAGTACTTGTTTTCATTGTCAAGAGATTTGTATTTTAATCTCACAGATCCAACAATACTTAGGTAAAAGCTTAATCTGTGCCTCAGTTTCTTCATCTTTTAAAATACTTCTGCTTTTGTTAGGAAAAAATAAATAATTTCTCAAAGCATGTGTATTGTGCAATTAAGTAGGTATATATACATACATGCAGACAGATGATGATAGTCCTACTAATATGATAATCATGTGTGATAATTTATTGGCCATTTGAATTTCTGGTGAATTTTTTATGACCTTTGCCCATTTTTGGTTGTTAATTGGTAATGAATAATAATACATTACTGAAATATTCTTAAACATATTCTACCATTGAAATAAATATTAATAAATCTTATGTTTTTAATAACGTTGTATTGCTTGCAAAATATTTTTATATTATTTCAGTTGATCATCAAAACAATCTTGTGAGATCACCGGGGCATTATCTCTATTACACAGATGCAGAAACTGAAGCTTAATTGTGTTAAAGGCTTGTCCGAAGTCTCAGAGCTACTAAGTGGTATAGGCAAAACTGGATTACAGATCTCTGGAGCCTACTCCAGTGCTTTTTCTAGTATACTTTGCTGTCTCATTAAATGACTATACTGTAGAATTATCTTTTCATACTTGCTGCTATGCATGAAGCTAAAGGAATGAAAAGGGAAGTTTATATGAATGCTAGCTTTAACTTCACTCAGATTTTTCTTCCTAAAATCATTAGTGTCTGAACTCTTTGGGGAATGAATAGGAAGCTGAAATTGCTAAGCCTTCTTTATCATTTATTAAATGTGATTTTCTAATTTTACTGTAGATGCTGTAGTTAACAAGGGAGGTGATGAGTCCACAAGCAAAGGAGATGGTAAGAACTATTGAGAAGTATTTTTATGAAAATTAAAAGTGATACTGTGTTATCTATTGCTGTGAAACAGACAAATTACTCTGACATTTTGAAGCTTAAAAGAACGTTTATAATCTCCTAATTGTGGGTTAAGAATCCAAGCATGGTTTAGCTTGTCGCCTTTGGCTTCAGGTATCTCTTGATACTTTAATTAGGGTGTCAACAGGTGCAGTCACCTCAAGGCATGACTGGGCAAGGACTGCTTCGAAGCTCATTCACGTGGCTGTTGGCTGAAGAGACCAGCTCCTTCCCGTGTGTGCCGCTCCACAGGGCAGCTGGCAGAAGGGCAGCTGGCTTCCCCCAGAGCTGGTGCCAGAGGGTGAGAGAGGGCACTTGAGATGGAAGCCACAGTGTGTGACTTAATCTTGGAAGTGAGATCCCACCACTTTCGCTTTATACTCTTTATTGGAAGCAAGTTCCTAAGTTCAAAGGGAGGGGCTTTCACAAGGGCATGGATCCATAGCTGAAGGCAGGGATCATTGGGAGCTATCCTGGAGGCTGCCTACCACGATATATACCACAGACATATACCACATTAACAGTTTTCAGTTGTCAGAAACCAATACTGACTAAACATTCATTGTATTTGCAGCTTTCAATATATTTTCATATAAAATATCTCTTTTAAGCTTCACCACTCAGGGAGATAGATTGATATCATCCTTCACATTTACAGAACAGGAAACAGTCACAGACAAGTTTTGAGTTTTACCCCAGAGTTCACATGAAGTAAGGTGCAGAGCTGACAAATTAACCTGTTGTCTGAATCCAAATCCAAGTCTTTTTACTGTATTAACCTATCATGTTAAATGCTTTCCTTTAATATCCAAGGTTGGGGAACATCATATGCAAGTGCTGATTTTTTTTCTCTTCTTTTTCAGGCCTTGACTTCCTACCACAGTTGAACTCAGTGTTTCCTCCCAGAAAAAATCCAGTAGCTTCAAGCACTGCAGTACTGCATTCTAGTCCTCTTAATGTGTTAATGGGATCTCCAGGGAAAGAAGAAAATGAAAATCATGATCTGACAGCTGAATCTAAGAAAATGTATCTGGGAAAACAGGAATCTAAAGAATCCTTCAAACAGGTATCTGCCAGAAAAGGATACGGAACTCACTGTGTGTGTTTATCACTAGCAAATATGGTAAAGTTTACCACTAGAAAACAGGCAGTTGCCAGTGGAGATGTCCTAATTGTTGAGTGCTGTGTACTTAGTAGGTAGAAAATATTCTTAAATCTTGATGCCACTTGTTAAAAACTAAAAGATACCTTTGAAATCTGTCTTTGGCTATGTAGGTGGTAATAGCAGGTATAACCTTATGCTGTTTCTTCTAAGACAAGGTAACTTGATTTAACTGGGTAAGAATATTCTTTAGAATGTATTTCCATTGCAGCAAAAAGCACTAAATTGGTGGTCAAATCATTTACCCTAAGTCTTAGAGCAAATTGCTAAGAATGTAATTCATCATTTGTACCTTCTGCTGTAATCCTATATAGAATGTGCTGTTCAGTATGTCTGTTTATTTTCATATTATTTTTTTAGAATGATACTGAAAAAGATACTTAGGAAGCGCAAAAATGTCTTTTGACTTATTTTTCAAATATTTCTGACTAGTTACCCCATGAGTTTGTTTTTGCCTGTGACTGTCATTTTAAATGACATTCAACAGCAGATTCTTAGTAAATAAGCTTTTCCTCATCATGTTATCATTGAGATTGTTTTTCATTAGTAAACTTGATTTATTTTGCTACTGGTCCTAGCAATATTTTTTTCTCCTTTAGTATCCCTTCCTATTTTTCTTTTTTCTGACCCTACCTACTAGAAAAAAGAGAAAAGTAGGTACAAATTATCAGGATAATACAAGTAAAACCAGAATTTAAATATTAATTGTTTATTTTAAATGTGAAGTTTCCAAAATTGATCTCGGGTGCTGAAACTGGAAATCTAAATACCCCTCCATCATCTAACCAAACAAGAAGTCCTGAGAAATTTGAAAAGCCAGAAAAAGAAATTGAAGCCCAGTTAATATATGATCCTCCAGTCAATGGCTCCTCAACTCCTAGTAAGTACATAAAACTTTCTGATGTTTGAAAGTGTTAAGTTGAAAACTTCCACTGTTTAACTTGAAAAGGACAGATTAACAGAGTGATCATAGATGAAGAAGTTCAAGGAGTTTAAAATTTATGACACTTCTCTAGTGTGTGACTCTCTTATTAGAAGACAAATGTATATGCAAGGTTAAACTGAACCACACTGATTTGATACTCTATGGGTATGAATTTCATTTTCAATCTAATATGTAAGGGTATTTAGTATGGCCCAGATAGGAATATAATACAGGGCCTTTTGGGAGACGGAGAAGATGGCGGAGTAGAAGGACGCTCGCAGGTCACCCTCTCCCACAAATACACCAAGACCCACATCTACAGACCCACTCAGCCAACCAGAGCACCTGTGGAACTCCGACAGAACATCGCCGTCTTCAAAAGATAAAGACGCCAAAAATCTGGTAGGAGAAAAGGAAAAAAGAAAGAACAAAAGGCAAAGCAGCGCGGGACGGGTCCCGCGGGGAGGGAGCGGCAAAGGAGGACTGGCGCTCGCTCGCTGGGTCTCCCCTCTCCAACTGAGAGGCCAGCGGGACGGAGGGGGAGCCTCCGAGGCTCGGATCTGTACAGAGCAGCCCTTGACTAACAGAACTAAGTTAAACGGGCACAGAGCGTCCCCCCGACACCCAGCCTGAGACGCGGGCCGGCAGCGGCGGGCAGGGCCAGGCTGCACAAGCCGGGCGGAGGACGGAAGTGGCTGCACGGAGGCAGCAGCCCCGGGGGAACGCAAGGGGCTGCGCGCCGTGGCTGTGGGTGCACAGGGCAGAACAACCTGGGCCCTCCATAAAACAGCAAGGTTGATGTGCTCTCGGGGGAAGGGTGCACACCCCCATCTCTGAAAACCTGCGGAAAGTTTTCGGGGGAAGAGAGGCGGGGCTCAGGCACAGCCGCCGCCATATCCTCAGCGCTGAGCACTCAGGCGGGGGCAGGGGCGAAACCTGCATCCGCACCGAAGGGCTTAGCAGCCTCAAAGGCCAGACTGAGACTGGCCTGCAGCCTGGGGCAGATAGGATCCTCCACCCTGGTCCCTCAGAGAACTTGCTCCACAAAGACAAACAAGGAGCTGGGTTTTGGCTCGGAGCAGGGACAGGGCTGTCCCTCGGTCTTCCCCGAGCCCACCCGCGGAGCCCCGCACAGAGAGCGGAGCTACCGGCGGCGGCGGCGCAGGTAGAGGGAGAGCGGCCCCCGCCTTTCGGGCAGAAACACAGCCCCTGACCGAGGTGCTGGGAGGGGGCACGACCCGCCCTCCTACCCGGCCAGTCTGCAACATCTGACTGCGGCATCCGGAGGGGCAGCGACCCGCCCGCCCGCCCACAGCAGAGAGCTGCACCTGACCCAGTGTTAGGAGGAGGCACGATCTGCTTGCCGACAGGTGCTGGGAGCAGGACAGAAAAGGGCGCCAACCGAGGGCCTCTGAAAACAGCAAGCTGAGCTTCCAAAACAGGATGAAGACAGAAAGACTTCACATTAAAAGCACACAGACTCCAGGAGAACACCGACAACCCCCCTCCTTTTTTTTTTTTAAATCTGTTTTTACCTGTTCTATTTTCTATTACTCTCTTAATCTTTACTTCTTAATTCATTTCTATTTCTCTTGGGTTTTGATGTCCTGCTATTGATTAGACACAGGTTTCAAATACATCTATTCATCCCCCCCCTTTTTTTGTAAAGGTTTCAAAAGGACGTCTCAACCCGATTAATACTCTGCTTCAACTCACTCTTCTATTATTCATTATACACTGTTTTCAAACCCTCTTTCTCCCTTCTTTTAAAATTCTTTCTCTCTCTATTTTTTTCTCTTTTTTTCCTAAGTTCTATTCCTAAATAGGCATCAGATAGATAAAATCCTTAAGGACCAAAATAAACAACTGATACTCCATAAACCACAGTGCCAAAGAGGTATGAGCAAGATGAAGAAGCAGAAAAACCTTTCCCAATTAAAAGAACAAGAGAAATCCCTTGAAAGAAAGATCAACGAAATAGACATCGATAGCCTACTAGATCAAGAGTTCAAAAAAGGAGTGATCGAATTGCTGAAGGAATTAAAAGAGATAGTGTTTAGAGATATAAAATATGTCAAAAATGAAATTGAAGCTATAAAGAAGAGCCAAGTAGAATGGGTAAACTCATTGACAGAGATGAGGAATGATCTAATAGCTGTGCAAAGCCGACTAGATAATGCAGAGGAACGAATTAGTGATCTAGAAGACAGGGCAATAGAAAGCACCCATTCAGAAGAACTACAAGAGAAGCAAATAAAAAATAATGAAAATAGCATAAGGGACCTATGGGATAATATAAAGCGTCCCAATCTTTGCATAATAGGGGTCCCAGAAGGAGAAGAAAGATCAAAGGGGATTGAAAAGGTTTTTGAAGAAATCATGACTGAAAACTTCCCAAACGTAAAGAAGGAATCAGATATCCAAGTACAGGAAGCTCAGAGGGTCCCAAACAGGAAGAACCCAAATAGACCCACACCAAGACATATCATAATCAAGATGGCCAGAGTCAAGGATAAAGAAATGATTCTAAAGGCAGCAAGAGAAAACCAAAGAGTAAGTTACAAGGGAACCCCCATAAGGCTCTCAGCTGATTTCTCTACACAAACACTACAGGCCAGAATGGAGTGGCAAGATATATTCAAAGCCCTGAATGAAAAAAAGATGCAGCCTAGGATCCTTTATCCAGCAAGGCTATCCCTGAGGATAAAAGGAGAAATAAAGAGTTTCACAGACAAAAAAAAGCTGCAGGAGTTTAGCAACACTAAACCCATGCTAAAAGAAATATTGAAAGGGCTATTCTAAATAGAAAAGCAGCAGGATGCTACAGAAATGAGAAACACACAACTGGAAAGGTGATAACTCATGAATTACAAATAAAGTAAACATGAAATTATAAAAGAAGACATACAAATTACTGAGAGTGGGAGAGGGAGGCAGGGAAATATAGAATATTTTTTTCTTTCTTTTTTAAATTTTTTTAACAGTAGGATGGGTTTGAGATTATGTTACTATCAGTTTAATAAAAACAGTTATAGTAATGGGTTGATAGATTTACAAAAAAGGGTAACCACAAGCCAGAAATTTACAAAGGAGTCACAAAAATTAAATAAAATCCATGATAATACAAAGGAAAATTATCAAACCACAAAAGGAAGAAGAAAGGAATGAAGAGGATATACCAATTCAACTGCAAAGATAAGTTCAAAATGGCAATAAACACACATCTATCATTAATTACTATAAATGTTAATGGACTAAATGCTCCAGTCAAAAGACACAGAGTGGCAGACTGGATAATAAAGCAAGAACCTTCAATATGCTGCATACAAGAGACCCACTTTAGGGAGAAGGACACATATAGATTGAGAGTGAAAGGATGGAAAAGGATATTCCATGCAAATGGAAAAGCCAAAAAAGCAGGTGTTGCAGTACTGATTTCAGACAAAATAGACTTTAAAACAAAGGCCATAAAGAAAGATAAAGAAGGACATTTTATAATGATTAAAGGAGTGATACAAGATGAGGATATTACACTCATTAATATATATGCACCCAATATAGGAGCACCTAAGTACATACAAGAATTACTAACAGAGATAAAGGGGGATATTGATGGGAATACAATCATAGTTGGAGATTTTAACACTGCATTAACATCACTAGACAGATCTTCCAGACAGAAAATAAACAAGGCAACAGAGAAATTAAATACTACAATAGAAAAACTAGATTTGGTGGATATTTTCAGAACATTACACCCCCCAAAAATAGGATATACATTCTTTTCAAGTGCACATGGAACATTTTCCAGGATCGATCATGTACTTGGGCACAAAAGAAACCTCAACAATTTTAAGAAGATAGAAATTATCTCAAGCATCTTTACTGACCACAATGCCGTGAAACTGGAAATCAACAACAGAGAAACAAAGGAGAAAAAAAGGAAAGCATGGAGATTAAACAATATGTTATTGAGAAAACAATGGATCAATGAGGAAATCAAAGCTGAAATTAAAAAATACCTTGAGACAAATGAGAATGAAAGCACAACCACTCAAAACCTATGGGACACAGCAAAGGCAGTGCTAAGAGGGAAGTTTATAGTGATACAGGCCTTCCTCAAAAAAGAAGAACAATCTCAAATAAACAATTTAACCCACCACCTGAATGAATTAGAAAAAGAAGAACAAAAAGCCCCAAAAAGCAGCAGAAGGAAGGAAATAATAAAGATCAGAGAGGAATTAAATACAACAGAGATTAACAAGACCATAGAAAAAATCAACCAAACCAAAAGCTGGTTTTTTGAAAAAGTAAATAAAATCGACAAACCTCTGGCCAAACTCACAAAGAAGGAAAAAGAGAGCACAAATTAGCAAAATAAGAAAGGAAAATGGAGAAATTACAACAAACAAAATAGAAATACAGAATATCATACGAGAATATTATGAAAAACTATATGGAACCAAACTGGATAACCTAGAGGAGACGGACAAGTTTCTGGAAACATACTGTCCACCAAAACTGAATCAAGAAGAATCTGAACGCTTGAACAATCCGATCACTAGAAAGGAAATAGAAATAGCAATTAAAAACCTCCCTACAAATAAAAGTCCAGGACCGGACGGCTTCACCAGGGAATTCTACCAAACATACAAAGAAGAACTCATACCAGTCCTTCTCAAACTCTTCCAGACGATTGAAAAGGAGGGAATACTCCCAAACTCATTCTATGAAGCCACCATCACCCTGATACCAAAACCAGGCAAAGACACTACAAAAAAAGAGAATTATAGGCCAATATCACTGATGAACATAGACGCCAAAATCCTCACCAAAATTTTAGCAAATAGAATCCAACAACACATAAAAAAGATTATACATCATGACCAAGTGGGGTTCATCCCAGGGACACAAGGCTGGTTCAACATACGCAAATCAATCAGTGTAATACATCACATCAACAAGAGAAAGGACAAAAACCACATGATCATCTCAATCGATGCAGAAAAAGCATTTGATAAAATTCAACACCCATTTATGATAAAAACTCTCGCCAAAGTGGGTATAGAGGGAACATATCTCAACATAATAAAAGCTATATATGACAAACCTACAGCCAGCATAGTACTCAACGGTGAAAAACTCAAAAGCTTCCCACTAAAATCTGGGACAAGACAAGGCTGCCCACTATCACCACTCCTATTCAACATAGTCCTGGAAGTCCTAGCCACAGCAGTCAGGCAAGAGAAAGAAATAAAAGGGATCCAAATTGGAAAAGAAGAGGTAAAAGTGTCATTATATGCTGATGACATGCTACTATATATAGAAAACCCTAAAAGGTCCACACAAAAGCTACTAGAGCTGATTGAAGAATTCAGCAAGGTAGCAGGTTACAAAATTAACGTTCAAAAATCAGTTGCATTTCTTTACACTAACGGTAAATCAACAGAAGAAGAAAGTAAAGAAACAATCCCCTTTAAAATAGCACCCAAAGTAATAAAATATCTGGGAATAAATCTAACCAAGGAGGTGAAAGAATTATACACAGAAAACTATAAACCATTGATGAAGGAAATTAAAGAAGACTTTAAAAAATGGAAAGATATTCCATGCTCTTGGATTGGAAGAATCAATATTGTTAAAATGGTCACACTGCCCAAGGCAATCTACAGATTTAATGCAATCCCTATCCAATTACCCAGGACATATTTCACAGAACTAGAAAAAATCATAATAAAATTCATATGGAACCATCAAAGACCTAGAATTGCCAAAGCATTACTGAAGAGAAAGAAAGAGGCTGGAGGAATAACTCTCCCAGACTTCAGACAATACTATAGAGCTACAGTCATCAAGACAGCATGGTATTGGTACCAAAACAGACATATAGACCAATGGAACAGAATAGAGAGCCCAGAAATGAACCCACAAACTTTTGGTCAACTCATCTTCGACAAAGGAGGCAAGAATATACATTGGAATAAAGACAGTCTCTTCAGCAAATGGTGTTGGGAAAACTGGACAGCAGCATGTAAAACAATGAAGCTAGAACACTCCCTTACACCATATACAAAAATCAACTCAAAATGGATTAAAGACTTAAACATAAGACAAGATACAATAAACCTCCTAGAGGAAAACATAGGCAAAACATTATCTGACATACATTTAAAAAATTTTCTCCTAGAAGAAATAAAAGCAAGAATAAACAAATGGGACCTAATGAAACTTACAAGCTTCTGCACAGCAAAGGAAACCAGGAACAAAACAAGAAGAAAACCTACGGAATGGGAGAAAATTTTTGCAGGTGAAACCGACAAAGGCTTGATCTCCAGAATATATAAGCAGCACATACGACTCAATAACAAAAAAATAAACAACCCAATCCAAAAATGGTCAGAAGACCTAAACAAGCAATTCTCCAAGGAAGACATACAAATGATCAAAAAGCACATGAAAAAATGCTCAATATCACTAATTATCAGAGAAATGCAAATCAAAACTACAATGAGGTATCACCTCACACCAGTCAGAATGGCCGTCATTCAAAAATCCACAAATGACAAATGCTGGAGAGGCTGTGGAGAAAGGGGAACCCTCCTACACTGCTGGTGGGAATGTAGTTTGGTGCAGCCACTGTGGAAAACAGTGTGGAGATTCCTCAAAAGACTAGGAATAGACTTACCATATGACCCAGGAATCCCACTCCTGGGCTTGTATCCAGAAGGAAATCTACTTCAGGATGACACCTGCACCCCAATGTTCATAGCAGCACTATTTACAATAGCCAAAACATGGAAACAGCCTAAATGTCCATCAACAGGTGACTGGATAAAGAAGAGGTGGTATATTTATACAATGGAATACTACTCAGCCATAAAAACCGACAACATAATGCCATTTGCAGCAACATGGATGCTCCTGGAGAATGTCATTCTAAGTGAAGTAAGCCAGAAAGAGAAAGAAAAATACCATATGAGATCACTCATATGTGGAATCTAAAAAACAAAAACAAACAAACAAACAAAAACAAAGTGTAAATAAAGGACAGAAATAGACTCACAGACAGAGAATACAGACTTGTGGTTACCAGGGGGGTGGAGGGTGGGAAGGGATAGACTGGGATTTCAAAATTGTAGAATAGACTACACTGTATAGCACAGGGAAATATACACAAAATGTTATGATAACTCACAGAGAAAAAAATGTGACAGTGTGTATATGTCCATGAATAACTGAAAAATTGTGCTGAACACTGGAATTTGACACAATTGTAAAATGATTATAAATCAATAAAAAATGTTAAAAAAAAATACAGGGCCTTTTGAAAATGGGTCATTAACTACCTAAAATTGTCTCCCCCACCCCCCATATTAAAGTTCTGTCCATAGTGTTCATGTCACAGACCCTAAAAACTTGATCACATTTAAAAGGATATTCGGTTTGGCAAGAAGAGTTATTTATACAAAACAACTCTTTGTGTAGAAGCAGCTCTTTTATATGGATACCTGTATTTTAAGGTTTCTGTGGATATATTGCATTAGCTTAAACTCGAGGGCTTTGCCTGTAGCACTATTTTACTCCTCTGTTCTTCTGTTTGTTTTTAATAGTCTTGGTTTATCTAGTTGGTGGTGCAGCTTGTCACATTCATCTTTTAAAAGAGGAAATGGTTCAGAGATTCTTCAAGATTAATTTCTCTTGTATGTTATTACATTAGACAGTTGGCCATTTATATATATAGATAAATGACTATTAGAAATAATGTTATAGAAAGTTTCTAAGATTTGTATTTCACACAGTGAATTTTTCTAAATGTCACAGGAACACTATTCGTTACCAGTTTCTCAAGTTTTCCATTGCCAAATCATATTTAGAAATGTTTGATGTCTCTTAGTCCAAGTTGACTATTTATTTTCTCCATTTTTTAATTTCAGATCCAAAGATAGCATCCTCTGTCACTGCTGGAGTTGCCAGTTCACTATCAGAAAAAATAGCTGATACCATTGGAAATAATTGGCCAAATGCACCACTGACATCTGTTCAAATCCGTTTTATTCAGAACATGATACAGGAAACACTGGATGACTTTCGGTAGTTGGGAAATTACTCTTTCTAGACCTTAACTGGCTTTTTTAACTAGATGTAAAACCATAAGTAGTATTGGTGGTTACTAACTTTGCTTAGGTTCTGGGGCCCATAAAACCATAGAAAACATGATGAGTTTTGTTGATCTTGAAGTACTAACTTTATTGTACATCAGCTAGGAAAAGGCACATTTCCCTAGGCAGTTATTGGATAACTTGGCAGGGCAGTCTAGCAGCCAGGTGCCATTGTGGATTTTTTTATCATCAAAATGTGGACAGATTCTGGTAAGCTCAAACGGGGTTCTTATAGTATTTATAGATCACCTATTAAGTAGGCTATGTGCAATAATGTAGTAGAGAAATATATTTTTAAAAGATATTTTTAAATCATTAAAAAATTTCTGAATATGTTTAAATAGAATGGATCGAATGTAATACTTAATGTTCTTGCCTAGAGCTATCCTTGTCTTCTCATTCTTTGAATTTTGAACATTGTAAGAATATTCTAGAATGCTTTTTCCTTTTACCTATCATCTTAATATGTTTTGAAAGCTATTTTCAGTTATTTGAATCTTTGTATTCTTTTTCCCTTTCTGACCCATAGTTATGTAGTATTCTTGCTCAGATTTGGAATATCATGAGCAAGAATATTGGAGAAGATGTAGTTTTTATTGGTGCATGTTTCTTTTTAATGTTAAAAATGTTTTGAAAAAATATTTTTAAAGAAAAATAATCATTTTGACATTTATAATGTGCCTAGTATATACTGATACTAAGGATACAAAAATCAATGGTCTGCCCACCTTACAGTTTAATTGGGGTAGGTGTAGTGTGTCCTGCTATGATGTGTTTCTTTAATGTGAATTAATTTATTTGTAAATAGGCAGCAGTAACAATGTGATGGGAAATTTTGTTTCACGCAACAGCTGCCAAAACAAAGTACATGAACACAGGTGAAGGCAGCAAACCGCCTCTCAGTGCCCATCTCTTCCTATTCCCTTCCCTTTAACTTGGTTTGGCTGTGTGCTCTGTGTTAGGAAGTGCTTATTTTGTGATTGTTCCCCATCTTTGGGCATTTTATCCTCCATGCTTGACAGCCCCAATCCTCTCTTTTTCTTTCCCCTTTTGTCAAGTGGCCCTCCCTTTTTTTTAAGGTAAAATCTTTGATTATTCAATAGTTAAACTTTATGAGGATTTAAATTGTTTTTGTTAGTGCTCTGGTTACAAAGTTGCATAGGTTTTGAGTGGTCTGCCCCAGTCCTTTCTCCTCGAGTCTTGTTATTTTCTTTTCTTCTTTCTTTTTTTCTAGTTTTATTATTTCAAAAATACTTAAAAAGGTAGATCTCACATTAAGTGTACAATATACAGTATTATTAACTATAGGCACAATGTTGTACAGTAGACCTCGTGAACGTATTCATTTTGTGTAACTGAAATTTTATACACGTCAATTAGCAAATTCCTGTTTTCCCTTCTCTCCAGCCCCTGACACCCACAGTACTGTTCTTAGCTTCCATGGATCGGACTGTTTTGGATTTCTCATATAAATGGGATCATGCAGGTTCATCCATGTTGTCACTTCAAGATTTCCTTCTTTTTAAGGCTGAATAATATTCCATTATATGTACATACCACATTTTTTCATCCAGTCCTATAATTTTCAATACACAGTTTTAAAGAATATGAGGTATTTCAGGAATGCATATATAAGGCAAAATAGCAGAATTGTCCGGGTACAGCCAACTACAATATAATATGAATAAAGAAATGTTGGAAACACAGAAATGGAGCAGTTCTGCTGTGGCAGATTTAGAAAGAAGTCACTGCCCTGCCTTCAGCTTTCAGCATGCCTTGCCTGCCTGCACCTGGGGTGTAGGGGTGGGTAGGGGCACCTCTCCATCAGCCATAGGAAGCTTCCGCCTGGCACTCAGGGAGCACCCAGAATGGCTCAGAGGATTTCTGTAAATTCACCTGCTCTGACTTCAGCCTTCAGTAGGTCTTGTCTGCTGTATGTTACAGTGGAGGGTCAGAGGTGGGTACTGAGAGGCTCTGTTAGCTGTTCTCCCTCAGCTCTGGAGGCAGCCTTCTCCATGAGGGCCTGGAGTGCTTCAGGGGGGTTAGTCTCAGTTTTAAGTCTTCATGAGGCTTAATGCATCTGTGACTTAGGGGCTCTCTCTCAGCCCTCCTGCTCTGCCCCTAATTTTTAATGTGAGCACTCAATGAAGGCCTTTGGCGAAAAGTTGGTGAACAAGTGGAGACTTTCTTGTTGGCTGGGACTCCTTCCTTGGGGTTCAGAACTGTTGTGACAGTCTTCACTTGGCCTTCAAAAATCTATAAAAATTTCAGCTAGTTCTTACTCTATTAATGGCAGCTTTCTTCCTCTGCTGCTTTGTCAAGGATGAAAACAGTTGTAGGCTATTCTCCTAGAGGGACTCATCATTTTCTGGATTTTAGTTCATTTAGGTTTTTTTTTTTTTCACTCAGAGTTGAATTTATTTTAAAATGTATGATTCTGTAGGTTACATGGTTTGTTCTCATTATTAGGGTTGGCGAGATTACATCCTAAGCAGAAGTCTGTTGGTTTATTTCTCTTGTCTTTCAAGATTTCAGTTTCTTCTGGCAAGCAAATCACTTTGATCCTGTGCTTGCTGGGCTTTAGTTTTTCTTAGGGCTAGTTTATTTCTCGTTTGCCTTTATTTGTGAGATTTGGTCTGTGCCCTTTTAGGATGTCAGCTGGATGTCTTGAATATTCACCAGGCCTTTTTATCTTGGTGGGTCCTGAACTTTAACGTGCAATTCTCCAGTATCACAAAGCTGCTAAAATCTTTTTCTCCTCTTTAGCAGTTACTTTATGCTTGGTTTCCTGCCATCTAACTCAGTACAGGCATGGCTTACGAGTCAGAGATGTCTCCAGGGGAAATTATAGTTTCAAGTTTACTTTCTACAGATACCGTCTTTCCAGAATCTGGGACCTTGCAGCCTTGGCTGCTTTAGCAGTTCCAAATTCTAATACTCCCCAGCCCAGTAAGACTGTCTCAAACTCCAGGCCACTGCTTTTTAGTTCAGCCTCTTTCCCCCACACTGTGGAATCAGCACATTCCCCAGAGGGAAAAGCAGAGGTACATGTAGAGCTTATGTAGTAGACTCCCCTTTGTAAGACCCAGCCCTTCCAATCCTGGCTGCCTTAGTGGTTCTGTGATGCCTTTACTTTTTTGTTGTTTGTTTTTTAATACAGCTTTTGTCATACCTAAATTTTTAAAAATACCCTTATAGCTGCAACAGAAAAAGTAAGGTACTTAGGAATAAATCTAACCAAAGATGGTAAAGATGTGTATAGAAAAACATTTTAAAATTTTATTAGAAAACATTAACATTTAAATAAATGGGAAGATTGTATGAAGTTATCAGTTCTTCTAAACTGGTCTATAGATTGAATGCAATTCCAGTCACATCCCAACTGGATGTTTTGGAAGAAGATGATGAGATAATTCCAAAATGTATATATGAAAGAAGGAAGATCCCAGAATAACTAAGACACTAGAGAAGAATAAGTTTAAAGAGAACTTGTCAGATGGATCGGCTATAATTAGTGTAGCATTAGCACACAGTGGACAAATTACCCAAAGGAATCAAACAGGCCAAAAAGAAGCCTATGTATATATGGAAATGTGATATATTACAGAGGAACTGTATAGATCCTTGTTCCATGCTATTTAAAAAATTGGTTCCACAAAGAGTAAAAGGTTAAATGTAAAGGGAAAATTTTTAAGCATTATAAGATAAGTTATGTATGACTTCAGGGTAGGGAAATTATTTAAAAATAAGAGGGTATACTACCTATAAAAATATTGATAAATTTGCATTAATATTGGGTTAGTAAATTTGAGAATATTAACAGGAACTGTGCATCCCAAGACATCATTAACAAAGTGAAAAGAAAGATATCTGCAGTGCTCATAACCAACAAAGAATCAGATTATGTTAAGAACTCTTATAAGTTGTTTTAAAAAGACATTCAATAGAAAAATAGTTACAAGACACGGACAAGCATTTCACAGAAGAGGAATGGTATATGAACATAAGGAAAGATGCTTAAGCCTACAGATTAATCAGAACTGAAAATGCAATGGGATACCATTTCACACCCAGTAGATGGGAAAATACTGTAAAAAGCCTGGCAACACCAGACTTGGTGTTGAGCTGGAGGAACTCAGAGTGTGTCCACCGGTACTACCACCTTGGAAAATAATTTCTATTTTGTTAAGTCTGAATAGTGTACGTCAGGATCATACCTATAGCTCAGTGTGTCTACTCTTGGAATAGATCATGTATGCAAATTGGCACATGTGGATTGGGAGATACATATACACGATTATAACAACATTGTAATAAAAACTTGAAAACAATTCAAATTGACAGGAGAATGTGTACAAATCAGTGAATTAGATAGAATGGACCTTGAAAACATGGTACTGATTTTTTTAGTGTACACTATTCAAGACTACATAGGATATGGTACCCTTTTTGTAATGCTCAAAACCAACCACAACGAACATTTATCAACTACAGATTCTATGTTATATAAATACATATATGTGTATATATATATATATATATATATTTTTTTTTAAACATTTCTTTGCTCAACAAAATTCAGCATAGTAGTGACTTATTTCTTGGGCTACACAAGGGGAAGCTTCTATGATCTTGGTAATATTGAAGCCCATAAGTTGTGTGGCGGGTGACTGGGTGTTCCTTTTATTGTTATATGTCATAACTTTCATGTATTCTTTTATAGGCATGAATTAATTGCATTTTATTGAGTACCTCTGTTACCACCCAAATAGGCCCTTTCCATTCTGCTGGAAGTTTTTTTTTTTAATAGTTAAGACATTGATAACAGTTAAAATGTTCATTCTAATTTAAACCTGTCTCTTTAATGATAATTTTTATATTAAGGAATGTAGTGTAGTGAGAGTTCTGGAGGTAGACAGCCTGGGTTTATATCCTACCTCCATCATTTACTAGTTGTGTGACTTTGGATAAGTTATAACTATTCTGTGACTCATTTACTTCATTGGTAAAATGGAGGTAATAATTGCACTTAGTTGTGAAGATTAAATAAGAGTTCGTACATTTAAAGTACAAAAACCAATGCCTAGCACACAGTAATAAAATGCTAGGTACACTGGCATTTTTACTATTGTAATAATAATTACTAACATCCAATAATTTGAAACACTTAGAAGAGTTTAGCCAGTTTCTTGAATGATCTAGAATTGGCAAAACTGATAATTCTAATAAATATTTTACTTTCTTCCCTAGAGAAGCATGCCATAGGGACATTGTGAATTTGCAAGTGGAGATGATTAAACAGTTTCATATGCAACTGGTATGTATGATATATTTTAAATGGGCCTAGTTGTGGATTTAAAAAGTTCATAAAAGAAGTGATGTATTTTTACTTAGTTATATCTAGTTGCTAAGAAATAAACAGGGAGTTTTAGGAATGTAATAAGTAAAATAGATTTTAACTAGTCCCCCTTCTTTGTAATCTAAGATAGTTAAGGCTGCTTTTTGACAGCTTTTTTTTTTTTCCCATTTAGCAAAAAGCTTCCCAAATATTCAAATACTAGCTTTCCAAATACAGAAATTTCACTGGTGATCTTTCATTTATATTAACAAAGTAAGGGTGGTTAGGTACAAAAAATATCATTTAGCTAGTTAACTGAACATGAGAAAAATGATAGCTAAAAGTATGTAAAACAGCTTGCCAAATAATGTGAAATATTAATAATTTTATAAGTATTTCCCCCCTTTTCTAGAATGAAATGCATTCTTTGTTGGAAAGATACTCAGTAAATGAAGGTTTAGTGGCGGAAATTGAAAGACTACGAGAAGAAAACAAAAGACTACGGGCACACTTTTGAAATTTCACTGAATGTTTTGTAATTTGGGAAGCTTCTGGCAACACAGAACTACATGAAATCAGTATTGTTTTCATGGCCTCTAGGAAAAATTTTTTTCAAGTAAAAGGGTGATGGATTTTACACCAACACTATTTCATCTGTCAAAAATATATTTTTATATTAAAAACTGTATACTGTATCGTCTGCCTTATAGGAAAGTCAACAGGATCTTTATTTTCTGAAAGCTTTAGCTATACACTAAGTGCCCTTTTTCACAAAAGACAATTGTGCAAAAAAATAGGTTATGTGTGTTTTTTAATCACCTTTTTAAAACAGATAATATTTTTGGTTGCCTTCCAAATTTTTTGGATGTTTGATAATTAAAGAGTTTGATAGGTCTTCTATTTTTATGGAGAAAGTAATTTTAATTGGCGTTTTGTGTTTCTAAGCAATTGACTAAAAAAACACAAGGTTGGTTAGTAATTATTTTGTTAACTTGAAGTCAAGTATGACTATTATATGATTATTACTTGTACATTTAATAAGAAAATTTTTGGAATTTTGAATTGCACAGATTGCATTATATCTATTGCATTTATACTACTGTATTATACTTCTGACAAATATACACTCCTGGTTGGTATATTTTAGCTAACTTCACTTTACCTATGAAAGCTATTAAGGGCTTATAAGACTCAATCAGAACTGTGTATCTACTAATTATATCATGAATTAATAATACGCAAAATAATACTGTCAAATTTCAATCAATATGATTCAACTTACAGTCAGTGAAAATTTCCTATTAGATACTAAACGTGATAGTATTAGTGCCATTTTTTTTCTTCCCAAATGGGGTGTAGCTTATTTTGTGGTTTATATCATTTAACTTTCTCTAATTCTTTATGTGCTGTGTGTACTACTTTTATATTATTGGCCTTACTATAAAATAAATAAAATTAAAAAAATAAAAATAGGAAGGTTAATTATCAAAAGAATTCACACTTCTTTGACAGTAGGCAGATGTGAACATCTACCTGCTGGGATCTGTACTTTTAGTGGTGTAAGATTAGGAGACCTGCTGGCTTGTTTACCTTCTTGTAATCTCTTGTCCCAAAGATTTAAACTATGTACCTTGTATACAGCATTCCTGCCCAATTTTGACTTCTGAGATAAAAGTATTTACCAAAATAAAAAATCTAGGTAGCTTACTAACTTTTTTCCCCCAAGTGATGGAAGATTTTAAGAATATATTTAATAAGTGTAAACATACTAATAATTACTTCAAGAAATAAAAACAGAAGTTACTTTTTTCTAGTGTGGCTGAGAGAATACATTTTTATTAAAGCATAAAGGGGTGCTAATATGACTTTCTTCATGACAGGTTATGAAAGCATTATGACTTGTAACAAGTTTTTTTTTCTATGTATCATTATCAAACAGGTTTAGAAGACTTAAAGGTATGTTTTGCTACATGCTATTATTTAAATCAATATTTTCCTATTGCCTTTTTTTATAAATGCACATAGTGTGTATTAAGAGAGGTTGGATAAATAAAAAAATTTAGTAATTTTATGTGTATAGGTGAAACATTTTTGTCATGGAATTTAAAAGATAAGTACAAAAAATAAAATTTTAAATGATAAAAATGGGAAACCTGAAATTGAATTTTTGCCTCAGGCCAAGATGGAATAGTAGAGATTGGATTTACACAGCTGAAGTTTTAAAAGATGCAAAATACTTAAAATAGTTTTCATATATTGGATTTCTGAAAATAAGAAACTCTACTTAGAATTCTATATCTAGTGAAAATATCTTTCAAAACTGAAAATGAAATAAAAACCTTTTCAAGCCACACACCTACATCAATTGATCTTTGACTAAGGAGGCAAGAATGTACAATTTAGAAAAGCAAGTGTCTTTGACAAGTGGTGTTAGGAAAGCTGGACAACCACATATAAATCAATGAAGTTAGAACACACCCTCACATCATACATAAAAATAAACTCAAAATGGCTTAAAGACTTAACATTTAAGGCAAGACACTATAAATTTCCTAGAAGAGAACACAGGCAAAACATCTTGACATAAATTGTAGCAATGTTCTCCTAGGTCAGTCTACTAAGGTAATAGAAATAAAAGCAAAAATAAGCAAGTGGGCCCTAATTGAACTTCTAAACTTTTGCACAGCAAAGGAAACGATAAACAAAAAGACAACCTACAGAATGGGAGAAAATATCTGCAAAGGATGCAAGTGACAAGGATTTAATTTCCAGAACATACAAGCAGCTCATTCAACTCAATAATTAAAAAACAAAACAAAACAAAACAAAAAAACAGAAAAATGGGCAGAAAACCTAGAGACATTTCTTCAATGCAGGCATACAGATGGCCATAGGCACATGAAATGAAGCTCAATATCACTATCAGAGAAGTGCAAATCAAAACTAAAATGAGGTATCACCTCACACCAGTCAGAATGACCATCATTAAAAAGTCCTCAAACAATAAATGCTAGAGAGGTTGTAGAGAAAAGGGAACCCTCCTATAGTGTTGGTGGGAATGTAATTTGATGCAGCCATAATGGAAAACAGGATGGAGAGTCTGTAACATGCTGATTGCCATGTCACCCAAATCTGGATGACATTTGTGTTTCCTCAGGAGTACCCAATCCACAGTGGATGATCAACCTGTTAAAAAACTATTAATTACCATATGATCCAGCAATCCCACTCCTAGGAATATATCTAGAGGAAGGTAATTTGAAAAGATGCAAGCACCCCAATGTTCATAGCAACACAATTTACCATAGTGAAGACATGGAAGCAACTTAAATGTCCATCAACAAATGACTGAGTAAAGAAGGTGTGGTATATATACACAAGAGAATGCTACTCAGCCATAAAAAAGAACAAAATAATGTCATTTGCAGCAACATGAATGGACCTAGAGATTATCATACTAAGTGAAGTAAGAGAAAGACAAACATCACGTATCACTTACATGTAGAATCTTTTAAAAATGGCATAAATAAACATTCACAAAACAAAGAGACCACAGATAGAAAACAAACTTATGGTTATCAGGGGAAGGATAAATTGGGAGTTCTGGATGTGCAGGTACTAACTACTACATATAAAAATAGATAAACAACAAGGTCCTACTACATAGCACAGGGAACTATATTCAACATCATACAGTAACCTGTAATTAAAAAGAATATGTACATGGGTATAACTGATTCACTATGCTGTACATCAGAGACTAATACGACACTATAAGTCAACTATACTTTAATTAGAAAACTAAACAAAAACAACAAAAAAAACTTTTTCAGATCCAGAAAGGCTGAAACAATTTATCAAAAGATTTGCCCTGCAGGAAAGAGTAAAGGTACCAGATAGATTCTGTTTCAATGCAAAGGAATGAAAAGCAACAAAAATGATAAACATGTGAACAAATATAAGACTTTTTAAATATTTAAATTATCTTTAAATAGTAATTGACTACTTAAAGCAAAAATAATAAGGCATTTTTGTGGTTAACGTATGTAAAATGAAATGTCTGAAAATAGTATCGCCAAGGGTTGGAGAAGGGAAATGAAGTAGACTACTCTAAGGTTCTTAACACTGTGAAGCAGTATAATGCTACCTGAAAGTAGAACGTTATAAACTAAGAATGTATACTGTAATCCCTAAAGCAACCACACACACACACAAAAAAAGTTATAACCAGTAAGCCAACAAATATGGTAAAATGTAGCCATAAAAATAATCCAGAAGGAGGAAAGAAAAGAAGAGGAACAAAGAATTGGACAAACAAAAAAAAAAAACAGCAAAATCATAAATTTAAGCAGCATCCTCAATAATTAGTAAAATCATAGATTTAAACAGCATCCTCAATAATTATATTAAGAATAAACTGTCAGTTATTATTATCAGATTGAGTCTTATTTTATCCAATTGTATGCTGAATCCATGAAATCCACTTGAAATATAAAGACAAATAGTTTAAACATAAAAAGAAATTTAAAAATCAGGAAGTATATTGAGCTGAATGCAAATGAAAACAGAAAATTACCATGATTTGTGGGATCGGCTAAAGCAGTGCTTACAGGGAAATTTATATCATTAAATATCTGCATTAGAAAAGGAAATAACTCAAGTTAATGATTTCAGTTTCCCCCTTAAGCTAGAAAAATAGCAAGTAAAATCCAAAAGAAGCAAATGAAAAGAAAATAGATTAGAGAACTCAATGCAATAGAAAACAAAATTGATTGAGAAAATCAGTGAAATTAAAAGCTAGTTCTTTAAGATCAATAAAATTGATAAGCCTTTAGCCACATTGATGAAAAAACAAAAACAAAGTCCAAATTACTAATATCAGGAATGAGAGAAGTGACATGACTACAAATTCTACAGGTATTTCTGATGAAGAAAATGCCAAACCTAAATGGCTACGCTGGTGAATGCTTTCAAATATTTCAAAAAGAAAATATCCCAACTCTCAACAAATGCTTCCAGGAAATAGAAGAGGGGATAATTCCCAACTCACTCTTTGAGGTCAGCATTAACCTAATACCAAAGTCACAAGAAAACTACAAACCAATATTGATCAGAAACACAGATGCAAAAGTATTAAAATTTTAGCAGTTGGAATCCAATGATGTATATAAAAAAAGACAATACATATGACTTACTTAGGTTTATCTCAAGAATGCAAATTTGGGCTAACACGATAAAATTAATGTAAGTCACTGTTAACTAACATAGGAAAACCATATAATCTCAATAAATACAAAAAAAATTTGACAAAATTCAACATTTATTTCTGATAAACTCTCTGCAAATTAAGAATAAAAGAGAACATCTTCAACTTGATAAAGGGCATCTTGTTTTAAATGATTTTTAAAAATTGAAGTATTGTTGATTTATAACACATTAGTTTCAGGCATGCGACACAGTGATATATTTTTTACAGATTATACTCCATTTAAAGTTGTTACAAAATAATGGCTATATTTCCCTGTGCTGTACAATATATCCTTATTGCTTATTTTATACATAGTAGTGTATATCTCTTACTCCCATACTGCTATCTTGGCCTTCCCTCTCTCCACTGGCAGCCTCTAGTTTATTCTTTATGTCTGTGAATCTGCTTCTGTTTTTTTATATACATTTGTTTTATTTTTTAGATTCCACATATAAGTGACAACATAGAGTATCTGTCGTTCTCTGACTTATTTCACTAAGTATAATACTCTCTAGGTCCATCCACGTTGTTGCAAATGGCAGAATATGCATACATACACACACACACACACATCTTTATTCATTTATCAGTTGATGGACACTTAGTTTGCTTTCATATCCTGGCTGTTGTAAATTATGCTACTATGAACATTGGGATGCATGTATCTTTTCAAATGAGTGTTTTTGTTTTCTTCAGCTATATACTCAGCAATAAAATTGCTGGATCATATGGTAATTCTATTTTTAGATACAAGGCATCTTAAGAAAAATCTGCAGCTATTTTCATTTTACTTAATGGTGAAAAACTGAATGTTTTTTCCTTAAGATAAAAGACAAAGCAAGAATGTTCACTATCCCTTTCCATTAAACACTGTATTGGACTTTCTAGCCCAGACAGTTAGGCAATAAAAAGAAGTAAAAGGTATCCAGATTACAAAGGAAGTAAAAAAAAAGTCTCTTCACAGATGATATATTCAACTCTATAGAAAACCATATGTAATATATTAAAAATCTAAAACTAAACTTAACAAGGTTATAAGATCAATATACAAAAGTCAGTTGCATTCCTATATATTCGCAAAAAATTAAAAATGAAATTTAAAAATCAATACTATTAACAGTAGAATCAAAAAATATGAGACACTCAGGTTTAAATTTGATAAAAGTTATGCATAACTTGCACCCTGAATTCCACAAAATGTTACTGAGAGAAAGTAAACCTAAATAAATGATACGCCACGTTCACGGACTGGAGGGCTCAACATTGCTAAATGTCAGTTTTTCCCATAATGATTTGCAGATTCAGTGTAATAAAAATTTTAGCAGAAACTATTTTTCTATTCAGCTATATCTAATTTACTATTCACCTAGTCTGGTAAGTATTTAATAGTAGTCTGGTGAGTATTTAATAGTACCAATTTCATTTTTCAGCTTAGAATTTCCATTTGGTTCTTTTCTATAGTTTACTAATTCTCTGGTGAAATCTTATAATTTAATTCCTTGAATATATAAATTTCAGTTTTCTTTTAAAATTGAAATGAATTTTTTTGTCAACTATAATAAAACTATAGGGAAAATGTGTGTATATATGTGTATGTTTATCACATATATTTCATAGTTAATTTCAATTTGTCTTGAGAAAACAGATAGTTTAACATTAAACAAATCCACTATTTTAAATCACTACTTCAAGAAATTAAGAATCCCATCTCAATAGATACAGAAAGAGTATCTGATAAAACTTTACAATGATTTATGATAATCTAATTTAGTAAACTGTTACTAAGTTTAAGTTTGTGTGCCTGAATAGTAAATTAGACATAGCTGAGTGAGGCCAAAAAACACTGAAACGTCAGAGTTTGGAGCAGAGAAAGGTTTATTGCTGGGCCAAGCATGGAAAACGCATGGCTTATGCCCAGATAACCCCAAACTCCCCAAAGGGTTTCAGTTGAGCATTTTTAAAGGCCAGCTGACGGAGGGCATCCCAGGGTATGTGATCAGCCATGCACAATTCTGATTGGTGGTGATCAATCCTTAGGTGCCAGAAGGTCTGTGGGCTACATGCTCGTGATCATCAGGTAGTTAATTTCTTCCATTTAGTGGTGGTTTTTGCATCTGAAGCATGCATCAGAAGATATGCATGAGCTACTATTATCTGGGTACTGCACAGAGGAGCTATAGCCAAGGATGGTGGGGAGGGGAGCTTTGTCCTGGGAAGTCCACATAGGATCCTGCTCGGTTACAAGCTATGAATAGAAAAAATATTCCTTATTCCGAGAAAATATATCTTCCAAAAACCTACAGCAAATCTGTTTTCTTTTTTAATTGAGGTATAGTTGATTTACAATATTACATAAATTTCAGGTGTATGACAGTGATTCACAATTTTTAAAGGTAGTGCTTCATTTATAGTTATTATAAAAAATTAGCTATATTCCCTGTGCTGTACAATATATCTCTGTGGCTTATTTATTTCATACATAGTGGTTTGTACCTCTTAATCCCCTATGCCTGTCTTGCCTGTCCATTAGTTATTTTAAAGTCTGTGCCTAATAACACTAATATCTGGATAGCCTATGCAGTTATTTCTATTTTACATTATTTCTCTCAGTTTTTGGTCACATTGTGTCAACTGGTCTTCGTGAATATTCCTCTACTGAGTGACTGATATCATTATGAAAAATTGTGGAAAACTTTTAGTCTCTTAGTGCTGGTATCTCCTAGAGAAGATTTACTTTCACTGTGACAGGCAGCTGGGTGAGGGGAAGAGCACACCCATGTCACCTTCATCCAGTCAGGTATTGAGGTGATTCCAAGTTGAGCTTAAATTCTTGATTTCTTTTTTGACACTCTTTATTTACATAGAGCTGAGTTTCTGATCTATATTGTTATTTTTAAGGTGTAACCCTTCAGAGTTCCAGCCAAACCCTTGGGGTTCCATCAAGGCCATCCTACTTAGCAAGTCATGAACTCTAATTTTTGTCTCTCCAAGTCTGTATTTCTTTTCTAAGTTCTGCTTCTTACCTGATACCAATAAGGTTTAGATGAAGAAAAATAATAATAAGGTTTAGATGTACTACTTTGCAGTTGAAGTTTACAGAATGCCAGACAAGCTAATACTGTAGATAATCACTGTATATTTCTAGTAAAGAATTATTTTATGTACTGAATTATCAAAAAGTAGTGTTTATTGCAGTTATCCTGTCCTACTTTCACTGTTTGTAGGCATTGTGTGTGTGTCAGGGTAGGCGGCACATAGCTCATTCTTCTTTCTGTTCATTGTTCTCTGAACAAAGAGCAATCCATCCAGGATGAAACACATCTGAATCTAGTACAGATTACAAGATCTTAAATTGAGCCCGATGCTGTGACTGGATGTCAGTCTGAGTCTGGTTTGTGGTTTTTAGTGTGGCATCCCGGTCCTTCCACGAAAAGTTTTCTCCTGCTACTCCACAAACCCTGCCCCAGACATTTCAGTCTCAGGTCCCAGAGAGTATCATGCCATTTCATACCTCTGGGCAATCACTTTCATTGTTCTCTCTGCCTGGCAAACTCCCACGTATCCTTCAAGACACTTCTCCCATGTCACCTCTTCTTTGACATCTTACCATGACCTAAAGGCAATCATGCTCTCTTCCATGCATCCCCAAACTCATTTCTATCACTATTATAACTTAATAGAATTGGGATGATTTGTTTCCAGGGCCCTCTCCCCACTGGGCACAGGCCGTTTTGGAAATCTCTGAAGATGCAATGCCTAGTATGATGCTTTGACCTCCACAGAGATTCAGTGTCATCTCACACCTAATTTTACAATTGTTGAATAATGTGGAAATCATGTGGAGACTGTTACAATAATTTCTATATGGCATTTATGATATTTGCAATAAACTGGAAGTTTGGTTAACCATAATCCTTCCTTTACACATGTCAGAGAGCATTTATAGTAGTAGGATAAATTTATGAACATAGAAAAATGACAATAATGGTTGAAGATAGTTGACATGCCCTTGATGTAGATATTGTGGGTCCTTTTCAAGTGAAATCTGACAACCAGCTCACTTAAAATTAAAATGTCAGAAATCAATTATGCTTCATTTTGCATTCAAATTGAACTTTTCAAAATTGGTTTGAAGCACATCTTATGTCAAAAGACACCTACTCTATTATTTGAATACTACAGAAATGAGAAAACATTTTATTTTTCATTTTTAAGATAATCATACACATGAAATCTTTATCTGCCAAAATGAAACTGAAGACTGTCTGGATGTCTAAATATTGCTATCATTATTGAACTCTCTTTAAATATCAAAGTTACTGATTTTGGCAAAGAACAAAACTGTCTGAATTTAATAGGAGGAAACTGCTGGAACATGGGCCACATGAAGGAGCCTGTGCAAGCAAAGATGGGAGAGGAAGGTGGGGACAGGTCAGGAGGCTTTGTAAGACAAAGCTAAGAGTTGAGAATTTATGGAAACACAGGGACGTTTGTCTGCAAATTATAGAATGAAGGGAGTGACTTTCTCTGTTCCTATCCTTCTTGTTAGAAAGTATGCAGACTCTTAAATGTGGCCACCATCTTCAGCTTTGTTAGGTAAATATAACTGACATCCATTTTGTACATCAGACTTGGCTTTTTAGGTTTGAAAGGGGAATAGCACATCCACTGAGTATGGGTTTGAGGTGATTTTGGTAGGTTTGTAGGATATCCCAGATCTGGAAGTTCAGCTTTGCTAGGGTTTCTTTCAGGCTTAGTGGTGGATCATAGTCTCAGGCGTCTTCCCCTGGTCTGGCCAACTCCCAGAGAAGATTCCATTCCAGACTGTGCTTCAGTAGAGGTGTTCCAACTGACAGGGCTCATTTTTGCTCCCTCGTCTTCATTTTCTTCATCATTCGTTCATTCAGTGAATAGTAGTCACCTCCTACGTGCTAAGTATTGGGGATCACACTGAAGAGCACACTCATTGTGTAGAAAAGTCAGATATATAATAATGTGGTAAGAGTGAGGAATGGATACACGCACAGGGGACTTCTGGAGGCAGCAGAGAGGCATTTGCTGCCATCTGAATAAGTAGAGTAGTATCTGAGAAGGCTTCCTAGAGGGAACAGGAGGCAAAAGTCCTGAACTGAGGATTAAAGGTGAGTAGTACCTGATAAAGAGGGAGGAGGAAGTGCCTCCCAGACAGGAGGCTGGAGACAGCGTGCATGGGACCTGAGAGGGCCAAGCAGGGAAAGTGGGATGTGAGTTGCAGAGATGACCACGTCAGAGCACCAAGAGCCTGGGACTCATGCCAAGGGGCTGGGATTCTCTCTGGAGGACAAAGAGGAACCAGTAAAGGGTTTCAATTAGGGACATGATACAATTAAATTTAGAAAGATGATTCTGGCCACAGTCAAGAGAATGTTTGGAATCCGACTAAGGGCAGCGATGTTGTCTTAGTCTGTTTGGGATGCTATAACAAAACACCATGACTGGGTGGCTTATGAGCAACAGAAACGTATTTTCACAGATCAAGACTCTGGCAGATTCAGGTGCACAGATGGTGCCTTCTCACTGTGTTCTCACATGGGAGAAGGGGTGAGGGATGTGTCTGGGACCTCTTTTATAACGGCTTCAATCCTGGTCAGGAGGGTTCTGCCCTCATGACTTAATCACCTCCAAAGGACCCCCACTTCCTAACACCATCACCTTGAGGGTTAGGATTTCAACATATGAATCTGGGAGGGACACAAACATTTAGACCACAGCAGATATCATTCAGGAGACTGTTCAGTCCTCCTGGTAAGAAACACTGAAGGCCTGAACCATCAAAAGATTGAGAACTATTTAGAAGGGGAAATAAGCAGAGCTTATAAAAAATAATGGATTTAAACTGGAACGTGTCTAGAAGCTACCTATTATGCATGAGATGAGCTACTGGTTTGAGAAGGCTTGTTAATGTTTAAAAATTATCCTACAAGCCCCCATTTTAAAAGAATTTTAAACATTAAAGGTATGAACAGAAATTTAACAGTTTCAAACATCTTTTGAGGATTCCTCCCTTTATTACCTATATATGTGAGTTGTGATTTGTTTTTTAATACTGACCCATCTTTTTGTTTGGGGGATGAATTCTACATGATCAGGGAGGATTCCTCTTTTTATATATTGTTATGTCTTTTTCTCTGGTATTTCACTTCAGAGTTTCAGTTCTATTTCCATAAGCAATATAGGCTTCTACTTATCTTTGCTAGATTTTTGTATAGGGGATAAGTTAGCTTCTTAACAAAATTATGTTAAATGATATATGTTTATCTGGTCTAGCATATTAGGGTAAAAAATGATGTTATAAAGTTACATTTTATACCATATATATTTATTATGCTACTTGTGAATTTATTTTATAATCAAGATGAACAGTCTTTTTATGCCTATTTTATATAACTTGAAATACAACATTTTCATTTTAAATTATTATAGAGGCTCTGAATCCCTTCCTTAGTTTTTATTATACATAAATTGACCATATCCGTCATAGCAATGACTTATTTGATGCTGGGTCATCAACTCCCTATAATAAAATTATTCCTATGGGAAGACACTGACTCAAATAGCAGAGTCAAGGAAGCATGGAAGCAGGACAGGCTGTGGACTGTTTCATGTGCTGTTGTGTGTTGTGCAGTAAGTGTGCTCTTCCTTGGGTTTCTTTATCATTATGTTTTAATTTTTAACGCTGCTATGTTTCAGCATCTTTTTTTCTTTCATCTGAGAACAACTAGTTGATTAAAAGCCAAAGAAACTGCTAATAATGAAAGCTTGAACAACAACAACAAAAATAAAAACAAACACAAACAAATTCTACTGTAATTTAGAGCAAATCAAATTCAAGGGTTCAATTGTCACTTCACTGTTTTTGGAAGCTGGCTACAAATGCATTTAAATTTTGTTCTAACCAGTGTATTCTTTCAATTGCCCCTTTAGCTAGTTAAACCACTTTGGAAGAAAATGTAATAAATATATGACAACAAAAACATCTTTGCTAGGTTAGAATCTGTATTACAGCAGTGTAGCTGCTCTATTAGAGAAGTACAGCTTGGAGTCTGTTTCTGCATAACAAACTCCCATAAATCAGCAGCTGCAGACAATGCACATTTATTATCACACAGTTTCTCTGGGTCAGGAGTCTAGCTGGTGCAACAAGGTCCTCTGCTCACAGCCTCACAGGGTTCCAATCATGGTGTTGGCCAGGGCTGTTTTAATCTGGAGGCTTGACTGGGGAAGAATTTATTTCCAAAGTTATTCAGGTTGTTGGAAGAATTCATTTCCTTGTGGCTGCATGCTTGCAGCCCCAGCTTTTTGCTGGCTATCAGCTGCAGGCTGCCTGAAGTTCCTTGTTGGCTTCTCCAACATGGCTGGTTACTTCATCATCCTCACAAAGGAGTTTCTTGCTTCAGGGAACATCCAGTCTCCCTTTTGAGGGATTTCACCTGATTAAGTTAGTCCCTTCCTCCTTCAACCTGAATAATCCCCCTTTGATTAGTCAAAACAACTGATTTAGGACCTTAATTACACTGGCAAAATTTCTCCACTTTCACAATAACTCACAAGTTCCACCCACACTCAAAAGTAAGAGATAATGCAGGATGAGAACACCAGGGAGTAGGACACATTGGGGCCACCCTAGAATCTTCCCACCAGAATTTTATCTTACCACACATTTCTCAAATTAATGTTTCATTAGAAAGTTACACTTTTAGAGTAAGAGAAAGGGACAGTTGCTTAAGACTGTGCTTGGCAGTTGTGTCCAAAACATAATGGCATTGGCCTTTAGTTTGCACACCTCACCTTTCAGACTCACCCTCTGCCCAGCCCCGTGTGCCACACAACGTGGGCCACTTGCTGCTCCCAAACATGCCGCCACCTTTCATCATGACTTACCGATGATAAGTACTTATCCCTGAAAACTTCTCCTTTCTCACTCTTCCTCATCTTTCATGACCTAGCTAAAATGACACATTCTGTAGTGGAGCTTTGATGAATTTATCAGGAAATGAAAATATCTCTGTTTCTATGATAATTTTTCAAAGTCTTTTTCATATCAACTTTATATCTGGGGTTGTAGCTATTTGTTTATACACCTGTTTCCTTGCTTTCTTTGTATCATGAGTCATGGCTTACTCTGTTCTGTATCTCTAGTCCTGTATCTCCAGTACAGGACTTGACACATAGTAGGTACTTTATAAACTTAAATGAAGGAGTGAAGAATGAAAATGGGTTAGAGTGATAACAAAATAATTGTAGAGTAAGAGGAAACAGGAAAACAACAGTGTGAACAGACTATAATGACAGAATTTTTACTGGGTTTTATCAGAATGTGAGGATAGGAATATGGAGAATAGTTATGAATAAGTCTACAAAGGTCAGATGGTGGAGGCTCTTGAAATTTCCAGGCTAGAAAATGTAGAGTTCATGAAGCTCTAAATCTAATGGGGAATAGACGTAAATCACACAATCTCATAATTTCAAGTTGTAAAAAGCTCTATAAAGGAAATGTACAGTGTTTAAATAACAATTATCAAGGAGACTTGATCTAGCAGTGGTCACGTGAATAAGTCGCATTTGAAGTGAGACATGAAGGTTGAGTAGGAGTTACCTATCTGAAGGGTAAAGGGTGGCATACAAACAGGCTGAAGAGGAAATTCAGAATCATATTCTGTAGAACCTTACATATTACCGTTTTGGTCTATAAACAATGGGAGGATATTGAAAAATTTTAAACAAGGTGGGATTGGAGTAGGGATGGGAGAGAGAGAGAGAGATGATCTTGTCTTTTAATAAAAAGTTCCCCAAGTAACAGACTAAAAGAGTAGAAGAATGGATCCCAGGAGATGAGTCTAGTTACGAGACCTTTTAATGATGCAGAGTAGACCACAGTAACTTCATCTAGGGAATGGCAGAGGAGCTTGAAAGAATTGGACAGATTCAAGATATATGATGAAGACTCAGCTGACAGAAATTGGATATGGAGAGTGAAGGAGAGGAATATGTTTCTAGCTTCCATGGCTAGATGAATAGTGTTGCCAGAAAGGGCAGTGGAATATGAACACATTTGGAGAGGCTGGAGACCATGAGGACTTCCCTGGGAATGTTGACGCATATATGTTGAATAGCCTGATGGATCTATATGGGTCTTTAGCTCAGAGGAGAAATCTGTGTAAGAGATAATAAGGGTTTCCATATATCTACGGTCAACTGATTTTTGACAAAAGTGCCAAGACCATTCAGTGGGGGAAGGAACAATCTATTCAACAAAGGGTGCTAGGACAACTGGATATTCATTTGCAAAAGAATGGAGTTAGATCCTTATCTCACATCATTTACAAAAATTAACTCAAAATGAGAACTCAAAAGACCCAAATTTAAGAGTTAAAACTTTAAGACTCTTAAAAGAAAATACAGGGAAAAATCTTCATGACCTTGGATTTGGAAATGATTTTTCCCTCTTTTAATGATTTCTTAAGTATGACACCAAAGCAAAAACAGCAATAACAGAGAATGATAGTCTGGACTTCATCAAAGTTAAGAACTTTTATACATTGAAGAACGCTATCAAGAGTAAAAAGTCAACCTTCAAAATGGGAGAAAATATTTACAAATCATATATCTCTTAAAGGATAATATCCAGAATATATAAAGAACTCTTATAACTCGTCGACAAAAAGACAAACAACCCAATAGAAAAATGGGCAAAGGACTGGAACAGACATTTTTCTAAAGAAGATATATATATAAAGCACCTGAAAAGATGCTCAGTGTCATTAATCATTAGGCAAATGCAAATCAAAACCACAAAGAATGGTACTTTGCATTCATCATGATGGCCATAACTTTAAAAAACAAAAATAACAAGTGTTGACAAATATGTGAGAAATTGGAACCCTCATACATTGCTGGTGGAAATATAAAATGGCACAGCCATTATGGAGAACAGTTTAGCAGTTTCTCCAGAATTTAAACATAGAACTAGCAGATGACCTGGTAATTCCACTCCTAGGTATATATCAAAAAAAAAAAAAATTGAAAACAGGTATTCAAGCAAAAACTTGTACACTATTTTTTACAGCAACACTATTCACAATAGCTCAAAAGATGAAAATAACCCAAATGTCATCAAAAGATGAACGGGTAAACAAAATGTGGTATATACGTACAGTAAAATATTTTCCAGCCAGACAAAGGGACGAGGTACTGATACATGCTATAGTTTAGATGAACCTTGAAAACATTATGCTAAGTGAAAGAAGCCAGACACAAAAGGTCACATATTGTAGGATTCCATCCATGTGGAATATCCAGAATAGGCAAGTCCATAGAGATATAAAGCAGATTAGTGGTTGGCAGGGGAGTCAGGGGAAACAGGGAGTGACTGTTCAATAGGTCTGGGGTTTCCATTTGAGATGATGGTAAAATTCTGGAACTAGCTAATAGTGATGGCTGTGCAACATTGTGAATATTCTCAATGCCATAGAATTGTACACTTAAAATGAGTGAAAATAGTAAATTTTGTTATGTGTATTTTTTTAGAAGTTTTTTTTGGGGGGGAAGCAGGTAACTAGCTAAGCATGTACCCTACCACTGAGCTATACCCTCCTCACATAACATAATTAAAGCAAATATTGAGATTTGTTGGCATCCAGATATGAATGAAGGCCTTGGAAGGATGAGGTCACCTAAGGAGAAGGTATAGAATGAGAGGAGAGCTATGGTTGTCAAGAGTTAAGGAATTCTAACATTTTAAAGGACAGGTAGAGGAGAGTGCTTCAGTACTAGAGACTACAAAGGAGCACATAAGAAGCAGGAGAGGAAGCAGAGAAATGGGCTATCACCACTAGGGAGGTGCTGCTGAGGGTGATGAGGTGGTGCTGAAGGTTTTGAAACAGTGATGGAATCCGAGCTTTTTCTTAGGAAAACATGTCTGGCAATAGTGTGCAAGGAAGAGTGGAGGAGAACCTGGAGTGAAAAGAAGCAGTTAAGAACTATTCCATGGAAAAGATAGGTTAAATTTGAGCAGTGTCATGGAGGTAGAAAAATATGACACGTTGGGCTCTTACAATTTTGTCGTTTGGACGTCAGGTGTTTTACTAACAGGAACATTAGGGTTCAATATTTCTCAGACCAGTGTGTGGGCTATTTCAAGCTGGACTATTTTTTAGGCTTGCACCATCTTCTAACTGTAGTAAGATACTTAATGCAGTATGTGTGAAATTTCAAATTTTCTTCTCCAAATTTAGGGATTACTCCATGCTCTATTAGCATTTTAAGTAAGTTATATAGAGTTCTACCTGCACCTTTCTATATTTTCTTTTCACACAGAAAAATCATGTAATCATAGGGCTGGAGGGTACTTTAGAGATCACTGATTTCAGTCTGATTTTCTATGACTGATAGGAGGCCAATGGAGGGTCTGTCTCTCCATGTACTAGTGGTGTCACCATCCGTAGGGGATTTTTTTCCTTCTCTAGTTTTTCTCCTCCCTCTGTCAGTTGTTGCACTGACTTGTCAGTGTTGTCAGACGACAAAGGTATTAGAATGTACTTATTTTATTTATTAATAAAGCACATCTTAAGCACTGACTGTGTACTAGTTACTGCTTTAGGTCTTAGATATAAAGAAGAAAACAGATTAGTAATGACCCCAAAGTTTTCTAGTTTGAGAGTAGTGTTTACTTTCCAGTACTCTTTTGATATCATATAGCATGATTTCTTGGCTGCAGTCAAATAGAAAGTAAATGACTTTTTTTTTTTTGCATACATAATGTGAGAACTCAGGGAGAAGTGTTTAAGAATAAATCCTCCATGGGCTTGGAATATAGAATTCAAGATTTAGTCAACATCGTAGCCACACGTACTCAGCATCATAATTCTTTCACATCTTGTAGCTACTGTTTAGAGAACGTACAGTGAAGTGTGACTTGCTGTGGAGTCAGGCAGTAGGTTTTTTCTATTCCTCCAGATTCTCTGTTCTTGAAGCTACTGATACTATCCTTTGAGACATTCAACTGCTTTTGCTTTAGTAATGAATTTTTTGCTTCTGAATTTTTACTTTGTCCTGGTGTTGATCAATCTGATGTTTGATTCGATGTATCTCATATGCAAGCAACCTTCAATATAATTTTGGAATAATGGATGCCTTCATTCCACGGTTTTCAAAACTGTTAGCTAACTCAGATCCCATCCTATTCAGAGATTAAGCACCTATTTATTCAATCAATTTATCCTGTGAGTAGAAGTCCACGGTTTTTTAACCGAAACCCTTGGGGCTTTGAAATTTATATTTTTAATTTAAGAGAGAGAAGAGTTTATACCATTTATAGTCTGACCTTTCAGGCAGGGTCTGCGGCAGCATCCTGTAATCACACACGTTAGTTGTTCCTTAGCAAAACATACGAATATTTGCATTAAGTGGGATAAGTTAGGACTACAGGTAACCTCATGTCCATGCAGATCATGGCTGTTCTGTCACCAAATGAGCTACAAAGTGACTTTTGGTTTTCAGAAATTTATGGATTTGGGAGTCTTAGATAAGGGGATGTTTGCTTGCTTACAAACAAGGAGAATAAGATGTACTATCTTCCCCCAAAGGACACAGACACCACGTTTCGTCCATTAGGCCTTTTCTGTTTGTTGTAAGCCAGTTCAAATGTGTTTAGATTTTTAAAAAGGGTGGGTGGTATGGGAGTGACTTATTGATTCAATAATTGAATAGTCTAGCAGACAGATTTTGGATAACCCTGTATTCAGGGGTCAAATCATGTCATTTGGTTGGGTTTCTCTTAATTGTTTCACATATCTTCTGTTTCAAAGGTTTCAGTCTCGGCCTAGTGGCCTCTGTATGCTATAGGTCAACTCTTTTGTGGTGGTGGTAAACATGGCTAAAGCAGTTCATTCTGCAGTTACATTGTCCAGGGAAGAAACAAAGCCCCTCCTCCTGTTGAAGCATTCCCAGCAAAAATCTTTTGGCATTTCCTTGGATCTGGTCTGGTCACATGCCATCTTTGAACCAGTCACTGAGGTCAGGGAGATGAGATGTGCTGACTGACTTAGACCTGGGCCATGTGATCCACTCCAATATCAGGAGAGTCAAGCCCATTAACTGGGTGGGTGTGGCTTTCTCAAAGAAACACTGGGAGCTGTTGCCAGAGGACACGGGGAGTGTTGGGCAGCAAAGCATTTATGAGCCCCATTGGTTGACACTGGATTTTCTTTGTAATTAAAGTTCTTCTGATAGAATACAGTGGAGTTAATGCCAGTACCTTTTCAGTGTTTTACAGCTTTCCTGCTGATCATAGAGCAAAACGTTATTACTCTTTTATATGTAACAAAATATACAAGAGCCTGCAAGTCAAAAATCAAATTTAATTCTAAACTTAACTCGTCATCAGACTCTTATGATTAGGAACTTGTCTCTTCAAGGACAACGTGGCAAGCCTTAAGGCTTTGGGCAGTGTCATCCGAGAGGAAGTACTCTGAGTGGATGCCTAGATTGTTTTTAGTTCAGGAATGATAATGCAAAGCTCTCTAATTAGATACATTGTTACTACTGTTTGACTTTTTCTTATAAAGAAGTAGTTTTGCATGATGGTTAAGAATATATTGTCTGGAATCCAACTGCCTTCGTTTGAGTCTATGCTTCCATCACTGACTTAGGCGAGGTACTTAACCTCTTTGTGCTTCAGTTTTCTTGTGTATAAAAAAAGTGTAATGGTAGCATCTACTTCACCAGGCTGTTTTAAGGATCTCATGAATTAACACATGTAAAGTACTTAGAATGGGGCTTGACACATAGTAAGTGTGTTATAAATATTAGCTATTACTATTATTCCACAGGGTTAACACTAAGTCTGAAACTCCCCCTAGTGAAGTAGGAGTTTTTACAGCATGGATATTAATATTTCTGTGCCTTTAACTAATATTGTTGTTGCCCTGTATACATTATTATGGGAAATACCATTTGTTTTATTGTCAGGTTAAAGTTTAAAAAATAAGCCAAGCCAACCATAATTATTTCAAAAAGCATTCATTTTGACACAAGAGATTCCAGTCAGCCTTACAAACCTAGAAAGAGGAAATCCTTTCTGAACTGATAGAAAATGAATCTAATTTCAAATCCCAAACCAGATTCCTATTTTTGTTGCTATTCTTCCTCTAGAAGACAAAACCTGATGTTTCCACAATGTATATAAAACAAATTTTAAAATTCATATATGGCACAGCGTTTACCACCCACCCCTGTCCATGGTCATGAATATCACAAATTCTTTAATTTTCCCAAACATGAGATAAATGTCAGACCATTCTATAAATTGACTTTATGAAGCATTTCTGAGCCGAGCTTTCTGATATTCACACCAATGTTTCCATAGTAACTAATGTGTTCAGAAGGAGAAAAGCAGGAGGAGATGAAAAACAAAGGAGACAATCCAAATAAAAGAGATGCATAAGTAAGGGAGAGAAGAAGGTTCCATAAACTTTGAACTATTGCTTCTTGCGGGAGACAAGCATTCTTGTTCACAGGGGCAACTTCTGCTGGCTGACTGATTCAGGGGTCCTTAGTGGAAAAATTTCCAAAGCTTGACCAACTGACACCCAATTACACTTGAACAATAACTCATTAATGCCAGTTTAGACGATTCCTTCCCCCTTTTATTTTAATCTTATTTTTTTCTCTGTTTGGAGGTCCCCTAGTTACCATGGCAACAGTGAAGTAATTTGTGTCTGTCACTGAACTGTCAAAAAAGAAAATGCAGTATCGAGTCAATTTTAAGTATACTTAGAAACAGGGTGGGGCAACATAGGCATTAGTGATCATCACAATTTGCAAACACTGAAGTGAAGAAGGCTAGAACTCTGCTAAATATAGGTTCTCTTTTCAAATCTTACTAAATGGCACCCTGTCATTTAAAAGCATTTAAAAGCAGATTTTAATGATCAGTTATTCTCTTGTGTTGTCCACAGCACAGTATCTTTTCTCACTAAACTTCAACAAATCTTCTATAAAAATGTGTTTAATCTCCAAGTTTCTGTAGGCTTTTATCAGTTAAATGGCTACAGATGAACAGTTTTTCTGAATCATTTGGAGAGAATAATACTCACAGGCATGTGACTTGGGGAAACAGGCAACTGTGGTAAGCCAAATTATGGCCTCTCAAAATCTCCATGTCCTAATCTCCCAAATTTGACTATGTTACCTTATACAGCAAAAGAGACTTTGCGGATAAGATTAAGGATCTTGAGCTAGGAAGATTAGCTGGATTATCCAGATGAGCCCAAATGTTATCTTTAGGGTCCTTATAAGAGGGAGGCCAGGAACGCCAGAGTCAGAGAGGGAGGTGTGAAGGCAGAGGTCAGAGTGGGCCCACAAACCAAGCAGTGCTGGAAGTCTTTAGATGCTGGACAAGGCAAAGAAACGATTCTTCCCTAGAGCTTACAGAGGGAACCTGGCCCTGCTGACATCTCGGCTGCAGCCCAGTGACACTTCTGACCTCTGGGGCTGTAAGGGAATAAATACGTGCGATTTTAAGCCACCAAGTTTGCAGTAATTTGTTACAGCAGCAGTAGGAAAATAACACAGCACTGTTGGTAGCCTCTGGTCCCACCAGTTCCTCTAAGACAGTGACATTAGATACTCACTCTTACTTGGCAGAAAAGACTGTAGGCTGAACATTCTGAGTGTCACTGAGGGTCTTGTGGGTAGGTCTCCCTCTGTGTCTTCAGGGACCTTGGAGGGCTCTGGTCGCGCCAAGACCAGCTGCTGGGGCGACACAGGCCTCTGAAGGCCAGGCTTGAACACCTGGAGAGGCCAAGTGCTTGCAGGTCCTGGGTGAAAAGTCCTTGAGAAAGAGAATCCTTGTGCTCGTAATCTATCTCTATGAAAGTGCACGAGTTTGCTTGTCTTTCCAATTAGATTGTACATGTCTCAATGTGCAGACAACATGCTTTCTGGGAGTCTGTAAATCTCATCTTTCCCAGCACCATTCCAGGCACCCAGGAGAGGTTATGAGAAATAGCAACTCCTCCTTCTCTGAGCTGCTTCCTAGGTGGGTTCTACTTATTTATTTTCCAGTTGTTTCATTCTTACCATACAGGTGCTGCGTGAAGCACTTGATGGATATGACCTCATTCAATGCTTACAACAACTCTGAGGAAAATCTCATTTTCATTTCACACATGTCAAAATAGAGATTCAGTAACTAGACTGAAAGTTACAAAGTAAGTGACAGAGATGGGCTCTGAACCCAGGAGTGTCTTCCTGACCCCTCCACTTCTAACTGCTGCCTTGCTGCCAGGTCAGATGCACCGTAGGGTGGGTGTCAGTGGCCTTTCTTCTCTATCGCCCTTAGTAAATGCCCTTTATCCTCTGGGCTCCAGCTTTGGCTCTTACTCCAACTCACACAGTGGGTGGAAGAGGGGAACAAGAAAGCTGGAGAGGGCTGAGGGCTTCAGACCACAGAGAAGGGGGGTGTTTTGGGTCCTGGAGGCTCCCTTGGCCTTTAGACACTAGTTATTTTAGATAGGAATCTGGTGTTTGTAAATTAGCACATTTCCATAGTTTTATAACTTCTTGGTTTATTTTTTTTTTATTTTTTATTTTTTTTACTTTAGGAAGAATTCTATGATGACTTGAATGATTCCCACCCCCTGATATATATATTCTGTTACCATGAACTGAATGTTTGTGTGCCTCCAAAATTCATATGTTGAAGTCCTAATCCTCAGTGTGATAGTATTAGGCGGTGGGGCTTTGGGAGGAAATAGGTCATGAGAGTAGAGCTCTCCTTATGATAGTATTAGTGCCCTTAGAAGGAGAGATACTAGAGAGATGATCTCTTTCTCTGCCATGTGAGGGCATAGTGAGGTGTCCATCTGCAAACCAGGAAGTGGGCTTTTACCGGCAACTGAACCAGCCAGTACCTTGATCTTGGGCTTCCCAGCCTCCAGAACTGTGAGAAATAAATGTTTTTTTTTATTTAAGCCACCTGGTCTATGGTATTTGTTATAGCAGCCTGAACTACGACACCTGTATAATCCCCTCTCCTGTGAGTATGATGGGCTCTCACTCCCATTATTAGGTTCCTAATCAGTGGATTTAGGATTAATCAAGAAGTAGAGTACCTGCATGGGCCTGATCAAATCAGGCAAGTTTTAAAAGAGAAAATGGAAGTATGAGAGGTTATGGAGGGGACCATGTGGCAAGGACTGGAGAGTGGTCTCTAGGTTCTGACAGTGATCACTGGCTAACACTTAGCAAGACAATGGGGACCTCAGTACTACATCCTCAAAGCATCCAGCCAAGAACCCAAGGAAGCTTGGAAGTTGTTATTTCCCTAGTGGAGCCTCCAGGTGAGGATGCAGCCAGCCAGCACCTTTAGTTCAGCTGTGTGACACCTTGAGAAGACAACCCAGTGCCCAATGCCCAATCCATGGATACTGTGAGATAATAAATGAGTGTTTTTTTTTTTAAAGCCACAACGTTTGTGGTAATTTGTTATGTAGCAGTGGAAGACTAACCCATCTACCTAAAATTCATTAAAAGAAAAAAAACATCAGTCTCGGTGGCCCCAGGCAAAGAAAAAAATAGACCCCCTGCTTCCCCAGTTCAGATGCTATTTAAAGAGCTAAAACTCTAAGACACTTTAAGAAAGAAAAAGTTGACAATAGCATTCTCATTTCCCCAGGATTTGTTTTTACAAAGATGTGTCTCCCTTCAGTGATAGAAGTTACCATCTCTGATCAGCTCCTTTGAGGGGGAACTTTGAGAAAAGACTTTTTGAGGGGCTTCTGAAACTACTGGCACCCCTTAAATATGCCTACAAAAAGGGTAGCTGATACCTAACATCCAAAATGCCACTGGAGGCTTTTAACAGGAGAAGGGTCTGAGTTGGAGGGAGACCCCTGTGTAGGCCCACCCCTATTCTGGCAGAAGTGGCTCTATTTTTCCTGGGAAAGTGGTCAGTCATTCAAAGATGCAAAGTCTTTCCCAGAAGGATGGCTACCCTGGAGGGTCCACATAAAGGGAGTATTTGCCTCATAAAGGGCAGGGTTTGCCTCCTCCATTACTATTGAGCTATTAAGATAAGGAAGGTTGTGCTTGCCCCTTTAGGACCCAGGAATGAACCTACCCTCTCTCTTGCAGACAGGATGAAGCCGAAGTAGACACAAGCCCTTAATAATAATAATAAGCACCAACAGCTTCCGAACGCTGAGCGTGTGGTAGGAGTGGGGCTAAGGGGGCTAAATGCGCCATTTCATTCATGCGTCCCCAGGTTAACCTCATTCGAATGGACACTCCAAGACGGCAGAGGCTGGCTCCACTTTGACGATCAGGGTATCCCTAGTGCCTCTACAGTGCTTGGAACAAGGCCGGGACCTCAAAGCATATTTGCTGTGAGTGAATGAATACCTGAAAACTGCGGTTTAGATATTAGGGTTATCACCATTTCCTCAGATGAGGAGCCTGGGGCTCAGAGAAGTTAAGAAATTCGCCCCCCTCACCCACGGCCGAAACCCAGATTTCCTTACCCACTCTGTCCATTCTCCCTGGCTCCTTGGGGGACCTGTGCGTTGGACCCCGCCAGCGACGAACCCGGTCTCCGGCGACGAGACTCCGCGGGTGCCCTCTGTCGGCGACGCTCTGGTGGTGCAACGGCCCCGCCAGCCAACGCGCAGGTGCGCTGACCCGAAGGCCGGAAGCGGGGCGCAGCCTGCGCGCCGGCCTCCTGGCTGCCCGCCCCGCCTGACGTGTTTGTCTCACGTTTGGGGAAGCTGAGCGCGTTTCCTCAGTGGGACCTGGATATCATTTGTGAGTGTCAGATGCGTCGTCCTGGGCCTCCTTAAGGACTCGGCCTCGGGGTGGGGCGTGGCCACGGGGGCGGGAGAACTTGCCCAGGTGGGTCGGAACCAGAGGCCATTGGGAGCTGACAAGGGCAAGGTTCTAGAACGCTGGGCCCTTGACTTCCCTCTGAGGAGGAGTGGGGGAGTGAGGCTGGGGAGTGAAGTTGCCTTTGAACCGATGGGCGGAACCTGTGACACAAGTAAGACCCAAATTAACGGGAAGCGGGGAAGACCTTTGCTTCCTTTTTCCAGAACGTTCTGTTGCAGTGCCACCTGGCAACGCGGGTGCGCTCGGCGCGCTCCAGGGACCCTGTTTACTTCAGACAATCACACCCCATTTTGATATTGGATGTATTTTCCTCCACTCCGGTGGATAGTCCTTATCCTCTGGCCCCGGGCACCAGCCTCACCCAGTCCTTTTTTGGTTTTTCCCAGTTGTTTTTAAAAGAGACCCAACGTTCACCCATATCCAAGGCAAATTCACAATTGAGAAGACGTCTTCATTCTCTCTTTAAAAGTGGTGGCTTTGTTCTGGTTTTTACATCAGGCAAGGACTACTTCTGAGGCGCTTTTGTTTTTGATCCGCCCAAGTAATTATATTCTTCATTTATTTATATGTTTTTGCCTGTTGAAATTCCAAACATACAAAGCCAACTTTATTAATTTCTATCTTTAAAACTCCAATGAGAGTTACTTGTATTACTTCTCCCACTGGAATAATACATTTCCTGGATGGGAAAATTTAACTCTGTTTGTTAGGAATAAAGTATAAAAAGACAAGTCAAAAGGAAAATGAAGGAGAAGTGGCGAATTATTCTGAGAAGATAGGACAAATGCATTTGCTAGTCTAGATGATTCGATTTTCTCTGGGAGTGTTAGAAAAGATGGTATGAAGAGGGCAGGCCATGCGCTCCCATGCAGTTCACCAAAAGAGGTTTTGAGGATATTTGATTTGAAACTACCCTTCTTTCTTTTCATAATACTCAGCATGTCCCTAGTCATTATATTCCAGATATTGAACTCAAGCTTTTAATCCATTCTACCAAAATGTTTTGCACTCATTTGAACACTTCTAAATTGAAATTCTAAATTAGTATTCATTGAAAACTGGTTTGACACAAAGAAAGGAACATGAATGAAACCTTCTAAGCCTTCTTTGCATTTCCAAATGCGTGTTCAATTCTTTAGGAAAGTCATTGTTATCAGTTTAGGGAAGATTTATTCAATTCCCAAGTGCCACCTCCAGAGGGCAGAGCTGTCTCAAAAAAAAAATTTTTTTTTTTCTTAAGTTTCTTTAGTTTTGCCGAGGACTCTCTAATCTGTAACTGTGATTCCTGGGATCCAAACTTGAATAGTTTTACCTAATATATTTTAATGTTCATTTAGATGTTATGGTATTCTATTATTTTCAGCAATTAACATTTACAATATTTTAAATTTTTATAAAATAAAGAATTAAATTCAACATTGTCAGTTTGCCCCGAGTTAAAAAAATCTGATTCTCTCTAGTTTTAAGTAATCACTCCTGACAGATTTAAACAGCACACTTTAATTTTTTGAAGTGCATTTAAAGGTTTATTTGCTAAAACCTAACTTTACATTTTCCAGAGATTGCACTCATGGCCCCAGTTATCCTAAAAAAATGAAGTGTGAAATGTGCTGTATCTTGCATATAATATTATTTAGGATTTAGTGCCCAGTATGTTCTTGTAGAGTCCCCTAATACATTCTGAGTAAATGCTTTGGAAGCGTTTTACTCCTGAAGCTACAGAAAACATCTGGGGGATTTATTTTTGTGACATCAAAATTTATGGTAACTCTTTATTTAAAAATGCTTTTATTCATCCATAAAGGAGGGGAAGTTGAAGTGAGTTTGCTCAGAAAAGAATGGGGTTATTTTCTTCTAAAATGTACAGTAAACAGTTTACTCGCTCGCTCTCTTCTTTGTCTCAGCCCTCTCTGCCGTGTTTAGTGTGAAATTGAATCTTGTAAGGCTAAAATCCAAGAAGAGGGAGAATTAAGGATTCATGCAAATGATTTACATATATTTCTTTCCGGTGTTTTCTTTCAAGCTTTTGCTTGCTGCTCACTTTGGGCTATTTTTCTTTTCCTGTTATTTTTTTTTCCTGTTAACGTTAATGCACAAAAATCTATCAACAGGGTGTGAGAGGGATTGTTTGTAAGTATTTAAAACTGCTTAACATCTATTTATATGAAAACGCTTTTTAGGTTTTGGAAGCTTATGTCCATGTTGGCATCGAAAATTTTGGAAACTTATACAGGATATGTGTTGAAAGTGTTTAACTTCCATATTTGCTTCACATAAAATGGGAAAGAGCTAGGGCAGGCACCAAAACAGTGTATTCTGTGACAAACCATGCTTCTAAAGTGGTGGCAGCTAAACGTGAAAGAACCAAGAGAGGACTTGATGAAATATCCCTAAAGTCAGATTAAGTCATAGATGAGCCATTCGGGGCTGACATGTATGGCGCAGCAGTATAATTAGCAGATCCACGAATTATCCCTCTTCTATTTCCATTTGAAAAATAAATGTTAGTTTAACGATTTATTCCTTATTGGTCTTGTCTCCCCAGTGGGATGATGGAAGATATTTGATGGCAAAGAACCATACCTGATGTATATATTTTTTTCTATTTCATCCCAGTAACTAGCCCAGCGTTAGATCAAAAAGGCCTTTCACAGATAGTTGGCAATTAATTGTTCACCTATGGAACTGTTGGCCAAGATTTACTCCCATATAGAGAATGCCAGACTTGAACGTTCAAAATGTGTGAAATCCAAAGTGTTTTTCCCCCATTGTGTCTCCGAAAGGCTGGTGGCACTCTGAGCATTTGCTTAGGTGAATGGATGTGCTACTGTAATCTGATGGGTGATTTACAAGAAATTTACCATTAGTATTTGGGATTTTGGGTGCTGCATTCTTATGAATTAGATTATAAATCTGAGGCTAGTGTAGTGGAAAGGATTCAAGTGAAAGTCAAGTTACATAGGATATTCAAAGAAGGGTCAGGAAACCAATGCCTCAGCAGAACAGAGATGACTAAGATAGAAATATGCTCACCTTGTCCCCCCATTCATATATCATAGAACTTCACTTACTCATCTGTAAATGTTAATTGTTCTGTATAAGATCCTGTACCACTGAAGTTGAGCAACACACAGAGCCTTGAAAAACAGACATCTATCTGTGGATGTGCTTCAGTGAGGCTGCCGGCGTGTGCCTGTACGGCCTCCTGGCTTGGAGAAACGTTCTGTTAGGTGGCCTCTACAGTCACCTGCCAGTGAAAACGCTATGTGATTCTGCATTGAGTTCACATTACACTCATTTTATTAGAATCAGAAACAGTTCTACAAATGCTGAAGCATCATAAGGAAACGTGAGATGAAGACCAACGAGCTAAAAGCGTAGGATCATTAGATTAAGGGTGTGTCCTCCGCTTGTAGGGTTCTGTTTCTAGGCCTCTTAGCCTAGGGACATGTGTTAATTACATGAGTAGTTCAGATTTTCTGTCTCTGACAGTTGAGTCTAGTTTGAAGTGCTTATAATTCTAATTTAATTAGAAATGCATTCAAAGAGCTAATGTTATTTGCAAGAACTTAGAAGCAAATCCCTTAGTAAAATAAGTAGACCTTTGGTAAAGTGAATCATAACCTAGTTATGAAAGTATGGATATTCTTCTATCAGCTTTGCTTGAAGTCTAGCAGAATGTGGGGAAGAGTCCTGATGTAGATGCAAGACTCATCTGTTGTCACTGTATGACTTAGTTCAGAATCTATATTAAAGTTTTTTTTTTCTCCCAGCTGCCACCACAGTCTCCAAAGATGAACCATTTATTTAAAAAGTCAGTAATCTAAACAGTTCCTCCCTTTCCCTTCTCATTGTCAAGACATCCCCTGGTTACCTCTACATTCATGTAGGTGAGTGAATTCCTAGGCGGGCAGTGTTGCAGGTGGAGTATAACGTGTTATCGATGTTCAGTTAATGTTCAAGCAATAGTACTCTCACTTTCCCTTAATTATGTTAGCAATTTTTAGTCCATTGCAGTCATGGGCTGACTTCATGCAATCAAAGCCTAAAAGCCAGGGCCATACCATGGTGTTTAATGTCAGGGGCCTCCTGGTGGCACAAGAAGGACACTTGCTTTGCACAGAAAGGCTACATGTTTGGCAGGCAGAAAAGATACAGGGTACTCTCCATAAGTCACAGTGTGACTTTTCAAAGTCTGTTTGATTACATTTGCTGTGATGTGGATGGGTTCCTACAATTTATCTTCAGTCTCAGAAAGTGGTTTGGGGCTGGATGCATATTCTGGTGTTTGTTAATTCCTGAGGTGACACTTTTAAGTCCCAATGTTTGATGTTCCACAGTCTCAGAAAGAATGATTTTTGACTCTTTGATCCTATAAGAAAAATCCAATTGTTTTCTGTCTTGTAGTTCATGCCAATGGCTTTAGTTCCCTCATGTTTTAGCAGTTATTTTCTTTTCCAAGGCAGAGTCATGGGTTGGGGGGAGTCTGTTAGGATATTGCAATAGTATAAATAACAAGCTGGTGAAATTACAAATATAACAGAGATTCTTAAGAGGTTAGAGCAAAAATTGGTTCTGGTTATCAAGCTGGAGGAATGTTTGAAAAAAGGTCCAGAGCCCCTTTTTTTAATGTCATGTCTGTGTGCAGCATTCCTTACTTTTAAAATCATCCTCTGTTTGCTAAGAAAAGAAAACATGGGCTAAGAAATAAAATGCCCTGGACACGTTTTCATTTAGTTAGATTTTTCCTTCTGTGGTCCTCCTGGTGGTTTTCAACCTCTCCAGTTCTCTAACAATGTTACTTGGAGAATTAAAGACAACCTGAAAAACAAAACCATAGCAAGGAAGAAGGCCAAACAGCAACAATGAACTGAATTCTCTATGTTCACAGAATGGCAGCAGAAACAAAAGAACTTTTTTTTTTCTTCTTTATAAAAGCTGCTGTTACCTTTTCTTCTCTTTCAGACCATTTTCTTCCTGTTCTTGGCTTTCTTGAAGCTTTCAGCATCTCATCATGAATGGCTATTTTAACTTCTTGTTATTAATAAATAAGATGATGTTACCATTACTAATTTACTGTTTGGAAAGTAGAGGCTTTAAAGTAGCACTCTTGAAGGTTTTAGAGTAAATGCAATTTCAAGTTTTTTTCTTTTTCACCCACTGAATTGGATTTTTCTCTCAGCCAAAGTGTTTTGCGTTTTCTTTACTGCTGGTGTTTTTTTTTTAAGGATAATTGAAAGTTGTTCTACAAATATAGCTAAAAAAGTCATGTTTCTCACTGAAAAACAACCCTGGAATGAAAGCCAACTTAAATCATACCAGAGCAGACTCAAAGTGAAGCTGACATTCTGGAAGAAGGGAGAAACGCTAATGTTCCCAAGTAATCAGTTTGGGCCATTTCAGTGCTAAATGACAGGATCAAGAAGAAAAATTTTTAAATTGATTTTTAAGACTGTCTGCAAAAGGAGGCTGAAATGAATATTAAGTGATTTCTTTGGGGCTGTCAGAAATAATAATGGAAGAAGAGACAAGCCCAGTCTTGCTGCTGATGGTAGGATCAGGGAATTTAGATTAAGTGCAGTTTGGAGATCAAGTTCTGTGCTTCAGTTTTTAAGAAATGTTAATGAACTGAAGGCAAAGGAAGCAGCAAAGAAACCTACTATAAGTAGGTATGAGCTGAAAAGGGGAGAGGAAAAGATGTGGCATCACAGGTTGAAGTGTTAGGAAAGGGGTACTATGCTGGGTGTGTAGGGTGATTTGTACTCTGTGACAATGAGAGAGCCCATTCCTGGGAGCATGTGCCACCAGAGGTGTTCTAACAGGGGGACTGGATTTGTCTGGACACACCCATCCTCTCTCCCACGCAGCCCCCTGCCCCTGTCTCAGCCAGTAGCCATATACATCTGTCTATCAGTTGGCTGGTTGGAGTGGGGCTCCAGGCTGGCTGTTGAACAAGCCCATATGGCATGAGGATTGCATTCATGTATTTGGTCTCATTTGCACCATGTTGGAACCAAAAGAGTTAACCCACTAATTAAAAGAGAGATGCATTGGGTGTTCTCTGGGATTTGGAATCAGTTTCCCTTAAATTAGCCATGTCAATTACCACAAGCCCATAGAAACCAAGAGTTGGAAAGAGATCCAGCAGGATTTAAAAGCACATAGGGAAACATGGAGAATTGGAATAAAAATGGAAAAGAACACCCACCTGACTAAGATTGTGCTTTTCCAGCACATGAATGCTAACTCACTTGCAGCACTGTGAAGGACTGATACAGCATTCTGATGGATCACTTTCTCTACACTCTTGTTTTCAGAAATTTCTTGAATTCCACTTTTTTTTTCTTGTTCTCTGAATACATGAGCTGGAAAACATTATCTTCTTTAACATTCTGCTTACTGATGTGGAAATGGACAACAAGCATTAATTCCCCAGTCGTTTGAGAACAGTATCCAGCTTCCTTCTTGGAGGCTTATCTACCTTCCCATTCTTTTGGGGTTGTACATCAGGGTACCTGGCCATACCTAACCATAGGGAGGGCAGTGTTGTGATTCAGTCTAAGCCAGTGGTTCTCAATTGGGAATGATTTTGTCTTCTCAGAGACTTTGGCAGTGTCTAGAGACATTTTTGATCATTAAAACTAGAGAGAATGCTATTAGTATCTAGTGCGTAGAGGCCAGAAATGCTTCAGAAGATCCTACAATGAGTGGGACAGCCCCCTACAAGAAGGAATTATCGAAAGTGTCAGTAGTGCACAGGTTGTAGACCCTGATCTGAGCCAACTGGACTTTCCCTTCTGGGACTCTGAAACACCAGTGGATATGATAAAAGCAATAAATCCCCAAAATGATTCTAATGCATTCATTCTAGTAGCAGTGCCTTATTAAGACTGTCAGGTTGTTCCTGTTAGCTAGATCTCCTCCTCTAACCTTTCTGGGTTCCCACTTTTTTTCTGTTCTAGATTTCTAGCTTTTTTAATCTGTTCTGTGAGCTCCACTAAACCCTTTTGATACTGTCTTTTTCTGCTGGGATTAGCATGAGTGATTTTCTGTTGCTTGCAATTAAAGAACTCTAAAGTGATGTAGAATAGCTGACAGTTTAACATAAATGTGTCAAATGACACTTCATAATTTGACAGTGCCTCGTAAGTCCTATGTGTGGTTATTAAGTATCTGGTAAGTTGAGAGTCAGGTTAGACGAAGCAGCAGCCACAGAACAGCAAACCCCATACATTTGAGGTTTCTTGTGCTGACCTATCACTTCGATGGTAAGGAGAATCAGTAGACCAACAGATAGTTTGAGAACTAACTCCCAAGCTGAGAAATAAAGTTTTCCTGGATGGTATGGCCTCAATGGCAGCAGATCAAGTGCAAACATCAAAAAGTAGGATTTGGAAAAAAAAGAAAAAGGAAAGTAACCTACTGTCTTTGAAACTATGCCTGCCTTTGACCTCCTTGGGCTGCTGTGCACAATGTGGAAGCCAGGGGCTACAGATGAATAATTTCCTTTTTTTTAAAAAAAAAATCATTCTTCTCATGTCAGGCTTCATTTTAAAATAATGAAAGCGTAGATGGCAGTACCCTACTCACGGGAATAGAAGTTTTCTTTAAAGATTTTAAAACTCAGGGCTGTTACTAGCATGGTGCTCTAACTCCATTTAACAGGAGAAACTTTTCTCAAATTAAGATGATTCAGGGAACAGAATCTCTTGATTACTGAGGCTGGAATAAACGCGTGTGGGTAGTTGCCTGAGCCCGCTTAGCTGTTGGAGACCTTGGGGGCTGCCTCATAAAAAAGACTTGTTTTATTGGAAGCTTCTCTTTCACTAAGTGCATGGGTTGGAATATGTTAAACTGTTCTTCAGTGAACAAAATCATAAAAAGATGTGAGCACACAAATAGATGATTCGTGTTGGAGATCTCATGAGGTTCATTGTACTTCTGAGAGAGGGTTTCTTTTTTTAAGATGCCAGCAAAATGCCATGGTATTTTATTTTTGTCTCCAGTAAATTGCTCTGAAAACTAAAACAAATTAAACATCCTGTTTTGTGTTTTTGAGACTCACTGGGGAAACTCAGTCTCTCCAGTCTGTTGTTTCAGGTGGGAAGTAATATGTGTGTGTAATCACCTTTTTAAAATAGTTATGCATGTGCATGAGCCATTCAGTATCAGCCATTCAGAGTTGTAAGCAGTTGTGTTTATTATCTAAAGAAGAGGAAAACAAAAGTGAAGTTTTTAGAGAGTGTGTGTGTGTGAGGTATTGTAAGATGAGAAATCATTTCTGTTCCTTTTTATATTTTAGGAATTGATTTCTAGTACATTGTATTAGTGATACTCAAAATCCATTGTTGAGGCCATTTAGAAACAAATTTAAAATAAATCTTAATAAAAATAATAATTAATGATCATAAATTCAAATGGGAGGCTACATGATAGAAATTAGCAGCTAAAAGTAAGAGCATACCTTTGGAACTTAATGCGGCTCTGTTTTTTCTTGGGTCCTCCATCACAAAAACCATTTTCCTTCGTTTTCAATGATGGTAAATGGAAACAGCTCCAAGATACTCACCTGTACCGACCTCCCCCACCCCCTTCCACTGTTCTTTGAAATTGAAGGATTGCTTCCTTTCAGTACTTTCCTGCCAGGAGGAATGGGACAGCCTGGAAGCCTGGTGCCCCTGGGCCTGAGCAGTAAGATTAGTGTGTGTAGTTAATTTTAGTGTTTCTCCCCTTCAATGAGGTCTCCTTGACAATAATAACTGTCTGACTTGCTTACTTCTCATGAAAACATCTCAAACCCCTACTAGCTGGAACTCTCAGTTGAAATGCTACATTTAAAGGCCAAACAGAACCCTAATGAATGGATGATTGCAGCACTTTTGAAATATGAGTTAACGAAAAAATCTGTGAAGTGAAGGCTCAAGTCTTTTCGGAAGGAGCAGAAATGAACTGTCACCTGGATCCTCCCTTGGCTTCAGTTTTGGCTCTCTTCCTCTCTTTCTGGCTTCTCTACTCTCTCCTCATCTCCTCTTCTCTGCACCCTCTGCACCTCCAGCCCCCTTCCCCACCATGCACACCTGAACTACATGAAATTCTGGTTTGAGTGTATGCCCTGGGGGCTGAAGTATGCAAGAAGTGTCACCCACGGAGGTGTTCCTTTCGGAATGTCATTGTTTAACTTCAGGGTCCTGTTATTCTTGTGTGAATGAAATGTCAGAAATGAATCTCACCGTGTAATTTCCCAGGCATTGACAGGCCTTTGCCATCTGTCATTGGATCATGTTTTTACCTTTGGTTTCCTGCCATGTTTAGGGTTTTGACCTATCCCTTTGAGTCCCGGTAATTTTACCTCTCAGTGTAGTCTCTCATGGAGGTCTCTGCTGCCAGGTGTGACTTTTGTAACTGTAAGGCATGGAATGATTTCTTCCATGGGCTTTGCTTTTTATTATTCTTAAAACCTTAAGTGTCATGAATCCTGTCACTTGAACAGTGTTGATTTGCGATTAATCCCGTAGGTATTATCTATATTTGTCTTCAGTCTTTGCTGAGGAGGAGGGCCTACATTACAGCAAAGTCTGTCTTTTTGAAATGTAGGACTGAGCTCTATCAGCTGAAAGAAGCAATTTAGGGGAGAAGGGCTGGGGTAGGAAATAGTAATGTTGTTTATAAAGAACCCAAGTTTAATTGGAAAGAAGGAAAACTGAAGTTTTTCATTCCCTACATAGTGAAGATTTTGAAAAATCCTACTGCTCTGAAGTAAGAAGATGGATTTTATAAAGTACAGGCAGATTGTTTTTGAACTGAATGTTAAAGCTCTGCTGTCAGAGTTGACAAGTTCCCGAATTCAATTTTCAAACTAAAACCTAGAAAACCGAGGAGACACTGTGTCTCCTCAGTAGCTTATCAAAAGAAATGCAGTGGCAGACTTCCACTGGTGTCTCAGGCTGGCCAGTTTGGGGAAGGCAGGTGGCATCCCCATCACATTGTCTCTGCTCCCTCTGGTCCATGGTGCATTTTTGAGATGGGCTGCAATTGGGAAGGGCTCCAGCTGCTCAAGCTTGCTGAGATTGGATGATGAATACAGGCCACCCAGCTCTTCTCTCCAAGAATGGGGAGAGTTTTACCATTTTTAGAGAAGCTTCAAGCACCAGTGATCTTTGCTCAAGACTTATTGGTCTTCATGGTTGGCAGAAAAAGGATTAACAAACATAGATATTAGCACATGAGTCGTTGCTTTACAAGAACAGTGTAAATCTATATAGAATTTGAGGCACAGCCACCAGCAGCCCTCTCATCTTTGTTTCTTTTGGGATAAAAATTAGCTAGTTATGGCTTTTAAGTTTTCAGGATCTTTATGCATGTAGACAAAAAGGGCTGTCTTAAAAAAAACAAGAAGATAGGTTGTAACTAACTACTCTGTTAATATAGGTAAATATTAAATATTTACAATGTGCCATATACTGCCTTGGAACCCATTTAAATTTCACAACAAACCTTGAAGTAAGTTAGATCATCACTATTGTGCAGATGGGGAGGATGGGGCTCAGAGATTTTATTCAGAATTTCCCAACTAGTAAGGAGAAGAGCTGGAATTTAGACCTAGCTCTGACTCCTAACCTTGCCCTCTTAACATTTTACTGTAAAACTGCCTCCAAAGTGATGACAATGATGAGCTCAGTGGTAGAATTTCTTCCTACAGATTCTTTCAACAGTAAATAAATATCATGACCTTTTGAATACTCTTCAGGTTGTGTGATTCTATTAAGTCCTAAAATTTCACAGGCTTTTATTTTGTATCCATTTGGTCTTTGAAAATTCAGATTTATTAGTTGCTGTATTTCATTTTTATTCCTGTAACAGTTATAAAACCTTATTAAATTGAAATCATATTACCTGGAACTCTCATTAGCCAGATGTGGTTTTTTTTTCCCTTTCCTGTACTCCACTTTTAGAAGGAAGAAGAAAACCAAAGAAAAATAAGTTAGTGTCAGAATTTCTTGTAAAGGTTAAATATGTCCTATGGTCCTATGCCTTTTAGATGTTACCCCTAACATCTAACTATCCTTAGTTAGATGTTAAAATATGAGTATATCTTTTTATGATTTTGAAATGCTTAATCAACAGCAAAGTCTGCTAAAAATGTTGAGGGTCGTATTAGTAACACTAAGCTAAGGGCTGTGATAAGGAGTCCCTGTATCCTAATAGTTTATCATGATAAAAGATGATGTCTCATCCACCTCACAGTGCAATGGGAGTCAGCGGTGGTGGGGGCGAGGGGTTGTTGCTCTGCACCATACACTCATTCAGATACCTGGACTCTTTCTATCTTGTGGCTCTGATATTCCTCTAGAATCTCAGTTTTCCACTGAAGCAAAGGAACCTGACTGGCAAACAGAGGAATAACGGCCAACCTGAAAGATTCTCTGGGAAGCTATTAGGGGCCAGGTTTGAAAGTGGTACATGATGGTTCCGTCCACCTTCCAGTGGCATGACCCCACGTCTCTGCAAGGGAGACTGGGAAATATAGTCCAGCTCTTTGTCCAGGAAGAAAAGGAAATAGGGTTTGGTATCCATCTAGCATGGTCTCTGTCACAGCAGTGACGTAAAGTCCTGAGATTTTTATGGCCCTTTTGATATTGTAAAACATTTAAGAAATATCTGATTATCGTCTAGATTAGTGATTTCCAAAACTTGAGTCATTAAAAATATCTCTGGAACCTCACTTAGACCCACACAGAATCAGAATGGGAGTGAGGTGGGGTTGGCTAGAAGCAGACTGGGAATCTATTTTTCATAAGCTCTCCAGGTAATTTGGATATAGCAAGTCTGGCACTAGTTTGGTATTTTAGAATCGCTGATCTAGATAAGGCAGGAAATATAGATTAATTCATTTCAGGAAGATTTTTTAGCAAAAAGGACTAGGAGAAAAAAGAGTGATCCTTAGTTACTTGGTATAGTAAATGAACCCAAATCTCTGTTTATACTAACCACTGTAATTAGTCAAGACTTCAGACATTCTGTGGCCAGTTGTTTTGAATGTCGATAGAGTATTTCATAGATAATACTGTTTCATTTCCCAGGGAAATGCCCCATATAGGAGGAGAGCCATCCTGGATATTGCAGGCACTGACTAGTTATATTTTATTATAATTATTAAAACAATTTCTCTGTGTCTCATTTCAACCTTTTTCACTCTCCTAGCAAGCACAATTATAGATTCCTAGCTACCTAAACTACCCGAGTAGATGTGAAGGCAATTGCAATGGTAAAACTGTTTTCTAAAGCAAACAGTTGTTGGATTTTAAAAATCAAATTGTGTTTCCTGTTTTGATCTTGAAGGATGTGGAGGAGCCAGTTTGTTTGTTTTTAATCCACATGTTCCTCACATGAAATTGTTCTGCTTCATTAAAAATTTTTAATAGTGTGTGACTTCTGAGGGATAAGGTAACCTCTTAAAACCAGTAAAACATGCAGGTGAAATTGGTCTCATCAGTTTCACAGGGCCATTCATTATGTGGTTGCTACCCCAAGTGAGAGTAGGAGTACACAGGATGGTATTTTAGGTTTACTCTTTTGTGTTGCCATTAGGTTGGATTTATGAAAGACAGTGGACATTTATCACCTTTCTCTGTTATTCCAAAACCATAATTTTCCAGTCTCTTGGTTGCATGTGAATATTTCTGATAAAATGCACAGTTCTCTGAACCTTTGTAATACGGATTTGTTTAAGATCTTAAATTATATATTGCTGTGATCTGAACAGAGGATAAGAAACCTCAGTCTGCTGTACTTCCATGTTGAGGGCAACACTGTAAACCGTTCTGTACAGTTCTGATCATATTAGTATCACAGTTACTCCACATTGCTTACCTAATCCCCCCCCCCCCCTTAGCTTTGCATTCAAGCATGCCTGTCACCTGACCTCGGCTTCAAGTTGCTGGTGAGCTTTTCAGTCACTTAGCCTATGGAGCCCTTAGCCCAGATCTCTGCCGTGTCCCACTCACTGGCTGATTCATCATCCTCCAGAACATCTTGGACTTCTTCGCACCTCACATTTCCAAATCCCAACTCCTCCCAAGTGAAATTCAATCCATTCTTTAAGATTCAGTTTGAAATGCCACAGACTCTGAAACCTTCCTTCTTCAGTTGAGCAATGACAGTTGTTGCCTGCACATACCACTTATGATATGTTTAGTTTGGGATACACACGTTAGATTTTCTACTAGAGCATAAGCTCCTGGAGATCAAAGATTCTGCTTTAGTCATCTCTTATTCCTTATGGTGCTTTATCCATAGTGAGCATTTATTTAACCTTTATAATACACAGGATTCAGTTGAGAATTATGATGCAAAGGGAAAACTCAACCTTAGACTATTGATTTAGAGCATAGTTTCCCAAAGTGGAAAGTAATATAAGTTACTTTGGGGAAAAAAATATGGTTTTATATATATATATATATATATATGTTGTTTTACTGCAGGGCTTTTCAGAGCCGTTAATATGCTTATAGCATGTAATATGCTACTGTAATAAGAGATAATGTAGTAAGTGTCAATTTTCATATTCTTTTCACTACATAGCTATTTTTTGTGAACCATATTGATAAACCACAGTTTTTAGTAGCTGATTTTGGAAACTACCACTTGGAGTAATATTCTGCATCTTTATAGTACCCTTTGTTGACAGAAGTACTTTCACCATTAAAGTCATCCTTTAATTTCTCTAAATATCACTGACTGCTCATAAGAAATAAAAAATATTTTCTAGTTTGTGTTACTAAACATAATTATTTTGGGTCTTGTGTGTTTGTAAACTGCTAAAACTCATCAAATATGCTATTTGCTTTAGCTGAAATATATATATAGTTCAGAAAAAATCATGGTGATCTAAGTGAAACCTTTAATAAGGAAGACATGCAGCTGGGAGTCATTCTGTTGCCATACATCTTTAAAGAGATATGCAAAGGCCTTGGTCTTTATAGTAATTTTCCTGAAGGTCACCCACTATTCAGACTGTTTATGTAAATCTCCTTTAATTCAAGCTTTACTGAATAATTTGCTGGATGTAAAATCAATGCTTAGGTTTTTTTTTTTTCCTTCTGCCATTATTGATTTATCTGTTCTACCCATTCTTTCTGTGGACACAGATTTAAGGGGAAAAAAAAAAAACCAGGTTATTGTGTGTTTGTATTTCTCTCCTTTAAATGAAGTCTATTATCACCAGCAATCATTTGTCTGGGCTGTAAATGCATGTACAGCGGATGAGATTGAATTTCAGAGCAGGAGGAGTTAAAGGATCTTTTATGTTGAAGCTAAACCTATGATTTTTTATGAACTTTGGGGTGCCTAATTAAGCGATTAGTAACAAGCAAGAGTTTCCAAATGTCAAGTGTATAATTATGAAATAAACAAGAGCTGGTTTTTCCAATAAACTTCTGTGCTGTGCCCTATTACTTGATGGGCCCCAACAAAGTCTTCTGGTGAAGAGTGCAAAATTAGGATGGATTTCCACTGCTGATGGTAAGAAATCTTGTCTTATGGAACAGAACTACAAAATACTTAGGGTAAGTAAATTTGAACCTGGTAAATCTATGGATAGGTATTAATTTCATCTCTCAAACCATGTGTTATAAAGAAATTTCATTTTATTCCTTTTTGAATCTTTATTTTGCTTGCTTCAGACTCTCTTGCTGTTGTACTTCACTACCAACATTTCCCTATAATTTAAGAATTCAAAATGTTTATTTTTTTAAACCAAAAAGTGAATTAAATTTGGTGGGGGTGAGGAGAAGAGGGCTGGCTATAAGGCAAGTCAAACATATGACTATCTAATTGGATAGAAAGTCTCCTATGTTACTGCAGATGAAGGATCTCATTTTTTAAGTACCCACCCCCCAACATTTACCCTTGATATTTCTGTACAGATAGTCACTGTTTGAAAAATTCCTATAGGTTTTAGACAATCAAATATTAGGGCCTACAGTATGCTTAGGGAGAGTGGCAGACACGAAGAAAATAAAAATTCTTATCTCTGCCTTTGGAAAGTTTAAAAGATTAGTGAGGAGGCAAAGTGTGTGCAAAGAAGAAATAATTAGCAATATTTATGATTAAATATTTTTTGTAATTTGTTATACAAGTAATAAATCCATTCTTTTAATTAAAGATAAAATATGCATATAGCTTATTTTTCTTTCAGACAAAGAGAGAGGTAGGTAGGTAGATAAATCAATTGATCAATCTAGTTCTTTTCCTTTAATAACCCTTTTATCAACACTCTTTTATTTATTCATTTCTTTTATGCTAGGCATTTGCAGTCTGTTCCAGCTTGGCTGCATTCAACAGAGAAACCTAGATAGCAATGGTTCAAACAAGACAGAAGTTGATTTCTCTCTCTTGAAAGGAAGGTCAGAGGTAGGCAGTGTAGGGATCTTCCATGATGCTGTAGATCTCCAGGCTCCTGCAGCTTACTGCCCAGGCACATATCCTTATTCCCTGGTCTGATGTAGCTGCCAGAATTCTAAAATCACATCTGAATTCCAGGCAGTGGGACTGAGGATATGGAGGAGAAAGGTATGCCTCTCCTGCAAAATTTAGTACTGTGGCCATAGTTAGCTGCAAGAGGGTGCTGAGAAATGTGTTTATTTGTTTTTAAGCTGAGTGGCAATAGGCCCAGCTAAAGATCAGAGTTTTTATGATAAAAAAGAAGGATAGAAGAGATTTGGGAGGCAGCTGGCAGTCTCTGTCACAGATTGTTACCATGATTTGCTATTACAAACGAGGCAGAAATGAACATTCCTGAACATGGACAATCACACTGGTTCATGCTAGTAAGTGATATGTGTCAAGTGAGTTACAGGGACAGAAAGTTCTTGAGGAAGGGTTTAGAGAAAGATAAGATCATGGTGGCTGGGTGACTGGAGTAGCCATCGTCATGGAGGTGGGTTTGAGCTTGGTCCTGATGGCTGGGTGAACTGCAGATGGGAGGACGAGGAGCATATCTGGGCAGGTAAATAGCATGCACCAATTCAGTCATTTAGTCATTCAACCACTATTTATTGAGCACTTATTATGTGCCAGACACTGGTCATACAGAGATGGAACTAACATAGTCCCTGCTCTCACTGGAACTCACAGAGAAATAATTCATGCCACTTTGATCAGCAGAATGGATGTCTTTGGGATAGGCAGTCAGGTGACCTAGGCTGGATAAGAAGGCTAGGGCCAATCAAAGAGAACTTGAAGTCCTATTTAAAGAGATTCATCCTGATTTTGTAGCCAGTGGGGAGTCACTGAGCGTTTTAATCAGAGGAATGATCTGATCCAAGTGGTGTTGGAGGAGAGTGAACTTCACATGCACAGGTTCACTGGAGGAGGGAAAGGAAGCTTTGAAGCAAAGTGCTGTTACTGGGCTTTCCCTGTGTGATGAGGGCCTGAGGTAGGGACTTGACCCAGGGTAATGAACAGCGCAGTGGCTCAGAGCATGCTTTCTGAAGATAGGTGGTCCTAGTTTTCATTTCTACCTCTGTTCCCTAGGAGTGGGCTGGGTGTGGTCCTGCCTGCCCAAATTCCATAGATTGTGTGGCTTAAACAACAGAAATCTATTCTCTCACAGTTTTGGAGACCGGGAAGTGCAACATCAAGGTGCTGGCTGATTTGGTTCCTTATGAGAGCTCTCTTCTTGGTTAGTAGATGGATGGATGCCTTCGTGCTGTGTCCTCATATGGTAGACAGAGCTCTGTTGACTTTCCTCTTTTTACCAAGACACCAGCCCTTTGGTTAAGGGCCCATCCATATGACCTTTAGCCTTTATCACCTCCTTACAGGCCCTGTATAGTCACATTGAGGGTCAGGGCTTCAACATGAATTTAGTCCCCATAGCAATCTGAACCACAGTTTCTCTTCAGCAAAATGGGGGAAATTCCATCAACCCCTTTGTAGGGTTGTTATGAGGATTAGGTGGGGTTAGGTTTATAACGTACTCAGCACAGTGTCTGGCACAAGGGAAGTATGCAAAACTGGAAACTAGAAGGGACAGGTGGGCCAGTCATTTCAATGGAAAAATTTTAAGACTTGGGGAACGGATACAGAAGACAAGGGAGAGTCTGGGCACAGAGATGCCGCTGAGGATCTAAGCCAGGGTGCTGGGGAGAATGATGTCAATTGACAGCAATTGGAGGGTCTGGTAAGAAGCCAGTTTTGGGGAAGAGATTGATGAATTTGATTTCAGGTCTGTTGCTTTTGGTGAGATGGCTGGATATGCAAGTGGAAATTTCCAGCAGACAGCTGGGGCTTATTTACAAGAGAGGATATATGGCTGCTAACAACAGCTCCTGGGGGACACAAAATTGGTAGAAGCTGAAATTCAGGAGGAAGGAAACAGAGAATGCAAATGAACCTGCACAGACCCAATAAACTGGAGGCCCTAGCTTATGCAGTAGAAATTTAGTTTTGTAAACCTTCTGGTTGAGCAAATGAACAGTCTGAGGCAAACTTTGGACTGGGAACTGAATTCTCTGGATCATTTCCTCAGTTCTCCTCTTTACTTTGCATATTATAAACACAAGGAGATGGCTCAGGGTCTGAAGCCATACAAACTTGCAAAAAGAAATTAACATCTTAAGCATTTGGGTCATGGATTTCATGTGAAGAGAGAAGTAGCTTTCTCAGTAATAGGACAAAGTAGCTGGGAAATTTCTGAGCTAGGATATTATCTCTAAACACTGCAGTCTCGGGCAGTCTGAAAAGCCCTTAGCACTTCAAGATCCAATTAAAAGGGAATTATTTTCCCATTCCACAGCTAAGGAAATGGATCAACAAAGAAGTTGAATGACTGTTTTAAAACCTGGCAGATGTAACACGGCAGACAAGGGAACGGGATTTAGAAGGCTCCCCCTTTCTAAGACGCTGAGTTATTTTCTTCTTAGTATGGTCTGTCAGTTCTCCCAGCCAAGAGTCAGTTGAAATCAACCTTTGATAGACCCCTGCCAGTAAATAAAAAATAGCTCACCTTTGTCCAGTTTCAGGCAAAGGAAAAGACCAAGTATGTAGAATTTATTGCACTTACTATTAGCTTTTCATTTTCCATGCTCTACCCACATAATCCTTCATACTCTCCCAAATAAAAGTAAAGTACTATTTTCCTCACTTCAATTTGCATCTGCTTAACTTTATTCTGCTGAAATAGTTCTTGCTAACATCCGTGATGTCTTTTAATCACCAGATCTATTTGGACTTTTTTTTTTAGTTCCTCTCTGAATTTTTCTGCTGCTTGACACTTCTTCATTAAAGTCTCTGTTCTGTTGGTTTCCATGAAACCTCACTCTTAAGATTGTCATGACATCTCACAGACTATCCCTTCTTGGTTTTCTTCAGAGGATCCCCTACTGCTTACTAGTTAAATTCTGGCATTCTTTTTATCCTAAGCGAACTATTTTTCTCATTCTGCATACTCCCCGACCTGGTCGATCTAATCCATTCTTATTATATCAATTATCATCAATATGTCAGTGACTCCTGAATCTTATCTCTGGCCAAGATTCTTGTATAAACTTCAGACTTACATATACAACTGGACAGCTTTATTCATATGTCTAAGGACTGAAAGATCAAAATATTGAAACCAAGAGAGTTTTCTTCTCAAGTTCTTTCCCTCCTACCACCCTCCCATCTATGAAATTTGAAATCTTGGGACCAATGATAATCCCTTTCTCCGCCTGCACCAATGGACACCTACATAGTGGTTAATCATTCAGTAGCTAGTGCCGATGTTACTTACAATTTTGATGGCTGACACTTGGGGAAGATAAATAAAGCATGATTTATAATAAAAGGAAAGAGACAAAAGTTTAGACATGAGAATGTCCCATGTATAGATGATACAGTTAAACTATGACTACTCCCTCGTCCTATCTTCAAGGTAGACTTGTTTACCCCCAAATGATTCATGTATTTTGATGAAATTAAACTTTTTTTGGTGGAGAATAAATTATAAATGTGGACAATTAAAGAAACATTCTATTTTGTGTCAGAGAGAGCATGCCCTCTGCCCATTCCCAGACAAACATGTGGAAATCCAGGGGAGAAAAATGTCTTGCCCAAGGTTGTAGAGCTAGCTTGCTGTAGACTTCGAGGTATTTTGATTTTGTGTTCTATACTCTTTCTCCTCCACTGCATAACTTCTCTTTGTAATGCTGTCTTCGTAATGACCCAGGAACCTCTCACAGATTATTCTCTAGAATCTTTACTGCTGAATTCCACTCAGCCTTCTAGACTGTTCACGCTGATTATAAAGGTGGGATTGGACATGACCTGCTCTGGCCAAACAGCACACATATCATCACCTTTCCCTCATATATGCTAGGTGTTGCTAGTCAGTTCAGCACTGTATTCCTAATGAGTCCAGGAACAACCCTAAAGTCCTTAACACAAGGCTTTAGGCAGTTAGTGTCAATCAATTGGTGTTTGTAAGAGAATTGAAACCCACTTTTCATCCCTTCAGGAATGGCTTTAGGTCACATTTCTTTTGCTTCTGAGATCATTGTGGTGGGCAGTGATGCTTTGAGGAATTTTATCAGCCTTTTGACTGGCATCATGTCCCCTGTCATGTATCTTTAGATTACTATTAAGTAGGCAGCCCATTGTACTGGCAGCACCTGCTTTTCCTGCACTGCATTTATAATCACCTTTGAGATGGTTTACTGAAGAGTTACTTCCTCCGCATCATGGACTTTTTCTATTAGTCCTCTGCTGAGGCCTGTGCTAGGTTCTGGATTTCTTCTTTGGAGAGTTTGTCAGAGCAGAGTATTGCCCACTTAGATGTGGAACAGTTCAGGCAGTAAGAAAGGAAATGTATGTAGAGGTATAAGACAGAAAGTCAGTAATGGAATTTGAGCCGCTGGACATCTGAAGCTTCAACACCGACATGGTGTGCCTTCCTAACACTTATCACTCAGGATTGCCTAAAATACTTCTCAGCTTTAACATACAGTTCTTTCTTTCTTCAGGTTAATTTTTTGAAAGTATAAGAAAGATGATATTTCTGAGTTGATAGAGTCTCTGAGACTAAAAAACAGTATGCCAGATGGCGGGAGCAGCAGGGAACATATTCCATCAGGAGTAGAGAGGTAATTGTGAAGGAATGGAGAAAGGTGGGAGGGATTGTAAAATGATAATGAGGAAGTAGAGAGAGACTAGGTTATTGTAATCATTTAAAAAAGAAATTCCTAATGGATTTCATGACATTTAGTTAATTGATCATAGGTATTCAGCCTATGATTTCTTTATTTCCAATACTGTCCTAGGTATCTGGAAAGGTATGAGGGATACAGTTTCTTTTTCAGAGAGGCTTAAAATCTTACCAGAGAGATAACTGCTTATGAAGAGATTAAGAGAAGCATGTGCGTTGTCTCCCCATCAACTTACATGTCTGGAATAATACCTCACCCTTCTGGTCTAAGTTCTGGGATGATACCACTTCTAGTCTAATACTGGGCACCACCTTGGCAGGTCTCCCTGAACTTCATTTTCATCTTCTTGGTTATTAGTCACCCAGGGTTATGTTTAATTCCTTCTTTTATCCTTAGCTCCTTGCACCATTCCAGGCACATAAAAGACACTCAGTAATTGTTGAATTGTTATTTCTCTTTGTGCTTTGGCTCTTGTAGCTCTTCCTTCTAGTTCAACCATTTGGAAAATTCAAATTCACCAGCTCCTGATTTCACACCTGGATTATTCTACTCTATTCCAATTTTTCACTCTTGCCAGATCAGTCTTTCTAAAATACCACTTTTCTCAAATAGTTTCCTTGCTCAGGGATTTATGGGTGTTCCCTGTTGCCCTTGTTGTCAACTTTTCTGCTTAAGCTTTTTAAGACCTCCCCATTATCTCTATCTATCTCATCTCTCCAGCTGTATCCATCATTATCCTCAAAACAAGCCTGTGGCTTCATTAAGGTCAATCTGCTTCTTAGTTCCTGTCTGTAGTCATGTTAAATTCAGCTTCTGAGCACAGGAGTCTACTACTCTGCTTGCCATGAGTAGCCTTTACTTTGCTCTGCTATAGTTTACTTATCAAGCCCCATATCCTTCAACAAAACTTCTCTTATTTATCATTTAGTGAATCAACACATAGTAATGGGCTGTCTCCCATGGAAACAAAGATCACGAATATGTGATTCCTGCCCATAAGACTCTGACCTTAATGGTGCTAAGCACAGTGTTTTGTACTTTTCTATTGAACTGAGTAACAGTGGTGGCCCCTCCCCTGCACAGTCTTCGACAAACTACCTAATCTTTCTCTGCCTCAAGTTCCTTATAAAAGGGGAATAAAAAATAGATATAGATAAAGATATAGACATATAACTTCGTGCCTGGCTCATTGAAAGCAATTACTACTTTAGCTATTTTTATTATTACTTAGATTAATAACACAATACACACTAGAAATATACAGTCCCATACTGTCTTTAAGCAGTTTCATAAGTTCAGCAGTTTTCTCAGTTGGGCTGGAAACTGGGTGGACCAGGTCCTGCTCTTGCTCTGTTGGAGCCAATGCAGTGCTAAGTGCAGGGCCAGGAGATTGTTCTTGGAAGGTTCTTGTTGATGAAGTGTGAGCAGCTCACATGAGGTCTTCCATACCCTGGCCATGGCCAGGGTGAGAAGAACCCAGGCAAATAGACTGGGATTGGTCTTCTCAAGAGGCAGGGTAAATAGTGCCAGGAGGGCAGTGAGTGGTTATGGAGAAGAGAAAAATACGGGCTTTTATGAGTATCCAGGTTCACATGTATAAAGTTTTAGATATGAAAGAAATCTTAAAGTTGGGGTAAAGATGAAGAAGCACATTTGTTGGGTTTCTTCTGTGTGCCAGGCCTTGGACTTGCTGCTTTCATAGACACCATCTCATTTACTGCTCACAACAGCCCAGGATGACTTGTATTGCTGTCTCTAGTTTATGTATGAGGAGCCTGAGGTTCAGAGTGACTGTTTGCCTGGCTGAGGTCACCCAGGGAGTAATTGGCAGGATTTTCTGCTGTACTGTACTATATGTGATATTTGTGTGATGTGACAATTTCTAAAGAAGTCTGGCAAAAGTTGTACCACTTAATTTAATTTAATGAGGCATATACAGGGCAGATAATATACTAGCAGTTACCACTCTGTTTTGTGCCTCTGATTAGTTGACACTCTGCCTTCCTTTAGACCCTTATCCTCATAAGATCTCAGCAGTAGGTAGGTCTATGGGTTTAGCCTTGGTGCATATGAAGAGGACAGCATTGCCTCTTGCCTGGACATCCCTTGTGTAGTACAAGTGTATAAGGGATGGTTTGAGAGACATCAGTAGACACTCTTCTTCCTCTGTCAAGCACATTGTACTAGGTTATCTGGAATGTCTACATTGCTTATGTCTTTGTGCAAAGATATTAGAGGCCTATTTAACAAACAGTCATGTGTCTTAGGAAGGGGGATCACATGGAGCAATTATTAGTCATCAGTACCCTGGCTCAGTGAGTAAACATATCACACAGGGCCTGGATGGAATGGGAAGAAAGACAGATAATTTTTTATTGCAAAGAGAAAAATCAGAAAACCTGGGCACCATACTGGGGATACTGGTTAGCCAGGGAGAGTCAGAGTCTGTCATACACACAGAGGTTGTACAAGTAACCAAGATCAACTTCAAATACTTTGTTCTTAAAGTTAGCACAGACCCTGGCCATTGGAGGGGCAACAGGTACCATCAGCAGCCTTCCTTGCTTGTTGGCTGTGGGTTGCTGGGCATTGCCTGACTTTGTTTTGCTGGAGGATTCTTTTCCTTAGTGCCATTTTCCATGAAAGCTGTGCTGTTCTGCATTTGAATAAGTGTAAGAGCATCTTCTTTAATCTAGAACATTCTGCTGTGTGTGTTTTCTGGAGATTAGGCTCATTAACTGTTATAGTAAAGAGATTCTGGAAGCCTCTCTTGTAGGTCAGAAGGTCCTCCTGGGCCCAAGAGCTATTTATGGAGAGGAAGAAAGATGACAACAGTGGATACACACTAATATTCTCTCAGTGGTACCTTGTTCCTTCCCCTCCCACACTAGAAATTCATCCTCCATCACACTTTGAGATTAAGACAGTAATTAAACTATGCAGTTTTTAGGTTAAATCAAACCATACAACTTTGATTTCCAATCTCTTAAAACCTGTGTTGGAGCAGAGGGATAAGAGAACATAAAATCAGTCCTTTAGAACCTTCCACTTGCAGGGCTGTTTACCTGAATCATTATAGCACGTACAGTTATCAGCCTTGTTTGATTCCCAATTATTCTTGTGACACAGACACAGATTATGGGGTGGGAGTGCAGGGAATAAAACTGAACATGTAATGTCCTACATGACCTTATAGCCAATTACCAGAGAATCTGACCTTGTTAAGACTTGGGGCTGGACAAAACTGTAAATTATTGCAAAAAATCCTTTGCACCAGGCTTAAGCAATATGTAAATCTTGCCTATCCTTTTTTCTAGAGGTGGAGGCAGAGTGAGCATAAAACTGCCCTTTTCAAGTCTTGGGCATCAATTAAAATGTGCATTTTAATGTAGCTCCATTAAAATGGAGTCAAACAAGGCTGATAATTGTACATGCTATCATTCTGCAGGTAAACAGCCCTGCAACTGGAACGTTCCGAAGGACTGCTTTCATGTTCTCTTATCCCTCTGCTCCAGCACAGGGTGTTTTTCCATGAGAGAATGCCATGTAGGCTCCAGAGAGGATGGAGGTAGTCCTGTTTGCTGCGTGAAGAATGCCAGAGGTCGGAACACACAGTTATTACAGAATCTCAGTAGATTAAAAATGGGTAGCAAGAGAATATTGTCGAAAGATGAGTCAGTCTTCATTGTGGAAAATACATTTTAGCACGTATGTACTTACTGTACATTTCATTTGGATCAGAATGCAATTCATGGTTGTGGGAGGTGGGAGGTTCTTTATTTTATGCATTGCTTAATTTGCATAAATAATCTTATTGTTCCATAAGAGTGAAATAGACCCATTTCAGTTTGTTTGGAAATTCTTTTTTTTTTTTTTTTTTTTTTACATGTTGGGAATTTATTTTAGTCACTTTAGGGAGAGTAATGAAAAAGTTGATAAATAACTTTAACTTAGTTGGTTTTTTTTAAAAGTCAAGTATAGTCAATTTATAATGTATTGGTTTCTGGTATACAGCATAGTGATTCAATTATATGTATATATAATATATATATATATTCCTTTTCATATTCTTTTTCAGCATAGTATATTACAAGATATTGAATATAGTTCCCTGTGCTATACAGTATGACCTTGTTGTTTATCTATTTTTTATATAGGAGTTAGTATCTGCAAATCCTGAACTTTCAATTTATCCCTCCCCACCCCATTTCCCCCCTGCTAACCAAAAGTTTGTTTTCTATGTCTGTGAGTCTGTTTCTGTTTTATAAATAAGATCATTTGTCTCTCTCTCTTTTTTTTTTTTAGATTCCACATATAGATTATGTTATATGGTATTTTGCTTTCTCTGACTGACTTCAGTTAGTATGATAATCTCTAGGTCCATCCTTGTTGCTGCAAGTGGCATTATTTCATTCTTTTTTATGGCTGAGTAGTATTCCATTGTGTATATACACTACATCTTTATCCATTCATCTCTCGATGGACATTTAGGTTGCTTCTGTGTCTTAGCTATTGAATATAGTGCTGCTATGAATATTGGGGTGCATGTATCTTTTCAAATTAGAGTTCCCTCCAGATATATGTCCAGGAGTGGGATTGCTGGATCACATGGTAAGTCTATTTTTTGTTTTTTAAGGAACCGCTGTAGTGTTTACTATAGTGGCTGCACCGAACTACATTCCCAGCAGTAGTGTCGGAGGGTTTCCTTATCTTCACATTCTCTGTAGCATTTATCATTTGTGGGCTTTTAAATTATGGCCATTCTGATTGGTGTGAGGTGATGCCTCATGGTAGTTTTGATTTGCATTTCTCTGATAATTAGCAACATTGAGCATTTTGTAATATGCCTATTGGCTATCTGTATGTCTTCACTGGAGAAATGTCTGTTTAGATTTTCTGCCCATTTTTTGATTGGGTTATTTGTTTTTTTTGTTTGTTTGTTTTTGAATTGTATAAGCTATACTGAAAAGAAAGAAATCCAACCATGTCAATAATTGCATGTAAATTTTGAAATACGAAATCTAAAAGCAAGTAGACCCATCACATTAAATGGAAAAACAAATCTATCCATAACAATAATTCCAATAAATGTGAATGGAGTAACACTCAAATCAGAAGGCAAACACTGTTAGATATGATAAAATAGCAAGACCCAACTCTATGCTGTCTTCAAGAAACATAGTTTAGATTCAAAGACACAAATAGGTTAAAAGTAGAAGTTTGGAAAAAAATATATTATGCACAGTAACCATAAGAGAGCTGGAGGGGATGTGTTTATATCAGAAGCTACTTGGGTGATTCTGATGTGCAGCCAGAAATGAGAACCACTTACTTCACCCACAGCAGGGCTGTAGAGCAACTGGGAAGGCTTCCAGGAGGAGGCAATCCTTGACAGGTCAATTGATATTACTCAGGCAAAGAAGATGACGGGTTAGCCACTTTACTGAAAGGGATGGATGCAGTGTGGGTCGGAATTAGGTGGCCAGTGAACTACATTTGGGGATTGTTCCAGGGCAAAATGATAGGTGAAGAATGGTGAGAGGGAGGCACGTGCAGAGTTGCCAGGGCTTGATGATGAGTGGCCTTATCTATCACACACACACATAAAGCAAAAATTCTTTTACATTGGCATGTTAGGTTTTAAGTGTAATTAATATATGAAACATGAAGAGATGAATAAAAAGACCTATAATCATATAAAGGTGGAGAAATAAGGCTAGTGTAAGGAGGAAGGGAGTAGGAGAGGACTAGTGGACAATTTCATTAGGCCCAGAGGCCACACGTAATTTTTATACCTGTGTCAATTTGCTGGCTTGTGGTGAAGATGTGGGTGGGTTAATCTGGTTTACCATGCTTCATAGCAACAATAATTAAAGGATTTGCACAGAGAAAGTCTAGTTTGTTTCACCTATGTCCATTTCAAATCTAAGACCTCAGTAACTGGATGTGGCTCTTTTTAGAATTCTTAGGGTATGAAAACTTCCACAGTTTGGATCTTTACAATACTTTTTCCACAGTACATTGTCTGTAGTGGTGATTCCTGAGATTCTGTGTTTAAAATGTAGACAACAGGGTCCCATAAATGGGATCAGTTGGTCAGGGATAGAGTTCAGGAATCTGCATCTTAACCTCCCAAGGTGATCCTGATACAGGAGTTTGTTTGATCCCACTTTGAGAAGTATATACTTCCTAGAATTTCATCCTTGGCCTTTTTTCTGTGTATAACATGGTAATCGTTTAACATTTTGAGGAAATTCTTCTTTATAATAATGATTCTGCTCTGAAATTCAGTGACCTAAAATTGTCGTAAGGAAAGACATGCAAAAGTGAACTTAAATGTCAGCAGATCAACAAAATCTTCAGCATACTTAAATATGAGAAATGTTATCAAACAGAAATGAATGTTGTACAACAAAATACAGATCAGTCACTTGAGGTGCTGCCAAAACTATTTTCAGAGGTAAGAGCTGGATGACGCTATTCAATGCCAAATTCGGTTTCCTCAGCTTGTGAGGAAATCTGTATCTCACTAGCCTCCACTGTACTGTAGTAGGAATGAAGCCTTTGGAATCCGACCTTAATTTGAATTGCAGATCAATTCTTTTGAGAGTGTTTCCTTGCACAAGGGTCTTACTTGGCCTGTTGGAGTTAGGTATTTTGTGTTTTGTGTGTCTCGTGTATGATAGATGGATGAGAGTATAACCACGAAGGGGCCATAGAAAGAGTTAAATAAGAAAATGCACATAAAGCACCAGGAAAAAGAATGTACTTGGGAAACATTGGTTCCCTTTTATACATGTTCATAAATACCCACATTTGAAACTAAACTTGTAGTTGATAATGAAAAGGACACATTCTAATAGCCCAGAGAATTTATTGGTAAAATAGTCCTGGCAGTGTAAAGGTGCAATTCAGGATGCTTTTAACTATTTTAACTAATTCTCAAGGGAACAGTTCTGCTGCCTCAATACTCAGAAAGGCAGACAGTGCCCAGGTCCTCCTGGCCTGTTTGGGGTGGTGGGTAGTGAGAGACTTACTTGTCTATCTCAGGGGTTCTTCAGTCCTGTGACCTGATCCAGTCACCTCTTTTTTAGCCCTAACCTGGGTTAACCACAGGTCTATGTCCCTCTTGCCCCCAAAACCTCTGACCTTCAAGATGCTGATAGATTTTGTTAAGAAACAGTGTTAATTACCATATACAGGTACACAGGAGAATTGAAAAAAGGTAATGAATCATGAGGCTAACATTTAAAATATGGGAACAAGTAGACATTTTAATAAGTTTTTTCTCAGTCATATAATTTTTGGCCCATCCTTTTCCTGAAAAGATTCAAGCAGTGTAAGAAATTGCAATAAACTAAAAATGTAATTATTTAGGTGTCCACTCTGAGAACAGTGTTTAGATTGCGTTTAAACTTTTTTGGGGAAAAGAGTCAATAACAATGTTAAGAGTAGAAGATTCTTTACCTTTTAATAAATTCAGACTTCAGGACAAAACCAAGCATTTTCTTCGCTGAACAAACCAAACAAATTAACATGGCTGTGATTCTCGGGCAGTTCCGGGGGACAGGAAGAAGAGGAAAGGTGATTAGTAAGATCAAATAGACTGACCAAGGGTACCATTAATTCATTTTGGTTCTTATAAATGTATTTTTTTGTTTGTTTCAAAATTGACATAAAATATGAATTTACTTATTACTTATTGCAAATTTAAAATTCTGATGTCTTTTCATTGTAAAGAAAAAAGCAATTATAAATTTAGCGCCCCCCCCCCCTTTTTTTAGCAATAGGCTAGGCAGTATTTGCTAATTTGTAAGTCTGAAGACTCAATTCTGATGCATAACCCAATTGTTTTCTGAGTGGAAGATTACAAAAGGAAACAGGCTCCAGATCATCTTTTCTCCCTTTCATTTATTACCTGATTCTGAGAAACAGAGACAACTTTAGGCAAACATTTTAGAAAGAGTCTGCTTTGGAATAAAGAATAGAACCAATCAAGTCATACTTTAAGTTGTGCTATGTCTTTATTATATGATTGTTATATAATTTTATGAATGGAGAGGGTCAGAACTGTATGTGTGTAAATCTGTCTGTGTTTGGGTCAACAAAAATTTCTGTGATAAGTTATTATTTCTTGTAATGAGTGTCTTTCAAGTGTGATTTCGGTTGAAGTGACATTTATGAAGAAATTACTGTTAAACCAGCTTAAAGTTATGAGAAGACTGTACATAGATATCATGCTTGAACCAGACCAAACTTACAGAGGTTGACAAGAAAATCTTTTTTGTTTTAACAGAAACGTCGTAGAACAGAATTAAAGCTGAACAGATTTTGTAGCCTATAGTTACTTGTTTTTGTTTGTTTGTTTGTTTGCTTTTTAAAACAACTCTGATGACTTGCTAGGCAAAAGACCTTTTCACATCCAGGTAACACAGCAGCAATCCTAGAAAGGACCGGGTAGACTGGGAAAAACTAAGAAAAACAGTGATGGAGAAAACGTAACTATGAGTATTCCACAGCAGCATCTTGAAAAATAAAAGGGGCTATTGCACTTCGCTCTTTTGCAGGGCTACAGATTCCAGATGCTTATTTTAGATATAAGGTTGGTATTAAGCATATACATTCTAAATGTAAAGAAAAGAAATGTCCATTTCAAGAAATTTGTGTTGATTCTCATCCCACCCCCAGTATGGAGAATCTTGTATTTCATAGTTCTTTCCCCTAAGAAATTTAAAGCTGCCTCTTTAGCCATGTTTCATGTTCTGCTCATATTAAGTATATTTTAGATGAATTTGAAGATGCTGGATCATAAATAATAGATACTGTTACAAAGCTGCTGGGAATTTTATAAAATTGCCAGTTTGAGCTTCAGTAAGGTGCCAGGTCAGATGCAAATTCCCACTGTTCCATTGTCTGAGGCAGGCAGCTGTATGGAGCCCTGCATGAACTCCAAAGGGCTGTGTAAAATGTTTTTTCGCTAGGTTCATAACTATGACATCAACACCAACAATTGGACTATAAGATGTTTCCCTCTACTCAGAATCAAGACAGAACCCCATTGGCTTCTGTCCAGGTTTAGAAAAATATATTTGTCAATTTTTTGTAATAAAATTAGTATTATGGATACGTAACCTTAAAATTAAGGACTAGAATATTTACTTTGTTCCCCTGCAGCAAAATCACTTCATATACCATTTCCTTCTCCAGAGTAGACAAATCACTTAAACAATTGCAAGGAAGACTTTAAAAACTGAGCTGTTCTGATGGAGTATATAGAAGGGTAATATTCTTAAAGAAGATCTACCCATTTGTTTCCAAAGTATGGGGAATTAGAGAACTTTTCTGAATATTTTCTTTCTTTCCTCCTTTATTTCTTCCTCACTTCCTTCCTTCTCTTCCTCCGCATTTAATTGTGATTTTTTTTTAAAAAGGCAAAATTATATCATTGTAGGTATCAGAAAACTTTCCTATTAACATAAAATTTTCTGGTTGTTACTCTGAGTCCTTAATACAGGCTAATATTTAAATTAGGAAAGAAAAGGTAAAGAGCAGAGGCATTTTCTACACTCAAGGACTGAGAAACTACAAGCATTTAAAATATATTTTGATCATATTTATTAAGGATCAGAGGGCTGTTGAGAGCTAGTTTTAAAAAACATTCTAAGATCTAAAATAACCACCAAGGACCTTTTCATTTTGAAAGAATAAACAGGATTATGAGACTGGGTAACTTTTTCCTTGAGGAGCTATAAATGCAAGTCATTAGTAAAGTTCATTCGCTCCATTGGAATTCATTTCTTATAAGGTCTGTTGGATAATTATTCTTTCTAAACACGACAACAAAACCTGAACAGATGTTTAGGTAGATAACAAGTTTGATAGATAAGATATAATGAATCTGTTCTTTTCAGTGTTTTTAATAAAAAAGAAATGTCTGATGGTAAGATTTCTTCAAGGTTCTTAATAGGAATATGTTCCATAGATTAAAGAATAAAAAAAGGTGGTATAGAACTTGATGTGATACTAGGATAATGAAAAATGTATCACTTAACAAGGTCTACATTATTCAGAGTTATGCCCATGCAACTATGTGCTCTAATCCCCAGCCAATACGTTGCTTGGTAACCAGTTACCTGCACACCTGCTCTGTAACTATAAGAGACAGTGCGTGTATGGTTATTGGCTGTGTTTAGTACTGAAGAAAAAGATAAAAAAAATCCAACAAGTGTTATTATTTTATGCAACAATTTATCTTTTACCCTATTATTGCACTCACTGTTTAGCCAAAGATTTTTTTTTTTTTTTTGAACAGAAGAGTCACTGTTTCCCATCACACTATCACCTCCTGAGTAGAATGAGGAAGGACTTAAATTCCTTTCAGAGCATCTGTAATCAACTCTGTTTGGTGCAGACAACAGATGCTACCATTAGGAGGGATTTTTGTGCTTAGGTTAGAGGGAGGGCTGAATGGAGAATTTCAGTTTATAAAAGATTCCGGCCATGGAGGCAAAATCATTCTAGAATCAGTTTGACCATAAGGGTCTGTCGACACGAATGCTTGATTAACACAGCCCTAGAAATATCAGTCATTGTGATTAGGCTGTGGTGTAGCTGGATTGTTCCTGATTATTTCCCTCTCAGGTTACAGTTCAGAGTACTTCTACCATTGACTGTGTGGCAGTGACCCGGTAGGGGAGCCCTAAGAGGCAAGCTTTGGGACCAACACATGAAGCTCATGTATTTTTTTCCCATTAGAAGGTTGATTGCACACTATGCATTTGAGTTTCAGGGCTACTAGAAAGGGCGTCCCAAGGGTCTTAAAGTCATTTGCTCTAACTTCTGGCAGGTTCACAGCAATTTTCTTTTTTAAGAGTTAGGAGATACCTTTAGGGATCATTTAGTTCTTTGGTTCTTAGCGCTGCCTATACGTTAAAATCACCAGAAGCGCTTTTAAAACATACTGATGCCTGGGCCCACTTCTAGAAGATTCTGATGCTAGGTCTAGGGTAGGATTCTGACCGAAAGACAAAGAAATAGATCAAGGGCAGGTATGTTACACTAATTGATGACCCTTCACTTAAAGGGAAATGTTGAAAGTGAAGAACACCTGTTCCCTTTCTACTGGTTACCATCTTTTTGTTCTTTTATTAGCCTTAACCATTTGGTTAACTAAGGTGTGGCTCTCATGTAGGGAACAGAGGAGCAGCTTGTGGCATCCCACCTCCCTAAGGCCCACCCTCCTATGATAACCATTGTTCTTAAGGGGATCTTCCTGGAGTCGCAGGTGGGCAGTGAAGATTTTTCTCCAACAGAAATCTGAAATGGATCTGACAAGCTCCTCAACTGAATGAACTCCTAGGCTACTTAGTTCCCAAGGCTGACTGTTCACCCCTTGCTCTGTTTTCCATCATGTATGATGATGGCACATTGTCCATGTCCTGCCGTAAGACTTAATTTGACAAAATCAAAATCTCAACATTATAAAGGTGACTTTAAAATTAATATAAATCCTCTGTAAAATGTCTCAGGAGAAATTGAAATCTGAAGACTTCAAGAAATCCAGAGGAATTCAAGTCCGAAATCATATTTTATTGCCATTGTAATGTAAAAGACTATGGACATTGAAATCAACAGTCCATCCTCCTCAATTTGCTATTTTGATTGGTCTTAGTGAGAGGTGTTCTTGATTTTAGATAGACCTGGGGATTTTCTAAGAGGTATAGCCCAGGTGGAACCTAGTGAGACCGGGGGTGTTCCTCTGTGCCTTGGAAGTTGTCTTGGTGGAATTCCATGTGTCCATGAGCATCATGTGCAAAGCATCTGAAGCTTTAATAGAACACTCTTTAGTTAGAAAATAAGCCAGCCTCCAGTCCTTGAGCTGTTACTCCCTTTTTCTGGACAGCACTGTGTTTCTAGAACTCAGTACTTAGGGTTGCCAAAGGCTGGAGTAGAAATGCAATGGTAACTGGGAGGAGGCCCAGAGGAGAAAGAGTTTGGTTTCATTAGGAAGGCAATTGGTTGTGATCAGCTGTCTGAAACACACAACATATGACCTTAAGCCCAGTGGGAGAACTATCTCATTGAGAGATTGGCTAGTTTGGGCATGGGAATTTAGCCTACCTGGGGAAAAGACCACCTCCACCATATGTCTCCTCCCTTTGACATGCTATTTGAGGCATGGGTGCCCTCTGACAAAGAATAAAATTTGCAGTGGAGGCAGCCCCATGTTTGGATCTTAACAGAACTATTTTTTCCTTTTTTATCCCATGTTTTTGCCACCCCTTTATTTATTTTCCCTCTTTATACTCCCTAATTACAAGACACTAACCATTTAAATTCAGAACTTCATGGGACTCTTGTATACAGCAGAGCTCAAGTGCTTTGTAGTTTAAAAGAAGTAAATATTTTTTGCATCCCTTTTCCCACTCCATCCCTCCATGGTCTGTCCCAGCACTGAGGCACTCTCTTTTGGTGAAGCTGGGACCCTTGGTAAGGTCCTACACTTGCCACTTTGCCTCTGGAAAAAGTCACTTGCTTGTGGGCAGAGCCACCACAAGCTGCAAAGTTCAGCTGAGGGGAAAACTGTACATGGCCTTTTGTGCAGGCCCAGCAGTTCAAAGCCAACTGCATAACTGTCAAAACCAGCCTCAGGGACCATCTAAGCTGCTACACACCACCAAACGGCCCCAAATCATAGGCTCTACCCAAGGCCTATGACTTATGTACCTTCAGTTGCCAGTGTATCTTATTTCTCAAAGTTTTTGTGTCATGTATCAGTTGTTTGGGGGTTAAGGTTACATCCCCCAACTGTGAGCCTCCCTGTTCTGTGGAAATGCAGATTAGAATGTTGCTTCCCAGGGCAACTTGACTTAGAGAGGGAAGTGGAAGACGCTAGGCTACACATGTCTTATTTCTCTGCCAAATTGACCACCAACTAGCTACAGTTTGAGGCAGGTGGAAGTAAGACAGAGGTCAGGAGTTCTGAATTAATTGATGTCATTTCATGTTTAAAGAAACATAGGGAGTGGGAAAGAGGTGTTCCCTTCCTAATACTTGTCTATACATGTCCTACTCTCAGTACCCATCAGTGGCGCTAGGTTTTCTCATACTCCTCCTCTCAAATGTCTTGTGTATCTGCCCGTCCACTCTGTCTCCTCTGCTATTACCCAAGTCAGGCCTTTGTGTTTTCTTTTACTGAGATTTTCATTCTCTTCTTTGCTGGGACTCTGACCTTTGTGCCTTGTCTCCCTTCTGCTCCCTTCCTGCCCTCAACATGCAAACAAGCAAAACTGAAAAAAATCTATCTTCCAGATATCAAGAGTAATTATTTTATTCTGCACATCTGATGATGTCACTCCCATGCTAAGTATCCATCAGTAGCATTCCATTGCCTGAAAGATACCTTCTCAGCTCCTATGTCTGGTGTACAAGATCCTTCACAATTTGAAAGGTGGTTAAGCTTGTGGACTCTGAAGAAAGAATGCCTGGTTTCAAAGCCGTTGACTTGCTATAAGTCATTGAGCTAGTAGCTTAACCTCTTTGTGCTCACTTTCCTCATCTGTGAAGTTCGGGTAATAATAGTACTTATCTCAAACGGAGACTATTTTATAATAATAAACAATATAATTCATGTGGGAAACATCTCTCACTGTGCTTCACACATAGTAAGTGCTCAAAATTAAACATTATTTTTATTTTGCTTCTGCTTGCTCATCTAGTCCCAAGTGTCCCACAGATCCTCCCTGTACTGTAGGATTGAATCTTAGCTTAGTTGCTCTTCTCTGACCTTGCCACTTCGTGTGCTTCATCCATGCTGGTCCAACAGAATTGGAATACCCTTGCCCATCTTGATTGCCTGATGTTGAGGTGCTTTGTTCTCTGTGAAGAGACGAAAGTATTGCTTCTCTTGGGTTCCTACTTCCCAGTGCATGTACTGCTAGCAAAGCAAATACCTCCATTCTCCAAAGACTGTGCATTCCTGAGGCTGGGGATTGCATCTTTCTACCTTTATTTCCTAGTACCTAACCCAGTGGCAGGCACCTATGGAAACTGCTCAAAGTGCTGAATAAGTTACCATACAAATCAGAAGGCTTTTTTCTAGGGGAAATAATTTCAAGTTTTGAAAGCTCTGCATGTACAGCATTTTATGGAGAACCAGAATATTTTCTGGTGCAACTCAGTGGAAACTTTAAATGAAAAAGAATCTTAGAATACAGATAATTGCTATTTTCACTTCAAACTACTTTTTAAAGTCTAAATTCAGAACTAATAGAGAATTTTTTTGACCTGTACTAATTTATTGTGGGTGTCGGAAGGAAGCAGAGAATAATTCACATCTAACCTCTTAGTTACCTTGTTTGTTGAAATAACTTTTCTAAAACTAATGGTACAGTTGATGAAACCGCTTTTAAATGAATTGCAGTGCATTAATATACTGCCCTAAGTTAAGTTAGTTAGTCTCAAGGCAAACAGTTCTTGTGTACTGATCATTTCAAGCTTTTTTCCTTTTTCCTTTTTAAAAGGTCAGTTGGTTTACTTTCATCTATTTAGCAACAGTTTACAAAGCAATCTTTTAGAGCTGTCATTGTATTAATTTTCATGACTTTAGTAATTGTGAATTTTATATTTCCTTGGGAAGCAATTAATACATTTAGGAATTCTCTTGGGTTTCATAAACACTTCCAATTAAAATATATTGATTTGGCAGTGGTTTCTCCTTGTATTTGTCACAAAGACCAACAAGCAATTCACGTGGCTTTATCTAACCCGAATGTGAGCAAAGATATTATTTTTTTTTCCTTAAAAGTTAATTAGTTCTATAGGTATTAGCCTGTAAGTGCCTGGAGGGCAAGGATAATGTCTTATTCATTATTATATCTCACCCAGGGTCTAGCCAAGGCCCTGCATCTATTAAGATCAGCAGTTGGCACCCCCAGCAGGGAATTTGCATAAGTGAAGACGATTTCCTGCTGGCTAGTGTGGAGCCCAGAAGGAGAATCAGCAAAGGTCAGGGCAGGAGCTTAGTGAATTCTGGGAAACAGAGGAGACTGCAACCTCTCAGAGGTACCTGGGATTAAGTGGGAAAATGGGAGCACAATAGAGGAGCCCTTCCTAGAAAGCCTCAGAAGTTGAAGGGGGATCCAATCAGGAGACTTCTAGATGTGGTGCAATTCCTTGAATACATTTCAAGTTGGCATCACCTGGAAGATCTGAGTGAACAGATAGATGTTTATGGAAATAGGCAAGAGTCCAAAGTCTGGGGATAAAGGTTCTGATGAGGAGCATTTGCGATGCTTTCTTGTCTTCTGTGTCTGTGGTATATCTGTGGGGCATATAATGAGTTTGTGTGGCTCCTTATCAAAAATTAAGGCACTGTTGGAGCAAAGGATTGGATTTCTCTCAGAGGCTAATCCTTATGTATAAGGATCAATTGATCCTTATTACCACATACCTAATGCTGTGTCAGATCCTGTGGAAATACAAATAAAATATAAAATACGATATACTCATCAGTAGTTCACAGTCTAATTAAATGTGTGAAAAAGATCACATAAGCACTGGAGCAGGGTATGATAAATGAGTAAATAGATAAGCTGTTTGGTGTGTTTGCAAGAGAAAGACACTCTGGCCTGGCTTTATGGGGAGGTAAGACATAATCTGAGCCTGGAGGGATGAATAAATGGCATTTTCACAAGCAGAGAAGAGATGTCACATATGACCTGGGGGTGCAAACTCACAGGTTTTGAGTGAAAATGGTGTTGAAGATTCCTGTTGTATGAAGAGTTGAGGCAGGGAATGTTAGAGTGTATTTAGGGCTTTTTACAGTCTGGCCTTGAATGTTGGGTGAAGGCATCTGAGCTTCACCAATTAGGCAGTGGAACACCATTTATGGTTTTTCACCAGGGAACTGACATGATCCGAGTAGTTCTGTAGAAGATTACTTTAGCAAAATTATCCAGGTTGGCTTGAAAGTGTATCTGAAGGCAGTGAGACCAGTTTTAGGGTGTCAGTTTCCTGAAACCCTGGAACACTGTATCATCTGCCTTCATCCAAATATAATTTGGCCACTTTCAGATCATTCTCAGTACACTGACACATAAAAAATAAAATTTTACTGCATTCTTTTGGTCATAGTATATAATGCATATTAAAAAATCTTTAAAATTCTCTTCACTCAAACGATAATTTTTTAAAGATAAAATCATGACTCAGAGAAAGGCAAATACCATATAATATCACTTATATGTGGAATCTAAAAAATTGGCACAAATGAACTTATTTACAAAATAGAAACAGACAGACATAGAAAACAAATTTATGGTTATCAAAGAGGGAAAGAGGAAAGGGATAAATTAGGAGTCTGGGACTTGCAGACACTGCTGTATATAAAATAGATAAACAACAAGGTCCTACTTTTTAGCATAGGAAACTATATAAAGTATTTTGTAGTAACCTATATGAATAAAGAATATGAAAAAGAATATACATGTATAACTGAATCACTATGCTGTATACCAGAAACTAACGTAACATTGTAAATCAACTATACTTCAATTAAAAAAAATAAAATCGTGACTCTCATACAGGTGTAAAATGAACGCATATAAAAGATTTTATTTAGCTCATTAAAGAGGGAATCTGTAAGATGTTACAGTTGGGTCAAAGGAGAATCCAAAGAGTGGATATATTTATAGATCAGAAAAATTGAAATAAATATACAAGTGGAGGTGAGACTAGATTTTTCCATGATGGGAGAGGGGAGTGAGTTGAACTTCTATCAAATAGAATTCATATGTCTGTAGACAAGAACTATTTTGAATAGCTATCAGTTATCTACAATTTACAGAGCTGTAAACTGGCTTAATGACAATGAAAGGCTAGAATTTGATAATGAATGCTAGCAGCATGTAAATCAGTGAAGTTAGAATACTCCCTCACACTATACACAGTAATAAATTCAAAATGGCTTAAAGACTTAAACATAAGACAAGATACAGTAAATGTCCTAGAAGAAAACACAGGCAAAACATTATCTCACATACATCTCAATAATGTTCTCCTAGAGCAGTCTACCCAAGCAATAGAAATAAAAGCTAAAATAAACAAATGGGACCTAATTAAACTTACAAGCTTTTGCACAGCAAAACAAAATGACAACCTATGGAATGGGAGAAAATATTTGCAAAAGATGAAACTGACAAGGGCTTGATTTTCAGAATATATAAACAACTCAGACGACTTAATAAGAAAAAAATAAACAATCCAATCCAAAAATGGGCAGAAGACCTAAACAAGCAATTCTCTACTGAAGACATACAAATGGCCAATAGGCACATGAAAAAATGTCCAGTATCACTAATTATCAGAGAAATGCAAATCAAAACTACAATGAGGTATCACCTCATACCAATCAGAATGGCCATCATTAAAAAGTCCACAAATAATAAATGCTGGAGAGGGTGTGGAGAAAGGGAACCCTCCTACACTGTTGGTGGGAATGCAATTTGGTGCAGCTATTGTGGAAAACAGTATGGAGATTCCTCAAAAGACTAAAAATAGACTTACCATATGATCCAGCCATCCCACTCCTGGGCATATATCCTAATTTAAAAAGACACCTGCATCCCAATGTTTATAGCAGTACTATTTACAATAGCCAGGACATGGAAACAACCTAAATGTCCACCAAAAGATGACTGGATAAAGAAGATGTGGTATGCTTATACAATGGAATACTACTCAGCCATAAAAATGATAAAATAATGCCATTTGCAGCAACATGAATGGCTCTGGAGAATGTCATTCTGAGTGAAGTAAGCCAGAAAGAGAAAGAAAAATACCATATGATATCACTCATATGTGGAATCTAAAAAAAAATAAAAAATAAAAAGACAAATGAACTTATAATATATGAAACAGAAACAGACTCACAGACATAGAATACAGACTACAGACTTGTGGTTGCCAGGATGGAGGGAGGTTGGAACAGGATAGACTGGGAGTTCGAGATACTGATTGGTATATATAAAATAGAAAAGTTTATACTGTGTAGCACAGGGAAATATATTCAATATCTTGTAGTAGCTTCCAGTGAAAAAGAATATGAAAATGAATATGTGTGTATTCATGTATGACTGAGGAATTGTGCTGTACACCAAAAATTGACTCAACATTTTAAACTGACTACAACTCAATATAAAAAAAAGCTAGGAGAGGAAAAAAAAAGATAATCTAGAAGGTGTGCTGTAGACAGTGCAGACTTTTCTATTGAAGTACAAAGGTTTTTGTTTTTTTCTAAATTTCAAAGGCTCATGTCCTTCTCTTTATACCAAACTTTATTTCAAACTTTTATTTCAAAATGCTACCATCTTCACCCTCCTCTCACACTGGGCTGCTTACTCTCATCTCTGAATTAGTTCTCTTTTTTCCAAGAGCAGACCCTTTCTTTCTAGTGTTAGTTAACTAATCCTCTTACTTCTCTCCATTTTCCTTTGTCCATTACTAGATCAGCTCCGAAAGACAGCAAGTTCTCCTTCTCCTTAAAAGGAAGTTTGTGAAAACACGTAGTTTATATTTTCTTCATCACAACACGCAGTCCAATTTTTATGCAATTGTTTTGAACCAAAAATGTTTTGAGACTGTGATCCTGATTGCCACTTTTCCCTTAAAGAGTGCAAAAGAAAAAAAGTTGATAGGAAAAATTTTAGATTTTCTTTTCTTTTTCTACAATAAATCTCCTACTAAGGGATCTTCTGGTCCAACCTTATTTCAGAGCTGAAGCAGCCGAGGACAGTTCGGGTGAATGCCCTCTTCAGTTAGAGGCAGAGATAAGGTTGGATGTTGGGTTCTTAGGTCTAAGAGTCAGTCATACAGTGATTTATTGAGTGCCTACCATGTTCCAGGTCTTCATGCAGCTTACATTCTATGTAAGGTAGACAGGCAATAAATAAGATAAATGAATAAATTATGCAGTGTATCATATATACATTATATTATATTATGCAGAATGTGAAAAATACTATGAATATAAACAAAGCAAGGCATCTTAAATATAGTGATCAGGGAGGGTGGTATTTGCACAATGATGTGAAGGATGTGAGGGAGTGAGCCACAAGGGTATACGGGGGAGAACATTCTGTGCAGAGGGACCGGGAAGTACAGAGGCCCTGAGGTGGGAGCATGCCTGGTGTGGAACAGCAGGAGGCGCCAGTGTGGCTGGAGTGATGAGTAGTGCACTAGGAAATGAGGTCGGATAAGCATGGGGAAAAGGTGCAGATCATTTAGAATCATGTAGGCCATTACAAGGTTTTCGGATTGAGGTGGGAAACCACTGGGAGGTTTTGAGTGACATTATGTTTTATATTTTAAGAGGATTATCTTGGCTGTTATGTTGAAAATAAACTGTAAGGGGGCAAAGGTGGAATCACTGGGGCCAACAGGGAGGTCGTTGCACTGATCCAGGAGAGGAATGACAGTAGCTTGGAGCCCGGGGGGTCAGTCAAGGTGGAGAGGTGGTAAAATAATCATGGATACCGTGTAACCTTGAGTCAGTTTACTTCAATTACCACACAGTTTGGGATGTTTAGTAGTTTTCTAGGCATCTTGCTAGGGACTGGGATCCAGAGTTACATAAGATCCAGTACCTACCTCGAGGAGCCAATATTATAAAAGAGACATCTATAAAAAATATTAGAATGCGTTGTGGCAAGTGTAACAATAGAAGTATGTTCAAGGTACAGAAAGAGTCTCCCCCAAAAGGAATGACGAAAAGGGAGGGTTTTGTCCAGGAGCTATATTTTAAGAAAGGAACAAGAGCTTCACAGAGTGCCCTTCCCAGGTAGAAGGAAGCATTTCATGTGGGGGGAACAGCAAGATTTGAGGGGTAGTGTAAGCTAATAAGTTGTAAGTTGTTAATTTCTGCTTTATCCTTGGTGATGCAGTAGATTCAAAGTGTTGAGATAGGACTCTACATCCCTACTCCCTGTGCTCCAAGAACAGCCTGACAGCCCCTGTGCTTTAAGGTCTGTCTTGGGGGAAGAGTACCAGACAGAGTGTAAAGACCCTAACATGCAAACTTGCTTTGGGTGGTAAGGAGCATCAGGAGGCTGGAGGCTAGACTGGGGAGCTTAGGAAACAGGTAGCCAAATGCCTGAGTCTGTGGGAAGGTATTTAGGGACGTCAAGGAGTTCATCTGGAATTTTTCCCAAGGGAGAGAGAGCACACTTTGTATTTTGAATTGAAAAGGGAAGTGGCCCAAGAGGGGTGAGGTAATAACCTCTTAGAATTTGAGAAAGAGATAGCAATTTGGATATTTTCTGAAGTATAGGATATGAAGGTGTCATGTGGTAGGAAAGGGGCACGTGGATGCTTGTATGGGGTTGGTCAATAAGTCCTTGCCAGCAATGATGAAGTTTCTCCCTGGCCAATCCTGCAGGCCATGGAGGGCTGCACTGTGAGAGGTTGTAGAGGACTGTGGTTAAGAGCAGGAGTCTAGAGTCAGGCTGATGGGTCAAAGCCCAGCCCCACCACTCGCCCTGGCGAAGATGCTTAACCTCTGAGCCCTGGCTTCCCCATCTGCAAAATGGGGCTGGTAAGAATAGTGCCTACCTTATAAGGTTGCTGTAAGGAATATGTAAGTAAATATTGAAAATTGCTTAGAACAGTGGCTAGCACATAGTAAGTCCTATATAAGTAGGTGCCATTATTATTACTACCCTCTGGGATAAGCAGGGCTCGTGGCTACAGATAGCCTCGACAGAGGTGTTAAGTAGTAGAAAGAATGGTCACAATAGGGCAACCCTGTGGGCTAGGGACAGGGCCTTTTCCTGTGGGAGCTCTGGGGTCCTTACAGAGGGCTAGGACACTGATCTTTGGCATTGGATTTCTCACCGGCCCTGGCAAAGAAAGGCTGACACAGTTTTCATTTTATCTAGAAAAATAAAAAGAAATGTGGTGTTTCTCAAGTGTATCATGAAGCAAATTCTTAGTGCTTACATGTGCTTAAGGCACTATAACCAACTATAAACTGCTGAAAGATAGATTTTGAGGTGGAGACAGGTGGCAAGCAATGGTGAAAAAGTGGGCAGGGATCAAATCAAGATGGACCTCAAATGCTTTTCTAATGAACTTTGTCTTTATTCTGCACATGCTGGGGAGTCACCGAAGGATTTTTAAGTAGAGGTGACATAATCTGATTTAGATCTTTAATAACTTTGTTGGCGACAGGGGCATCATTGTAAAATTGTCAAGACAGGAGAGAAAAAGCTATCAGTTAAAAGGCTGTTGCAACAATTCTGAGGAGGAAAAGTAGGGGCCGGATTAAGATATTGACAGCAGGATAAAGAAGAGACATGCCTAGAAGGCTTGAACCTGATACTTCAGGCATGGAAGTCAGGCTTCTGGCTTTAAATATGGGAAGGCCAGGAGAAAGAATAGATTTGAGGATGACAGTGAGTTCCATTTGGGTTCTGATAGCTTGAGATGCCTGTGTCCAAGTGAGGTTGTCACAATTGGGCCAAGATAGAGGGATCATCAGGATGAAGGTGGTTAGGAATGGGGGGAGTAGAATTGATTAAGACAAGGCAGTAATCAGAAGAGAGCCCTGGATACATCAGAGGTTTGGTGAAGGTGAATGGGAAGAAATGTCCAGACCAATAGAAAGACAACAGAGAGGGTAATTGCCAAGGAACTAGGGAAGGAGTTTCCAGAAAGCCTCATGATTAATTGAGAACAGAGGACTTCAAGAACAGAGGACTTTGCTGGTGCATGTCAGTAGATTGGCAGAAACAGAGTCAGTCTTCAAGTCAGGGGAGAAACAAGAAGCATGGATGTGGTGAAAGTGAGTGTGGACCACACTTTGGAGAAATTTATGATGTAAGGATGAGGATGGTAGCTAGAGGGGCAGTACTGGGTCAAGGAATGTTCCCCTCCCAGTTCTCCAGTTTGTAAGGGCTTATTAAATAGGCCATGAGAAGTTCTCAGTAGAGAGAGAGAGAGCATTTGAGGATTCATGTGTGTGTGGTGTGTGTGTATGTGTGTGTATACTTTTAGAACTTTCTCGAAAGCAAGTCTTAAAAAATTATCAGTTCAACTAGATGAAAAATTCACATAAGTGAGAAGACATGAATGGGATGTTAGGTGGAGAATCCTTATATTTAACTGACATTTTCATTTTGTTTTCATCAAAGTTTGACATTTGTATTTTCTAAAATATGTTTTACTCCACATAAGTAAGGGACTTATTATTACTCTGGCAGCTTCATCTCACTGCACAGCTATGTGTACTTTATTCCATAAACTCCTTTTGAAACACTCTTTTAAATGTAATATTGTAGAGTACACAGTTTATCCTACAGCACAATTCGAAAAATTTAAAACCATTATTCAAGTGCTGAACAGCGATGAAATCCATTTTTACGATTCAAAAGGGCACAAGCTTCACAGGAAAAGGGAGCGGACCTTTTATTTTGGAGAAATAGTGGGAACACTGTGGGAGGTATATTTGGGATAATTGTAAATACAGTTTTCTCTTGCAAGAATGAATCTTAGATTGTTAGTTAGGAATATTCTGAAACAATACAATTATCAGCGAGAAAACACTCAGATGCCTCATTGCGTTCAGTGGTTTCTTTGATTAACTGTAACACCTGGCATTTCACAGCCTGTGCTTCTGTCTCCAGACACAAAGTGCAGGGGGTCCCACAACAAATATTGGCCTAATTCAAGCCTCCAGATAATAAAACAACAAACTGTAATGCAGCCTCAGTAATCTAGCTATGTGCAGTAAAAGTGATTTTCTTCTTGTTGGAATGAAATGTACTTGATTTGAGTTGTTCATTTAACAAATATTGATGAAGAGGCTTTTATATGTCAGGCCCTGTACTAGGCTCTGCAGTTACGGTGCAGCCTTAAACGGATAAGTTTCCTGACCTGATATCATTAATGGTTTCGTGAATCAAGGCAACACAAAAAATTAAATACATACATGAAGAATGAAAGGGAAAACACAGCGGAGCATAGTGATATTCAACAGATAGGATGTGGACCTAGATAACTAGATAACCTGGACTCTGTTTACCCCTTTACTATGGGATGAAGGTAGCTTGGGGTAAGTGGTGGCAATGGAAGTGGGTCAGCTTGTGGATATTTTTGGAAGGTAGAGCCAATGAAATTCCCAGATTGATTGGTTGTGGGATGTGAAAGAAAGAGAAGAATCAAGGATGACTCTAAGGATATTGGCCTGAGCAACTGGAAAGATGGAGTTTAGAGAAATTTCAGTTGTTATTAGATCAGAAATGGTGGAACATCTGGATAAGAGAGGCAAGATCTTAAACAGTTCCATTGGAATGATTCCAACCATGAGAGATGGTATCCAGGAAAGCATTAAGACGTACTCTCAAAGTTACAGACAGAATTTGCTCCAAAACCAATTGATAATGTACCTCCCCCTTCCCCAAGAATTTTGACAGCTATACCAACTGGTTATAGGTAATCTGGACGGATGTGAAGAGAGAAGACCAGGAAAATCAGTGTAAAATACTCAAGGGATGACTGGGTGAATTCAAGGTGATGTGGTGGTAGTGGATCGTAGGTACAATAAATGTATAGGATTAGATGTAAGGATAGCACACGCAAGAGAAAATACTAGTGAGGAACCAGCTGGATGTTAATAGATGGAGTCTGAGTCTGGGTTAAATGTGGATCTGATGAGAACATAGGTCCTACTTTGTTTTATGCTATTAAGGAAAGTAAAGATAGAAAATATAGACAATTTGTTTGAATAAGGAAGCCTACTGGAAGACTCAGAACTCATGGACTTGATAATGCTCTCTCACTATGCGAGATCCCACTAGACTATCTAAAAAAGCATGTTAGAAAAGCAGGTATCTTGACCAGAAAACAAAGGGGCAAAACAAGGAAAAGAGACATTCAGTTTCAGCAAACTGACTAGAGTAACTTGTATTGGGACAAAAGGGGCTAATTCAAGAGATTAAAGTTGTTATGGACTCCACTTAGTCTTCCTGAATGGGATAAAAAGTCAGTGGAGGAAAATAAAACTCCAGAGGCATTCCTTCCTCCAACAAAAGATATGGAAATGTTACTTTATCTGGAACATTCAAAGGCTTAGGAAAGACTGTCTTGGTGTGCCTGTGGCAAAGGTATTGGCTGTCACTAGGCTGTCAGGGGCTCATACTGGAGAAGCTTCAGTTCAGGAATCTGCTGAGAGTGATTTTGTAGCTGAAACAAATGTGAGCAGAGAAGGAACCTCTCCCTGACTCTCCAAAAGTCAGTCTTAGCATTTTAGATCAGAGCAGTCCTAAAGTACAGGGACAGAAGATGTCTGCTTTTGGAAGATAGTGGAGGAATGGAGGCCAGGCCACCAGACAGAGCCCACTGAGGCACATGGGGCTGAAAAAGAAAATGAAGGTTAGGTTTTGAATGTATTGAATGGGAAACAGAGACGCTTCTCAGCTTTGCTAGAAGTCAGCATTGTTTGCTTTCAGAGAGGATATATTTACCTACTGGGCTTTTCTCCCAGATATGGCCAACATGATGCCTTGAGTAGTTCTGTGATGGGCAGTTCTCCCAATAGAGTTGAAGGTCGTAGACTGTCTATTCTGGACACCTGGCATACACTGGCTGATATTCTACTTAGGTTAAGACCCGTATTCTTCACTTACTCTTCTTCCATCAGGTGGTGCTGAGTCTTTGGCAGTACTAAGCATTTGGTTCTGGGCCTATAATTTTGAGAAGCATAAATATATTAGTAGTGGGAGATTGGTTTCTTTGCTGAACTTGGCAGATATGGGGCGAGAGTTAGGATTTTCTTGTAAATCCTATTAACTTTTTGCACATATGGAAGGCATTCGTTTTGGGGGTCTTCAAAGGTCATAGCCTAGGCTTTCATGGTTAACAGAGGTAATGTGAGTAGACCACTAAGCATAGTGAGAACGATATTAAAAATTATTAGTCAGTAGAATGGCTTTTTTATGCAAGGTGATTTTTAAAGTTTTTAAGTCTGCCAAAATGGTTTCATGTGGAACTGGAGAGAGAAGTCAGTCTAGATCAGGCTAGACCTTGCCTTGGGTACCAAAGAGTTTAGACTTTATCTTGAATGACATGTGGAGCCATTAGAAGTTTTGAACAGGAGAGTTTGGCAATAAGATTTTGTCTTAGAAAGTCACTTGCATTGGAGTGAGGAGGTTGCTTACGGGAGGCAGGCAGGGAGATCAGTAGGGAGTCTGTTGACATAACACAGGTGAGAAGTGGCAGTGGCCTTCACCCATGGTAGTGGAGTGGCAGTGTTGTGGGAAGAGGTGGAGAACTGATGGCCTTGGTGAATGGATGTCAAGGTTAAGGGAGGGGATGTCATCAAGAATTATTTTCATGCTTCTGGCTTGAACAACTGGGCAGATAGTGATGCCCTTCATGAGGCAGGGAATTAGAAAAACCAAAATGAAAGGCAGGCACTAGTGTTGATAGTAGTAAGAGCTGTGAACATTGTTTGAGACCTTTGTATGTTTTTTGAGAATATGTGGATTGCCTCATTGAATACACGCAATAATGGTAATTACTATTATTATTACTAATAATAGTAATAATGGTAGTTATTATTAGTATCTGCGTTTTACAGAGGAGTCAGCTCAGGAAAGGTTAAGGAACATGCCAATATTTAGGAATTGGTGAAACAAAATTCTGGAATCAGACAGATCTGGGCTCGAATCCTGGATCACCAGTCCTTGGATCTTGGGTATGTCTGTTAACTTGTCTACCATGGAGAGAAGACCTGCCACTTGAGGCTAAGTGAGAGGACAAAGCAGGAGCCTCCAGCACAGTGCCTGGCACGAGGTAAACACAGTGAACAGTAACTATCACTGACAAAGTGTTCTCCAATTATTACTATAAGCCTATGAGGTAGGAATTATAAATATTGCCATTTCATAGACTTGCAAAGTGTACCTCAGGATAGTTATTTTACTAGTTTGTGCCATATCAGGAGGCTAAATGAGTTTTTCCAATTTCCAAATCTGTATTCTTTTTACTACAACAGGCTGTCTTTAATTTTCTTGGTAGTAAAATGCTCAGTAATTAACTTTTTAATGTCTTGAAAAGTCACTAGTCTCCAGTGAAGCTAGGAACTCTCTGTGCTCCCTAGCTAATTTTTTCATATGCGGCTGTATTTTAAATTGCAATATGAGGATTCTAAGCTCTTAATCTGTTATTATTAGTAGCTGTGATCAGTTACAATGACCTGGGTTCCCTTTTCAAAGACGTTTGACTGTCAGTGTTCCTTCCTCTCCTCTGTTTCTGCACCAGTCCTCTCTTGCTTTGTTACATTTCCATTTCCTAAGTAATTTTTCAATATAACTTGTAATAAAGCATTAGACGTCTCTTCTGTTATTTATTTATTCTTTCAGCCAACATTTACTCTGCCAGGCGCTATGTTGGAAGAACAATGACAGCTTGTCCATTATAACATTCCTAGACTATGAAAAAGACCAACGTGTTAGCGGACACCTGCAATCCTATGTCACATGGTGGGCATGAACAAGACGACAGTCTGCATACAGAAAAGGAGCTAGATGATTCTGAGTGTGTGTGTGTATAGTTAGGGTGGGGGAAGATGTGGAGAAGGGCAGTCACGGTAGGCTGAACAGGGCAGGTGTCACCTGAACTGGTTCCTTTTTAAACTTTCTAGATGCAGGGGGAATAGAGGCATGAAAGCCGTCAATGGATGGACTCGCATATGTTAGGGTAATTTGCCCATTAAAATCACATGGGAGTGTGTAAAAAATCTCTGTTCTCAGGTCCCACTGAAGATGCACAGAAACAGAACCTCTGGGGGTGGAGCCTGAACACAGGTGGTTTTCAAAGCTCCCCAGGTGGTTCTAACACGCCCTTAACATTGCAGTCCACTGCCCTGGAGAAACTCCAGTACAGGAGTACAAAGGACTACAGCATGTCCATGGAAGCCCTGTTGGTATTAGCAGAAATCTGGAACAAAACAAAACAAACAAATGTGCCTTGACAAAAGATAGGATAAGTAAATTGTGCAGTGCATGCTCCCCACTGGAACTGAAGTGCTTTGCAGGGAGAGAGTGTGTCTGTTGTGTTAACTACTGCAGCCCCAGCATCTAGAACAATGCTTGCTACGTAGTAAGCACTCAGCTGTTTGTTCAGCAATGACTATGGTATACTTATATAATTCCATTATGCTGGCTTCTTGACAGCAGTGGATATTGAAGCAGCAACATGCATCAACATGGGTGAATGTCAGAAACATGAGTGTGAAAGGTAAGACAAAAGAATCACCACAGTATGATGCCCCTTTTTAAAGTTCAAAGTCAAGCAAAACCACATAATGTACTATTTCGTTATATAGCTGTTTGTGGTTAAGTTTCTTCTTAAATACAAGAGAAAGATGAAGAGCCAAAATTCAGGATTGTAGTTGTAGTGGTAGAGGGTGAGAGCCCAGCGATGGTTTTGGGGAGGAGCATATGGGTGGCACTTTTGGAGGGATTTGTTTTATTATGCTTCATTCATAACTTACATATTTATTATTTATATTCATTAGAAATACAAATATTCTGTTTAAAAAAAGAACTGATCGTAGTTGATCAAAGGGAAGTGGGTAGCTAACAGAAGGAACTATGTAGCAGGGAGTAAGGGTTGTGGACTCTGCTCTCTTCCTGATTTAGCAGGAGCTCCTGCTGTGAGAGTCCACAGGAAACCCCTGAGGTCATCACTGAGGTGGACTTCCTTGGGAGGATGAGTGTCTGCAGCCCCCTTCGATTCTGAGAGCAGCCATGGGATGGGAGATCAGCTCAACCTTCTGGAGGGAGAACACCCTGGAACCACCAGGAAGGTGAAGGGCTCCTGGTCTGGTGCTGATGAGGGAGCTGTGGACCTTGTGCCCACCCAGTGCTCTCAGTGGCTGCTGGTGGACACCCAGGGAAGGGCTGTGCACACAGTCAGAGATTTTGTTCTAGATTCTAGTCAAACTGCATTCTGAGTTACTGTGTGAACTTGGTAGGCACCACACCTCTGGGCTCCAGCCCCCTTACCAGTATGATTGAATGATGAGACCAGAGCAGTCATCTTCAGGCTGAATCTGTGTCACCTTTGGAATTCTCTGGTGTTGCTGGCAGGTCACTTAGAGAGCAAATGGGTACAGTTGAAACATAGGACTCAGCCTTGCCACCCCCAGTCCAATCAGGGCAACCGCTCTAATGGATTTTATATGTTTAGGTGGGATTTCATTTCAGAGGAGGGTTCTGCTGCTAAAACAAAAAGTAAAGAAAACCTAAACAATTAAATGTTTGGAAACCACTGGTCTAGATTATTATTTCACAAATGTACCTATATATCAAATTACCCTAAGGAATTTTTAAAAATACAGACTCCCCAAACCTTACCCTTGATTTACTGAATCAGTATTTTCAGGAGTAGGGTTCCCAGGGGCTTTTTTTTTTATCAACCCCCCTAGGTGGATATCACAGTGGCAGCCCATCTCTGGTCGAAAGCCTGGTTTTTGGAAGCCCCTGTTGTGTTGGAACCTTGGAGTTCTCCTCTAAGCACTAACGTACTACAGTCTGTGTTTATATTCCTCCTGTGTATAACACCTTCTGTTCCATTTGTTTATTTTTTTCTCCATTTCTACAAAAACAACAGCTTCTAAGAACCAAAATATCAAAATGAAGCTGCCATCCTATTTTAATTTTTTTCCCCAGGTACAAAAGTTAGGGTGGTTTTTCTGGTTTTTGCATCTCTCCCCCCACCCCCTGAACATTGTGTATAAAAATAGGCTCTTTGTTTTTCCTATAGCGCCTACTGCTGTAGCTCCCACATGCTTTGGAAATCATGCCATTCAAGTTTGAATAGATACTAACGGAGCCCAGGGAGTAATTTCCCTTTACATCATTCTGGTGACAAAATATTTCCAAACTGTGCTCTGACATTGACTTTGAAATATTTCTCCTTTCCTGTTTGCCCCCACCTCCTGAAAACATATAAGCATGCTTGATTGAATAGTCCACTGGAGAGAGTTAAAGATAAGGCTGGGAACACCTGCTCTTGAAATAGTGTCTGTGGTTAGTACCCCTTAACAAAGAAATATGATTCTTAGAAGGGCCAGTGAAGGGCAGATGAAAGAATTAAGGGAATATGTGGGCTGAAACATGAGGTCAAACTAAGAAGATTAAGCCTTTCAGCCCACAGAGATGAAGGCTGCATGGGGAGATGATCAAAGTCGGTGAAACTATGAAGGGCATCAGTATGTTTGAGTTCACAAATTCCGAAGCACAAGAATGGGCAGGGAAGACTGTTTGAAACTTGAAAGAAGAGAAATTTAGGACAAATAGAAAAAAACAAACAAACAAACATTACACAGTGAGTCATAAACTTTTGAAACAAGTCATTCTCAAAATATGGTCTGGGTTGAAAATAATAAAGGTGCACAAAAGGTGTAATATATTTATGAATCATAGAGACACAGTGGTTTCTTAAGAGTGAATTATATTGTCCTGTGTTACCCCTTTGGCATTTTGTGTTTGGGCTAGCACCATGTCTGAGACACAACGCTAAGCTATGTTTACTCTGCAGGAGATCTAATATGAGAAAATTTATGTCCTTACAGGGAAAACAGCTTATTCAGTCAGGGTCCTTACATTTTTTAAATAATGGAAACAGTTTTCTCACTATGTAGGGATTTCTTGCTTTAAGAAAATTCTCCATCCCCCTGCCCCCTTTTTTTTGCTTCACTTAAAAATTTTTATTTATTGAAGTATAGTCAGTTTACAATGTTGTGTCAATTTCTGGCATCCCGTCTTGAAGCCTAGGGTTTGTCAGTTTCTGGGGGCTGTTTTCTTCCACACAGGGAGGCTGGGGTAGGAATGAAACACCTGTAATGATGGATGCATTATGTAATCTCTAAACACATTAGCAGGGCCAGAGAGGGAAAAGACAGAAAGAGACCTCCCCTGATGCCATTGTGTATCCCTCTGAAGTCTATACCAGTGAGACAGCCATGTGAGTATTCCTCAGTGTCACACATGGGAATTCCTCTCTAAGGCAAGCATGACCTTTCTGCCTTCTTATTTCTCCTCAGTCATGCAAAGGACTGACAGTTGGAGCAGACAGACAGGAGAAGACTGTATCCTGGGATATGAAGTCAGCCATAGAAAGAGGTGGAAATAAGAAGTGACACCAAAGCAGGAGCTGTTAGCCTTCTTTAAACTGTTTCTCAGATTCTAATGAAATATGTCCATAAATAAATTATTCTAATAATATATGAACTACTCTAGTAATAGTACACCAAACAGCAGGACCCAGAGTTTATTCCTTCTTAACTTATGGAAATTACACTATATAAATTGCTGAGTCATGTAAGAAATTTAATTAGAAGCTTGCTTGTTATCTATTGCTATGTAATAGCCACTCAAAAACTTAATGGCTCAAAGCAACAACCATTGAATTATGCTCATGGATTCAACAAGTCAGTCATTTGGATGGTTAATCTCTTCTCCACAAGCAATGGGACCTCCAAATGGCTAGGGGCTGGAATCAGCTGGACGTTTCTTTACTTACACTTGTGGCACCTGGGCTGGAATGAGATTAAGGCTGTGATCAACTGAAAATGTCACCAGAGCACCTACATATAGCCTTTCTATGTGGCTTGGGGATCTCACAGCATAGCAGCTGGGTTCCAAGTGGGAGAATCTGGAGATCGAGCTGATGGAAGCTATGTGGCCTTTCCTGATGTGCTCTAGTTTCAGAAGCCATGAAGCAGTCACTGTTGTTGCATTCTGTTGGCATGAATGAATCACTGAGGCCAGCCCGTATTCAAGGGAAGGTATTATTAGATGCTACCTCTTGATGGAGGAGAGGTAAGGTTACATTGCAGAAGAGCATGTGAAAGAGTAGGCATTGTCATGGCCATTGTGGGCAATGAAATACAATGTACTATCACAAGGATATACGTGTGTGTGTGTATGTGTGTAGATAATCACCTTTTTCCCCCATTTAAGATCTGAGAGGGGAATTCTATTGGCATGTAGATGACGCAGAATGCCTGTCACCCAGGATGTGTTTATTGGGAGTGTGAGAAGGAGGCAGAGGATTAAGAGCAATTATTTGCAATTTATCTGTCAGAATAGAGGAACTAGATCAAAATCTACTGTCAAGACTGAACAAACAAACAAATTAAACCAACATGAGACCTTTGGAAAGTTTCTGCAACTTGAGAGAGGGGACCATTGTCTTGATAGAGAAGGAATGCATACTTTAAAAAATGCCCTGTTAAAGAAACAAAAGCGTATTTTTCAAATATTCAGAGGAGGAAAGAACATAACTGAGAATGCAATAAATTGCATCAGTTACCATGAAGAGAAAGTTGAGAGGCTCCTTTAGAATGCAGAGGAAATGATCAAGGAGATGAACATGATAATAGCAAAGCTGATCAATATGGAAGGCAAAGAATAGATAATGGAACCATGAGTGTCAGGAGTTACTGAAGATAAAATCAGCACAAATGGTATCAAAGTGATAATAAAAGATATAAAAAAGAAAACTTTCTCAAATAGAAAGATTGAGTCAGCATTTGATAGCACTCAGTATTCCCAGAGAAAATAAACAGAGAAGATTGGAGGAGCAAAATGTTGAAAGCTTCCAGCCATAATAGTTGCAAAGGAGGTTGCAACTGCAGAGCCAGCCTGCCTGGAATATTACAAAAAGAATCTAACCCAATTAAAAAATGGGCAGAGGATCAGAATAGACATTTTTCCAAAGAAGACATACAGATGGTCAGCAGGCACATGAAAAGAAGCTTAGTGTCACTAATCATCAGGGAAATGCAAATCAAAACCTCAATGAGATATCGCCTTGCGGGTGTCAAAATGACTGTTATCAAAAAGACAACAAATAACAAATGTTGATGAGGATGTGGAGAAAAGGAAACTCTTGTGCACCATTGGTGGAACTGGTGCAGCCTATATGGAAAACATTATGAAGATTCCTCAAAAAATTTAAAATAGAACCACTGTATGATTCAGCAGTCCCACTCCTTGGTATTTATCTGAAGAAACAAAAACACTAATTAGAGAAGATATGTGTACCCCTATGTTCATTTCAGCACTAATTATAATAGCCAAGACATGGAAGCAACCCAAGTGCCCATCAATAGATAAATAGATAAAGATGATGTGATTTTATATATATATATATACATACATACATACACAAAGAGATACTACTCAGCTGTAAGAAAGAATGAAATCTTGCCATTTGCTGCAACATGGATGGATCTAGAAGGTATTATGCTAACTGAAATAAGTCAGGGAAAGACAAATACTCTTTAAGATTTCACTTACATGTTGAATCTAAAAAACAAAACAAATGAACAAACATAACAAAACAAAAACAGAGTTATAGATTACAGAGAACAAACAGGCAGTTGCCAGAGGGGAGTAAAGTAGAAGGAGGAAAGGAGGTGAGGAAGATTAAGAAGTACAAACGTTCAAGTTGCAAAATAAGAGACTCGCAGGTGTGAAATGTACAGTGTGGGGAATGTAGTCAATAATTATATAGTATCTTTGGATGGTGACATATTGTGACTAGACTTATGGTGGTGATCATTTTGTACTGTATAGAAATACCAAGTCATTATGCTGTGTAACAGGAACTAACATAGTGTTATAGGTCAATTATACTTCAAAAACAAACACAAACAAACAAACGAATTTCATAGAAAAATCAGTTTTGTTCTTACTAGAGGCCAGGGGGTGGGTAGTGAGAATTGGATGAAGGCAGTCAAAAAGTAAGAATTTCCCATTATAAGATAAATAAGCAGTAGGGATTTGATGTACAATATGATAAATACAATTAACACTGCTATATATTATATATGAAAGTTGTTAAGAGAGTAAATCCTGAGTTCTCATCACAAGAAAAGAAGTTTCTCTATTTCTTTAATTTTATATCTATATGAGATGATTGGATGTTCACTGAACTTACTGTGATAATCATTTCATGATGTATCTAAATCAAATCATGCTGTACACTTTATACTTACACAGTACTATATGTCAATTATATCTCGATAAAACTGGAAGAAAAATATATACTTAAAGCTCAAAGAGAGCAGATAACAGAGAGTAGGAATGAGTTTGCAGAAAACAGAGAATTGAAGGTTTATATTTAAAGACTTGTTTATATAAGAACACATAGTCTACTTTCTCCTTCAGAAAGTCTAGCAACCAAATGTTTTCCTTCAGGCAAAAACAACAACAGCAACACAACAAAAACAGAGTGTTCTTTTCTCAAGAAACTGAGCACATATTTTGGGAAAACTTGGCTGTTAGTTTGGGTGTTATCACCCTGGAGTAAATCCCTTCACATTGTGTCGTTTAGATGGCCCGTAAATAAAGCTGGCTCTCACTTTTTCACCCTGTCATCCTAAAGGGAGGACTTTGAGTTGACAAATTCTGCTCCTAGTCAGCCTTATATTTGAGGACATTCACAACATGGAAAATAAAATGAAAGTTAATCATAAAAACTGACCCCCAGAAGAATCAAATTTCAAGGAAACGAAGACAATTTAAAACAACAGTGACAACTCTACTGCCCTCAGAGAGACTTGAGAAGATAAGGGGGTGCTATTGTCTCCATTAAAGGATAGCAAGATGCCAGGAAAATGAAAAATACAAAGAATAAGGAAAAACACTTGGAAATTAGAGAGATGATTGCTCAAAACATGTTCTTCAGTGTAATTGGGAGAAAAAGTTGAGGAAATTTCCCTTAAAGTAGCCCAACAAGAGAGGATAAAAGCAGAGAAGAGATAGAGGTCAGTTAAGGTGAGGATTTAAAAGTGTCCAGTGGATGGATTTAGCAAAAATAAGGGCATTGATGATCTTGCCAAAAATAGTTTCAGGGGAACTATAGAGTGAATACAACATAAATATCCAAATAAAGTGGTTTTGTTTGCCTGGCTTAAGAATATGAGTTCAGTGGTTTAAAGTTAGTGGAAGAGAATCTGTGTCTCATCCCAAATGTAAGATCTTAATTCATCCATATATAGTTCAATGAATAGTGACTTCACAATCTTAAATTGTTTACTCAAAAACTACCTGCTGCATTATTTGTCACTTCTAGTTCCAGGTGGATGGCAGTGACCTCAGGTCAGAAATGAGCTGGGACAAGGTTGTCCAGATTATTAGTTTAATTTTCAGGAATCTAGGTAACATACCATTAGGGATCTTTATGGTATTGATAGTATTTGGTTGTAAACTGGTGATCTCTACTAGGAGAAGGACATGTGAGTCATTTGATGAGTTTACCCATTACCATGTCATAATTTGGTACATAATTTCTCATATAATCAGAGAATTCTCTGAGGGTAAGCATTTTGGTTTTCTGCACATAAATAATAAAAACTCAGATAAATATTAGAAGAAATAAATGAAGATTAGGTGACAGGAAAAATGATGCTTAAACTACATTTTTCAAAGATTTCCATGAAGTTTTCATTGACCTTAAAGTCCTACATCACCAGTATCAGCACCCAAAGAGAAGTAGTAGCTCATTATGTTGATATTCTTATTAGATTTTAAGAGGAGGAAAAGGTTGCCTTCCAGGTAAGAACTGTCTTGGAGCTTATTGTTTAACTACGAACAAAGCATTTCCAGCACTGTGTGCTCTTTAGCTTTGTACCATTGGCAGGAGGCAAAATGATAATGGGAAATCACTAAAAAGTCACTTTTTATATAGCAGGTGAGCTTGAGACTTTCAGTCCTGCAAATTAAATTAAAATGAATGGCTTCTAAACAGCACATTGTGTGACAGGAAGTTTATAAATGTTATGTCTCCTGAGGTGTTCCAGTAATAGTAAGTTTGGGCAGAATAAGCTTTTTCTGTAACAATCTCCTCGGAAAGACCCGCAGTCTCCAGAGAGATTGGTTAATAAGTCAGTTACCTGAGTGTTGAAAATGAAATAGAAGAGGTAGGGGAATAAAAAAGACTTTGAAGGAGAAAAAAATGTTAATTTAGCCAGTTCGGTGCTGCTCCTACCTGAGTGATATCCAAGGCTGGCTAACCCGCTGTCAGTGGTTTTACTCTAATTTCAATTTGTATGATGGCCTCCATGAACACAGGGTTTTTGTTTTGGTCATTCAGAGCTGATATGGAGAAGATGATGGATGTGAGATTTAGGTTATTCCTGGAGAAGGCTGGAAATGGCCTTAGGAGGACCACTGGGGGTGCTGTCTGATTAGACAGCCCAGTGTGTGGGATAAGTTGTTGTTGTCATGAACTACTCTTGTCCTGTTGTTACTTTTGCAGATCTCAGTGGGAATTGAGGTATTGGTAAGTGGTATACCTATATGTCACCATCTGACAGTCATCCCTAAAAAAAGATTTTAATTTTCTCATGTAAAGTTACTCTAAGAGGGAACATGATTAACTGCCTTCTGAAATGCCTTGATCCTTGGACAAGTGGTGCTATATAAGTTCACAAACAGCATGTATTTGCATGTGTACAAGAAAGAGCATCTCCTTGAAAAAGGCAGTGTAGTTTACCTAAAGTTTTGTTTTTTCTTGTCCTTGGGGTGGGGTAAGTTTCTGAAGCAGTGGTAAGAGAGAGAGGATTGAGATTTCTTCAAGTTTCACAGGCCACCAACACACTAAGTCTCATGGTTTCGTTTTATACGTGTAACCCTACATACGTTTACACATAGTTTCTCCGATTTTCTGGTAGCCCAGAAGTTAATAGTGTTGTTGTTAAATAAATGAATGTATTAATTTTAATGTGAAATGATTTTTGAAAAAGCAGCAGTGTTTTCTCAGGAGAGCTTCATGAAGTATTCATTTTTCTATCACCACACTGTAAATCTATTTACCAGCTATAATCATTTTAAGATTTAGTTTGTTTGCTCCTTGGTTATTATTTTGACTGAGAGGACAGAGAGGAGGACATGACATCATTTTATCAGCTCTCTCCTACCTTCTGCTCTCCTTTCTCTGTTCTAATGCCCTGGGTCAGGCTTACATTTCCCCTTGCCTGGACTGTTGCAGTAGCCTCCTCCTAACTGGGCTTCTGACTCCAGCTTTGTCCCTCTGCAGATCCTCCATACAGAAATGATAGGTCTTAGGGTCATATCTGATCATGTCAATTCCTTCAGTGATTTCCAGTGCTTAGAAGAAAATAATCCAAATCCCACGCAAAGCCATTCATACATAAAATGACCCATTACTACCTCTCTAATCTAGTGATTTTCAACCAGGGTCAATTTGTCAATTTTGCCTCACAGAAGACATTGACAGTGTCTGCAGACTATGGGGGTGTGTGTGTGTGTGTGTGTGTGTATGTGTATGTGTGTATACTGGCATCTAGTGGGTAGAGATCAGAGATACTGTTAAACATCCTACAATGCAAAGGAGAGCTTCCACAAAGAAATGACCAGTCTAAAATGTCCATAATGCTGAGTTTAAGAAGCTCTGCTCTTACTTAATCTGCCCATTTCTCCTGTGCCATGCTGCTTCTCTTGTCCTTGTCTTTGCACATGCTGTTCCTTCTGACTGGAATGCCTCCTCCCCTTTTACCTGGACATTCCTGGGTTCTTGTAGTACCTCAGGGATCTATCTAATTTGTGCTTCTGTTGCACTGTAATATTGGCTTTTAAAATTTTTTTCCCTTATTCCCTACTGGGCAGAGCTATTCATGTCAGGCATCATGACTAACATCTTTCTGTTCCCACCATCTGGTACAAATCTTGGCATGTAGTAGATGTTCAGCAGGCTTGTTTGTTGGATACTTGGCTAGATGCATGGATGAACAGTTTCTGTATTTAGATCAGATAATAGTCAAGAGTCCAAAATCATTTATAAGCCAAGGCTACCAATATTCCAACTTGGAAATTAATTCTTCTTTTAGTCCATTGCTTCTATGTCACCTTCTTGACTATTTTTTAAATTCTTTCAATCCTTTGATTGCTGGTACATTGAATGTGGTAGGTAATCAGTAACTATTAAAGGAATGTTGGCCCTGAGTCTGGTTTAAATAGATTGTTACATTGGATAACCTTAGATTCTTTCTCTTCAGAAAGGCAGGAAAGAGATTTTTTTCCTTCAAAATTGATCTCCCTGGGTTGCCTTGTTCCTACTCTGTTTCCCTCCACTTCAGTGGTACCTCCTTACCCTCCACTTCACCCACCGCAGTTCAGCCCGCCCTGAAAGCTTGGGTGCAGAACTTGAGATTCCAGGAGTGAGAAGGCCTAGGGGCCTCCCACGATATAGCTGCCTTAATTCAGTTCAAGTTCAGAACATTAAATCCCATCTTTGTTGCACTGGTAATGGCAGAGATTTATCTTCTCTTATGGCCACAGCCTCTTCTCTAGGTTCTGTCCCCTTCAATTATGAATGCTGGTTTATTCACCCTGCTTCTACTCTTAAATCCCAAGTTGAGCTGTTTCTATATTTAGCCTCCTTTTTGTCATCTGGAAGAGAGTGGTCTGTCCAATTTCTTCTGAATGTCCTTTCTTCCTCTGGCTGGAGACATGGATCATTAAGGAGAAGTACCATATTTCAGACCAGTATTTGGGTGATTTTCCATTCACTTGTCTAAACTCCCCATTCCTTTTCCTCTCAGTACAGTCAGCTGTTGATAGTCTCTGGTTTTAGACCCATTTTCTTGTTCCTTGGTTCTTTCATTTTTATTATAGATTCTGGTCCTCCTCTATCTGAGACATAATTATTTTCTTTCTTGTAAAGTCTTCAGTTATATTGGGCTCTTGTTCTTTGCCCTCATTCCTCTATAGGTACCCACTAGCACTTACATCTCTTCGCTCTGAATTTATCATATCCTTTTTTAGGAGATAGCATTTTTTTCACAGGTCTTTAACTTGGGTCTTCTACCTATTGTACTTCTTAAGTATCAAATACTTGGTGGTCTTAATCTTCAAGTTTTATTGTGTCTAGGAAATGGGGTTGGCTGGGGGAGAAAGGGAGTATTTAAGGAAGAAAGAGGCAAGAGATCTTCACTTCATTCTTATCAGAAAAGGGCAAGGATCACAGCAAGAGGGATTCTTTTCCATTAAAGTCAGCTCTGGGTTTTACAGAATTTCCTTTTCTTTCTTGGAGCCTTGATCTCTACTTCTAGCCATAAGCAAAGTTTTACTAATTTGTCTGTGAAATTTGAAAAAAGCAAAACCAACCTAAGAGAGATTGCTGTTGGAGTCTATTATGTAGTGGGCTTGGCATGGTAAGAAACATACACCTCCTCATAGGAGCAGCCAGAGTTGGGAGATAGGTGTATTTCAAGACTAATGGCATTGGATCAAAAATAGGCTAAGGAAGAAAAAAGTCAGTTTTCAGCAAGCATTTCAATCAGGAAGTTGCCCTTCCAACAAAATATACAAAGTATATAAAGTAAAAACAAAATAAAAACAAACAAAACCTTTTCTTTCCTTTGCTACTGGCAGACAAAAAATACAGAATAGCCTGCCAAGAGCTCAGAGAGTAGACGGGCAGTAAGTCACAACACATCATAGACTGAGAGACAGTGTATGGCAGCAGTTTATTCAGAAGGTAGGCAGCCAGCACGTTATAGAGGCTATTGGTAGGAAGCAAAGTTTCTTCAGCAAAATGATTGATAATGAGAATGCATAAAGTGAACTCTGAAGTGCATTAAGAGAAATTTAACAAAAGGACACTGATGAGAAATGCAGTTACTCCATTATGGACCAGGGTGGAATAAGAATAGGGTGGTGGAAATGGAGGAGGAAGAGCAATTCAAGTTATATCACAAGCACAGTCCCTACCCTCAATGGCTAGGGTTTTCAGCAATTTCTTCCATAAGGAAGAACAAGGTATTTGTTTTAGAACCCTACCCTCTTTCCTTTATGCTTGTGTGGGAATAAAGTTCATTTGTTCTCAGTGTGCTGGTTATCTTTATGAAGTCAGAAGTTAACATCACCTACAGGCAGCTTTTATCACGTGCACTTGATCCTATTTCAGCCAAGTCTGGCATGCGGAATGAGAAGAGCAGGTAGGTGGCACCTTTACAGAGTATTGTCATTACCAAGCTCCCCTATCCTCTGACACGAGTTCTTTTATATAAGGTGAATGTCCTTGGATTCTGGTTAGAACCCAAGTAACCAGTGTGTTTTAACAGTCCCAGTTCCCACTTCCACTCACTGGTTTTGAATATTTTTAAAAATTTTCATCAGCAAAAGTTCAAATATCAGTAGTAGGTAGAAGGTAGCAATACTTAGTACATGAAAGGATCCTGAAAACTATTTATAATCAATGAATAAGTATTCTGGGATTAGTACAGATTCAGCTCAATCTCCTTTACATGATTTAAATCAGTAGCTATGGAAACTTCTATTTGAAATTTATTATAATAAGCCTGAAATGATGACCTCAGCTGTGTTCTGGATGTGAATGTACTTAGGCTGGAAGGGGAACTAATGCTTCTTAGAGGGACTTAAAACAAAAGTCAAAGCAAAGGTTCCAAGAACATTCTCAATACCTGTTTTTTAAAAACTTTTTAAATAAAAAATTTCAAACATATACAAAAGTAGTGAGGATGATATAGTGATCTGGAGGTCCAGTTAGATTCAAGTTCAGTTTTTAGGCAAGACTCTTTCCTGGGTAGTGCTCTGTATTTCCTGTTGCTTCATGTCATGAAGCCAGAAGGTCTGGTTGTCTTACTTGAAGTGATGCTGAGATTGTTGAGTGGGGACAGGTGTGTTAGCCTCATCCCACCATTATAAAGTTTCAGTTCCTTGATGACTGATCTAGATCCATTATTTTATTGAGGAGCTTGTAAAAGGTGATTTATTAATTCTGTCATTTCTTCTGCATTTATTAATGGTGATTTTCCCATAAAGAAGAAATTTCCTTTGTTAACTACTTGATTGCCCTGAAACACAGGAAGCGTTACCATAAAGAATCACCATAAATACCTGATTCAAGGGGGAGGATTTGGCTCAAGTGGTAGTGTGTGTGCTTAGCATGCATAAGGTCCTGGGTTCAATCCCCAGTACCTTCTCCAAAAGTAAATAAATAAACCTAATTTACCGCCCCCCCAAAAAACCCTGATTCATTCCTTTCATTTATCAGCCTGCAGAGTCACATGTTGGGAATCCAGCAATCAGATTTGTGGCCACTTAACAAATGTGACCTGGGGGTTTGTTTTTAAACTCTGTTTGCTAAGGTCATTGGTAAATTGTCCCTCCATTCTAGAATTATATTATTTTTCTTGGCTAAATGTAACCCTCTTACGTCAAAATTCATACCCTGACTTCAACAGCAACTACTAAAAACTCTGAAATAGAAGTGATGGCAGGGGTGTTGGTTTGAAGGAAGAGTTATGGGTTTTGGGTTCATTTTTCAAGTATTTTATGATTTGTGTTTAATACAAGGACCTCCCAGACCTGACATTGCAAGGGTAGGTTTAAATATAAATTCTAGATGTTGAGAGGTGATGTATGGCCTCTTCCTTCCCTTGCAGCAGGCCTATTGTAAGGATGTGCACATGCTTATGATATATGGGCAGGGAACTACTGGGGCAGTAGCATTTCTCTGTATTGGGCCTCATGCATCTGGCAAGGGTGCATTTGGTGTTGCCAGCATGCTCCATCAGGGGTTTTAGGAAGCAACAATGGCATGCTTCTATAGGAGATTTCCACTGTACAGTAAACTGTGTCTATAATAGGCCTAATCCAAGGGATCATCAGCAATGCTGTTAGTGTTATATTTTGGGGGTGAATTGGCACCAGTGAATTATTTGAAAGACAAAATAAATTTACTTATTTATTGTTTTCCCTCTTTTTAAAAATCATCCCTTTGGTCTTCTCTGAATTCAGAGTTTGGTAACCACGAAGTAGTGGAAGCAAAAAGCTTATAGGGTTTGGATTAAAAGCTTCATGAAATTTAAATCTTTGAAGCTGTTTAAGCTGCTGAAATCTTTTCCAGAGGACTAAAGACAATACCAAAAAGAACGTGGAGGATTAGGTTGCCAAATAAAATACAGGGTGCCTGGCTAAAGTTGAATTTCAGATAATAGTCAATTTTTTGGTAGAAGTGTATCTCAAATGTTGTATAGGATATACTTCTACTGAAAAAATTAATCACTTACCTGAAATTCAACTTTAACTGAATGTCATGTACTTTTATTAGCCAAATCTGGCAGCTATACCTGGAGGGCTCAGGGAACTATCTGAGAATTGTTTGTGGTGCTATGTGCTGAGCCTCCAGCCCTTTAATTATCTCAGGGAAACTCAGGGGAGTGCTGGTAATGACCATGAATATTCCTATACAATGTGATGATATTCATCAAAGCAAAGCCTGCTGTGTCTCTAATAGGAATACTTTTAATGGCCCTCTTACTTTTATACAGAAGTGAACATCAGTAAGCATAGAGTTTTCTGGGGGGGTCTGAAGACCCCCAGCTAATCAATCTTTCCCACTAAGCATCTTAGGTATATGAGGTTGTAGCATGGGAACAGTGAAACTCTAGGAGCCAGGGCAGTTGTCTTTACATTTAACCGGGTGAAATGGATGTTAAATAAAATTTTGTTTAACTTGTTCAGACATCCAGTGAAGAGGGCAGTGTGAAACTTACATTTTTCACAGGTTGGTTATAGAACTGGAGAAACTAAAGAAGGTGTGAGTATCTCTTTGTTTTTAATGTTGTCACATGAAATAGATCGAATCAAAGCCTGTATTTTTGATGGTCTCTGAGAAATCCGTGCCTGAGATTTCTCTATACTCTCAGGGTTAGGATTATCAGCAATGCCTAGAGATGTTCTTTTTCCCCGTTAGGATACATGTTATTCTAGTGATTTCTGTAGTCTATGTTTACATCTGAAATAGAAGCAAGGAGGTGGCTGTCTAGCCATCTTTATGTGATACTGAATAATTCTCAGAAAGGAGTCTTTCTTGTCAGATGAAAAACTAAGATTTTACACAATTGATCATGAAGGGCTTTATGGTTTTATTTCTCCTTTTGTAAGGTATATTTCCTTTATTTAAACCTTGTGGGTCTCTAGGAGCTGCCATTTTCATGAAACATGTCCACATGCTCAGCCTCTGGTCCAGGAACGTTTACTTGATAAACACTGGGCCAATCATTAGAGAGCTCTGTGCTTAACCCTTCCTGTGATCAGCTGATATATTCCAGTATTCTTCTAAAAAATAAATAAATTCCTTTTCCCCCCTAAGCTAAAAAATTCAAGTTGGATTTCTAGGATTTGCATCCTGAATAGTCCCAACTAATGAAAACCAGAACTAAATTTTCACAAAATATAGTGCAAAATACTTCAGGTTGCTTTAAAAAAAAAAAAAAAGCAACAAATTAAAACCCAACCTCCCCACAGCCTCCCCTTGAAATGTTTCTTTTTACAGTTATTTAATGCTGCCCCCGCTTGTGAAGCTTTTTTGATCATTCTTTGGAAATTCTTTCTCCTTTAGTGAACTATATTTCATTATTTGTGCCACTCTTATTACACTTAATGCATACCCTATTGTATCACAATTATTTTTACTCACCTCTTTCTCCTGTATTTGAAAGCAGGGACCAAACTTTTATTCATTTTAGTAGCCCTTGAAATATCTACCTGGCAAGTCAGAAATAATATTTGTTAAATGGATGAATAAAAATTCTCTTGGTTGTTTATTTTTAATGGGGTATAATAGAGGTTTAGGTGGTTCTATATCCCAGAGAAGCTATTAATAATTAAAAGAATTATTACTTAGAGATGTTCACATATGTGTGTGAATGGTGTATTTCACACAAAATAGAAAAACACAGTTTTGAAAATCTGACTCGAAGACAGTGGAAAGATGTGGCTGGCTTGGAGCAAAGGGAGTATCATCCATCTGGTTCTCTGTGTGCTCTGAGAAGGTCAGCCTCTGGTTGCGACAGACAGTGAGGGAACTTCTTAGTTGTCATGGACAATTGGAGACAATGAAAAAATTCCTAATTATATCCTTGAGTTGCCTTAGCAGAAGGAGGCCCATCAATGAATTTAGGCTATGGAATGGACTGGATTCTTTTTACTTTCTTTCTTTTTTTTTTTTTTTTTTGTAATTGAAGTATAGTCAGTTTACAATGTGTCAATTTCTGGTGTATAGCATAACGTTTCAGTCATACATATACATATATATATTTGTTTTCATATTCTTTTTCATTATAGGTTGCTATAAGATATTGAATATATTTTCCTGTGCTATACAGAAGAAACTTCTTGTTTATCTATTTTATATATACTAGTTAATATTTGCAAATCTCGAACTCCCAATTTATCCCTCCCACCTCTTTCCCCCTGGTAACCATATGTTTATTTTCCATGTCTGTGAGTCTGTTTCTGTTTTATAGATAAGTTCATTAGTGTCTTCTTTTTTCTTTTTTTAGATTCCACATATGAGTGTATCATATGGTATTTTTCTTTCTCTTTCTGGCTTACTTCACTTAGAATGATGATCTCCAGTCTATCCACGTTGCTGCAAATGGCATTATTTTATTCTTTTTTATGGCTGAGTAGTATTTGGTTGTATAAATATACCATAACTTCTTTATCCAGTCATCTGTCAGTGGACATTTAGGTTGTTTCCATGTCTTGACTATTGTATATAATGCTGCTATGAACATTGGGATGCATGTATCTTTTCAAATTAGAGTTCCCTCTGGATGTATGCTCAGGAATGGGATTGCTGGATCACATGGTAAGTCTGTTTTTAGTTTTTTGAAGAATCTCCATACTGTTTTCCATAATAGCTGCACCAAACTGCATTCCCACCACATGTAGGAGTGTTCCCTTTTCTCCACACCCTCTCCAGCATTTATCATTTGTGGACTTTTTTAATGATGGTCATTCTGACTGGTGTGATGTGACACCTCATTGTTGTTTTGATTTGCATTTCTCTAATAATTAGTGATATTGAGCATTTTTTCATGTGCCTATTGGCCATTCTTATGTCTTCATTAGAGAATTTCTTGTTTAGGTCTTCTGCCCATTTTTGGATTGAGTTGTTTGTTGGACTGGACTCTTAGAGAAAGACACACTGGAGATAGGCGCATGAAGAACTGGAGTAAAATCACTCCCAGGGAAGATACCTAGAGGTTGGCTAAATTGCGCTGGTGGTGGTGTCAGAGAGAGCATGGCTCCAGGTGTAATACATTGATAGGTCTCTAACCAGAGTCCCTCAAGTACCTGCTCATTCTGGTGTCTAGGAAAGAATCATGTCTCTGGGGGCCCATGAAACCTGACTGTGCTTCATGCTATTTGGCCTGAAAAAAAAGTCCTGTTATTTGAGCTTAAGTCTTTAATTCACGTAATGCTCACCACAATCCTTTTATACATGACTGCCTGATTTCTATGCTTTTATTTTTAATTCAGCTTTGTTCATAGGAATCTATCTTATAGTATATTTTTAAAATATGCATATCTTACGTACCTGAGAATGTCTTTATCTTTACTCCATACATGGATAACAAGTTGGTGAAGTAGAAATATTTAAATTGTAAGCTTTTCCCTTCAGACCCTGTAGCTGTTGATCTATTTTTTCTAGAATTTACTATAAAGAGAAGAAGTCTGAGGCCAGCCTGTTTTTTTCTCTGGATCACTTTTTTTTTTTTTTCCTCTGTGGAGTCTAATATGGTTTTTTTCTTTATCCTTGTAATTCAAAATTTTTTTTAGCATGCAGTCTTAGTTCTTAATTTTGCCTAGAACATAGTAAGCATTCAGTCTGCATACTCAAGTCATTTTTTTCTAGCTTTGGAAAGTAATATTTAATTGTGTCTGGTTGTTGCTTTTGTTTCATGCATATGGGGTTTTTTTGAAACATTTATAATTCTTAGATTAAAATCCATGTCAATTGTGATCTTTTTTAATGTCAGAGGGCTGTTTTTGTGCAGAGAACAAGGCTATGCTGTTATTCAAGGTTTTAATTTAATATTTACTTTACTAAACACTTGTTTTTAGAAATCCAGTTTTTCTCAAACCTTTAAGTTCACCTTTATTATTTGATTTATGAATCTAGTAAATTTTAACAATTGCTTTCAAGGGAGTCTTTGAATAATGTTTGATCAATTTGAGTTGAACACATTTAACTCCCAAGCAGGGCCCTTTACAACTTAGTTAATAAAATCCCCTTAAGTATTTAAAATCCATTTATACATTTAATACATTCAGCTTTCTTTGAAAGCTTTTCAAATGCCTGATCTACCAGCCAAACCTTAACAACTCCAGTAAATCTAATAAATTAACCTTAAATAACAAATCACATGTTCTCCTAGCCATTTAGGTTCTTTCAAACTTTATTAAATTCTCTAAATCTTTCCACTTAAAGGTAAAAGTCTAAAATCCATTACTCAATTACATGTTTTAAATTGGAATCCCAAGTCTAATCTGTCATATTCACTGATATGCCATATGTACTTAAACATCAAACCTCTTTATATACTAAATACATAAATATTGCCCCTGATTTAAAACCAATTCCTAAACATACCATAAAAGTATTAATTCTGTAAGTTTGATTTACTTTATCATTTCTATATTTAATGCAAACTTCTTTGAGGGAAAAGACACTTACCTTTACCAGCTAGATTATATTATGTAAAATATAAATCAAGGTTGCCACTCTAAACAAGTTGGAGTTACCATTGAGGGTGACGTGGGTGCTATGTTCTGTCAATTGGCTAAGAATGCTATTTGGCTAGAGATTTTTTGACCAAGATGCATAGGGTCTAGGGTGATAGCACAGTATTTGTCCTTACGACAACAGGGAACTCCTAATCCATTGCCAAATCTTTTTTTTTTTTTTAATTTGAGTAAGTGGAAATAGTGCAGGCCCCTAAGTACTGCAACTAATTCCAAAACTACCTGTTTGGAATTTGCATTTCTTTAGCCTCTTTAAGCTATTTTAATGTATTTCTCTTTATCTCTAGGGCCACGTATATCATTCTCTTCTCTGTTTGGATAACAACAGTACAACTAACATATTGAGCGTTTGCTATGTGTCAGATTAAGTGGTTTACGTAACATCACATCACTCTTAGCCTTCACAGCAGCCCCATGAGGCAGGAACTATGATTATTCCTATCTTATAATTTAATTATACATTTAATTTTTTAGGTAAAAAGAAATAAAGTAACTTGAGCAAGGTCGCATAGTGATGGATCCAGGATTTCAATGCTGGCAGTGTCTTTTGGCTTACTCATTATGAAATGCTATTTCTTTCTCTGTGGCTAAAACCAAATAGGACTTTGAGTCCAAACCTTTTAGAGAGGAGTGAACTTTCCTAGGCTCAATTTATGCCTTTAGTTTTATAACACTCCTACTATGGTTGTAATTAACTTCCTTCCCAACTTCTTTGCTGCCTGATTGATCTCTTGACTCATTTACAGCCTCCTTCATGCAAATACAGTTGCATTGCTAATCTCTCATGCCTGTGCCTGCATCTGTTATCACATCCAATGCCATGCTAATCACATGCTGTTATGTGTCCAGCCTTCTTACCTGTCATTCATAAAGAATGCAGTACTCGTGCTCCCCACCCTTATTTCTGATTTGATTTTCTGCAATGTAAATTCTGCTCTTTCCCATCTTCAATATGAGTTTGAATATTGTTACGGCAATTTTAGTTTTCTTGCAAGTCTTTCTTGTTTTCCACCCAGCTTCTTTTGCACTCAGTTTATAGCTTTCAAAACTCATCCTGCTGTCCATTTTGCTTGACCTTTTCTTTCCTAATGGCTTTCTCTTTGGGGATCATAAAGGGCACAGCCTCTTGGACAGTACTGGACAGTACCCAGTTGAATGCCAAATTAATTTTTAGAATTCTTTCTGATTGGTCTATGTAAAATATTTTCAGGAGTGTGCTCTGCCTCCAAGATATCTAGGTTTGGTGAGTCAGAGGAGGTGAGAGGAGAGTGAGGAGAGGGAGTAAATAGCCTTGGATGCTTAGCTTGTGGCCCTTCAGACTGGGATCTCTGAGGTTCTGAGAGCATACATTTTAATCCACATTTGTAAGCTGTGTTTTTAGTTGAAATGCTTGGCAGAGTCTAGTAATAGTTGTCTGTAGCTCTTTTTTTGTTGTTGTTGGCAGTGTGGGTTTTATATTTTTCTATGACTTTATAAGTACTTTAGGTAGGAAACAAGAAAGGCCGTATCAAGGGTTGCCAGCCAGATTCCATTTAAATCAGAAGTATTTGTAATTCTTGAGCCTCTATGGAATAGGCTGGATATCCCAGATGATTTATTTGCTGGATTTTATAGTGGACTTGGATTTTTCTCATATTTTTTTCTTTTTATCTGAGAAGTAATCTTCAAAATGTTATATTTCTAAATAGCCAGAAATGAGTATTATTTATTTATTTATTTTCAGTTTCTTGTACACAGAAACCCAAGCAATGTATGCGGCTTGAAACCTTTAGCTCACCTACTTTTATAATAGAGAATAGAATGAAGAATACAACATTTTATTTTGTAAAAGGAACAAATAACAAGAGGACAGTTGGCCAGAATGAGAGGATAGGAAGGGGAGACTTCTCAAAGACAGATCTTTGAAACCCCACGAGAAAAACACCATTGGCTCTCCGTGGTGGACAGTAGAGTCTAAATCCCTTACCTGGCATTGAAAGCTACCTGCAGTTTGCATCCCTCCTGCTTTTTGCAACCCTCTCTTTTACCACCACCCTATGTGACTCTTCACTTAAGGCAAAGCAGTCTACTGGGCTGAACTTTTCAGCAAATATTGTGCTCTCTTACCCTTAAATTTTTGTTTGCAATATTCCCTGGATGAATGTTCTCGCCTCCTGCTAGGGTCATCTTCCAAGGCCGAGCTCTTGAAACAGGTCAGCATTTACAGTCAGATGCTGCCTTGTATCGTGGCAATCTGGGTTCTTGTCTTATCTTTTAGTTTGATTGTATTTTCCAGTCTAATGAGGACCCCACAGTGTATTTACATTTTTCTTAAGGTCCAGCAAATTGACCTGGACAGGGTAGGACCACAATGAATAGGTCATTTCATTGAAAATGGAGTTACAGTGAGAAGGAAATGGGTAATAATAATAATAATAATAATAATAATAATAATAATAATAATAATAGTAGTAGTAGTAGTAGTAGTAGTAATAATAATAATAATAATAATAATAAAAAGGAGAGATTGAGTAGGCAGACAAAATAGAGATGACAAGAAGAATAAAAAAAAGGCAGGTAGGTAAGGAAGACTGAGATAGACACACATCACTTTTTAAATTCAGAGAGATATATATATGTTTTTTCATTGAAATGTTTGTTAGCATGCTAGTGCCTTCAGCATTAGGGAAAAGAGCTTGTCTACTTTCATTTATGAATTTGAAAGCTTATATTGGAAATAAACATTTATTTTCCCATGGACTGCCACAGATTTTCTATTGAGTCAAGGAATGTGTTTGGGTTTTTAAAAAGCATTTTGGAAACTCCAGAGAATCTATCAGTTTTCCAGTTATTCCTGTGAGTCTCTTTGACACTTAGATTCTATCACTTTTGCCTAATCTTTTTTATTTGAGAGATTAGGGCTGTCTTGTTTCACAATACCTGAAAGATTTTATTTGAGATCAGCATTCATTTAATTAGGTGTACTTTTTTTTTTCAAATCAAAGTTCTCATTTTCTCAAATCCAATCATTTTGGTTTTGATTTAATTGTTTCATGGCGGGGATTATATGTAGAAGAAACCAAAAAAGTAAGTGTTAAAAAACTTGTTGGGAAGAAATCAGTTGCTCCCTGTTCACAGCTCTTAAGCTGTTCTTATTAAACTTCCAGAGCCTTAATTCTGACCTTGGTCATCTCAAATGCCTGCGGCAGTCAGGTTAGGCTGTGGGTCATCAGGTTACTGCTAGTTCAACACCACCTCGTAACAGCTTTTCTTGGGCCAAATGAAATGAAGGCTAATGTGATACCTAGTCTATTTTCCACTTTTGCTTACTTCTAAGGTTCTAGTCAGTAAGAGATTTAAACATCCTGAAGTCTTTGTGATGTGTGCTCTTGCTTAAATAGGGTAGAACTGACTTTATGGCTTTTTGAATTTACATCATTTCTTTGTGGGAATGAGTTTCCAAACTTTTCATCTGAGTTCATTACAAGGTGATGAATATCAAGGTGGTGATTCTGGAATCTGGCTGGTAGCCATGTTTCTTCCCTTATGACCTTTGGAGAGCATTTCTAGTGGAGAAGGAGTTGTATCTGGAAGCTCTATGAATAGCTGTTAAGAATGGTGTATTGTGAAAGGATCTTTCAGTGTTATAGTCAGTTTAGGATGGAAGAATACAGAACCCCTTTGCATAAATGAGAGTTTTGGTATTAGAAAATTAAATTAGAAAGTGAGACTACAGCAATGGAGTTGGAGGATAGGAAGGAAGAATGTTTCAGGTAGAGGCATCAGGATATGCAAAGACCCAGAGGCAAGAAAGAGCTGTGTTCTGGGAAGTGTGAGTATAGGTAGAACATGGTGTGGGATTTGGGGAAGTGGAGAGAGAGATGAGTCAAAAGAGAAAAGTGAAGGGCACTGTACACCAGGAGAAGACATTGGGACTTTGAGCTTCAGAGACCTGGCTCCATGAAACAGAAGTAACAAAAGCACGAGCCTGAGGGTTCAGTTCAGTAGCCATGGCCTGGATCAGCATTTAAAAGGAGCTTCAGTCAGGGCTACTGCTAGCCTATACAGACCCTCAGCATGAATTAGAAATAGGTCTTGGTGGATAATGTGCCAGTTATCTATTGCTGCATAACCAACCACTCCAAAGCAGAGTGGCATAAGACAACTATTTTATTATGCTCTCAGACTCTGTAGATCAGGAATTTAGACAGGGCCCAGCAGTGATGGCTTAATTCTGCTCCACAATGTGCAGGGCATTAGTGGAGAGAATAGAATGGTAGAGGTGATGCAGCAGCTGAGTATCATCGGGAGGTCTTCACATTTGTGTCTGCTGATTGATGCTGGCTTTTTACCAGGACTTTAGATGAGACCGTCAGGCAGAACACCTGCACGTGGCATTTCCATGTTGTCTGGGCTTCCTCAGAGCGTGGTGGCTAGGTTCCAAGAGTGAATGTCCCAAAAGTTAAGTAGAGGAAGCTGACACTTTGTTACTTCCAATGTTCTATTGATCGAGCAGTAAAAAGCTTAGGTTGAAAGGAAATGGAGTGTAGATCTCTCTTCTTGATGGGAGGAATATCAAAGAATTAGGAACCCTTTTTAAAAATTACAATATGTGGGTATTATGCTTAGTGAAATAAATCAGACAGAGAAAGACAAATACTGTATGTTTTCACTTATATGTGGAATCTGAAAAATAAAACAAATGAACAAATACAACAAACCAGAAACAGACTTACAAATACAGAGAACAGAATGGTGGTTGCCAGAGGGGAGAAGACTTGGGGCAGGGACAAAATGGGTGAGGGGGATTAAGGAGTACAAACTAGTAGGCACAAGATAGGTAAGTTACATGGATGTAATGTACAGCATAGGGAATATAGCCAATATTTTGAAATAACTTTTCATGGAGTATAATCTATAAAAATATCAAATTACTGTGTTGTATACCTGAAACCAATATAAGTCAACTATATTTCAATTAAAATAAAAAAATGAAAAAATTTAAAAATAAAATCATCATATGCTATATAGAAAAAGATACTTCTTTGGGACAGACATATCCCTTTAGGCAAGAAAGAAATGTTCTCCAAACATGTGAAGCCCCACACCAGGGAACACAGGTTGGATCCAGCCCCACTCAGTACCTTCACTGGGAGCCTTTGTGCAGTTCACAGTCTGCACAACAATACACAGAGGCCCTGGGCTAAGTGACTCTTAGGTACTCACTTTCTCTCTATCATTCCTCAAAATCAAAAGGAAAACTACCTTTCTCCATGCAACTCTCAGCCTTCCTTTCTATATCTGTTTCTTTTCCCCATGTGACTGACTCCATTTAATTAAAATTATTTTTTGTCATGTGGTTTATGCTGACTCTAGGCTTTCTTTGCTTGATCATTTTTAAAAGGACTTCATGTAACCTGTCACCGAATATTCTTGTTTTCTTCTTGATTCCCCCACACCCCTCATGCCTTCCTGTACCATACTTCAAACTACTCAAGTAGTAGGTAAGTGTTTCTAAAAGACCCAATTTTATTGATTTGTATTTTCTATTTTGGAGCCTTTTGGAGGGGAGCAAATATTTTGAAAGTGTTAATCGTCTTTTCTCTTAAAAACTTCCAGGTTATAAATGTTTATTAACTCAGAAGTTTTTTAAATTATTTTAAATTAAATCACTCATTATAATGTATTTCAAACTTTCCTTAAATCTTTCCTGAAGCAATTGGCTTGAAAAGAAATTGAAAGAAAGAAAGAAAAGAAATTGAGAAGAAAGTGGACAAGGAAATTAAAGACAGTGTGTACTGGTGAGAATGATTACTGGGATAAAATTAATTGAGCTACAAATAGGTGAAGAATGGGCAAGTGGGCTAGGATAGCATATTCATGATTCTATTACAGAGGGGTTGGAAGATGATGAAGACAATTTGGGGCAAAACACCATCTTGTGCCAGCCACCAGCTGACCCTGTTAACCCAAGAACAGCTTGGATATTACACTGATAGAGAAGAAAGTTGGAAGGACAAGGAACAGGGGCATCATTTTAGGAAGAAAGGACATTCATGCAAATGGTATATTTGCAAATAGCATATAGTGAGGGATTGATTAGCAGTACTATATTCTGTATGTTATTCTCTGATTTATTTCCTAATTATAAGTCATCCAAGCTCTGAAATTGAATCAGATACTTATTTTATATATTCCAGTATCCAGCCAATGCCAGGCCTGTAATAAGGTGATTAAACTATAGGTTAAAATTCAACAGTGATTTCTAACTAAACAACCTTTGCAACTAAAGTGCCTTTATTCTTCTGTGAATCCATGTCTCTTCTCTTTTCTTTCTAGATTAGGAGATCTTGATTAAGAGAGAATGACTGTAGCAGTCATAAATATAAAAAATTGGGTTTAGATTGAGAATCATCTGAATATTCACATTCTAAGAATGGAAGTGTTTTTGGTCATTGAGAGATTATAAATACATGCTTTCTGTTCATTACATATTAATCATAAGGGGCTTTTTAAAAAAGCAAATGGAAAATTGGTGACTTTAGGAAAATCCCAGGTAAAATCAGCAAGACCTACGATTTTAAATGGGCCCACTGGGGTTAAAACTAAGGACTCTCCTCTAGTGACCCTTATGGCCAAATTTCAGTTTCATCTGGATGTTCAGTTACTTCACAACAGCAGTGAAACACTGCCTTCCTGGCCTGCTAGTCCCTCTAGGAGCAGACAGAAGACTATTGCAGAGATCAGGGCCTGAGGTTGCCACTGAGATGACAATTGAGGCTAGAGGAATCCTTTGTTGTCTTGCTCTGGTTGTTGACATAAGGGTTGTAGGGGGAAAATTGAAATACTCTTATTTAAACTGGCCTCCAGTGTGGATTTCAAGGCATGACCCCTCTTCCTTTAATTCACTTACAAGAGAATAGCACTGTGAGATTATGTCTACTGGATGACTGTGTCCTAATGGATCCATTTTTACTCTTGCACACTAAATTTTTTAAACCCACTGAAGAAATGTGAAAAAAAACAAAAAGCTCTGCTTTTCAATTGGATGCACCATTTTCAACATGTGTTAAAGCATTTTTTTGAGGGGTATGATATTAGTGTAATACCATATCTCATCCACTCAAGGAATCTTATTTTATGTACCATTGAGAAAGGAAAAAAATGGATAAATTTAATGTTACATATATTTACCATAATAAGAAAAAAAACCCCACAATGTTAAAACACCTCTTTCACATGCAAAAAAAAAGAAAAACCTGTCAATTAACTGGGTGATACTAGATGCCATCTGTTGTAAGATGCATTTTGGAAGGCAGCTATGCTCACCGCTATACCATCAACGCTGCACTTAAGATGCATTTTGATTTCAGAGAAATTAAAAGGCAGAAAAGAATATCTTAGAGCCAGTGAAATAAGGTATATATATTTGACTTTTAACACTATATCAATACACATATAATTTTACATAAATATAGTATTATAGTGCAGTCTCTTTATTTCTCATTTTCCCCTTTATTGCTACTTTATCTATTTATCTTATATCTCATATAATTAATAATATACCTTTCATATAATTAAATTATATGATATAAAACTATATTATATAGAATTCATATTTAGCCCCATGATTGTATATTTATATGTAAACCCATATATACACACATAAATTAAGATTTTGGGAAGTTTAATCATTATTTGATAATAATATGCTTTTTGTAAGATTTTTTCTACATTTAGATTTTGTCACTCAAAACACCTTATGGAAATTCCTTTTATCCCAATTGACAGAACTGTAATTCATCCTTTTTGTTGGCTGTATAATATCCCACATTGATCCAACTGATAAGCGTTCACTTTTTTCCATTTTGTTGATGTTATTGTTAGCTCTTACGAACATTAAATACATTATGTACATTAAATATCCTGTATTTCAGCTTTTTTTCCCCCCTTTGTCTGGATTCCTAGGAGGGAGAAGTTTTGGGGCAAATATATGTGTATTTTTAATGAATGTGGACAAATTGCTTACCAAAAAGGCTTTTACAATTCACATTTCCTTCTAACACACTTTTACCCTCATGCACGTTTTTGCCCTCTTTCAGAAATGTAAAATGGTCATGTTTTTAAAGCTGAACATCAGCAATAATGATTACTATTCTTTCATACTTTGCCAATCTGATGAGCATAAAGGATATCTCATTTACTTTCATTAACATTTCCTGCACCACTAGTGAAATCGAACATCACTGAATATTTTCTGTCCATTTATATCAACTCTTTGGTGAGTTTTCCCCTCCTTTTCTTTTCCTATGGGGAAAAACTGTCTTCCTGTGAGTTTGTTGGAGCTTTCTGTGTTCACATCATATATTAACTGTCTGTTTTTCTTCTCTTTTGCAGTATTTTTCTCCAAATACATTTTCTATTGTATTTGTGTAGGGTTACTTTTGCCATCAAAAATGTCTTATTTTTACTTAGCCAAATACATGTATTTTCTCTTTTATAGTACATGAGTTTTCAATTTGTATTAGGAAGGTTTCCCCTGCCCCCTCAATAAACACATAACCTCCTAGACTTTCTTAAAATATTTTTGTTCAGTATTTTCATCTTTATATCTTTAATGCATATGAAATTTGTTTTGGTATAAAGTGGAAGATTTTAGTTCAAACAGTTTTTTCTCAGATGGATAACCAGAATAATTTATCAAGTAAGCCATTTTTTATCCATACTACCCTTGTCATATATTAAATCCTTATTAGCTGGCATCTGATTCTTTATTTTCTATTATGTTTCAGTGATTTAATTTTCAAGTTAATACCATTTTTTCTTTATAGTATGTTCTGTTATCTGGTAAACTCTTTTTTTTTCTTCTTTTTTAAAAATTATTTTCTCAACTGTTCTTAGATATTTACCCTTTCATATAAAATGTATGATCATTATAGCCGAAATTTTAAAAAGGATATTGGAACTCTAATTGAAGTTGCATTAAAATTCTATAGCTATGTAGGTAGATATTATATAGACATTTTCATAGTATTAAATCTTCTTATCTAATAACATTGGCCAATTTTTAAGTGACATTGGATCATTGGGTTGTTTTCCTACTATCTAATTACACATTTACTATTACAGTAAAGCTAGATTTAACTAGCAAGATTTCCTTCATTTTCTATGCTTTATAATGGTTTTAATAATACTGGAATTATCTGTTTATCAGATCACAGTGCTGGCAGGTTTGGCTTCTTCTGAGGCCCCTCTCTGAGGCTTGTAGATGGCCACCTTCTTACCATGTCTTTATGTGGTCTTTCCTCTGTGCATACATATCACTCATGTCTCCTGTTCTGTCCAAATTTCCTTACTCTCAGAAAGACCTTTATCTCCCTAGCTTTATTATAAGTAAAAAAAAAAAAAAAAGTGTGTATATATATGATATATTCATTTATTTGTTTATTTTATTTTATTTTGGTATCCTCTGTGGGACTCAGGTCTGGTTGTTGGAGATCTGAAGTGGTAGCAGTTCAGGGAGTGAGTGATAGAAGTCAATGTGGTCTCTGCATTCTGGGTAGTTAGCATAGCTCTAGCCTCCCACAGAGGCACCAGGAAGAAGTCTCTTGTCCTAGATTTTCTTAGACTCTGTAAGGCTGGGGACAGGGAGGACTAGGCTCACCTGCTTAGTTACTTGTTGTCCACTTATCTACTACTTCTTGTCTGAGGACCCCAGGCATACTCAGGGCACTTAGAACCCACTGAGTTCTGTGGGCTGAGCTCTTTCTAGCATCTTAGGAGTTGTCATCCTCATGCTAGACTTCTGTGAGCTTCGTATCTTAGGTCTCTTGCTCATTTAGCTCCTATGTAGAAAACTTGAACCGTCTCCTCCTCTGGGGTCTCACTCTGAGGGGAGGCCTCATTTCCATCCAGCATTTGTGGTACCCAAAAGAAGCAGATAAGAGTTGGGAGTACAGCTGTAACAAAACTTTAGCAAGGTGGCTGTATTTTCAGAATCCCTAGAGGTGTGTTTTAAAATGGTGACATTATAAATCAGCAAAATCTTAGCAAAATCCAGACTTTCCTAGCTTTTTAAATCAGGAGAAGTAATCAATCTAGGCTGATTCTTTGCCTAAATGCACATTAGCAATGAAGGCTTAAATGCCAAATGATGTTTTCTTTTTTTTTTTTTTTCCTTTGACATGTGTGAGATGGAGGAACATTTATTGAAAAAGTTAAACAGAGTGACATCTTGCTTTGGCTGATGTGTAAGAGTTCTTGACTGGGCTGCTTTCCTTTCTTCCATAATAAGTAGTTAATAGAAATTCACTGACCTGCAGTGCAGACTTAATTTATTGCGTATATCAAGTTGATTTAACAGGAATGGAATGTGGTGGAACAATAGCTTCCCTATCTCCCCACCTCTTGGTGATCCTCCGACATTTCATCTGGAAAGAAAATCAGATTTAACACCATGTGGAACCTTTGTGATTTTAAATAATTGGACTATGCTTGAAAAAAAAGTCTTTAATCAGTGACAATCATCTGTTTATTTGAAAAACCATTGGCTTGGGGAGGTGGTATTTGTCTTTAAAATTTTCACTTGTAGAAAAAAACTGAAGTGGCTGAGTACACTATGTACTTTGCACTGTACAAAAGAAAAAAACTGAAAATCCTGAATTGCTTCTTTCTTTCATGGCATGTTCTCTATTTAGAAAATCCTTAATTAATTTTGTGTGAAAGCAGACGGTCAAAGGATTTAAAGAAGCAGAAAAACATCTTGAATTCCCTACTGCTTGCAAAGTGGGAAAACTGAAAATGGTAGGCTGATTAAAAGAAGTCATCTTGAAGTCTCCCATTATAATGAGATGTAAATAACAACAGCAACAAATCCAAATCATTTAAGAAAGTTTGCACAGGGTTTTTCCATCTGAAATGCATTTTTCCCCCAACTTTGTTCTCTTGAGACATCAGCCATTTAAAAGCATGCTATTGGAACTAACCCAGCATCACTTTTAATTAGCACAGAAATGCTAATTATATTTTCTTCTGTGTGATGCTTAATGTGAGCTGTCAGGGCACTGCATTTTTCACATCGGTTAGTTGCGTTGAGGTACACATGTTCGCCAGACCCATTTTAAAATTGTAAAGGCTAGTACATTCAAACTGATTATTTTTAAGATCTAGCAAGAATCTGCTAGAAGATGCATGAAAATAAGGACACCAAAGTGAAAAAAAGTGAGCTTTTTGTTTACTCCAGACACAAGCATATTTCATTTTATTCAATACTTGTGGTCTGTGCAAATCAAATTTCTTGCTACTAAATTGTTTCAAATACCACATAAAGCTTGATTTTGAAAGAAAGCTACTTTTCTCATAAAACAGTCCTTTGGTAAAGCAAATAACCACTCACTCTCCATTTTACAGGTTCAGGGCTTTGCATTTTAGATTTTCTTAAAGGAAGGCCTTCCTGTGTTCTTAATGTGATTTTTTTTTAAGCCAATAGCTCTAGGCATGCAGTGGATACTGTCCTTTAATAAAATCTGTTGTATAAATTTAAGCACAAATTTAATTAAGTTTATCTTAATTACTGAAGATAATTAGACTTAATTCTTCCCAATACTCAAACACATAACCCTCCCTTTAACCAAACCTCAAATACAAAACAAGACAAACACATCCAGCTATAAACTCTAAGCCTTATATTTTATCAGCGTATATCAGGGTGAGAGTCAAAGCTTTTAAGGTCTATACTTGTTATGTAATTCTGGGATTCTATATAACAAAAGGGATTTATTCTATATTAAATTCATTTTTTAAAAAAATATTGATGTGATGGGCCCTAGAGTCAGCCAGAAACCTGGGGGCATGACTCAACAAAACTTTGTATTTTGAGAGGCTCAAACCAAGTAAATTCCTCAACTAAAGTAAATTGTTTGTAATTTTAACTTGGAGAAAATCCTAAATTATTTTTTAGAAGTCTGAATGTAAAATATTATAAAAGAATTTGGTGGCTTTTGGTACAGTTGGCCTACTGTGTAATGGTAATTACAACACAACAGTGATCACTGTAATGTTTGTTGACTGCCTGTATGGTCCTGGCGCTGTGCTGTGAGCTTTACAGAATAATCATACCAAGTAAGAGCCATTATTCTCTTCATTTTACAACAGAGGACAGTATGGCTCCGACATTATGGAGCTTGCCCAAGGCTTCATGGCCAGCAAGTGGCAAGGGTGAGTCACATGCAGGCCTGTCTGGTACTAAAACCTGTTAACCATTGCACTATGTGATGAAATTTACATGTTTTTAGTAGAAAGTCCCAAGGGTGTTTTTATCTCCCTCTGAAATCAGGTTTAATATGACCCCATGATCATGTTTTCACTGTCCTTAGGAAACCAGTTCTTATCTATGGCAAAAGTAGATCTCTATCCAGTGTTGTTATAGACTGAATTGCATCCCTTCAGAATTCATTTGCTGAAGCTCTAATGCTCAATGAATGGTATTTGGAGGTGGGGCCTTTGGGAGATCATTCAATATAGATAAGGCCATGGAAGTAGTGCCCCCATAATGAGATTAGTGCCCTTAAAAAAAGAGAGGGAAAGATACCAGGGCTCCGTCTCTCTCTCTACCATGTGAGGACCCAGCAAGAAGGTAGTTGTTCTGCAAGCAAGGAAGAGAGCCCTCATCAGGGAACCAGTTCAGCCGACACCTCGATCTTGGACTTCCCAGCCTCCAGAACTGTGAGAAATAGAGTCCTGTTGTTTAAGTCACATCATATTTTGTTATGACAGCCACAGCTAACTAAGACCCAGACAAAGTGCAAATAAGTGGAATACAGAGGAGTAGTCAATGCAGGAAGCTAAATGACAAGAACGTAAGTATGATAATATCAAGCAGTGATGAGCCCTACTCTGTACCAGGGACTGATCTGTGTGCCTTAAGTATATAACACTTGACTGAGCCCCACAATAATCCTCTGTGGTAGTACTATTATTATCATTTTACAGCTGAAAATACTGAGGGACAGAGAGGTTGAGCCACTTATCCAAGGGCATAGCTATAGGTAGAACCAGAAAAGAACCAGAATTCAAATCCGGGCAATGTCACTCCTGAAAATAGACTTTCCTTCTTATTCTCCCAGTGGTTGTCAGTTTTGTTATCTGTAAAATGGGCATAATGACTGCTCTATTTACAGGTAAGGAGAAATAGGTGACATCATGAATGTAAAACTACTAAAAAACAAAGGCAAAACAAAATATAAGATATTAATATTTATCAGCACAAATTTTCAAAATTGATATTTATTTGGTGAATTTATTTCTACACCAACTTTTTCAAAAAATAAGTTGAGACAAGCTGTTAAAATAGGGCATAAAAATAAGGTCAATAGGAAAATCAGATTTAAGCCCAGGAGGAAGACGGAACAGCAAATAAATGGTAAGCCTTCTAATATCCGAGACAAAAAAGTGAAACGCAAACTACATAGTTTAAGCAGTAAAAATAAAATAGAGTATTTTCTCAGGAGAGAGAAAGTTTTTTTCCCTACCATTACATTTAAAAAGAAATTTCTCATGTTGGAGCTTCTGAAGTGAACATAATGATCAATGGTTCCACAGAGTAAGAAATTTGATTTATTATAGTATCATCACTTTTGCTTCTTTCTTCTTGTCATGGTGGAGATATTAAGGAGCCATGAAACCTTCAAATTTGGTCAGCAGGAGGGAAATGTTGTAGAATATAAGAATATAGATAATTTAAGACTAGATAATCAACCCTTAAATTGTCAAAAATTGACTGTTTTCTAAAAAAGACCTCCCAAGTGTGCCAGATAGATCTGCCTTGGCTGTGACAATGCTAACCACCAGGTCGTTTCACACTGATACCATGTAGGGTGAGATATGGGATGCATAATTAGATAATTAGATGCGGCTTCTGCTCTTGGGGACCAAATTTTAAATTAGACACAGCATATTAGTGCAGTGAATGGATCAGAATATAAATAAGGGAAACACATTCTCATTGTAGAATATTTAGAAAATATAGAAAAATATAAAGAAGAAAGTCAGTTACAATTTCTTCATTATTACCTTTTGGTGTTTAGCTCCTTGCGGGCTCTTTTTCTCATCCTCATTCTCTCCGTAAGTAGAGATACAGATGCAGATACAATATAGATATGATATAGATATAGATACATACATATGTTCACGTGCACATATTCAAAGATTCAGAGATTCAAGCAGGTTATGGATCTTTCCCAAGGGTTCAGAAGTAGTAAGTGGCAAAGATGGAGCTCACATCCATTTCTGTCTTAATCACTGTTCTATATTCTGAGTATGTCCATTTTTTGACACATTATTTTATGAAGGTAGAAGCATGCATTATTTAGTACTTTGTACCCTGCTATCCTCCCTGTAATCACCTTGTATTAGGAGCAGTGTTTTAAGTTATTAAAATTTTTCTAAAACATGATTTTGATTTTTTTTAATATTCTACCATAGACCATCATTTGTTTAATTATTTTATTAACTTAAATCTTTGGGTTTTCAATGTTCACAAATGGTTATGTGTCACTCATAAAAGGCAGGGTGATAAACTCTGCCTTTGTATCAGGAAAGGCTTCATCAAAGAGGAGGCACTAGGCTAGATCTTGAAGTTGCGCAGGGGTTGAACAGTCAGACATGTAAGAGGAGAACATACCCAGTGGAGGAAGAAAACATGGCAAGTCTGGGGAACTGAAAGTAGTTTAGTGTGGCAACGTAGTATAATCGTTAAGAGACCTGACTTTGTTTTCAGGCAAGCCTGTCTGAGTTCCAATACTGGCTTTAGCCCTTCTTAGCTGTGTGACTTTGGGCAACTTATTTAGCCTCACTAAGCCTGGATTCTTATCTGTAGAATGAGGATTGTAATCAGGTTGTTGTGAGGACACAGAAGGCTCTTTGCATAGACCCTGATGTCTAGTAAGAACTCAAGAAATAATACTTTTCTTTATTAGTGTTAGGATATCAGCCATCTTAATTAAGGTGTGTGATGGGAAGTGTTGACAAAGCAGGACAAATTCTTGAGAGAATTAAATATCCTGCTAAGGAGCTTTGTCTCTGTATTATATGTAGTTAGGCCTTAATGGAGGTACCACGATCAGATTTGAACTGCAGTACAGATATAAGACTATAAGTAGGGACATTACAATTCCAGGTGAGACATGATGAGGACTTGAAGTAAGTCAGTAATAATTTTATCTGAGAGCTGGCAAATAAGAGACAATCTAAGGATAGAGAATCACTAGAACTAGACAATTCTTTGGATTAAGGGGTGAGGGAGGAGTCCATGATGATATAAAAGATACTTGATTTTTCTACCAACACAGTGTTCTCCTTTCCTTTTTTTTTTTTTTTTTTTCCAAATAGCATCTCAGTTTTCCTCTGGGTGATTACTCCTCCCCCATACTCAGTCTGTTTGCCAATCCTTTTGACCCAGGATGTGTGCATGTGACCCAACAGTTTCATATCCCTGGCCACAGTAACTAGTCAGGAGTAGGTCAGTGAACTAAGTTGGTCTGATGAGACCAGGACTCTGGCTGAAATTACAAGGAAGGAAAACCTCTTTTCTTCGGAATTAAAGCCAGGTGGATGTAAACTTGGTATACCCAATCTTGAATGGAGCCAACGTTAGAAAAATTCAGAAGAGAAAGAGAGCAGGAGAATAATTTCATAACATCACTTAGCTGGGTCCAGTCACACTCAGCAATAGAGTATCCTTTTAGACTTTCCAATTAAGTGATTCAATAAATTATATTTTCTAGACAAGCCAGCTTCAGTTGAGTTTCTTTACTTGAAACTGAATTTGAAACTGTAGCAAATACAGGTGTATCCCAGATTTTTGCCTTGGGTGATTGGATGTATTAACCAATATGTGAAACACAGAGAGGGTACAGGTTTGGAAGAAAATGATGACTGGTTTGGAGCATGTTGAATCTGTATTACTCATAGGGAAAGTGGGTAGAGATGTCTGGTAGACACATGGATAAATGAGTCTGAAACTTAGGAGAAAGAGTTAGAGCTGGAGAAATAGATTTGAATCCATCAGATTTTGTAGTTAGGAAAGAGTTTATTTCTTTTTGAAGTTCTGCTTTTGTGATGCAAAGCTGATCCCATGGTAGGCACTCAGGATATATTAATAAACTAAAAGGTAGAGGGAATGGTGAACAAATAAATACTGTGTAGCATTGTTTTGGGGTGGCTCTGCTTTTTGTCCATTTGATGTACATTGATACCACACTATTGATATGTCAGTAGCACTACTGGTTAATTAAGATACCAGTTTTCCATCTTAGGAAAAGCAAAATGTTTATTTTCAAAAGCATCCTGTGATTTTCTTTTTAAGGACACAATAATGCATACAATTCTTTTATAAACCAGAAAAAAAAACTAGTAAGCCTGACTGCTGTTAGGGTGGATGTAGAGTAAATAGATGGGTTGGTAGGAAATGATATTTTACTATTTGGTATTTTCTGATCACTAACTATTTAAATTAAATAATGTAGCTATTTAGCTACAGTAAATGAACAGGTTATATCTGCTCCCATTCCTAAGTTGAATGTCCAGCCAATAGTCTTGGACGGTGTAGCTCAGTGCTTCACAAACATTGGTCCCTGGATGTTTGGCATTTGAATCATCTGGGAAGCTTTTAAAATTCACAGGATTTTAGATTCCACTCCCCAAAGAGTCTAATTCTGCAATTCTGTGTGTCCAGGAACCTGTATGTTTGCTCCCAGGTGACCCATGTTTGGCCAGGTTTGGGAACTACTTAGTGGTAGAAAGAGATAACAGATGCAGTCCCCAATCACATGTGCCCTCTGGCTGGCTATTTTGATTCTTTGGGCCTTTATTTTCTCATTGTTAAACTGAGGCCATTGAATTGATCATCTTTAAGGTCCCTTTCTGGTCTAAATATACCTTCATTTCATTCATTAAATGAGTTTTTTTCTCCATTCATATGTGACTCTTCTAAAGTGCTTTTCCTACTTCATAAAGGAGATAAAAGAGATAAAATTCAAACCAGCGTTTCAGCTGTCTTTTGACTGCTGACAAGATGACAGTTTCAGGAGCATCTTGGTTTAGTGATGTGTAACAGTAATGATTGTGAGCTGTGTTGTATGTAATTTAATCCTTAAGCATGCATCTACCACTTAAAGTTATTTTCTATACACTTAAAATGATAAAGTAGTGAGCGGAATTTTCTTTAACTTTCTCTAATTTGTTATTGTATATGTGCTATTCCCACAGGGGAAAGCTCAGTGCTGGGTAATGATTTTTTTCTTCTTTTCTTTGAAAATCAGTTTCATGCAAAGTGACAGGTTTAGAACATATTTCTAAATCAAAGAATGAACATTATAGGACTCGATCATACAAGTTACTTCCCTAACTACCATTTATTTGTGCTAAAATTGGCTACATTCCTGATGATAATTCTGCAAGACAGCAGTAGGATATGACTTGCCTTCCCACTGTTTGATATAAATCGCCACTGATATGAATTGAGTTCAGCTGCAGTGAACTTAAATGCTAATGTTGAAAACATAAGGCAGCCTGCTGTTTCATTTATACCAGAAAGTTTTAACTTCTACAGTCTTCTGTATACCCGTCTCCCACCTTAGGTTAGATCAAATTAGAACCACTCCATTTCTGTCTGAAGGGTGAAATGTGCAAGCTTGATTTACATAACTCAACATGAAAACGGAAGAAGGAATTAGTCATAGGATGGGTGCCCCACTTTTGCCCTTGAGTAACACACCGTAACAGTCATGGGAAAATGATGAGTGCAATAGCATTTATCAGATAGCCAACCAGTATTTGTTAAATACTGGTTCTGCTCAGTACTATGTAAAGCATTCTAAGGTCTAGAGAACAATAATGATCAAAATGAATAATGAGATATGTTGAGTGCTCACTGTGTGCCAGGTACTGTAGTAAGCACTTTACACATATTATATAATGGAATCCTCAAAATAACCCTGTGAAGTAGGTACCTATTATTTATATAAATTTTACTGATCGAGAAACCAAGGGCCAGACAGACTTAAAATAAATGGCCCAAAGACTCCAGAAACCAGGATTCAAACACAAGTGTCCATGCTCTTAGCTTCTTGATGTTCCCTAGCTTGAAAGAGTTACAATCTTATTTGGGAACATGAAGAACATAACTCTCTGAAAAAGGCACAGCATTGCAAGGCATGCATAAATCAAGTAGCATCAGGGTTCCTCCCTGAACATGGGTGTTGTCAACAGAGGTAAAACTATAATTCTGAAGTGGGAGAATGACACAGGCTAAAGAAAAAAGCAAGAATGGGAAAGAAGATCGATTGACTTGTACAGCACTTACCTGGTTCACACCTGGGATATTTCCCTCAAGCTTACATATGTGAACTTTTCTCATATGTGAACTTTTGGCTATTTTGATTCTTTGGGCCTTTATTTTACATATGTGTACTTTTCTCATTTCACTTTTGTTCTGACTCAGGATTGATCCTGGGGTGCCCTAATAGTAGGTGTATCTGGAATCTTAGATGTTCAATATCGCTGATGCTCTGAATTTGAAAGGGAAAATGGAATGAGATGAGATGGAATCTCATGCTGGGGGCTATTGAAGATATCATGAGGATATCATGAGGAACTTGGTCTGTATCCTGAGTTGGACTGGGGTGTGACATACTTAGAATTGGGTTTTGTTGTTGTTGTTGTTGTTGTTGTTGTTTTTATTTTTTGCGGGGGGAGGCAAGATTATTCTGGATGTAGGATGGGGAATAAGATGCAGGAGATGTAAGAATAATACATGTGAGCCAGGATAGTGGTTTCAACTTGAGTTAGGATGGAATGAATGAGGCATAGTTGGGAAATATTTAGAAATGGAGCTATAGGATTTTCGGTTTATGCCTTCATCATTCCTCTAACACCATCTCTGTCATAGTCACAGTCTCTGGGTCTGTGAACACTTTTCTGTTCTCTTTTTATTTGACTGTTCTAAATAGTTGGTCTCTTGACTTCTAGACCCCATTTTTCCTTTGACCTATTTTTGTCCATCTCAGTTGATTTTCACCTACTTCTCTTTTTTTTTTTAACCTACCCTTCCAGTCTCTTTTTAACTATTTTTCTCCCTTTTAACCACTTGTGTTGGGAGTTCAGCAGGGTTGATATTCTGGGATTGCATTCCTTCTCTTACCATAGTGTAGTGTCTCTGCTGTTTTTCTAGGTGATTTTACTATCTACATGCTGCTGACTCACAAGTTTATGTCCAAGGCCTAGACTTCTTGAAGTTCTAGGCTTGTAACCCCTGAACTGCTACTTGACAAGCCCATGTGGAAATCTAATAGACTTTTCAAACTTACTATATCTAAAACTTACCTGTTGATTCTGTACACTTTCACCACCTCAGTTAATAGCACTACCATCCACTCAAGTACTCAATTGAGAAGCTAGAAATACTCCTTGATTTCTCTTTTCTTTAATGCCTACATCCAGTAAATCAGGAAAACCTTTCAATTCTACCTCTCAATACCTCTCAAGTGCCATATGCTTCTTTCTGTCTTCATTGCCCCAGCTCTAGTAGAGTTATTTTTCAATCTGTTTTGTTTTTCCTTGCATTTCCTGCTTTCTTATTTGTTTGTTTACTTGTTTAGTGGCTCCTGTTTTCCCCACTAAACTGCCAGTTCTGTGAGGACAGGGGATTTGATTATTTTGCTCCCCACAGCACCTAAGTTGATAGACTCAGTAAATATTTGTGGAATGAATGAATGAGTGAATGAATGAATGAATGAATGAATAGACTTATGGTTGATTTAATATGAGAGATGAGAGACAGATAAAGGAGAAAAAAGTGCCAAAAATCATTCCCAGATTTCTGATTTGACTAAGTGGTTACTTGGTTATGCCATTTACCAGGATAGGAGCAAGTTCTGGGGAAAGAAGTTAAGTTCTTTTTTAGACATATTGAGTTTAAGATTCTTGCAAGACACCAAGTGGAGATGTCCAGTTGGCCTTTGGATATATAGGAGTAAAGCTTAGAAATCAGTTCTGATCTGGAGATACTGAATGCAAACTCATCAGTCTAAGGATGGTCCTTGAAGGAATGTCTGAGCTTCTTTAAATGAGAGGAGTGAGCCCAAGGAAACATTAAAATTATGAAATCAATAGAAGTGGCCAAAGTGGTAGGAAGAAAACTTAAAATTATGTGCTGTCAAGAAAAAATGAGAATTTCAAGAAGGAGAGACTAGTCAATAGTATCACATGCTGCTGAGAGGTAAAGAAATTGTAACTGAAAAATGACCATTGGATTTAGCAACATGAGGGACAGTGGTGATCTTGGAAAGCAGTTTCAGTGGAGTGTGAAGGAGAGGATGAGACTTAGGAAACATGAAGAGTGAGGGAGATAAGAAAGATGGGCAAAATTTGTTTAGGACAAAAAAGGGACAAGAAAGAAACATGACAATGTGGAGATTGGATGGAGGGTTAATTTTTTTTTTTTTTAATGTGGAAGAGACTTGAGAATGTGAATTGCCGTCTGGGAAAAGAGAAAAGAGAGAGAGATAAGAGAGAGAGGTGGGGGAGAAAGAGGGAGAAAGGATAATGGACAGTTATACATTGAGAAGACAGGTTATCACTAGGAGAACCAGAATATGGGAGGTGATAGCAACAAATGTACAATTGGGAATGGCTTTCTACTGGAGGAAGGTGCAACCTATGTTCTAACAAGAAGGAGGAGGGACCATGTGCACAGAAGATTAACTTATGGATTTGGTCAAAATTGCAAGAGCCCCATCTAATGGTTTCTGTTTTCTCTGTGAAGGAAGAAGAGAGGTTTGTGCTTTTAAGGGCTGCTGCTCCTCAGTAAGGGCTACTCTAAAAATGTTCTGTATTTCCAACTCTTATTGATACTTCCTTTCAGTGATAGTTCAAAAAAGAGCCCGTCTCCCTTTCTTAATGATGTTATGCCTCAGTGGACAGACTTTCAGAGAATTGTGATCACTGTAGTATATTTGTGCCTGGGTTTTCATCATTCCCATGACTAATATAAAGTTATCTATTTATTATTCTTTTGCTCCCTCTTCTTTTTTATGGGCACTTTGCATTTCACCTTCCTGTTTGTTGCCAGGCATGATGAGCTGGAGTGAAGATACTTGATACAATGGTTTCAAATTATAATATCAATACACTTTTTATGCTGCTAGATAATTAATGCTGAAATTCACAGCCAGTGGTGTTAACAAGATACAGAAAACAACTCTAAGCATAATGCAATATACTTAATAATTGGTTAAGTTTTCCCTCTGCCTAATAATCAACTTTATTTTTACCTGCTATGACAAAGACTGGTTGGGGAAGAAATGTATTATGTAACAGTCTCCTCCTTGACCCCATCCAAGTCTAAAAGACATATTATCTATTTAGTGGGTGACTGGGAATCCCAGTTAATATTTTATAGTCCTAGATTTTCTGTTTCCATCTTGGAAATAATAGTAACTAAAACATTACTCAACTCTTTGGAGACCTAAACTGCAGCATCAACAGTCTTCTCACATTGGTTTATTGCATGACCATTAAACAATTTCGAAAATCAGATTTTCACTGTTAATAATTAAGTAATTAGGGAGTTATGAGCTTTGACAAGAATTTATCATCTTTTGATCCCTAAAGGGAAAATAAAAACAACAAAGTGAAAGTTAATATACTGAATCCAATAACTGGTTATCAATTCCTGCAAATGCCCTGCTATTGAAATTTCAGGGAAAGCTGGACCAGGAACCTCAGAAATGGATTATTTCCCCCCTCATTTTCTGACTGTATATTTCACTGGAAATCTCTCTCTATCCCAGAGATAAATATGTGTGACATTGGCTAGGCCACTCTTTGGGAATTTCCCATATTCAATCAGTTTGCAGAGCACTGAGAATATATTTTAAATGTCAGTAAAGTCTGAGAAATGGTGAACAGGGTAAGAATCATGAATTAGGAAAGAAGAAAGACCTTAGAATTTTATTTTTGTCTTGAAGTAAAACAAGCTGACCTTGAAGTCAGATCTTGGCTCTATAACTTATTACCTTGCTCTTTGGCAAGTTACTTCTCTGAGTCTCAGTTTCTCACTTGTACAAAAAGTATAGCAATACCCACTTCAAGGATCCTTGGGGATTAAATAAAACAGTTCATGATAGCTCCTGGAATAGGATCTACCAGATATAATTCTCGATAGATATTTGTTTCTTTCTCCTTCTTTCTCAAAATAAAATTTCTTTACAGCTCCTGAACCCCTAAAACCTCCTTTAAAGATTCATCTTTTTAGATCTACTTCTGTGACTATCTCTTGCATCTGTATCTTCCTTTCCATTCCTACTGCCAGGAGTAGCATCTCAAGTTTAAATTGATATCCCTAAAACATGATTCCAGTTGTATGATGGGCCTACTCTGAAGCCTTCTGTGGTTTTCCATTGCATGCCTAGAAAAATCCCAAACCTCTCAGCCCAGATAGGTGGGGCCCTCTGAATCTCCCTCCATTTCCATTCTTGCATCACTGAATTCCCTGCATACACCTAATAAACCATGCTACTCCTTCTCCCTGAACACTGCTGGAACACTGGCATACTTCTTTACCTTCTCTGGCTTAGACTATCCTCCCCATGATCCCTTAGCTAGTGTTAGGGCTCTATCCATTCCAGGATGTATCCTCTCTCTCCCACCCCTGAAAGGATTTCTCCCTCTGAAAGCTCCCATAGCAGATCTTTATTTGGCCATGTCTGGAATGTTCTGCCCCAGTGTCTCAGCCTTTTTATCTCTTGTCTGTCCTAAAGTCTCAGCCCAAAATCACGTCTCCAACTGTTGGATCAACGTCAGTCCTCTTTGGTGTATGCTGCCTTCAGAACACTTATCTCAACCTGATCATTCCATTAATGTTTGTCACCCACTGCCAGATTGGAAGGTCCTTCAGGGGAGCAGGGGGCGCTGTTTTTCTCTGTTGTATCCTCAGTACCTTACTCAATAAGTGTTTGTTGAATCAATAGATAGATGAAGCATATTACTTGCCACATACTGTCTTTACAGCTATTTGTATCCATGCCTGTCACATCTATGTCACTGAGAAGAGGGGCTATGTCTTATTAATCCTTATTGACTTCATAGCACCTAGCTTAAGGCCTTGCTGATCATAAGTGCTCACTAAGTATTCATTTAGTGAAAAATTAGTGAGCACAGAAACAGAGAGCCCCAGCAGGAAGCCTACTGCTGACATTTTAAGAGGTACAGTTGCTATCTATATGGGGGTGAGGGGAGAGACTAAGCCCACTTCAAGTTTAGGAGGAGTCTTCTTGTTTTAGTAAACAAAACACTTGTAGTGTGTTATCAAACCTTGATTTTCAGATCTCATTCATAAATGGCAAGATTTTTTTTCAAGGAAAAAGTATTTTCAAAGCAGAGATTAATACGTAAACCCTTTCAATAACAAAAACAAAAGCTTCCCTTCCACCCCCATGTTTCCTATGAAGATCTAGGCCTTTCTCTGGAGATATAATTTCCTCTGTTCACCATCTTTCTTTTAAATTGCCCAATCAATCAGGAGGGGGGATTTGTGCCCCACCTATGGCGAGACATTTTAAAGACATTTGATTGCTATGTTTAGATTTATGGGGATTGAGATGACCCTGAAGATTAAATGAAGAAGCAACTGTAAAAAGAATCTGAAACAGGGGAGAAAATTGATTTTTAAGTTGAAAACATTGGCGTTGAGAGGTTTAAATGAGGAGACAGGTCAAAATGATAAAGTCCAGGTGGGTGGGGGAGGGGGCACCCTGAGGGGAAGCCACGTTGTTTAATTGTCACTCCTGTAATCCCCATTGACCTTCAGAAGACTCCAAGAGTGATGATATCATGAGACTTGAGTTTTTAAATCACATTTAGTGAACAACTAATCAGAGCTACAGATGGGCTTTAGATTTGATCCTTCTGATGAAACTGAATTAAGACAGGGTAGAAGACAGATAATAAAGAGTGACTATGAGATGAAATTCCTCAGAGTTATTTTTCAAGATGCGAGAGGCAGCAAAAATATATTGCTGGCTAAAACAAAAGAAATTTAATCAGTGGAGATAAAAATATGATTTTTTTCCAAAGGGAAAAAATGTGTTGGCAACTTCCCCAAGTGTATGAGAAGTTTCTTTAGAGAAGAGCTACTTCTGCTTATCAGAAATTGATTTATTTCTGCTTTCTTCTAGGTCACTGATCTCTCATCTGTTCTTTTGCATTTTGCAGTATGATATCATTTCTTTTTACCTTTTCCCTGTCATCTTTTGATGACTGCAGAAACATCTCTCTAGGACTGATTTTGAAAACTTTGGTGGCATTCAGCCAATATATTTGGGTACTTGTTCTTAACAATATTGTAAAATTTAAACTATTGATCCTGTCCTCAGGAATTTAAAGAACTATTGAGGATACAAAGCCTGTACATGAAATAGTGAATAAATAATTAAGCCATAAACATCTGTCTAATAGGCGTTAAATAGAAGGGAGGGAGATCCCTCAGCGCTGGCCCATCTTGGTAAATTACATGAAGGAGATAGAACGTAGAGCACTTGGGTATGGAGAAGTTATGCATAATGGAGTGTGTGGGGGAAAGTAGGCTAGAACAATCATGGAGCCCAACTGAACATGTGGCTGTTGAGTGGCCGGTGAGGAAACTGACCTGATGAGACTAGAAATTGATTATTAAGAAGTAAAGGTCAATTGAAGTATCATCTGTGGACTTTGGGTAACTGTTTGTGGTGAAAAAAAACTACATGTTGTAGGAACATGATTATACAATTGTTTATGTGTTGCATTTTTGTGTTTAGGCTCAAATACATAATGGGAACACAGGGTTTTACAATTGTTTCTCATCTTTGAAGCTATTCTGTTCACACACACACACACACACACACCACAGTGTGCACAGCACTTTGCTAAACATAAACCTTCATGCAGTGCTTAATTAATATGATCGATTTTTCTGGTAGGGAGAAACAGCAAACTTTGTTCTGAGCACATCATTCTTACTAGATAGATAGGCTATAGGGACTAATATATGGCCTTCTGCATGGGGAATAAAAATTTCTAGATACAAAATTCCATTAATGCATGCAGATGGGAACAAAATGATAGTGGCTAAGTGGTTTAAATACCAGATTGTTCTTTAGAAATGTACGTTTAAAAAATATGAAGTAAAGACGTTTGGACAATTAAAAAGATAATCAGGAACAACGTATGAGTCTTTCCTGGTGTATAGGTGAGAGAGATGAGTAGGGGAAAAGCATTTGCATTTTGTAGTATTATAAAAAGAATAATGAAGCTTATTCAAGCATGGCATTTTAAATCGTAGGTAACTTGAGTAGTAAAGAATGAGGGGATAAAATAGGGATAAAATTTAATTCACGATGCCTCACTAGGAGGCATCGTGAATTGTTGAATAAATGAAGCATTGGATTTAGAATCTATACAATTTCACATTTCTTCTGTAAACTCAGTTTCTCCATTTTAAAGGAATGCTATAAAAATAATAATATTGCCTCTATCACCATCACCTTTCCTAGATAGTCCTTGGCTTAGTTGTTCTTTGACAGCTTTTTACCCTTTCCTGTTCTATTCTGAGGAGCAGAGTCCTGGTTGTATTTCCAAAAGTCACGTGCCAGCTGGCATTTTACTGGGTTCAGCTGCAGGAAACACTCGCAGGAGATTGGAGGGTGGGAGGATGGGAAAAGTCAGGGTATTTCTCCCCCCACCTCTCTGCCTTGGCTGCTACTGCTTTTTTATTATAGTCATTCCAGATGAGCCCCCACTGTTCTGGCTTTACTTGGTGACCCTCTTTCTAGGTTCCAGAAACACATACAACTTCCTCCATTGAGTTTAGAGGAAGAGAGTTCCTATGTTGCTAATCTGTCAGTTGCTTCACTGTCCCATCTGGTTATTCATCTCTTTTATCTCCTGTTCAACAAAACTCCTCCAGTATTAAATTCTATTTTAAATAACTGTTTTCTTGGTTGCACCATGACTGATATGTTGGTTTTACATGGATAAGACAAGGAATGAAATAATACAGTAGACCAGCCTGAGATATTTGGAGAAAGGCAGTTATACATGTTCAGATAATTTTTATTTGATACTTCATGAATCCAGAGTAATCATATTTAACACTACCGGCTTTCACAGAAGTATTGCAAGGCTTACCCATGGGATAAAAATTTCCTGGTGACTCTGAAATTATCTCTAAGTATTACTTTCTGGATTGTCACTGAAAAATGATAAATTCCCAAGTTCTGGACTGTATCCAGTTTATATAACATGAAAGCAACCCAGGTAAATGCTTCTCAATGTTAAATTTATTTTAACACCTTCGACGGGAATATGTGCTTTATGTGCGTGTGTAAGTGATTGTAATGTTTCCTCTATTGCTTAATTTTTTTGGCCAAAGAGCAGAAGATTGTAGTAAATGAAAATGTCTACCTTTGTAAATCAAGTATATTTCAAAATAATTTCAGCATTGCTAATAAAGATAATACTATAAGAATTTTGCTAAGTCTTTTATCTTTATAATCCCGATTCTGCTGGGAAGTCTTTCTGTATGCTACTGACATATAATGGCTAAACTCTCTTCTGCCCCTCTGATACTTTGACTATCCATATCAGTTTTTCTCAAGTGTGGTTTAAGAAATGCATACGCTGGAATCACCTGGGTGGTGGGTGGAGGTGCTTGTTAAAAAACACAAATGCTGAATCACATCTAGAAATAAGATGTGAAAACTTGAATTTTAATAATAAAATTTTTTTAACCTGCTAGGGTTTGCAAAACACTGGGTATCAATGAATGCAGAATTGCCATTGGTTTGTATTTTATCTGCTCAGTGAGATCAGTGGCTTCCAGAGGAAAGTTTTCTTCGTCTAATCTCTATCTTCCCTACATTGCCTGGCAGAGTATAAGCAATTAGTAAATGTGACATAAGTATTTGTAGAATTGATTTGAATCCCTTTATCAATCTAAATATGAGAAGTAATTTTTTGAACATTATCCTAATGATAATGATTATTGTTGTTCTTTGGAAAAATGAACAAAAGCAAGGTAAATCTATCTGGGAAGAATAGAATGAACATTAATAGAAAATCTGCAAGTATTGATGAAACATTTAAGGGTAATGATAATGGACATTATGAAATAGGAATTTAAAAACAGCAAATCATGCCAGAACAACTTGATTGCTTTTTTGGATATAGCTACAAGATCAGTAGATAACAGTAATGTGAAACTGTAGATACAATCTGTCTCAATTTTGGTAAAGTGCTTGATAGTGTCACATGAAATTTTCCATCTTGAATTAATTGAAATTGGCTTTGGTGTGAACCTCTTGTTGCCTGCTAGATGCTTCAAAAGGCTACTAACATAAAATAATGATGCATCTGATGACAAGATATTTCAGAAATGAATTGCCATCTTAGTGTTTGATTTGGAGGCTGTATTTAAATAAGTTGGTGACATTTTATATTGGTGTTATATTAAAACTTGTTAGAATCACCAGGGAAAGAGAAATTATGCTAATATGTGCTCAGATATCATAAATATTCATATTTTATACCATTGACAACCTTCAGGCTTTTAAATAGTCTACCAACTTGCACAGTTCACATTTGGTCTTTTCTAGACTTTGTAAATTTACAAGCATATTCCTGTTTCAGATTTATTAAGAGTTGCCAGATTTATCAAATGAAAATATAGACAACCCTAAATACGCTTAGAATTCACTCTCAAACACAGATGCTTTAGGGGATCCTAAGAAAAAATTATGAAAATAATGTAATAATTATACTTATTCATCTAAGTATGCTGAGTCAACCAGCATGACTAACCTGCTTTTAGGGCTAACCTGCTTTCATGGATTGATATAAATGTCTAGTGTGAAGTACGGCCTGGCTGTCCAAGTAGGTATGTTTAGATATGAATTAGAAATAGTATATTGAAAAGACATTGAAATTTTTCTTTTCTTATGATTCTGAGGGAAGTATAATTCTGAATTACTATATTTTAAAAACTTGTGTTTGTGGAAAGTTATAGGAATGGTTAGTGCTGAAGGATTTGATTTATGTAAGTTAGAAAGATAAAAATAAATAAAGGAAATAAATATGTGTAGTTGACTGAAATGATAACTAAAGGAATGTGGTGTGTTGATGTGATATCAAATAATATCCAAAGGATACGAACACTGCAGAATAAATTACCATGGTACATAAGTATTAATGAATGACATTAAATAAATGAAAATTTAAAGAGAGTAATACCAGGGTGAACTATCTTAATTATAAAACTTCTAAAAAATTGTTGGGTAGTCTAACTTATAATATATTTAAAATTAGACTAAAACCCAGCATATTCCTCAAAAGACTTAACTAGAGATGACAACTTCTTATTTCTCATTTTCTGATTGTATTAATTCTGTATTTTTCTATAAAAGAGAGGTAAGATAGTTAATTTTTATTTAATACTTATTTAGTGTTAAGCAACAGACTTTCACTAAGCACTGTTGTGAGAATTAGCTCACTGAATCCTCCCAACAACCCAAGAGGTAGTATTCTTATCATCCTCATTTTGTAGGAGGAGAATCTAAGGCTTTGATGAGTTAACTTTGCCAAGGTCACATAGCTAGGAAGCTGAGATTTAAGCCCAGGCCCACCAATTTCCTAAACGTGTACACTTAACTGTGATGCCAGCCGTACAGCACCTAAAGGGACTTCGATTCAGTTCACAAAGCTTACTATTGTTTTAAATGATAAGTTTCTCTGGTGCATTTGAAATCACTCAGTTTATGCAAATTTGACTTACGCATAGCTTTTTAGGAACAGATGTGTTAAATAAAGTGAGATGTGTCTGCAATGCTCAGATTTTCTTTGATGGCCAGAGACCTCAGTAAACCCCACCTCAGTTGTACTCTGTGTAGGTAATGATGTGAGGTTCATGAACAGAAAGGATGCTTCATACAATTTTCCTAAAATGTCTATGGGTGATCTCCCAGGACTAATGTTCCCAGGAAATGTTAGCATTCCCTCAGAGGAAAGTCTGATAGTTAAGCCTAGCAGAAAATATTTAACCCACAGAGGATCTGAATCTATTTCTCCTACTCTTTTCTAATATGACTGTACAAATAATGATATTTTAGTGAAAAAATGTATTATAACGAAGGAGTTTTTTATGGTCTGTCCTTTAGTTCTTTAATTACCCTCTCTGGTGCCAACTGATTGCTTCAAAAAAATTAGGGTAGCAGTTAGGGTCTCAGGTTCTAAAGTCTGACTGCTCAGCTGCATATCTGAGTTTGAGGACATTTGCTTCTGGCCAAGATGGGTGATAGGGACTAGATTTATCTTCTTTCCTTCTTTTCCTAGAAAACCATGCAACATATATATCCCTGGACAATTTTTAAGACATTGGACGTCATGCCAGGAAGGACAGTGATCTTAGAGATAAGGGAAACAAATGAGGCAAGTCCTACAGTTGCCCTTGCCGACTGCCTGAGAGTTTCCAGGCTGAGGTGCAGGGAAGGGGAATCCAGATAAACAGGGAAGTCTCTGAGTGAGAAGACAGAGCTGAGTCCAGAATTTACTGGGTATTGGAGAGAAGAGAGCTACATGGAGAGAGCTGTGGATATCTGCAGAGGGTCTCTCTTGAGTCTTTGGCTGAGTGTGATTAGCACATTAATGTGAGGAAACTGCCAGAGATGGGGGAAGAACCACCTGAAGGGATTACAGGGCTAATACAAGGTGCTCTCACAGACCTGGGACCAGTTCCTCTTCCACCAACCAGAGTGTAAAACCCCATCACTTATGTGGCATCAGATAGCATATTTTGTAGAATTTTGCCTCAGTAGTGGAGAATATTTAGCTCTTGACTGAACATTACTTTGATCCTGTTGAGCAAAGCCAAAAAGCAAGAGCTGAAGTAATCAATTTCTCCCAAGTATCTTATAATGCAAATAAATAAAATAATGCAAAAATATCCAACATCCAACAATGTAAGATTCACAACGTCTAGCTTTAATTAAAAATTATCTAACCAAACTTGAATGAACACTTACCACCTTGAGTAAGTATTCAGACTCTCTAATCCTCTGTTTCTTCATCTTCAAAATAAGGATAATAATAATAAATTTCATAGAATTATGAAGAGCAAATAACTTCATATATGTCAAGTACATGGTATAGTGCATGGCATATAGTAAGTGCTTAATAGGTAAGAGCCATGCACTACTGCTACGGTTATTTGTGAAGAACCACTTTTCTTATGCAGACCTTCAGGCTTCTGTTGAAGACCCTTTCACCTCTAATATCTGTATGTCCATAAAGTACAGAACAGAGCTTGCCATTGTTTATAGTGAAGATCTTTTTTCTAAGGAAGACTTTGGTTTTCAGCTGCACCCCTCCCCACCAATTTTATGATAAGTAGTTAGGAATATATTTAGGATAATAAGAATGTAAATATTCTATCTTGACAGACAGGAATCTGAGTTTTTGTCAACTGCAGATTTTTATTTGGTGAAAAAAACAGCAAAAAGAAAATAATGCCATAAAAATGTCATTATTTGAGAGCGTCTTCTGACAGGAAAAAAGGAGACCAGGATTAGCCAGAAGCTTCTCTTGACTACTACCATCCACAGACTCTCAGTCAGTTCTGTTATACTGCCTCTCAGTACCCCATACTCACCCAGCATCATCTTGTGGTCTCCTGCCCATTTTTCTCTGCCACCAATCTTATTCTAATCCTACCAGCATCATGGGGTCTAAGGCTGCAAGAAGTACATGATGGAGCAGGTGCTACATCAGCCAACGAGCCCATCTCTGACTCTGAACACTGTTATTTTGAACACCCAGGGCCAGCTCTACTAATTGTCTTCCTAGTGCCACTATATTTTTAGCAAAACATAATGGAATTCATTGTATTTAATTTGGTCCTATGGAGCCTAACATGAAAGAGTATATACTAATTGAAGTGATTTTAATTTAGGATGATTTGTTTCTGTTTCCTTTCCTTTAATGTATGACTGTTATTTCTAGCATTAAGCAGATTTAAGCAGGTTTCCAGTACTTTTGTCTGTATGTAAGGGTCTTACCCTATTATTTCATTTCATGACCTTTCTTTCTTTGGTTACTGGGTTCTTTGTTTTATTTTATTTGTTTTTTAGGTGCTTGCATGCTGCACCTCCAGAGGTTGTTAGCATTTGTCAGCTCTCAGAATGACAGTTCTGTTCACTATAGGAGACAAGTCATTTTCTTCCTGAAGAAAAGGGAAGCTAATCTCCTCCCACAGTAACATGTTTTGAGAAACATAATGCAGTGGGAAAATGTACCAATTATTTCACTGCAAATTGTCTCCCTTCTGTTAGATAGACAGTCATATCAACGTTTTCCGATATTTGGACTTTTTTGTTTTTTGCAGTTTTATAACACAACTCGCCTTTTGCAAAGTTAAGCTTGATGTTAAAGAAAATGAATGAACATTCTATGAACTATATGCATGATAATGTATTGCCATGTGGTTCTGGGCAGCTATTATTTGAGATTTCATTCCTGTTGAGAGCTTCCGTCCAAGCCCTTTAGCAAGAACATTTGTTTTCCATTATTCAGGGACAGGAGTGGAGATGATGGCTGGGTTGGTTACTTATTCTTCATGAATTTGGCAGGGAAAATTAGGAAGAGGGTGTTTATGGTATAACAACCACTTTCCTCTGACCTCTTTAATGACTAGAGGGCAGTAGGAAGAAGGGAATAACTTCATTTTTTGAATCCATGTGCAACCCAGTCATGCATTGCTTTAGATGTAGAGTCTGACCTGAGTTCAAGTCCTGGCTCCTGCACATGCTGGCTAAGTGGCCTTGATCAAGTTGTCTAGCCTCTCCAAGCCTTACTTTGTGCATTTGTGAAATGGAAATAGTCATAATACCTTCTCTGTAGGATGCTTCAGAGGATTAGGGGCCCAGTGACTCAATGCAGTACCCAGTAGTCAAAAGAGACATTAAGATATGATGTCTGCTGTGATCAGGACTGTGATCTTAGACACATATTTAATTTAAATGACTTTAAAATATTTATAGTCTCTTAATGTAAATTTAGCCCTGCACAAACTCCATTTGGATTTTTTTTCCCCGATAGAGTATACCCAGGCAGCAACCACATCAGGATATATGGAAGTGGCTGTCACATTTCCTGATACATTGAAGGTGTCTGGCCAGAGTTATTCCTTTACCATATCTGAGAGTAGGTGAACTTAAATAATTGAAAATTTTAGGTATTTAAAAGTAAATGTAGAATTGTTTTCAAATTCAGATTAATAATTCAACCTGATAGCTGGAAAGTATTTGTCCTACAGTGCCCACTTCAACAATTCAGTAACATCTTAATTTCTAGAAACTGGGGAGACTTTTGTGGTATATCTTATTCAACCTTTGAGTTTTATAATTGAGGAAACTGAGATCTAGAGAGTTTAATTTTTTTTTTCAAATTGTGTAATTTATTTCCAACAGAGTATGAACTCAGATTTCTGAACTTGGATTTCTTCCAGCCTAGTTGAGCACTTTTTCTATATCTTCCTGTCATTCATTGACTCTTTTGTAATTTTAGCCTCATTTTTATGCAAACAGTGTTTATATCAGAGGTCTCATAAACACAAGTTACCTATCTTCATGCATACTGTTTACAGTATTAATTTGCCTTAGATTTATTTTTTTGTTCAGTAAAATTCTAGTCAAAGGAGTTACAAATTTGGAATTAATGTTATCAAAATGACTATTACTGTATTTTAATAGCGTCTGTAATTTCAGTGCACTTTGTATGGTTTTTAGCAGGAAACATTTCGTTTGGATACCTGTGCATTTTCCCACCTTGAAAAGAAGAATATTAAGCTTTTTAGAGATAATAACTCAAGGAGAAACCCAACCAGGTTTTAATTTGACAATGTGAGTCACATGTGTGCTAGACACACAGCTTGCATTTTCCCCCTTACTATGCAATTATCTGTAAATACTGTATGTGCTCGGCTGAAATGCTTGGAAGTCTACAATTATATTAATGCAGCTCCTTAATTGCATATAATGGGATTTTTCAGGCTACTGCAACCTATCACATTTATCATATTCCTAATAAAATTACTCAGTTTTTGTCTAAGGCCTTTTTATTTACTCTTCATTTAATTTAGAAGAACTCTAAAAAAATTTAATTCTTTAGAAATTAAATCATTTGTAATGAAGGAGGAAAATATGAAATCCAGGTTAAGAGCTGAATCCACTTAAGAGGCAGTTACCCAAAATCCCAGGTCTTCTTGATGAGACACTTTGTGCCCCGGGCGGCAAATGCTAACAAGTGAGTGGTGTTTGGACTCAGCTTATAAGATTCCCAGCTGTCCTTTGGGAAGGAATAGGAATACTTATAACCCCTTTGATGTTGAAAACAGGTATCCCTTGGTATATAGAGTAAATGTATTCCCCTTCAAAAGTTATCTGTCTTTAAGGCAAACTTCTTCCCGTCAGTCCCATTTGCATGGATGGCCATTAAGAAATCCAACTGGCATTTCAAGACCAAAGACTCTCCAGCATGTATAGTGTTGAGTTCCTAGCAAGAAAAAAAGACACTGGTATAAGGAAAGGTTAATAGTATTCAAAAATCCCTGAAAAATACCCATGCTGACCCTCAAAATACTAACCTCGTTTTAAACCTGTAGTGGAGAGAAAGGAGGGAGCAAGTGCTAAGGAGCTGAACGAGCAGGAGAGGATAGCCAGGCCCTAGCTGAGTTCACGAGGGGGGCCCAGAGCCTGTGAGGGGCAGGTGCAAAAGTGCCTGGTTATGTACTAACTTGCTTGCTCACTCTCATTTGCTCTTATTCATTCTCTTTGAATTTCTCTAATCTCATTGCACTTGTTGTTTGTCTGCTCAAAGCTTTCCAGTCTGGTTTTCCAACCTGAGGCTGAATCACCCTCTCCTTACAGTCTGACTGGAGTCCCTGACTACATGTGTGGGAACAACTGATCTATTCTTTCTTACTGCTCCCGGGTAAACCGTGGCATTGAAATGAAAAGTGTAGACATTCTGCTTTCTGTCTTCCTGGTTTCACCACCCCTGGCAGAGTCATCCCTCCAGGATGATGGTAACCTCTGGCTGCTCTCCTGGTCTCAACAAAAACTTCTGGTCTCTGGCTGCTAAGAATTTCAACTCTGATCTGGACCACACAGTTGGTAGAGGAGTAATGTCTTGTCTGAGCACCGCTAACTTCCCAGAGATGTCTGGCTGTTAATGCTGTCTTCTAGAAGCACTGGGAGATAAAGAGAGAGAGAAGGTGGGAAGAGAAGGAGCATGTGTGTTGAGAGGTGGAGGATAGATAGTGATATAGAGGCATTTGAAGGTAGAAAATCCCTAGTCAAGGTTTGATTTGTCCAAGTGCATGGGGACCACCAGGGACAGTAGAGCATGGGGGTAGCTAGTCCAGTCAGTTGAGCTGAGATTTAAACCCTAGTACCAATTTTTCTTGGCTGTGTGACTCTTGGCAAGTTATTTAATCCCTCTGTGCCTCAGTTTCATCATCTGGATAATGGAGTAACAATCTTTATAGGGCTGTGGTGAGGTATTACTAAGGGGCAGAGAGTAAGTATTCATACATGTGAGCTATTACTACTAGCAGCCCCAGAGTAGAATGCCTAACTCACCCTTTCTTATTAGTTTGTATTAGTTTTGAGGTCATAGTGTTGTTCATCTTTGGGTAAAATGAGTAGACTTAGATTTTGAGGGAATGCAGGTAGCATCTATTTGTTTCCAGTTACATGTATCACTATCACTGTGAAATGCTGCTTGTCTGGCTATTCTGTCTTGAGAAATATTTGCATCGTATGCAATACGTATTTAACATATATAGGGGGAGGGTGCCCAAATTATAGAGGCTTTAAACTGTACCTTCTCCAATGACAAAAAGGCTTAAGGCTTTTCCTCGCAAATTGTGTCTGCATATTTTCTTTGAAACAAGAGCTTTCCTTCACAACTTTGGGGGGTTAATATCCCAGTCTCCCCGACAACCATCTCCCCAGTTCCTAATTCTAAGTACTAAATAGCATATATACCAGTGTTGTATAGAGATCTGACAGTGAGAGTCCTTGGATTTATCTTTATTCCACTGAGAACTCTCATTTAGGGCTTATTGGTGAACAGAAGAATGATGAAGTGGATGTCAGGAGAATTTCTTACTTTTAGCTCCTTATTTTTTATCTTTTGCAAGGATTCCTCTTGTTGGTGAGACAAATATAAGAAATACCAAAGCATGGAGTATTTTTTTCTCAATCTAATGGAATTACAGTTTTGAAAATGTTGAAATAGGGTGTGATGTGTGGAGGAATAGCTCTTTGTGGCTGCCTGGAGAGTGAGAATGTTTAGGGCCAGTGCGTTACTTGTTAGCCTGCCTGCCTGCTTGACCTGATGCATTGGCATCTGAGAGAAATGAATCTCAGGATAGAATTTATTTGGGTCACCATAGCAACTGAAGTGGGGGTGCAAAGATCAGTTTGGAAGCCTATAAAGAATGCACACAAGTCGGTATGACAACTGCAATACCTGCTTCTCTGAGTTTAAATGTTTCAGGGAAAGTCTAATATTTAACTTTTCTGGTGGCATTCAAACTTTTCTTTGGCCATTGGTGGTTAATGTGGCATGACTCAGACTTTGATGTCTGATGTCTTTTTAAGAAGTTAGATTCCTGCAGGAATTCAGTGACTATTACATTTTGAGTCATAATACTCCTGTGGCAGTCTAGCAGGAATAAACTTTTTCTTTTTTAATTATCTTGGTCTATCTTTTTGGTTTCTGACTAATAAAAAAAAATATTCTTTTTACTGATGTGTACTAACACTGGGTGCCCTTCTTTATCATTCCATTACTGAGCTGAACATTTTAAATGTCATTTAGAAGAACATTATATTGAGCTGCTCACAAAGAAATGTCTTTCGTGTTGGGATTCAATATGGGAATTTAATTCAGCCTTTCACTGAGATACTGGAAAGATTAACAGATTATAGGATGAGAATGGAAATTTAAATGGCAGATCAAAGAGAGTTGACTAGGCTGTCGTCTTGATTTCCTCAACTAAGACAGATGAGTTACAATAAAGCATGTGTATTTGAAAAAAAGCAGGTATAAAAGCAAGTTATACATATTTGTTTGAAATCTCTACACTAGATCCTGAGTGTTGGAATCTGTAGATACTTGGAAATCTGAGGAGCATAGGGTTTCCAAGACAAGGACTTTCCATCCATCGTGTGTTTTTATCTTTACTCCATCCCAGTCTCAGTCTTTTTTCCTGCTCCAAGTCCTGCTTCAACTTCTTTAGTTCTTGTACAGAATCTTCTCTTAGTTCCTCCTAAGCACTGAGTAGGTTGACCCGTGGTTCCAGTTTTCTAGAACTGTCACATCTTTAGCATTAAAGTCCCATGAAACTCCATAGTCCCAGTCAAACTGGGCAGGTGATCACCCCTGCACCAAGCGTTCTTTGCATATTCTTTCCTACTTTCCATGTCCTATTTCGCATCACTGCTCTGTTCTCTGCCACTTTATTAATGGTCCAGACATGCAATGGTCCATTACAATATGGTAGCCACTAGCTACATGTGATTATTTAAATTAAAAATAATTAAAATAAAGTAAAATTTAAAAAAATCAGTTCCTCAGACTCCCTAGCCAAGTGCTCAACAGGCACATATGGCCCATGGCCCACCCAGTGGACAGTGCAGATATAGAGCATTTATTTCTAGGCTCTCAGAACATTCTTTTGGACAGTGCTGATCTGTGTAACAGAGCTATGGAGAATGGAGTAGGGGCATGCAGGCAAATTTTCCCTATAGTTTATGGCTTAGATATAATGTTTGGTGGACACATGAACTGCTGAAAGAACTAAGTAATCCTTGGGTTCCAATTTCTTTGAATTTCTCCTTATATCAACTATGGAACATGTAATAAGGCTATTTGTCATCCTTATTGGGCCATTTGTCAGACAGATATTGAGCACCTGTGCTAGGATACCATGATGAATTATGGCATGTGCCTTCTAGTACCTTATGGTCTAAAATGAGAAGAATTGTGACAGTTATCGTATATAAGTCTCTTCATGAGGTACAGAGGAGGGGTTGATGAGCAATTGAGGTTGGTAGTCAGAGAAAGCTTTGAAGAAGAGATGATACAGAACGAGGAGTTGAAGAAGCAGAAAGAGGCAGTGCAATGTGTGGTTAAGGAGTTGGACTACCTGAGTTTGAATCATGCTTCCTCTCTTCTCTGACCAGTTTACTGGCTGTGTGACTTTGGGCAGGTTTCCTAACTGGTCTGTGCTGAGGTGTCCTCATCTGTAAAATGAGGACACTGATAGTATCTGTCTCACAGGGTTATAATGATTAAATGAGTTAATAGTCATAAAGCTCATTGAATAAGACATGGCACATGATAAGAGCTGTCTACCTATTTGTTAATAAATAAGGAGGAAGGGTAATAGAGACACAGAATGTGAAAAGTGCAGAGATTACAACAGCATGATGGGATTAGAGAACCACAGGCTTTCTAGAGCTGTAGGAGTAGAAATGGTGGTGGTGGGTGGTGGCCATGCTAGGGGTGTGTGCGTGTGTGTGTGTGTGTGTGTGTGTGTGAAGGGAGTAGGGGAGACGGGAGGGCCGGGGGATTGAGGACAAAGTGGTTGGATATATAAGTGGGGCATACCAAAGAATGGGGACACAATTCTGTAAGTGACAGGAAGTTGATTTTTTTAAGCAGAGAAGGGACAAAATTAGATATTCAGTTTACACAGGTCCCAATCTGATGGCTAGGAGGATATATTTGAGAAGATTGACAGCATCTGAAATAAGAAGAGGTCTGAAAAGGAGATGACATTTGAGAGAGATTCAGGAGGTTAAAAAAAAATCTATTGAGGGCAGTGAACAAAGGGAGAAGTGCTATGTAATAATATATTAGTTAACCCCATGTACTTGAAAATAAGAAACATAGGGTTAAATTTGAGGGCTAATTTCAAAGACAGTTTTCCCTGCCTCTGACAGATGCTGTCAGAAAGAATATGCTATTGCTCTTATTTATTGCTCTATAGTAAACTTGTAAATGGAGTCTTCATTTTTTTTTTTAAAGAAAATTTCCCTGTGATATGGAGAGAGAAAAAAGGGAAAATTTAAGGGTGGAAAGTGGTAGAAAGTTTAACATCATTCTGTTATTTTAAGTTATTGCTTTGTCTTTGGAAAAGTAATAAAAGCTTATTTCCTTTATAACTTCATCTGTGTACTCGGGACTGTCACATTAACCCCACATTAGTATTAGATTTTAATAAAGGACAACACTGCAGGAAGAAAGATGTTTGCTAAATCTAGAGAGTAGGCCATATAATTTCATTTTTTGAGGGTTTCTAATATTGTTTTTATTTTTTCATTGTCTTGAAAATGATATTTGACTTTGTCAAATAACTGCAACAGAAAACAAAGGCTGTGTTTGAATAGAATTTGGGAGGTGTGGACTTCTGTTTTTTACCATTTTCCTCTTGATAGCATTTTGGAGCCAAAGGGGAGTTGGATCTCGTGATTGGTAAGAGTCCCTGGAGCTCATTTCTGTGCTATCTGAGACACATTTCTATGGACAGTGTTCTCCAGTGTGCTCCTTTCCTTTCTTCCCATATGACATGCTTAGTAAGTCTGATGATTACATTATACAACCTCACGTAATCTCTGAGCCTCTGATGGCTAAAAGCTTTGGTCTTCAACCCAGAGCTGGTTCCTGCTGCTCATGCACCTGAAGATGTCCTTGGCTTGCTCCTTATGGACACCTCTTCCCTCAAAGCTCCTTTTACAGGCCTGGGGTTTCCTATCTAGGTGATTCAAGCCAAGATGTTTCCATGGGTGGAAGATGTATGTACAGTTATTGTCTACACTTTACAGGTGAAGGAACTGAAGGTCAAAAAGCATGGTAGATTTGTAAAGTCACACAGTAGAAAGTGATGGAGCTGGGTGGTCTGGCTCTAGAATCCAATCTCTTAACCAGTATCCTACAAATCTGACTTTCCCTGCAGCCACCAGCCTTTCTCGTACACACCTTGATTTACTAGGAAGGGCCACATGTAGTAAGAAAATCTGCTGAGATGTCACTGCAGGATCTTGCAAAAACCAGATTTTCCTTGCCTTTCCTGTTAGGCACAATGAGCATCTAAATCTTGCCTCTCAGTGCTTCCCAAAGTGCCCCTTAGGGAAAATTGCCAAGCCTCAGTGCCACATAAGTGTTGAGTTTCCACAGGAGAAGCTTTCTCTTTGTAAGACGTTTTGATAGCAGTAGGTCAAACTCCTTGAGGAGGAAGGCACACTTTTTTATAATCCTCATTCTTATACATGGAGAAAGGGACCCAAAAAGGTTAAGAGCTTCCCCAAGGTTGAGTTGCAAGTCTTCAGAGGTGACAGAAATGGTGGCTGGAAGATAAAGAATCCTCAACTTTCTTTCAAAGTCCCTTAAGTGTGGGGCTTATAGGAGTCTCTTCGCTTCTTCAGCTTATCTTGCACCACTCTGAGTGTCTGATCTGACCCTTCCTTCCCCTGAGAGCACTAAGGCAGCTGCAGCAGCAGGCTCTTGCATGGGCTCGAGTTGGTTAATTCGCTTAATAACTGCCTTTTGTAGCTCTCATCCACTCAGGAAGGGCTCCCCTTTTTCTCCTGTGCTTACTCCATCACACTGCCCATCTGCTGCTGAGAAAGGCCACAGAGTATTTTTATTCTGGTCATCCTCTCATTACCCTCGGATAAAGTAGCCACAGGCACAGTGTTAGGTAACATTTATAGTGGTTTGCAGGAGAATTGCTATTCCTTTATGTTTTCCCAAAACACAGCTAAGAAAAATCCTCTGGTAGTCAGAGGGAATGGAAGCTGCTCACCCACAGGTCAAATCCTATTACAAAGAATGCTGCTGAGGCCGTCATCTCTGTGTGATCAAAAGGGTTTTTGGCTATAACACCCATCTTTCAGAAAGCAGCATGACATCCATTTACGCCTTCCAGCTACTGTTTCATCTCCTTTCTTTCATCTTAATCACTTCTGGAGCACTGTTCCATCTCACTATTTGAAATTCCCAGAAACCCCTTTTAGAACAGCTCTCATTCCTCCAGATTACACAGAACCCACGTCTCTTTACTAAGATTGCCGAAGCTTCCCTCAACTGTTGGTTTCAAAGGCTGCTTCTTAACCACTCCATTGTTTTGGTGCCATGAGCTACACCTTTATCCTTTACTAGTCTGCAGACTCTCTGAGGACCCAACTCAGTGCCTAGTACCTAATAGGAACTCACAGAAGAATCAGCCACAATGACTTGGCCTCTGAGGAATGGTCTCAAATGCTGCCTGTTACTTCTCTTGACAACCCCTCTATACCTCCTCTTTCTCACGTAAATACTTAGCCTGAGTTTCTAAACTCTCTACCTCTATTTGTATTCTCTCTCCTGACTTACCACCCACATCCTCTGGCTACAGTTTCATCTCTTTCAACCTCTAGAATTCCTTACTCACTTCAGCACCTGTGATGTTCCTTATCCAGAACACACACACGGACACGGACACGGACATGGACACAGACAACTGCAGACTGAATATTTGTGGAGACTGCTTCACCAAAGGGGTTACAGTTTTCTTCTTCAGACAGCAACCTTGGTCACTGTATCTGTCGACATAATCTATTCTTCTTTTGACAGGTATGTAAAACTGACTTACCAATTCCAAATGACTTTGCCTTTTCAACCTCCTAGACCAAGAGTCAGCAAATATTTCTGTGAAGGGCCTGATAAATATTTTAGGCTTTGTGAGCCAGTTGGTTTCTGTGGCAACTGTTCAACAGTATGATGTGAAAGCAGCCATAGGCAATGAGCGGGTGTGGCTGTGTTCCAGTGAAGCTTTATTTACAAGAAAGCTAATGGGCAGCATTTTGTTTATGGACCAGAGTTTGTTAACGTTTGACCTAGGCTTTTTTTAGCCTGCAATCTTTGAACCACTGGATTCCCAGCGTAATTTCTGCAGTCAGGCCCAGGTCAAACTGCTGTGTTTTGTTCACAGCAGTATTACCCCTGTACTCTTATGGAATGTGTGCCTAGATACTTTTAAGCTTCTCTCTCACCCTAGTTGACACTTCCCACTGGGTTCCACTTTCAGCAGCTTTTTTGGATCTGCTGATTTTGTCCTTTCCAGAGTCCTTGTCTTAAGCAGGTCCTTTTATTTAACTTCTTTAGTTCCTTACCATTTTCAGTCATCTCTTTGGTCTTAGGAATCCCAGATCCAGGTTGGTTTGTTTGTTTTCTTTCTTGTTAATTTCTATCAAAAAGACAGTTTCTAATAGTTGGGAAAAACATAGACATGGTGGGAAAAGCATGGAATCCGACCATGGGTTAACCTCAGTCCTTCAGTTGCAGACAGCAGAATTCATTCGAGATAGTTGAAACGGAAATGACTTTATTACAGGATAAAGGATAATTTGCAGACTTTCCAGGCCTGGGAGATAAGTTTGTATGCTGTGCAGCCAGAACCATCGCATCCAGAAGAACATTCTAAAATTGCAAGGGACTTCTTTAAAGAAGACCCCACTACCATCTCTACCTGCTGTGCATCACTCCTTGACCACTGCCTTTGAAGAACCAAAGATCCTGCCCTGTGCTTGGCAAAGAATCCTATCTCTTCATTTGATGTTCACATCTACCTTCCTCATCTCGCATAGCTGTATCTGCTTGGCTGAACCTAACTCCTATGTAGGACCAGAGCTGCAAGGGAGTCTGAAAATTAGCCTCCATAGTCCAGGAGGGTACAGTGGAAGGGAGTAGAGTGGGTTGATGGTGGTTCTGGACACAGCCATTTACTGGCCATAGGGTGAATTACTTGGTTTGAATTTTCCTGTAGATAAAATGAGGATAAAAGTACATTTCTCATAGTTTTGGTAGAATTGTTTGCAAAACACCTGAGTCCTAATAAGTGCTTAGTAAATGGCCATTATGTTAGTATAAACAGACAAATAAATGAACATTTTAAACTACAGTTGATCCTAAACAGCATGGGGGTTAGGGGCACTGACCCTCTGCACTATCGAAAATCTGTGTATAACTTTATAGTCGGCTCTCCACATCCACAGTTTCACGGCCATGGATTCAACCACCCACAGACTGCATAGGACTCTAGTATGTATTTACTGAGAAAAAAATCTGCTTGTAAGTGAATCTGTGTAGTTCAAACTTGTTATTCAAGGGTTAGCTACATATAAGTATACAATGAGCTTGTTAAGGAAAGTTTTTCTTATACAGAAATAATAATGGATCAAGTTTCTAACCTCAATAATTTTAGTGTTCTGACTTGCTGACATTCTGTCCTTTGGTCAGTTCAAACTAATATCAAAATGCTCTTAACTCATGTGTGTTTACTGAATCCAATGCCTTTGCTTTAACTCCAAGCTCTAAAATTTACCCACATATTTTTACTCATAAAACATAGAATTTATACGTGATCACTGTAGAAAAACTGGGAAATACAGTAAAGTATAAAGAGGAAAGTAAAGATCACAGGTAATCCATGCACCTTCCTAACTTATGCATGGTAAAGTAAAAGGCATCCACTGAAGAGAGCAATTCAAATGTTCATTGCTTGATGCTAATGGAATTGAGGTTGAGGTTCAGCAAAAATGTGAGCACAGGCCACTGTGTTTGGTGTTTGAGCATATGTTATTGATTCACTTCTCATTAACGTTTGAGGAGGCAGCAATACTTGTCATCCTCATTTTTCAATGGAAGAAACTGTAACAGGAGGTGACCAGTGTGTGGTTTCACAGTTTGTGTCTTGAGAGGCCAGGGTTCAAACTTGGGTATTCAGATCCCAAGTCTAGCTCTTTTTCCATTATCCCATATTTCTTCTCTCCTTATGAATTGTGTTGCCCTGGGATCAGTCAGTAAAGCACAGGGAACAGTTTCATTGCATTCTCACTGATTATTCTGTCCAGGTGGGCCATTCTTATACACTCTCTGATAAAGAGGGAATTAATATCACACTCTCAGTGTACAAAAGACAATGTCTTACCAAAGACTGTGCCAATTAGTTGCTAAAAATAACTTTGGGATGGTGACATAATGAATTGACAGCACAGTGCAGGAGGTGGCTTATTGTGTTATAATCATGAAAGTATGAATTTTGGTTTTTTGGCTGCATATGCTTAGCACATATTAGAGTCTCAGTTAAATATCTTTTGAATTCATGTTTATAGCAAAAGACCTGTGGGAAAACGTGGTTCTAAACTGTTCACTAGTGATTGGCCTGTTCTTAGAAGGAGGTATTACCTTATATACTGCTCAAATGGAAATAAAAGACAATAAATATCATCAAATTTAAATTTATTTGACTTAAAAATGTTTTAAAATAAATTCTCATGTGGTATTTGAATTTAGAAGTGGGAGGAAGTTTAAAAAAAAAAAAGACACCATGGATATGTGCCAGACACACCAATATTCCACTCATTCCCATGTTCCTTGAGAGCTGAGCCCTATTCCCTTCCTTTCTGCATGCAGCTGCAGTACATTCAATAAAGTGACCAAGGTCTGTTGTTAAACTTACACAGTGCTTCACTGTACATAAATCTATCCTTAATTGACTCAATCTCATTAGGGCTAAAAAAAAAAAAGAAAAAGAAAAAAAACACATCACCTTGTATAGCTGATTAAAGAGGATGGACCCAATTTATTTCTAGGGACGTTGGGTCCCACACCAGGGCTCTCGGAAGCAGAGCTGATTCTGCAGGTGCAGCATCACTCCATGAGGGCTGGCAGGGCCCACAGTAGCCCACAAGTGCCTCAAGTCTCTATGCACTGAGCAAGTGATGGGCAAGAGAGAATGGTGTGGCAACAGGAGCACCTCCAACGAGTCATCTTCTTTTGAGTCCTAGTGTAATTGTTTGATTCCCTGGGTAGGATGTGCACACAGATGGGATTTCTTTTGGATTGTCACCACCGTATTGTCTTAGTCTCTCTATAGAAACCATTCTAACAAAAAGGCAAGTCCTCACTTTAGGAAACTAAGTGTCAAATATTTCAACATATCTTTCGCTTTTGTTATAGACACATTTATTGTTTTCTGTGGAGTTTAATTGCTTTGCTCCTTAGCTTGCTTTTTCCTCATTGCATTTCCTTTAAAAAAAATGGTCTCACAAGACAGAAGGAGGGGAGGAAGTGCAAAAGTGTTAGTTTTCTTCCTTCTTATGATCACCTTCTAGTCAACAGATGTTGTCAAAGACAGCCCCACTTTAAACACGGTTCTAGAGTTTCTTCAGTAGAAATATTTCCAAGCCTGGAATAGATTATTGTGATCTATTTTAAATGCAAACCAACAGGGATATTTTCTTCCCTGACACTGTGCTTTACTTGTGTTGTTAATAAAATTAGAAAGTGCTTACAGTTGTGAAATTCTTTAAATTTACTTGATAGTAAAAATAGTAATTAAAGATGAAAACTTCTAGTTCTTTAATTCTTCAGGAAAACACGAATTCTGAGTGGGAGTTTAGTTCTTTCTCTAGGGTTAAATTCTGTCTTTAAAAACATGTCACTTATAAAATACCAAGGGATGTTTCAAGGCTCCTTTGTTTTCTCAGAATAGGCAGGTGGACATATTTCTATTAACTCTAGAGCAGTGACTCTCAACCTGGGCTGCACATTAGAGATCACCTGGGGCCCTTTAGTAAGGATCAGTAGCACCCTCATGGAGTCCCACTTAATTGGCTTGGGGTGTGGCCTGAATGCAGGGATTTTAAAAACTCCTCAGTGATTCTGATGTGCTGTCAATGTTAAGAACTACTAATCTAGAGCAAGGATTTTATAGCACATCCTTTGAATTCTCAGTTTATAGCTATTGAAATGGACTTTTGCTAAACTTACGTACCAAAGGAATTTGTGAAAGGATAAAGGGAAGCTCACTGACTCAAAGGAGGAGTTAAATTACCAGATCTCAGGACAGAAACCAAGACAATTATAGTGATCAAGGTAGCATGAACTAATGGACAAAGTCTTTAGGCACTGCTGGATTGAATCAACTCCACCCATTTTCTTTCCTTGAAGTTCTGCTTAAGGTTCAAATGCCAGGGAGAGAAAGAGGATTGGCTAAACTCTTAGCCCCACCCTTAGCCAGAAAGAATGGAACTACCTTTGGGTATTTCCCCAAAGGAGAGTTGATTCGCTCTTCTTGGAAGAAGGCACTGTTGATTCTTGGCAGACAGCACAGACAGATGTCTCCACACCCTGAAGCCATTTTGCTCTGGATGGGGAGGATGTAAGGAATATTTCTCTCAGTAGGTAGTTGGCTCAGGATCCAGCTCCTTTGGTGTCTGCTTATTTGTGCACGGTAGTTATTCATTCATTCAGAAAATGTTTATTGAATATCTATAATATGAGTGTCTCTGGGAATGCCAAGTTGAGGAAGTAGTTGATGCTTTGAGGTACTTAAAATCTCAGAAGGGTAAGAGACATGCAGATGTCAGCAACATGTGCCAGACAGAGCTCCAGGCATTGCTCCACAGAGTAAAAACAGCATCCGCCAGATGACCACTGCTTGAGTGCCCACAATTTGTTAGACCCTTGTAGTCCCTGGCTAGTGAAAGAAGATGGGAGACCATCAATGTCTGTAGAAAAGCTTGATCCTTGCATTGGTTACCAGTTACCCATGGGTGGAATTTCTGATCTTCTGATGGAAGGAAACTTTTCCTTTTGTTTCTCAGTATTTTGGAATATTGATAGCGCCTTCCTCCTACTGTGCCTGGACTCACAGCTGCCTTCACTCTCCCCCATTGCGTTAGTTGAATCTTCTGGCCATAAATCCCATGCCTGACTGATTCAGAACCCTTCCCAGCATCGTTATTTTTTTCTGAACCGCTATTCTAACATGAGCCTACCTTCTTGCTTTGCTTTGTCAGACAAGGTCCAAGAAAACAGGCTCTCTCCTTGACCTTGGGGATAGTCATTCTTGATTAGGCAGGAACATAGAATATGTTAGATGGTGGGGAGAAAATATATTCTTAAAACTACTCTCTGGCCTTTTAGGCTTATGTTCTAAGCTCAGATATAGTCAGATGACTATTATGTTAGACCTATCGTGTATTTTGGGTCTGTTATCTCTAATTTCACCCTCAGAGTATGGTGGAAATCTGCCAAAGCTATCAACCTAGTAGTAATGACAACTATAGAAATCAGAATATATGAAAGGATCCAAATGATAATAATAATAACAACAACAATAATAATGGCTAACATTTTAAATGTTAAATGTTAAATGTTTGCTATACTTAGTACATGGCATATAGTAAATGCCCATAAGGATTTGTTGTGGTTTTATTGTTGTTATTGTTGGTATTGTTTTGTGGCCTAGCAGGCATCATATATATATGTATGTGTATATATGTATATATATATAAAAATGTGTGTATATATATATATATGTGTGTATATATATATAAAAATGTATAAAGATAAGCACTTTATATTTACAGATGTATTTAGTCCTCACAACAATCCTATGATGTCAAGGTACTTTCATTATCCACATTTTACAGACGAGGATAGTGAGTTATCAGAGATTGAAGAATTTATTCAAGGTTCCATAGTTAAAACTAAGTGGCATGGTTGGGAACTAAACTTTGGTAGTGTGGCTCCATTTTCTTAACCCCAAGATCATAGTTATTGTTTTTACTAATGAATATACTGCCTACATATAGTTGCTTCACAAATATTTGTAGAATGAATGAATGAATGAATGGTGGGTTCTGTGGCTGGGTTTGTTAACTTGTTCCCTATCACCATGCTCTGGAACCCAAGAATTTAAATTTATTTAAAATTTTAATGAATACATAATTATGATGACAATTTATCATATAAAAGCAAACTATATGCCCTACAAACCAAATTTGCCATTTGTTATGTTTTTATTTATTTATTATTATTTTTTCCAGTTTTATTAAGATAGAATTGACATATAGCCCTGTGTAAGTTTAAGATATACAATGTGTTGGTTTGATATCTATTGCAGAATTACCATCATAGCATTAGCCAATGTCTCCATCCCATCACATAATTACCATTCCTTTTTTTGTGGTGAAAACATTTAAGATTTACTCTTTCAGCAACTTTTCAACTTATGATACAGCATTCTTAACTATAACCATCATGTTGTACATTAGTTCTCCAGAACTTGTTAATCTCATCACTGGACATTTGTACCCTTTGACCAACACCCCCCTATTTCCTTCACCCTCCAGCCCCTGGTAATCACCACTCTACTCTCTGTTCTCTGAGTTCACCTTTTATCCAGGTGTTTGGTTAAGGTGGTTCCTTGTGATTTTACTAGTTTGAGTCACTGAGGGTTGCTTAGTTTCAGAAGAATGATGATTTGACCAGTACAGACAGTGCTTCAGGAGAAGGCAACAGTAACCAAGAGAAGAGATGGGGCTGCTTCATTCTTGTCTTCCTGATTCTATTTCATGTGCTTGCTTTTTTTAGGCTGGAAGATGACTCTCCCTGAAGTTAATTCCTCATTTGTCCTTGCGCTGTCAGATGCCTTTCTTTTCTGAAGGATTTCCTTAATCCACTGTGGTTCTTTAAGTGGCTGTCTTGATAACACCAAATGCTGTCTGGCAAGCGAATGACCTTACCTGACTATCCACATATATTGTTAGAGGAGACTGCAGACTTTGTTTTGACCTTAATTTTAGGAAATCGAATCCCAAGGCAGATATAACAGACACGAAGACCTTTCCTATTTCCTGTTCCTGCACTGGCTGGAGAATAATAGAAATGATTGTTCTTTTTAAATGTGTGTTTATTTACCTATTTTTGGAAGAGCTACTTATTTTTAAGTGACAGGGAAAGAATGCCAATAAACCAATACCTGGGTGAGTCACAGACTGAAAGTAACCCTGCTGGGGATGTTACAAAGATGCTGCTGTGTCTTTCAAACCAGGAGATTGTGAAGGCAGCTATTTACTGTATCTCTTTGTAAAGCTTTGCCCTCAGTTTAAGTTGTGTGGTGACAAAACAAATGTTTGTGATAAACACCGAGTTCTAGTCTTCCTGTGCCTGGAACAGTAAGAACTAGGTACGCTCCTGAGTATGGTTTTGAGATCTTCAATCTAAGAGGCAGAGTAGCCTGGCTTCTGTGCTGGAGCAAGCATTCAGGCAGAGCACCCAGCTGGGGATGGCAGGAAAAGTGGGCATAGGTGGGTGAACCCATACCTGTTGTCAAATAAAATGAAAGAAAGAGAAAGCCTCCAGGCATTTGGCTTCTCAAACAGTCCTAGGCTAGGAGAGAAACATCCAACTCAGGCCAGGATGAGTTGGAGGAAATGACCTTTGATCTAGGCCTTAAAGAAGGAGTTAGCTCAGCAGAGAAGGAGTTGACAGCAGTCCAGGGAGGGCTGCATGTGGAGAGACTTAAAAGAGAGAAAAGAAACTGTGAGTGGCTGATACAGCTATGTGTGAGGTAAGATGGGAGAAGTAAACACGAACCAGATTACAAAAGCCTTCTTTCTCCCAAGTAAGGATTTCTTCTTTATCTTGAAGGCTCTGAGAAGAGGGAGAAGGGAAGTACGATAGTGGCAGTACTGGATTTTCATGCTTGAACCATCATTCTGATGTGAATGATGAGTGAGAGATGGCTGGAAACTAGAGACAGGAAGATCAGCTTCAAAGAGTGGTGGCAGGGGGAAGAACAGGAGTTTGGGTTTGTGAGATCTTTTAGGAGGTAAAAAATCAACCTGTAACTCATAACACCATATCCCTCAATTAATTACAGGTCCTAGAATGTAGAGTGCTAATATTCTTGCCGGTAGCTACATGGAGGGCTGGGACCACATCTGCCTTGTTCACCCATGCATCCCCAGTCCCCAGCAGACTACTTAAATTTTAAGAAACAGTTTTTATTTGGGGAGTTGTAATGAAATAGTACATGCCATGTAATAGGTACCAAATAAATATTTGCAGATTGATATGTTGAGACAGACTCTTCTTACTATCCCCTGTGCTGGTCACTTTCCCTAGATCCAACAACCCAAATGCACATTGACTTGTTCCAGTCCTGCCTACAACCAGCATGCTCAGATCAAGTCCAAGTGCCTCTTTAGGCTCTAATTAAGGAAGTGGGGTATGCAGTCCTGTTCCTGTCTGGCTGGAGTTTATCCCCTACCTGTTCCCCTCCCACACACCTTGGTCATGCAGAATCAGCTTATCTGTCTCACTTTGCATTTTAATTTTTTTTTTTTCCCCACTGATCTGTCTCCCCAACAAGAATGGAGCCCTGGCTTATATACTTTGCCTTCTCAATACCTCAGATGGTATCCGGAGCTTTCTTAGATGCTGAGATAATTTTTCACAAAGAAAGAATGGGTGGAAGGAGGGAGAGAAAGAAGAAGGCAGAAAGGATGAGAAAAAGGTAAAAAGGAAAGAGGGTAGGAAATATGGAGCTGATTAGAGACACAAATCCCTAGTTTTAAGACAGCTTCCACTCTCTCAGAGTTGCCCCAAGTTCTGTCAGATTCTTCGGGTAACGAAGGTTTCTTTAGCTGGTGAATGAAATACTTTGAGAGGCCCGTTAGTTTGAAACTGTTGGTGCAATACATAGACTAGTACTTTTGTGGCTTGAAAGATAGAAGATAACTTCAGACCCAAGAAAAACCTGAGAGCTCAACCCACTGAACCACAGAACCCAAAACTTATTTCTTATACTATAGTCTGGATCAGACATTTAATGCTGTAATGGATAATAATCATATTGCATGATATATTTTGACTAATGAATGTGTGGGATGGTGCTCCCACAGTGGCAATGCACGTGGCTTTTAATATGGCTAAGTGGAACTGATGCCTGTGTGCTGTAATCTAGTATTAAAATTGTATTTGCAGCCAGATCCTAGAGAGACTCAGACGGAAGAATCCACCACAATTAGAATGTCAAATCACACTTCCTCTCTTCTAATTGCATTTCTAAAAATAAGATAATGAAAATATGTATTTGTGTGGGAAAGAGCTTATTGTAGAAAGCTGCAAATAAGACCCAAGGAAATGTCTGGGATCAAAAACCCCATTCAGGAGGAGGTTTTCACTGCAGGGAGCTTCTGTGCCACAAAGAAAGCTGCATGATGTGCTCTGTGCACAAAAAGGTTTATAGCCAGGAAAGCTGATGGCGTTTCTAAGCTTTGAGAATAAAAAGGCATGCAGACAACATTGTTTTTCCGTTAAGGCCAGTCTTTCCTTCCCCCTGTCATTGGATTTCAGACATTCTTTAAAGGGGTTGAGGAAAGACTTATATGGTCTATTAAACATTGCTGCAGCTTTTAAGCCTTTAAAATGGTTCATTATTGAATACGTTTGGTGACCACTATGTAATGAAAATCATCTAAGGAGTCCAAAGGATTACTCCTATACTTTCTTTTCATCAGCTTCCTGTTGTGCAGATAAATCTAAATTTAGTAAAAAGGTTTAGGATTGTTATTGATGGCAAGGGGAAAAGTCAGCTGATCTGTGAGGTTCCTCCCCTTTGGAGGTTATTCCTCAACAGTAAGGATTATTTGAGGTAGTCTGTCTTTTGGAATGAGACAAAGTATGAAGTGGAAGTAGAGATTTGGGGGCACCTATGTTCTTATTTAGTTTTTGTTTGGGGAATTGTAATGAAGTAGAATCATTTTCTGACCCAGGAATAGACTGTTGGATTGTTTGGGTTTTTTTCCTTCCTTTTTTAAGATTAATGAATTCTTTAGGAATATAAAATGTCTCTGACTCAAGTGAAGAGGGGATTGAGGAACCTATTCGTTTGGAACAAGGCGTAGATAATGCCATTTTAATGGTCAAGAACTTACTAAGAGATAATCAGTGTGCTAGGAACTGGTCACAAGTTGTTGAGCTTAATGGTCTAGAGATTACTGACAGATTTTTGAAAATGTAGGCTTTTTGTTGCTTCTTGGATTTCAGTGTTACTATTTCAGATTATTTTTCTTCTGCCTAAAAAAAAATCCTTTTTAGTAATTTTATTTTTTAGTGCAGGTCTGCTATAAATGTATTTTTTACATATTTGGGGTTTGTTTGTCTTAAAACATCTTAATTTTCCTTTTATTTATGAGTATTGAAATCTTGGTTATTTTCTTCCAACACTTTAAAGATGTCATTCCATTGTCTTCTGGTTTTCATCATCTTCCATGAGAGTTAGATGATTCTCCTACTGTTGCTATGAAAGATAATGTGTCTTCTTTCCCACTCTGTCTACTTTTAAGATTTGTTTTTCATATTCTTTGGTTTTCAGAAGTTTGACAGGATATAGCTACATATAATTTTCTTCATATTAATTTTATCTAGCGTTCTCAGAATTCTTGAAACTGTAGATAATATCTTTCATGAGTTTGCAAAATTTTTAGCCATTATTGAAGTACTGAAGATAAGTATTACTGTTCTATCACTCCCTTTCTTTTGGGATAGCAATTACATATATGTTAGCTTTTTTTGTTGTTTGATATATAGTTATGTTCTTTTGCATTTTTATGCTTTTTCTCTCTGTTCTTCAGTCTGGATGTTTTTATGGACCTGTCTTCCAATTCAGTAATTTTGTCTTCTGCCATTTTAAGCCTATCCAATGAATTCTTAATTTTAATAATTGTATTTTTCAGTTCTAGAACTTTTATTTGACTATTCCTTATACATTTTAATTCTTTGTTGAACTTCTCCATCTTTTCATCTGTTAAGCTTTTTTTTCTCCTTTAGTTTTTTGAAGTTATAACTCATAGTTATTCTAAAGTTTCTTTTCTGTTAACTCTAATATTTGGATCAATATCAACCTATTTCCATATCTAGCTTCTCTTTAGATTTTTAGACAAGTTTTCTGTATTTTGGCATGCCTAGTAAATTTTTCATTAAACACCAAGCATTGTGTATAAAAACAAATTATGGTGGCTCCAGATAATGTTCTCTTCCTCTCACCGGAGTTTACCTTTATTCTGCTAGGCAGACTTGGGGCTGTTTCTCAATTCAAGTAAATGTTTCAATTTTGGTAAAGGTCATTCTACTGCTTCACCCCTACCCACAAGGCCTAGCCTTCCTGAGAGCCTAAGGACTTCACTGGGTCCCTCGCTCAGGCAGGGCCTAAACTCTAATCTTTTCCTCCTTAACTTTGAGATTCTTGAAAACTCTGCTCTGCTTTTCAGTTTATCTCCTTAGCTTCTAAGCCTCCTGGCTTTGCTTCAGAAATTGGTATATGCATTAAGGGAAAACCTGGCTGTATATCAGGCTTAGTTCTCTGTTCCTCCCTTGTTACCAGTAACTTGGCTCTTTAAGTCTCAGATTTCATCTGTCCAGCCTTACAAGACAGTGAAAACCTCTGCTCATTGTTGTCTCTAGCACTGGCCTTCTGGCCGGACATAACCCAGATTTGCATTCTCTAGCTCCAAATCCAGAATAATCAAAATAGTTGCACAATGTCAGTGTGTCTTCTAGTTCTTTCCTTCCCAGAATCTTGCTCCCTCTGGTTCTGGTTGTTTCAGCAGCTTGTTAATACCTTTAAATAGCTTGGCGTTTTTAAAAATCCGGAATTTTAAGTTATTCTTGGAAATTTTGATCTGCCATCACACTGAATTTCTTTTGCAGGGAAGAACTGTTTGGGTCAGCCTTGAATACATATCAACATATCAGATACTGTTTGAGGCATGAGAAGTACAAGGGAAAATAAGGTTGATGAATTCTTGGCATAGATTCTGTTCTATACAGGAGTAAGGTCTTGTTATGGGTTGGAATGTATATCCCTCAAAAAGATATATTGAGATCCTAACCCCCAGTACCTCAGAATGTGATCTTATTTGCAAGTAGTGTCATTGCAGATATAATTAGTTATTATGCACTTATACTGGAGTTTGGTGGGCTCCTAACCCACCACTTTTTATAAGACAGCCACGTGAAGACACAGAGACATAGGGAGAATGCCATATGAAGATGGAGGCACAAACTGGAGGAATATATCTACAAATTAACAAATGCCAAGAATAGACAGCCACCATTAGAATCTAGGAAGAAACAGGAAAAAAATCATTCCTACAAATTTCAGAGAGAGGTGATCTGCTGGCACCTTGATTGGTGACTTCTAGCCTCCAAAATTGTGGTACAATAGATTTATGTTGTCTTAAGCCAATCAGTTTTCAGTACCTTGTTCTGGCAACTCTAGGAAACAAATATAGGACCCTTGTTTTTAGAAGTCAGAGAAGCTGCTCTGAATAAGAGAGGAAGAATTGGTTGGAACTCCTATGAGATAGAGAAGAGAGAGAGCCTGGAGGATGACAGACAACAAGTTAGAAATAGTGGTTCGACACGATGCTTTATGCTGTCAGTAATATTTGTGACATTCTGAATCTTTGGTACATACTAGAAGTGATACTTAATTGATACTAAATTTCTTAAAGTAACCAGGAAAGTGCTTGAGAACAATGTCTAGATAATTGTGAGACAAAATGAAGTTAAGATAAATGGGTGTCAGAAGGCAGAAGAACGCTGAAACTTCTAAGCCCATGGCATTCAGAAACATCTTAGGGAGAATTTTGGAATTCTGCTGGCTCTGGGAGTTTTCTTCAGTGGGACTGAGGAAGAGTAATTTTAAGAAGTTTTACTTTGAACCCAAGAGTCATGACTATGGGCTATTCATGTGTTCATTCACTCAAAATTTGTGGCATTTAGTTCCTTATTAGCCATATTCTTGAGTCATGCTTTTGGAAGATTACTATTTTCCCTGGGTTATTTTTTCAAGCAGTGTCAACTATATTACTCATGACAGGCTAACTATGCTACAAGGATAAATTCATCCTGAAATCTCAGAGGTTTTAACAAAGTTTATTTACTTTTTATGTAACATCTAATGTTGATAGTAATGAGGGATGCTCTGCTCTGTGTAATCATTCAGGCACTCAGCATGATGGAGCCTCCACCACCTGGATCATCAGCACTCACTGTGGCCGGGGAGAAGAGAGCATGGAAAATCATGTGCCAGCTCCTAAACTCTTTGGTTGTCTGGGTGACACAGTTACTTTTGCTTATGGCCTGTTGACCAGAACTAGCCATATGGTTCACTTCACTGCAAGGAAATGGAGAACATACAGGAGCACACAGAATATTGTGATAAGCATTATTGTCTCTACCACTCCACCTTAGCCAGTAAATGAGTTACTATTATTATCCACATTAAGTAGATGGGAACATTTGAAGCATAGAGAAGTTAAGTAATTTGCCCAAGGTCACACAGCTAGTGAGTTGCAGAGCCAGGACTCAACCCAAGCAGTCTGAATTTGTAAGCACGTATTTTATGGAGAGAAAACAGTGGTTAGTATGCTTTGAATTTTGGCCTTCCTAGTGCTCCCCTTACCCATCCTCCATTTAGTGGGGATTTCTTTATAGTATTTCTGATTCCTAAAGTAAGATGTCAAGAACTGTTGAGTGAAACATGTCTTTTGCTCTTTTCTGGAAAATGAGCAGAATAGACTATTTTCCATGAAATCTTCCTTAACTAGCTATCTTAGTCTGTTCAGGCTGCTCTATCAGAATACCAATGACTTTGGTGGCTCAAACACTTATTTCTCATATTTATGAGGTCTAGGAAGTCCAAGATCAAGGTGCCAGCAGATTTGGTGTCTAGTGAGAACCTACTTTGTGGTTTATAGACAGTAATCTTCTCACTGTGTCCTCATATGGTAGAAGAACATGGGGTTTCTTTTTTAAGGAAACCAATCCCATTCAAAAGAGTGCCACCCTCATGACCTATCATTCCTCCGAAGGCCCCAAACTCCTAATACCATCACACTGGGGATTAGGCCTCAACATATGAATTTTGAAGGATACAAACAGTGTATAGCGCTAGCTAAAACTGATCTCTCCTTGCTCTGAACCCAAAGTACACTCGGACTGCATTGCAACAAGGAGGAATTGAGGGATATTAATTTTTCCATAATCCTATAATACCTATTGGCTTACATACAACCCACAGACACACACACACACGCCTCTTTATTATGGGCAATTGATGTGTCCTCAGTCTTAATATATAGTGCTGGACAAATATGGATTTTTACTTCCCTTCCAAACAGATTGTGGCTCTTAAAGCACTTCTTTGTAGAAATTCTGGTGCTACTGTTCACACATTTGGGGATTCATTCTTTTCTGAGTACATACCTTGTGCTACTTATTGTGAGCGCAGCAGTGAATAAGATGCACACAGTCCCTGTTTCTATGGGATAAAGGCAGGACCAATAAATACACAAAGAAGTGTATAATTACTTGCTGTAACCGTCCCATGTTTGATTTCCCCAACTTAATTGCAAATTTCTTGAAGGCATTAGAAACATCTTATACTTGTTGGGTCCTTCCACTGTGCTTGGTTGAACTCTCAGTAACTCTTGGTTGATGATTATCTGACCATCTGGACTTGAGAAGAAATTCTAGGACTTCTTGGCAGAAGGAATTCTCTGAGGCTGGTATAGATTCTTACTTGGCTCTGTCTTTTTTTTTTTCCAATAGGAAGACACTCAGGTTTCTGAGGTTGGTTTTTAATGTGGTCAGAGGTTAATTTATTCTATTAGAGAATCTTTGTTCACCTATGAAATTCAAAGTATTAGACTGAAGTCAGAGGTGCTATTTTCTATAATTGACTGAAGTTAAGCAGGTGAGTAATATAGTTTCTCGTGTAGGTGATACAGCTGAGCTAGCACAGTGCTGGCTCCATCTTAGAGACCCCTGAGTGGTAACTTGTTTAAAATATGCTACAGGGCTCTTTTAACCAAGTTAAGTTCTCCTCTACTTTCTGACTCCTGAACAGGGCAGGTTTCATCTTATATTCCAAGGCGACATCACTTGTGTTATCACACTTGGGACTTGGTTAAAGGAACTTTTATTGGACTACAGCCTCTCATACTGTCTGGAATTCTCTTGTCTTGTTGCTTGATAAGGTTAAGGGCTGCATTGATCTTAAAGTGACCACACGGCCCCAAACCCAGCAACCTGCTGAGAATAAGACGGAAGCTTTGGCAGAAAGAGCTGTGCCTCTTAACTGAGAGAATGGGCTTATAGAACACCCTGGAAAGGAGAAAGCTGGCAGGAAGAAAATAAGGTCACAACCTCCACCATTCTCCTTTTTATGCCAACCAATTATTGATAGAGTTTAAGAGTATCTACATTGAGCAAGGCATTTTCCCCTTCCGTTCTGCTGCTGAGACAAAGGAATGCTTCCAATATGTTCACACAGATCACATTTTTGGCCTCCTTTGCTTTTAAATTAGGGATATGTCCTGATAAAAGGAAGCAGTTGACTCCCGGAATGGAAGAGTCACTGTTGCCAGCATGTTTTTTAATGTGAATGGGGGACTAGATAGAATATGACCTAGTAAGAAGTTTTTATACTCAATTTGTAGTTAAGACAGTTCCCATTGTCAAGAATACAAATAGAAGTCTATGATGCTTTGTTAGTATTGTTTGTTTCATGTAGGCAAGAGTCAGCTTATAGCTGTGTTGTTAAAAAGAAAAAAAAAAGAAAGAAATCCGAAATACCTGGAGAAATAGTTTATCTTCTAACTTACTTTACTGTCTTAGTTCCCTGTGACTGCTGCAACACATTACTGCAAATTAATTGGCTTAGAACAATGCAAATGTATTGTCTTACAGCTTGGATATCGGAAGTCCAAAATGGGTCTCACTGAGCTAAAATCAAGGAGCTGGCAGAATGCATTTTTTTTCCTGGAGACTCAAGGAGAATCTGTTTTCTTGCCTTTTCCAGCTTCCAGAGACCATCGTTTTCCCTCCATCTTAAAAATCGACAACATTGGACCCAGTTTTTCTCACACTGTCATCTCTCTGGCTTTCCTTTGTCTTCCTCTGTTCTTTTTGACAACTCTTATGATTTCATTGGGCCCACCTGGATAAACTAAGGCACTCTCCCTAATTAAGGTCAGCTGGTTAGATACTTTAATCTCATCTGCAACCTTAATTCCCCTTTGCCAAGTAAACTAATATATTCTCAGGTTCTGGAGATTAGGCTGTGGGCATCTTTGGGGGTGCCGTTATTCTGCCTACCAAAGGAATAAGGAGGTCTTTGTTGTCTTTTAAAATCTTTTTTTGATAAGTCCAGGGCCTGCTCCCTGGTTGTGGGTTTTTATCTGTCAGATATTTAAGAAAGAATCTTTAAATTTAGACCTTCCCAGAGCCTTCACTGGTGTCATTTCAGTGTCACTTCACAATATTCTCAATTTTGCAACTGAAACAATTAGACACAGGCATTGATTATCAACCATTTCCTCAGATTAGAAACTACTAGAGAATTACTTATTGGTTATGTACGACTATGACATGATTGTTTTGCTTTATTGCAGGTCTTTGCAGTGACTTTTAAGATAGGATTGCAGGTCTTTGCAGTGATTTATCTGATAGGATAGAACAGATCCAAACCTGTTCCCAATATGACTTAATATTCCCAGACCACCATCCCCAATAGGCTGCTTCTTTGAATTTCTAATCTTCTCCCAGACACAGAGACTGGAAACTTTAGTGTCATCTCTGACACTCCAAAGTGTCTGTTTTAGTTTCCCGGGCCTTGACACCCGCAATACACCAGTGCCCTGACTGTTGCAATGACTTCTAATCATCTGCCCTGATTCGAATCTTTCACCTCTTTCCATCTTGCACACTCACACTGGGAGAATTTTTCTAAAATATCAGGTTCACAAATCATTAATTTTTGTTCCTACACTTACTAGCTGTGTGACCTTGCAAAATTAGTTAACCACTCTGTGAGATGCAGATGAGATGGAGCTAATGTACAGTGCCTACATCTGAGGTTGTGGAGATGAAATGAAATTTAATACACGTAAGTGCTTTAAACAGTGTCAGGCATACATTCAGCACTCAGCAGACATTTGCAGCTATCATTATGATTATCACCAGTATTATTAAGATATCAACCAATGTGAACACTTCTACTCTTGTCTGCATGATCCCTCTGGCCCAGTCATCTCCTGTAGAGAGACTGGCCTCTCCTTTGCTTAATTCCCCTTTATCTTTTCCCTACTCACCACCCACCCACAACCCTTAGACCCAAGAGTTCTTATCTGCTCTTGGGTAAGGAGAGGTGGGAAGCCTTTCTTTATCTCATGAAGCCTTTGTGCCTGCATCTCCTCTGGGCTTGAGCTTCTGAGACCTAAAAGGCCAGACTTTGAACTTCAAAAAGCTTCTTCTCTTCTTTTTTGTTCTGATGACACTTTCTGAGTTTGAAGCTTCACTATTTGGCTTGAATGGGGAAAGTGCCAGAGTGTAAATAAAGAAACTACTAGGAATCCCCAAGTCTTTCGCACACATGCACACACACACACACACACACACACCCCAGATTATTAAAATGTTACCTGACTGAGGAAGTGTTTTGAGTAACAACAGAAGCAAACACTGATTAAGCTCTTTCTAGGGCATGGGCACTGACTTTGGCTGTGCCATCTCATTTCTGGCTTTGCTTGCTTTCACGGTCCTCTGCCTCTGACCTGCACTTTACTCCCTGACCTTGGATTTGCATCCATGCCCCCAAGACTTTGATTCTGCTGTTTCCCCTGTGTGAATTGCCCTCCTCCTTTTGTCCATTTAGTAACTATATCCTCTCCACCCTGTATGGCCCATCGGTAGCATGGACCACTCTAAAACCCATGGTTCCTCTCAGCCAGGCACCATGAAAGAGAAAAGTGAAGCAAAAGGAAAGGATCTTGCCACTGAAAATCTAACCAAGGAGATAAGGCCAATTACAAGACACAATAGAGAAAACTCCACAATACTGTTAAATTCTGGGGCAAAAATTTTAATTGCTGCACAAGTGTCCAGAAGGCATAGTCAAATGACCAATTATAATTCTAAATCAACACATGTATAGAATTGACCAAATCCTTTCATCCTTGAAGCAGATTTCTGTTATGAGTTCATGAACCTGTTCCAGTTACTATGTATAAATTAGTTCAGGAGCTTTCCACTTTTAGCAAAGCTGAGGTAGATACATAAGAAACAGGATTTACAAAACATTTTTCGTCATGATTATTTCCACCAAAAGGCTTACTGTAAAATTTCTTCTAAGTAGCAAAGTTTATTTGCTAAATAGATTTAAAACATGACTTGATTTCCAAAATTGTTTTGTTTGCATAGGATTTCAGGACAGATAACCATTGTATAAAAATGAGACAAACCTCTAATTACTTTACCAAATAGCCTGGAGTGCCGTGATTTAATACAGCTTCCCAATAAGCTTAATTCATTCCTGAGAAGTAATCTGAATTTTAGTTTTGGTGGAAGGTGTTAGTAAATCATGTCCAAGAGATAATTAACTGCTCATATTCATCATTTCAGCTGCCCTTAGGGGAGTCTCACCTCCATCTTTACTCACTTAAGACTTTATTTATGAATAATGAGTAACTATAAAAAGAGAATTTGAAACAACAGAAAGGAGAGATCTTGAAATTTATATTGGTTCTGTCTCAGAGCAAGGGTTCTAAAATAGGATTCTCAAATCGTGGATAAGTTTCAGTGGGGTTCTCAAACACTGGAAACTGTAAGCCAAAAGTTGTGTATATATATGTGCTTTCCGTGAGGAGAGGTCCACATCTCTAATCAAATTTTTCAGAGGGATCTGTGATGTCCCTCCCAAAATCCACTCCTTATTCCCCTGTGGGTGAGCTTTAGGAAGTCCCATGAACCTCCTTGATTTGTATCACAACCTTTCATATCCGATATACCTGGGACAAAGCCAACTAGGTACCCACACTCTCAACTCCTTCACCCTTCCCTACTCTGGCATTAACATTTGCCTTCTTGGATTCTGAGAACTTGACTTTATATCAAGTTTCATTAAATACATTTTCCTCAAATGGTCAAATGACAAAACTAAAACAATTTAGTATGGGTTTGATGCCTTTATTCAAGGGAAAAGAATCCGTGGGTTGGGAGAGGACAGTGCCTCACTAGCAGGGGAGTACTCTTCCCGAGGGATCTGGGGCAGGAGCGGGTTCTATTTTCCAGGGTGAGATGAGCTCACTAAAGCTGAGTTGGGAGATTGTGATTGGTGTTATGTTCCCATTTACCATAAGTGCAGGCTGACTTAGATTTAGGTTTGTGACATGGACTGGGCCACTGGGGCGTCCTCCAATTCATGGGTCCTGACATGCAAATTAGCTTTATCAGTGTGGCTTTTGTACTTCATGGGCATCTGAGTGCCTTGAGAGGGGGTCACCATGTTGTCATTCTTACAGTTGTCTATTTGTTATGAGATGTACAAACTTCTTTCAAGGTGGTCATCTAGTTTTTGCCAGGGATATATTACAGGGCATGGCTCTTCTGATGTCTACTTATTCAGTGAGTGTGAGTTTGTATCATTTTCTTTGGTTTATTTTGACTGCAATGTAATTTTTTTCTGCATTAAAGTTTGAATTACTTAACAGCCTACCATTTGTATACCTTTTTGTGAGCATTGTCTTAATCATTAGACAGAAAATAGCTCCATAAAAAAAAAAACCTAAAAAGGATCAAGGGAACAACCATATTGTAGGATAATTAATGAAGGAAAAACACCTTCTTAGGTTATGTTATGGTAATGAATGTTAGCTATAGAGGTAATTGAGCCCATTGTAATGCAATTTGATGTTGTTTTAACATAAATTCCTATCAATGTGGATAATGGAAATATAAAACTCTTTCCCATTGAAATTGGTTGTAATAACATTTTGAGAAATAGCCCTACAGAAATTTTTTTTTCAGGGACAAATTACTCTCCAATAGATTAAGGTAGGACTATTTTGTTCTTATTCTGTCTAGAAAGACTTTTCCAGTGTTTTCAGACCTGTGACTGTATTTATCTCCTCTAGTTTTAGGGAAATTGCAGTATGTGTGAGATGACCACTCTTTCCTGTCACAGGCAGGTGATTCTTTTTGTTGTTGTTAAAAGAAAAAAAAAAAAAAAGCTCACACTGTAAACATGGGTACCAAAGGGGAAAATGTGGATTAATGATTGCCTTACAGAAGTTCAGGTACAATGTTTTCCTCTTACTGTAGAATGTCCCAGTTTTCATCAGCATCAACTAGAAATGCTCAAAATACACATGTAAATCTATTGGACGTGTGTGTGTGAGTGTGAGAGAGTGTGTGTGTGTGTGTCTGTGAGCATGTGTGTGTTTTGGATGTGTTGGGGGTGGTTAACTTAGAAGGATATTGAAAAGAAGTGGAATGATTGCTATTGGCCCCTCGGTGCTGCAGACGATTTTGATAGATGCTGTTTACTGTTGTTGAAGATCTGACTCAAGCCTTCTGGAGAAAGGTCATTAATGACACCCAACAAATCACTTTTATGTTGTAGCTGATGTGGAAGTCAAACGGAAATTGTTTTTAAAAGTCAATCAGAGTGAGGCTCACTGTAATTCTGGGCAAAATAACTTTCCCCAAACTCACCAGTTATGAGCTAAAAAGCCATGACCAAGAGTAACAGAAATTATGAAAGAGAAAAGATCTGGCTTCAGTAAACACTGTGGGAACGAGAGCCTGGAAGAGAAATGTTTTTCAGGGCAATACAGCCTTTCCAGAGCCTGAACAGCACGGCCCCCATCAGCTTTGCCTCAACAATTCAGACACTTAGCACAGAGAGCTGCCAGCGCGGCTGGACCAAGCCTGCCAGGCGATGACTGCTAGCTCAAGCATAAAGACCGAGGGAATTGAAGTCCGTGATTAGGAAATTGAAGACTGGCTGAAAACTTGAGATTTCCTGTACTTAGCTGGGGGAACTCGTGAGAGATTTGATTAGAATGCACGCCGAGAGGCCAGCTCTTTTGTCTCTCCTCCTCTACATTGGACTGAAGTGGTGGGGTGCATTCCAGCGCCCTTATTGGATTTGTCTCTGAAGATTTAAAGCATTCAAAAGTAAAATTCCATTGATCTGAAAGGTCAGGAGGGGCAGGAGAAGGCATTACAGGTTTAATTTCCAATTCTTGGTGACTTCCTAGTACTTTACCTCCTTGACTCAGTACCTCATCCATAAAAATGGAGGAAATGTTAAAAAAAAAAAAAAAAGAAAGAAAAGAAAAGAAAGATAAAGGAAACATTCCTTAGAAACAATACAAATGGAAAAAAAAGTAAACTTGCTAAATGCTTGCAAAAGAAGTTGGTGAAAATGAACATTGTTATACTGTTTCAGTCTAAAGCCTGTTGAACTTACTAGTATAAATAAAAGGGAAAAATAAGAGAAGGAATTGTTTGCAGTAGTAAATTATGGCTAATGTGAACATAAAGTATCTTTTAAGGGAGAAGAGAAAGTTGGGGCTCCACCTGCATTGAAGCTCTACAATGAAATCCACATTATCTGAAAGGAAAAAATAAAAGAAAAAATTAGACCAATTTGGGTAGATTGGAACACCAAGAAATTGTCCACTGTGGGTAACTTGGTTGCTCCTGATGGGTATGTGGCAAGATGAGTGTGCTAAATGTAGTTTCCTTGTAATGTCTCTGGGAGCCCCAGTGACAATGAGATACTTTCCTCTTCACCACTGTGAACTCCTTCCAAGTTAGCCCTTTGATTAATTCTGCCAATTTCACATACTGCCAGAATTATTTTGATTTAGTGACATTTTAAATCCACCTCCTGTGTTTTCTTCCTCCTTTGGTCTAAAGTTAGCATAACCAGATCAGTTTGATGCACAGTCGCCCTGTGCTTCTGAGCTTCACAATCCCAGAGAGAGCCTAATGCGATGCATCTGACTTTCTTAATATAGGAGAAGGCAGAGCTGAAGAGTATCTGTAATGGAAAACATTTTACATAGTAAATACAAATGGCCCCACTCTCTCCTAGGTCTCATTTGATATTAAACATCAGTTTCATACTCCGGCCTCCCTTCTCTTCTCTACATTTAGTACTTTCACACCATGATTCTTTCCAGTCATTTCCAGCTGAATCAGTCCCCACGATGGTGATGGTGCAGTACTGTTGACATTTTAACAGGCTACTTATGACAGGGATATGTATTGTCAGCATGCTGGAAAAAATGAAAAGGCAAGAAAAGAAGCTGTGTTATTCATAATTATGTCCCTAACACCTAATGTTCCTGCCTAAGATGCCCGGCACCTTGCTTGGTCCATATTGGGTGCTAAGTATGTATTTTTTTCCAGTGGAATAATCTCATCTATGGGTGAAAGTGCCAATGACCAAAATTAATAATAAAACTTAAGTTCCCAGAATCATCTTTTAAAATTGGATGCTTCTGAATTTTAAGTGGAAAAAAATATTTGTAATAGGTTTGTAATGAGCACTTAAGTCAGGGAAAGCTACACTCTCCAATTTGGGGATCCTCCCATTCATTCCATATTTCTTGAGGTAATTATAAGAACTGGGAGAAATTTCCTGAGTTACTTTGGTCAGTAACATTGCCAGTACTATCTAATGCTATGTTTCATTTCCTGGGCATTCCTTTTTCATTTTTAACAATGTTTCCATCCTGCCAGCTTCTGATACCAAAGACTTTGGAGTTATCCTATACTTCTTTTTCTTCTCTTACTTCCACATCCAGTGAGTAAACACATCTTATTATCTTCACCTTCCAAATATCCAGAATATGACCTTCTGTCACCACCTAGGCTTCAAGCCACCACAGGTTGTCATAGTGGCCTCCTAACAGGTCCCCTTTAGACTCTTCTCAGCATGGCAGCCAGAGTGATTCCTTAAGACCCTAGGTCAGATCACTAAACTCTTCTGCTCAAAAACATTGATGGCTCCCCATCTCACTTGAAGTAAAAGTTGAAGTCCTTCCAGGGGCCTCAGATCTGGTCTACATGGTCTCCTGAACTTCCCCTCGGACGTACTTTCCCTCCACGCTTCCTCCCGCCACCCATACTTGTCCTTCAGGACCACAAGCCTGCTCTCCCACCCTGCATGCACCATTCCTTCCATGTGGGATGATCTTCCCACATATGTCTCCCTGGCTGGTTCTCTGACCTTCTTCAGGTGTTTACTCAAATGTCACCTTCTCCAAAAGTCCTCCTCTGACCACTCGATTTAAAATGACTCTCTCTTGACACTCCTATCCCTGCTTTATTTTTCTTTGGATTACTCATCACCACGTGACATTCTTTCATTTTACTTATTTATTGTGGGTCTCCTCAACCAGAAAATGAACTCCTTAAGGCCTGAGGTCTTTGCTCCGTCCCCCTTCTGTACCCCTGGAACTCATCAGGGATCTGACTCATTAAGTATTTGCTGAATGAATAAATGAACTCTTTCCTACTGTTTTAACCAAGTTGCAATGTTTATTAATCCAGCTTTTAATAAGCCAAGTAGACTGATTTGTTCTATGATAGGGCTTAATAATATGATTTAATATGTATTTAAAAGTAGATAGAAACTCCATCAGATCTGTACTCAAATGAATGTAGCTGTGTATGTAATTTAAACTTCCTGGGAATCAAACTTATTGATCTAGAATTGCATGCTTCTTAACTGAATTGCCTTTAAAAATTATTGGTACTCCATTACCTCTCTGAACCCACCTACTCAGCTTCATAATACTTGGAAGTCTAGGGGGATAGTCCCATTGCCTGTCTATCAGGGAGAAAAAGATGCAAGAAAGAGGTGGAAAGAGGTGGAAACTAACGGTTATGGTAATACATGGGTGGGATAAACAAGCTGTAATTGATCATTTACTATCTATAAGGGACATTTCAATGTTTGAAAATTATTACAGTGTGTAAATCCTGGAAAATATTAGTTAAATAATCATGTCAAAGGTAAAATTGTTATGAAAAGGCCAGCATAGAGCCTTTCTGAATGTGTATTGGCATTTCTGACCGACTGGAAAAATCTGTAACAATATTTCTTGTAAACAATAGTGACCAAAGAGAAGTAGACCCCTTAAAGAGTTGACTGCTCTTGAAATCCCATTAAAGCAACAACTGCATTCCAAAGTCCATTACTAAGCCTAATTAATGGCATCCTATTTCAGTGACATGGTCTTTTGCTTTGTAACAACAAAATATACAAAGAGCAGTAAGATGTAAAAAATAAAAATAGATTCCTGTTACTCAGCCCATGAAACTTCAAAACCACTGAGTTTTCTAGATAAAAATACTTTAATAGAATTAATTACTCGACTGAACTGATATCCTTTTACCTTTCAATTCTTATATAAATACATTTACATATTTATGTTTATATGGGTGTTGGAATATACTCAATAAATCTAGTAATATACTTTATTTGGTATAAAAGTATTACTAGGTGACCTTTTGTATTCAGCTCAGTCACAGATATTTTTATCTTATTTAACCTGTAAAATTATCTGGATACAAACTATTTCTAGAATTCCAATTTAATTTTCTTTATAAAACACTAATTTATAGGGCTTATGTCATGGCAGTCTAGTATTTTTCCCCTTACTTAAAATAATGCTAAATTTGCTGGTTTTAGAATATCATGATAAATCTATAGTGAAAACAGATATTGGAAGAATTCTTTTTTTTTTTTCATTTTTCTAAATTTTTCTGTTTTCCATTGAAGTTCTCATCAGCAGATACTGTTTAGGTTTATATATGCCCATAATATTTTGCAGCTTAGGGTACAGTGTCTGTGAGACATTTGTCCCCTCCCATCCAAATTATTAAACTTACATCACAAAATGGTGACAGCAATGGAGCTGTGCGTAGAAAAGACCGACAACCTTACTGACCACCACTGCAAACCCTGAGAGATAGTGTCACATTTAGTATTTGAGAAGGAGAGAGGAAGGAATGCTATTGGTTGGAAAGCAAAATATATAGCCATTTGAAGCCCATTGAATTGATTTTCTTCAATCCATTTTCATTTTCTTATAATAACTTTTATAAAGATTTACAAGTAGAGTCTGTGCCCTTGCAGGGGTGAATTTTTCTCTTTGCAAAACAAAAATTATTTTAAAGAGGTTGTTCCTAAGTTAATACAAATGAACACCAAACAGATGTGGTTCTAACCCCATCTTTTCTACTTAGTACCTATGTGAATTTGGGCAAGTGTGTTAACTCCTCTTTGCCATACTTATCTCATCTGTAAAAAGGGAGTGTTAATGACATCTCCCTGAAAGTCTTGATATAAAGATAAAATGAGCAAATATAAGTGACATGCTTAGAACAGTGCCTGAAACATGGTAAGCTCTATACATGAATGAATAAATGAATGAGCTTTGGAATCAGATATATCAGGATCTGAATCTTTGTTCTTCTAATTATTAGCTGGGTAATAAGTTATACAACCTTTTTCAGTTTTGTTTTCCTCACCTGAAAAATCAGGGAAATAATTTCTCTCTGCTAGGATTGTTGGGCAACATCAAATGAAATTATATTTTTCACTATTAGAGTGGAAAATCTATACATTTAATTCTCTGTTCTGTTGGAAAAGTATGGGAAATGGTTCATATTCAATTAGCAGGAGTATAAATTGGTGCAACTATTTTGAAGGACAATTTGGTAGTATCTCTTATCCATTTAAATGTACATGCCTTTGTCCAGCAATTTTACTTAGGCTTATGTCATTGATAAATAAAAATACACATGCAAGGATACTTATTGCACCATGTTTGTAATAGTAAATAACTGGAAACAACTTAAACATCCCAAAATAAGGAGCTAGTTAAGTAAGTGATATTAAGTCTATACAATGGAATTATACGTAGCCATGAAAAGGAATGAGATAGATACATGAATATTGAAAGATATCCAATATTTATTATTATATAATAGCTAGTTGAAGTATAGTATATGATAGGCATCACGTAACACATGTCTATATGTGTATACACACACATATAGTAAGTGTACATGAACATAAAAAAGATGCAGTATCTTGTATGTAACCAACTTGATATGTTTCACTAACTTGGTACACAGATGAATACATCTGTCCTGTTTTTCCCACTAATTGCTCAAGTGTCCACTTGTCCTAATGAATTGTCCAAAAACACTAGGGTTTATGCAGGCTTAAAAGGGGTATGTCATTCCAACTCTCAGCACCAGGGGGAACCAGCACAGCAGCATCTGCTCATTCCTCTCTGGGCCTGGCCTCTTATGTCCAGGCTAAATTGTACTGACTGGTCTTGGCACCAATTGCCAGGTTACACTTTCAGTGGCTGTTGGGATGTCTCTCTCCTCCAGGATCCTGAAAAGCGTTGATGGCCCATGTTTGTGCTATGGAGGGATAGCTGTTTTAGTTTCTACCCACAGGCTCAGTCATTATCTTGCAAATCACAAGTCTAGTCTTAGCCACATTTTCTACAGGAGCCCTTCAATGGAAGCCCATGGGCCCAGTGATGAGCTTATGTCCTTTTGCCCTCTTGATGAGGCCTCACTGTCCTTTCCTGATGGAACCATCCAACCAGCCACCCAACCAGTTTCCCTAACTTCAAGCAGAGGTTGAACTCTAGGTTTCTTTTTTACCAGAAGACAAAGTGGGCAGGGGTCTTTTTTCGAATTGGTGCTTCTTCTCTCCAAACTCCACTCTGTAATATTCATGAAAGCATTTCGCCATAGAGGAAATATGAGAGAAGGGTCAGAAAAGTCTTGAACTGTTTCAAGGCGGGCCAGAGTGCATGGGTATTCTTTACCATAGTCTTTATTCACAGAGCTGCTCTGTACAGTTTTATAGGATGTGCACTGAATAAGAGTGTCAAACACCACATACCAAGGATAAGAGTGGCTTTTGCTAAAGCACAGTATGTCTGAATTGTCCCTTTCACTCTTATCTCATGACACTGGGTGTCTGCTGCCCTTGCATTTGCAAAACTATAAGCAGCTACTTTTTCATTGCAGAATGAAGACGTCTTTTTCAAGGTGACTTCCTGGATCTGCCTATTCTAACAGGTAACAACTTGGGGGAAACGGGTGCTCATCCCTGTCTTACAAGGCATCCCATTTGTCTGGATATTTATATTTCTCATGCACACAAGTTTTTATTTGTTTAGTTTTTTGTTTGTTGATAATGCATATGTGTATAGAAACTCTCTGGAGAAACTATTATTAATACTATTTATCTGTGAGGAGTAAGAATAGTTAGGAGAAAGACTTTCATTTTTTACCTTATGCTTTAGTTTTTTGCTGGGATTTTAAAAAATGTACTTTGTTATACAAATAAAAACAAAAATAAAAAGATAATTTTTAAAATGAGAAACTGTATTTCCCAGCATATGACAAATATTAAAAAAATGATTGTTTCCTTTCTCCACCTGTACACTGGTATTTTCTGTGGCCCACTTATCTGGATAGGAGAGACTGATAACATCTAACATGTCCAGTATTCATGAAGCATTTGTCCGTAGTAGAAATATGAGAGAAGGGTCAGAAAAGACTTGAACTGTTTCAAGGTGGGCCAGTGTGTATGGGTATTCTTTACCATAGTCTTTGCTCACAGGGCTGCCATGTACAGTTGTATAAGATGTGCACTGAATAAGAGTGTTATATCTAAGGGGTATATTCATGTAACAAGTATAGTGGATTGGTATATTTATCATTACATTTTCCTGGAACATACTGGGTCCTGTTCAAACAAAATTCTTATATTATGATAATCTTATAAAGATGAAAGTAAAGCACATGGGCACTGACTGTAGAGCGCACTATAGCCAGCTACTGCCAGAATTGATTATTTCCAACAGTGATGGAGAAGGCTATTCTCTGCTCTTCTCTAACTTCCATTCACCTTTGTGGTTGTGCTGTCATGTGCCACCGAATTCCTCTCCTATAGGAGGAGAAAAAATAGAGGATAGCATAAACTTTCCTCTTCCCTGAGCCTTTTTCTCAAACAAGGTAACTTCAGAATTAGTAAATGAGCTTATTGTCATTTTCTGTGAAACAAGATAGAAGTTCTCCTGTGGTCCTTGCTTATATCAAAGTGCTCTTAGGAAAGGTGTGACTGTGTTTAAAGTAAATGGAATTTTTGTACCTTTAGATACATAATTCTCTATCTTCCAAGTTGTGGACTTTGAATGACAAGGAAGGTCAATAGAGTTAAGAATGTTTGCTTAAATTTATTATTTGGTATGGTTATCAAAACATAAGAACTGTTTCTAGGACACTGCTTGGAATTTTCCAAAGATTAATTTTTAATACATTGGTGTATATTAATGTCCGTATATATTATTTAACTTTAGGGTTAATTTAATTGCAATATAATCATTGATAGTTGTCCTTACATCCTCAGTGTGCACACTGTTATACGCAACAAAGTGCTACATAAATACTTGAAGTTTATGCATTGAAAGGAGTAGAGTTCCAGGAGTCTGCCTGTGCAACTCTGTTGGTTTTATCCAGGTACAACAATTTAAATCCTCTGGTAACAATGCCTCTGAATAAGATAGTAAATAGATAAAAGCTTATATCTGTTGGGATTCTTTCAACTGTAAGGGATAAAAACTCAAGTTGAATTGGCTTGAGCACAAATAGAATTTATTGGCTCCTGCAACAGAAAGGTGCAGAAGCAGAGAAGGCTTCAGGACTGGCTTGATCCAGGGGCTCAGACAATGTAATACGGACCCAATCTTTCTCCAAGTGAGTTTTATTCTTGGGCTTTTTTATGCCAGCAACACAACTGTAAAAAGCTTGAGACATGCAGTTATCCAAGTTCAAGTCCAGCAGAAAAGAGCATGTGCTTCTCCCTTAGTCTTACTGCATCTAAGATTGATCATGCACCCATTCCTGAGCCAAATGCTGTAGCCAGAGAATATGATCTTCTCTTTGGCCAGGAGTGAATTGCATACCCATATCTGGAGTCAGGAGTGGAATCAACTGTAAACCCGTGGTCTAAGATTAGGGGAAGGACTGGTTCCTCAGAGGAGTATTAGGATGAAAAAACACTGGGATGCAAAAAGAAAAGTGAGAAATGTCTAACTGAAAGAGAGTGGATAGGCCGGATTTCCAGATGAACTTTCTTCTCTAAGGTGTGTAAGAACCAGAACAAAGAACAATAGCCTGGGCATGCCATGGGAATGTGCAGTGACAATGGTGGTTGTGCATGTCATTGTGTTATGTATTCGTTCATTAGATTCACTCAAATCTTAGTGGCTTTTTTTGTCTAGATCTGAAGGAAAACACTTATAACATTTTGTTTTTAAAATGATTTTTTAACTTCTTTTTTTTTTTTAATATTAACATCCGCATCTCTCCCTACACCTCTCATCTTATGTCTTTGTCGAAACTTGGGAAAATCCTATAAAGTAAAGAGAAACCAACAAAAATCACTCAGACTTACCACCTAAAGATTTTCTGTATTAGCATCTTGGCATATTTCCTTTTTTCTGTTGTTTTATTTTGCATTAAAAATTATAGGAATGATTTAGAAGGGTTAGTGAAATTGTGGCGATTCTAGGCTAGGAGCTTGGTATCTAGATATAAGGATACAGATACAAAATGTTTCAAGAACATTTAATGTAAAAAAACAAACCTCAAAAGACAACTGTATTTTCTAATGCCGTGTTCTGTCCTGCAGGCAAGACATTATTCTTTCTCAGGATATGAAAGGTTATTTCAGTGATATTGGCTTAAATCAAAGAGTCAGGTCAATCTGTCATATGTCCCTGAGTTTTCCAATCAGCAGGATTTACAATATTATTAATCACATTTTTATGTCATTTTATCAGCTGTAGAGGTCCTGGACAGGGATCCTGTGAGAATATACAGTGTGTCATACATTTTTAATACAGTTGATATTAGGCCTTCCACAGAGCTTCTCTCCATTCATATAGGTATATTCCTATATTAAATCATTTTTAGAATAACATGAAAGTAAAGCAAGGCAGAATGCTGCTTTTACTTCCCTTGATGTTCTTTCCTCCTTTGCAAATGGAGAGTGCATTTAATGAAAGGTTGCCTAAGAGCAGGTTTCCCTGGGGCATTAGCCTTGGGCCCTCGTGGCCCAGTTTCTCATATACTCATGAAGGCCATGGCTCCCTTTAGTTACTGAACAAGATACACCTTCCCACATTCTTTTCACAAAATCCTGTATTAATACCCTATGGTTCAGACATTTTTTTCAGTTTCGAATTCTGTGTTGGGGTTCGATGACAACTAAATAGAGGCCATAAATTGTGAATATTCAAATTTAGCTACAGCAAAGATCTCTGGGTGCTCCTTGCGCCCAGAATGTCTCAACCTTATTCTTGCCTCCTGATTTTTATGGCCTCCTACTCAAATGCTATCCCATTCTTACTTGTTCTTCAAGGCTCCAATAATTTCCCCCAGTACTGCTGTATGTTAAGTTGGAAGAATCCTATAAAGGCATCTAATGAAGGAATCTTTAAGCTGTTAGCATTCACTTTCTTCCCTCTTCATACTTCTCAGTATACAGCTTTATTATCACCCACTTGGCCAATCTGTAATGTTCCAAGTCACCTTAGATTTCTCTTCCCCGCCTCTATCAGCCCTCCAACCACCCTAAACCAGGTGGTAGAAAGTTCTGCCAATTCCATGGCCTTAGTGTTTTTAAATCCCTGACTCCTTCCTGTTTCTCCTGCCCCACATGTGGACAACCACTCTTCTGGTGGGGAACCAGACCACTCACCCTCTCTCTACACTGGTTTGGTTTAGATGGGGCTGACCCCACTCACCTCCCAGTCTCTAGGCCAAGTCATTGTCAATCCATGGGCTTTGCAGCACCCCTAAGAAAGAAACATTCCCCCTCTGTGGGCTGGTAATTATATGTAAGTGGTTAACATTTATTAAATGAATATGTGACTTGTACTAGGGTGCCATCTCCTCAGTAACAACACTCCTTAGGATACTAGAAATAACCTAATGGAGGCAAGCGCCAGTTGACTCACAGAGATCCACGTAAATCTGGTGACTGTCTGGGGTTACTATACCCAGCAGTGACAGAAGGTTTTACAAAGCTAACTTCTACTCATGTTGTAGGTCTTAGGTAAAATGCTACTTTCTTGGTAAGGCTTACCTTAAACTTCCCCTTTTTGGGGGATTGGAAATTCAAATGCAAGTCAAGTAACATAGATGAGTGTGGTGGGATGATACAAGCAGAAGGGCATCTTAAGCCATATTCTTCCAACACAGACTCTGTATTTTACTTTGAAAATATGAAGCAGTTCATCATTTCTACAAAGAAATATGCTCTCTCCTCTTTTCTGGGGATGAATGACTCTCTCTGTCTGTCTCTTTTCTTTCTAATTTTTGGTAGTTACATTCGTACAGAGACTGTTCTCTGCTGGAAGTAGGCAGCAGTGTGAGCATAACGACTGTGGCCACTAGCTCTTGGGGACAAAATATAAATGGTGAGGACCATGGGAAGTTGGTTATTGATGCCTCTTGTTCATGGGTTTATTTACTACTCAACTTTGGCTAGAAAAGTGGGTCCAGTTTTACCAGATTTGATTTTTCAGAGAAGGTGAGAATCTAGATTTTTATGGGAAATCTGTTCATTTTAAAGTTTGGGTCAAATGAAACAAACAAATAAATAAAATAATTGGTGCCAAACACAGCTGGAGTTCACATCTGTCCTCAGCTTATGTTTGCAACTTCTGTTTAAGGACTCAAACTCTGGTACTTGTTAATACTTCTTAACAGAACTGGTGGATGGGCATACGGTGAATGAAGTATTGGTCTTTCTGCTTCAGATTTCTTCTCTCTTCAGTCTGTCTTCTTGGTAGATAACAGAATGACCTTTATAAAATGCAAATTGTATCATGCTGTACCGACTTAGACACTAGCAGTTGGCTCCTCATTCATTACCTTTAGGTTTGAATGAGGTAAATGAGTTAAATGAGGTTGGTTGGTAAAATACAAACCTACTAGCATGGCCTTGCCTGATTCTTCATCCTCTTTTATGCCTCACACTCCAGGCACATGTGCCTGCTTGCCACAACCATCCTTCAATAGTTGAGTCTATCCTAATTTTGTTCTTACAATTCCCTCGGGCTAGAATGCTTTCCTCCTCATCCCTGCCACATCACATCATGCTTATCCTGCAAGTTCCATGTTAGTTGTAACCTTTTCTGTGAAGCCTTCACAGATGTGTGAGGCAGAATTAATGGCTTCTTATGTTTTCTCATATCCCCCTTTTTATACCACTGATATAACAAGGCTCTGTTCTAATATAGATCTATTTTTAACTGTCTCTGTAGCTGTGTTATGAAACACTCAAGGTAGGGACCAGTTTTGGGTCTCTTCTTGAGTAATTTCTTGTGTCTTATTGCTACTTTGCTTTTTTAACTTAATTTTTCATTGGCCTGTCAATGCCTTAGCTTGCCAGTTAAGTTGGAAACTCATTAGGATAGAGATTGTATGGCTCATAAGACATGTTACTCTTTTATGTCTAGAGTACATGTTTAATAATCTTTTTAAAATGTCTGCATGATTGCATCAAAGTCAACACCTTTTGGAAAAGAATAATGAAAACATTGTGTAAGATCAGTGATTTACTCTATCTTCTCTTTAAAGTAAGTTGATTCTCAGGACCATTAAACTGGGCTTATCCTTAATTGAGGGGAAACCTAGTTCAATTTTTTTAAAGTATAAAACCAGAATTATAGGTTTTGTGAGGAAATTCTGTATCTGTTCCATTCAAGTACATGAAGCACAGTGCTTTTTAAGTCAGCCCATATATACTGTACAGAATTGTGTTATGAGCATTTAAAAGTTTGCTGGCCTTCGTGCTTAAGCAGACCAAATTTTGGTTTTGTTTGCACTGTTCATTTGCTTAGCATTGAATACTTTGTCCCGTCTCCTACCCACATGCAGTACAAAGGCAAATACCATTGAGGTGTGATTGTTCCACACTGGAGACTCTGTAACTATCTGTGGAACACCTATAGCAGATGCTAGTATGGGTCCATCTGAATCAAAGTGGTATGTAATTTCTATTATTTAGGATTTCTTGGTTGCAAGAAACAGACTCTACCCAGTTTTATTGGATTGTCATGTACCTCATAGAATCAATAGGCTTGATTTTCCCAATTCTGGCAAATTCTGATTGTAGGTTACTTTCATGTTTTTTTCCATCAGATAAGTGATTTCACAAGAAAGTTGTCTTAATTCTAGTCTAGCAGAATGTCTTGTAGTCTCCTTGATGTGAACCTCAAAGAGAAATAGCTCTCCCATCATAGCCCTGTCTACCTTGGCCCTGACTTTCTTCCTTTCTATTTTGTGCTCCATGGGAATACGAAGTAACACCGGGTAGGAAAACTTCTCCATTCTTCTAATAGGCACAATTGCATTCCACGCTGTGAGTTTCAATTCAAGACAAGTGGAAGGTTAAACTCAGGATATTAATGAGAACTATATTTTTCCTTCCTTGGTGGCTATTAAAATGATGTATGCCAGTGCAGTGGGCTAGAGGAAACCCACTCAAGACCTTGAATGTTACCATCCGTCGTTAAATCTCACACATACACATGTCATTATACGTGAGCAGTGTAAGTGCAGCCAAGCTAAGGCTGTGGCTGCTTCCCTATCCTGTCTGTCACCGGGCTGTCAAATCTCAAGCAAACAAAGAAGGTTTGCTTATTATTGATTCAATGAATAACAGCAAGAAAAAGCTGGAGCCAGATCTTGGTGGATGCATTCCTGAGCTGGGTTCAAGCTAGGTCAGAAGGGCAGGAGTCAGGTAGCAAAGCAAATTATCCCATGCACAATGCTGGCCTGAAAGGTGATCTGCAGAGGCAAAGCCCTGTTTGCCCAAATTGTCTTGATCTCTAAATCTTACCTTCCTGTCAACAGTTCTCATGTTTAGTGACAGTTTTAAGGGCTGCTGTTTTACTAGACAGTGGTCATATCTGGTATTTTAAATCAGAGTGGGAGAAAAAAAGGAAACATGGGAGGGGAGGAGTGAGAGAGTGGAGAGAAAGAAGACTAGATGGGTGGTTAACATGGCATGGATCCACTAAGTTAATTAATTCACTCATTTACTCACCCAGTCAACCTTCATTGAACACCTTTGTGTGCCAGGTACCATGCCAAATTCTGGGTATGTCAGTGGTTCCCAAAGCTACCCTTAGATTTGATGATTCAGGAGAAGGATTCACAGAACTCAGAATAGCTGTTATATTCATGTTTATGGTTTATTATAGCAAAAGGGTACAGTTTAAAATTAGTAAAGGGAGAAGATATGTAGGACACAGTCCAGAAGAGACCAATTCAAGCTCTTAGTTGTCCTCTCTCAGTGGAATCACAGACAGTACATAGTTTTCCCAGTAATGACATATGACAGTGTATGTGAAGAATTACCAGCTAGGGAGATGCAACTGAGCTTTGGTGTCCAAGGTTTTTATTGGGGGTCAGGTATATAGATGTGGAGCACCTGCATTACTGACTTTAGCTGCTCATTCTTCAGCCCCCACAGCCTCAGAAGTCAGATTGATACAATGGGTCCCAGGGCCCCAGGCAAACAAAAATAGGCAATTACTGTAAATCACATTATTAGCATACACTCTCTCATGTGGCCCAAGACTCCAAGTATGCAAAGACATTCTGTCAGGCAGGATATTTCAAGGATTTAGAGGTTATCTTCCAGAAGTTGGTCAAGGGCCAGTTCTTATTTGGGAATGTTTGGTCAGTTTGAACACCTCAAGCCTACTGAAGTAACCCTTTACTGCACACAGTGGGGTGGGGGTCTTTCTCCCAAGAGCCTGGAAGTCTAGTTATGCAAGCAAATACATGTAAATAACACAACCAATACTGTATTGTTATTTTGACTTAGCTTTATTTCTTCTTCTTCAACAGTTAGAGTATCTACTATGTGCTTGTGATTGCTCTAAGCACTGGGAATAAAGCAAAGTTCTAAACATCACCCCTACTCTCATGGTGCTTCTATGCCAGCTGGAGGAGGTTAGACAATTGACAGATACTTTAATAATTATGCTACACATCAGATAGCATGAAAAAAGTAAAGCAAGGTTAAGAGGGTAGTTAGAGATGGGGACATGGAATGATGAGAGCAGGTCCCACTGATAAGATGGTGTTTGAGCAGAGACTTGAGGTGATTGAGCATGGGAAAGGAGTTCCAGGCAGAGGAACAGTGGGTATAAAGGCCAGGAGTCAGGAACTTCCTTGGTGTTGAAAGAGAAGAAGCAGAGTAAGGAGGGAGAGTGAGGAGGAGATGTGATCAAAGAGGGAGTAGGGGCTGATCATGACTCTAGAGAGAAGAAAACTTGGGAAGGTGTTGAGAAGAGGAGTGACATGATCTGAAGTGTGTTTTCCAAGTATCTCTGGTCTCTGTGAGGAAAACAGATTTTAGAGGGTGAGGATGAAAACAAGGAGATGAGACGGGAAGCTACTGTAGTAAAGTGGTGGCGTAGACTAAGGGGTTTACAGTGGCAGCAGTGAGGCTGGTGAGTAGTCACAATCTATATTGATGTCAAAGGTAGAGCTGCAGGATTTTAAGATGGCATGGATGTGGAATGTGAAGGAAAGAAGGAAGGAATAAAGGGTGATTTCACTAAGATAAGTAGTTTCTCAGTCTGAATTGCCCTATAACCTTTAATTTCTAAAATATTTACATGGTGCTTCAGGATAAAGCACTCAAAGATCAAATGTTATTAACACTTACGCAGTGTTTTATGATTAACAAAATAGTTGATACACTGCCTGGCATATGAATTAATATTCCCATTTTATAGATGTCAAGTGATGTGAAGGGTCAAGTTTGACAGGCATGATTGGTTCAACCTTAAATCTTACTTTCTGTGTGTGACACCATTATTCGGTTAACCCTCATATCTTTGGAATGCTTTTGGCTGCAAGAAATATAAAAGCTGATTCAACTTAGCTTAAACATTAAAGATATTCCTTGTATTACAGAACTGCAAGTCCAGGGATGGAGTAAATTGCAGTCATGATATGAACAGGGCTCAAAGATACTGTTGAAGACCCCCCATTCTTTCTGTCTCTCTAATCTGGTCTTTAACTTTAGCTCCCTGACAAGGGTGTTTCTCCTTATGGTTGCAAGACAGCTGTCAGTGGCAATCTGGGTTTCATGCTTTCTGTTCAAGTAAGAGAGACACTCATCCTCCAAATGTGGGATGAAAGTCCTTCCTGTCAGTCTTACTGGAGTAGCTTACCTTGCCATGACCAGTGGCTGTCACCAGGTAAATGTTCTGCTCTGATTGGCCTATATTAGTTAGGATCTACCCTTGCATGTGGGAATGGAATCACCATCTTCCACTTCATGTATGGGACAGATGGGGAAAAATGAAAGCAAATATCCTGGAGAGCATGCCTGGAACATTCTAGAAGTGACAAGAAGATTAGAATGGTTAGAGGGAATGAATTAGGGGGTGACTAATAGAGAACAAGGTTAGGGAGTGACAAGGGTCAGATCATGTGGGACCTTATCATCTGAATGAAATGGGGAACTATTGCAGGATTTTGAGCAGAAGACTGACATAATCTGACTATCTTAAAAGGATTCCTCTGACTGTTATGATAGAAAGAGACTGCAGGAGAACAAAGGTAAAAGCAGAGACACCTACTGAGAGATTAATGCAGGTATCCAAGCAATTGGTACTGGTGGCTCACATGGTGGTGGCAGTGGATGTTCTGAGAAGTGATTGGATTTTGAATATAGTTTGAATTCAGAGCCAACAGAATTTCCAAAAAGATTGGACATGGAGTGTGAAAGAAGGCATGATCAAGGGTGTCCGTAATGTAAGGATAGAATCACATGAACTGTAATATAGAAGACTTTGGTAGAACAGGTTTTGGAGGCCAATGAAACGTTCAGTTTATTTAGACATGTTGATTTTAAGATGTGTTTTAGATGCCAAAGTGGAAGCATTTAGCCAGCAGCCCATTGTTCAGGAAAGTCAAGGCTAGAGAGACATTTATAGACGATAAATGTGTCATCACATTTGTGTCAGCATAAGAAGGAAGATGTGTCAGCACATATGTGGCATTTGAATTCGCAAGACTGGGTGAGATCAACAAGGGAATGAGAGTAAATAAAGAGGACCAATGACCGAGCTCTGAGGCAAGTTGAATTTATAATGTTAGGGAGAAAGATGAGAAACCCACTAAGATGTGACTTTTGACATAGGCGGAAAACTTGGAAGATAGGGTGCTCTGGAAGCCAAGATCTGGAAGGGCAGCATGGAGGAAGGAGTGATGAGTGTGCTAGATGCTGCCACACAGAGGTCTTAACCTTGACAAGGTGCCATAGAGAAGCAAACTCCTGATTAGACTGGTTTACTATTACTATTATTTGGGGGTTTGTACAAACAACAATTTTATAGCTCTTAATTTAAGTATTCTTCATTAGGTATTCAAGTCTTCAAATGTTGCTAATTGTGTGTAGCTCTCTATCCCCAAATTACCAGGAATGACAACTCTATATATCATCTTTTTTCCTATTAGAGTACTTTTCTTCTGGTGAAGAAACCGGTGCATACTGCTGTGAGCAATAGACTCTTTGATTTTTCAAATATGAGCAAAAAGTATAGATAAATTAAAGGTTACTAATATTGGCAGCTAACATTTATTGAAAACTATGATAAACACCTGGACTTTTCCATTTGGTACCCATGACCTATGAAATAGATGCAACTATTATCACCATTTTAGAGATGATATAACAGGGATTAGACAGGTTATGTTAGCCTAGCAAAGTTTTCACTGCTGCAGATGTTAAGATGGCAGACCTGTGATTTGAACCAGGTCTTACTTATGTAATTAGTTCTCCTGATACTACAAAATTTGAATTACAAAATTTAGTTTATGTAAAACATATGGTGCCTAATAAAATCGCAAGTGCTACAGAAATCCTTGTTGAATTGTATTGAATTGAATTACGTTATTGGGTGTATATTGAGATGCCCAAGCCATGCCCAGTTTGCAGTATTCTTTAGCCAACTACCCATTTTCCCAGCTGAGATATTTCCCCCACTTTTCCCTGCTGCAGCCAGGCATACACAATTTCAGGTTGCCTGGTTTAAAAGCAATTATACCTCTAGAGAATCTTGTTGCCACTGATTTCTAAGTGCTGGTTGTTTATAGAATTACTGCTCAGATCCCTTTAGTTCAAAATGAACATGCCAATGAAACTGAAATGAGAATCTGCACTTCTAAATTGGATTATCGGCTTCCCTAGTGTACCAGTTTGCACCATTCCTCCCTCAGCAAAGTTGCCAGTGATTCTCAGCAGTTTAGTTTTATGGCTTATGCAGGATGTTTGGAGCTAGGTGCATCTAGTTAACTTATTAGTTATGCTGTGTCTTGGGGATGACTGTTGCCACAGTAACAGACCAACAGACCTTTCCAACGTTTTAAAATAGGTTCTAAATTATATTGAGAGGAGGGTAAGATTCAACTATCAGTTCTCAATTAGCATGCTCCAATGGAAAATTTTAAAAAATAAATGGGAAGTATTCCCTTGCATCTTTCCCTTTTGCTTTTTGCTTGGAAAACCCTTTACTGCTTTTCTTTGTACAACAGAATCAAGTTGAAATCAATATAGCTATTTTGATACAATAGCAATTCATACAGCATGTTTCCATTGCTAACTATTTCTGTTTGGCACTCATATAATTGACTGATGTCAATGAAGCTGGATTCGTGTTTATCAGTTCACTGCTGCAGAGCTGTACAGAGGAGGTAACACAATGCAGTGTTTTCATGAACTTGATAAAAAGAGTGGGTGGTTTAATTTCCCCCCAAATGGAGTGTTAGAAAAATTAGCAGACTTTCTGGAACATGGTATACTTTCAGGCTTGGATCTGATTTCAGTCAAATTACCTTTTAATTTCTGGGAAAAGATTTAACTAAAAGATTTGTTGAGGAAGCATTTTTTTAAAAAAATATGGTTCCAACGAAGTACTGTATATTTACAATTTAATACTAAGAAAAAGCTCACCATATTCCCAGGGCTTTGAAAAACAATTAATTATGGAAGGACAGAGCAGCCTGATGTCCAAGTTGAGGAAACGAACCCTGAGGATAAATTTGCGACCCATGAGCTGGACTCTGAGATCACGTGGAGGATAATTTATTCTCTTGATGGGCAAGGGGAAGGATGGTGACGGATGCTGATGATCCACATACCATGTTGGCCATGCCCTTGATTGGCACGTACTCCTCAGGGAGGCATTTGCCTTCTGTGCCATGAGAAATAAAAATACGGCAACACATTGGCAGCTGCTAATGAGAATGAAGAGGCCAAATGGGAAAAATGGAGGAACACATTATATTTATTTAGCTGATTTGGGACTGATTTTAAAAGATACTGTATACCAAGTGCCACTCACCCTCCCAGATAAAGTGGAAAATGTTGTCCTTCCTTTAAAAATGGAACTAAAGCTAAGGAATTTCTGTGCACCAGTGAGCTTAGATTTACCCTCTGACACGCCACACCTCTGCATGTTGCCCTGCCTTGCCCACACACAGGATGAAGCCCGTGGCTACATATTAGCGTCACCTGGGTAGCCTTCAGAACTCTTGAAGCCTAAATGGATTCATCAGGGTCTCTGGCATCCTTATTTAAACAAACAGGCAAACAAACAAACATCCCAGGTGATTCCAATGTGCAACCAAGGTTGAGAACCGTAGCTTTGGAGATTATGCTTTCCGGCTGCCCAAAAAGGACAGGAAGGATGGAGGTCTTTATTGTGCAGAGGGCTCACTAATTGTGGGGAGAAGGTATATTTGATGATAGTGGGAACCAGAAGAAAATATTTCCCATGATGATGAGGTACAAGTTTTTTAATCAGGAAAAATACTTCTAAATGGAAATAGGTGCTGGGCATAAGAAGTAATAATGGCAAATGCCATTTATTGGCACCCAACTTTGTGCAAGGGATGTGAGTAGATACTTTTACGTGCTATTTCTTTCCATCTTCATAGCAGTCCTGTGAGGTAACTGAATTTATCCACTTGACAGATGAAGAAATGGAGGCTCTGGGAAAAGTAAGGTTATGCAGCTGGTGGACCTGGAATCACATCTGGAGCCAAGAAATTCCAAAGCTGCTTCTGTCATACTCACTGCTTTTCCCACGGCCTAACTTTAAAGAGAAACTGTGTGACCCTCGGCTTCCTCTATTCACAGTCACCTCTCAGAGCCCTGGAAACAAGGGGGCTATTCTGCCTTCTTCATATTATTTAAAATTGCTTCTGTTTTCCTCCTTGGTAGTGCCTTTACCCTTCTATTTTACTTTCCTATCTTATTATATTCCTGCTCTTCTCACTTTCCCTAGTAAGGCTAATATTAGAATGTTTAAATTGTGCATTGCAAGAGCTGTTTTCTGGCACATTGAGTACTTTTTTTTTAAACCATTATTTGCATACATTCAACTCACAGCACACATTTCATTAAACAGATGGGAAACTGAGGGGAAGCAATCTCATTGTTTCTGTAAGATTTGAAATATTTTCCCCAATGTAAGAATTTGACCATACATCTCCCATGCTGTAAAACTTTACCATTGCCAAAAGGCTCCACATTATAAATGAGGGAGAAAATGGAAGAACTCCCACACTGTTGGTTTCTATAGTTGGCAATTTGTGTGCCCTGGGTAAGTGCCTGCTATTCGATTTGTCTGGGGAGGCACACTGAGGTGCTAAGGGTATGACCTGAAATGATGATTTGAAGAATGGTGTGAAATCAAGGTAGGTCCTTGTGTGAGTCATGATGAATTACGCCTTTGTCTGCAAATGGATGATAAGCTGCAATTGAGATTCCTGTTTCCAATGGAGTTCAGGAGAAGACCTATTAAAGTATCAATAAGCTGCTTCCATTTATATAGTGTTGCGGCAAATATAAGTGGTGAGTTTCTCATTTTTCCATGTTCCTCCTCCCCCCCTGACTTATTTATGAATGTTACATAGTAATGAAAAAGATAGGCTGTAATGAACTACTGCTGGGTGGAACAGTTTTCTGATGTTGCTAAGAGTTTCTTTTCTTTTGGACAAAATTGCTCCTTTTTTTCTCCCCATAATCATTAGTCTGTGTTTTGATGATACAACAGAATTAGAAAGTTGGATATCCATAATTAATACATGTTTACCATGCCAAATGGTTGTTGGCTAGGAAAAACAATGGCAGGAAACTTTATAAGAAGGATTTCAATTCTGTGACTCTCAATTAGCAAAGCCACATTACTTATTGTAGAGGGGTGGTATCTTACATAGCTGTGCTTCGGAGTAGAATATCACAGAAGAGTTTATTTGAATAAAATCTCCTGAGATAGTCTAGACATTTACTGCATTTCTTGTTTCTTCTTTTTTATCTTTATTTTTGACGTAATTAAAAGGTGGTAACGAATTGTAGCAAAATTTCTGAAAAAAATTATACTAGCAGCTGCAAATTTGAAAACCCAACCCAACAGTAGAGTTGTCTAACATGGCAGTCTCCATTGACAGCCCTAAAAAAGATTGATATTAGTTACCATTTTGGAACATGGGCTTATTCATAGTTTCTACATTGAAACAAGCCCAAACATTTTTGATGGAAATCAGAGATAATGTATGGCTTGCCTCAAGAATGATAGCTTTGTGTCTGTTCCTAGAAATCATTAAGTCTCATCTTCTCGCTGCTATATAACCCCATGTTGTGCTGGAGCCATAGAATTTTCTTCCTGCTACTTTTTATTTGTGGTATTTATGCATTTTATTGATTATGTGACATAATAAAACATAGAAAGTTGGAGCCGAATGTGCTATATATTTTGTTTAACAGCAATGCAGAATGTTAGGGCTCTGCTCTCCACTTGGAGAAACATCTTGCTGGGATATAAATAGATCTATAATGACTGCCAGGCTCTGTGCCTGCAAAATATCCTGGTAGGTAGCTCATTATAGAGCTAACATCATTAATAAAATAGCTGAAAAATTTCACAAGTATAGGAATATCTTTTATATCAGTAGCTGTAAGGAAAATACCTGGCGTATGCATAATTTGAGACTCATTTTAAAGCTGTAATTTATCATCATTATCTACATATTATAATGGCAAAACAGGTTTAATTGCTTTTGACTGGACTGGCATGATGATGAGGAGAAAAGTTAGTAGCAGATGGCCCCACTGTCAAAACTGCAGTCTTTTAGCCCAAAATAAAGTAACAGACTAAAGAGAGCATGTTTCTTGTTTCTAGCTCTATCTTATCTTGATAAGTATTAATTAGCATTTTCCAGTATTATAATTGTCTAGAGGGAAGTAGAAATAGTAATTATTTACAGATGACTAAAATAGCTGTGAAATTCAACTTTAGCAGGTTTAAACTGTCTAATATTTTTGGATTAACAGAAATATTTATTTTTGATATGACTTAGTGGGCTTCCAAAATATTCCCATTCTAGCTTTACACTACTAAATTGCTGGCGTGTACACATTTTAGAGCACATCCATTTTGCTATTGCATAATATTTACTCTTCTGCTTCTCCTACAATGAGTTTTCCATTCTTTTAATAGTATCAATGACAAAAATTATTTTATTTGGATTAAGCAGCCTGTATGTGAACAAATACTTTGTTCAGCAGCCCTTAAAGATGTGCACTATTTACATCTCTCTGTATTTGACATTTCAGTATTGCTGCATCAGTTAGTTACAGTGTGACCTGAAAGGGTCCTCCTGTGTTGAACTCAGCACAGATGGATAAATGTGATTTGTTTAAAAAAAAGAAAAGAAAAGAAAGAAACCCCACCCACTCAGTCATGGAGTTCCTCAGCAAATCAAAGAATTTAAGATCAAATCATAGAAATTCAAACTATAAAATTGCAAAAATTAAGTCTTCTTTGTCTTTTAAGACTTTGGTGGCCCGAGAAGAACACAATTATCAGGTGGTAGATTACACTGTTGGCTGGTCAATGCAAGTAAATTAACTGCTCCTGCTGATAGAAGAGAAATGCCAGCTATAGCAACTTAAGTGAAGGTGACATGCTATCTGCAAAATAATGCCAATTCGAAAGTGCAGTTTAACCCCAAAGTAAAGGGAAAAAAAAAAAAAAAAGAATGGAGCAATCTGCCAGACTAAAATAATGTGCGACAGAGAAATTATTCAGAAATGGAACTGGTTATAGAGATACAGATTTATTATTTGGTTGCTGTCATGATAAATTTGCCTCAGCTATGCCCATACATGTTACAGTATTCATGTCTGAAATGAGTGGAGATGTTACAAAAGGCTTTTGCACGTTTGAAAATTCATTCTGAAAATATAAAAGAGTAAATGCTCTTTCTTAAGAGTATATATACATGCACACACTCATACAGATATTTATATACACACATATTTCATATTTTTTAAAGAATGATCAGTTAGTGATTTGAGGTGTCCACACACCATAAGGGATTTAAGACTGTGAAATGAGTTCATTATTATTACCTATTGGTACAAATGCTTTAGAAAACCATTTCAGGGTCTATAAAATAGTTATTCTGATCTAATACCAAATAATGACTCCCAGCACTAGACACTGTGTGAATCAGCATTATTAACGAGTATTGTTCATTGGCTATTAGTAACATATTTAGGCTAAATAATTCAGTTTAATCGAGCCACATTTCTTGCTTTTGTTTTCACATATAGCAGTTTCTTCTATCATGATATATTCATCATGAAGTAGACAGCCAAATATTATGAAAAGTAGAGGAATCAGAGGACATGCAATTACTTTTGGTATACTAGAGAAATGAGATAATTCCTCTAGTTGGAATTCATGGAGCCTCTCGTGGCTTGGGAAGCCATAATTTGGGGACATGTTTGGTGAGAAGACTCATAATTTGTTTTGTAGATTTCCATTAATGAATCATACTGCAATCTTCTTTTCTACTGCTCTATATTCTCCAAGGAATATTAATGCATATGGCTCCAGTTTGGACAATTATAATGTTATGATGCTTGTCTTTACTCTTTGAAGTTTTCTCTTAAATGCTTATTGTCATTCAATTGCAGAGTTCTGTTTCTCATTGTTTTTGGTATCAGACATCCTTCTGGGGCTATCTGAGGCATCTATGGTTCCACCATTGTCTTCATCTTCTCATCTCCTCCTTTTAATTAAGCAAATCGATGACTCCTCTTTCTTCAATCTTCCTGTCTCTAGCAATGAGGCATTTTAAATACATCTCACTTAAAATATTGTATCTTGTATCAAGTTTAGGGACTCTGTTCATTTTAGTCTCATAGGCTAGAACCCTGCAAATTGGACTGACAAAGGACAGATTAACAAGAGCAAAACAAACAAGGTTTATTAACACATGCATCACATGCTCTGGAGTTCTACAGTACTCAGTGTTGAGTAAGGCAAAGGAGTAGTTAGAATTTGGGGTTAAATAGCATCTTAATGGAAAAACAATAAATTTGTAGAGAAATGACAAGAAAATGGAAAAATACTTTGAACTTCTAGAGGCAGCAAATTGAGGGCAAGTAAATACATGGGAAATCTAATGTTAGATGAGGGCTAATCAGTAAGTCAGTAAGGCTTGTTTGTGTGGACTCATTCATGGTGACATCTTCTCTCCCGTGTTAAGGTTTTAATCCCCTTCCTGGTATGGGAATTTGGGGAGAGGAGAACACCCTTACAAGGCAGGTTTATGTTCTGTTTTCAGGTAATTAGAAAGAGGGCAGAAACTAGTCCTGTATCTGCTTTTTTTTCAATTCCCTTCAGCTCAAAATAATCAATATGCCAAAGTGGCATATTTGGGCTGACATATTCTGCTACCCTTTATAAGCAATAAAATGACAAAATATATTCTATGTGTGCCTATGTGCTTGCTTCTTATCACCTTAAACTCTGGTCTCCAGGCATCAAGAAGATCATTTCAGGTACACTCAAACATCATATTTTGTGGTGCTTGACTCTTTGGTGTCAAAATTGTTATCACCACAATCATCTTCATCATTTCATTCTTACCACATAAATGAACTGACATCTTATAACTATGGGGCACAACCTCAGTGTACATGATCACATTTGATGTAGCAGCTTAGTGAGGTACTTTTATGATCCCCACTTTACAGATCAGGAAACTAAGGTTTAAAGAGTCGAAGTTTCCAAGGTTACACAAATCATGGGAATGACATGAGGTTCTAGCCTGTACCTCTTGGACTCCAGAGTCTATGTTGTTAACCTCTAAGCTTTACTGCTGTCTCAGAATTTCAGAATCTGGATTCTTTATAATTAAATGGAATCATATATACTTAGCCCATGTATGATTTTTAGTGTTGCCTCATTTTGGAGGCAACAATTTTATTTTTTTTCCTTTATTTGCAAAATATATTCACATAATGAACCAATTCATTTTGACTTAGACTCTATATTTGCAAAATTTTAAATGACAAAAATTTCCCAGTTTCTTTTATATTTAAACTCATCTAAAAAATATAGGATTGATTCGAGTCCTTGAAATGACTATTGTTTGAAAACTTGTTGAAAACAATAGGAATGAATAGTAAGACCAATGAAAAGAGAGAAGAATAGTAGGCAACATCCTTTTGTTTTATTACAGTGGATTTGTTTAATGTTTTGAACAAACTGGAAACAACAATCAAATTAATGTAAAGTAGAAGCTATTAGTTAGGGGCAAGGCAGGAAGTTTTACCATAATAAAATCTATTTCATCTAATTCCTATTTGGTGATTTATTATGTTATCCTCTAGAACAGTGCAAAAAGAGCATTTTGGAACTGTGCTGTTGGAAATACACATTTTACCACTGTAATGTATAATTATAGCCTACTACAGCAGCTTACATTATCCTTTAAATATTTATCTCTTTGAATAATTGGATTTAGGAGATTTGAATTCATTTGGTGAATGTGCTATTAATTTTTCATACATTTTGGTAGTATACCAATCATTCACTTGTTTAGCATCTAGTAAATGTAACTGAGCAGTGTAGAACCATATAGCAAAATTATTCATCTTCCTGTATCCTTTTGAATATTTACATCCAAAATAAGACACCCATTACAAACGAGGAAAATTCAGATCCTGACTTATTTCTGGTGGCTAAAAATTAATTTGACTAGCCTCCTGTTTTACTTCCCTTTGTAGTTGAAAGTAATAGTTAAAAATAAATGAAGACAATATTACATCAAAACCATTCCAGAGCTCAAAGAGGTTTATAGGCTGTTTCCATGGTACCAGTGTGGCAGCTCACCAGTGGAGTTTGGCAATAGCTGCCTCAACAAAATAGGCCTAACTTTTGTTTTCTGCAGGAACAGTAAGACTCCAAAGGCCTGTGTTGACAGGTAATGAGATTTAATTCACAAGAGGACAAAAAGAAACAAAAAAAAAAAAAAAGAGGGAGAGAAAATATCCATATTCATTGCTTAATCAAATAAAATTCTTTCAGAGGATTCTGGGAATTCTCCCCAGTTGCTTCCAAAGCTTCCCTTTGATAGCTGTAAACAAATTACCTTACGAATAACTTCTTAATCAGGGAAGAGAAGGACTGTTCTCTACTTGATCTTTCCCTTTGGGTGGTCCCAGTTAGAGAGCAGCAGTCCCCCTCCTGATAGCTTGGCTTCTGAAAAGCCATATAGCATTATGCCGACAGCTGTAGACCTCTTTTTTGTTAGGATAACAAACATCCTGTGTTGAGGACAGCATCAAGCCAGCTTGGAGTATGCCCAATTAGAGAAGCTAAAATCTCATTTGTTTCACCATGGGGGCCCCCTGAAAGCACACCGTTTTGGCCTTATTACAGTATTTTTAACTTTAGAAACACAATTTCATTATGTAAATTAAAGAAGCTCATTTGGCCTTAGCATGTATACTGAAGTTAATAAATTCCAGAAGTATTTCAACTACCGCAGCACATAGTTTTGCCTTCGCTTAACCACAGCCAATAGTTGCTCTGTAGAAAATACGGTGGGGTCCAAAGAAAATTATCATTTTCATTTGCTATTTTCTGTGCTTTGATTAAAAAAACAAACAAACTGGCAATAAAAATATTAACTGCAACTGTGTCGAAATAGGGTGGATTCATAAAATTGGTGTCTTTGTGGATATATTGATCGCATGAATATGTTAAGCTTGGCATGCTCCATTTATGTGTGACTTCTTTGGCCTGTAATTACAACCTAAAGAGTAAAATTGAAATAGCATCATCCTTTCCCACTCAAGAAGGTGATGTTGGATGTTTAAAGAAAGCACTAAAAATTTCTACAGTTACTATTATTTGAAAAGGGAAGAATTTTCCTGTCTTGGAAATAGTTGGGTTTTGTCATTACCAAGTAAGAGGGAAGATAATATAATAGGTAAGCAAATGGCTGTGTTAAATTTAAGACTTCAAATAGCTTTATAGAAGATATTATCACTGTAACTGCCCAAGTGATGGATATGCTGTGCTGGTCCCTGGCTTCCCTCACTTTGGACCCTGTGCTGGGTTACATGGAACTCAGTTCGTTACTTTCAAGAGAAGAAATGTTGGGCCAAAAAGCATCACATCTAGTTTTCCTTTTTTTTTCTTTAATCTTTAAATATCCTGAGATCATCTCATCTAGATCAAGTTATAATCAAGAAATTGATGACATTAAACAGAAGGCCTCTAAAATTGTAATATTGAGACTTTAAATTATTAAGTTGTAAATAGATACTTTTCTTCTGATTATCAGGAGACAGAGAAATGATGTATTAAAAGAATTGAGGGGAGAAGGAGAAAGCAAAGATCTATTTATAAACTAGAGAAAAATAAATGTCAAAAAAGATTGCAATTGTTTAGTTTGAAAAATAGAAGATAATGAGCTGTAATTCCACCTTTCTGACACATGGAAATCTATCATTTATTTTTGTGTGTTTTCTCCTAGTAACTCTCTATGTTCCCTCCCTCTCTCTTTTCCTTCCATGCATCCATCTATTCATCTATCTACCATTTTTGTATGGATAGTAGTTGGCTTTAGTTTTGAACTAGCTCTGAGTATTGATTAACTATTGCTTAATAATATATTGTACCAAAACTTAGTGGCTGAAAACAATAAACATATATCATGGGTACAGCCTCTGTAGGTCAGGAATTCAAGTGGCTTATTTGGATGATTCTGGTTTGTATTAGTTTTCTAGGGCTTCACAGAGTGGCTTAAAACTACAGAAACCTATGGTCTCACAGTTCTAGAGGTTAGAAGTCCAGAATCATGGTATCAGCAGGGCCATGCTCCCTCCAAAACCCATAGGGGAGAATCTTTTCTTGCCTCTTCCATCTTCTGGCATTTGCATAGCATGCAGTCTTTGGCATTCCTTAGTTTGTAGATGCATCATTCTAATCTCTGTCACTGATGTCACATGACAGTCTTCTCCTGGTGTGCCTCAACATCATCTTCCCTCTGTGTGCATCTGTATCTGTGTCTAGAGTTCCCATTTCTATAAAGGACACCAGTCATATTGGATTAGGGCCCACCCTAATGACATCATGTTAATCTGACTGTATCTACAAAAAGGAGGTCACATTCACAAACAGGGCTAGGTCTTCATCATATCTTTTTTTGAGAAATAAAATTCAACCCAAACAGGACTCTTTCATGAAGTTGTGGTCAAGATGTTGGCCAGGCCTGCAGTCATCTGAAGTCATAATTGAGACTAGAAAATCTGCTTTCAAGGTGGCTCATTCACACAGCTGGTGTAGAATATGCCACCCTAAAATATGCCTTTTTGGCATAAGAATTATTTTGAGAAACAGAAGACACAGGAGAAGCTCTGACGTCGGAACGTAAGTCTCTTCTGGAAGGGAAATTTACATTTATAAAAGAAATCTCCAAAGGATGTCTCCCTCTCTGTACCAGGAAGAAAAAACTGACTCTCTTATCCATGGAGAAGGCACTGATTTAAATCTAACACATCTTTCCCTTATTTACCATACTTTTCCTGATCACTTGCCCATAACTTTCCCAGAAACCCAAACCCCCTTTTCCTGAGTTTTAGCCCACACTGGTTTATAAACCAAAGTTTAACCACTCCTTTGAGTTACTCATCCCTGAGTAACTGTATATATACATGAGATATACCATGTCTCGTATATATGTTCTTTATGTTTTTCTCTTGTTAATCTGTCTCTTTTTATAGAGCCCCATCTGAGAACCTAGAAGGATAGAAAGGAAATATTTTTTTTCCTCCCCTACGCTGGTGTGCTGATCCTGGTTGTGGCAGTAGGTGTCAGTTTTTTGCCACTGAGGCTCACTAGAAATTGCTGGAGTGCGCTCAACATAGCCACTGATTTCCTTCAAAAGAGGCAATTAAAAAGAAGGCAAAGCAGAAGTGGGAATGTCTTTTGTGACTTAAATTTAGAAATCACACACCATCACTTCTACTACAGTCTGTTTGTTAGAAGTGAGTCACTAAGTCCAGCCCACTTTCATGGACAGGGGAATTAGACTGTACCTTTTAAAAGCAGGAACATCAAAGAATTTGTAAACATATTTTAAAATTACCCCACTCTGCTATTCAGTAATTGTGTGATCTTGGTTCGAAAGTCATGGTGTGTTTGGACCTATGATATCAACTCAATCATCCTGCAGTTATGAGCATGAATTTGCTGTTTTATAGCCCTGAAAACAGTCCCAGTAATAGAATCAGAGCAGGAAGAACATTAAACCCCTTCTTGTCTAAATATTTCACATTGCATATAAGAGTCCTAATCCCAAAGCAGCAAGTCATATATTAAGTATTTCATCAACCTTTCCAGAATACTTGGATGAGAAAGATTTCTCATCTTTTCAGGCCTGTCGGTGTACTTTCCTACTCTTCTGAGCTCAGTATGTCTGTTCTGCTCTCTGGTGCTGGAGATAGACATTAAGCTCAATGTTTGGATGTGGCAATGGTCTCCCCATGTTTATAAGTCAAGGTTAAGTGCAGGAAACAGAAAACACTATATTTCAAGCACAAAGTAATTTAATATAGAATTACAGGTCTTCACAAAATCAAGATGCAATGATTGGTTTTATATGTACAGCCCTTGACTGGGCTGTGGGTGCCCAGATATCTGGTAAAACATGTCTGAGTGTGTCTGGGAGGGTGTTTCTGGAAGAGATTAACATTTGAAGTGGTAGACTGAGGAAAGAAAATTGCCTTCACCTTTGTTGGTGGGTGTCATCCAATCCATTGAGAGCCTGAATAGAACAAAAAGAAGGAGGAAGGGCAAATTTGCTCTCTGCCTGAGCTGGGATGTCCAACTTCTCCTGCCCTCTGACATTGGCATTCCTGGTTCTTGGTCCTTCAGACTCAAATCAGAACTATATATGTTCTGTTTCTCCTGACAACCTTCACTGATAACGCAAGGTAAGAGCTGGATTCAAGAGGGTTCTACTAGACTGCTGATTGAAGGTTCAGCACTGGAGCTACAATCTAGGCATCAAAAAACTGCTGTGACTGTTGCTTTATACCCATGGAGTGGGTCTCCATGAAATGAAGTCCGCCCTTGAAAACACTCACTTGTTGGAGTTTGCTTTCCAGCAGCCAGCCACAACCACAGGAAGATGACAACTGCCTCACTGTGCTAATAACAGTCTTAATCTCTGCCAGTGTATCTAGTTAGCAAAACAGAGTGCACACTAAAAATCCTATCTGCAAGAAAGTCTGGGAAATATCATTTTCCATATTCTGAACTATCCAAATAGAAGCAGGGAAGAATGAAGTTTGAGAAAGCCAATGCCAGAGGTTCTATACATCATGCACTCCCACTCAAGACATGTGATGGTCACTGACATATACCATGATTACTTTTTATGGCAATGACCTTCTGATACTTTGCTTCCACTACTAAGCCCCTAATTCCCTTCTGATGTGTGTTTACATTCTTTCAGTGATTACTAGTGATTGTGAACTCCAACCTGCCCTCCCACTAACTAGATCGCAGAATTTTGAAGGCAGAGAAAGACCTTGTCTGATGTTTTCACCACAGCAACCACAGCATCTGATCCAGAGTGTCTGCTTATTAGGAACACAATACAAATTTGATGAATGAATCAATGTTTGGCAGCTGTTAGTGAGTCTTCAGGCACTTTTGTGCCTTCTAATTGGTGGAGATGGGTTGCAAAGTATTTGTAAGGATCAGAACCTCCTTCGGCACTAGAACAGTACAGATATAATTCTGAAGAGTGGTTTTAAGCAGGACTGTGTCATAAAGAAACTAATTTTTAGCTCTTTTTTCCCTCAAAATTGCATGACAATAAACTATCTGGGTCGATTTAGTTGAAGAGTTCTCTTGTTGAGTGCCATTATCCCATACTTTGACGTTATCACATGACCGTGGATTGGTTTTTAACGGGCTCTTAATTTGTGTTTTAATGCAATAACTTATTTACCTGCTTTTTACTTATTCATCTGTTCATAGTCTGCCTGTGTATTGAAAGATCTTTTGAAGGAGACCAAGTTAGTCATTCAGCCCAGCCTTGTGACCCAATGTATCATCTTAAACATTGTTAATTATCATAAAGTTATAAAGAACAAACTTTTTCCAAATAAATCCTCCCCGGGACTATGTCCCTAGAGTAGTTAATAACTTAATTAATGATAATAACTCATTTTTATTTCAAGTAAGATCGTTATTTCTGTGCATTTATGACTTCAGCGACCCAAGGAAAATGCGTTTCTAGTCTCAGATCCTTCTTGCCTTGCTTCTGCCTTATTTATCATGTGCTTTTTTTTGAAAGGGCAAAATAAGAATTCTAAAATTTATTCTCAACTGCATGTAATTTAGACTCCAGATCCTATCAAAAGAATTTTTCACCTGTATACCACATGAATTAGTTCTGTTTTTTGTCTCTGTTGTTTACTTTCTATTTGGAGCTTAGATACATTGGTGGCTCAGACTTTTACACTGGAGGGGTTGAGGCATAGAGATCTGGCCTGTGTTTTTGTGGCTGTGTGTATTAGGGGAGGGCGTACGTGCATATCTACATATGGGGGGTGATGCCCAAAAGCTTTGTTCTTCTTTTTTGCATCTAACATATTGATAAAATGGAAATAATAGAACCCCTAGAATATCAGAGCTGCATGAGATTTCAAGAAATTTTCCAGTTTTATTTTCTCACTTTACAAATGAGAAAACTGAGGTCCAGAGAGCTTAAATGATTTGTGGAAGAAAAGTGAAAAAAACACAGTTGGGAGAGTTGATCCAGTTTGGGAACACCCAGGCTAGACCAGCGTACTTTCCATTACAGTTCTACTTATTCTAATGTTAAAAGACAAATAGTCTTTCATTGTCTTTCATTGCTACTCAGCAGTGGGAAAATTAATTCAAAAGGCCCGAGATACACTAAACGTCAATAGTTCTGGGCCTATGAGTAGTTATATTAACTCATTTAGGGGAGACAGGCTATTGATAAATAGATTCGGCTGCTGCGGCAAGAGTAAACAGCTCCTTCATTGTCTTAGAAGTCAATGATTCTTTTTAAACATTAGACATACTTCCTGAGAGATACAATTATCACTCCTAGATGTTACTGAAGAATTTGAAGCTTTGAAGAAAGTTTAAATAAAAATCAAAACAGGAACTGCAATTGTGCACTAGGCAGTCTACCCTGTGTGCCATCTGACTTCCAATAGGAACATTGTTTTATAGATCAAGGGTTCCACGTTCATTCCGTATACACCAAAAGATCTGAAAAGTACAGCTTTTCTTCCCTAAACTGAGGTTGAGTTTGAAATAGGGGCATTCTCCTGATTCTCGTATTTTGAACAGAGTGGTAGAAACTATCGTACAAAGTAACATCAGCCAAATACGAGTTTTTGACAAGTCACTTACCTCCCTAGTCCTCCATTTCCACACTTATACAATGAGGGTGTTCTTGATGCCTCTGAAGGCGATGTAATAAAGAGTGATGTATTCATTCATTTATTCATCTATTCACTTATTCATTTAATCATTCCTTCAACAAATAATAGAGGATCTAGGATACCTTTTATTTCTAAAAATGCCCTATTCCTTATCTCACAAAATGGGATTGTGTTGTAATTGTTTTCTGCCTAAACCTCTCCTGCTACTACCAGACTATAAGCCCCCTGAGGGCAAACACTATGTCTTATTTACTGATGAATTCTGGGTACCCAAGAGGCTGCCTGTCACACAGTAGATATTTGATCAATAGCAACCAGTGAATGCAAGTATGTTCCTAATAAGTCTGCAGTGTCCTGACCTTGACAGAAAACCACACAGACAAAATTCATTGCTCCTAGCACAGACTGTGAAAGGAATATACGTTCAGTTTTAGGGAAGCACAGGGGAGAAGCATTGACCCTAGCTTGGTGGGATCAGGAATGAAGTATTGAATCTTTACAAAAACTGCAAGATAAGTGCCGTTCTATTCACTTGTATAGATGAGGGAGACAAGCCTTGATATCTTAAAACTCAAGGATCTCACAGTAAGAAAGTAGTGAATCTGGATCTTCAACTCGTGTATCTGCATCCAGACCTTTCCCCTTGACTCTGCTCTGTTTCTTCCTCAGAAAGTCCATAGGTCCATCTTTCCTACGGAAGTTATCTCTGCAAGCTGAGGTTAACGATTGGAGTAGTCTGCAGGCCAGGAGCCCTGTGAGCATCTGAATCACTTGAGATAGAAGAGGTTTTGTGTCGTGGTGTCTTTGGGCTGATAGAATGCTACCAAGCTTATTCTCCTTTGTTTCAGGTGGTCCTCCTGAAGGCAGGCAGTCTGACAGGTGCAGCATTCTTATACCTCTATTCCAAATTATCCATATAATGCCTAATACTATTTCAGTGTTTTATCTTCAGTGATACATTGACTGATAGAAACATGAAGTGCCTTTGCTCCTCATTTTGTGATTACAAAATAAAAGTATTTAAATTCCAAAAATAAGGTCAGTGTTCCCACCCTCCTTCCTTTCAGTTACAGCTTTGTTTTGATCTTTCTTGCTTCAAATATGCTTTCAGTGGTTTCAAAAGTTAACTTCAATACTATTGGTTACCAATTTAATGATGGCTTTTCAGTTTTCTACCCACTGGGTCAAAATGTTAACCGACCTTTGTCTCTGCCATAAGTCCCATCAAAGTGTTTACATCTATCCCAAATCTCTTTTAAATTCAAATAAACAAGTTCAGCAGAGACACAAACACCACGTGGATAGTTAACTGCAGCCTGCAGACTGTTCCAGTCGTTAATCTCAGCTTGCAGAGATTCTTGACAAAAAAAAAAAAAAGAAAAGGAAAGGAAAGGAAACAAGAAAAAAAAGAAAGGGTGGATGGTCTCTTTAATGAGGCTTTCCTTCTCATTTATCAAAGGTGGTATAGCTTTGCCCAGCTGGCCTGGCTTGAGAAAGGAAAAACAGCTTAATCTAATTCACATAGAAGACCTCTGTTAGTGAAAAAATACATGTATTCAGGAATATGTTTCTATGATTTATTTTTTTAAGCCATGCCCTTTGCCATGGGTCCTGTGTAGGGTCTGTGATAGAGATGATTAAAGAACACCAAAAATCAGGACATTTGAGTAAGTGCCCTATTGAATAGAAAACATTTTTTTTTTCTGATTATTTCTCAAATGTCCTCCCAGTCAGGATGGTTGGCAAGTATTAGAGCAAAATTATGGGGCTGGAGAGCTCTTAGAAATTCTCCAATTCAGACCCCTCATTTCCTCCATGAGAATCCTCACGTGTCTACGCTGGCTCAGTGGCTTGACCACTTTTTCACAGATAGGGACATTTGTGTAACCAGGAAGCAGATCTTCCTGTTTTGACCAGAACCTTTTCCCACTACTTTATTGTGGTAAGCTGGGATGGGAAACGTTATGTTATTTCCTTCTTTTGAGGGGTGAAATGTGCAACAGAGTTGAATCTCTTTGGCATGGTCTGCTCAGATAAGGACACACAAAGAGCTCAGTTCATATGGGCTTAAGTGAAAAAACAGAACCTAGTGGCTATGCAAACACAAAGTCTAAGGCTTAACATGAACCCAGGTCTCTCAATTTTTGATCTCCTGGCTTCTGATCATCGTGACTTCATTGTAGGCTCCCTGCAGTGGCACGATGGGTACTCACAGTGCCAGGACTGCATCCTCTCACGTTCAAATCCAAGGCAAAAGAGAATTCCTCTCTTCCCCAATAGTCTGGACTGATACTTATTAGCTCAATTGGGTCACATACCCACTTATCATTATGGCCTGGGAGGATATGATGCTTTTGAGGAACAGGCCTGAATCACATGCCTTTGGAGCCAAGAACATTAGTTCTAACAGAAGCATTGAGACTCAGGGAGAAGGTGATTCTCTACAGGAAAACTGGGGTATGTTTTACCTGACAAAGGTTGAGTGGATGTGGACAACACAAACAACAAATAATCATTACAAACAGCATTTTATGACAGTCTTTTCAGAAGTCAACATCTTTCTTTCCTTTGTTCATTTGTAAATTTCTTTTAGCTTTAGCCCAGCAGAATCATAAATATGCAAAGAATAAAGTCCTATGGGAAAGAGTATGCTTGACTATGATAATGATCCTTTCATTAAAATGTAAGTTCTTATTATTTTAGAAAAAAATACATAGTGAAATTTTAAAGCAGTAACCTGAGTTGACTACCAATAGGCTGGAGAACTCAGGGTGCACAGGCAGAGGTCTCTGGAGGAGAGGAATTTCTTCAAGCTTAGCTGAGTTCCTCTTCCCTACAGCTCACCCACTGTGCTCCTCAATGAATATTGCCTCAGTGTGGTGGGCTTCTTAGCATTCAATTGCTGCCATTTTCCTCATTATTCTAGTACTCCCACAGCATACAGAAAACAAGTCACCACATACCAATTGAGAAATTTTCAGTCTCCCTTTTCTTTCCTATCTGGGTTGGATAGTTAAAAAGAGGTTAGATCTATTTTTGACCATAGAGAAATCCAGTGGGCTTGACAGGAATCTTCTCAAGCTGCCAAAGCCCTCTTTTGTAAGTCTGTTCTGATTTCGTGGTGCAGCAAGCCCTCTGAGTCTTGGTATTTTCAATGTCTTCTCTCTACTAATTGTCCTGAGGATGAGAGGAAGACTCATGTGGCCACAGGGCAGTGTTATCTGGGATGCTCCGTTTGCAAACCAATGGGGCTCCTGGAAAATGGACTCATCCATGCTTTTGGAATGAAAGTGGCTTCACATTGCCTGGGGTCCATGCCACAGTCTGTGGTATCACCTTCAAATGCAAGACTGAGAATGATTCATTTAAAATCCCACCTGAAATTATTCAAACAGGTGTCTGTCCATGCTGATTAGTTCTCATTTCCACACTTAAGACAGACCTCTGGAATTGCAATGGATACAATAGTAGTATTCAACCTATTCAAATATTGATTAAGTATGTCTCTGCATGCATACCACCACATTCTCCTTTGATAAGTGATCTTGTATACAGATAGTATTTTCCAGCAAAATTGACCCTTTTATAAGTGAAAGTTTGATTAGAAGCCAAATATCACAATAGCAACATGTGCCTGAAGCATCCCTTTTCCTGTGAAATCTCTCATTTGGGCACAGCATGAATATACACTTTCAGTATTCAGCCAAAAATAGTAGATTTGCTTGAAGCCTTTGATTAATGCAAATAATTGCTACACTAGAGCAGCTCTGATGCTTAGGAGGCCATTAGTGGTGCACAGCTGCCATCAACCAGGAACAAGCTGCGCATACAAAGATGATCCATGGACCAATTCCATGGCTGGAGCATTGTGAGTGCCCTACAGTTTGGTCCGAATAACTCTTAGAGTTGTACTGTGTGTGCCTGGGGGTTAAGGATACAAGTGGCTGGGACCGAGTGCCAGCAGAGGTGGTAGAGCAGGATGGGTGATAAAGGAAGTGTCTGCAATAACAATTTCTTCTATTTCTCTGGTACTTTATAGTTCATCTATTTTGACTTAGATTCTCACAATGTGTGTGTTAATTAAGTAAGGGAGTTTTATGACCTCCATTTTACCACTAAGGAAATGAGGATCATGGAAATCAAATGTCTTGTTCAGTATCACAATGACTACAGTTGGTGGAATTGGGACACAAATCAAGACTATTTGCATCCAAGTCCAGTATCTTCCTACTCTACCAAGTAGTAGCATTGCTCTCTGGCTGGAGATAAAGATATAAGTGAGTTCCCCTCTTAAAGATACTGGGTAGAGTGATGGGGCATGAGAAGTAGGTGAAAGGTCACTGAACTTTGTTTGGATATTGAATCTTGTGCATCAAATAAATTATAAGTGGCCAAACTTTGAACATTATTGTCTATGGAGTATAGAATTATTCTCATGTGTCATCCTGTGCAGTTCTTGGCAAAAACCTTGAGCAGAAACCTGGCTAGTTAGTCTATGGAAAATGCATTTACTTCTGGAGAAGACTCGTATTGATCAAGTTTGCAGGGATTATATGCCAAATTATGAATTTACTATAAGAAATGTAAGATTGGGGAGAATAGAATGGTCCAATCTCTTTCTGTGTACATGCTGCATGGAACGCTGTTTTGTTTTGTTTTGTTTTTTACATTATTTGTTCAGTTCTTCCTTTTCTTTCCACCTTTGCCATCATATATTGCTGAGGGAAGAATGTACCTACTGCTATCATTGGCTTTGGTCTTGACCTTATGACCAGACTTAGCCAATGAACTACGAGGGACATTCTGTACAAAACATGTACAAACTATCCAATTCAAAGGTAGAAATGTGCTTGTGTGGTGTAGATTACACTTGTGTCCTGTCCTGCATAATGAAGAGTATACTGAGGTAGCCATAGTCCTTCATCCTGAGTCTTGAAATAAGAGAGCCACGTGGAACAGATCTGAACCCAACCTAGAGTCTAAAATAGAGCAACCACAGCCAACCCAGGGATCTGTGAGCAAGTAACAAATGTTTGTTGTTGAAAGCTACTGCAATTTTGCATTATTTTGGGGGGTGCGTTATTGCAACAATAGCTGGCCAGTACAGATGCCACGTCATAGTTAGAAAGATATTGCTTGAGTGTGAGTTGAGATCAAATGGTTCATGGCCTCAGCCTCATTTATTGGGTTTGATCGTCTTCTCTCCTGAATGGGTATTTCCATTGTCAACTTTCTTTTCCTTTGTTGCCATGGCTTCCTAACTCCTCTTTTGCTCAACATAGTCCTTTTTCCTTCATAGGGAGTGTTAGTCCTTTTTTCCTGATGGGAAGTACTTTTAAGTGAGTTCACTTGACTTTTTTTTTTTTTTTTTTGCATTTTCTTGCTTGTTTGTATTATTTGTTTGTAATGCATTTATTTATTTTATTGAAGTATCGTTGGTTACAATGTGTCCATTTCTGATGTACAGCACAAAATCCCAGTCATGCATATGTATACATATATTCATTTTCATATTCTTTTTCATTAAAGGTTATTACAAGATATTGATTATAGTTCCCTGTGCTATACAGAAGAAACTTGTTTTTTTATCTATTTTTATATATAGTGGTTAATATTTACAAATCTCAAACTCCCAAATTTATCCCTTCCCATCCCTTTTCCCCCGTAACCATAAGATTGTTTACTAAGTCTGTGAGCCACCTGATTCATTTATGTCTCAAGTTCTACTTTCAGAAAGTAACCATGTTTCTCTGATTTCTAGTTACAGTGATGCTTCATTTGAGTCTCATTTCAGCAACAGTATCTACTGTAGTTACCTGTGGACCATTTGGTAGGTGGGAAGAAAGCCCCTGCTAAGCTATAATCATAGTTAAAATTAAACTACAGTTAATACTGACCAAGTCAGGGCTGGGGCATGGTGTGATTAAGGCAAACAAGGACTGGTGACCTACTTATTTCCCTGAGATGGAGACGGGAGATGGGTGGTCATGAGCTGATTAACCTTGATTGCTGACCACCTATCTGGAAGAGTGAGAGGAGAGAAGGGGAAGCTGAGCATTGTGGGCTCAGAGTAAGGATCAGGAAGGACCATGCAGGCAGTTATTCTAGGTCCCCAAACCCCAGTTCAACCGAATCTACTTAAGTAATTAAAAATTGACCAGGTTAAGTGCTTGAAGCAGGAAGAGTTCTAAGTAAAGGGGACATTTCATACAGCCATATATTCTCAGAATTAAGACCAGAAGTTCAGCAGCCAGTCTTCCTGGGTTTGTACCTTGGCTCTGCCACCACTGTAAGCTGTGTCACGTGGGAAGACCATGCCTCACCTCTGCTTTCTTATGGAGACAGTAATAGTGTCTACCTCCTAGGGTTGTTTTGGGTAGTAAATGAATTAATAAGCATAATATGAACAAATGAGTACTTAGGGTACTACTTGGAACATACTAAATAATCAATAAATATGACTTGTTATTTATCTGAATACACAATGACATCAAATTTTGTGTGATACCAGATGTAAGACAATCGTTATGTTTAAGGAACTTAGACTCTAACTGAAAAGACCACTATTTTTCTATAAAAATATAATAGTGCAGACAATATTATATATCAGAAGGGGAAATTATAAATATTGGTGTGTATTTTATACTTTATCATAGACTGAGAGTTTTCTGTGCTTCATAAATAGGAACTGTCATTATGAGACCGGCTGAATAAATTATAGTACCATCGCACAGTGCAATACTATGCAGTTGCAAAAAATGAGAAAGAACTCTAGACTCTTACTGTGGTGGTTTCCAGGATGTATTGTTAAGTAAAAAACAACACAGTACAGATTCGAGTTTATAGTATCCTTCCTTTTGTAAGAAAGACAATTAAATACAAAAATTATGTGGCTATTTGATTATTTGTGAGATAAGGAACAATGGAAAGATAGTCAGTTTTAATAAAAATGGGTACCTTTATGGATGGGGAGGGATGAAAGCCAGATTCTTTTGAGTATAATTTTTACATAGTTTTGATTTTTGATCATACGAATACTTAATATATTCAAAAGACAAAATTAATCCAAAGGATTAAAAAAAGACAAGCCCGTAAAAGTAAACAAATGGAAATAAATCAGTCTGATTCTATATCAGAATTATAACATAATCATATAGGAAGTGCATCTTGAGTGACTTTTGAGCAAAATGCTTTGACTGTTCATTAGTGGGATATATGATTAAAAACAACTCCAAAATAACTCTAACTTAATTCAGTGATTTTGTTATTACTAGTAGTAATATAGTATTTTAGACTTGAAACTATTTCGTGTATATTGTTATATTTAAAAAAGAATGTAATGCTATTAGAAACCAAGGTGTTCTAATATAAATATAAAATTGAGAAATTAAGAAAAGTCCTAAATTTAAATTTGAACTTAAAAATGTCAATATGAATTTGTGATTTCTAAACTGCACTAAGGGATTTAGAAACAATAATACCACAGTAGCAATGAGCACACCTAATACTGAATTTTGTTTTTTAAATACCATTCCCTACTCAAAGAAACCAGAGCTCATTAGAGAAATGATTCATTTCAAATTTGGGGCAAGGGACAATATGAGCAAGGGACTGATAGAGATAGAAGACAAAGAAACACTCAAAAGACTAACAGGGGCATGCCAGAGAACTCAGGACCCAACTCAGTGGGGTTTCCACTGCCCCAAATTTGTGGCAATTTGAACATCAAAAGAATAATTATTATAATTAAGTTTAAAACCTTGACTAAAGACCATGAATCCTAAGAGAGTCACTTGACAATATTGGAAGTGGTTGTTATATCAGCTCTTTATTCTGAAATATAGTGATTCAAAATAAAGCAAACAATAAAAATAGAAGATTAACTGTATATTTTTTAGGAACAACATTCCTGGTTGCTGAAAAGAGCTCTTCTCTACCTAAACAAACAAACAAAGCCCCTGACATTTAAATGTAGAAAATGATGGGATTAGGAAATCACCATTCTGCAGCCTCCAGTGAGAGTCTTGATTTAGACGAGGGTGGTAAATAGATGAGAAAACCACTAGGTGAGAGGTTGCTGGGCACAGGAGATTCACGTGATGCCAGTGGATGGGCCCACTGGTTAATTGCTAATTGCAAAGGGAGGGCATACTTTTATAATCGGGGTGACAAACATAGTAAAATGAATTGTGTGACAGTCTAAACTTAAGTGTCTCCCTATGATGCAGTCTGAAGATCCAACATCTCCTATAAGTATTCTTACCCAAAATAGTTAGCTTGATAGACCTCACTTCCAGTTTACAGTAAGTAAAGGGAATAGAGAAATAAGTTAAACAGTGCTGTGAGGAAACAGTCAGATCTAGAATGTGTAACAGTCTACCAAAGAGATGGCCAGGTTGCTTCAAAATGTCAGTGTCATGAGAAGAACATAAAGATGGGGGAACTGTTCTAGGATAGAGACTGAAGGGACAGAACAAACACACTATGAGAACCTTGACTGTATTCTTGTTAAAAAGCTAATCAAACAATGAACAACAGCTTTAAGACATTTTGGGCATGATAGAGAAATTAAATATATACTGGATAAGAGATGATATTATTGGAATTATTGTTAATGTCCTTAGGTGCGGTGGTAGAACTATGTTTATGTGGGATAGTGTCTTTCTTTTTAGGAGTGGCACACTGAAGTATTTACAGGTAAAGTGTAATGTCATCTGCAATTTACTTTCAAGTGATCTAGGAAAAAAAGAAAAATATGTGTATACACATACACATATATTTATAGATAAACCAGATATGGAAGAATATAAATAATTGTTGAATCTTGGTGGTAGTTAAATTGATAATTATTCATTAGACTCAATTCTTTCAATTATTCTATGTTTGAAATTTTTCATAATACAAAGTTGGGAGAAACAGACTCTTCTCATTAGCTGTTTTTAGTGATTTTAATGATTTTGAAATGTCTATATTATTGACAAGCTCTTCTATTAGATTTTAGTCAAGCATAAACCACATTAATGCAACCACTAATAGTGCAGATTTCTCTATTACAGAATTTATTTCTTTGCTGTTAATAGTAATTTCCAGGCAGGATGAGCCATTAGAGGATCTGTCTATTAGTAACACTGGTTTGTGTTTTGTTTTTCTGTGTCTGGAAGTCAGAATCCAAAAGAAAACCCAACTAGCCTTCATGTTACTACTGATCAAGTTTCAGAGAATGTCAGATGTCTTCTGTCAGAACTGTTATAAGAGTCAGGTTTCATGTAAAATAAAGGTTATTTGCAAAATGTATAATTAGAGCTATTATGCATCATTTTGAGAATTGAGGAAGCATACTGACCTTTTTTTTTAGAATGGGTTTAGTGCTCAAATGATTTGGTTTAGAGATCCAGTGAGATAAAAAAAAACCTATGAAAATTTATGCCAGAAATAAGGCAGATCAAGATAAATTTTCATATTATCTCAGGGCTGGGTGTGAACTTGACACTAAGATTCTGCCCTTACAAACATTTGCCAGCACCATGCATTAATTGAGTAGAAGAGACCAAATGGGGGACGTTGTTTTTTCCATCTTTTTGATCCCTTTAGAGATTTCTTGTGTATGGGTGTGTGTGTGTGCGTGTGTGTGTGTGTGTGTGCGTGTGTGTGTGTGTGTGTATCTGTATGTATTCCCTTTCAAATGCTTCTTCTCACCTTCCACTGTCCCACTGCAACAGAATCTCTCTCTGCCACTACCGTTCGTACAACTGGACTCCCGCTGTCAGTCATTAAATGCTCAAACATTCCAGACAGTCTGGGCTCCTGTCTTGGCATGGCTTTCATGTCACTCAGCTTAGCTGGGGGCTGGACTTAGAGAAAATTGAATCTGTCGACAATTCAGAAGGGCATGGTTAGCACTGTTATTGCTGCCCTGCTGCTTTGATCCCCCCAGCAAGGAAAAAGCGATTTAGAGGTGAAATCTCTGGGGCAGGTAAACAGTTTTCCAGTGAGACCGGCCTACCTACAAAAAGGGGCACCATGAGGAAGAATCAAGTGATAAATTTCATTAAAATAAACAAAAAGAAACAATAACAAAACACCGAATAAGGATCAGGTTGTTAATATTATTTTATTTAATTGGAAGTGGATATTTGCAAAAAAGAAACACTAGAAGGAAAAACCAGAAACCCCTGTACCTCATTTAATGATTTTGATTTGTTTCTAAAAACCTTACCTCTAAGTGAAAAGCCATTATATAAAAACATTTTTTTCTGTTAGTTTTAACTGGAAAAAGTTGTGATGCTTTCCATCCAACCCAAAATACCCAATCAATATTCAAAGGTAGAAAATATTATCAATTAAACAACAGAAGTAATTTTAAAGTAACTTTATATAACTAATAAATGACAATTTGAAAGTAAATAAACATTGTTTATTTAGAACAGGTAATTTAATGAAGGTTTATTTTAATGAGGTTACTCACCAAGGAAGAGAGGAGACTATCAGTCCTTCTTCTGAAGGTAATAGAGAGTCAGGTGATTAGTTTCTAGGAAGGCAACCTTCTAGGGACTGTGGTAGCCTTGCTCTCAAACTGCATGTAAAAATAAAGTTATAGCACATACAAAAAACTTCAGGGCAAAATCAAACTAAACATGAGAGAGCCTCAAAACACATGGATAGGATGCACCTGTAGGACACAGTGGAAAGTCATAGAAAATGCTACCTATTCAACCCCCCACCCCAACTTGGTATACGACTGCAAAGAAAAACGTTTGGAGTTTATCGAAACGTAGCTCATGATAAAAGCTCAACCGTATAATATTCTCTGACTAGGAACTGCTGTGTCAAGTAAATTAGTGGGTGTATCTTTGCTTGGAACCATAGTGTCAAATAGCCTTTCTTATAGCATATATTTGGTATCTTTGAATGAAAATGTTGATACAGCAGAAAAAATGACTTGTTCACAAGTGGTATGACTTTTCATGCACCTTCATGATGAAGCTTCTTAACTCCATGGCTGCTTTGTGACTATGTGTTATGTATAAGCATGTCACCCTTGTGAGTATGTATCTTAGAAATTGTTCAACTCATTTTTAGTTGATTGAGAGGATGTGGTAGCACTTACTTGTTCTCTCAAGATTATGTCTGGGCAAATATAATCACCATCTACCTGGTTGCCTTTGCCAGAAACCCAGGAGTCATTCTTCTTGAATGCTTCATAGCTTCTTAACCTCCAGAATAATTCAATTTCTGTTGAGTCTGCATCCTGAGAATCTCCTGTACCCATTTTCACTTTTCTACCTCCACTGCTTTCGCCTTTGTTTGGGGCTTCTTCACAGTTGCCTCCTGTTTGCAGTCCTATAAGCATTGGCCTTCCTGTAATCAATCTCCTTGACTGTATTTTTCATCAGTTTATTCATTCATTCAATAATCATTTATTGAGAATCTACTATGTAGAGGAACTGTTTGGGGCACAGACTTTATAGGTGTGAACAGAACAGACAAAAGTTCCTGAACTCATGATTTTACCCTTTGGTGGGAGGAGAAAACAATATAACACATATGTAAGATACGTAGTATATTACAAAGTGATGTATTAATAAGATAAAGAAAGAAGAGAGATGCGAGTGTTGGGGAGAGGGAGATGGAAGTTTAGAAAAGGTGCTTAGAGGTGATCTTACTACACATGTGGCATCTGGGCGGGGTCTTGAGAGGACTAAGTTGTGAACTATGCAAGTCTGGGGGACAGGAGCAATTAAGAGGGAAGAGCAGGCACAAAGACCTGTGCCTGGTATTTTCCACCTGTTGGAGTGGAGTGTGAAGAACAGTGGCAGGAGAGGCCAAGAGAGCTAGTGGGAGCCAGATCATGTAGAATCTCATAGGTCATAGCAAAGACCTGGACATCTATTTGTCTGAAATGAGAAGCCTTTAGGGATTTTGAGCAGATGTCTTGATCTCAGTTACATTTAAACAGGATGAGTCTGGCTGCTGTTTTGAGACTGCGCTGCAGGAAATAGGGCAGAAGAGAGAAACTGTTAGGAACCTGTTACAATACTCTGGTTGCCAGAATGATGTTACTAACATACATACCTGACCATGTCATCCTCTGATTCAAAATTCTCCAATAATTTTCTCACATGGATAGGATAAAATTGAAACTCCTCTGAATAGCTTCTGAGGTTAGTCATAACTGCTGCCTCCTACCATTTTGATCCCATTTCTTGCTAATCTTGACACTCTCCTCTCCCCAACATTCCCTTATCTGATTGACACTTGGTAAATGTCTATTGAGTCTTCAAGTCACATTTCAAATGCTTCCTTCTCCATGAATACTTTACTGAATTCACCTATGTTCCTATCCCACATTCTATTTGAGCATTTGTGTCTTTCAATATTAATATTTTTGGCTCTCTCCTCACTAGAATGTGTGCCTCTAAGATTAAGGACTCTGCTTTTCTTTCTGTTACATAGAAAATCAAAAACAAAAACAGTTAAGTTAATGACTTTAACCATGGAATATGTGTTGATTTTTTCTCTCTTTATGCAGTATGGGGAAGGGGAGGTGGAGGATGATGGAAAAAGTACTAGATTTTGAGATTGTGTAAATTACTAATTCTTTTTTTAATTTCTCTCAAGCTTAAAAAACTCGAGACTACTGAAATCCTTATCTGGATGGGGGTCTTTGTGGGGAGATTTACTAATGTTGCTTCTATCTGCTGATGGCATCTCCCCTTTTCCTGTTTAAAAAACTACATCTCTTTATATTTTTCCTTTTATTCATTCTATACCAGAGTTCTTCCACTAATGCTCCAAGAGAAAAAGAAAAAGAAAAGAAGAAAAAAGACTTTTATTTAGCTGCTACTCTTTATAATGCCCTGTGGTTATTTATTTATTTGTTTGTTTTGTTTTGTTGGGGGAAAGGACTGTCCTAGGCATATAGGCTAGCACTCAATTTCATGGTTGAGTTAAATGTTTGTTTTACTCAAATCTCAAAGAACGTTATTTTATAAAACTTAAGAAATGCATTTCCCCAAAATCTTTCAAGCCATTTTCCCTAAAATATCAGCTTCTAAGATACTTCTTTCCAGTTGTTTCTGCATATTTATTTTCTTGTTGCAAACCTCTTTTGAGACTGGAATTCACAGCATCTCCCTACAGTTTTCTCAGTAACATTCATTAGGATACTCTTTTGTCTCATCGTGTAGATCATTAATAAAGCTGTTAACTAACACTAGTGCCTCACTGATTCCTGGGACAAGGCTACCAGACACCTTTGTAGTGTGACACATCACCTTTATCCTTGGTTTCTATGTCACCAACCCTCAGATTTCATCCAGTATAGAATGCTGGAGTCCAAATCCAATCCAATTTGAATTTATTTTGCAAGTTAAGACTTTATTAGATACTGTATTAAGTGCTTTACCAAAATTAGGTTATGTTACATATTCATTTTCTCTCTCTTTTATTAATTATGCAATTCCTACTCCCTTTAAAAAAAAAAAAAAAAAGAAAGAAAAGAAAGCAATTAGGTTTGCGCAGCTTGATTCAGTCTTAAAATCCAGGCTGCTTATTGCCCCTGGTTCCATTATAATCTAAACGCTTACAGTTGTCAGGCATCTTGCTTCTCTATGAAATCAGTGCCACATCAGCTTCTATAAAAACTTCACACCTCCTTAAGGCCTCAGTTGTTTTAGAGTGAAAGTCCCACCTGTTTAATGATGCTTGGATCTAGAAGTCTCTCCAGAGGGATTAAATAATAATGGTTTTAAAGTGCTCTTCATGAACTTCTCTTTCCCCAAAGATGCCTTTGGAACCACAAGGGAATGATAAGGAAGAAGCCCAGAGGAAAGGGTTCCTCATCCCTGCTATAATCAGAGCAATCCAGTCTTCATCTGTCTTCTGTATTTAGTGTTCCTTGCAGGGCTGCCTCTAGTCCATATGGAGCCTTTGTGCAAGACGGAAAAAGTCACTCTTCCTCTGGGTGGACACAGACCCATGCAAGTTGGCTATAGTTGTGTATAACATGTGATTTCCAAAAAGGGGATCTGCGGCCAAAAATGCATCTAGAAAACCTTTAACCTAGGTCAGCCATCTTAGGTAACCCAGGATGAAACCCAAATCAACAAGACCAACTTTTCACCATTCTATAGCAAGACAGTGTATTCAGCTCCTTTTATCTTAAGTATGTAAGTATTTTTGTTATTTTCAGTGGATAGGCACTCCTGCCTTGACCACACATTCATGCTCACAGATAAAGTAATTCATTCAACACATATTTACTAAGCACTTCCAAAGTTCACGCTCTCACAAATTTATAAGCTAGAGGAAGAAGACAAATGATAAACAAAATCCTAAGCAAATGAAATACTAGGTAGTATCACAAAGAAAAAAATAAAACAAAGAAAAATAAAGCAGAATAAAAAGACAGAGGTTGAAGTAGTCTCCTCCACTTAGTATTCAGAACATACTAATAATGTCAATTATCAAAAATATATCAAACATCCAATAATTTTTTAGTCATTCAGTAAATATTACTGATAGACATTGAAAGGAATACATGCAAACAAATAAAATGTGTAATAAAAACATTTTTCCTGCCCTCAAGGAGCTTGACGTCTAATGAGAGACAGGATATACATTTAATCAAACTATAAAATATATTTCATAATGAAATAATTGTTCGAAGATCTTCCAGAGAACAATGATTAATTGCAATTGGCAAGATGCTGAGAAGGGGGAGGTTTTATTCAATAATATTCAACAAACATTTGTGTGTTTATATTTAGTAAGTGAAGGCAGGTCATACGAGCCAAGCATCAGCAATCAGAAGGATTTCAGCAGGAAGCCAAGGGAAAGAAGGGATGAAAGATAAGAAAGCTAGTCTGAAAAACAGAGTAGCCTGAGTGCAGTGTCGGGGATGAGACCTTGGAGGCATGGAATTGCATGCTAAGGAGTTGTGGGTTTATTTCATGTTGTGGGATGTTGTGGGTAATGCAACAGGAAAAAATGGAAGAATCTGATGAGATAAATGAATCAATATAAAGAAGACTTGCAATGAATTTGTAATGTATTGTATTAGTCAATATATTGACTAATATATTGAATATATAACAAATAAATTGTATTAGGGTTCTCTAGAGAAACAGAACCAATAGGATATGTATGTGAATGTGTATATATATGTGTGTGTGTGTATACATATATGTATATATATATTTATAAATATTAAATATATTTTAAAATATACCTAAATATTACAAGTATGTATTATATATTACATATATATAGAGAAAGACTGAGACAAGTCCAAAATCTTCAGGGTAGAGCAGCAGACTGGAGACAGTCTGAAGGCAGAATTCTCTCTTCCTTGGAGGAGGTCAGTCTTTTTGCTCTTAAGGTCTTCAACTGATTGGATGAGGCCCACCCATACTATGGAAGATAATCTGCTTTCCTGAAAATCTACTGATTTAAATGTTCATCTCATCTAAAAAGTACCTTTATAACAATATTTAGATTAGTTTTTGGCCAAATATCTGGGTACCGTAGCTTAGCCAAATTGACACATAAAATTAACCATCACAGATATCTTTCTATCATTTGTGGTACTCAACAGATGCTCAGTAAATGATTCTACCACTGGTCTCAGCAGCACCAGGTTTGTGGGCAGTGTAAGTTGCAGCTTGTATCCAAGTGATGAGAATGGAGGGCAGCTCTGATATATTTCAACAGAAGGCACAGTATTGGAGTTCAGTGCTTCCCAAACACAAACTTGCTTAGGAAGCACCTGGAAATCTTGTTAAAGTACAGATTCTGACTTGGTAGGTCTGACATGAGAACCAAGATTGTCATTTCTAACAAGGGATGCTGATGCCACTGGTCTGTGGGCCACACTTAGGAGAGCAAGGCAGTAGAATTTCTAAAACTGTAATTTTGACAAGATGGATGGGAGCCTGAGTCTCTGCAGAGGAAGAGGGGTCCTCTGAGTTATGATTTAAGGGATAGAAAAAATTGCCTTTAATCTCTCTTTGAAGGCAATGGTTGTCAGACTTTTGTGCCTCACAGTCCCGTGGAAAGTTTATAGAACATAGAGGCTTCACCTCTGAAAATTGTGATCAACTGTGTCTGGTTTAAGGCCAGGACTCCACATTAACAATAGTAAACCCAGGAGATTATGATGAAGATTTGGGACTACCCTTTGAGAAACACTGGTTTAAATTTCTAGGGCTCAGAAAAAAGTACAAATACACTTTCTTGGAAAAGTTTTTGAGTCACAGCAACCACATTTTTCTGGAAAACAAAGCAAAGAAAAACGAAACAAAACTGGAAGGGTTGGAGAATAAATTTTGGCAAACTTAGAATTTTACTGAGGATGAAGGAATAAATAGTCCTGGGGAATGGTGAGTCTACAGCTAAATGGAAAAATTTCCTGATGAGACTGGACATCAGTTCCTCTCCTGCTGCAAGGCTTACCCAGGGCAAGGACCAAGAATTGTTCCCTAAGACTTTTGCATAGATATAGAATATTTCTGGCTGCTGGTTGTAGTATTTAGGATTGTCTAGCTGTTACATTAAAAATGCTTGAAATAACAGTGACTTTACTAAGATTTTAATTTTTCTCATATAAAAGAAGCCTGGCAGTAATTTGTAATGTGGTGTGGCTGGTGTGGTGACTCCAGAAAACTCAGGGGCACAGACTTTTTTTGTCCTAAGCATATTGCTTCATGGTCCAAAATGGCTGCTGGAGAACCAGCCATCACTTCTACATCTTAAGCAGCAAGAGAGAAGAAGGGTTGAGAAGGGCATATATTTTAAGAAAACTTCCCAGAAGTCCCATATAATACTTCCCTTTACATTTTAATGACCATACTTATTCAAATGACCAGTTTAGCTGAAGTATGGGAAATGTCTCCTCAACTCCACCCCGTATCTGTATTTTCAGCTAAAACTCAAATGTTCTTTTACAGAGGGAAGGGGGAGAATCAAAACTGGGAGGTAGGTAGAAGTCTCTCAGAGGAGTTGCTAGGGGTTAATCAGTCCATAGAGATGGCAGACTGGTCGGAAGGGAAGTAAAGGGCATCCTTACTAGAATGACCTAGGATGCAGTGCTCTATGAAGGCAGAAGTTTCACAGCTAATTTTGCAATCACTCTGGCCTTCATTCATTTAAAAAATGTTGATGGAATTCCTTCAGTGTGCCAGACACTACTGTTTGGTGATACAACCATAAATAAGGTATGGGCTTGTCATTCAGGAACCTAACTTCTAGTAGGAGTCATTGATAAATGTTAAGGCTATTGCAGTGTGTCAATTGCAACATTGATGCTAAACATAGGTACTGAAGTGGCCCATAGGACTGATATCCAACCTGAACTTGGAATCAAGGAAGATGTCCTAGGTGAGGTGAGGGGTACACTGAAAGCTGAGTGGAAAGGAGGAATTACTAGGAATGTGTGCGTGTGTCTGTATCTGTGTGTATCTCTGTGTGCGTCCATGTATGTGTGCACACATGCACATGCCTGGGGGAGTGTTCCAGATGCAGAGAAGTCCCTCGCACTAAATAGGGAAAGATGTTAAAGGGACCTAGTATGGCAGGCTGTAAAGAAAGTTGGCTAGATCCTGACCAGCAATATACTTGTGTATCCATACTAAATTGTAAGCCAATGAGTGTGTGTGCTCCTGTGCACATAGAAAGGTGAGGTTTCCTTAGGTGTAAGACTGAGAGAAGCAGTTATTTTCAAGACCATATAAGGAATCATACTTTTAACATTCTGTATACAGAATAAAATTTATGAGTGATAAAAGATTTTTTTTTCACCCACAAGGGATCATGGTACTGACTGTGATGGTATAGTAAAGGGTTGAGTGCAGATGGGGCAAAATCTAAATCTGCAATCTTGAATATTTTACATGCATGTGAGAGAAAAGGCTACAGTAATTCCCCTGGGGTTAATTTTCCAAAAATAGAATTTTATATTCAAAAGGAACCATTGAAACCAAGGACCGAATTTTTTTTTTTTTGAAATATACTGAATTTGAAAAGTGAAAAATTTAGTGCAAAGTGCTTTAATCATTGAGGTTTCTCTGGGCCACTGTGGTAGATCCATCACAAATCCTAAAAACTCAGGTTGGAACTTTAATCATACTGATAAAACTTAGCCACAGCCCCGAAGATGCTGTCATAATTAAGAAGTTTTTGTTTCTCCTAATGGAGTTTGATGGTCTTAGTTTATCAGGAACCTTTGAATTGAATTAACAACACGAAACTAATTAATCCTGGTATACTCTAGCAATCCACTTAGAAATGGCATGCAAAATTCAATTAAGTCCCTTTGCCTTTTATGAAGCATGCACACTCAAGAAGCTTCGGTTTACAGCTGAGAATTAGGTAACAAAAAGAAAGAGCTTGTCATGTTTTTCAAACCCAACTTTTGAAATTAGACAATGGGTTTTAGAATTCTTCCCTGATTCAGAAAGTTGGAATCTAAAAGGACAGAACAAAAACCCTCCCTGAGCTAATCAGCCTTTTCCTCTCTCGCTTTTCCTTAGATCAGAAGAGAAAGATGGTGGTATGTGCCTCTGCTTTGCTGGCCCTGGTTTGTCACCAGAACCTTATAGCTCGGGCTGTTTCTTGAATGCTTTTTGCAAACTCTTCTTTTCCTGGCTTCTGGCATGCTCTGTGCTGTCAGTCTTATTGATTAAAACCCTTGGTGGATTTCAAGACCTTCTCGCCCTGTATTGTCACAGATCTATTTAAAATGGATTTTCTCTCTTTGCCAGACCTGCATTTCTCAGTTGGTCGAGCAGATGCAAAGCAGGTGGTACTGAGATTTCAAATAGAAGCTGTTTCTAGTTACTAGGGGGATAAATGCAGCATTATAACTTCTTTTGTTTTCTTGTCTCTTTACATTTTTATTTATCTAAAAAATTCTTTGTACCTTTCAGTGTATACAATTAATTCAAATAAGTAGCATCTATTGCTTTAATATAAGAGTATTTGGCAGGGGTAACATCTGAGGCTTTGAATATCTGAGACACAACGTGAGAAAGATGTGATAATGCACCACAAAGCAGAAAATGTTTTGTGTGTACTGCTAGTTACTTCTCCCATATTTATTTTCCCTTTTCCCCTCCCAGCAGCCTTTAGCATTGGAAAACATTCCTGGAATCTGGTGAATTTGATTTCAACCCCTCTAGCTTCAGGTTTGGAACCCATGACTTAGGAGGGGTGCATCAGAACATTTCTTCCCCTGGGTATTTAGATGGTTCAGGAGCAGTGATCTAAGATGGTGCTATCAGAGTGAATCTCAGGACTTTTGTTACCCAGATAGACACATGCTTTATGTCTCTTTTTTCAAGATGGAAAGTGCAAAATGAAGTATGTAAGAATGCCACTTTTGCACCAAGAGACAAAGCTAATACATGGAAGAGTCCAGAGGCCAGAGACTGCAGAACAATTTTCAGAGATTTTCTGAGGACATGCTGAACTTCTTGGCCAAAATGAACCTAAAGCCAGAACTATCTATCACTAGCCTTTTTAGTTTGGTGAAACAGTACATGCTTTGAATGTCTAAGCTAGTTAGGATCAGATTTTATGTTACTTAAAATGGAAAACATTCTAACTGTAAGAGCCAGTTTTTGATGCATAACAAAACACCCCAGAATTCAATGCTTATTTTAAAAAGTTAAATAATTTATTATTACTATAGTGCAACTGCCTGTGGGTTGGTGAGGTCAGTTGATCCAGGCTCAGCTTTGCTGAGCTGTTCGGCTCATGTGTTCTGGGCTTGATCATGAGCCTACTGCAGGTCAGCTAGCTTGTTTTTCCTTCTGAGGATAAACTGTGCTTGAGTCTGAGCTGGGTAAATCATTCTGCCTAGGGCAGCTTCATTTCATGTGTCTCTTATTCTTTTGGACCAGAAGGCTGCCTGAGGCATAATTTCTTCATGGTATTGTAGAGGCACAAGATGCAAAGCAGAAACATGCACAACCTCTTGAGGCCTAGGCTTCCTACTGGCTCATTTCTGCCTTGTTCTGTGGGCCAAAGCAAATCACAGAAATAAATCCAAAGTCAAGAGGAGAGAAACTAGACTTGACTTCTTTGGGGAAGAAGTGAAAAGTAACATGGTAAAGGGCAAGGAAAGAGGAAGGGGTGAAAAATTGGAGCCAATGATGCAGTCTGCCGTACTAGCTGATATATGACCCATACAATTATTATTATCTTGACAGCTCAAGATAGTTATAAAACTGGGTTGTAAAACTGTATAGAAAGTTGTTAGTCCAGATGTGGCAACCATTTGAAACTAACTTATGTTAGCTAATCTATACACTTATTTGTGTTGATTTTTTCTCATTGAAGAAACAAAATTTAATTTTGAATTATGCTTTGGTTTCTATAGAGCTGATCACTATTCAGATGTGAATTAATCATACTCTAGATTTTAAATATTTATTTTCTCTGCATATACTATTGATTTAATGATTGTAAAAAACAACTATTTCTTTGGAAAAATGATGCTATGTGTATTTATGATCTAACAATGCACCTTTATGTATGAACATATTTAATTTGTTTTACTGGGAAAAGCCACAGGTATTGAAAGCCTGGAACTTTTCACTTTCCTCACTCAGACTTGGATATTCCATTAAGATTCTGAGTATAATTTTAACAGTGATAGCAACAATATAATAATATAATGCTTACATAGTTCTTCATATGGGCCAAGCACTATACTAAAGTGCTCTTCATAAGTGACCTGATTTAATCTCACAGTTCATTATTATTTCCATTATACAGACAAGGAAACTGATTTACAAATTCAGATACATGGTAAATGGCAAATCTGGGACTTCATCATCTTAAGTACATTAAAATACTGTTGGAAACTCCATCATTGTACTGTAGCACACCATTTCTGTAATAATATTATTGTCTCTCTGGGCTGTGAATTCCTGGAAATTAGAGATGGTCTTATTAATTTTTATATCCCCAATACCTAGCACAGTGTCTGGTACATGGCAAATAGTATGAAGGTTATTGGTATTTCATTGGATACAGGAACACATTTTACCACTTTAAAAAAAATAAGTAATTATTCCAATCTCCAGTTCACTTAGGCTCTTGTTTACCATGCTACCTTGTTATGCACTTAATCTTGGCTCACACTTTCTGTGCTATTTTTGCGGGTGAATTCACTTTTCCTCCCCTTAAAATTATGGAGTCCTAAGTACTTCAACGATGTTAGTCTGCTCTTGACACCAATAGTCAACAAAGCTCCAGTAATGTGGATTATAATGAGAAATTGATCCAGGATGGAAGTTTCTCTTTTTCTGTTTGGCATTATAAGAAAATAAAGGTATTGGTCTAGAAATGAGAGTTCTTGAATCTAATTAATTATTCACTTTTTAAGTTAAACATCAAATCTTCTAATTGCAGTTAACTTTTCCAAAATATGTAGACTTAAGAATAGCATGCTCCTCCTTTCAAGAAGGCTTTCTGGGTTAAATGTGGTCTTTCCCTTGAATCTTCATAGTATTTTATTTCTCAATTTTTATTTTGATTATTTATGCTCTTACAGTATCTCCACTATTGTTTTGGGCAGGAATTTAAATAAACATTCAGTACTATGACATATTAGAAGTCTCAAATACTCTCAGAGCTGGAACAGAACTTAGAAATGGGTTAAGCAAATCATATCTTTTGGTTCCCTTAATATTAAGTTCAATGTCTTATTAACTAACACAATATAACACAAATAGAGTTGGCTTTATTTCTTTGATACCATATTTGCACAGATGTTGATGAATTAGACCTTGAAACAGACATCACCAACCACCATTACCTTATAAATTTCTTGAAAGTAAAGTTTATATCTTATTTATTGACATACAGTCAGCACTTAATATGGTAGTTGGTGCATAACAGTTAGCACTGAAAGATAGGTGGATGGGTGGATGAATATCAGAGAAGTAAAATTAATATTTTGTAAGGTGTATATTAATGTCTTTTAATCACATGGAGGTATTGCCAGTCAACAGGCTAATGACAACTGAAATTAATTTTCTCACCCAAGTTAGTAATAACAGTCATAACAACGATTATTAAAAATAAAAGGCAACGAAAAAGTAAAAACAGTGTGTTTTCAACTATCTGTACCACAAATTATACTTCCAATTGAATGCTGTCCTTCAAACATAGGAAAGCAGGCTCCTTATTTAGTCCTACTCTGCTGCCTGTGCTCACAACATTTTTGCAGCTTCCTTGAAAGAGAGATCACTCTCTCAGACACACATTTGGGTACTTGTTAAAAGTCATTCACATTACTTTGTAGTTACATGCTCATATTTCATTAAGGTGAAAAGATGACATCTGGAAAAACAGAGATGACAGTGGTAAAAATATTAACTTTCTTGAACTAATGAGGTAATATGGTGATCAGCTGGGGATTTGATGGCAAAACAAGAGTTTCAAAATATTTCTTAGAGTCTTTAGCCACAGAACAATGATAAAATACGCCAATTACAAGACCAGATCTTGTCTGCATTTCACTGTGGAAGACTGTGTTTTCAAAGGACTAATTTTTAACTGTTGTATCCTTTGATTTATGTTCCATAATATTTAAGTAGGTGGCTAGATGGAAGAATTGGAGCATGCCTCGAACACTTGACTATCATTTTGCAGCTTCTCTCATGAACTGTATTTTAAAGCAAGTACCATTATCCTGTGTACCTTCATAACAAGGACATTTTGACATTTTCCTAATAAATTATTGATAAGTGTGTGGAGAGATGTAAAGAGCTATGTCACTGCTATTATCTAACATTAAGCATCTTGCAGTTCATTTTTGTTAGTATTATTTCTGTTATTTCTTTAGATCATTTAAACTGGAAATTCTTTATATTCATTAGAATTTATGTCTAATAGGGTCATTGGGCTTATGAGGCTTCCATGGAAAGTATTAATTATCAAAGAGGAATTCAGATTTATTTATATGAAGTTTTAATTTTCTTTACCATAACTTCTTTAGAAACCTCTCTCCTTCTCATCCCAGCCTAGGGATTATATCAAGAGATTAAAAAATGTAATTTCTCATTTTGATTGTTGAAATCCTGGGATCATGGTTATTCTGTCAGTTATACTACAGTAGTATATGTCATAGTTACTATTATAATTGTGACAATTGTTAGCAACCTTCCTTCTAGAGCCTTTTCTTCTTTTTCTTTTTTTCTCTTAAGCACATTTTGAGAGTATTTTTAAAGAACCACCCCCATTCCCTTGTTGAAAACCATATTCTACTGTATAGTTGGAACTGTTCTCAGCCTCTACTTGGGTTTTATCACCATAGCTTTCCAGGTCCTAGGGATTTAAATCACGTTTGTTTATCCTTGTTTATTCTGATAATCCTCTTTTTACCCCTGCTGAACAGTTGCCTAACTTGTTCAACACTGTATTTCTTTGTCTTCGTTTATGAATCTGCTTTCCCTTACTTTAAAATTTTTTCTACTTTTTTTTTTTTTTTACCAAGATCCTGAGAATTCTTAAGAAATGTAGGGAAAAAATAAAATCTTCTAGGGATTTAGTGTAGATAGGAATTGATCTAATTAATATATGCAACTTTTTTTTTAATTGAAGTATAGCGGATTTACAATGTCATATTAATTTTGGTGTACAACATAATACTTCATTTATACATATATATTTTTTCCTTTTCATATTCTTTTTCATTATAGACCATTACAAGGTATTGAATATAATTCTCTGTGCTATACAGTAGGACCTTGTTGTTTATTTTATATATAGTGGTTAGTATCTATGAGTCCTGAACTCCCAATTTATCCTTGCCCATCCTCTTTCCCCCCTGGTAACCATGTTTGTTTTCTGTGTCTGTGAGTTTGTCTCTGTTTTGTAAATTTGTGTCCTTTTTGTTTTTTTAGACTCCACATGTAGGTAATATATGGTATTTTTCTTTGTCTTTCTGTGTTACTTCACTTAATTAGGTTTATTTATTTATTTATTCTTAGAGGAGGTACTGGGGATTGAACCCAGGACCTCATGCTTGCTAAGAATGTGCTCTACCACTTGAGCTATGTCCTCCCCCTGTTTTATTCTTTTTATGACTGAGTAGTATTCCACTGTGTATATATACCACAACTTCTTTATCCAGTCATCTGTCAATGGACATTTAGGTTGCTTCCATGTCTTTGTTATTGTAAATAGTGCTGCTCTGAACATTGGGGTCCATGTATCTTTTCAAATTAGAGTTTCTTCCAGATATATGCCTAGGAGTGAGATTGCTGGATCGCAGGGTAAGTCTATTTTGAGTTTTTTAAGGACTCTCCATACTGTTTTGCATAGGGCTGCACCAGACTACATTCCCATCAACAATGTGGGAGGGTTCCATTTTCTCTACACCCTCTCCAGCAATTATTATTTGTAGACCTTTTAATGATGGCCTTTCTATGTGAAGTGATACCTCATTGTAGTTTTGATTTGCATTTCTCTGATAGTTGGTGATACTGAACATTTTTTTCATATGTCTACTGGCCATTTGTATGTCTTCATTGGAGAAGTATTTGTTCAGGTCTTCTGTCCATTTTTGGATTGGGTTGTTTGTTTTTTTGCTATTGAGTTGTATGAGCTGTTTGTATAATAAATGTAACTTTAAGAACTCTGGATAATATGGGAAAATGAAAATGATTATTTTCTATGATAAAATATCATCCACCCCCACAATCCCTCCCCTGCCAAATATATAAGAGTTGTATAATAAAACAGAGAAAATAAAGTAATCCTTTCTTCTCAACACTATCATCTTATCAGTGCCATTTGAAATTGTTGGCTTACCTCTGACACTGGTAATAGTCATTATGAGATACATGGATTAGCAAGAGAGTGACAAGAGCTGGTAAAAAGATTTCAGATGCATCAAGGAGAGGGGCTTCTAAAATCTCTGCTGTTTGCTAAAATAGGCTTTTGTTAAAATGGAAATCTCCAGTCATCTCTAAAATAATTGATTGGCAAATACAATGAGTGACCTAGCTGAACCAGAAAGAATTTGAAAAGTACCAACAACAAAATTATATCCTTTTAGCCAAATATGTTTTCTTTTCACTGAAATATGATTGATTCATAATAATGCTAATTATACCTAATTATCATCTCAATTATTTTACCCTAGCAAGAACATTTCATCATTGTGCTGTTTATCAGTCATCCAATAGTAATTTATATTGTTTCTACTTTTTATAAAGAAAAGTTTCACTGGTTTAAATATACTTCCACGGTTTGGTGAGATATATAATTATTATTATTGGCTTTTATTTGATTGCAGGCCTTTGATGAGTTAGAATAGATTTCTCTAAAGTCTTCTAAAATAAGTTTTATCAGGAAACTAATTTAAGTGGCTTAACTGGGCCCATGTGGGAAGGCCACCTGTGGCTTTACTGATTAATTGGGGGTTATGAATCAACTTTTGGTGGGAAGAATGTGGCTGAGGACCTGATACAGAAACAAAAAGAAGAAAATGTTAAGCTGCTACCTTAGCCTCAGAGTTGCTAAAAACATTAAATGGGAGAATCTCCTTTTACATCCCTATCAGGTCCTCAGCTGGTCACCCTTTGAACATCTCCAGATTTGAGGAGGTCAATTGACTGAAAAAGTCTCTCCCATCAGTGGAAAATTTTTTTCTCTGAACAGAAATGCTTTTAACTCTTCATCCCACCTCTCCCTCTTGGGGCCACACAGAACATATCTAAAACCTCTTTTACATGACAGGCCTTCAGTTTTAATAATGGTGCTTAACATTTGTAAAGTGTTTTCTCGTTGACAAAGTGGTTTACAATACGTCATCACATTTAATCGTATCAGCAGCCCTGGACATAAGCATAGTTACCTTCCATTTCACAGAACACTTTCCTTATTCTGCTGTCTCACCTTTACCTCTCTCCAAACCTGTCTCACTCAGCTTTCGAGACTTTGAATGCCCTTCTGTTCTGGCTGCTGCTCTCTGAATTCTTTCTTGTTGAGTTTTCTTTGTTTTAAAAGTGTAACTCTGAGAACTGAGCATCCTGCTGTAGGCGTGGCCATCACAACCATGCTTTACCTACTGTGGTCTAAGACTGCTCCGGGAAGGCAACATGATATTGCATTTGCATTTGACAGCCTATGGAAGATTGATCTGGGCTTGACCTCAACTAAAAATTTTAAGAGTTTTAATCATGTAGCTGCTCAGTCACCTTCCTGCTAAGTCACCTTCCCCTATCCTGTTTTTGTGTTTCTATTTTCAGTTTTTGATTTTAATTCTAGGACCTCACCAATTACTCCTGTGGGATCTGGGGTGAACAGACTGACCACTGGACAAGGACAGGTGTGCCCTGAGCTCAAGTTTCTGCTGTACCGCTGATTAGTTGTCTTTCTATCTTAGTAAATGGCAACTCCATCCTTCCAGTTGCTCAGGCCCAGAACCTTGAAATTAGCCTTGACTCTACTCTCAAAATTCCTACCAGTTTCACCTTCAAACATTTCTGGAAGCTGATCATTTCTCACCACCTCCATCATAACCTCTCAGAGTCAAGTGCATCAATTCTTGTCTGGATTGGTGCAGCAGCTTCCTAATTGATGTCCTCACTGCCACATTTGCCACTTTACAGTCTGTTCTCTATACAACAGGCAAGGTAATCCTTTTAAATCGTGTCAAAACATATTATTCCTCTGCTCAAAGTTCTCCATGTCTTATCATTTAATTCAGAGCAAAAGGTAAACTATTTCCAATGCCTACTGTACCCCACACAATATATTCCCTCCTTCCCACCCCATGGTTCTCTCCTTGTCTCCATCTGCTTTTCCCCTTGTTCACTCCATCCAACTCTGGACTCCTTGTATTCCTCAAACTCATTAAGCTTGGTTTTTAGGACCTTCCTACTCAAAATCCTCTTCTATCAGATTTCTGCTTGGCCCCTTCCCTCACTGCGTTCAGATCTCTGCTCAAATGTCCCCTCATCAGAGGGTCCTTCCCTACCCACCCCGTCCTCCGTAGCACTCTCTGCTGCTTACCACTTAACACTGTTAAAAGATAGACCGAGGGGATGTACAGGTTTTAAAAGTTTATTTGAGCAAAAATTGATTCAAATCAGGTGGCATCAAACCAGCAGTGGTCAGGAGTACTCCACGGACAGGAGCCAGGGGCAAGACTTATACAGAGAAGGTGCAGAAGCAGAGAACGGAAATTATTTGGTTGACTGCAGCTTAAAGTCTACTTGGCTGTTTGTGATTGGTCAGCTTAGGGTTTGATTTCATACCCTTGAGGCATTTATAGGCCTAGCTTTTGGTTTGCTTACATAGGCCACCAAAACATTAGAGCCACTTTAGTCTAATGGTCTCATTGTTTAATTAATTTAACAACATATTCACTTGGTTTCATTACTTATCGTCTGTCTTCCTCAATTAGAGTGGAAGTTCCTGAAGGCCAAGTCTGTTTTGTTTACTGCTGAATCCCAACATCTAAAATAATGCCTGATAAGGGAACTATGCTCCATATCTTGTAATAACCTTTAATGGAAAAAAAAATGAAAATGAATATGTGTATATATATTGCAAGACTGGGACATTGTGCTGTACACTAGAAATTGACACATTGTAATTGACCGTACTTCAATAAAAATTTAATTAATTAATTAAAATAAAGCCTGATACATAGTAGCCACACAGCAAATATTTGTCAAATGAAAATTTTTTTCAGAAAATTGTTACATTTCTGACTTTGATTTCTTTGTAAAAAGCAAATTAAAATTTTAAAAGGGAGGTGTTTGTATTAATTTCCTAGGGCTTGGTGGCTTAAAAGAGTAGAAAATTCTCTCACAGTTCTGGAAACCAGAAGTCCAAGATCCAAGGTGTCAGGAGGGTTGGTTCCTTCTGGTGGCTCTGAGGGAGAATTCTTTATTGTCTGTCTCCTAGCTTCTGGTGGCTACAGGCAACCTTTGTCCCTTGGCTCATAGATGCATTCCCTCCAATCTTTGTCCCCATCTTTACATCACCTTCTCTGTGTCTTATTTCCTTCTTTTCTAAGAACCCTTGTCATTGGATTTAGCATTCATCCGAATCCAAGATGATCTCATCTCAAGATCTTTAACTTAATTACGAATGCAAAGATCTTCTTTTCCAAACAAAGTCACATTCACATGTTCTGGGTGGACATATGTTTTTGGGAGTCTCCATTCAACCTGCTACAGCACTATTGTGAGGAATGCACAAAATGAGTTTTAGGGAGTCTCTTTGTATAAGTTAGTGTAGTATTCAGTTGTGAATCATGTTAAAACATTTCATCCTCTCAGACCTCTTCCATTGTCCTGGCCTATTAAATATGTTTAAATACTAATTCTAGTTTTCAGGATATTCATTGGCCTTCCTAAACCCAAGTCATCAGTAAAATTGCTGAATATGTCTCCTGTATTTTCATCCCATTAGGTAATTGATTTAAAACACATTTTGAATAGAACAGAGCCATGGAGAGAGCAGTGAGATCTAAACTGCACATCAGATTGGCATGAACTGGTTAATCAGTACCTTTTGGGTATTGTCCAGTTATGAATCTCCCTCTGACGGTAGTGCCATCTTTGTATTTCTCTGTATTATCCCCAGTAGTGTTATGGTATTCTGTTGAATATCTTACAGAAATATAGATTCAGCTGGCCTATCCCATTCATTTATTTACTTGTTGATTTATTCACCCACTCATTCAACCAGAAGTCACTGAGTGCCTGTGAGGTGCCAGGCACTGAGAAGTTGGCAGTGAAAAAAGGAGACAGTGACCCTATTCTGATGGAGCTCATTGTCATTCATCTCCTGGTCTAGGAACTTGATTTAGAATAAAAACTGTGTGTAGGTATTGGGCAGAGGGGAACTGGGAATGAAGTTAGCCAGTTGTGACATTTTTGCAGTCCATCCTAGCCATCTCTGGTCCTTCTCCAGATATTTCAGACCATCCCAATTAACTGGTCTGTTCATGGATTCCAGCTTTCTCCTTATCTTGTTTGAAAATTGTAAGTGCATTTGTTGGCCTCCTGTCTTAGGGTATTTAGGTTTCTCTGATTCTTCAAATTCTACCTTGTGGAGGTTGTTCAATCCCCTTGAAAGTTTCTTCTGGTCCTTTGAGGTTTAATTCATGCAGGGCAGCAGACCTGAACCCCTTAACTAAATCTGGATGCCCTGTATGATAGCACTAATAGAAGTATTATTTTAAAGCCAACAACCACTGCTATAATTTATTCAGCAACTCCACTGGATGAAATGCTTAACATATTATTTTTTAATATCCTTACAAATTTTTCCCATGAAAAAAGCATTTTATCTCTGCTTTACAGATCAAGAGGCTGTTGCAGCGAGGCATTAAGTAAACTTGCCCAAGGTTCCCCAGCTATGATTGTCAGAGCCAAGTTCCAACTCAAGGCTCATATTCTTTTGCCACTGGGCTACCTGCCCCTGTTCTTTGCCTTTGATCTCAGAGCTCTTTAATTCCCTCCTGGTGTTCTCTTTTACTGATCTATGCTCTACCCCTTTTGGTTTGGAAATCCCCTGCTTTTTACATAGCTGTGTTCTTCTTCTTCTCAGACCACCAGCCCAAGGCGGAAAGCTGCTTATTCCTATCAACTTCATGTTCTGAATAAAACTGTAAAAGCTTCCTTTGTTGTCCCTCACATTTTTCTCATCAAGCCTCAGTTCACTTGGGGCTTTTGCTTTTCTGACACAGTTCTTATAAGTCCGTGCCTCTTTCATCTGGTTAAGAGCCCTTCTTACCATCTTTAGAATATTTCCATTTTAAAACCTGAGTGTCTCAGAGAATTGGCTTCTTTAGGTACTTCTTTTCTTCCCAATGGGATTTATTTGCAATTGTGTGTCAGAATTACTTTTTTTTTTTTTAAGAACTTCCCACTTTCCTTGACTAATCTTCCTTTTAATATTTTATAATCTCAGTGTCACCAACCAAGAAAGCTGTATGTAGGTACCATGGGTCAAGCATGGTGTGTAGTACAGAAGTCTAAGAATCTGGTTTCTCAAGATCTTGAAGGAGATATAATATGTATGGCAGCATACACTGACATACCTAGTAAGTGTCAAATGTGTGTTTACTCACTAAATGGCATAGAATGGGTTAGGGAAATAGATGTGGCTCTGAGAAGTGAGAGAAACCTTCACAGAAGGAGAAGGTCTTGAAGGATAATAATAGGGTATATCTAACATTATAAACCCACTTAATCCTCCCTGCAACCCAATGAGGTAAGTACTTAGAGTATCCTCATGTTTCCAGTAGGACAATGGAAGCACAGAGAGGCTAAGCAAGTTTTCTGAGAACACACGGCTTGTAAGTGGCTAAGCCAAGATTTGAACTTTGTGAGTATGGCTCTAGGGTTCAAATTCTTAACTGCCCAGTTCTCCTGAGAAGGGTCTAGATAAAGAAAAAAGAGGAAAGTAGGCCTACCAAATGAGGAATGTTCAAGACTTGTTTGGGACAACATTGAGAAGAGTTCTGTTGAAGGACTTTTACTTTTGGATGAGGGTTATGACAGTAGGATGCCTTAAAACCCGCACTGAAAACCAATGGAACCACAGTATGCTCAGAGGTTTGAAACAGCACCAGATCTCCCTGAAGCCCAGGTCTGATAACATGATCCGAGTTGAAAGAGGTGAGACTCATTCTGTGAATAAAAAAAAAAAAATTGGAATGGCAAATGACAGCAAGCAGTGTCAATAGATGCCCCTTGCAACTAATCAAATTCATTCAATGTGAAAAATCATTAGAGTACATTTTGACATCTTGGGCCATTCTCGTGCTCACAGATAGCTGTATTGTTAACAACATCGTCATTGAAAAGAAAGAAAAATGACACACGTAACAGGTAAAAATAATGCCATGTGAAAGGTGTGGAATTTCTCAGAAAAATGAATCTGGAGAAAATTCAAAGAAATACACATCTGTTCCAGCACTCAATTATTAAACACCTTGAAAGCAAAAACAGATGACTTTGAATATCAGCTGGCTATTCTGTCAGCTGGTGGGACGCACCCCCAACAGGTAACTCTGTGAAAATACCACTCCTCTTGTGATCTGCCCCCATGTTTTTCATGGAGCATTAAGTTGCTTTCTAAGGATTTCTAAATACCGGGTGGCTGACTGGTTGTCATTATTAACAATCAAAGAGTTCTGTTCACCAGCGTAAGGGCTCCAGTCGTGGGAATCTGGCTAACTTCCAATTGCGTAATTACATACAGAAACCTTCTTGAATCCCCCTCAGAGATCTAGTTAGGAAGCAACTTATGGTTGATTTGTAATTGTGCCTGTGACCGGAAAAATAGTGCAAAGCACCAAAGATAAAATAAACAGTAGCCTCCACTGAAAGTGTAGAAGGCAAACCATCGTGCCTATTATGGAAAGCTAATGGTCACCCCTCTGCCAAAAAAAAAGATTACTGAAGCAACCAGAATATAATGTAAATGAATTTTTTCAGCTCTTACTTTTGCTACGTATAGTTAGCTACAACAAAATTATAGCAATATATTCAGAGAGTGCTTTTGAGTAACAGAGTATTTGCTTTTGCATCCTTTATCCTGGAGATATTATTTCTTAGGAGACAATTGTAGTCCAAGCCTTCTTTATTATTTTTGTTATAATACAGTAAAAAGTTCTTTCTTTTATAAATTGTATCATCTTAAACTTTGCATTCAGTAAATAAGGATGCAAATAACTTTTGTTATTAAAATATTTGATAATTTGCTTTATCTGATCCCAAACCCATTGCATACACTTGGAAAACTTAAAGGTATAAATTCCATGTTCCCAGGTCCTATACATGACCTACTTAATCAGTAGCTGAGGTTAGGATTTGGTAATCTGTATTTTTAAAAAGCCCCTTCTGGTGGTTGTGATGGGCAACCAGTTTGAGAACATCTGATGAACCCCACTTAGCCTCTAGAAAACTGCTTTCCTTATGAAAAAAAAAAAATTTTAAATGCCTTTGATTAAAAGAATAATGGTGACCAGGATAAAGGAGAAGCAGAAGCTCTGAGGATTGACAGTAAGTGCTGGGGCAAGGGCCTCTGGAACCGCAACCTTTTCTTTTGATGTGGCTTCAAAGTTGTTGTTGAAGGTAGAAGACTAAATAAAAAAAAAAATCTGATTGGTGTCTGATTATTTAGACAAAGATCATCAACCACTGAGAAAGCCTTGTTTCTTAAATGCATTTCACAGTACCTTCTTGAAAATAGGCTACAGTCATTTCCAAAAATAATTTATTTTAAAAAAAAGAGTAAATAGAGAATTGCAGCATTTTCTGTTAGAATCTCAAAGGGAAACTAAGTAAAAGCTCATCTGTTTCTCTTTCTGGGTGCATTTTTTTTTTTTTGCTCCCACTTTGATACTATATTTATGGAAGTGATGAAAGCTACCTAACTTAAAGTGACTGTTTATGAAAAAAGTTTATTTTTTTGTTATGTGGAGAAACTCTAGTGTCTTCCGCTGAACCATGGCCGTCTCAATTCATCAGACCACCTATAACTCAGAAGGGTTGTATTCATCAGATTTTGCCAGTTTATTGGCAATGGAAAAGAACAGTTTATTCATCTTGTTGGATTAGATGATCTCTAAGGTCCCTTCCATCTCTAAAATTCTATTATTCTTTTCCATCTCAATGATAGACAAAGTACAGAAATTTATCACATCTCTCTGGTGCAGTAGAAACTAGTAGAATCCACAAGTATTTTAACCCCCAAGTTTTGGTCTTCTCTTGTATTTCACTGCTGAAGGACTTTATATACAATCTTTAATTTTTATGGTTAAAAAGTAGAAATTCATGAGTAATAGTGGTTATAATCAACATGAAGTTGCTGACTGGTGGTGGTAAATAGCACTATTCATTACTATTCTCTTGGGTCTTATTCTTAGCTGTTGATGAATAATTTTTGAAATAAATAAGATCCTCTGGGATATTAAATTATACGAAACCTATGGAATATCAAGTATTGTAGCTCTATCTTTTGTATTCCTGTAGTTTTCACATATCCGTTAACATTTATCTCACTATTTTTCAGTTTTTTGGTTATGTGTCTATCTCACCTACTAGACCAGAGCCCTTTGAGGGTCAAACGATTTATCTTTGCATCCTCAGGACATAGTACAGTGCTTAGAGTATATTTACTTGGCATTTGATTGGATGTCTCTTGAGTATTGAATTCAACTGCTTTCAAATAACTGCTTGATTTTTTTAAAAAAGCCCCAAAGACAAAATCCCTCTGTAAAGTCTGTGATGAAGCTCAGAAAAGAAACTCAGAGAACCTCAAGTACCTAAAAAATGTTAAATCAAGAGAAGAAAGAACATTTACTTATCAGGCCAGTTTTTTCTTGCTTCTGTTTCTAGCAGGGATAGGTAGATCAATTAAGTAATCATTATATTTCACTTCAATTTAGTGTCTCTTAGTGTTTAGATCAGATGACACCATATGTACCATTGGTTTCATGGGGGATCTTCTCTCTAAGTCAGTACTTAGGTATCCAGTGGATAGCCTTGGCAATATATTCAAACAGCCTAAACCTCAGTACATCTTTTGAAATGGAAAGGTTAAATTAGATCAGTAGTTTTCTACTATTATTAATAGTGGAATCTTTTCTGTCTTTAAACACATGCTTATGTGAAAAACTCTTTATGTAAAAATGAGAAATACAGTGCTCCTTAGATGGGAGGATGAGTGTAGCAAAAAGTCAGTATAGCCAAGAGGAGGGATTGAAGGGATCATCTAGATCCCTGTCTAGATGATTACTCAGAGGTCCTCGTAGACAAAGTCTCTACCACCTTCAACTTGGGGGCTCCCAGGCAGCCCTAGGGTTTGATCCTAACTCGAGAGAAAGGATTGCCCATGGGAGATTTTTGATGGTCCAGGCCTGGAAGTAGACATGTCAGTTCCATGACACCTGACTGCAAGGGAGGCTGGGAAATGTGGTCTTCCTCTGTACTTAGGACTCATAATCACTTACGTCTCCTTAAAAGCTTTTCAAATTGCTCCCCCTTTCTCTTTATTATCACCACTGGAGCCAAAGTGCCCGTGTTTTCTCAGATGGACTATTTCCGTAGTCTCTTAGCTGGTCTCCCAGCCTCTAGTCTCTCTCCTCTCCAGCCTGCAGTGCATCTCATTACCTAACATGCACTCCCCTGTGTAAGCCTTTTGCCTGGCCTGCGGGGCTGCTCATCATCTGACTCCTGCCAACTGTCTGTCTTCATTTACTGTCCCTCTCCCACATGAACAATTTGCTACAAATTACTTTTCTTTCTCTAAACACTCTGTGCCTCTGGTGTCTCTGTGCCAGGAGCTGGAAACAGACAATAAATAAACAAATGGCCATGGCTGTGTTCCAGTAAAACTTTATTTACAAAAGTAGGTGGGGGCTGGGTTTGACCCAGTTTATTGATTCCTGCTCTCTGCCTTTGTATTTGTTGTTCCTTCTGCCTGGAATGCCCTTCCATCCTCATTGCATACCTGACTGTCTACACCTCACCCCCATTTTGAACTTCTGATTTTTCAGGTATTTACTTAAGCATTCTTCCTTTATGAAGCCACCCTTGAATAATGCTCACTCCCAGAGCAAGTTATACATAGAGTCAATTTTCATTATTCACTGTAGTTATGTTCTATAAAGTTGCCTCAAGCACTTAATTAGCAAATACTGAACCATTGCTCTTGGGGGAAGTACAGGGTTAGGTTCCTGGGAGCCTGTGGTCACAGCATTTTCACTAACCACTGGATAGCAATAGTTGTTTTATGGATGTTTCTGTCTAAAGACACCTTACATAATACATATTGTTGGTTTAACATTGAACTCATGGCCAAAAATACTATAACTCGTGCATAAATGAAGCTTATCTGACACACTTATTTTCTGCATAAGGCCCATCACTGCCTTCTTGTGCTTAGGAACACTAGACAGCACTGTAGCACTATACTTAGGGGACATTTTAAACATCAAAATCACTGACAAAAGCACACAAATGTGAAAAATGTGACACTAAATTGACCATAAAAAGAATAGTTCTTGGCAGTGTGAGTGGAAACAAGAAGGCAAAGAGTCCTACCTTAGATTGCTGCTGAGAACATGTACATGAGGCAACAAATTTTTCACTATGCTGTACATTTCTGTGAATGACCACAAAAGCACCATGAGTATTGATTTCAGGGTTATAAACACGTTTTAGAGAATAGAGGAATTTGAAGATACAGAACTGGTGAGCAATGAGGTTGCACTGTTTCTCCATAACAGAGTCAACAGACTGTATAGCTAGGTCCTTGTAGCCTCATTAATTGCTTCTCTCCTTCCTTTCTCCATGGCCTAACTGTTTAAATGAAGGTTTTGAATATTTGTGTGAATAAATGAGGGAAGGAAGGAAGGAAGGAATGAATTGGATGAAATGTATTTTGGCTAATATGCAGGGGAATTTAAAAAATGTGGTTTTCAGCATTTGCTAAGTTATTAGTAATTCTACTACAGTGCAGAGGGAATGATGTTGCCTTCTTCTTATTTAACATCTTCATTAATGATCTTCAATATGCAGTAAACAATAAATTAATGAAATTTACAGACGATACTAAATTAAGAGGTGTTGAAAACACCAGTGAGAGTACTGCTGTAGCATAAATGCACTTAGAGAAGTTAAAAATGTGAAGTAAATCTAGAATGATGCAACTGAAAAATACAAACTAGAAAATCTAGCCAAGCAAATTCTAAATGTCAAGGAAACAGGGACACTACTGCTTGTTAATTTTAAACTGCCTGTGTATTTATAAACTCAACAGGCATTTACTGAGGGCCTACCCAGTGCCTGGTCTAGTGCTCTGTCCTGTGCTTATCAAAGTGAACAAGGCAGTCGAGGCCGCTGACTCATGGAGTCTATATTCCGGTGGGGGAGGTAGAAAAGAGGAGTGAACAGTAAAGAATCTCTAAGATAAGTTGATGGTGATATTGGAGTTGAAACATGAAAAGTGAGTGCAAGAATAAGGAGGGAGAGTGCTCCGGAGAGAGGAATCTCAAGGGGAAAGACCCAAAGGGGGAAAAATAGGTGTGGCACACACAAGGAGCAGAAAAGGAGAGTGGACTGGAGGATAGGGATGACTTGTGACCAGTGAAGGAGCAGGCAGGGGCAGGTCATGTGGTGCCCTCTAGGCATTGCAAAGGAAGTTGGATTTTATTCTCAGTGTCAAAGGAAACCATTGAAGAGTTTTAAGAAGGATAAGAAACAATTTGACTCATGTTATTGGATTGATGTGGGGCAAATATGTAGCAAGGAGTTCAATTAGGAGATTATAGCAATAATTCCAGCAAAAGAAGATGGTGACTTGGACCAAGACATGGAGAGGGAAAGTTGTGGAAAAACTGGAATCTGTTTTGGAGTGAGAACTGGCAGGACTTGCTAATGGACTGGCTAGGAGTGGGAAACTGTGGAAGGACAGGGAGGAATCAAGGATGATTCCTAAATTTTTGACTTGCATAACTGATGGCTGGAGCAAGTAGGAACTAGAGTTACTAACTGAATTAGGGAGGCCTAGAGGAGAGACTGCTTAAAGGAGAGGAGAGTGGAGATTGGTGCAGAGTAGATATATTAAGCTTGAGGGGCCTACCAGACACTCAAGTGAGATTTCATTGTGATTAATTTGTGTTTTCCTAATGGCTAATGATATTCAGTGCTTTTTCATGTGTTCATTGCCCATTCAGAATTTTTCTAATAAGGCTTCTGTTTGACTTTCTCCCGTTTTTGTATTGGGTCATTTATTTTTGTGAAAATTTGTTAACAATTTTTGCTTCTATGATCGTAAGGGAAGATGGTTTTTAGTCTTCTTTTCTTTAAAGTCTTTGTCTAGTTTTGGTACCAGGGTAATGCTAGCCTATAATTGGCTTATTGATTTTCTTTTTAAAAATTTTTAAATTGAAGTATAGTTGATTTACAATGGTGTGTTAGTTTCAGGTATACCGCAAAGTAATTCAATTGTTTGTGTATATGTGTATATATAAGTGTATATATATCTTTTTTCAGATTCAGTGATCCATTGGTTGTTTAGTATCATATTGTTTAGCCTCCACATGTTTATGTTTTTTGCAGTTTTTTTTTTCTTGTAGTTGATTTCTACTCTCACACTGTTGTGGTCAAAAAAGATGCTTGATATGATTTCAGTTTTCTTAAATTTAGTTAGACTTGCTTCGTGGCCCAGCATGTGATCTTTCCTGCAGAATAGTCCATGTGCACTTGACAAGAATGTTGATACTGCTGCTTTTGGATGGAATGCTCCATAAATACTAATTAAGTCCATCTGATCTAATGTGTCATTTAAGGCTTGTGTTTCCTTATTGATCTTCTGTCTGAATCATCTGTCCATTGATGTAAGTGGGATGGTAAAGTCCCCTATTATTGTGTTACTGTCAATTTCTCCCTTTATGTCTGTTAACATTTGCCTTCTATATTGAGCTGCTCCCATGTTGGTTACATATATATTTACAATGGTTGTATCTTCTTGGATTGATCCTTTCATAATTATGTAGTGTCCTTCTGTGTCCCCTGTAATAGTCTTTATTTTAAAGTCTATTTTGACTGATATAAGTATTGCTGCTCTGGCTTCCTTTTGATTTCCATTTGCATGGAATACTTTTTTCCATCCCCTCACTTTCAGTCTGTATGTCTCTAGATCTGAAGTGAGTCTCTTGTAGGCAGCAAATTTATGGGTCTTGGTTCTATGTCCATTCAGCCAGTCTGTGTCTTTTGGTTGGGGCATTTAGTTTATTTACATTTAAGATAATTAATGATATGTATGTTCTTACTGCCATTTTGTTAATTGTTTTGGCTTTGCTTTTGTTGGCCTTTTTTCCTTTTCTTCTTTTGTTCTGTTCTCTTGTAATTTGGTGACTCTCTTTAGCATTAAGTTTGGATTCCTTTTTCTTTTTTGTGTGTGTACCCATTACAGAATTTTGGTTTGTGGTTACCGTGAGGTTGTGATGTAGCAGTCTTTATATATATGTGATATATATATATATATATATATATATATATGATTGCTTTAAGTTTCTGATCTCTTAATTTCAAATGCATTTGTAAGTATCTTGCATTTATACTCTCCTCCCCTCACTGTCACTGTTTTTGATATCATATTTTACATCTATTTGTTTTCTGTGTCCCTTAACTGCTTACTGGATACAGATGATTTTATTATGCTTGTCTTTTAATATTCCTACTAGTTTGTGTGTGGATAATTTCCTACCTTTACTGTATGTTTGCCTTTACTGGTTAGCTTTTCCATTTTGTAATTTTCTTGTTTTTAGTTGTGACCTTTTCTTTTCTGCCTAAAGAAGTTCCTTTAGCATTTGTTGTAAAGCTGGTTTGGTGGTACTGAATTCTTTTACCTCTTGCATGATTGTAAAGCTTTTGATTTCTCCATGAAATCTGAATGAGAGCCTTGCTGGGTATTCTTGGTTGTAGGTTTTTCCCTTTCATCACTTTAAATACATCATGCCTCTCCCTTCTGGCCTGCAGAGTTTCTGCTGAAAAATCAACTGATAGTCTTATAGGAGTTCTGTTGTTTGTTATTTATTGCTTTTCCCTTGGTGCTTTTAATATTCTCTCTTTAATTTTTGTCATTTTAATTACAGTGTTTCTTGGTCTGTTCCTCTTATGATTAATCCTGTATGGGACTCTCTGCACTTCCTAGACTTGAGCGACTGTTTCCTTTCCCAGGTTATAGAAGTTTTCAGCTATTATCTCTTCAAATGTTTTCTCAGACTCTTTCTCTCCTTCTGCTTCTTCTGGGATCCCTGTAATGCAAATATTAGTGTGCTTGATGTTGTCCCAGAGGTCTCTTAAACTGTCCTTATTTCTTTTCATTCTGTTTTCTTTTTTCTGTTCTGTCGTATTGATTTCCAGTACCCTGTCTTCCAGTTCATGGTCCATTCTTCTACCTCATTTAGTCTACTATTAATTCCTTCTAGTTTTTTTTTTTTTTAATTTCAGTTTTGTATTCTTCAACTCTGTTTGGTTGTTCTTTATATTTTCTCTTTGTTAAAAACTTCTAATTTCTTGCTCTATGCATCCATTCTCCTCCTGAGTTCTTTGATCATCTTTATGATCATTACTCTGAACTCTTTCTTAGGTAGATTGCCTATCTCCATGTCACTTAGGATTGGGATTTTATCTTGTTCCTTTGTCTGAACCATATTCCTCTGCTACCTCATTTTGTCTAGATTTCTATTCATATTTCTATGTATGTGATAGATTAGTTATGTTTCTTGACGTTGGAGAGATGGCCCTCTATAGGAGATGTCCTGTGCATCCTGGCAGTGCAGTCCCCTCTCATCACCCAAGGGCCAAGGGCCAGCTGGTCCCAGGGTAGGGTCTGGCTTGTATTTGTGGACTCATTCTGCAGGATGCACGATTATAGTTTTCCTGCTTCTGGTGTCTGGACCCTGGTGAATGAGGCTGGTCTAGAGGATTGTAGGCTTCCTGGTGGGAGAGGCCGGTGCCTGCCCACTGGTGGGAGAAGCTGGATCTTAGCCCTCTGGTAGGCAGGGCCATGTCTTGGGGTGTGTATAAAGATGGCTATGGGCTCAGGAAGTCTTTAGGCAGCCTATCTGCTGATTGGTGGGGATGTGTTCCCACTCAGTTGTTTGGCCTGAGGCATCCTAACACTGGATCCTATAGGCTGTTGGGTGGGGCCAGGTCTTGTTGCTAACAATCCAAGCAAGATGTCAGCCTCCAGGAGAGTTCACACAGATGAATACTTCCCAGTATGACTGCCACCATATCTATGACCCCAGGGTGAGCCACAGCTGCCCCCTGCCTCCCCAGGAAACCCTCTAAGACTAGCAGGTAGATCTGGCCCAGGCTTCTATGAAATTACTGCTTTTGCCTTTGGTCCCAGTGAGCATGACATTTTGTGTGCATTCTTTAAGAGTGAAGTCTCTATTTCCCCCAGTCCTGTGGAGCTCCTGCAGTTAAGCCCAGCTAGCTTTCAAAGCCAAATATGATGGGGTCTCCTTTTCCTGGTGCTGGACCTCCAGGCTAGGGAGCCTGATGAGGGGGCTCAGAACTCTCACTCCTGTGGGGAAACCTCTGTAATATAATTATTCTCCAGTTTTGGGGTCACCTACCCAGGATGTATGGGATTTGATTATATTATGAGTCTGTCCCTGCCCCTCCTACCCATTTTGTTACAGTTTCTTCTTTATGTCTTTAGTTATAGAAGATCTTTTCTGGTAGGTCTAGTCTTTTTTTTTTTTTTTTTTTTTTTTTGATCATGGTTTGTCCTATAGTTGGTTGTGAGTTTGATGTGTTAATGAGAGGAGGTAAGCTCCCGCCATCCTGGCTGCCTTCCAACTGCTTATTGATTTTCATAATGTGTCCCTTGATGTTTAATTTTAACAATGTCCATTATATATTTAAAAATAATAATTATGGTCAGTGATTTCTGGTTCCTGTTTAAGAAATCTTTGCCTAATTCAATGTAGAAATTTGGGGAGAGTAGTACTCTTGGAGAGGGCAGGGAAGCTCCATGCCCTTTCCCCATACCTTGCCTTATGTATCCTTTTTATCTGTTGTTCCTGAGTTATATTCTTCTTTTAATCTAGTTAGGTAAAGTGTTTCTGTGAGTTCAATGAGCCACTCTAGCAAATTAATCAAACCCAAGGAAGAGGTCTTTGGAACCTTAGATCTATAGCTGGTTGGTCAGAAATACAGGTGACAATCTGGACTCTCAGTTGGTATCTGAAGTGGGATGGGGGCAGTCTTGTAGGACTAGACCCTTAACTTGTGGGATCTGATGCTATCTCCAGGTAGATAGCTTTAGAATTGAATTAGAGGATACAGAGCTGGTGTCTGAGAATTGGTTGTGTGGGAAACTACCCTGCCCCCTTTCCTCCCCCTCGCATATTGAGAATTGGGTCCAGAAACTTTTTACCATCTATCTATTGAGACTTCAGTTGTGGACTAACATACGGTCTATCTTGGAAAATGTCCCATGTATGTTTGAGAAGCATGTGTATTCTGTTGTTGTTGAGTAGGTCTATGTATGTCTATTTGGTTTATTGTGTTGTAAAAGTTCTCTATTCCTCTGTTTTCTTACTCATCTTCTGTCTGGGTTTTCTGCTCATCATTGTAAGTGGGGTATTGAAGTCTCCAACTATTATTATGAAATTGCCTCTTTTCCCCTTCAATTCTGTCAGTTTTTGCTTAATGTATTTTGATGATCTGTCATTAGGTGCTTAAGTGTCTATAATTGTTATATTTTCTTACTGTATTAAACCTTTTATTAATATATAACATCCATTATCTCTTATACTCTTTTTGAATTTAAAGTCCATTTGTCTGATATTAGGATAGCTACCACTGCTCTCTTTTGGTTAATATTTGCATGAAATATCTTTTTCCATGTTTTCATTTTCAAACTGTTTGTGTCTTTGGATCTCAAATGAGTCTACTGTAGACAGACTATAGTTGGAGCATGTGTTTTTATTCATTCTGCCAATCTCTATGTCTTGAATGGAGAATAGGAACTTACTGAATTTCTGCTGTGTGCAGGCACTATGCTTGGCTCTGTCAATGAAACCATAAATAAGACAGAAATTGTGACTTCAGGGAGTTTATGTATTCTTGGAGGTATACAGTCATTAAAAAATAATCATACAATTAATTTCTTACAATTGTATAAATTTTACAAAGGACAACATATAGGGAACTGAGACTTAGAATAACACGCTTGAGATTAAAATCAGGCTTTAAGCCTTAATTAATTATTTAAATCTGAAACTGACAAAAGAAATAGTGTAAGTGTTCATCTCTCTCCATGCACTTTACTTGATGTGCAACTTACATATAATTTTTTGACATATCATTATTTCTCTTAATGAATAAAATACTTTAAGAAGCTATTTAAATGTTCAGAAATAGACCACAAAGGATATGCCAGTAATGATAACTTTTCTTAGAAACAATTAATATTAACCTGTTTAATACTTGATTTCATCACTTTGTATTTTCCTTAGAGCTGGATTATAGATATTAGAGATGGAAAAAGCAGAATTGGCCTCAAAAGTCAGTCCCCTGTACTTAGGAAAATGTCTAGATCTCCAGGAGCCTGTCTGACCTCCTCGTTTTGGTCTACCACTTTAGAATGATTGCATCAGATCGTCCATTGTGTTGGGCAGAGATAAGCACTCCTAAATGTAGCTGACAGGAGGTAGCTGTGGTGGGGTAGGCTATTTCCCAAAGCTGTGTGATTGTCTCAAGTGCTTCTGTGTGCTAGCCAGCCGTGACTTGTCTGATTACTTCCTTCTCCACATTTTTGATTTTGAGTTCTCTTAGCTAAAAGTTAGCTTAATTTTTAACTCTCTGAAATCTGATTATTTGAATAAATTTAAGTGGATTCAGTATCGACAACCTCATTATTTGCTGCCCCAAATCCATTAATAAATTAACCATAATTCAACTTGCTTCTGTATATTGGAATTTTTGCTGGAGGTGCTGTAATTGGAAGAACACCACCAATTGCTTCCTATTTAATCTAGTGATTTATAAAGTTTTTTAAAATGCTTATAATAGGAAATCAAGTAGCATTAGTTGGGAGTGTTATTTCTCAAGTCATTTTTGAACTCTAATAATTAAACACAGCTACCTGAAATAGCTGGTAATGATCTGCAACATGATGAAAATATTAGCTACTAACTGACTCATCAACTCATATGATACAAACTGTTCAGTTAACATATTTTCAGGAATTTGAAAAGAAAATTCTCTTCGGAGGAAGAGGGTAGAGGGTGGGCATAGCCATAAGTACGAAACTTTCATTTTCTCTTTCAACATAAACCTTTTGAATAGTTTTAAGTTCCAAAAATCTATAATTCAAAAATGGACTTCGATAAGTGTGGCATGTGCTGGAAGCCCGTGCTGTGACAATGCAGGGAGATTTTGTCAGGCCATGCGATTTTATCACAAAAGCCCACACTGCAAAGAAGGGCAGGTTTCCACATTTCTGTTTCAGTCAGCTCTTTGCATTGTTGATTGATTCACTGTAGTGCTGTTGTCAGGATTTTGTCAATAGTCACATAGATCTCATGACTGGCATTTTGCCTTTTTAAAACCATCCCCTTTGCTGTTATAGAGAATTGGAACCTCAAAGCCTGGTGGGACTGGCTGGTGCCTTTTTATTATTATTTATGAATTCATCAGAAATGAATATTGGCCTCTAATTAAAGCCAGAAAATTACTCCTGGAATAAATTGCTAAAGGTCAGTTGCTTTGCAGAGAACTTGCTATGTGTCTCTTTGTGCCTTATATTATCACTGTTATAAATAAGGCAGCATTCAACCTATTTATAAGGATAGGTGGGGATAACGAATTGTTATATTAGTTCTTGCCTTTTGGTATTGAATTTCAATTAAACTTTTCTAATGCTTTTTCTGTTCTCAATATGTTTCTCTTCTGAGGATGGGAAAAACTGCTCTGTAACTAAAAACAATTAGAATATTCCATTTTTTTCTTGAGTAAAGTACTATGTATATTTTTGGTCTAAGAATTAAAATGGCTAAATACTTTGGAACCCAATTTCCTAACAGAAGAGAAGGTCTTTCCCCCAATTACAGGAAGTTCTAGGAAAAAGCATTTGTCTATTTTGGATTAGGAAATCAAAGTAAATCAAAATACTGTAATAATCAAAAGAAATAATCAAAAGAAACAGCCTCACTTGAGATTTTGGCACAGTGAATAGATATTTAAATATTTAACAAGTCTTTTTATCTTTACCTGTTCACAAGTTATAAACAGGGAGTTGGAATGAAATAAAAAAAAAAAAAAGCTGCCTATTGACTTTGAAATTAAAGTAGGTATTATGCGCAGGTTTTGAATAACTCCCTTTCTGTCTGTCGGAAGGTTCTCCTCTCCGTCTTGCTGGGGTTAAATGAATTGTGTGACTAAGGAGGTGTTCATGATGCTATGTTGATACTATATATGTACTTGTATTTTTAGATTATTGAGCAGTTTTTGAAATTTATCAACCCTGAAAAAATATCTTAGAGGGGATTTCTGGAAAGTTGTTTATTAAATTTAATAAGTAAATTAAAAAGTCACAGTCTTTCAAATTTAAACATTTAGAGCAGAGGCTCTCAACTGATGGTGATTCTGGCAATGTCTGCAGACATGGCGGGTGTTACTAATGGGGGTGGTACTGGCATCTAGTGGGTAGGGGCCAGGGATGCTGCTAATCGTCTTACAGTGTATACGAGACAGACTTCAACAACAGAAAATAATCTAGCCCAAAGTACAATAGTGCAGGTGTTGAGAAACCCTAATTTAGAGAAATGTGACAAAACGTTTTCTATGGTAAGAGTGACTAAACACTAAAATTTCACATAGGAAAATACAAATTAAAGTGACAATCAGATGTCTTTTTCACCCATCTGAGTAGTAAAAATCAAAGGAAATAACATCACTCAGTTCTGGCAAATGTGTTAGGAACGCTCATATGTCGCTGACAGGAGTAATCTGGCAAAATCTACTAAAAATAGAAGTAAAACTTTTCTTTCATTCAGCAGTCCCTCATTAGAAAATATCAGTATACAAAGACCCAGCCTTTTTGTTATGGTTAAAATGTACTGAAAAAAGACCTAAGTATTAATAAGTAGGGGGATAATTTGTGGGACATCTATAATACAGAGTATTATGTGCTTGTTAAAAAATAATGTGTTAGATGAAGAATATCCATATGTTATTAAGGGAGAAAAATCAGTTTCATAATAAGATGTGTATTATGAGCTCATTTTAGTAAAACAAACAGCAAGTATCTTCTATACATTTGTATATTTTTAGTAAGCATGTGGAAGACTATTTAGCAGATGTTTAACTTGGTTATCTCATTGGAAGAGATAAAAATGAAGATGGCTGGAAGCTAATTATTAACTTTCCCCCTTTTCTATTTCCTTTTCCATTTCCAATTTTAATCTTAATTTCAGTATTACTTTTATAGTTTACAAACAATTTAACAAAGAAAAACTTTTTCTTAAGAAAAGTTTGTATCACTGTTCAGTGAATTTTTAATGTTTGGTATCCTTGTCTTGTGAACCTCATGGGAATTTTATACCTTGGTTAGCTAAAATACAAGAAGAATATTGGGGGCTTTTTTTGATAGGTGAATAATGTTGAAATTTAAGATATTATAAAGTACAGATCTGTAAATACTTTTTTGTATACATGGCAAATATTTTATTCTACCATCTATAGTAGGATATAGATGTCATATGATAAAAATTGCCTTTATTAAGAAAATCTTAATACAATATCATCTAATGATGGCATTTGATGAAGAGGAGCATTGAGAGCTGCAGAGCTGCTCCCTGGCTTGGACCCATTGGCCAGCCTTTCAGAGCTGCCCAGGGACCTGTTGAGGAAAGGGCACTGTTGTTTCTCTGATGTCAAGCTCAAAGGTTAGGAACCTTTCCTGAATCTTTTATTATCTCTATGCCATGGCTAGTTTTAGCATCTCAATAACATGGAAGTTGTTGGAGATGGGACTTGATTTTGTTACATTTTAAGAATCATGGTGAAGTTACTTCTTTTTCTTGAAAATTACATGTGAACACCTTGGTGTATAGATTATGGTTAAAATATGGCATTGGCTATCATCTAGAAAGGGAAAGAACAATAAGAAAAGTTAGGGGTCAGCACCCTCTTTAGCCTTTAAATGTAGTGGGTACTGAAATCGCATCAGAAAAGTATTAACTGACTCCATGACTCTATTCCCAAATTCCCCCACAAAATCAGCCAGTATTATGGAGTACAATTATTATGTTTTTTACTCTAATCTAACTAGTTCATATGTATTAATTATTTTAATTTTCATGATAATCTAATGGGGCATATGTTATTTTAATCCTCATTTTGTATACAAGAAAAAAGACAGAGAAATTAGACAACTTGCCCAAAGTCACACAGCTTCTGTGTGACAGAGCCAGAATTCTGACCAAGGAAGAATGACCCCAGGGACACTGAAAGTTTAATGGAAATTCAAGACTATGGAGATTGAAGAATTTTATTATTTTCTTCTGAGCATGATAAAAAGAAAAACCCAGCCCATCCTAATTCAACAAATTCTTAGCTTTATTAATCGGTAACCCTTATGGATTAATCTGAGAATTGATATCACCTACTGTGACTAGGAACTGTTCAGTGATTTTTTTAATGCTGTTTATTTTGGCTCAGTGAGTAAATAACATAATTTCTTCAACTTCTGCTCTTCTTTAGAATGAGTATTTATATATACATATATTCATTCCTGTAATTGCCTTGGAGGTCAGTTTGTAGGCAACGCAATCTCCTATAAATAAAAAGTATTGAAAATTTAAACCATTTAGACTATAATCCAGCTTTTCTGGCCTGGTGATCTTGTGTCTATGGTTATAATGAATGCAGTTCTGTTACCACTTAATGTCTCATGTATATGTTCAACTGAATTGTGACACCAATACATCACAGAATGTAGGTTATTAGATGAATAAAAATAAATAGTTCGAGAGTGCTTTCTCACATTTGAGGTTTAATTCTCTCTCTGCTGGGAGTGTTATATTGAGAAGGACACATTTTGCAGATCTTTCCGCCTTTGCAATTACAGTCCTCAATTTCTGTCTTTCCCCCTTCCTTTATGATTTCCATGTTCTTAAACAATTCTTCAGCCATAAAGCCAACCACTAGATGACTGGCTTTGGGGTGGGTCAATTTTGTATCTAAGTTTTGTTGTCACTAGTGAGGACTTTCCCCCTTCTTCTTTTATTGCATAGATTTTTTTTCACACAGTACATAAACCACACATCCTAAAGTGAAAACACTTGTATAAAGTCCATTTTTAGGAGGCTATGCACACCCCTCCTTTTTTTGCCCCAAGGAACAGAAATTTTAAAACATGAAAAACTGTAACAACTTATACACTGCTTGTGATGAACAAACACTTGTACTGACAAGGTGAAAAAATGTCGTAAGTGTGAAGGTCTTTGAGCTAGAAGACTTCTGACAGTCGAGATTATCAAAGATGGGAATAAACGATGAGGTAGTAGGAGCAGGTGGTAGAGACTCTCCTTCCTGGAGATGGCTGTGACAGGGCAGACAGCTCTAGGGTCAGGCTCTGGCAAGGGTAATTCTTCATGTTGGTGCCCCACATGATGGAGGGTGGGTAGGTAGTATCTGCTAGTCCTTCTCAGTGCTCTCCCAGAAATAGACTCAAATAATGTAACTAGCCTGAGGAGGAATCAACAAAGATACAGTAAAATACCATGGAGCTTTCCCTAAACGAGGGTGGTATCTTTGGGAAAAATTAATCCTACTGAATTGGTGTCCTTCTCTTTTTTTTTTTCCATCATACAGATCTTTTACCTATTAGATGTAGAGAGTAAATAAATTTGAATAAGACATGGCTGACACCTGTTCTCCAGAGATACACCATCAGTTAATTATGGAGATAAGCATCCCCAGAACTAAGTCTAGAACAAGTTGGACTTAAGTAAGAATTATTATGAAATAAGCTTTGTGAAACTGAAAGAGAAAAGGGGAGCTTGGTTACACTCAGGGATAGGAACTCTAAGAAGAGCTCATGAAGGAGGTAGTATGTGAACAGGGCCCTTAAAAATAAATAGGACTTTGATAGAAAGAAAGAGAGGGATACCTGGGAGGAGGGTACAGCTTGAGTAAAAGCAGGAGAATGCAAGCTGTGCAAAGTGCAAAGTAACTGCTCAGAGATGGTTGGTATAGAGAACGTCAGAGAGGCTGTAGTGAGAGAGAAATTTAGGATTCAATCATGAAAGACGTGGTACATTTTAATCACTTGCTTACTTGAGTCTGAGACCCCTTTAAAGAAGGAAATATTGTTGCATAATTCATTGTCTAACACTCACTAGATGGTCTATATATGTTTCTGAATAAACATCCAGTTCTCTGTAACCTAAGGAGTTAATTCTCATCTGGTTGTGTGCTCAAGTTTATCTTGGCAATAGTCACTTCTGTCCATTGTCGATGCGAATTTCCATCATTAATCCAGCTTTAGGCAGTATGTGTTCTGATTTTTAAATCTTGTGCAGAATAGAACATGACCTTGTGACGCAGCATTATGCACATAGTTGTAAATATGCAATAGGTCGCACTCGACTGAAATGGGATTAGCACATTCCCCTATTTGTTTGGCCAATTCGAAGGAGATAAAACACTTCCATATCCAGCAGCAATACCTCCAAACACTATAACTCTTGGCATTTAAAAAAAACTGATGAGAGATGTCTTGGCTACTCCATCTTTTTCACCCTGTCCATCTTGGACATTGGACTGAAGGGGAGGCAGCCTCTGAATAAGGAGAAACAAATCATGTCAGCGTGATTGATTGAGGCTGGGCTTGGCACACCCCAGGTGATTGTGTTGGGTAGGAGAGTCATCAATTTGTTCCTCTCAAAGGGTGTGTGGTAGTCATAAATATTTCACCAAATGTGGGGTGGCATCTGCCTTTTTGTTCACTGAGAACAATGCCAGCTAGAATGTTCCTCTTCTAGACAGTTGTTCCTAGTTCTGATCTATCAAAAACTTATTTACCAACTGTTCAGAAGCGTTGCTGTTTCTTTCATTTTCCTTTGAGTTTTCATTTTGACTTTTGATAACTGCATATTCTCCAGAGGCTGAACTATTTTTTGTCATGCATTTTGTGAGAGGCAAAAGAAAATACACATTCTTGGTTACGGGTTTGAAGTAGCAGTTTCTAAAGGGCAGAATCATTTTTCATGTATTGGTATTTTGTTCAGGAAAGAGAAGGCGAGTTTTTGTAACATAACAATCAAGAAAGAGATCAAGGTGCACTTTGGAATTTTGGTTGGACTCCTGTTACTGCTTATACATTTTCATAATTCTTTATATTTTTAAGTACTTTTATATGTTTAACCTTGTGTGATTATCACAGAGGCTCTGCAAGAAATGGTAGGAATTTCTAAAAATTTTTTCAGAGAGGAGCAAACCAAGCCTCAGACAGGTTAAGGTACCTCACTAGTTAGTGGCAGAATTAGGGTTAGTACACTGATCATCCGCATAAAACTTTAAATGTGCACAAAAATGAGTCTTTAAAATGCTGCATCTTTTTGCTTGTTAATTTTGTTATGTATGGAGCATTCAAAAATCAATGAAGATTTAAGATCATGTTTGGCTATGGATGTCCATTTGTGATATTTTGCCCCCTGTGCAGTCAGAGTTTGGGGCAAGAGCAGAGGAAGTGAGTGATATGCTTGTGGTTTTGGAAAAAGCTGTGGGAGAGACAGACAAGGCTCCGTGATTTTTCAGTCTTGTCTTAGCCGGGTCACGCTGCAGTTGAAGCCTCTTGTAATCCAAGGAATGAAACCACAGAGGTGATAGTGCACTTGTATCACCCACCAGGTCTGTAGGTGAACTCTGCTGTCCTTTCTGTCATCATTGTTATGTGCTGGAAATGCAGCTAACCTGGCTTAGTGAAGGACTCCCTCATTTGTTAGAAGTGCTAACTGTGAGTTATTGTGAGGCCAGACTGCACTTGGGGCTGATTCCAGTAGAGGTGAGTTGTTACCTGGTTCCTGATTGTAAGCACTGCAATAAGTTTTTCCAAAAAAGTTCCAAGTAAACACTGGAAATGACTTTGCAATATAACTTAATGAGGTTTCTGCAGCAGCTGAACATTGAAATGGGCATAAACCTGAGGTTATTTCAATTTTAATATGGCCCCCTTCTGTTAGTGAGGGGATCCTGCTTTTACTTTTTTATTTAGTTTTGTAAATATTTAAATTAAGTGCTATTTCCCTTAATTCCATGGCCAGTTTTTTTTTTTCAATAAAAAGTTAAGAGGGCATAATATTAAAGAGAGATAATGTAAAATATTATTTTCAAGGGTGTATTTTAACATGCTTCTGTCTTTGCATAGGCCTGTATCTGTCACCATTTAAACTTTGAGAAGGTGTTAAACTTGGTTTGCAGCTGTTGGTGGTGAAGCTAGCCTGAAAGGAACTGGGCTGGGGTCTGTCACCAGGACCTTGCTTGCAGAAGAATATGTCATATTTGTGTTTGTTTATTTTTGGTTGGATTGTTTTTGTGTCTGATATTAATGGGAAAGTATTCAAATTCATAAATGGAACCTTGAGGACAAAGAAGCAGTGCCAAGCAAGGAGGCTTATTTTTGAGGACAGGAAGGAAAAATAAGTGTTGACTTGGATGGATCATTCATTCCTATCCTCCCCACCTATCAATATAAACATAAATCAGTGCACAGGGCCAAGATGCTGATGCCCTGAGGGGCACTGAGAGTCAAGCTGTCCCTGGAAATACTAGGCTGATCTTCCGAACCATGTTGGACTACTTTGAAGAGATGCTCTGATGGGAGTTAGCCTCACTATGCTATCCCCAACTCACTCCTGGGACGTGAAAGTTCTGAAACCTTTCTTTCATTCTCTGGAATTCAGTTTCTCTGAGCTTTCAGATTGGGGCATATCTTGGCTTCCTGAATACATTTTAGGAAATGATCAGACTTGTCTTTACGTAATTCATGTACACAGTGATTTCTCCTTTGGTCCTAAGTCAATAATACAGTTGATTTAGATCATGGGAAATAGAATCAGATGAATTTTTCTCCTTGAAATGAGATTATTGGGTCTGATAGAAAACTCCATCATTCACTCATTTATTTTTTCAATCAGTCACTCAACAAATATTTATTGACTGTTGACTGCATGACCAACAGTGTCCTAGGCATTGGGATATAACAATGAACAATAATACAACAACAATAATAAGGTTGAGCATTTATAGTGTTCACTATGTGTCTGTGAACCATTGCTTTTTATGTATTAACTTACAACAAACATATGGCATAATTTCTTACATTATTTCCATTTCACAAATGAGAAAATTGAGATACAAGAAAATTGCCTAATGTAAGTAACTTGCCCAAGGTCAAGTCCAAACAGTTTAACTACGAAGTCCAATTTCTAAACCACAGAATCTTACCAGAGTGCAAGCTGAAGCATAGTGCATCACATTCTAGCTAGTTCCAGAGTGAACAAATAGATGAATGCACTAATTTCAGTGCTTGAAGAGTAGGGACAACATGAGCCAGTGTGTTCAGGGAAGACCTCTTTGAGGAGTTGACATTGGAACTAAGACCTAAGTGACCAGAAGAAGCCAAACCTACAGAGTCCTGGAGGAACTGCACACCACATGAGGAAGTAGCCAGAGTGGTATCCTTAAGGTGTGAACAAACTTGACATATTCTAAAAACAGAAGGAAGGCTATAGTTCCCAGAGTGTGGAGAAGATGAGATTGTGTAAGACAAGATAGGAAGAGTGAGCAGAAGCCAGATTCTGAAATTAGGGAGTTTGGATTTTATTCTCAGTGCAGTGAAGAATTTTAAGCAGGGGCAAGAAAGCACCTGATTTATGTTTTGTAAAGATACTTCTGACTGCTATATGAAGAAGAGATTGCAGATTGCCCAGGGTAGAAGTAGGGACACTAGGAAGAAGACTAATGCAGTGTCCAAAATGAGATGATGGTGGCTTGGTGTAGGCTGGTAGTAGTAGAAGGGGAGGGGAGTATTCCAGATATAAAACGCCTGCTGCATATTAATCCACTTGTGGGCAGGGGTTATTCACTCTCATTGTGCTCATATATTTGTGATAACATGCTGCTTTCAGGGTTTGGTCCAGGGCCACATCTTTTTCTTTAAGAACCTAAAAAGAAGTTTATTGAATATTCCATTCAAACCATTATAATAGAATCACATATAAATTAATCATATATCTTTCCCTCAGGTAGTGGATAGTCTAACTGGGGAAATAAAGCATAAATACATAATAAAATGCAGGGGATGGGGAAGAAGATGAGTGCTTTAGGAGAAACTATAAATAAAACAATAGGCAATTTCAGAGGAAGGAGGCAGCACTTTCAAAAGGAAGAACTCAAAGAACATACAAAGAGAAAGTAGCACTTGAACTGGGTTTTCAAAGAAGGTATGTTTGAACAGGAGGAAACACAGGATGGAATAATCAACTAATGCCACAATAGTACTGTGTAATAATAGCTCACCCCAAAACATCATTTATTTAATCTTGCTCATGTGTCTGTGGATTGGTGACCTAGCTTTGGTCTGGCTGAGCGTGGCTCCAAGTTGCAGGGAGTGGGGTTCAGGTCTACTTCATGTGTCTGATCCTCCTTAGATAAGTTAGCCCCCCAGTTTTTTCATAGTGATGATAGGATGGCAAGTGGGTGAGCCCTACTGCGCAAGCACAGTTGAGCCTTCTCTAATGTCATATTGACTAATTTCTCATTAGTCAAAGTAAACTACATGTCCAAACTCAACATGACTATATGGGGACAGTTCCTCTGCCCACAGTGGTAGAACTATAGTAAATGTTTTCTGAACGGTAAACCAAATTATCATAAATGGGCACAGCATTCCAGGCTGAGTGTAAGAGGAAAGGCACAGAGGTAGGAGAACTCAGGGCAAGCACTGGGAACAGTGAGCAGTTTACTTTAGGTGGGGGATTGAGTTTGTATACATAGAAAGAAAAGAAATTGTAAAGGCAGAATGGGCCACTACTGTTGAGGGCCTTGAGCACAAAGTTTTGAAAATGATTCTATATACACTGTGTATCTATTAAAAGAACAAAGCTAAGACTTGAAAATAAGCCTTCTTGAAAGGGGCTGTCACTTTTTGGATCTCAGGTCTTAGAATTCAATACCCTGCCGTCAGTTTTTTTTATGAGAAACTCTTGTGGATTGAATTGTGTCTCCTAAAATGATATATTGAAGTCTTAACTCCTGGTACCTGTGAATGTGACTTTATTTGGAAATAGGGTCTTTGCTAATGTAATTAAGATGAAGGTTAAGATGAAGTTATACTGGGGTGGGGTTAGCCCTTAATCCAATATGACTGATGTCCTTATAAAAAGAGAGGAAGAGACACAAAGGTAGATACACACAGAGAGAAGAACATCAAGTGAAGACACAGATACACAGAGGGAAGATGGCCATGTGATGAAGGAGGCAGAGACTGTAGCTACAAGCCAAAGAACACCAGGATTGCCGGTAACCACCAGAAGCTGGAAGACAGGCACAGATACTACCTCTGAACTTCCAAGAAAGAATCAGCCCTACTGACATCTTGACTTTGGACACCAGCTCCTGAACTGTGAGAGAATAAATTTCTATTGTCTTCAATCACCCATATTTGTGGTACTTTCATATAGCAGCCCTATGATACTAATGAAAGCAAGTTCAATTTTCAATGAATGATACTTATTTTACCTGAGGGTCATTTTACTTTTTTAAAAAATCAGGAAAGAAATTTTAATTTCATTAAGTCTATAACATTTAATAAATCATCAAATTTGTCCAAGACTTGTACATCATTGCAATGACCAGTCAACCCCATGCTAGTTTTGAGGTAAACAATAAAATCCATAATGTCTGTTTTTCTTATTAAAAAATACTCTTGTAATTAATACTGTGTTTCAATATTATGAGGGGTCTAACAGATATAAGCGATCTGGAATTGTTTGAACAATGGGAAATAGATGTATATGTGTTTGTATGTTTATGTAAGGATATATATTTAGATCCTGTAAAGTAAGAAAGCAAATCTTTCAATTGGCAAATCTTATGTAGTGTTGAAGAAATATAGCTGCTATATTCCATTTCAATTCCATTGGGGATTTAAAAAGATATTATTATTTCAGAAGTAGATACAATGTGGACATTTAGATATAATGATGAATGTTAACACACCTTAGGAGGTCTTGCCTTTCATGGTGTTTTTCAAAAATTTAAATGGTGTTTGGGTTTATCCAGTCTGTCTCTCCTTTGGTTTGACTTGCCTATTGCAAATTTCAAGATGGCAGACCAAGATTAGCTCTATTGCTACAGCAAAAAATAAAGGTATTTGGCCACACAGAGACCAAACCCACAATGCTTTATTAGCTCAAATTTTCTCCTGACCTCTTAATATGTTACAAGAAGAATGGCAATAGGCAGGAGGAGAGCTTATAGGGCCTTTGTGGTGTTTTTTGTTGTTGTTGTTGTTGTTGTTGTTGTTGTTTGAGAAAAGCTTGAAACATTTTTAGCAAAACAAAATTCCTTTCTTAAAAAAAAAAAAAATCCTACCCAGAACCCCAAGATATAAAAAAAAGCAAACTGTGAACATATTCCTCAAGCAATTTTGATCCTCGCCAATGGGAGGGATCACTTCATAGTGTGGTGAACTATTTAAGCAAATTCATGGAGATCTAGAGATGTGAAATGCAGTGTCAGTTAGGTAGCTCTAGAGTAGAACAAATAGATGCCATTTTGAGCATCCTATAAGTGTGGGTTAGAAATTTTATATTCAGGATCTTATTTAAACTTTGACACAGTGCTGTAAGGCAACTGAGGAAACAGCAGCATAGAGAATTTCATTGATTTGCTCAGAATGACAGTGGATGGGATCTGTTCTGAGCCCAGCATTCTGGTCATTATGCTAGCACTGCTTTTTTAAAATGGACATGATAAAATGTCTACATATAAGGTCAATATATAGGGAATTGACTATTTGACATCAACATTAGCACTTTTCACAAGTTAAAAGATGTTTAAGAGGGCTCTTACTACTGGGGGAGGGGGGCAGGGAAGATCCAGGACCAGAATGTCACAGATCCAAATTTCAGAAGGTGTATTAAGACAGTGATTCTCCAACTTTAATATCCATACAGATCACCTGAGGATCTTGTTTAAAAATGCAGATTCTGATTTAGCTACTCTGGGATGGGCCCAGGAGTCTGAATTTCTAAAAAACTCCCAAGTGATTGTGATGCTACTGATACACATGCTTCCAAAACCATCTACTGTGACTTTTTCTACTTTTACCGACACCAAAAATAGCTGCTATATGTCTAGTACCACAGTGGTGGTGTTGCTGGGCTAAGCCTTTGACATACTGTAGTGGTCCTGTGTTGTTTTACTGTGCAGCAGACCTTTCCCTTCTTGGGACAGCAGTATCCTAATTTTCCTTGGGGTAGTGAACCTGTCTGACTGTTAGCTCACGCGATCATGACTCTAGCATTGTAACTCCAAGGATGGACTCAGGCTGCACCGATCAGCAGTTGGTTTGGGGGATAGGTGCATAGAAGAGTCAATCCAATAAGAGCCAATGAGACTTAGTTATGGGCCTTTTTTCTGAAATAAATAAAATAAAGCTAATCTTTTACCCCAACTCCCTTGAGTTATGAAACATCTACAGCAGCCACAGCCATCATACAATCTAGGTGATAATGAAGCCAAAACACAAAGGAGGGCAAAGGTGAAGAAAGAAACAAAGGCAAATTGTCCTAATGCCAATGTTGTGGCCTCTCCATCAAGCTACACCTGAAGCCAGAATTACCTTTTGCTTCTTCTGGTCTACAGATAAGAACAGACTAGTGGGATGTCTCTCCCATACAGAAATAGTTTGGGAATATATTTTATTATTTTATACTTGCTGATAACATCTCTCACAGGAGTTCTTTAGACACTTCATGTGTCTATCCATAATTATAAAACTTCTTAGGTGGTGAGATTTCCCTACAGGAAGACAGACTTTCCTTTTTGCCTCCCCTGCACCTGGTACAATAAAGAGCACATAGAGGCTGATGACTAATTGGTTACTAACAGCTCTTGATGAAGAATACTCACTCCAAGGTGTGACCCATTTCTCTATTTTAATTTTACAGTTTGCATTTGAGTTAGTCAAGGAAAATCGTCTTCTACCAACTGGTACCACTTGTCTCATCTGTACATTTTTTTTCCTCCTAAAAATAAACAAGTACTCAAGAGGACATAGTTCCATGCTTCAAGGGTGTGTAGTCTCTTCTGAAAATGTCTGCCACCCCCAACACACTCACATTGTCCTCTCTAACAACATATTCACTGGCAGGTTTGCACCCTACTATCTGTAATTACTCTTCTCTCCAATTCCTAGTATGGCTTTGGTATCATATTAAGATGTACTTGTATGCTGTTTCAGAAATTATTCTTATTTTTTATGGAATTACTGAAACATCCTTGAGATGGAAAGCTTTATCTTGTATTTACTTTGTATTCTCCTTTCCTTCCATACCTGATAAAGTTTTGAGCTCAGTTCAGTAGCAAGATTGGTCACTTGAAATGCAAAATGTCAACAAAAGTGCATAGTGGTTAAGAGGGCAGACTCTGAAAGTGGATGGTATGAGTTCACATCCTGGCCCTGTCACCTATTGGCTCTGTGACTTAGGGCAGATTATTTGGCATCTCTGAGTCTCAGTTTTCTCACCTGTAAAATGGGAGTGATTTTAGTACCTACAACAGAAGGTCATCCTGAAGATGAAAGAGGTAAAAAAAAAAAAATATGTAAGAGTTTAGACCAATTCCTGTGCATGGTAGTTGCCCAATAAACATTAACTATTGTTAGTAATACTGTTCTGTGATTAATTAACATCCATCCAACTTTCAAGTTTGAAAATTTTTATTTTTAAGGGGTTTCCAACCCTTAAAAACATAAAAATATTCTAAATACATTTTAAATGCTTTCTGCCTCAAAGACATCTCTTATCATATATTCTTTATATATGTGTGTGTGGTGCATACACACCTATGGACACAAATATTTTTTGTATCAAAGTTAAAGATCATACAGATTTTGTTCAAGAAAATAATGGAATTATAACATCCTTGTACAAAGAAATAAGTTTGAAATGCACATAGTTGAAAGAAAGTGAAGTGAAATTTCCCATGCTCTTGTTATATTACCTTTAAGAATTATACTTGACACGTTCATCACTTACTAAGCACATAATTTCATTCTCCTCAACAAATGTGTGAAGTTGAAATAGCAAGTACTGTGTTTACTGTTCTTCATGGATGAAGAAACTGACAAAGAGAGGAATTTCCCTGAGGTTCCATGTAAATGGCCAGGTGAAAATGATTACAGCTCACTGTCCCTGCCTGTCCCCAAACATCTTTTGACTCTTACCTGGTTTGGCATTCTTGTTCACAATGCTTTTGTATTGTGGATTTGGACTAATTAAAATTTTGAGAGGAAAAGAGGGCTCATGACTTAGAGGAGTTTTGATGAACCAGGCACTGTATGTAGCAATCATTATTTCTAAAGTGCATAGCAACTGTATGAGGTAGGTCTCATTATTCCCATTTTATGAAGAGATGGAGAAACTACAGTGCAGTATTGTGAAATAATCTATTTCAGGCTAGTAGCAGAGCTGGGATTTGAACCCAGTATCCTGTAATTCTCAAACCTGTTCACGCACTGTTCCTCTTGCACAATTCTGTTTCCTATACTTATAAGAGAATCAGTTATCTCCTGTTCTCAACATTGCCGTAATCTTCAAAGGGATTATGGGAAATAGTGTAAAAAGATAAAGTGAAAGAAAAAAAAATCTGATCCTACTCCTTACAGAAACAACAACAAAAATACTTCTAGGGAAACTATTTTCACTGCTTTTAATCTGCGTGCTATTAAAAAATATAAGGAACAAAGAAAATGAAACCTTTCTAATATTCCTTTGAAATGTATATATTCAGTGAATTGCCTTTTGAATAGAATATGATTAATTTAGTCTCTTATTTTGAGAAGTTAAAATGTGCCATTTCTCTTGGTTATTCAACATTTGCGAATGACCAACAGTAGTATGTAAAGGGGAGAAAGAAAATGTGACTTTATCCAGCAGGTTCCTGTTAATAACTTGGGTGGTTCTGGGAGCAGGCCTGTGGCAGTTGCTCAGATGACTTATTCGGGCATGTGCCCCAGGTCTTCATCTGCCTTTTTAGAGTCAGGAGTGCAGCCCAGTGGCATAGGAAGCAGATGTGAATCTCTAAAGTCCGTGGTGTGACTGTGGGAGAATCATTTCTAGACCCTTCAAGCCTGCTTCCACCTCTGAAATTACACCTAATTATCTTCACAAAGGTTTTGGGAAAAGATTCATTAAGGAAATTACGGCTCATTTAGAAAATTGCTGCTCAAGTTCACTAAATGTTTCCCCAGGGGTCTTAATGAACACAAGGCCCTTCTCAAAGTGGATGAATCACCTCTGTTTCCCTGGGGAAGAGCTTTGCTTTTCCTCCACCTCACTTCTTGTCTAGGGGTGCCCAGGACTAACAGTTTGGTTTTCTTAGGAAGAACATTGACCTGTTTACCCAATCTTAAAAAAAATTTTTTAAAAAAAGGAGTTTTGCTTCTCTAAAGCCATCTGGATTGTTCTGAATATTTCCTTCTAGTTCATTCTAGACTTGTGAGCATGGGGGGCTTAGAAAACGGCCCACACAGAGTGGCATGAAGATGAACCCCCTTGATGTTTCCATTATCATGAATGATTACTCACTCTGTAATTTTCAGATAGGATTAGTCAGGATAAACACTATTTTGTGCTGAATTGATTTATAAAGGCACATAAGAGTGTCATGCCAGACAGTTCAATGGTCTTACCCACTGTTAAGTATTTCATAACCTACTTGTTTCTCAAGTCATCAGTGAGCACAGGAACAAAATACCAAAGATAGCCTGACTTGTTCAGTAATCAGGAGGCTAGTTGAAGATGCCTGCTCAAAATCCTCAGTGCATATTTGACTGTATGAACAAAATGGTGAAGTAGACACTGTGATTATTATATTGGAGCTGATGGATGGAGAGACTGGAAAATTAGAAATTTGCCTTTTTTTTCCCCTCGTTCACTGATTACTACAGGCTTCAACTATCCTTCATTCCGCATTCTTCTCTAATGAGAAAACACAGAAATTATTCTGATTGACTAAGAACATTGGCTGATAGAATATTTTTCTTTTCTTCTATTTCTGGCCCTGTGCATCTGTCACACAATGATCTCTGAAATCAAGGACTGGACTGGCAAATGCTATAAACAGAGAGTCTTCTGGTGGAGGCTCGGTGTGATAAAAAAAATTTTGCCTTCATCTTTTTGTTGATCTGGGCCCTCCTGTATTTGGCCAGAGGCTCTCATTAGGGCTACACAATCACACCTCAGGTGGCTTTGCACACCCACAAAGTCAGCATTTTAGGTATTGCTTTCTCTAATTCTATCATTCCTTGATATTTCTCTTACTGTATTCCAAACCCATGTATGAGGAAATATGAGTCCAGTTATTCATGCATCCAACTAGTGTTTTATTGAGACTTTCTATATGACATCTTACGACCCTATCTGTAAGATAGTATCTCCAGTGATAAGGAGTACAGAGACTGTAATGTAGGGAAAGAAAAAGACATGGTCCATGAGGCTCAAATCCTTTACATCAGTGAAAAACAGAATTAAGGAAAGATGGTAAAGCATGTAGTGTGTGTGTGTGTGTGTGTGTGTGTGTGTGTGTTTGTGTGTGTGGGTGGGGGTTGGGGGTGGTAGGGAGGGACAGAGACCAAAGGCCTATAAAACATTTACCAGTTCATCTCTCCATTGAGTAAATATTCGTTCTAATTATTAGGGAGATAATGATGACAGGGTCTCTTCCTTCACTGTGTTTTCATTTGAGTTGATGGAATAGTTTGGAAAATTCTACTCCAGAAAACTTAAATTTAAGTTCTTGTAGTGAATCCCCAATATTTGATATGTAGTGGAGGGAGGTCTAGGTCTTTGGAGGTCTTAGGGGCCCAGGAAGTCGGTAGAAGGAAATAAATGACTGTTTCTTGCATCCCTCCTGAGCCAGTGCCCTGTCAAGTACCTTCACTGCTGTCATCTCACTCAGGGTTTCCACAGTCATGCAGGGTAGGTCAGATTCTCTATGTTTTAATGGCAAGACAGCCTCAGATAATTTAGCTTCCTCAAATGAGGAAAGGAAAGAAAAGAAACTACCCACATCCAAAAAGTATGGAGCAATTAATAAGTGCTTCTTGATCTTGGTTGCACATTAGAGCTTTTACAGTCCTTTGGTGGCCAGGCTACACCCAGACCAATTAATTCCTACTCTCTGGGTGGGGAGCCCCAGCATTAGTATTTTATAAAGCTCCTGAGGTGATGCCAGTGCACAGCTCATGTGGAGGACAGCTGTTTTAAGTGATATTTAATGTATGTTATATGCATATTTCTTTCTTCAAGATTCATAATCAAGGAATGTTAGGGCAGGAAGGAACCCTAAAATTACCTGATCTAATTCCTTCATTGTACAAAGGAAGAAACTACGGGTGAGATAAAGTAAGGTGACTGACAAAATTCACATAGCTAATAAGGGTCAGAGCTGTGTGTCTGCCTTTCACTCTGACTTGTTGGCTCCTCACGAAAGGTTTGCACACAGTCACTTCCATATAGCTAAGGTGAATGTTTACTCTTGGAGTTTTGTTACACAATTTCTTGAATTTTCTTTTTTAATTGTGAAAGCCATTTCTAAACATACCACTGTATACTAATATTTTAGTATTTTAGTATCTGTTTTGATAGGCTTTTTGTCGGGGTGGTGATCTTTTTTTTTTTTCTTTTCTTTTTTTCCAAAACAAAGAATATCCAGAAGGCAAGGATAGAAAATAGAAAAGTAATTTAAATTTTATCAAGTTTTTGCATAACTGGTGTATCTTTGCTGTCTCAGAAAAGGACTAGGGAATTAGAGGTCAACTTGAAGCACCTCATTTATATGATAATTACCAGTAAGCAATGGCCAGTGATTCATGATACAAATCATTTGTTCCTCTGGGACTTGTATGTTTACTGGGCAGGAAGTATGTGATTATGTAGTACTAATTAGTTTCTAGGTGACAGAAAGAATGTAGCACAATTGAGACTAAGTTGGTTAATTGTGTGCTGTTTAGTTTCTTTATTTACTTGTTATGGCAGAGTTTTTAATTTAATTTTTAATCCACAGGAAGTCTCTGGGTGAATACACACCTGGATGACTGGATACTAACTTCATATTATCACTTTCACAGTTTATAACATGCTTTAATATGCTAATCTTATGTAATCCTAGCACCAGTCCTCCGAGGCACATATTATCATTATTATAAAACTCCCTTTACAGATGAGCAAACTGAAGGCAGAGAAGCTAGAGTAAGAATTGAAGATCCTACAATTAGAAATGTATTGTATTACTTTGTATTCACATCTCCTATGATTAGTAATATGAGAAATGATAGTGAACAGCCAGAAATGATCATTGTTTAGCTGACTTCTAATTTTCTCAAATACTAAGAAAAAGACTATGAAGACAGGAGATACTAAGAAACTGTTGTAGAAGGGATAGAAAATCAAATTTTGGGGGGGAGTATAAATTTGGAGAGGTGATATTTTCAGAACTAGGAAAAGAGCTTCAGGGGGCAAAAGCTGAATTGAAAAACAATGGAATGCTGTTTGTAGTTCAACACAAAAGAGGTCTGAGAAAAGGAAGGAGAAAGTAAGAGCAGCAGAACAGAAACCCACAAAGAACAGTAACAGCAAATAGGGAGGGACCAAAGAAAGTGAAAAATAATCAGCAGATACAGTGAAAAAGTAATCTGTCATTAAACCAAGGCAAGATGGGAAATTAAAATTAGATGAATAATAAGCTTTGTTTTTAGAGATTTTTAAAATGTTTCTGCAGTCCAGAAATACTCACTTAAAGGATAGACAGAAAGTCATTATCATCTGAAATGGAACAGAAAGAATGGCTAGGAGCCTCTTCTACCTACAGCATAGCGTTCGCTGCATTTCTCTCCCAGGCAAATGTTTCCTGAATATGTATGACAGAGCCTTTCTGACAAATAATACAGAGTTGTACTGCCTGAAATATGGGAGAAACGCTAGCTAGCATGGAACCCACAGGCCCTCAGATATGGGGGACGTGGAACGAATATTATCTCTGAGATGGCAGATTTTGTTGCGCTTATAAAAAGCCTTGGGCAAAGTGTAGATATTACAAGAACCCAAGACTATCATTCTAGAAGTAAAGCATTCCACAGTCTGGTAGGTGGAATGGTGCTGCCATAAAAGATTAAAATTCACAAACGTAAAGGGCATCAAGTTTGATTTAATGCCTTTCTTAATCTTCAAATGCTATCCTGAGGAAATTTTTCCACATTTCCATAAATTCACAGTCAAAAAAGAATTTGGGGCCAAGGGTATGCTATATATTGCTACCTGTTAGGTCTCCATTAAATAAGTTTCAATCATCTTAGGCCCTCAAGTGGCCCATCAGAACATCAGAAATAACTATTAGGGTTTTCCAGAGAAACCGACCCAATAGGATGTGTACATATATACAGAGAGATTTATTTTAAGGACCTGGCTCAGGTGATCATAGAGAATATCAGGTCCAAAATCTGCAGGCTGGGCTGGTAGGCTGGAGACACAGAAGAGCTGATGTTGCAGACCAAGTCTGAAGGCCATCCCCTGGCAAAATTCCCTCTTGCTTGGAGGAGTTCGATCATTTGTTCTGTCCATTCCTTCAGTTGATTGGATTAGGTCCACCCATATTGGCAGGGCAATATGTTTTACTCAGAGTCTACCAACTTTAAATGTAAATCTCATCTACATACTGTCTTCCAGACCCATCCAGAATAATATTTTACCAAGTAGCTGGGTTCTGTAGCCTAGCCACATTGACATATAAAATTAACCATCACACTAAGTGAGATTTTATATTCATTGACTTTTCCACTGTCTGAATTCTTTTATTTGAGCTCTACAAGATGTGTGTGGGTGGGGGGTGGGGGGGGCGGTGCGGGGAACACTTTATCCCCAAAGGAAAAGGAAATATCATTGGCTGGCTAGAGAAATCAGTAGTAGAATTAAACTTTTTATTGGTGTGTATGAGAAGTCCAGGAATGAGTATGTAAAGCTAGACGTAATTTTTGACAACAGATTCCAGAAGCTTTAGATAATGGTATCTATGGAAACTATTATATGAATATGTAAGCATAGAGATATATATTTCCATTTTAAAGGAACAATCTTTAGGTGTGCATAATAACGGAGAGGTATAAAATTCACAAGATGTTGCAAAGAATGAGATTTGCATCTCCAAAAGAAAAAGAGACTACTATAATTGGTTTATGGAATAATAATAATAATAATAATAATAATAATAATAATAATAATAATAATAATAATAACGGCTAACATTGTAGCAAGTCCTTTAAATGTGTGATTTTTTATATAATCCTCAAAACAGTCATTCTGAGTCTCCAAATGAGGAGATTGAAGCACAGGATGGCTAAGTAATCTACCCAAGGTCAAGAAGCTAGCAAATGCTAGGAAGTCCTTGGGCAAGGCGGGACTTTTGACAGTCATGTGGGTTGCTCTTGAACCCACTGCCCAATTCCTTCTGACAACAGAGCTGGTAAATGGCCATCCTGCTTTCACCCATCATCTCCAGACACAGATTACAGCCTATCTATCATTTTTGCAAATCAAGGAAGATTTCTGGTGAGATGTCTGTTTGTGAGCAGTGACCTACGTTTCATTCTAAGCCCTGCAGCTGCAGTTGGGACCTCCATGCTACTCGGCCGTCATTTCATTCATCTCTGGCTGGCAGCTTTCCCCGTTCCCTCAGTGGATATTTTGAACCTTCAACAGGTTTCTCAGCCCCTGTCCAATCCCTGGTCACTCAGGGAGAATGATATGCTTGACTGCCTCACTGCAAATGTAGGGGCTGGTGGGCAACTTAACCTCCTTCATCCAAAAGTCAGCCTCATCTTCACTCATCCTTCTATCCCTCATTGACCTAGGGCCTTTACTCCAAACTGATCAGTTCAGGACAGTCCAGGATGTAGTTAAGTACTTCATATGAAGAGGGAAAGTGGGGAATCTTAATGTACACTTTCTGTTCAAGCTAAGTCTTGAACTTTCCCATATGATCTTTTAAAACTTTGCCCACCCTAGTTTTGAATTTCTTGATTCAAGGCTATTTATCCTATTTTTCTATTCACCCTTCAGATTTAATGCACAGATTTTTGTTTTCATTTCTTTTTTTAATTCTAATTTTGGCTTCTCTCTCAACCATAGTGATGACTTGCCTTCCTGAAATTCTTCGTTGGAATATTTAGAGCAGACTGTTGGCTACATAATAATAATAGGTAAACGCTTACTGCTTACTGAGTGCTTCCCATATGGCAGCTGCTATTTTAAATACTTTACAGGGATCTCCTCATATAAATATACTTAACTTGTCTTGTATCACTAATTCCTTTTAGAATCTGAATCCTTTCCCTAGAAAAATCTGTACTCAGGAGTACCTACATATCTTCTGCTTTATTGTCCGTTACAGTGAAACACACTACCCCAAAACAACAGTTTTGGCTTTTTACAAATTTCTCATGATTGTGTGCATTGACAGGTGATTCTTCTGCTTCATCTGGTGTCAGCTGGGACATTGGGGCAGCTGGAAATTCCAAAAGGGACTACTCAAATGGCTGGAAGTTGGTGCCAGCTGCTAGCTAGCTTCAGTTGTCTTCCTCCTTGGGCCTCTCCATGTGGCTGCTTGGACCTCCAACAGTCTCATGGTCTCAGAGTCACTGGAATTTTCACGCAGCAGCTATCTTGCCTCAAAGCTTAAAATCTAAAGGCTAGATCTCAAAAGTGGCACAGTGATACTTCCTCTAAGATCTACTAGTTAAAGCAGATTACAGAACTTGCCTGGATTCATAAGAGGAAACTACACAAGCACATGAATATTGGGAGGTGTGAGTCATCATAGCCCACCAAAGTTCCAGCCTACTGTGTGCTCGCACAGTAATTTCAAGAGGTATACACATGTCACAAGTCCATTCTAAGGACACCAAGGAGTGGACAGACTTCAGGTTAAGAACTCATGGTCTAGGATCAAGCAAGGAAATCCTTTTACTCAACGAGTCTAGTGCAGGGAAATGGGGAGGTGACCCTCACTGTAAAGGGAACTGCACCTGCACAGTGCATTGATGGGACCATGCATGGCATGTTCCAGGATCTGTAAGAGATCAGTTAACTAAGAGATGAGGAATTAAGGTTGGATCCAGATTATGGAGTACTCAGAAAGGCAGCTTGTGGAGGCAGGCATTGGGGAGCCATTGCAAGTTTTTAAAAATAGATATAACAGCACAAATGCTGAAATAATTCAGGAGAATTATAAGAATTAAGAAATAAGGAGAATGGTGTAAAGAGAATTACATTAAGGAGCTTTAGGAGGTGGTGGAGTCTTGACTCAGGAGTCAGTTTTTAAGTTAGGAATAACAAAATCACCCTAATAAAAAATGAAGCATAAAAATTTACTGTAGAAAAGGGTTTTGTAGTGCCTAATGTAGTGAATATATAACAATATAGAAAGCATTATGTATCTTGTTTCATTTTGTATGATTGGATTAACAAAGAGCTCAGTGGCCTTTATGGCTTCAACTGATTTGAAAAAAAAAATCAAGTAGGGAATATTTGGAATTGCTTTCTACCCAGAGTTGAGTTTTCAAGTGTGGCTGTAAAGGAATCTGAGACTAAGATATTCTGATTTGGGTCCCTAAAATTAAAGAAGAAGCCTGTGGGATCTGGGATCAGATTAAACCTTGAATGTTAGCAGGTTTACTTCTCACTAAGAGAGAAAGACATACAGCAAAGATCATGAAAGGCAGAAGAGCATCAGCAGTGGTCCAATTACTGTTTGTCAGCCCATAAATTTCAGAAGATCTCTCCATTTTGTCCCTAAAGTGATACCTGCCAAAGTATTTAGATGATGTATACAAGAGGTTAGGTGGAAGGACATAAAAGCTCACATTTATTTCTGGGGTGAAATTTCTTTCACAAACTTGAATCTGCTTCTTGCTTCCTTAAGCCTCTTCTGTTGGCCTTTGTATCATCAAGCTTTGGATTCAATTGGTACCTAAAAGTGGCTCTGCCAGGTGACGAGATGGATTGGTGCTGAGCTGTCCATGTTTATAATGGAGCTTTCTAAGGTCGACTGGCCAGCATTTGAGGGCTTGGACAGGATGGGGTTGAGAGTACCATTCAGGATGTGGAGCTGATCAAAGTCAGTGAGGCCATAGGACTTTATCAGTATCAGTGGTTCTGGTTCTCAAACTTAAAAAAAAAGAATGTTTATATTTCATCCCAGAAATTTTCATTTAATTGGTCTAGGATGTAGCCTTGGAATGGGAAATTTGATATGCATGTGTGTTGTTGGCTTTTATTTTTCTCTTTTCTTTTCTTTTTTTTTAACTTTATCTAGCAATAATTGACAAATGTAATTTTATATACTGAAAGTGTAAAACGTGATGACTTAATATACATATGCATTGTAGAATGATTACCAAGATCAAGATAACTTAAAATTTGTGTCCTTTGATCTACATCACCAGAATGGGGAATTTTAACAACCTACTCAGGTGATTCTAATGTGCAGCCACGTTTCGAAACCACTGCTTTATACTCTCTGCCTCTTAGAATGGGGCTCTTACCTACTGACCTAATTTAACCAGCCATCGTCCTTGATTTTGTATTAGTTGCTTGGGACAGATTGTTCTCAGGCACCTATCAGGAGATGGAGAATGGCAATGATGAGTCCTGTATCTATGGAATCCTAAGTTACTGGCTCAGAAAATGCAGAGAATACTGGAATCAGGTCTTGGGGGATTTTTAGCTTTCTGCTTCCCTAGCAATTAGGTCTCTGTGGTGAAAGCCAGGCAGAAACCAACCTAGGAAATTCAGTTACAACATTTGACCTAAGAACGAAAAGAAAAGAAAAAACCATAGTTGCTGGATTTTTCACTTAATGCATCCTAGTGTTAGTGGATGTTTTGTCCTCTTGAACTTGATTCTGGGAGTTCCATCCTCCCTTCTCAGTAGCATAATGGTTCCACTTCTGGATTTCCATTGCCTCCTTAGCCATTAATAATTAACACTTCCTTGTTGCAATGTGTAGCTTCTGGCACTCAATCTGTTAATAGTACTTCTAAGCTGTAATTCCATTTTGGCTGTTCCGCAGAGAATCTGGTCTTTCACCTCTCAGATCTGTGTTTTCAACACTGTACCCACCAGCTAACATTTTGGTCAACCAATCTCTCTCTTTTTCTCTCTCAGTTCTCCCCAGTTGCACTTTATAGTACTATTTCATCTCTCTTATTCTAAGTTTCAGCAACCCAAATATGGTCTCTCAGGCAAAAGTCACATTCAGTAACTTTAGGTTTGCATTCCCTATATTGGAGCACACTTTTTTTTTCTCACTTCAATAGCAATAGCCTTTATGCTGACATAGCAGGAGCTTTGTTCTGAGTATATGAAGAGCTACAAATAAAGGTGTGTGTGTGCATGTGTATACATAGTGAGAAAGGGAACAAGAGAGGGTTGATAAGCAGAAATATGGACAAAGATAATGGTCTGTGCTGGGCTTGAAAACTAGTTGGACAATCTGTCTTGACTTTAGTTGAAAACTTTTCTTATTGAATTGCCCTCTTGGGGATTGAATCTATTCAAAATGATCTTTTCTATGAGTAGGCACATCATTTTAGAAACATTTCTGTGAAGATGTGCTGTTTTCATGCTTAGGGAAGCACACTGCATGCTGAGTGAGACCGAAGGAAATGCCAAATTAATTCATTATTTCCCTGGCAATGTTCTTTCCCCAGGAAAGGACTGCTTTAATAAGGCAGGTGGCTGTGTGTGCCGTGGCGTGCCTGCCTCTGTAGGAAGCTTGGTAATCCTCTCCGCAGAAAACTCAACTCTGGTGTTTGTTGTTTGAGGCTCTTGAATGTAATGTTAGTTTACAGCCCCACTCCTGGCCACATTATACAAACAGTGTGGGAAGAATGACAATGGAAATTATGGCAGAGAATGCTTTACTTAAGCCTTTCAGAATGGACAGCGTTGTGCACGGCTGTGGGTCTGTTTTCAGCACCCTGCCTGAAAGAGCGAATGGCTCCTGTTTCCAGCCAAATGCGGGCGACCGTGAGGCCACTTCAAACCTTCAGTGCAACAAAGTTATCACGCTGCTGAGTGCCTGTTTCTGTCAGTAAGCCATCATTATTCCTCATGAGCCAACTGCAGGAGAGAGCCACTGCGACAAGTACACTATTATGCTGCATTTTAATGTGTACCAATCAGCTTAATGCTAGCCCTGACTTCATCTCAGGTACTGCTCTTTCCCCCAACAGATGCCTGCCTTCTTCCTTCAGCTGTAGTTCCTGAAGGTGTCTCAGAGAGCAGATAGGCAGAGCAGAGGTCACCTCCAAAGAAACAGAAAGGAACTAAAACTGCGAGATGTTTGAGCTCTTTCAGTTAAGTTGCTGATATATTCCAAAGTCACAGCAACATCGGTGGCTGAGCAATCTGCGTGTCCACTGACTATGTGGAGATCAGAGACTGAGATACCTACCAGCCATAACAGACTTCAGCTGTTAAGTTCACCAGTCTGTTGATCTTTGGGTACTTGTCCTGTGGGAACTTAATGTTGTTCCTTAGGAAGGGGCTTGGGTGTCGAGGCCTCCAGAGGTTGTTCCTTTGAGCTTCCAAAGCTTGATTCAAGATGGCTGCCCCTGAATGCGGTAGTGACTGATTGTCACCTCTGAGTCACAGTAACCTGTCTTCCTGGAGGAGGAGATAACTGAGACAGTGATCAAAGTAACATTTCTGTCTGACCATAGCTGTCCTATAGGGGAATGGGGAAGAATTTTAGTAAAATATCTGACTGAACCTGATAATCACTACATTTTAAAAGAGAGAAATATATACTTTAAAACAAGGCTGAAAGAAACACATGTCCTTTGGTAAATTTCTCAGTAATCATCAGCTATTGTCACTTACACATCTGGAATTCATTAAAAAAAAAATCACCCTGAAATTCCTAAACAAATTGAACCTCCTTGGAGGTATTCTAGGCAGTCTTAGGTGAAAAATCTCTTAGCTCTTGCTTAATTAGGATGTCCCTTTAGCCGAGCATTCCCAAATGCTGTGATGATCTTCCAGGAAGAGAGAAAAATATGGACAATGTGGTGAATTTTCCTTAAAGATGGATTTATTGAGATTAAAGTTCTGTTTTATTTTGAGTTTGTGACTTTACCACTCCTGGTTGAATTGTCCTTTTTTTATGAAATGACAGTGACAACACATGTTGATTTTTTTTAAATGTCCTAACTTGGCAAAATGAGGCTTACTGTCTATGACAGTATACTCAATACACCTATTCATCCAACTGCCTATTTTTTAATTTTTGTTTTTCCTGGTTCTTGAAATCTAGAGGTCTATGAACTACTGTTTTATCAAATAAATCATAAATTCTTAGGAGGAAGGTTCAAAATGTCTGTGGGTTCTCTCCCAACGGCCAAATAATAAACTAAACTAAAACAAAGAGCCAATTATGTAGTGATGTGAGAAGTAGACCTGTAAAAAAGAAAGCCACAATTTTTTTCTAATTAGCAGTTCTCTACTCCCTAGCTTTTTAATCCCTTCAGTTTCATCTCCCATTGAGTGTCTAGCTAGTAGATGTTCACCAATTAATGTACATCAAATATAATTCTTACACATACTCATGAAATGCTTGCCTTAGTGTGATACTGTATAGCTTTAGCTCCCTTAAAAATACGTGGCCTTCATCAGAGAGTAGACTCTTTTAAAGTGACTAAATTTTCAGCCTCTTTACTTTTTGAACACTGGGGCCAGGGTTCGAAACAAAGTTATGATGTGGATGCTTAATGATAGTTGTCTGTACTTTCAAGCTTCTACCAGGTATTACATGAGACATTCTTAATCTCTCCAGCATGATTGCATGAGCTTCCATGATGTAGATTCTACACTGAATATTTGAATCACAAGGTTGGTTCTTTTGATAAGTGTATCTGAAATGGAAAGAATTGTACATACTCTTTAACATTCCATATTTATTATCCACTGCTACATGTAAGTTACTAAAAACTTAGTGGCTTAAAACAACACACCTTTATCATTTCTCAGTTTCAGTATGTCAGGAATGTGGGCACAGCTTAGCTGGGTTCTCTGCATCAAGGTCTCTCATGGACTGTCATCAAGGTGTTGGTCAGAGCTGGGGCTCATCTGAGGTATCTGCTGGGGAAGGATCTGCTTCCAAGCTCACATGTTTGTTGGCAGAATTCTGTTTCTAGAAGGTTGTTGTGGTGGGAGAAGGGCCTCAGTTCCTAGCTTACTGTTGGCTGGGGGCCACCCTCAGTTTTTTGCCATATGGGCCTCTCCAAAATGGCTACTTGCTTCATCAAAGCATGCTGGCTGAAAAGGCAAAAGAGAGTTAGCTATCAAGACAAAAGTTATAATCTAGTGTAACATAATCATGAAAATGACATCCCATCCCTGTGCCATAGTTTGTTGGTTAAAAGCAAGTCATAGGTCCCACCCACACTCAAGGAAAGGGGATTATATAAGGGTATGAATATCAAGAGACAGAGATAATTAAATAACTTTCAAATCAAATAACTTAAAAAAAAAAACAATAAAGCATCATTACATACAATTCTCTTTGAAAAGACTTTCCAATTCAGGTCTCAAAATTACCTTATAAAATTTTGTGCAAAAATACTGACCTCAAATAAATAGAGAACAAAAAGTGGAAAGAGCTAAACTGTTTTCTATTTTGTTTTTTAAATTAAAAATTAAAAATACTGGCTACATTTCGAAGTATTTTCAGGATGAAATGCATCAAGAAGTCTATGAAAAACAGCCCTCAGAGTCAGAGTTGCATTTTCAAGTGAGGTTTTTTGTGTTCAGAATTCACAATGGATGTCTGTGCTGAGATCCTTCACCACACCTGCTTTGACCAGCTCTAGGAGGAACCTGGTCTCTGTTGTTACATTATGCATGGTCTGAAAGTTCACGGCAGCCATGCAGAGATTGTCAGAGACGTGTAAAGGGGTTTGGGTTGATTGAGGTCATATCCAAAGCATCTTAGAGCCTGCCTACCACATAACCCTGGACTTCGGAGATAGGAAACCTAAGAGCCATGCTTAATTCTTTGTTTCCACCCTTTCTTAGAGAAAAGAGGTCTTTGAGTTCATTTAGGGCAAGTCAGTCTGAAAGGATGGAAGTTCTGAATTATAGACTAGTGTATAATGACCCATAATTTTGCTACTTATAGTAGAGAAAATCTTAAAATTAAAGCCAATAAAGTATTATTAAGGAAAGTTCCTATCTGGCATTCTTTAATAATGTCATATGTATTTATAATTACCATTTTGTTTTCATTCCAGTCAATAATTGAAGAAGTGTTTCCTGTGTTTCCAGTGCATGATAAATGTGGCAGGGAATACAAATTAAGATGATGACAAGATTTGCTCTCTGAAGAGACTTGTATTTAGAAGCAAGGAGTGTGAGAAGGGAACAAAACATACATAATTGTAATGGAGAACAAAATAGAATTATATAATCAAGTGCTAAATGCATTTAACAACACTCTCAACTCTGTGGTACAAGAAAGAATGAGATCAAAATTGGGTAAAGTTACTAGAAGCCTTCCTGAGGGGAGTAGAACTTGAAAGATGAGTGGCGTTTGGATAGGAAGTAAGAAAGAAAGGAGAATATAAAAACAAAATAAATGAAGACAAGAACTCATAGAGAAAACATCAAGAAACTATCTACAGTGAAGGGAATGGGGAGCAATGAAAATGAAAAGAAGAGGGATATGGATAGGTTTGCTTTTGAATGCTGGGGTGAGGATAGTGACTTGATAGGCAATGGGGAATCATTCTAAATTGTTAAGCAGCAGAGAAAAGTAGTATTTGGTGGGGGGATCTGTTTGATGGATATGTGCATGATATATAATATTAAGAAAGCCTACAAGAGACAGGCTTGGGGTGTCAAAATTTGGGTTAGGTTGATAGTAGTGGTAATGATATATTGAAGCAATATTTATGATGAAGAAATCCACAATTTGGAAAGACTGACTAATAGCAGAAGAGTGTGTGTTCACCCCTGTCCTTGGTCAGCCTCTTCTCTCCATTTGAAATTGGATAGCATCTGGGCAGTTAAGGGCATAGTTAGGATTCCCATTGATCGTTGGTTGCGCTAACTACTTGGTATCCCCAGGCTTTGATTTCTGGGATATTTATTTATTCATAAAGTCCTCAAAAGTCCAACGGCCTCTAAGAGTAATTGATATTTTAGGCCTCATAACAGTGGGTCAGGAGGGACCTTTATATAGTCCGCAAATCATACCATACATGTGATCAGATGCAGGTTGTAACAGTGCTTTTTAAGGTATTCCACAAACTAGCAGTTTCCGTAATATTTAATAGGTTTTCTGAAAAAAACAAAAAAACAACCATTATACATGTTGTGGAAAGGTCCATGGTCAAGTAAGTTTGTGAAACCCTGAGTTAAAATTCTAAAACCTAGAAAGGTCCAATGTTAATGAACTACCAAGAGGAATATGGGAGGAATTATAATCAGAAGTGTTCCCCAAACTTCTTCCCTAATAGAACCCTGTGTACGCATAGCATGCATGCACATCATCTTTTCGGCTAGTGTATTGCCCAAAACACTTAGGTAAATATCAGGGCATTAACAAGTTTTCAGTGAAGTCAGTATTGTTTGGCTTGTGGATCATCAGGTTTCTCCTCATCATAACTTCTTTGATGTTTTATATAATTATGTTTTAAAGCTATTTCTTTCCAAAAAGTACCTATTCCAGAAATTGAACAAGAAAAAAAAAAAAGGAACTGTTTCGCTTCATGTTTCTTATAAGTGTTTTGAGAAAGGCATTGTAAGGGAAATGATATAAGCTTAGGTTGCTACCTGCCTGGGATGTCAAGTTGCCTGATTTTCAAAGATTCTTTGCTGTCTGCCACTATCCTCATGCAATAGGCAGAACTGGTTTAAATCCTGCCTGGATCACTCTCCTGTTCTGGAGCCTTGGATAAATTACTGAACCTCCCAGATCCCTCCATCTTTTTCTGTTTTTTTTTTTCTCTCCAATAATTTATATTTTTCTACTCTGTGAACTTTGTTTCTTAAAGTTTCTATAGAAAGAGCAAATATCCCTTTAAACTCATCATTTGAAATGTATTTAAGTTTGTTTTTTTTTTTAACAAAAACTCCCACTAAGCTATTTTATTAAATTGGGATTCAATATTACCAGTTCTAGAATGCTAAGAAAAGCAGTTGTAAGAGGTGGTGGTCAGTAAATATATTGCTGTTGACCTGAGGTGTTCAACTGACCTACTTTATTAAACACATTTTCACCTGCTATTGTCATTCAAAAGGTGCTATTTTGTTTTGCAAGGTCAGTGTCATAGTAGAAAAATGTTTTATATGTCCATGTCATGTTATGTTTATACTTCATTTGCAAGGTTTCTAACCTGATTTAGGTCATTTAACTTTTTGTATATGGAGAGAGAGAGGGTGGGGGAAGAGATTGGTAGGCTACTAAAATGGTTATAATTTCTGCATCTTAAATGAAAACTTGATGCTGTATTACAAAACCTACAAAATCCTCCATGCAGAGCCCACCTAATGTGTGTTGCCATCATCATTGAAATTAGTTTTATTTTCATCATGTGGGTCTTGCATAAATCTTTGAAAAGCAGAGCTTGTAGCACAAGCATTTGAAGGTTATTTTAACTGCGTTGTAGCGAAAACCATGACGAAGTTGCCCGTGGAGAATGAGTACTTGCATGTTGAATATAAGTTCTGGGAATGTAAGTTCTCTGTATGACTCCTAGTTCAGATTTGTTAATACCAAGAGAGAGCAGTCCTGACACATAAAAAGCTTAACTCTGTAAAAAATGAGAGCACTTATTATTATTTATTGAGCACCTGCTGTGTGTGAGGTGGTGGCAGTGCAACTGGGAACAGAGGTACTCCATACAACAACACTGGTTTAGGTCTGAGCTCAACACAGAAATGCTGCTCCCTCAGAGGCACACACACCAGATTCTTACTCGTCTTTAAAATGCTGATTTTCAAGGCATCTACGTGACTCTAGGACCTAAGGTCAAGTCTGCAGTGCTGTGTCTTGTCATGATAGAATTTCTTTAATTACCAACCACCAAAAGCACTGAGATACCTTATCCATTTTTTGTTCATTTGAGCTGCCCTTTCCTCTCCCAGTTCCTCATGACTGTTACTGAGCTAGCAGTTAGTTGCCCATTAATATTTTCCAGTTTAAGATTTCCTTGTTCATCTCATCCCTAGCTTTTCAGTACCAGTTAAAATGCACCTTAACTTTTGAATTTCTTATTTATTGAGTTCAAATTCTGTCATCTCATGAGGCTACCTCTGTGAAATCTTCCCTGACCTCCCACCTACCCCAGCTGGAGCCAACCTCTCTCTCCACTGTTCTCTGCCTCTGTTATACTCCTATCACACGAATGGCCTTTAATTATTTAGATGTTGAACTCGCAGAGCACAGGAGCTATATATTAATCATCTCTGTATTGCTATCACATAGCACAGCGTCTGAATCATAAATATTAGTTGAATTGGACTGAACAAGCACAAAAAATAACACTGCCAGGAATCACAGATAGCAGTATATTTCTAGTCAGTCTTTACCTTATCTCCAAGCACCATATACAAAGTGGGGTGGGAACTGGGTAAGTGAAAACTCATTTGGGAAATTCCAGTGAGTGTAGCCACTACTATTAGAAGCCAGGAGACACTTTTCTTGCTACTTTTTATAAATACTTACCAGAAAACCTATTAATGGGCAATAGTTTCTAAGTGTTCACACCAAAGTAGGAACTTTTCAGTATATTTAGTGACTTGTAAATATTTATTTTTTTAGCATATGAAGACAGAAGTTATTGAATCTGAATGTGTATGCTAAGGAAATGCAGAATTTGCCCTTCTGACAACCTGCTATGAATTTTAAGAATATTTGAAATATTTTACTGCTAATTAGCCAATTTGATATTTGGCTGCTGCCTTGGGGAATTTACAATGACCTATTAACAATTTAACACTAGGCCAATTAGGTAAAACTTTCAGCTTCCTGGAAATGCCTAAGTCCTATAGGAGGAAACCGTGGCATCATATTTGGGTAACTAGATGTTAACCAGTGCCTTCCTTACTCCTACCTAGGGTATCTGGATAAGCTTCCCAAGAACCACAATTCTGTGGCCCAGTGAGCATTCATAGCCTCTCCATGTGGCTCAAGTGTTGTTGCTGGTAGTGGTGGGGGAGGGGGTTGGAGGTTGGAGGGAGTAGACTACCTTCCTCCTGCATTCTCTGTCTCTCTCCCTCTCTCCCCTCCCCTCCCCTCCCCTGCCCTTTCCTCTGCTGAGCTGTCATGCTTCCACATCAGTCTGCATGAAGCCCAGCTACCTTCTTAGCTTCCAAAAAAATTCACTTGAACCTGAGTTTGTAACTTTATTAAAGAGTCAGAGAATGAGATAGGAGATGAATATAGGGTTTGATCATAAAGGATGCAACAGTTAACCTTCTTGTTGCTTTCCCCATGCAATTCACCTTCCTCCAGTATAACCGAGCTTTTCCATTTCCCACATACAGAAAAGTTCTACCTACATTCAGAGCTCAGTATCTACTCTAAAGTGACTTTGGTCTCATCCCCAAAAGATAAAGCTTTTCTTGAAATGAGTTCTAGAGCCAGCAGCTACATTTTTTTCCATATTGTTATTACTATAATTTAAAAAATAGTTTATATTAGTTTAGCTTAAAAGTTACATTAAGTGATTTCTTGGATTTTATTATAATTTTGCTTGCCTTGGGGTTAAGAAGAGCTAGGAAGCCACCTGGACTATAAAAGTTACACAGCCAGGAATGCTTTTAGCTCTATCCTATCCATTTTAGTGTCCGTTTATTTTTTTTAATATTCTTGACACAACTAGTTGTAAGGACATGTATGGTATATCAGGGTTCAACCAGAGAAGTAGAACCAATAGGAAATATAGATAGAGAAATAGATTACATAGAGAGTTATGGATTTATTACAAAGAATTGGCTTACATGAATGTGGATGAATGTGGAGGCTAACTAAGCAAGTCTGAAATCTGTAGGATAGGAAGGGAAGGTCATGGGTGGTCTTGGAATTCATAAGCAAGGGCTGAAGCTACTGTCCACAGACAGATTTCTTCTCTTTTTGGGAGAAGCCTTAGCCTGGATTTTTTTTTCTTTCAAATTTTAATGTGGTAAAATACACATAACAGTTCTACCCATGTTATATAGGATGAAGTCCTGGGTATTTTTAGACTGCAGGTAAAATCAGTTGGTTAGGAGCTTTAATTACATCTGCAGAATACCTTCACAGAACTACCTAGATTAGTATTTGCTGGAGTAACTGGGGACTGTAGCTAAGTTGACATATCGAAAATAGTTACTGCAGATGAGTAAACTGAATAAAACATTTAACAAAGGATGATGGTTAGAATGTACTCAACAGAAATTTTTTAAGTTTAATAATGGCAAAAAAGGAGATATACATACTGAAGACCTCTTCTTCTACTGTATTACACTCTTCACTAAAGTGTTTTTCTTAAGGGAACATTTATAAGTATTGATGGCAAAGATACAGACTACAGAGTTATTTTGATTTGTATTGGGAGAAATAGTGATTATTTTATTTATTACATTTTCACAGTTCTACCTAAATTTATAATTATGGCCTGAGAAAGAAAAAAAATGAGGTAAATTTCTTTTTTAAAGGGACTCTAAGATTTTTTAAAATATAGAACTTATTAAGCCAATAAATTCATTCATTCAACAAATATGTAATGTGAATATGGTTTATGACAGACACTATTCTAGATTCTGTGGATAAAATGGTGAATAAAACAAATGCTGACTATGTCTTCAAGAATTCTATAGGCTAGTCAAGGAAAAAAATCATCAAATATTGACACAAATAATTTTCCCAGACTGTGACAGTTTCTGAATCTACATTAAATGGTTCCTGACCTTCTGTGGGATGTCAGAAAGTTTACCGGAAGACAAGACATTTGAGTTAGGATCTAAAGAATGGGCAGAGTTATTTGGGTTAAAAAAAAAAAGGAGGAAGAGATTTCCAGGCAGAGGTAAAAATCTATGTAAAGAACCTGACTAAGGCCAGGAAGGCTGGAACGTAGAAAGTGAGAACGAACATGGCAAAAGACAATGCTGGAGAAGTTGGCAGGACTAACACCTTAGAAAACACATTAAGAACTCTATTTGGTCTTTATCCTAAGAGCAATGGAAGGCATTAAAGGATTTTAAGACTTCACGCAAGGGAGTGACACAATGAATATATAACTTCTAGCAGGACTTTGCAAGATAGAGGTTCTATTTTAGCCCCTAAGGCAGAATAGCAAAAATTCAGCATCTCTATCAGTAAATCCTTGTTTCTTATCCATTGCAGACATCACCAATTGATTATGACAGTTTTTTTTCCCTGACCGAACCCAGACTTAACAGTCTTAGAACATTCCAGACGGCCAATACCAATCAATATGATTCGGCATTAAACCCATTTTACTAAATTCTTTGGCTTTTCTTAATAAAAATACAAGATTGTTTAGGATGAGGTTGCCAGATAAAATACAGGACACGCAATTAAATTTGAATGTCAAATAAACAAAGAATTTTTTAATCTAAGTACGTGCCAAATATTGGATAGGGCATACTTACACTAAAAATTACTTGTTGTCTAGGTGAAATTCATATGTAACTAGTTATTTGCTGAATCTGGCAACTCTTATTTGAAAGAATTAATTGAAGTAACATAGGTCGAAAAACCCCACAGCATAGTACCAGCCCAAAATAAATGCTTAATAAATATTTATTCATTTAATCAAGTAACTTGTTCTAAAGGTACAACTTTAGAACAGTGTAAAAAGCATTGGTTTCTGACTTACCTTAATTTTTTTCTTAATGTTTTAGTTATAAAAAATAGTCAAAAAAGATTTGAAGCTATAATTCAACTGCTTTCCCCTCCTCTTTGTTTAAACTAATGGCTTTCCATCGTGTTTTACTGTACCCCATGAGACAATGCAAAAAACCCACAGTCCATTTACTCCACCCATTTCCACTTTCTAATGAAAAAGACCCATGATAATAACTTGACAGGACATAACAAGAATACTGTAGGGTTAACCAGACAACCCACAACAACCTATCTTATAAAGGCAAAAATAAATTAAATAGTAATTTTTAATTCAAAAGGGATAATGGCAATTATACAAATCATGACCAACTCTAGAAAATTCTAAATGTAATAAAAACAAATCACACTTTCTGAGTTTTGTGGGATTTCCAGTAATCTGCAAGTGACCATAGGAAATAGGAGTTTTTATCTCTGCCAAATGCTGTGTGGCAGTCAGATGTCTTAGAAGAATATTGAATTGTACTCTTCAATAAACTCCAGGAGCTATCTAGTTTTAGTTTATGAATACCAAATTTTAGTGACTATTAACTGATTTAGGAATTTACTGTAAAATAAACCTTGGTTGTTTATATAAACTAAGGCCTATGGAATTATGGATAATTCACCCCTGAAGACTAAAGCAGAGACTTGCAATGGTAGATCGGGCTGGGGGTTATGAGATGATCCCATGTGGCCCACACTTTGAGAATCACTGATTTGATCAGAAATACTGTCTTTTTCTAGCATTTGAACTCTAAAGTAGATGGTAGATACTATGGTGTCTCAAGCTATAAATTCAGGTAAACTTTATGAAATAAGAACAATAATTTCAGGCTTCTATCACCAGGAATTGGGGAAAATGTGAGTTAATAAAATATACCAAGCAGTTGGTCCTCTTGGGTCCAAAATGTATTATAAAGGCATGTTATCCATTGTATCTCTAATTAAGTCTGACATCTCTGTGTCTCTAAGCTGGCTGGAATCAGCATTACTTTTCTTCTGAAAGAGTTTACATTATAAGCTTAACTACCATTTTTCTTCATGGAATTTGTCCTGGCTTGACCATGGTCGTATTATATTCAAGACTGATGCATTTCAAGCTCCTTTGCGGGCTCACCCAGATTCTTTTCAATATAAGGGTCCGGTAATTAAGTCTGGGAGGCGTGGTTTTGACTGAGTACCCTGCAGATTGCTCATTAACATGCCATCTGAACAATTTAATAACCTTTTTAATTAATCCAAAATTGGCAGGTTCACCCTTCAGGCTACAGTGCTGCTTTTGCAAGAGTTGGTCTCTTGGTAGTTCTCAATTTAGCTTATTATTTGAAACCTAAATCTGCCCAGGCTAATGAGCATGACCAATTCCTCTTACCAAGACCACATAGGAGTCTCCATCTGCACTTCATGAAAGGATGAGAGGACCAGATGTCTTGGGGTGATATTCTGGTTCTTGGCTTTTAAAAGAAGTTCCCATTAGACTAGACATGAAAGAAAATAATTTATAGAGTAGTTGAAAATCCCTTTTTTACTTTCACTTTCTTTTTCTTTTATTATTATTTTTTCACTTTCAGGTTTGACACTTTAGAACTTCCAGTTTCAGTCAGTCCTTCATACTTCGGTGTTAGCTATAATTTGAAGTAATTTAATGGTTTTTGGTAATTTGATATTCAGAAGCTTTTTTGTGTTCCTGAAGAAAATGGCTTTTCTAACGGATTTAAAGTATATTTCTGGCAAGGTTGGGCCTACTGCGCAAGGTTTGTTTGTTTTTTTTTAACTTGGAAAGATAGGACCAGGGAACACGCACCCTTTAAAGCCTAAAAAGGATGTGTGTATGTGTTTCACCCAGGCATGGTCTCCAATGTTTGAGTTACTTTCTCCCAACCAAACAGGTCACTCCCTACCTTAAAATGCACCCCAGTTGTTTCTGTGAATGCCTTACAAAGGCCAGCTCTCTTCTTCCTGTCAGTTGCATTCACCATGGTCTGTCCATTTTCTTCTCCATTTTCAGACTTACTTGCTTCTGCCTGGGACAATAGCTCCAGGCTGCCATTGCTGAGAATCCTCATCATTCATCTTTACAATAAACATTAGTTGAGTACTTACAAGTGCTACGCTAGAAATTCATGAAAATTCCGTATCTTTGCTTATGCTGCTACTTCGTACATCACCAAAGTCTCTTCTTGAGGTACAATGATGGAGCTGCAGTCCATAAGAACGATAGAAGGCCCTCTCCCCACTGGCACCTGTGGACACCAGCACTTTAAAGCAACTTGGTTTATGCCCTCAACTTCATAGAAAGCTCTTATAAATAGCCCCTACCTGTTGCAAAACAAAGGGAGCTTTGAAATATAGATTTTCCTTATTATATTTAGTCAGTCAAAGACTGAGATTTTAGGATGAGATTTGCCCCACTGTAAGCTCTGAGCACCCTCTGGGCCATCATGTATGTGAGAAGAAAACCTATCTAAGAGCACTGCCTAGGAGTGGAAGCTCAACCTTGTATGATATGGCAGTGGGAAGTCTACTTCCCCTTCTCCCATCAGCTAGCTTGAAGACACAATATCTTGCATTGGGAAGTGCTGAGTCCCATCAGAATTTAGCACTGGCCCAGTCCATGCAATGCCACCACCCATGTCACAGCAAAATCAAGAAATCCTCCCCCATTATTCACATCAACATCTTCCACCAGAATGGTGTATTTATTACAATTGATGTCCAGTTGGGGGAGGCAGAGCATTTGTGGGAGCAGGGTGGGTGGTATATGGGAAATCTCTGTACCTTTCTCTCAGTCTTGCTCCCACCATCTCCCACAGACCTTGAAGAGCAGGCCAAGTGGTACCCCAGTGCAAGCCTCCAGCCTCTGGCTGTTCATCCCAGGACCATCACATCCTGGGTTCCTGTTCCGAAGTACAGATGCTGGTACACTTCACAGAAGGGCATGAAGGAAGACAAAGCCTGGCTGTCGGTGGAATGGGGAGTGGGGCCTACCTCTGTAAACAGGAGGCAGTCTGATTCCGCCTGGACCCCATTGAAGCCTGATTATCCATTTTATATTCTGTAAAGTTATTTTTTGGTGCTTGAGAACCCTAGAGAAAAAAACGGCCATTCTAAAAAACATATCAGATGTCCTCACAGCCCTACAGACTGCCTGTATTTCACATCCAGCTCCAAGTTAAGAACCACATTTCTTTTAGCCACACTCCACATGCTCCTGCCAGAGCCATGTGTGCCTCATTAATATGGATGAAGTACTCAGTCCTGGTAAATTGCATTCTGTCTGTGAATGGATGGTGAGCGATATTACTGACAGCCGAAAGTGCTAGAGGGCATATTATATAAAAAAGATAAACAGAAGAGGTCCTTTTGGCATATCTTTTTAATTAGAAGAAATGTAGGCTTTTGAGTGACAATATTTTCTACATTTCCCTAAATAGAGCACCTTTTAAAAGCCAGAGGGCTGACAGGTATAGAAAAGCATAGGGGTGTCCTCAGGAGAAATACTTAACCTCTCTGATGCACAACAGCCCCACTTATAACATGAGACTATTGAAATGTTGAAGAATTAATTGCAGTAAAGTACATCAATTCATAAGATACATAATTCTTATATATATTCCTCCTTCCCCCTTTAAAGGCTAGAAAAACAGAGGAAGAAAACCCACAACTGAGAGCTTATCACTGATCTCTGCGGGAAAGGAAAAGGTTTTTCTCATCTGTCTTAGGGTTCTTGGCTGGGTCTGAAAAATTAAATTGATGAAGACATATTAACAGGAGAAAAGCATTCAAATTTAAGTTTTACATGACAGGGGAGCCTTCATAAGGAAATGAAGACACACAGAAACAGGTAGACCTGAGTAATTTTATGCCAGGTTTGATGAGGACTGCATGGTGCTGGAGAGGTGTGAAGGTTGAGGAGTATGAGGTAGGGGAGTAAACTGGGGGAGACTTAGAGAGGCCTGTTTTGTTCAGGTTCTTCTTGGCCTCCCTTTGTCTTGAGAGGTAAGGACATTCCTTCCCCCTGGGTGTAGGGAGGGCACTTCTCACTGGAGGTTTGTATGACCTATTTCAGCCAAGGCAGGAGTTCAGAGAGCCCTTCAGCTTACAATAGTCAATATACCAAGGAGCCCTGTGTTGGCGGGTAATGTGTCCTGAACGCCATCATCTTCAATGCTCACGTACAAGAATTCTTGTACAAAAATGTTTGGTCAACTGTGCATGGTGAACAGATCACAGTGCCTTTTCTCCTTCAACCCCATCCTCATGCCCCCCTCTCAGAACCTTATTTCTTAAAGCCTAGTTTTTCGTGTGTATGAAGGGATGGGAGGGGGTCACACTTCGTTAAAGGTCAGATCGACTCCTGCGCCTCTGTTTCTGTGGCAGAAGCCCCGCTCCAGCAAGCTCCATTCTGCTGAGTGTTTTTCTGTCATTTTAAAAGGAGAACAGCAAAGATGCAAATTGCTGAGCCTGCTGGGGAGAAGGGCACACAAAGAGGCAATTCAGGCGGACAAGTGTGCAGGGAGCGGAGGGGGCCGGAGACTTGAGGGGGGTGAAGGCAGGGCGCCTTCTTCAGGTTCTTTCTTCTGCCTTTTGTGAGCAGATTTATTGGGCTTGTTAAGGGCTAAGGAAACACTGTGAGGCTCGGTGGCCTCCCAGCTTGGGAGGCCCTTCAGAATTCTGAAACACAGGCCTGTTGGGGCTCTCTGCCTCCTAGGAGCCCCTGAGAACCCTGGGAGTGGGCTCCTTAGAAATGCAGAGGTGAATTGTATTTTTGTTCCAAGTGGCAGGGATATGACAGTACAGGACACAGGCAGGTATAAGTCACAGCTTCATAGTGTCGGACACAGCCCCCACTTCACTTCCACCCCCATCCCCACCCCCATCCCCATCCCTTCCTCAGCCCCTCCCGCCCCCAGACCTTGGGCTTCTTTTCAGCAATAGATTAGGCCTCCTCCTGGACCTGGACTGTGCCCCCTGAAAGAAACCCTCACCCAGGGTGCTCAGAGTGAAAACGCTATTACTGCCATGGGCTTCTTTCTCTTCCCCTGGAACTCAGATGCAGTCCTTCAGTGGGTGGGATTTGGGTTGTGGCAGGGGCAGGGAATTCTGCTTTCCGGAGACCTGGTTCTGGTCCCAGCCCTGATTGGCACTGTGACTCTGAGCAAGTCACTCTCCCCATCTGGGCCTCAGTTGCCTCTTCTGTAAAACAGAGGGGTTGGGCTTGGGGTCTTCAGAGCCCTGTCCTGCTCTGACAGTGGAAGTCTCAGTGGCTCTAATTGCCTCATTAGAAGACCAGGGAATGCCTTTCTAGTAATTGTGTCCCTGGCTCGTGTCTTACCCACTCCCTACTGGGCTCTGCCTCCAAGGAAACAAAAGCAGCTGCTCTCTCCTCTGGGGCTTCCTCGGAACCTGCAAGCCCTTCTTGACAGAAGACATACACAGGCATCCTCTGCCTTTCTCGTTCTGTCTGAGGCCTCTTTCTGAGGGCCGGGAGGATGGGTGGTACCCCTTTTAAGCCTGGCTCTTTTTGTCGTCTGCTTCTTTGGCTAGCATTGCTGGCCTCCATCCCAGGTGAGATTAGAGTTTCCTTTATTGCTCCCCACCCTGCACGTGGATTTGGCGGTGGGCACTTCACCAACAACCATGGGCGTTACAGCTGCGATAAAAGCTGAAATGGCTCAGATGCAAATAGCAATGAATGGACCGAGAAGATTCTATAATCTTATATAATCTCGTTTAACTATCCTCAAAGAAATATACACTCAGAGAGTCAACAGCTGCCCTTAAGAAATGGTCTCTTTGCCAGAAACCAGGTTATTTTGTTTCCTGTTTTAAGAACTAGGCAGAGTCGATAGTGTGGCTTTAAAGTTTGCCAAATGAGCTGGTTGTCTGACTCTCTCACAAAACTCTTAATATTAGGAAGCCAGGAAACAGTTTCTGATTATTCTTCTGGGCACATACCGGGATGGCTGAGCAAGAAATCAGAGATGTGGAAGGGGCATGGTGGGAAACTCAAGTTTAGTTGGAGACCAAAGAAAACTGCAAGTCTGGTAGAATCCAGATCATCAGAGGTCTAAAAACAGAGAGAGTAAGTCTAGGAAGGCAGCCAGGACAAGACGGATCATGCAAATTTGGGGAGATTATGGCAGGTGAGGTTTAGCACCCAGCAAGGTAGAGATTGAGCCTCCAGCAGATGGGAGACGCCACAGTGATTTCCAATCCTAGAGAAGAGCAACTGCTCTCTGCCCTTCAGTCCCTATGGAGGGCAGGTGCTTATGGGTGGCAGGTTTTTGCCAGAAGCCAGAGCTTTGTTCATCCCTGATTTATTCAGTAGCATTCCTTCATCTGTGTGGTGTGAGGTTGAAGAGTGTGGATTCTGGTGTTAGAATGGGTTCAAATCTCAGATCTGCAGTTGACTTGCTGTTACCCTCAGTTTTTCTCATCTGCACATTGGGAATAATAATAGCAATTGCCTCTTGGGGTGTTTGGGAGGATTTAAAGTGCCTAGTATAGTGCCTAATAATGTAAAAAAACATTAATTATTTTGACATTCATTTATTGAGCTCTCTTATAAGAGCCAGAGGACAGAATGATTCTTGACATACTTGCGTGAATCCAGATCACCTGGAGGACTTGTTAAAACATTGCTAGAACCCATCCCCAGAGATTCTAATTTGCTTGGTGTGGAATATGGTCCATGGAACATACTTTGGGAATCACCATTCTACATCCTATATGCAAGATATGTATATACATGAGACCTTTATTTATTTAACAAACATCTAATTAGCACTTACCATATACCAGGCTTTGTATACATACACAATACATAGTATTACAAATATTGACTCATTCATTACAGAGACCCTATGAGGCAGGTTCTACTATACCTGCTTTATAGAAGAGAAACTTAGGCATGTTCCCAGTTTTAAGTAACTGTTTTTTAAGTCATTTAAGACACGTTATGAAACTGAATAAATGCCACAAGAGATGCAAAACCTTCAGTACAAAGCATGGAGATTTTAGGGTTCTCAGAAAGTTTTCAGAGTCTATAGACTGCATATTTGAGTAGGTCCTAGCAGGAACCCATGTTAAGGCAGAATAGATGCAGGGAAAGGCGTGTAGACTCGAGACAAACAGGGAAAGAAGTGTAGACTCAAGACAAACTCTACCCCAGTATTGCCGTGTTTGAGCTGCTCCACCTTCAGCAACAGAATCCATCTTTCTGTGCCATTTTCTTCATCTAAAAGAAGAAGAAAAAATGATGAGAATTATAACACCCAACTAGCAAGAATTTTGTCAGGAACAAAACAAGGAAGCTCATATGCAGTCCTTGGAAGAGGACAGATGCTCATGGCAGGATAGTCTCCCATATTCTCCTCATCTTGTGCCATCAGTAATGGCTTTTTTAAAATTGAAGTACAATGGATTTACAGTGTGTTAATTTCTGGTGTATGGCATAGTAATTCATTTATATGCACATACATATAGGCCATTACAAGGTATTGATATAGTTTCCTGTGCTATATAGTAGGACCTGTTGTTTATCTATTTTATATATAGTAGTTAGTATCTGCAAATCCCAAACTCTGAATTTATCCTTCCCCACCCCATCTCCCCCAGTAACCATAGGTTTGTTTTCTACGTCTTTGAGTCTCTGTTTTGTAAGTAAGTTTATTTGTGTCTTTTTTTTTGTTTCAGGTCCCATATGTAAATAGTATTGTATGGTATTTTTCTTTCTCTTTCTGGATTACTTAACTTAATATGATGATCTCCAAGTCCATCCATGTACCTGTAAATGGCATTATTTTACTCTTTTTTATGGCTGAGTAGTATTCCAGTGTGTATATACACCACAACTTCTTTATCCAGTCACCTGTCAGTGGACATTTAGGTTGCTTTCATGTCTTGGCTATTGTAAATAGTGCTGCTATGAAAATTAGGGTGCATGTATCTTTTTGAACTAGAGTTTCCTATGGATATATGCCCAGGAATGGAATTGGTGGATCATAGGGTTAGTCTATTTTCCATTTTTTAAAGGAATCTCCATACTGTATTCCATATTGGCTGCACCAATAGTAATGGCTTTTGCTTGATGATGACAAGAATTCATTTCTCTCCACCCAGATTACCTTTTCCTGAACCCAATTTCAGTTTCTCTTTATCAGTTATAGCATCTTAGAATGATAGAACTAGAAAATACCTTCGATCATTTATTCCTGCCTGTGTATTTAATTCCTGTGTATCCAGGAATTAAAAACATAACACAGTTTTTTGGCACCTTGTGGCAGATTGGATTATTCTTAAAAAGTATTCACTCTTCCCTCCAAATTTCTATGGGAAGAACATACTCTTCCCCTCTGATGTTAGCCTAGGCTTTGCTTTGGTCAACTGGATATTAAACAGACATGATGTAGCAGAGGCTTAAAATGATGTAAAGTTAAGCTGGCTCCTTTGTACCTCTGCTATTGCCTGATCTAGCATGCTGGTCCCTGAAGTAAGATAAGATACACATTAATCAGAGCTGGGCTATCCCTGTGGAGCCCAGCTCTTGAAGGGCAACCCCCAGATGTTACTGAGCCCAGCCGAGATCAGCTGTCCAACCAGCCCACAGACTTGTCACCTAAATATTTATTGACATATGCCACTGAGATGTTGTGGTTCTTAAAGGGCCTGATTTTGGCTCCATCTCCAAATAGAGTTCTGATTAGGGCTCAGGGATCTGTGCTTCTAAAAGCACACTCATGTGATTCTGTTACTCAGCTAGATTTGGAAATCAGTGATCTCTAATCTCCTCTTCTCTTGGAGGGAGATACTGAGACCTAGAGAGGTAAAGTAACTTGCCCAAAGTCTCAATACCTGACAAGTTTATATTAGAATTCTTGGTATTTTATATCAATACTCTTTCTACTATATCATGCTGTTCCCATAAAAAGTTTAACCTGGAAGGAAAAATTATTCATGTCCCCATAACTTAGATGCTTTAGGCAGAAGTATTTCAACCCCATACTGACATCAACCCTTTGAAACCCACTGAAGAAAGGAAATACACAACGGAAAGAGTATATTGACTTTGGTTGCAATTGTATTTACTATGCCAAACGGCTCAACTCCGGGTAAAAATGCGGTCACTAGATCATGTGCTTTAGAGGGAATTTAAAGTACAGTATTCTTTTTCAACTTGGGAAAGTTTATGGATTTCTAGGCAATTATTTCCTGTAGGAATAAAAATGTGTGTTACTCTTTCATCCTATTCCTCTCGCCGCAGTTTCTCCTCATTAGTGGTTTCCTTCCTCTTGAGCTGCGATAATGCCCTCAAAGTACTGAATCTATTACAGCTGAAGTTGGTCTTTGCGGACCTGACAAAAATACAGATGGGCAAGCTGAAATGTTTGTCTCACTTCAGGCTCATATTTATTGAGCACCTGCTATGTGTCCAGCGTATGCAAACTGCTTTCACGTACACTATTTTTATTAAGTGTACTGGAATTTGCAAGAAGTGGGTGTAGACTGTGTAGACGGAAAAGAGACACTCATGACTTCAGGCTGTTATTGCAGACTCCTTTTGTGATATTTCTCTATCTGCCAACATGCTCCTGTTTAATCTCCCCCATCTGTTAAGTAGTGAAGAATCACCTCTTTTCCATATCAGCCCTCTAGCCCAAACATCACCTTTTTCCTGCTCCGTTTACTATGCCAGGGACTACTTAGGTAAATATAGCCAGACAAGGTGCTAAATATTTCTTAGCTGAACCAGGCAGAAGCAGGGGTTCCTTCTTATTATTCTTATAAGACTCTTGCTGCTTCCCATGTGGGTCATTACAGTATCCCCTCAAGTCATCTCTCTGCCCCTTTCTCCCTTATATAATCTCTCCTATCCAGCTCGACTTTCAAAATGTGATACACCCAGGGCCACAGCTCCTAAGAGTAGTCATTCCTATAGATCTCCCTGCTGAAATCCATCACTTCATTACATTGCTTGATTCCCATCAGATCTGTCCATTCTGCTCTAGACACTGCCATCACTCACTTCTTACTCCCCTACTTTTCCCTCTTCCTGACTTGGACTACACACATGTATGCACATATACACACGGCATGATAAACTCTGCTTCCATTCCTTTCAACATGCTTTCTCTCCAGCCTGAGACTCTGCCTCCACATTCAGTCTCAGGTTCCCACAGGGGCCATGTAGTGGAAATGGTTGAAGCAGATATGTGTGAGACAACAGGGAGTGGTGGGGAGCATGGCAGACTGGAGAGGGCACATGAGGTCCACAGGGCACAGTCATCACTAGGCCCTCCCAATGTAGACACTGCCCACTTTAGGCCTCATGCCTCCAGCAGTGCCTTCTGCCCTCTGTGTTCCCTGCCCCCAGCTTTGACATACCTGCACGTGGAGGGAGCCCTGGTACCTGCTTGCTCTGCAACGGTGGGCCAGCTCTGTCTCAGGCAACCTGGCAAACTTCTCAGCCCTCCATTTCTTCCAGTGAGGTCTGATCCCCAGCTGTGGCGCTTCCCCCTCAGCCCTAGGGCACCCTTTGGAGTACTCTCTACATCTTTGAATTTATTCCTCTACCATAGTTTAATACTTCTGCATATTAAACTTCCTCTGTTCAACATGTGATTTCTGTCTCCTGATTAAACCCAGACTGATACATCCCTTGAGTCTAAACCTACTCTTAGATAACCCAGATGTTATGGTTGTAGTCTTTTCCCTGAATCTGCTTACACGGTATCTGCTTCCTTTCCTACCAACATGCTATTTGGTGCATAAGAAGTACTTGAAACCACATGCAGCCTGCATGTATGTGTGTTTGCAAAGCCCTTTAACCTAAAGAGACTAATGAGGGCTGTAGACAAGACAGTTGCTTCTCCACCTGCTTTGTGTGGTGGAGATCATTTTTGAAAACTTAATTTCTAAATCTTTCATAAACCAATACTTGTAAAGCATCATAAAAATGAAATCTTATAAACATTAAATTTTTTTAAAGACATATAAATTACAAGCCCAATATATTTAGTGTTAGATTCAATAGACATACTTATTCTGTGAAACTGCTGTAAAAGTTTGTAAATACTTACCCTCAGTTTCTGTACTGTGTTACCATAGGTGCTGACAGTGTATGGAGGACACCTTGAGCAGCCCTGATCTGGGCTATTCACCATTGTCAAGAATTGTACTGTGTTCTACACCCTGATTCTCAAATCTAATCTTCTCATTGCATCTTACTTGCGTTTTGGGGTTTGCTTTACTACTTTTGGGAGGCAGTGACAGGATTCTCATCCATCTTCTGGTTCTGTCCATGTGCCTCCTCCAGCACATGCTTCTACTCAGCATCTCTTTCATGAGACAGCCTAGCCTGGTGCAGTAACTTTGATGTGTTTTTCACAGCCACAGTCCCTCTTCCGTTTATCAGGAGGCAGTAGCTGTGGCAATAAAGTGTTCCCATATTTCCCTGGGCTTTAGGCCACTGAATTCATAAGCAGACACCCCACCACCCACCTCCTCCACTATGTTTGCAGCCGATAAGAGCCAGAAGCTGAGGGTTATTTGCATATGTGACTTTTCTTCATAGCATGGGTTGCACCTCCTATTAGAGCCAAAAGCCATGTGTCAAAGCCTGGATTCAGCCAATCAGACAGGAAAATACAAATGAACTGGCTGTGATCTCCAGCAAAAGCACCATAATTGTAGGTTTAAATGTTGAAATGGAGGCTAGCTATAGTACCCAGTCTCCCTGTGCTTCTATTCTGATGTGGGCATAGCATTTTCCTGTCTCTTAATTATTATCATTATAGTAGTCTATCTAAAATTATATTTGTAAAAGTCTTAGTAATCCATGGTAATTCCTCTGAATTTATTTCCCCATCTTTCCTCTGGGTTTATGACCTGCCTTCCCAGTTCCATTTGTCAGCCAAAGAGTTATTCCGTACTCAGTAGCACTTCCATCCCATTGCTGGTGCTCACTAGATTGTAATGGAAGTGCCACGCCACCCAACTGTGAGTTGAAGCTGCATTACAATGATGCTGCTCCAATTTTACAGATGCTGCCCAGTGCCAATGAGCATCAATAAAATGCTCGAGGTCACAGGATAAATCCAGTGTAGAATCAGGGGTGGGACCAGGTGCTGTGAATTTTGAGCCCAAATCTCTTTTTGTTGTATCAGACTGCCTCTCAGAACCACAAGAGATACCCTTATGAATGTTGTTTGGTGGGTGTTCAGTTCACTCCAGTCGAGACTGTCAAATGAAATCTTCAAATGCCAGAAGTATGCTGTCAGACACTCTTCACCTGTATGAACTCTAGCGTTACAAGCAGAGCGGCACAGACGCAACCTGGAAATCCATAGTCACAGTTAATGCTGGTTGTTAAAAGTATGTCTGCTGGAAAGTTATTCTAGGGTGACAATGATCAATGCTGGCATTCATTAAAACAACAGGGACAAAAACAACAAAATCCGCAACCCACCTGCAACAAAATCTGAATGACCAGAAAGATGGTCCATGGCTCCTAGAGAAAGCCTGGAAACATGTCCTTAATAATCCAAATAATCCAATTCAAAAGAATGATGATGTTGAATACACTTTTTTTCTAGCACTACTCTTTTCCTCTCTCCTTCCCAGGATATCCTAGTCACTTCTCCCTCTAACCCCTGGGGTCAAGGCCAGTGGAAATAGAAGTATGGAAAACTAGATTAAAGATAATTTAAAGCAAGTGCTATTTGCTATTGGGTTGTTTGAGTTCTGTATGTATTTTGGATATTAACCCCTTATCAAATAGATGGTTTACAAATATTTTCTTCCATTCTGTAGGTTGCCTTTCAGTCTGTTGATTGCTTCTTTTACTGTGTAGAAGATTTTTAGTTTGATGAAGTTGAAGTTAATCTATTTTTTTCTTTGTTGTTTGTGCTTTTGGTGTCATATCCAAAAAATCTTTGCCCAGACCAATGCTTGACTCCTTTCTTTATTTCTAGGAGATGATGGCATTCCAAAGTCTTATTCATAGAATATACTGAACCTTAATTCTTTCAGAATTGATAGGAAACAGTTAATGACTGCATTTTGCACCTGTCAAGACAAAGGCTTATGACTCCATTAAAAAATTTGTCTGAGGGAATACAGTCAACGATGGGGAATATAAGCCCAAATCTGGAACTCTTCATTCCTCATTTGATGTCATTTTAACAACTCATTAGATATTCAGGTATGCCACTATTTTCTTCATTGCAACCATTTTCATTTCACAACAAACATCTTACTGAAATATATAGAAATACCATCAAAACTGTTTCTGTCATGGAATTCTGACACTGTGCTGGTCATACTCCGCTCAATAAGCAATGAATATGTGAGAAAGTTCTAAATTTCAAGCAGAGTGTTAGGTCCTGGGAGGACAACAGGAAAGTTATGAGATATGATCCTACCTTCAAAATACTCACAGACTGACTTGAGAAACTAAACTCACTCCTATCAGTCATCACAGCCAGCCCAAAATATGCAATATTGACCAAAATAACAAGGGCGGTCAAGGGAACAAAGAGATTGACTGGAATTCAGGGTCCATGGAAGACATATTGTTTCATCTTAAATGTGGATAAATTTCAATAAGGACAAAAGGAGAGAAAGAGAACATCCCATATAACATTTGCTTAGTGCTCTCTAGTTGACAAAGTGCTTTCACATTTGTCATGGACTCGATCCTACAATAACTCAGCAGGAGATGTTATCATGATTTTCGTTTTACTGGTGAAGATCCCAAATCTCAGAGAGATTGCGGAGACTTGCTAAGATGACAGGGGTAGAACTTAGGGTCAGATCTACATCTGATGCACACTCCTTTTTGCTAGACTCTGGAAGGTTATAAAGCCAGGTAGAGGGAAATTATTGTTAATCCTAGACCAGGGATATAATGTAATAATAATTTAATAATAGGATAGGAGACAGGGAGATGAACCAAGGCTCTTTCCCAGCTTGTGCTACCTCTGTTATGTGTTCGTGGCCCTTGGTTGTACTTGTCTATTTCTCGTCTATCTGTCCCCTCAACTCTAAGCTCCTGGAGGGCAGGGTTCCAACTTTGACATCATCAAGGTCCAACATGTTGCTCATCTTGTAGGAGGTACCAGTAGTATTTTGAATGAATGAAATAGTTATGGCTTTGATCTTGGCATTGGGTAATGATAATCTGATGATAACAATGGAATTAGAACAGTGAAGGTGAATCCATTGGAACAGATAGTAAGAAGTGACAGGATTATCAGGGTGGAGCCTGAAAGGAACATCTAAGGCCCTGCTAGTATTCTGTTCCTTAACCTGGATAGAAGGATACACAGGTACTGGTTACTGCTCTTTAAACTGGACATATACTTTTATACATTTGATATTTCAATAGTAAAAAGGGAAAAAATTAGAAATAGAAAAATAGATAACATTTGGTGATAGGCTTTATATGAAGAATATAGAGGAAGAAAATAAATAACAAAAACAATTTATTACTACGACATACTTGAAGAGTGGTTACCTCCAGAAATGGGACACTTGGAGACAGAGATGAGAATGTCAATATTGGACATTTTCAGGGAGCTATGTGTCTACAAGTTAAGTCCTTGGAGCCATTTCTTCATCCTGGGAAGTCCTTTGCTTCCTTTGCTCCTGGGCTTCATGTCCTGGGGAGTTAACTTACTTCCCTTTCTTCTTTAAAGTGCCAGCATCTGCTTGACATTGGGGGGTGCTCTTCTCCCAAAACAGCTTTGGTGGCTGAATGATTCTTTTCAGCCCCCCACCCTTCATTAATGTCTCCCCAAAATAACTCATAGATAGTCTATTTACAGGTTTTACTGCTGACCTCTGTGGGACTATAGATAAAGGTTAGCAAAAATTATAAGCACTTGGGGAGTTATAAAGTATGTAGAAATTTAACAAAGTTCTGTAACTGTCCAAGTCAGCATTTATGTATTTTTTAGACAGTATTCAGGATTCAGAAATCTCTTTTATAGAGTCCTGAGAACCTTTCTTAGATAATTCTAAATGATAGTGTAAACTTTTTGTACATATAACTAATCCTCGTTGTGTGCTTATAATGTACCAGGCAGTATTCTAAACACATGCCATATATTATCTATTCTGAACTTCAAAAAGACAGCCCTAGAAGTATGTACTATTATCATCCTCATCTTACAGATGAAGAAATTGCGGCATTGAACATGCAAACACTGAGACCCAGGTCGCTCAGCTACTAAGTGGTTAAGCTGAGATCTGAACCCAGGCAACCTGATTTCAGAGCCTATGTCTCCTTGTCTTTTAGAGTGTACACTGCTCAGACATAGTCACTGGAGGGCTGGGGCTAGGAACTTTGGGAGATTTGATGAAATCTGTGATTTCTTTTTGAGTCTCATGGTCCCAGGATGGACGACTGGGTTCAGGTTGTTATCCCTACCCTTAAACATTCCTCTTCTGGGTTTTAGTCTCTAGTGCTGCAGAATCAAAGATGCCTCCCTGACTCTCCTCTGGCTGGCCCCCAGAAATCCAACTCTTGTCCCAGACTCTCTCTCTCAGGGAAAATCTCTTCCCTATCTAGTTTTTATAGACTCTTCCCCTGGGTTTTGAAATCATTCTGCATAGACTTGAAATTGTCCTTCCTCATCCTTCATTCACTTATTCATTCAGCAAATATTCAGCAATTTATTATGTGCTGGACTCTAGGGGATACTTGGATAAATAATTCATCACCCCATCCTCTAAGGTACTCACAGTCTTATGGGATATTCAGGTATATAAATGAATGCAGCTCACTGTAGTAAATGCTGTGGAGGAGGTATATATGAACAGTGAAGGAAGCGCATTTGGAAGTTAACCATGTTGGGGAGAAGGGAGTGTTTTACAGTAAAGATAACTTTACTTTGGATGAATAGAACATTTCCAGATTTATCAGGATAGAGAAAGGTCATTCCAAAGACAGAAAAGAGCTCATGCATAATTTATGATTGCAGAGAATCATGAATGTGAAGATTTAATTCAGTGATTCATTCACTCATCTATTAATATTTATCGAATGCCTACTTTGTGGAAAGCCTCATGTTGCATTTTGGTGATGACATGTAAATGTAGAGTTCATTGCCCTGTTGGAACTTTCTATCAAGCACTAGGCAAGATCTGTTTCCTTCACTTTTCCAGCATCTAGAGGCTGCCTGCATGACTTGGCTTATGGCCCCTTCATCCATCTTCAAAGCCAGCAGTCTTTAAATCTCTCTCTGACTTTCATTCCCTACTCTGACATCATATCTCCTTCTCTGCCTTTCCTGCCAAGTGGATTGTTAAATAAATGCCTTTTACATCATGGATGTTCCCAGAGGTCTGTGACTTTTTCCAAGACTTACTTATCCCTGATCTTCCAAACTTTAACTTCCAGGCCTCTGACCAACCAATCTAGCCATACACAGTTGTCCAAGAGTCTGTGTATTATTTTGCTATACAAAGCAGATGACCAGATAAGACATCCAAAGTTTTATGCAATAGGAAGATTTTCTCTCACTGCTGTCTTTCAGGACAGCAGAAGTCTATTTTTGATTTGTATTTGTATACTGAACCAACTTATTTGTGAAGCAAGCTCTGTCTATTTTCTTTTTTTCCCCAGCTGGTTATAAGGGGCCCTACTGTGGGACCAAGGTGTGGTTGAAGGGAGGAATCCTCATAGAGTTACTAATGCCTCCAATCAACTTGCCACATCTTGCTCATCATATCCAGTTAATATAATGTCATTGACGTAGCTGACCAATGTGATATTCGAAAAAGTGTCCAGATGGTCCACATCCCTTCAGACTACATTATAACAGAGGATGGGAGAGTTTACACAGCCCTGAGGTAAGGTCATAAATGTATACAGTTTTTTTGCCCCATGTGAATTCAGACTGCTTCAGATCTTTCTGCCTGATAGGATTGGGAAAGAATGCATCCACCCAAAACTGATCTGTTCTTGCTTCTGGACACTTCTGTGGGCAAAAGAAGTTCTGGGGAATCTGGGGACTTGAGGTTTTCTAGTGCATTGATCCAGATGTACCTGTACCAGGTTTTGGGTCCCACTCCTTCCCAAGTAGGTCCCTGACCTTGGCCCAGCAGACTTGCTAGAGTTGAGAATTCAGCCTTCACTGGAGGAGCTCTCATCTCCCCAGAATAAAGTCCTGGCCTGATCCTCAGCTTTTCTGCCTTCTGCCTTCAGGAGATAAAAGCCATTCCATGTACTGCCAAAGAGGCCCTCTGGCTTTCACAGTTCACCGTAAATTAGAGATAAACCATCCTCAGATTTTCATTTTCTTTCTCCATTGTATTGATAGTACTGAGTAAGAACCACTCAATTCCATAGTTCTTCTAATTATCATTTTCTGCAACCACTCAAATTCCTTAGGTATTGCATCTGCTGATGTATTTTCTTTCACTGTTAATCCCATTCTGTTTCATCATCAATGAAAGTTTTAAAAGTTGTACCACTGCAGGATGCCAAGGGATATTAGACTTCACCCATCCGAAGTGATGGGGCTCTCCTTGCCAGCTGGCATGCATTTGATTCATCTCCAAAGTCCTGTGTTGGAGTCAGCTTCCTAGAATGCCTCTTAGGTCTGATTCCTCAGGAGGCAGACTCTTGGCAGGGATTTACATACAGGCATTTTATCAGTGGGTGTTCTTAAATATAACACCTGTGAAGGAGTGAGGGGAACAGGATTGGAGAGAAGGAGGAGATGAACTGCCATGAAGTGTGTGCAGCAGAAGATTTGGCCAATCCTTTATGGAGCACTCACATGAGAATGGTCCTCAGAGTTGTCCTTATTTGGGCAAGGGGCCTGGACCTTTACCACCTATACCAGCCAGTCATTATATGCAGGCTTCCCTAGGGGAGGGGCACAGCCTTGGGAGTGGCACCTGTCTTTCTCTGAGGGCAATGGAAGGCTTCAGTTGGAAGTTGCTAACAGTCATCATGCTTGGATGCTAGGGGAGTGAGCACCTCCATCCTGGGTGAGGGATCTGGAAAGTGTACCACAACATCTTTTACATCCAGCTGTGTGACCAGTAACACTCTAGATGTACAGCCTCTTATCAGCCTGGATCTCCCTGGTTAGTTAACCCATGTTGGACATGTTTCTCTATGGGGGAGAAATAAACCTTTGTTTGGTTAAGGCCTCGAGGTTTCAGCATTCATTTATGGCCTTAGTATAATCTAGTATTTTCTGACCAATAGCTCCTATATAGTAGTTATTATGATTTCCACTATTCTTTCTAGCCAATGTATTTTATAAAGTAGGTATTATTGTTTCCAAATGCCACACAGAGAAGTTATGTGACTTGATTAACATTACAAAGTAATTAACAAAGTCAGAATTCAAACTCTTTTTTTTTGCAATACCACACTCTCTTGTGTACTAGAGTACTTCATAAAAATGTACTTTCTTAAAACTAAAGATGCCTTGAGAAGTGTTATGCACTTAATCTTATCAACCAATAATATATAAATATATTTATCCATACTTATATGAAAACAATTGAGAACAAGGATTGATATAGTAGGGAGGAAAAGAAATGTCAGTGGCTAATACAAGAGGAAATAGGAAGCAATAACACCACAGGACACAAAAAGACAAGAGGAGAGGCTGAAGCCTCACATAGCAGGTAACACTCACCTACTCTTTCCTTGGTTCTGGACTCTGAGGTGAAGTAAAGGTGTATTTTTGTGATCTCAGGATAGGCAGAGGATTCTTAAACAAGACCTCTAATCACAAACCCTAATATTGATGGATTTGACTTTTTCAAAACCAAAGATTTCTGCTCAACTCAGGATGTATAGACAAAGTTGACAGTGGAAAAAACAAAATCTGTGATGTCTAAAACCAACAAGGGATTATTATCTTGAGTTAAGCAAGAAATTATGGTAAATAAGCTTATAAATAGGAAAATGGGAAATGGGGTAAAAGATAACTTCCAAAGGAGAAATATGATTGACTAATAAATAAATGGCAAAATACTTGACCTTACTAGTAATCAGAGAAACACATTAAAATGACAAGGAGATACCACTTTAGACCCAATTGGTGGGCAAAAATTAGACAGTCATATCATACCAAGTGCTGGCAAAGATGTGGGGTTGCACATACCTTTCATGCACTGAAGAGTGAAGCATAATTAGAACAGCCACTCCAGAAAGAATTTGGCTGAATGTAATGCATTTAAGTGTGCACATATCTCATAACCTGGAAATCCAGCTCCTGAGAACAGGCTTTTGACAAGCTGGCTCAGGGCCATATGGATGCACTTATGCAGATGTTCATTGCCTTGGTGTTTGTGGAATATGAAGTACTGAGTCAGCCCTGTGATGTGTCTGTCACTAAGGGGATCAATAAATAAAACCAAAAAAAGCAACTGAAAACCTCAGTCTCTCTCACCAAGTGTATGTGTGTGTCTCTGTACACTCGTGAGTGCACACATACACTTGTGGAAGGCGAAATAGAAGACTGTGCATTGAATCCTTTAGTGTGGAGGTAAGAGGAGGTGAGTATGGTCAACCAAACTTTAAGCATCTGAGATATTAGAAGAGAAGGAAAAAGAAAACAAATAAAAGTTTAGCAAAAAATTGATTCGTATCTGTCGCTTTTGCAAATACACATTTATTTATAAGTTACTAATCCATGAACACTTATAATACTTATTATTTACAGTTACATAGAGACTTCTTCTGATCCCTAATCATAATTTCATCCAGCGTTTGGGGACTCTTTTTTTTTTTTTACCAGGACTCTAATTAGTACTCTCTTGAGGGTTTGGCTGATGTGATGACCCTCACTGCAGACCAATGAGGAGTGAACCACAGTCTTTATTTTATAGTTGAGGAGAAAAGGCTCAGAGAGGTTGAACAGCATGTCCATGGTTGTGCAGTTTCTCAGTGGAATGGAATTAAGGTCGATCTAACTTCAACAGTCACATTCTTTTCTCATCATCTGGTTTAGTTCAAGTCTTTGTAGAATATTGTACAAAAACAATTGCAATTTGTGGAGTTGCAGAGTGCTTATGTTGCTGACAGAAAAAAAAAGTTGATTTTTTTTTTTTTTGAAACAAATTACAACCTTACATTGGGGCTGGAGTCTCCTCGAGGATGAACTATCTAATGAACCACGCCTGGCAAAGTTCAGACTCGATTTGAGGAGAATGACTTTCTCTTTGGAAAGCGCTACGGCTGGCCTCTCAGCTTTAGCCGACTTCTCTCCTCAGGAGCTCTCCATTAAGAATTAATTTACTGGCATAGAGAAATATAATCTTCATAGTCTCCCCAGTGTCTAGTGCTGTTGCCTCTGTCTCCTTTTTATGTCCTTTCTGTACTTTCCTCAGAACACAGATAGAATTGAACTTGGCTAGTGATTTATCTAATACTGTTATGGGAACAACAGCAAAATTTGTCTAGTGCTTTACAGTTTATGAAAGTCTCTAACAGTCCCTTGAGATGGCACTCTCCCCTTCAGGCAGAGGAAGAGATGAGGAATCTAAGAGGTCATGCATTTCACCTAAGGAGTAGAATATGGATTTGAATCTTACTCCAAATTCCATGCCTCTACTCATAAGAGCCAAAAAGACTATTATCATTTCCCAACTCGTTTCCCATCCTCTCAGCCACCATTCTCATCTTAGAGCTGAGATACAAATGCCTGTAGAACTGGGGTGACTTGCCCAACAACAGACCATCAGCTGGGCTGGGAAGGCAGGCTTCAAACCAGAAGGATTCTGTCTCCACATCCCTTACTTTGTTCACAACTGCAGAAGAGAATACTCCTCCAGTTTAATGTGTGGTTTCTCTAACTTTAGTCAGAGATTGTACAAATGAAATCATGCTAAGGGGTGATAAATGGTGCTACCCCAACTGGGAGACTCTGAGGGTAAAGCAGAAGTTTCAAGAGAGAAAATAACCTGTTGTAAGTTACTCAGTGGAGCTGGAATTGGAGTTCAGGGCCCCCAGGCCTAGCCCCTTCCTCAGTGATTCTAAGTCTATGAAGAACAGCCAGCCAGGGAGCAGGAAGTGGGCTTTAAGATGTAGGAGACTTGATGAAGGTTCCAGCAGAGCCTTGTAAAACAGCTGAGATGTGGAAGATGGTCCAAATGATCTGGATGAGTCAGAAGATGAAGAGTCAGTGGTGCTTTCCACCAGCCCCCTGATAGTTTGCCGCCTCCGCTTGGGCCTGCCGCCCTTTCTGCCTTTCATGTGTTCACTGCTCATTAGCACTTCCAGCAGAGGGGATTAGAGGAGGTGAATGCTGGAGCAGTTGGTTCACTGCTTGAAGCAGTGTACATTTTGGGGCACCAAAGAGTTCTTCGTCAGGCCTGTCAGGTCCTTTAGCCCACACACCCAGAATAGGTCCCCAGACCCAGGGAATAATAAGTTGCCAATCAGGCTCTGATTAGTAAGCTTAGAACTGGGTCTTCAGAGAAGGCCTGGCTTTTATAGTTAGTAACCAAGAGATGGTCCCTCTTAGATTCAGAATCAAAGGTAAGATGGAATCTTATATGGAAGAGGCATCATTCATCAATGATGTTTTGGTAGTAGGCTGCTTAGCCTAAGTGCATAAACACAGGCAAACTGGGTTTCTCACTTGTTCACTCTGTTCCTAGCCTTGGTCTTTTATTTATAAATGCATGTAGGTCATAAGGTGAACTAGTAGATGGAGTTTTGATGACTCAGGGCCTCTGTCATCACCACTGGTAGATAAACAGCCCTGAGCTCATGATCTGACTGCACATTTGTGGTGTTATCTCTGCTAAAGGACAGCCATACCGTATCGCTACAGAATAAACCAATTAGCAGATCAGTCTCACAGATGGAACCTCGGCAATGTCCCTGGAATCTGCCCTTTCCTCCTTGTTTCAACAGCCGCCACACTAACTCAGGTCCTTCCACCCGGCTACACTCACAGGCTCTTACGTGGCCTCCTGCCCCCTGCCTCTTCCCTGGCATCCACCCAACCCAAGGCATTCAGATTCTCTTTCTAAAGCATGGCTTTCAGTGTGCCACTTACCAGCGATGAATCTTTCAGGAGACCTAATGCTTGCATCCCTGCCTCTTCTGAGATTTCACAATACTTTGTTTTTACTGTGTTATGTAGAGACTTTAATCCTGTATCCTTTTCAAACTGTTTTATAAAAATGAATGGACACAAGGGTCTCTATCCTTACATGATGAGCTTCCTCTGGGCAAGTCCAGCCTTCTTCATCTTGTGTGTCCCCAAAAACCTAGCCCAGTGCATGACCCATAGTAGGGACTCATTATATGATTGTGGAATCAGAATATTTAATGTGAATTAAAATGTTACATGTATCTACGCATATGTCCTGTTACTTCTCATAGAGCAGGGGATGACAAACTACAGCCGACAGATAACCAACTAAACCAAAGTCAACTAGCTACTTGTTTTTGTAAATAAAGTTTTATTGGAACACAGCCATGTATCTCCCATGGCTTCTTTTGTACTACAGGGTAGAGTTGAGTGGTTGTGACCAAGATCATCTGGCCTGCAAAACTGAAAATATTTACTATCTGGCACTGTACAGAACCCAAACATGCTCTGAGAGCAAGGATTATATTTTGTTTATTTTTATATCTAGTCTATTTAGCAGAAGTACAATAAATACTGATTGAATAACTTAATCAAGTGAATCAATATTTGATGAAGAACTGCAGTCTAAAAACTTGGTCTTTCAGTTTTTGAAATGAACCAACATGGCTAACTTTCTGATAATGGATCCATTCTTTCCGTTTATTTGTTTATTCATTGATTCATTCATTCAGTGATTGTTGAGCATCCACTGTGTGTCAGACACTATTCTTGACACTGAGACAAATAGAGTTAAGCTAACACACTGCCTACTCTAATGAACCTTAGAATTTTCTGAGGGAGACAGACATTGTTCAGATGTTACGTGTATCACACTACCTACAGTAGGGAGAGAGCAGTTCTTGGGATATTGAGAGCCTGTCAGTGGGATTAGCACCTTTAGGGACATCAGGGAATGCTTCCCTGAGAGAGTGAGTCTGGAACTGAGATCTAAGGGAAGAGTAGGAGTTAGCTGACCAACCGTTAAGGGAAGAATGTCCTACACTGATGAAACAGCATGTAGAAGATCCTGTGGCAGTGGGAGCTTGGTGTGTATGAGGAACTGGGCAGGGTGGCTCAGTCCGGAGAAGGGCATGAGATGGGGCTGCAGGAGGAGACAGGGGTCTGGTAGAGAGCCTTCCCGGAGTCTTCTCTCTCCTGGGAACAGTGAAGGGTAAGCAGGGAAATGCTACTAGAATTCTGGGAGGTAGGAAGGTGTGGATTTTAATACAATCTGCATTTTGCAAAGATCACCCTTTTCTTTGGAGGAAAATTTTTTTACTGACAGCTGCTTTCAAATATTGATTGCATATTTCTTAATAAATCAAACTCAGGAAAATGACAGTCATGTTCTTATTAAATATTATGATAGTAATACCTTGTACTTGTTCAGCTTTAAAAGAAAACACAACCCTCTGTTTTCACATTTAATGCTGTCTGTCTTTAATAAGTATTGCACATATGAGACCACAAGGTAGAACATTTGAGCACAGTCTACTGCATCACCCTTCCAGGAACTGTACACAATGGTACATAAATGGAGGCCTTTGGACATTGGTTTTAGTTTCAGGGCTGAGGGTTCTGGATCTATTCAAGCTGAACGCTCCTGGTCCAGGCTAGTTGCTTAAAAAAAGGAGGGCTCCAGTGCCTATGACAGTCTCAGTGATGGCAACTGACTGCTGCATTTTGTTCTTAGGTTCAGAAAACATTTGGACCAGCTCTAGTGAACCACCCTTTCCTGCTTGTTCTGTAGCTAAGCATCATCTTAACTCCCTTGCCTTTTTTTTTTCCTTTTACCTTTCTTTCTGCATACTCATTAAATTTCTCTCTGCTGCCTTGCTCCCCTTTCTCTTAAAAAATTCCCATCACTTCTCAGCTGGAACAGATGCCTCCCTGGCTTTTCTGAGAAGAGCTGTGAGATGGCTGATGAGGGCACAGCAGCTGGAAGCCAGGGGGAACCTCGCACTGGATGAGCCAGGGCAGAAAAACAGGACACAGACCCCAGTCTTTTTGTTTCTGTTTTTGTTTCCCCTTTAATTGAATCAGGGCAGCTAGATACTTGGGGCTGTCATACAACCATGAGAAATCATGTTGGTACACTGCATCTCCTGATAGTAGCAACCAGGAGATCTGGGAGAGCCCCTGGAATTTGGAAAACCCTTGACCAACGTGTGTCTTTTTTGAGGCAGCTGGATAATTAAGAAGAATGTCATGGTTTTCTCCGTGGTGTCACTCTATATCACATCATTTATTTGTTATTTGATGAAGACATTTTAATGAAACCGCAGCCATTGTTTAGAAAGAGAGAGGGGAATTACTTGCTTCTGAATTCAACTGTCTTTGCCATGCCTAACTCAACTCATACTTTATTTGAGTCTAACCTAGCATTCATTTACTATTTTAATTGCTATTCAATGTGAACTTGAAAATTGTGTCAATAAAATGCTTTGAAAGCATTTTTGTGTTTGAAAGATTCCCTTTAGGGTTAAACTCTCTTTGGAGGGTTTTTTTTTTTTTTCTGCTTTTTTCTTTCATTATCTGTAAGTATATATGATGCTCAAGTTTAATTGCCAGATCTCTATTTCTATGTACCTTCCTTCTTAGGTATATTTTTTGTCTCCTAAAATTCTTTGAAATTCATTTACTCATTTATCATCCTTTGGTTCACTAGGTTCTTTTTTACTATAGCCATGATTTCATTAATCTCTTGGTCCAAAATGAAATAGTTGGCTGTAGAGAGAGAAGGGAGAGAAAAACAGATTCAAAATGGGAGCAACCCTGATGATCAAAGAAGAGATGAGATCTGTGAACCATGAAAGATAAGAACTCAAAGAAGTCTGATATTCATGACCTTGCTCTATGTTAAGTGTCCAGAGTATCATAGTTAGTAAAATTACAGTAGACATCCTCCTGTTCTGATCGAAACAAAACAAAAAATAGATTGAAGGAAAATATTACTCTATAAATTGCATTACAAGATTTTGACTAAGGGTAAAATTATTCGAGAGCCTTTTATATTTTTCTGTCTTTCTCCAAGCAGAGCTGATTGTGGATCGATGACATTCCCCATATCTCTCAGTGTTAGTGTAATAAAAACAAATCTGCAATTTGTTTTCGTGTAAGATGCCATTTGATAAAAGCTATGTTTGGTTACATAAAAATGTAACTCTACCTGTTTGGTTTCAAGATGCCCTGTGGACAGAACAAACTGTTCCGTTCTTTATTTCAGAGGTAGTGGAGGCCAGTTAGCTAGGTACTACTAAATTAGCCACAGATAAAATGCTGCGACCCTGCCCAAACCAGTGAGATAGAAAGTAAGACAAAGAGCTCTTCCCACCTTTAAGTTGGTCGAGATCAGCTATTTGAATGATCCCACAGAGGAGCTCGAGTGACTGAGTGACTCACATGTTAAAAAAAAAAAGATGGTAGCAAATCCTTGGAGGATGCCATATGGTCTGTGCTTTGCAGCAAGCTGCTGACAGTACATGACAATTACAGACCTGAGATGCTGTGCCACCCCAAAAATCCAGTGGACAGAAATTTCTCTAGGCTTTTTCATAGATCATGGGTGCACACTCCTCCCTTTCTGATATCTATCACAAAGGGAATTAGTTAAAATGCGAATTCTCTCTGCCTGGAGAAGTCTGTGAACTGAATTAATATTATTTTTAAAGTACTGTGTTGAAGTTATGGTTAGAATTCATCTTGCCTCTCAGTCATCAGAGCCCTGGACGTGCTAACATTCTGAAGTCTTGGCCCTTTAAACCTAACCTATCTGATTGCAGCCTGGGTCTAAAATGAAGTTGTTGTTCCAGAAGTTTCTTTATAAATATTCATCTCAGAAGGCAAGGGTGACAGTTATAACAGGACAGTTTTGCATACAAAGCAAGTGTCTGTGGGCCTGTATTGTGAAAGGCACTTGTACTTCCTTTCTCTCCGTGCACAGGAAATTCTCGTGCCTGTAATTACTGGCGAGTAGCATTGCGCCTGCAATGTGGAGCAGTTGGCCTATTGTACGAGCCATGATGGATGTGTACCGTGCACCGGCAGAAGGCAGGAGAGTCTCCTTTAACAGGCCTGGTTTGCTGCATATTTATTATGTATTATTATAGCCTTCATTGTAACCTAGCCTAGAGTGAAGATTGCAGTGTGATTTCCATTGTAATTTCTTATTTTCATTCACTCAGGGCCCTGAGAAATGAGATGAATTCTTTCATGAGGGCACTAAAAGACCCTTCTGTTGTACTGTGGTATTCACCTGCCTCCATCTGACCCAATGAATGTAACTATAAAGGCACTAATACATATTTCTGGGAGACTGAGAGACGAATTCATGAGTCAGTGATATTTTGCTATGGCTTTTGCATTATATTCACTCTCCATATTTTTACTGCTGATAGTTCTGTCTATTAGCATGGAAGTTTATGTCGTATTACAGCATCCTATTTAATGCCCAGTCAAGATCCTGCCTGCCTGCTAATGACAGAGCAAAACAACAGGCCAGAGGAGGGGGATCTCAGTTCCATATTTAGAAAATCCAGGTTAGGGAGGCCTTTTCTGTTTGTCCTCAATGAAACTCTTCTCATTCAATCAATGTTTTACTTACTCTCTTTATCTCTTTATGTTTTGTCTATTGCCCTAAATTCCATGTTCCATAAATTATAGTTCTGTTATAAAGCTATTTAACTTGAGATAAAGAATTCAGCACCAACACTTTGGTGCTGGACAGGTTGATAGGAAGCAGTGACATAACCAGTAAAACACTTAATAACATGGAGATAAGGGCAGAAGAAAAAGAAGGGGATGACACCAGACATGATTAAAGTATCAACAGAATAGCAATGTTATTAGATTGAGTCCCAGCCAACCAGAAGGTGGCTTGTTGAGCTCTAGAATGCAGCAGTTTTCTTCTTTCTGTGTCTGGCCATGGTGTTGTGTTGGTTGTGTAATGCAGGCTTTGGCAGCGAGCAGTGGTTCTCAAAGTGTGGTCCCTGGACCAGCGGCAGCAGCAGTACTTGAGAACCAGGTAGAACTGCAAATTATTGGGCCCTGCTCTGGACTTATTAAATCAGAAACTCTGAGGATGGGACCTGCAATCTGTATTTTAACAAGAACTTCCAGGTGATTATGACACAGAGTAAAGCTTGAGAGCCATTGGCCTAGGGCCTGGACGCTAACAATTCAATTTTCAGACGTTGAGTTACTTAGAATTTAGTACTCTTGACTTGACATCTTATTTATGATTTGAATTTTTTTTTTAATGATTTGAATGTTTTATTACCAGCAATTAGTCAAACCAAAGGTAGAGAACCTCAAATGCCAGATTTCTCTTGGTTGTATAATCAGGCTAATGGGTGACTTCTAAATCAACAACATAGCGGCTATTTTGTAATGATTCTCGTTTTGATGACTGTCTTATCACTAGGAAAAGATGCAGATTTTTAAATTTCAGTTTTAAAGAGAATAATCTGTTGATTGCTCATATATTGTTAACCAGGCAACTAGTAGCCTCTGCCTTAGTAGTATACCAGCATTTTTTCATCTGTAGACTACCAGTGGAATGCCAGTAAACATTGTCTTTCTGAGAACTTTTTTTCTAGTATGTGTGTGGTGGGGTGGGTCTCAAAGGATGTGTGACATTATTGGTCATTTTGTACAGTGATCACAGAGTACATAATTTAGGTAAAACTGCTTCCTCCTCTAGCTCTTTTGCATCTATTAAAATTTGGTAATCCAGTGTATCTGTTAATAGTGACCTCTGCTGTCTGGAAGCAGTACTGCAACCACACAAATCAGCATGGGAATTACAGTGTTTGATCGGGGAAAAAAAGTAATGGATTTACGGAAGTTATATAGAAAGGAAAAGTGGTATGTCTTACTGCAGAATGGTATGGCTCTTTCCAAATGAAAATGCACTGCATTTGTCTTGAAAAGGAAAATAATATTGTTTCTCTTCCTTTGCCAGTTACCAAACGTCACCTTTGATAGCATTCCTCAGTAGGGTAGGAATTTAATAGAATTTTTTAAAAAAGGAAGTCCACATGATCTCCTATCAAGACAATTTTCAGTCTTTAGCAAGTGACATCATTACTTAACAGTAGGTTATTTCTTATCACCTAAAATAAAATCTTGCAACTCTCAAAATAAGATAAAATATTTATTTTTATATGCCTTAAAATAACTTCACTTGAATTGTGGATCTGGTGGGACTAGGGTTCCTGATGTCCAGTAGATGAGCAAAAATCTATGTTGAATGATTATCTAAAGATAATGGTACAGAGTTGAAGTGCTACATCTGCAACATCTACAACAATCCTGCTTACAGTAGAGAGGCAATCAGGATGGCTGCTTGCCTTTCTAAAGTGTAGGCTCTGACCTGGAATTGAAGGACCATCATCTAAATTCCCTTTTACTGTGTGGGTAAGCTTTGCCAATAAACAATTTATGCAATTTGGGACAAGTATTAACTATTGTTGGCTAGAGTTTTATAAAATTGGCCTTTGGATGCTACTCTTGTGTCAATCAATTTAGAAATATTTATTGAGTATCTAACTGTATGTTACATGCCTGAGTGTGTAGTATAATAGAAGAAAGTGGGGCTTTGGAATCAGATAAAGTTTAGCACTGATAAATGTGGTTCTTCTACTTATTTTTAGTCATAAGCAAGGGATTTCACTACTCTGAACCTCAGTTTTCACATCTATAAAATGGGGATAAATTATACGTACTGTTAAGAAAAAGTTCCAAAACAGGAAATCAGGCAGAAAGAAAATAAAAGTGATCTTTTAATGATGTGCTAAGAACATTTTCTAAAAAGTTCACGTAAAGGTCATCTGACTAAGGAAATGTCAGTTTGCATAATTGATTAGGGTCCAGATATTTTCCAATTCTGGGAAATTAATAAGATGTGATTTCTGTCCCACAGAAAGGATAGTCACAAAAATTATGATTTTATTGCCTTGAGGATTAACTAATTTTGCAACTAACTTAGCAGCACTTTCTCAGCATTTCTTTTTTCCCCCATTCCCCACCCCCTAACCCCAATGACTGTAATTCTTGCTTCTCATAACTCTTTTGAACTGATTTTATCATCCTGCTCATTTCCTTAATAATGAGCTAAACAAAATTTGACACATTCTCACTATATGTTTATATAATAATTATGTTTTTAACATTTGGAAAATTGAGCTTTGACATAACATACCCTACAACCCTACCTTGAAGGGTTTTTGTCAGAATTGAATGAGAACACATGTGGGAACCCCTCTAGCACTGTGGTTGGCACGTAATATGCTTTTCTTTTTTCTCTTTCCTGGGTTAAAAATGTTTACACGTTGTTCTTGCCCTCAAGGAAGAAAAACTCTTGCTAGAAAAACACCATGAGCACCTAAAAGGAAATTGGAGAATGCATATGATCTGAGCTGTGAAGCACGGAGAGATGAGGGGCTGCAGGAAGATGTTGGAGTATAGTGCTTCACGGGCTTGGACCTGTTGAGGCTGATTCCTAAGACACAGGAACCTGCATTTTACAGAAATATCTCTGGTGACATGGATTATAACAGTTTAGGAGCAAAGATAACTTAGAAGGAATGGAGAGGGAAAGGCGACTCCAAACAAGCATTTCTAAAGTGACAATACTTGGTGAGAGACAGGTTATTAGGGTTGAAAGATGGTGAATCCTGTAGTTCAACAGACTCAGGCTGTTGGAATAGGGAGGATGAGTAACAGGTATGAATCTTGGTTCAGAATTTCCAGTGTGCAAGAAACTTGTGTTTATTTCTCTGTAACTGAACTTAATTTCTGTGCAGAGCTATCTGTCTGCCAGAAGACAGAAGCATAATCCCTGACAAGAGATTCCCCAAGGTTGTCTTGGGCTACCCATAAAACTACAACCTTCACAACCAGACACAGCGACCCTGGTTGTGTGTCTGTTCTGGGTGCACTGACTGAGGTCCTAGGAGCTGTGGTAAACATTAATTGGAGGAGAGGGCTGGACTTTTGACTGGTGCCATTGTCTGCCTGGGCAGGCATTAGCTAAGCCATTCAGACTAGAAAAGTAGTTTCCATTTCCATTTCCTTAGCCACTAGGGGTCCAAAAACATAGTCGCAGAGGTTGACGGGCTATTTTCATTATTTCCAAAGGTTTCCTTGAGCACGTGTCCATCTCCCATTCTTTCTGCAGACTAAACCCAATTTCTCCTGATAATCCAGACTCTATCCTAAAGTTCTTAACTCAGATCTTCCAATAAACACTCAGGGAGTTGAGTCTGGTTTTCCTTTGAAATGTAGATGTATCTTCCAACAGTCCTTTGAGGGCTCAGAGATTTAGGATCAGCATCTCAGAGTGCCTTTGTTTTTCTCTTTGCAGTTTATAAGTGAAGGCTCCACCTAGGGCTGGTGAAAAGGCTTAGGTGGGGGTAGAGTGTGCTTTGGAGAGTGTAGAGCTTTTCTTTTTTTTTTTTTTTTTTTCCTACTTTCCTTGTCCTTCAATGTAAAAGATTTTAAAAAAATAGAAGTAGTGGAATAGAATGCAGAAAGAAAAGTCGGCTGGTTTTCCCTGGGGCCAGAGAGGTGCTTGGGAGAACAGGTTCTGTAACCCTTTGGATAATAAAGGGGATCCTGGCACTCAAGTTTCAGTTTTCCCCCTGTCACTCCTTCCCTATCCCCTGTCTCCACAAGTATCTACCTTTGGCACAAATTCTTACTTCAGAGGTCCTGTTCCCACTTCCTTTCTAGCCCCTATCCTGTTGGGAAAGGGGGCTTATTCATTCATTCAGTGTACATTAATATGCACTGAGCACAGACACTGTGTAGACCCTGGGTAGGCTTTGAGAGTTCCTCATAGCTAGAGTGGATGAGACAGTTGGAAGAATCCTTGCTCCCTGCACCCACCCTTTGATGGGCGAGCCTTGAGTCCATTTTGAAAGAGGGATCTCTAACCCCATCTTAAGTAAAGAGAAATGTTTCAGGCCTCCTGTGTCAGAATCCTGGATGTATTTTTCCATGGGAACTTTGAATCTTTGTAGATGCTGTAACTTCCCCCTGAAAGGCCCTTTCCTTTCTCTATCAGTGTTTCCTTAGGAACATCCCTGAGACCTTCCTGTTGATGCAGGAAAACAGATGTGGGGCGTGAGAAGGTCTGTGTCCCAGGCTTCGGTTGAGCCCCTGGGATGTGCCCTGCCAAGTATGGGTCCTTGGCTTCGCGCAGGAAAGAATTCAAGAGTGAGCCACAGTTGAGTGAAGGTAGATTTACTCAGAGACATACATTGAAAGGCAAGAGAAAAGCCATGAGGTGTGGGGGTTGGGTGCTCAGATTAAAAGTAGGTACACACTCCATAGATAGAGTGTGGAGAGAGAGGGGGCGAATGTGAGAGGCCATGTTGCCCATTTTTATGGGCTTTGGTAGCTTCAAATGCAAATAAGTGGAAGGACCAGCCTGACTAGCCTGGGGAAGGGGCTGGGATTTCCAGGAAGTTGGCCATTTCCCACTCTTTGACCTTTTGTGACTAGCCTTGGGACTGCCAAGGCGCCTGGGGGCGTGTTATTTACCATGTTAATATATTACAGTGGGCCTATAATGAAGCTCAAGTTCTACTAGAAGTTTAATCTCCCACCATCTTGAGCCTCAAGGCCTACCGGGGGTTGAATCTTCCACCACTTCGATGTTAATTGTTGTAGCAGTCCTTGAAGGGCTGTGCCCTGCCCCCTTCCTGTCTCACTGTGAAGCCTTCTCTGCAGTGCATCAGGGTATCCCTTTCCCTATCCCCAGACGGAGAGAGGCCATCTATATTGATTTTATAGTGTTTTCACATCCCGGGGACACTTCTGCTCAAGGATTTAGCTTTCTTATTGCAAATATTAGTTGAATTCAAAATATGTTTATTGAGCCTCTATGGAGAGATAGTGTGGATTAGTAGTTAAGAGCATGCTGGCTTTGCGTCAGATTCCCTGGGTTTGGGTTCTGTTTTTGCCACTTATTAGCTGTGTGATCTCAAGTGAGTTGCTTAACCTGTCTCAGTTTCCTCCTCTGTAAAACGAGGGATAATAATAGAATTAATTCAGAGGATTGCTGTGTATTAAATGGCATAATATTTGTGAAGTTCTTCAGTGTTATGTATTTAACAAATGTTATCTCTTACCTTGTGCCAAATATTTTCTATTTTGAAATTGTGTGCTTTTTGAAAGCAAATCTATTTCTTATTCATGTTTGCATCACCAGTTCCTAACATATATATTGAATAAATGAATAAATGAATCGGTGACAAACATTCACACACCATTAATCCCCCAGTCTACCTAAAACAATCATTTTATGGTTTCTACATTCATTCTGTGATCACTGACTCTCAAATGAGATGACTGATTTATACTATTTTTCACAGAAATGCTTTTCTTCCAGATTGTTTAGTGTTAAAGCTCATCAGTTAGTAGCTTCTTATGAATGCATCAGTAATATTGTCATCATCATTGTCATCATTATCAACGTTATTGAGAACTTACTGTATGCTGGGCATGATACCAAGCCATTTATGAAAATGATCTCATTCAATCCCACAGCCGTCCCAGGAAGCACTTTCACTTTATCAGTCCTACTTTACAAGACAAGACAATGATCCTGACTGCCTCACTCAACCTCTGAAGGTAGATACATTGCTTGACCAAGGGAGTAAAATTGTTGGCATTAAGCCACCAGCAACTATAGGAAAGATCGTGAGGAGGGAAAAAGCAGAGAAAAGTGATTGCATTCCCTACAGACTGTTCTCGAAGTGCCTTGAGCTCTTCATGGAGACAAATGTTAGAAAGTATCCCATAGCCAGCGGGTGAGTGGTTTAGGATTCACAGAGACATTTGGGTTCAAGTCCTGACTCTGCTCTTCTCTAACTGTGTGACTTTGGGCCAAGTCATTTAACCTTTCTTTGAGCCTTATTTCTTCATCTGTAGAATGTGATTGACATTAACCTGCCTTCAGGGATATATTGAGACTACATTTAAATGAAAATATGGTGAAGGACTGTATGCAAGCTTCTATTGTTTTGTTACCTATCTTAGCCAGGAAGAATCACTAGGTTTGTGGAGGCCAGGAGGAAATGAGCTTGGGAACTGGCAACTCTCCCTTTCTAGACTATTAAAGATTAACTATCAGTAGGAATCTCAATGTGGGGAGGACCTTTGACTATGTTCATTGCCAACCAAGCGGACACCTGTAGCAGCCAGCCCAAAGGAATATTTGAGGCACTGTGTCCTCCTAAGGGCCTTTGACTTCTTGGAGGCCCCTCTTTCCCCCAATGCCATATAGTTTATATTTAATTTTTAAAGTAGAGTGCTCTCACTGAGTCCATGAGAAAAAAGAACACCGAACTAAAGCCAAGAGATCTGGGTTTTTATCCTAGCCAGTCGGTCATTACCTGGGTGACCTTAGACAAATCATTTAACTGCTCTAGTCCTCTATTTCCTAATCCAAACATGGGATCATAATCCTCTTACCGAAGCTTGGTGGTTGCTGTGGGGGATAAGATGAGGTGATGCACATGCTAGCATTTTGAAACAAAAACATGCCATATAAATTAATGTAAGGTTGGAGATATTCCTTGTTGTTAAACCAAGATTAAAATCATGTATTCACTTATTCCTCTGACAAATCTTCATAGTCTGCAATATGGAAAACATTATCCTGGACATTTGGAAGGTACAATGACAATTGCAGTCTCCTGGGTGACAAGTGAAGAGAGGGGGAGATGGGTACATAAAAACTACAAGTTTAAGTATATGGCAGAATGTCTAGTGAAGGTATAAGTTACAAAGTATAGGAGAGAAAGAGAAATCAGGAGAGGTTCAGGTAGCTTTGGAATTGAATCTGAAGGATGAGTGTATGATTTCTACACTTGGAGGTGAGAGGATCAGAGCAGAAAGAAATTGAAATTCCATGGAATTCCATGGCCGGACCACAGATACAGCAGAAGTGATTTCCCTTGCCTGAAATCACTGAGGATACAACCAGCAGTAGAAGAAGGGGAGGATGGTTAGGAACTTTATGATCTGGATAATTTCTTTTTCTAGTCCAGAGATTTTGAAAAGTGTTTTTGAAATATGCTTAGTCTTTCTGCTCCTTAACAGTGGACAGATGCATGCTATTGTAGGACTAATCAGCCATACCTTTTTGGCTTTGGGATCCTTATGTGCCATACATAGGCCATGCGTGATGCCTTAAAGGAATCTTTGTGAGCAATTTTATCCCCTGGAAACGGTAGCAGTTCTTATTAAATGTCAGAATGTATTAAAATAAGTATTAAAATAAGTGGAGTCAAGAGAGATGATCTTGAAAGGAAAGATTTTGTTATGTGGGAAAAAGTGCAAGAAATACATCTAAAGGATGGATTCCTTAATATACCAGGAAGGGTTTATTAGCTCACTTCCTTCCCTTCTGTTGCCTTAATAAGATGAGAAGATAATAGGGGATGAGCAGGAAAGGTAAATGTATCAGATTGGCTGGTTGTAACAAGAGGGAGATAATAAGCAGTGCCAGGAATCTTGGTGGGCACAGTCACTTAGAAGGTGCAACCATGACTTGGATGCAGATAATTATTGCCACTCAGGAATGTAGGCTTAGTTACCAGACGTGGGAAAGTACATGCAGAAATGGCTGCAATTGTTCTTGCCTCCCAATATCCACTCCCCTTTGTGAAAGGCCTTTGTACCTCCTCCCATCAAGAGATGAAATCTATTTCTCCATGCTTAAAACCTAGATTGGCTTTATAAATTACTTTGCAAGTAGAATGCTGTGAAAGTGATAAGGTGCTAGTTCTTGTGTGCTTCCTCTTACCCTCTTGAAGCTCTGCCCAGCCACCATATGAACAAGCCTTGGCTAGCCTACTGGAGAATGAAAGACCATGTGGACCAGAGTTGAGTCAGCACAGTTGTCCTCGTCTAGAGATGTGACAATGTCCAGCCAAGACCAGCAAATCCTGCAGGTGACTGATGATGCAGAAGGGAGCCCAGCCAAGACTAGAGAACCACCCAGCTGAGCTCAGCCTAATCTGCAGAATTCTGAGCTACATAAATTATACCAGCCAAACAAAACATGTCTGCAGACTGAATCCAGCTCTTAGGCTACCAGTTTGTATCTATGGTTAGCCCTTGAATATTTTCCGTAAACTGTCTGGAGATCTGGCTAGAATCTAGTTAGACTAACAGTTTGTCATTTTCTCTTTCCCTCAGGAAATTGTCACTTTATAGCTATTCTAGGGTCACCCTTCTTGTTTCCCCTCTCTTATTGCAACCTGGCTTTCCCTCTTTGTTTCCTAGTCTGAGACAGTCTCTAGTTACTGCACCCCTACTTCTTACTCTAATGCAGGACTTGTCTTCCACATCTGGCCCTCTGCTGTTCATCTCCCTATCCAGCTCTGAGGCTGAGCATTGGGAGAGCATAGATATCACCACTTGATAAATAACAGCTGGAATGAAAAGATACATGAATATGTAAGATTATCATCATTGGAATGCTTCTCTCAATAAACTCAAGAATCTTTTTTTGCGGGGTGAGAGGGCACCAGTAAAATATACATCAGTTACGAAGTTGTTCATGATAACCACTTTAGATAAAATGGCTATTGTCATTCAGACAAGTCAGACATTTCATACTTTATCTCCCTGCTTCCTCTCTTCCTTCTGCTATCTTCCCAGATCTCTTGGCTATCAAGCCCTTATTAAGTGTGTGAGTTGTATGTATTTGTGTTCCTTTTCCTACTTTAGTACTATATCCATTTTTATGTATTCTACTAAGAAATCCTTTCTCCACACATTCTTTGTTTTGTTTGGTTTTGCAAAAAATATTCCAACACCTGTGATAGAAGAGTTTGTATATAAAGGTGGTATGTGCGGCAGCACGTGCACAGTAAAATAAAGCCCTAGCTCTAGTTGGCCCCTTATTAGCTTTCTGGACAGTGTTTCTGCGGAGAATTACATTTTATATTGAATTTGAGAGTGAGGGCGCTTGTGTTCCAAAGCTCATGTCACTCTTCAAGTGACATCTCCTGTAGATTTGTAGGAGAAACCATTCACAATTTGAGTTTTGTTTTAAAGGCACATTCCCTTAATGTGGGATTATTACCTCTTCTTTGATGGCTGGTTAAAATAATATTCAGATAGTAGTCGAAGAAATATTATGATTGTGTTAGCTGATTAGTTACATATTTAGACATGACTGAGATGAGAAATTATATGACAACAATCCTGATTCTCATTAATTTGGCAAACCTGTTTCCAGGATCCATCTGAAGGGACATGATGACAGCAGGTGACTACTCACTCTGTGTTACTCACTCTCCATTACTCATGTTTTGATCTTTATTAACAAAGAGTTGGTTCCACATGTTCATGCTGAAATGATTGGCTTATTCACCACCCCCAGCCCTAAACCTCGAGCCTTTGTATTTGAGTTTTGTTCTTTTAAAATAAAGCTTTTCATTTCAGTCTGTGAGACCGAAGATAGGATTGCTTGCAGTATGCGAGGCTCCCCCCCAGGGCTCTCCAAAGACGCTCTCTGTTGTCAGTGTTTAACTCACTCTTCCTGAGCTAAGAAGCTCCTCTCCTCTCACAATAGAGGAAAAGCACTATGTTCTTGGACTAGGTCAGAAAGGGGAGATCTTAAACGGTAGACTCTCGAAAAGCTCAGATGAGCGCTTGCAATGCGATTTTAAAGAGAGCAACCCTCTTCTTTTAAGTTAGGTCTTAGAGGAAAAAAATGTACTGCACTGCATACAGATATGGTGGAGAAGGGCCACAGAAGCAGGTGAACATAGGAGGCTTGAGGGCTGTGAAATGGGGAGTCAATCACTGTGCTGTTTAGGGTGAGGGGAGATGATAGCCATGGGTGGAACACAGGTTCTCATATATTATGTTCCAAACCTCTCCTACTAGCGGGACCAGCCCTGTTTCCAACAGTTCTGGGGAAATGGGAGAGTTATTTGGGCTGTGTGCTTTATTGACTAGAGACCAAATGGGGCCACAGATGTCATAATTTCCCTATTATCACTTTGTCGAGCACTTCCTGGCCTCCCTTCATTATCTTGCTCCCCATTAGCAGTTTATAAGTAGCTTCTTTTTAGGATCCGAATGCTGTCGAGTCCCTTTGGCAGTGCTTCTGCTTGTGGGGACCCAGTGGGGGGACGTGCAGGAGCACAGCCCCTGTGTTTCCAAAGTGGTTCACGTGGAAGGCTCTGCTCACCTCTCCCTCCCCAGCATGAGGGCCATTTCCTCCCCATAATAGAAAGACAACATCTCAGTCCCTTTTTTTTCCAGGCCAGAAGAGAAAGGCATAAACACTGGAAAGTTAGAAAGCACAGACAAGGGCTGTTTGTCCTGACAGGAAAGGTTATTACAGATCACATGCTGCCCTTCAGGGGACAGATGCTACCCAGGATGGCTTCCCACCAGGTGTGTGTGCATCCCAGGGCCAGGTGACCTAGCTGAGCTGGTCAGGCCATTGATTTTGCATTCATACTCTGAGCCGGGTTTTTATTTTAAGGTGTCTCTTCTCTGAGACTTATTCAGAGCTTAGAAGGTTATTCTTTCATGGAGAGGCCGTATCTGGCACGTAAAGCAGACAATTCAAAATAGGCATTTCTGACAGAATATTTGATAACCGTGGTACATAACTGTGCTCGTTACACCATATAGGTCTGGGTTCTTTGGGCATGAATGAGAGTGATTTTAGTGTTCTGTCCTCTTCTCATTGCTGGTAATGCAGGTTGTATGTATCTGTATGCAGGTTTTTGCTCCCTTAGCAAAGAGATCCCATGGAACGCAGGGCCTAAAACAGTGCCTGGCTCACAGTCAAACCTCAGAATAAATTATTGTTGAATAGATAAGTGAATGAAGCTGAGTCCACCCTGCACCAGCTGGATAAGCCCCAATTCCTTAGTCTTTGGGAGCATGGATCACCATAGCAACTCTAGATGGCTGCCCTGAAGGGTTAAATGAGACTACATGTATGAAACTCCCTAAGGATGCCTACTTGTACTAGTTAGTCATTTAAAGTTGCTTTTGTTTTTTTCCTTAGTCCTCCTCTTCCTTCCTCCTGTGTTTGTTATAAGCTGCTAAGGGAATAATGGGTGCAAATGTTCCAAAACATCTACACAAATACACCATAGTTTTATCATTGTCTGGTGGGTCCTGGCGGACAAATGTAGAAACGCAGTGGCTACACGTATGGCCTATTTGAAAGACTTTCCATTCTCCCACAGGCAAATGAGCAGGGAAACACAGTGGAGTCTGCCTAATGGTGTTTTTGCTGGAGCCGTGGGGAAAAGAGATGGAAAACTCAACACGTACAATGTTCAAGAGTTTAACCAGAGAGTCTTAGACGCCTGGGCCACCTGTGTTGCTAGTGATATTGTCTCTTCAAAATTATCCTGAAGCATCCAGGACTGGGGGTGTGACCTGTATCCTCTCTAGACATCCATGCTCTGCTAGAGAGGAACCAGCAAGCACGTGCAGAACAAGCAAGCTTGAAAAGAGTTGCCTTTTTTCAAAAGCTCTTGGAAGAAGAATAACTATTCATTTTAGCCTCTTTTCCACTAGCCTGTTTATAGAGTATGTAGGGTGAGGAAGTATTTGTCTGCATGTGTTTGTATGGGTTTGTGGAGAATAAAAAGAGAAAGCTTCATTCCAGGGAGGAAAAAAAAGGAAAATCCCAACTAGAGACTAGAGAGTGTGGGGCAGGAAGGAAGGGGAACTGGAAAACTAGCTGATTGTGTGCATGGAGACTGTGAAAAATGAAAACAATCTAGCTTATATGAAAGGAGCCAAGATGGGGACTCATGGAAAGAGAGAGTGATGGTGGACACATGAACAGCAGGAGAGGAGAGAGAAGGCACAGTGGCTGCACACAGCGGGGGACGTCAGCAGCCTCCTGGGGGAGAGGGACCTGGTGTCAGTAACAGAGACCTGGCTCTGCAGGGGGAGGGGGCAAGTGTGAGACAGACAGCAGATGCACACAGCAGGGGGCGGGGAGGCATCACAGAACAGGGGAAGCAAAGAAGTCAGGGATGGAAAAGACCTGTTAGGTCATTCCTTGCTCCCCACGGTTGCCAGTGCTTCTTGTGTTCTTTAGTCCAGTGTATATTTTTAAATGTCTTGTGGATTGCTACACCCACTCCTTCCTCTCCAACGCTTTGCCAGAGGATAAGGTTTCTTTCCACAAGCTCTGGTTTCTGAATATACCTACAGGATACATAAAGAAAGACCAGGAGAAAGATAAAGTGAGACAGGTCCCGAATACAGAGGCACACACCTGTTTGGTACTCATTAGGCGAGCATAGCGTGTGAGGAGGTCTAGGCTGCTGCCTCTCCCACGGGGCGTCTCCCACAGGGTCTCTCCCACGGGGCCCCATCTACAAAGATAATGATCCACGGATTTCCAAAATGTTATTTAGAGAGTTGTTTGGGTCTTGATTTTGGGAGGAAGAGGAGAACGAATCGGGAAGGGCCAAGAGGAGAAGACGGTGGCTGAGATGGAAAGACAGGGGAGGTGGCACAGAAATGGAGGAAGCCTTCTTTCTTCTGGAAGTAAGACAGCAGAGGGGACAAAGGGAGGAGTCAGGGAGGGAAAGGGGCATGAGAGAATATAAAATCTCATTCTGTAGTTTGCTTTGAAAATTTAAAGATTGTGATCCATTGTCAGAGACAGAGTACAACTAGTACAGTGGTTCTCACCTGGGAGATTTTGCTCACCAGGAGATATTTGGCACTATCTGGAGACATATGTGGTTGTCCCACCTGGGTGTTGGAGGTGTATATGAGCATCTGTTGGAGGCCAGGAATGCTGCTGGCTTACAGTGTGCAGGACAATCCCTTACAACAAAGAATCATCAGGCCCAGAACATCAGCAGTGCTGAGGTTTAATGAGTACATATGTGCACGTGCATGCTTACATACGTGACCTGAAGGCTGCAGAGATAAGACTCATCCATCCTTATTGTGTAATACACTCAAATATTTAGTATTCTGGCTTATTCTATTATGTCACTAGCCAGTGTTGATCACAAGCCACTAAACTGATTTCTTGACCCACTTTTTGAAAATCCTGTGGAAATGATAGAAGCAGTACCGAATTCTCTGCTCCTTGAAAAGTGCCGTGCATGGAGGTAGATACTCAGTAAATTCCTAAGGGATCTGGCCCCTGCCTGCCTTTTTTATCTCTTCCAATTCCACACTCTCCTCCCTCAGTCTGATCCAGGCACACACGCTGCCTTCCTCCTGTTCCTTCCTGCCTCTGGCTTTGGCTCTCTATCTGGGATGTGCCTCTCCTGGCCGTGGGCATGGCTGGCTCCCTCTCAATACTTAGGTCTTACCTGTACATTTTCTATCTCTCCCCACCAGAATGCAGCTTCTAGAGGATGAGAATCCTGTCTGTCTTGTTTACGATCTTGTCTTATAGTATGTTTAGCACTGTGCCTGGAAAAAGTAGTCACTCAACAAATAACTTCTGGAGTTTCTGAGTGAATGAGGACTGAATACATTCAGAATTAGACAGGGTAGAATGAAACTCTGCCATGCAGTATTTTGGGGGAGGCTTTTGAGATCAGAATATTTCTGCTTAAATAGAATATGACTAAAGTGGATCCAAGGGGTGTGGTTAAGATCTCTCACCTTTGTCTTTCCCCAATCACCTGTCTGTAAAGTACATACTTTGTTCCAGCACTGCTCTTTTAAAGGAAATGCTAGCCCTTTCTATTCTAGAAGCACTGGAGGGGGACTGGCATTTGCAGTGGTTTTCATTCTACCTAATGTAGTTGCGACGTGAGCATAATGTGGATTCATCTTACTCTTTTTCAATCAGTAAGATGGGAAATCCTTTCCTCCTCTGAGTGGATTTACGTAAGACTTATTTCAGACATTCAACATAGCTGGTGCCGCTTTTTGAGTGGACACTGGCAAATGATCCCTCAATAACGTGAGGAGAGTGTTGTTACAAGTCTTTATTTTTCACTCTACTTTTATCCTTGGGTTATTGAGTTTAAAGTAGAGACAGGTCCACGCAGAGGATATGGACAGGTTTCCTCATTTTACAGAGGAGGCGACTGAGAAAGGGCCAGGCACGCTAATTGTGATAGGTTTCACAACCACCAAATAAGTGAAGTTTGGTTGTTATGTGTACTTTTAAAATGAGAGTACGGGGGACACTAAGTGTTTGTGATACTCAAGCCAGTCAGCTAATACATGGCACAAGGAGGATTCAACCTGAGATATTTTTCTTACTCAAAGGCAAGATCCAGAGATGCAGGCTGGGGAGACATCAACATTTATGTAGTGCCAGAAGCCGTGGGAGTGGAGGAGTCCATCGGGTAAATTTGTAGCATGAGGAGAAAAGGGGGCCTGGGGAGGAATCTAGTAAACATTAGCATTTAAGATTTAGGCAGAGGAAGATAAGCCTGAGAAAGGGTAACTGAGAAGAAACAGAGACAGGCTAGGGAGGGGAGGAGAGCCTGGTGTCACAGAAACCCAAGGAAGAGAGTTTGGAAAGAACAGGAGTGATCCAGAGGGCCTAATACTGCAAGACATAGGATCAAAAGTGGGCAGTGTCCTAAGGATTTGGCAGCATGGTAGTAGGGAGATGTTTAATGACCTTGTAGGGAGTTACTCAAGTAGCCAGATGTCAGTGAGTTAATAAGAGAATGCGGGGGAGAAACGAAACAGTGAACACAGTTTGATGTTTGGCTAAAGAGGAAAAGGGGGACATAACTAGAGATCAGCATAGCTTGTGTTTGTTTGTTGGCTTGTTTTTGAGATAAGAGAGAATGACTTAAGTTTAAGTGCTACCAGAAAGGCTCCAGTAAAGAAGTGAAAGACACAACAAGGAGAAGAGCATCAAGAGCTCAGGCCCTTGAGCTTAGGAAGGGCTGGGTTTGCATTCCCAGAATTAACAGGAATTGAGAGTGAGATCTGGTACAAGAAATTGAGATTTTAAGCCTGATATTAAATATCAACCATTCATTTCCCATAAATTCAAATAATTCACATACGGATAAATCTCTCCTCTTCTAGAGAGATCACCTCTCCATCTTTTAAAAATTTTATAGCATTTATAACTTGTATTTACTAATCTTTGTTTCCTTATTTTTGTCTCTGTTCTTCAGTGGAGTGTAGGATCCAGGGACAGGGCTCATGCCAGAGAAATGGCCTGAATATATAGGAAATTTTTCTCTTGAAACAATCCTATTTGGAAGCTAGAGTGATGCTAAGACATATCTCACATAAGAAAGTTTTAAATTCGTGTTGCAAAGTGAGAAAAAATAGGGAAGCTATTTTAAAAAATTATGTGTGTGTGGACTTGGATTGCATTGAACAAGTAATAAACCTAAGGGCATATAAACAACAAAAAATAATTCTCTCTTGAGCATTGCAGCACTCTTGAAGTAAACTCACAATACAGCTTTCCTCTTGACCTTTGCCTCTCAGCTTGATAATTTTCAAATTAGAAACCGTTAATACTAATTTGAAAGAGGTACAAGGTCAGGATGGGATTCTTCAAATGGAAATGTATATTCTTCTCTCTCTCCTCTCTTGGTTCTCTCGTCTGACTCTCACTCACCCACCTCCACTCACAGAATGAACTTGGGACTACCTGGAAGAAAATTGCAGCCCACACCACCTCTAGCCCTCTTTGTTGGTGTGATTCAGACCCCTGAAAACTTCCCTTCAGCTCCTGGGGCAGGTCCAGGAAACCAGATCTTTCCCTGGACAGGAACTTTTTGTTTTACAGATCACGAACTGATCCTTGAAACCAAATAAGATGAAAATGCTGCATCTTTTCCAAACTGACAGAGAGATGGGTACCTTGGGACTGTGAAGGGAGCGTAGTGAAGGGGAGGGCAGTGGGCACCATGCAGATAGCAGGGCACAAGGTTTCAGTTTATAATTAGATGACAGTAGCATAGAGTGGAATGCTCAAGGCATTGAAGGGAGCCGAGGCTGGATTTAAATTCCATTCTGCCACTTAGAGGTTGATGACCTTGGCCTGTACTATAATTTCTCTGAGCATTGGCTTCCTCATTTGGAGCATGGAAGTAATGATGCTTTCATAGAGCTGTGAGAACTAAATGGATCATCCATGAACATTACGTAGACAGTACCTCAGCAGACACTGGGATTCTCCATATTCTCAGTGGATTTTGAGGTTTATAAGCTGTTTGCTTAGTTCTAGACCCCTTGCTCATATTGCATTTGTCCTGCAAGTAAGTGAGAGGCCTCTGTGTGGCTGGGTCTCGCCCATGCTATGGCCCAGGCTTCTAAGCTATGACATTTGTGTCCTTTATCTTTTTTTTTTTTTTTTTTGTGCTCAACTGTAAGCACTTAAGTTTGTATGTTCCTTTGGTTCTTCAAGAACAGTATTTGTCCAACAGCAACTTTGTAAGCCCCTTCTAGGGGCTGAGTCAGGGATTGAAATCGCAGTCTCAATCCTCATGGAGCTTTCAGTCTCTTGAGAGTAATATCAAAACTAAATATAAATTACAAATGATGGTAGGACCTGTGAAAGTAAAGCACAGGGCATGATGATAGGGGGTAACAGGGGTCCCAGAAGGGTCTGCAAAGTCAAGAAAGATTCGCTCCTTGAGGAAGAGACATTTGACTGGAGAACAGAAGGAAGACTAGGAAGTTGCTCCATGCAGGTAGCTGCGTGGTGGAGCCAAGGGGAAAGAAAGCATCCCAGGCAGAGGGAACAAGTTGAATAATTGTTCAAGGGCAACAGAAAGCACGATGCTCCTTTTCAAAGAAGTGCAGTCATTTGAGTAAAAGATGGGGAGAAAAAAAGGCAAACAGTTGATCAAGAGAGGGCGACAGAGGTCAGACCACGCTGAGCTTTACTAGCCGTCACCACTTGTGGACCTTGTAAGAAGTATGATGGGAGACTGTCAGCAAGGTTTAAGCTGCATGTGGGGCTGGGAGAGGGGAAACACGGTCAGATTCTTCATGTAGCTTTGTGGAGAACCACTGAAGGGAACCAAGAGTGGAAGGGGAAGAAGAGAGACACCGTAACTGCCCCTGTGAGAGAGGCTGGAGTTTGGATGAGGGAGGTGACAGGGCTATGGAGAAAGAGGACTGACTTCAGATCTGTTTTTGGAAGTGGGACCAACAGGCTGGGACACGTCAGAGAGAGGATGCTGTCAGGGATGACTCTCCTGGTTCTGGCTCCACTGAGTTCAAGTGACCTAGATAGTCCCTTGATCTCTGTTTCTTCCAATAAGTTCTCTCTCAAGCTTCAGGAACATACACATTTTAAAAAAGAGTGATTAAAACAAGCAAGCCATAAGTCCTGTTATTCTGATTATTTGTGATCTTCAATTGTTTCATTGTTGTATGACCTTAGGCAAGTTGTGTAGTCACCCCCAGTTTTGATATCTTTATCTGTGAAGATAGAAATTCCATGGATGTTAATTTCAGAGTTCTACTGAGGATGACTTAAGAGAATATAGTCAAGTTGCGTTTTATGAGATTAAATTCTGAAGTCAGTACTTAGAATCCCCTATGAAGTGTTCTTGTATTTAATCAAGCATATAGGTCCCATCTTCTGGTTACAAGAAAGTCAAGGGACAACAGAACAAATTAATTAGTGTTAAGAAACAATCAGATAAATTAAGCATGTGGGCTCTCCTGTAAGATATTGAGCCTGGTCTCTTAAACAGTTGATATCATGGGAGAAAAAAAAAATAAAGAAACATATCAATTAAATGTGTGTATGAAACCTGATTAGATCATTATTTGAAAAAACCAGCTCTGAAAATTATGCTAGGGACAACTGGGGACATCTGAATATGGATCATGTGAATTATATTAGGGAGTCACTGTTCCTTTTGTCAGGTATGATAATGGTATCATGGTTATATTGGGAGCATGTCCTTGCTTCAGGAGCTGTATTTTGAAAGGGTAAGTAACTAACTTTTCACAGTTATATAAAAATAAAAGTAAGGGTGTAGAGATGAATAGAGAGCATGCAAGATGAAGCAGATAAGGTAAAATGTGAACACTTACTATATAAACTGGATAAATGGATTTTCATTGTGCTATCCTTTCAACATTTTTATGTACTTGGAAATTACAGGTTGAAAAGTCAGGACAAAAGGCAAAAATTGAGTATGATCAGCATTGCCAGATGAGAAAGTTGGTTTCTGTTTAGGCTCCACATTGTATGAAAACACAGGTACCTGAAAACACAAGACTCATCCTCAGTCTAGGAAGATGCTGACATTATACAAGTGAGGCCCTTGGGGATCTGAGAACCAAGGACCAGCAGATCTGGTCCTACATGACAGTCACGGGTAGGCTGATGTTCATACATGAGAATGGAGGGCGGGAGTTACTTGTATGATACCAATTACTAATTTCTCCCTTGTAATTTGTTTCGCCTGTCTGGTTGACTCTACTATGAATTCAATACATGACTCTGCTATGAATTCAAACTACAGTGTGATTTATTTTTGGCAACTGCTCACCACTTTGTATCTATAATGTGATAAACACTATTTTAATATTGTAACACTTCATTATTTCAGACCAAGGAGTCCCTGTCTTTGCATTCTGTTCCCACAGACCTTACCCTCTGCCAGGAGCATCTACCTCCCACTATTTGTCTTCTTTTCCTTGGAAAACAAATGCTTTAATTTTGGAGGAAGGTAGAATCTTAACCACATGGCTGGTTTCTAGGTCAAGTCGTTATGAGCTAATACCTATGAGTTTCCTGAGGCAGGGGTGGATCTTGGAGGAAGCTGAAGTTTTGAGAGGCTCTCTTTAAGAAAAAGAATTCAAAATTACAAATAGAAAAATTTATATGAAAGTGAATACTTATTAAGAAAGAAAAAAGAAACCACAACAAATTAAAATTTTAGAAAATCTGCAAAGTTCATAGACATCATAATCTCCATAAAGTTAATAACAACTTAAAAAAATCTAACTTCCTGCCACATACCTGTAACACTTTCCCGGACACACTTTTTGCCTGCATTCTCTAGCTCTTAATCTGACAACAATTTTGCAAAATCATTTTCAATGGACAAAATGAAAAGATAATCCCATCTTCCCTCCAGCATTCATTATTGAAAGGTATGAACAGTTTCTTTCATCTTAAAAGTTTGTTATTGGTAATGTCAGTTACATTACTGGAATTATTTTGATTTTGGGAAAGCTTCCTAAGTTTCTTTCAGAGATAGGCTGTAAGACTTCAGGTCATTTCAAGTTTTTCATGTGCAGTGACTAATCACAAATTCCCTTAGAATTGACAACATTCATTAACCAGTTTTTCATCAATGTCATGATGAGTTTTTTGTCAGCACTAGCCTGGGTGAGTCAGCTCTTGGGCGACAGGAATATTTTTGCAAGCCATTCCTATATTAGGATAGCTAGCAATAACTTAAATATACACAGAAATGACAGTAGGCCACATAAATACGTTCTACTAAACCAAAATTAAGCATATCCTCAACTAAACTTCCCCTTTGCTGCAAAAGTGTCCCTAACACTGTGACACCACCAGGCACAAGTTAGAGGGAAAGAGACAGCAGTGGTGAAACTATATGATTTTTGCTGATTATATAAAAATATATGATGATGTCAACATACTGTTACTAACGGGGTTTGTGGAGTTGAAGTTCCAGAAATTTGACTCATTAGTTTTCTGGTAAATTCTGCTGTGCTTGAGGTAAACTTTTTCTCCATTGCACATAAACTTACAGCATCTTATAAAGTGTCCTGCTTACAGTGGGCTCCTAGTAGTTGTTAAAGTTAAGCTGATGTGGAGGGAATGATTTATGTAGTATCGTGCGTATTATTGAAGAGCCTCAGATAAAATAGGCCATAGGGAAAATATTTTTCAAATTTGCATATTCGAACTTCTCTCTCTATAACTTACATATCTGCAAAGAATCTGTGGCACTGTAGTTTTCAAGCCTGGCTGCACACTAGACTCTCCTGACACACTTTTAGAAAAATACCTATGGCTACAATATGGGAAGTGGTATTTTTTAAAAGCTCTCCAGGTGATTCTAATGGTAAGCTAGAAATTGATGTCTACCATTCTAATGGTTGAAATTCCTTTAAAACTTTTTTTCTTTTATTTTTTTACTTATATGTCAAAATATTATTCTACTTCTCCCAGGACTCTTTTGCGTGAAATATAAGGATAAGATATTCAGGAACTGTGTTAACCCATGCATGGCACAATAGGCATTATGTGAAATATATCTTTGCCAGAAAGGAACTCTTCTGGTAAAAACAGCTGTTTATGTAGGATGCAGGACCGTGGTATGCTGACAGGATGAGATATGAACCAGATGACGTGAACAGCTCCTAATTAAAAATAAAATTAATTTTCTACCAAGCATCCTCTGTTGTACTTGAAGGCAAATGCAATTTTTTTTCCTGTAATAAAAGGTGCCTTGAAGGGGTCAGCTGCAAGGATATTTCAAACAGAAAAGTGTCTGGCATGATAAATCCATTCCAGTTCATCAGACACCCACGCTTTCTCACCATGGCTCAGGTCACCTACAGAGCTGGGCCGAGCTGCCAGCTCTCTCATCTATTGAAGTGGACTGTGCATTATAAATGATTAATATCTGCTTGTTCCATCTGTCCACCTTGAATATATTGCTCTTATTTCTCCTAAAATGGCTAATTTGAGTAATAAATACAATACTTTTTATGATGATGAAAGAAAATTAGAATTTTAAGAACTTTTTCATAAGTGAGATATTTAATGCTTTCAAAAGTGATTTGGTATTGCCTAAATACAGGCTTAATCTCCATCTTTTGTTAGAGATGTTTTTTTAAATAAATTAATAAAATTCTACATGCCCGGCTTTCATAGTTATTTCACTCAAACCTTCTGTTATTTGTCAATAAAAGCATATATATGTGTGTGTGTGTATATATACACACACACACATTTAAGACCATATATTATTATGTACAGAGTCCTCTTTAATCTTGGAAAGTAATCTTGCTCTAATATAAAGAACTTATTTCATGATACTGGCCCATGAGGGCCTGATTTCTTAGGCTTAGAGCTGGGCAGCTTAGTTGCTGAAGGGTTTGGAAGTGGTTTCCGGCCCAAGAAGGATTTATAACATGGTAGAAGGAAACAACGATGTAAAGAATGTCAAACTGAAATAAATTCTATAATAAAAAAATGTAAGCATTTGAACCTGCTCTCTGCCAGAGCCAAAACATTTCTTTCTGTTTTGATTTTTCAGAACTCATAGGGCAGGGGGGTCTTAAAGCTGTAATGAGAGCATCTCCCATCAGGTCTATATTTCTTACAGCAGGAAATAGGGCTGCAGAGTACATTCTTAGCCAACCAAGAGGGAAAGGCTCGGTGACCACGCGGGCACAGGAGCACAGCCTGTTCCAGAACTTGTATGCAGATTCCTATTGGGTCAGCTGGATGCTGTTCTGTTTACTCTTACCCAAGCAGCTCTCCATGCAGCAGTTGGCATTTGGGCCATTTTGAAGAAAAAAAAAAAAAAGGGAAAGGCTTCACCATTCGAGGGAAGATAATAGTTACAAGAAAGAATTTCTGAGTTATGGCTAAACTACCTTTACCTTCCTGTTAGAATGAGAGGTGGCCTGGTCAGGGCCAGAGAAACGGTCCAGAAAAATCATCCTAAAACATAAAAACCTGATCATGTTAGACCTCTGCTTAAAACCCTACGTCTTCCTCTTATCTTTTGGAATCAAGCACATAGAATGCAAGATTATTTTAAAAATATAAGCCTTCTGCCTTCCTCTCCGAATTTATTTTTACCATTTCTTCATCAACACATTAAAATACTTGCACACACACACACACATACACCATGGTTCTTCAGTCTCCTCTGTCTTTGCACACTGTTTGCTTTTTCTGTTTAACTTGACAAACTTCTCCTCTTCCATGAAAACCTTGCTTAGGTGGTGTATTTCCATGAAATTTCCTCTGAACTCTAACTGAATTAATCACACCCTTATCAGTAAGTCTTCTGAATTTCTAAAATTTCATAAATTCTCCTGTAAGGTCTACAGTACTGTTTTTCTACCACAGAGTATAAGCTCCTTAGGGGTAGGGACCATTTTGCTTTTTGGGGTTCTCCAGTACATACCATGGACTAGCAGCACAAAGAGGCACTCAGTAATCAGTAATTGTTCTATTACACAGAAGGGGCTGAAGTATGTCATTTCCATGCACCCTCACTCGTTCTGCTCTCTCATACTCGGTGAGCCCCCAGGATCACAGATGAACACACACTTCTTACACAAGTCTATTTGCTTGCTTGTAATTCCACTTGGATACAAACATAACCATAGCAGCCTTGAAATGTCCTCCTGACCCTATTGGAACACTCCAGGAACTCTGAGCTGTCACATAAGAAGTCCACCTACCCTGAGAGTTGTGGAGGGCCCACATACAGGTGTCCTGACAGGTGTCCTCCACCCTTCCAGCCAGCCCTGCCAGAGGGTTAACATGTGAATTAATCCTTTTGGATCCTCCAGGCCACTTAATCTGCCAGTGGAATGAATACTACTGAGTGACCTCTGTTGATACCACATAGAACAGAACAGTCACCAGCTGAGCCCTGCCTAAATTCCTGGCCTGCAAATTTGTACAATAATAATGACATGGTGGTTGTTTTAAGGCACTAACTTTTGGAGTGGTTTGTTACACAGCAGTAGGTAACTTGAACACAGCCACTGCTTCCTCCACTTTTGCTTGATTGCTCAGCACCCTTATTGGCTGAATCCCATATAGACGGATTCCTGCTCTGAGTTCTTACATTATAAGATAAATTTACTTCTACAGATCCCTTTCCCCTATCCCTGTTGAGGTATATTTTCTGCTCCTTTCTCAGATAATGAACTCTCTGTCTGACTTAGTCTTTAAAATTTCCAAACTTTCTAGCTTTATCATTCCTTTCATTTTCTTCTATTCCACCACACTCCCACCTCTGTTGTGTCATTATTACAGACATCAGTAATTCCTGAATCTCCTTGCCTTTACTCTACATCCCTGGAGGACTTTAAAATAGGGTATGAAATAGGTAATCTGTTGGGTGGGGTGGTTTAAATATTCATTATCCCAGAATCAGAGGGCCTGGATTAGACAATCTCTAGTGATTCTTGAACTAAAAGATTCTACAATAGATTCAGATGCATGGAGTCAGGCACGGGCCTGAAATATGTAACCTATCAGTTTCTTGAGAGCATAATTCAATAGCAAATAAATACTGCTTGAATCATGTTTTTTGATCTATATTTGAAGAACTTTATATTTGGGGAGCATGTTTTATTTTTTGAAAAGAACTATAAATATGAGTTTCTTCCAACTATAATCAATGTTTATCACTATATTGATTTCCTTCCTGGTATTTTGTAGTCCATGAACATTTCCAAACTTTATCTGTAATTTTCCACTTCTAGTGTATTGAATTGTTGCTCAAAAGTATTTTTTATCTACCTTGTGTGTAACAGAAAAAGAAAGAGAGAAATCTTCGCTTTTGCTTTGGTGACTAATTTGTGCACTTTAGAGATGAGTAAGATTCATTTCCTTAATTGATAGTGAGATGATGTCCTCTTAGAATGTGGAGAAGTTGTAAAATTCTGCTTCTCTCTTCTGTGAAGGTCTTCACCTCAAACAAAGTATGGAGAAGCAGCACTGCCAAGATTAATAGTTTGTTAGTGTGTTATATTGACCTTTCAAATGTGCCTGTTTATCCCAGTAAATAATTTTTGGCCAAAGTGATCAAGATTGCCAGCCATTCTGTATCCTCCACCAAAAATAGTGGAAGTAAAGAATTCTCTGCATGTGATGTGTTGAATAGCCAAGAGAGAGCTGTCGGTGGATCCACATCCTGAAGCAGCAGGATTAGAACCGGGCACAGGATGGTGGTGGGGGAGGCATACTGCGAAAGGTCTCCTCACCCAACATCACTTGCCAGCTCTCACCAGTAGAGGAAAATTTGGTTGCTGTAACTGAGAGACTCAACGGCTAATAAAGAGATCTTACTTTCAAGTCTAAATCAGGATGTGTCTGGAATCAGGATGGAACAGACTCACAGAGAGATTCCATACTCTATCAGTGTTATCAGAGGGAAAGGCAATGTCACGTAGAGTCCAAGAGCTGGAAGCAGCCACCTAAGGAGAGCAGCTACGTGATGCACTGCAGAGCTCAGAACAGCAGAAAAGTCCCAAGAATCATGAAAGGGAAAGGGAAACAAAGATTGTGCCTTAAGATGGGAGTGTGCCCACAGGTGAAGATGCCAAGGTAGACAGAAGAGCTACAGAGCACATCAGCTGTGACAGATAGAAGCGTGGAGCCACACAGAGGTGCCATTCCTGCCTCTCTACTTAAATGACTGTGTGACGTTGGGCAGGCTGTGGCCAGGTTCCTCCTCTATGCCTCAGGTTCCTCCTGTATGAAAAGATCGTAACTCCTAAGATTATTGTTACAGATTAAATGCATTTATTTTTGTAGTCCTTAGAACACAAATACTCAATAAGCATTAATTTTTTATCATATTCATTATTATAGATTTTTTGAGTTCTCTTTGCTGTTTATATTGTTTTATGCATTCTGTACATACTTTATAGAGACTCAGTTATCTGTTGCTAATATTGCTCTATTGGCCAAGAGAACTCTAAAACTAGACACTGAAATTACTCAAATTCTCTTTTATTAACTGGGAGAGAAGCCACCTGACATACTAGCTATCTCTGCCTACCTAATGGCCTGATAGCTGAAACTGTAAAGGAGAAATAGAACCAATAGAGAGCTGAAATAAACTTTCTAAAGAATATTTTGCCCTTTCAACTTTCTACATAGAAGACCAAGTAATACACTAGACATGTAGTTCCTCTAACACTTATAGGGAACCTTTAAGACCACAGGCAAAGTAACTTTCCCCAGAATGCTTAAAAAATAGTAGCCGCTTGTTTTCCATTTCAACTGTCAACATCATGAAAGCAGGGACAGCATCAATCACACTCACCCTGCTTAGGTAGTTGTCTAATGAACTTTGTTTTGCTTTGTCAGTATTTATTGAGAGTCTATTACATGCCAGGCACAATGCTCAATGGTACAGAAGGCAACCAAAGCCTGTTCCCTCATAAAGCTTATATTGCCATGGAGAAGATAGATAATAAATGAACAGAAAAGCAGGTGATAGACAGATTATTCAATGGATCGATCGATGTTTAATGTAATGTCAGATGATAATGATTGCTGTAAAGAAAAATACAGCAGGCCAGTGGGGAGAAATTGATGGAGGCTGCTGCCTCAGAATGGTGATCAGGGACGACCTCTCTGCTCATAAACGGCCTAAATGAGTGGAGGGAGTGAGACATGACATGTGTGGGGAAGGGGGTTCCCAGGAGAGGGAACGGCAAGTGCAACAGCCCTAAAGAGTAGGGAGGCTGAGGTGGGATGAGCCACAGGGAGCAGAAGGAAGAGAGCAGGATGGGTAGTCAGGGCCCAGGCCATGTAGGGCTGTGTGGGCTGTGGGGAGGACTTCAGATGTTACTTCTGGTGACAAGGAGAGTCACTGGAGAGCTTTGAGCAGTGGAGTGAAATGGTCTGAGTTATTTACAAAGGTTCACACTGTGGCTGTGTGAAGCATCCACTTCTCGGGGAATGAATGGGTGAATTGCAGAGTCAGAGAGCAGATCCTGAAGAACATTACTAATCACCTGGTTGCGTTAATACCCATGTGACCAGGTTCTCTGAGTCAGAGAAGCAGAAAGAGAAGGGGGTAGATCTTTTCTGAGAAACCTGCCAACTTCCTTCCTAAGTGCTGTGGACCTTGGAGTTTATAATTGTCTTCCAGTTTTCATACACAGATTTAGGTGTCTCTCTTGAATTTGTTAGGCTATAGCATGTCATAAAATATTATATTTTCAGTTCATTTGGCAATGAACCTATTTGCATATCATTTAAATAAATTTACAGGTTGGATCACTGGGGTCTAAGCATGCAGGAAAAGTTAAAATCTGTTTATGCTGAATGCTGCAGCTGCATAAAAGTTCTTATCTAGTACCTACCAACCACCTCCTAAAAATTTTGCCACAAATTGCTTAACTCAGAAGCAGAAGAATAAACATGAGGGAAGTAACTTGACTGGCGTAACCTTAAAGAGACTGAGCTTGCCCTCCCCCTTACTCAGTGTGTCTTTTAGCTACTCTCTAGGACTGTGGAATATATTTCAGCCCTAAATAAAGTAGTGAAGGAAACTAACATAGCAGGCATTCATGAATTATCCCTTTAAGCCTAGGTCTATTTCTGAACAAGCTACAGCCTTTAACAGAAAGATATATCCAAGTGCCTGAAATCATCATTATTTTAAAATTTGTATGCATCTTAGTACAGTAGGAAAACACAGTTTAAATATTAACTTAGATGGCTAATCTCAATTTCTCCATCTGTAAAATGGGCATATTAATACTTACACTGCCTTACTTTACCCAGTATGTTCTGTAGGCAGTGTCTTTGCATCAGGCACTTGGCTAGACTTTGCAGATACCAAGTAAAATAGTTTTGATTCTGGCTTTTAAGAAACTTATAACTTTTTTGACAAGAAGGTAAGTCAATCAAGGATTACACTGTGAGCTATCAAAGTTGGAAGAAATTGCTCTGGGGAGTGTGAGGAGGTGGCCAGGGATGAGAGGAAGAAAGCTTTGGGGGCAAAGTGACATTTGAGGTGATTGCTCAAAGGAGGGATAAGAGAGGTTAGAAATAAGCGGGAGAAAGATATCTTCAGCACACCAGCCAGAAACAAAGGGAAGCACAAAGATCTCTACAGTGGGGCAGCATAGGCTTGCGTGTGTGGTGGGAGTGGTGATGGGGAAATGGGCTAGAATTAATTTTGTCTGTGATTGCCTAAAATCCTAAACTATCAGAAGCTGGGGTTTCATTAATTCTTCATATAAAAGTTAAAAGGAGGGCCCAGGAATAGTATGGCAGTTCATAGTGTCAGGGACACAAGTTTCTTCCATTTTGTTCTGCCTGGTATGGCCTTACTCTCAAAATTACCTTCTGGTCCAGGATGGCTGTTCCAACTCCAACCATGAAAGCCACATTCCCAAGGGCAAGAAGGAGCAGAGGAAGGAAGTCACTCTTCCGAGTCCCTTGATAGTTAACGTACATCAATTATACTTATGCCCTGGGACCACATCTAGATGGAAGGACGATGCCCAGATAAATGTGACTGCTATGACTAAATGAAGAAAGAACGATCACTGGTAGGGCCGGGGAGCACCACAGACCTCTGACAATGTGTGTGTGTGTGTGTGTGTGTGTGTGTGTGTGTGTACACACATGTGTGTGTAAGTGCCTGTGTATTTGCGCCTGCGCTTGTGTGGGAGGCTATGCACTTACCTAAGTGGCAAGTGGGAGAGGTGAAGGTTCACTGAGACAATACATAAGAAGTTACTATGCAAATGGATTAAAGACTCTAAAAAATTAAGGAGTTATTCTAGGACAAATTTTTTTTAGTAGCTACATATTTAATATTTTTGAAAAACTGAGTTTACAATACACTGGCAGGTATAAGCAAACTAAATGGAATTGGTTACTTCCTCGTTTATGGTCCCATTACACTTTATACCAATATTATTACATAACTTATTTTTCTTATTAACAGTTTATGTGTCTGTTTCTCTATATCATAAATTCTCTAGACTATAAATAACATTTTTGGTTTGGGGAATTTATTTGGTTTGGGGAAATTTATTCCCCCATCCAATGTTTCCTTCCACGTGGGGGGATATCCATCCTGTGATACTTCTAGACTTTCTCTGCCCCTTGGAATAAGGGTTCGAGCGGGGAATAAATGACTTGACTGAGAGGATTTGGGTGAAGAAATAGGCATGTACAGCTGTAACCCGTCCTCTTTTTCTCTCTCTCTGGAAAGTCCTGTCCCCAAAGACCATATATTCTGCCCTGCTTCTCTATACAAAAGCTTTAAAGTTTGGGGAGTTAATTCAGTTCAGAGTATCCACATCTGGTGCACAGCCAAGGAATATCAAAGAGTAAAATCAAGATTAACTTTGGAGACGATGAAATGGCTGGGACATATTGTTTTAAACTTTGGGGAAGAGGCTGGACTCCTGGGAGTTTCACCTTGCAGGTTCCAGCACCCTGTGGTGTTTTGTACCTGGATGAGGGACTGTTTCTATTCATTCTTTCATCCAACAAGTATGAATTAGTGTCGACTAGCTGCCAAATACTGTTCTGGGCACTGGAAATGTAGCAATAACCAAAGTGATCATAAAGCCTGACCCTCAAAGAGCTTATATTACAATGGGAAGATAGCCAATAACAAATACTTTTTTTATAATTGTGAAGTGGCATGTCAAGTGCCAATCAATGCTTTGAAGAAAAATAAAGTAGAGAAAGGGGGTAGGGGATGCTGAGATGGGTGCACACAGTTAATTTTAAATAAATAGGGTGGTCAGGAAAGGTGTCCTTGATAAGGTGACATTTGAGTGAAGGTTGGGGGTGAGCAATGCCAAACCCGGGGCTACAGCAAGTGTTGGTTTATGGCTCTGCCCAATTTGGAACCTTCTGGGGTCAGTGGTGCCAGGAGTATCTGCAAAGGAGTAGTGTGTGCTGGGCATGGAGAGTCCTCACGCATGCAGGGTCCCAAGTCCTGACAGTAACATCTCTTTCTTCCACGGGGAGACCCACACCCCTGGTTGGCAATGAAACTCAATGGCTAAAAGAGAAAAAAAAACCTTGGGGATGTTGCGGGGGTGGGAGGCACTTATGCCCTACTCTGTCCTTCCATCCACTTGAAGGGATGTTGCAAAGTGTGATGCTCCTGGCCTCGTTCCAGCCCCTCACTCACGTCGGAGAAAGGAGTGACTTGCCACATTGGTAGGATTTGGGCTTAAGGAACTGAGCGTGCATAGCTCTACCCTTTCCTCCCCACTTTCTGTTAGAATCTGGTCTGTGAGTTTGTGCTCTGGATTGCCCTTGGCTACGTGGTGAGCTTTGCAGCTCACAGGAGAGGACTGTGGTCATTTGGAGCCTCCTGTGGCTGGGTCATAAACTTCCCTAAGTCTGGGGTTTGGCATTAAGAAATCCTCTTGTCTGCGTATTCGACACAGTCTCCTCTTGCAGTTTTATCAGAAAAAAAGATGATAATTTGATCTTCATTTATTACTCTTTTGTCTTATTTCTCAATTGGGTCAGAATTAGATGGGGAAGAAGAGTGCTGTGTATTGGGAATCCTCAAACCTTAACATTGTGTGCATGTGTCTAATTTGTTATCCATGTGATAGTCAGTGAATGAACGGATGGATGAGTGACGGTTGAGTCTGTGCTCTCATAATTGACGGAAAGATCTTTTAGAACTGCAACATCTAGTGAAAAGGGTGACATAATTTAGATAAGAATGGATGAAGCTCTAATGGGCAGATACACTAAGAAAAAGAGACCAAACAAAACAGAGGGATGATTGTAAAAAACCAGACTTTTCTGTTTTATAGGGTGAAACTTTATATTCACCCATACACTCTTCCCGTGTCATGTAAGTTTAAAAGGGAGGCTCCTTTAATTGCAGTTGCTGTAGATATGTTTTTAACATACCTGCCCAGATTACCCTAGTGGGAAAATCACACCCTTGGTCTTGGAATGTTCTTATAAGACCCTGAGCAAGTTCAGTAAATATGGGCACTGTTCCTTTCTGATGCCGTCACCTTGAACTTGGTCTATCTTGAAACTGGAGATAAGGCTTTGCTTTTTTCTTGGGAGGAAGAAAGGAATGAAAGAGCTGCATGCTATAAAAAATAGTGGCTGTTACAATAAAGAGGGGGCATTTTCTAAGCCTCGTAAGGGCAGAAACATTTGAGAACCTGCAGAGTTTTGAGGAAACACTGAATGATCTGAATATCTAAAGAGGTGTGCTTAACACCATAACTGCACTTTCTTGGCTTTGGGTCATTTTGTGATCATGTTTTTCTTTTTTTTTTTTTCTTTTTATGTAGTTACTGATGAGCCTAAGTGCTAAGACAATGAGAGAGTCAAAGCAAGAATCGTGAGAAAAACAGTTTGCTTTTCTTTTGTATTTGCTGAGTATTAAAATTATGTTTCTGTTTTCAAGTATAAATTGCAGCATAAAGAGATACCATAATCCATATTTTGGTTCATTTGGATGACTGAATTTCAGTGTAATGGGATTTGCTTATATTCTACTGGCTGATAAATGTGACACCATAAACCAGCCTGGAGCTTTCTTGTGTAAACAAAAGACCAGAGAAATTAGCATGAGGACGAACTGCATTTATAAAACGCTATTAGCTTTTGAGGTAGATTTAGTTTCTTTTCTCTAGATTGTAAAAATTCTCCGCTTCTGTCTCTTTTCTACTCTGTTATCTGCTGAATTCAGTGTTACAAACACAAAAGTGCTTCAATAAATATAACGCAATGATAACAGACTTGGATATGAAAACAAAACAGCACTCAAAATTGCTAAAGTAAGTTGGTTGTGGTTAGAATTTTTAAAGGCCATGGTGGTACAATTTGGCAGAATTCCCAGCTTACCTTAAATGATGAGAAAAGATAGCCAGACTGTCTCTGTAAGGCCCCTGGGTGTCTAGAATAAAGATGAATTAGGAGAAGATGTCCAGGAGACTTAGCAAAGAGCTTTGTCATGATAGGAAGTAGAGAGGCATAATTCTTGCAATTCTCCATAAGGAATTGTAACCATTGATAAGCCTTCCTACCCTTCTCAGAAGGGGCACAGCAGAACCATATTAACTTGCTGTATGAAATAATACGTTACTTTGTCATAGGTGGTACATTATAACTGACTTGGCAAGCTTCACTGATATCCCTTCCCTGAGAGTTCATCTGAAATGCTTTATGAATGACAGCCAAGCTCTGAGACCCATCACCACCTTTCTTATATAGAGTTGGTCATCCATAAAACTACCGTCCCTTTAAAAAATGACCAATTTTGAACAGATCTGTGAGAAAGGGGACCTTTACTTTTAAACTGAAATCATATTAATGTGAATAGGGAGAGAGCTGGGAGAGAAATCATCCTGAAATATTACAATTTCAATTCTTTTTGAAGACGAAAACTGGGAATAATTATACTTAATCCATTCTTAAGAGATGCTTTATTTTCATAGAAATTTGGCTTAAACTAAGGAAGAACCCAGGTATAATTTCTCAAAGTTGTGCTTAGGGATTGCTTGACTGTTCCTTCAAAAGGCGTGAGGGTGGTTTATTGGCAGTTTATGGTTGGATTTTCATAGCAAGCATAAAATAGTTGAAGCAGCAAATGATTTGGGAGTGTGTGTGATGGGTGAGGGTAGAGAGGTATGTATTATTTTCTCTAGGGATCTGTAAATATGTGCCACTACAAAAACCACTTCTCTGTGTGTGGGATGACCTTATGTATCTTTTATTTTTAATATTTTTAGATTGTGGACTTCTTTAATGATTTGCTTTTACCTCCAATCCCAGTATTTCTTGCAATTCTCTGTCCTTAGATGTGCTTTGTAGACTGAAATTGAGAGCAAAATGAGTGCATGCCTCAATTACAAACTGTCAGCTTCCTTTTTTAAAAAAGTTCACTTTTTAAGTTCTCTCCAGGTTATCCAGCAACCTCTTTTTTTTCTAATTCTTTTTTTATTGAAGAGAGTCGATTTACAGTGTTAGTTGCAGGTGCACAACACAGTGATTCAGATATATAGATATCTATCTATCTATATATATCTATATCTATATATAGATATATTTCAGATTCTTTCCCATTATAGCTCATTATAAGAACTTGAACATAGCTCCCTGTGTCATACAGTAGGTCTTTGCTGTTTACTTATTTTAGGATAGTAATAGGAGACTGCTTTACACTTGGAGACCAGGCCTGGGTCTGAGGCACACTTTAGCTTCTGCCACTTTGCTTCTCACAGTGGAACCTCTTTGTTCTTCAGACCCCATCATATTCATGCAGATTTATGCCGATGATTACTTCCTATGCAAATATTTCAATTTAGTATCTATAATAGAGAAAGCACTGACCAGCAGACCTAAAATTGAACCTTAGCTTAACTCTTAATTGTAAGACCTCATATAGTTTGCTTAATCTCTCTGGGACATAGTTTAACCTCTGCAGAATGGAGGTCTTAATAACTATCTTACAAAGCTGTGGTAAAAATCCAGTAGATGAAAAGCTTTATAGACTTTGAAGCACCTTACGGATATTAGGCATATAGCGGAGATTGCTGTTTACCCAATCCATTCCCCTCTTAGTAATGGAGGTCTGTCTGGATCCAGCCTGGGACTGTACTTTCTAGCCTCCCTTGCAGCTAGGTCAGCCATATGTTTAAGCTCTTGCAAGAGGAATGAAAGAGGGAGAGATGTGTGTCATTTTTACTTTATTTACCTTGCAGGATAAGCTAGCCCTGGTCTTCAACTCGTCCCCTTTTTGATAGGCTGGAAGCATAATTAGCAGAGTGACCTTGAAGCCAAGTATAATTACACCAGTTCCCTGAATCAAAGGAGGGGACATAGCTGTCAGCTGATCTAGAACACTTGTCCTGGACCATTGTATGAGAGAGAAATACATTCTATTTTGTTTGAGCACTTACACTTTTGGGTCTATTTGTAATAGCAGTTTAGCCTGCTGTAACTAATATCAGCATTATTTTTGAGCCCCTATTGATAGAGATTCACCAAGGGATAGAGCTGGAAGGAGCTATAGGGGTCATCTGGCCAACAAAAATATTACTTGGAGAGGAAACAATTTTTACTTAGTCACAAAACAAACTAGTTACAGAACTGGAATAAAATCCAGTGTTCACAGCTTTGCGTCTTTGTAAAGTGAGTAATAAACATATGGAGTCTAATACCTGAGAGGTGGTACAGACAGAACATATGAATAATTCAGAAAGTACCCGTGGTACACTTTTTATGACCCCTCTAGAAATGTTTATAAAGCCAGGTTAGAGAAGAGGCGTTTCACCCACCCTTTTACAAGGAGATCAGTCTGGATAACTGGGTCCTCGCAGAACAAGCTCAGGGGCTTCTTTATCAACAGTCCCGGAGCTGGAGGGTCCGTGTGTCAGATAAAGGGTTACAACCCCTTTAGGCTCTGTGTGAGAACAGCCTGCCGGGAAAACGACTAACCTAGCAGTGGTGCTGCTAGGTATGTTTTAGCCACAGCTGCTAGGAACTTCTGTACTCAGAAAGACTGATCTAAAATGGCTTTTCAAAACATAACCCAACGAGAGAGAGACAAGATTATGTTTCTAGCATTTGAACCAGAACACGCTCACTCTGCTTTAAAAGGTCTTATGGGACTGAAAAAGCCCAGGGAAATATAAGTTGCTGTTCTCATTAAAAGAGAGAGTTATTTTTATTCATTGTTTTTATTCACATCAGTTAATTCACCATGCCTTGAAGGGGCCTCTTTCAGGCTCACAATATTAAAGTAGCAGCTTACTCACTAATTATAAACAAACATTAGTCAAGTTGACTTACAAAAGTTGGTACATGGATAAAAAGCAAAAGAACTGCCTTCTACCTGACAGAAGGAATGAGTCCCAAAAGTCTCTTCAGGTCTTGAGACTATATGCTGTGTAAGAAACTTAGGATGAAATCCATTCTCTTTCACCATGGCTTGCAAATCTCTTCATGATCTGGCCCATGCCTACCTCTGGACCTCATCTCATGAGCCTCTACCTGTAGCTCACTACTGAGAAGCCCCACTTCATTTTTCTGTTCTACAGCTACAGCCTCTTTCTTGTGCTGCAAGTTTCTGTACATGCTGTTAATATGGCTGGCTACTTCTCTTCTTGAATCTCAAGTTCAAGATCACCTTCTTAGAGCTATCTTTGCTGAACACCTACAAAAGGAGGTTCATGGTACTCCATTTTTCCTTCAGTTTAGCTTATTTCCTTCAAAGCACTTCTAGAAATTGTCATTTATGTGTCTGTCTAGTTACTGCTGGACATTAATCTCCCCCACTGGACAATGACTGAATCAGCTAATGACCCATTTTGACCATAAAAGGGAAAAAGTTCAATCCAGGGAGGGTCAGAAAAACTCCATGTTAAGGCCATGCTAAAGCTCAGGTAGGAAGAAATTGAAACCAAAAGATTAAGGATGGCAAGTGGATTAGATACCTGATAGGGTTTCCTTAGAATGGCAGACCAGCTGGGGTGGACTCCCAGTGGAGTTCAGTCTGGCATGAGAAGATGGACAGGAAGACCAAGAAGGTCAGGGACATGAGAAGAAGCCAATGAAGCAGAATCTAAGGCAGGGGAAAAAGGCAAAGTCTTCGATGGACCGACTCCTGGGCTGGTGGGACTTCCTTTTCGTCTGAAGGCAGTGCTATTTGTCCTTAGGTCAGACAACTGGAGGGTGATTCTTTCTTCTGTCTGGTGTCACCCCTGACCAGTTCTTAACTTTATACGCATATCTCAGCAATAGGATGTTTTCCTACAGGTCTAATAGCTGCTTTCTCTGATAGAAGGTGCACTTTGGTCTAGAAGTAGCTTGTAAATCTCATTGGCTCTTCTGCCTTCCCGAAATTCTGACCACCCCATGCCCCATTCATACATCAAAACGTTCTTCAAGTTCTGCTTCTTTTAATGAAAATTCACATTTGCTTCTCAGAGAGGAACCCAAGAATCCTCCTGGTATGTGGACTGCCCTCAAGTACAGATGATTCTCTATTTAGAGTCTGCCTTTCTGTTGTTAAAGTAACGGCAGATGTGCCTTTTGGAATGTTATATTTCCTGGGAACACTGTTGGGGGATCATAAGAGAGATTTACTTGGTCCCAACTCTATTTCAGACTGAAAAAAAATTCTGTGCCCACAACTGTATTTTTTTCTTGCAATATTGAAGCCAGTAGAAATTGACACAGTAATAGAACCAAATCTTTGCAAGAAATAGGATATGTAACATAATGAAATCTGGTATCTAGTATGTTCTACTTTACTGCAGAAAACATGCTAATAATTTACCTGTACTGTGATTATTAACATAAATTGTGCAATAAAATATGAATATAATGGAAACTTCAAAAGCATCAAATAGATGATAAATGGTATAAAACACAATGGACTATTTTACTTAGCTTCAATTTTAATGTTTTGCAAAATGAATGAAACAATGCATTTAAATGCAAAAACCCATATTATAAACATATTTGCTAAAACAAGAAGCATAAATTGTGGTTAAATTTAGTAATGTCTGATGGTATGCTTGAATGTTTCTTTGTGATTAAATGTGAACAATTGCTCCTTTAAGGTAAAGGTCTGTGTATATGTGATTAATCAGATTGAAATGAAAATGCAGACAGCTCATGCCATGCCTAGTTATCAGAATGATTGATTTTAGTCTGTGCTTCTAGGTGAAAAAATATCTGTTAATAATCCCAGCAGCCAACCCCTGATGTCACTGATAGCTCAATGATTTGTGCACATTCTGCATTATCGAGCTCATTTGCAGGTAGAGGGTCTACACAATGATCCATTGGATCACAAAATTATAACATGAAAAAAAGTGACATACAGATTTATGCAAGAGTTATGACTGCAAAGTGCATTTCATCAGTGAGAAGTTTAAAATTGCTGCTGTTGTAGCTGTCACGGGCATGTTATTTTCTTTGGTTTGTGTGTAGGCAAGGCTGTCAAGCTTTTATCACACAAACTGGTGTTTTTGTGTACAGTAGCTCTCTGCCTACTGGTGACAGCCAGTCTCTGAACCAAGTTGTTATTAAGTCTTCAGCTTTAAGACAGTACTTTACCAGCTTGGCTGAATTACACTTGATCATAAATACCTTAATGTTTTACTGGGTATAAAAGGTTCAGAGCAAAATATGAAAGTGCTCTGTAGTAAGTATTGGTGGATTGCTGGTCGAGACCGTTACTCTTCATCATTGCAGAGGAAATGGTGTCATACTTAGAAGTCTCAGTTCTGGGACCTCTCAGATTGAAGGACTGGGTTTAGCAGACTTCTCCTGTAAAACTTGAATGTCTTCTCCATCCTGTAACCCTTGATTTTTCAGACCTAGCCCTTCTATAGTCCAGTTATCAAACACTCCAGCCCTGTGCCCTTCTGCGAAGAAACTTGTTTTCTCTCTGCCAACCTGTTTGTTTCTAGTTGCATATTGATCCAAAATATCTAGGGGAATTTCTTTGGCACCAACTCTCAGATCAAATTTTTTTCTCATACTCATAATTGGTTTTGGTGCTTTGCTATAAAGAAACAGGAGAAAAGGAAAGAATAATAGAGCTAAATCTTGGCAGGAAAGCAGTGAAGATGTCTTTTACATAATGAAATATTATACATAACATGTTCTACTTTCATAGAAGGAAACCTAATACTGATACTTTATCTGATTTTGATTATTAGGGTATATTGCAAGGTAAAATATATGGATATAAGAGATATGTTAAATGCTGCAAGTAACAGATCTAAACCAGAGTAGATTCATTTATTTGGCTTCAATTGTTATACTTGTAAAATGAGTGAAGCAATATATGCAGAAACCTTTTTTAGAAGATTTTATTTGTGTTATTGTTTCTGATACAATACCTGGTCCCCGACAAGCAATCTATAAATAAGACCCATTATTATTATTCTTATTAGTATAAGCAAAAAAAAAAAAAAAAAAAAAGGATGTAATTACATGTAGGTTTATGTGTTGAATGGCCAGATAGTGAAAGCCAAAGCAAGACTGCTGGGGTAAATGAGAGTTCTTGAAGGAATTTACACCCAAGGAGTCTGCGCTGCCTCCCTCTTCCCACCCCAACGAGTTTGCTGTGCTTTTAAATAGTTTATGTCAATCCTGATCTAAATCTCTGGGGCTATGCTATCCAGTGCAGTAGCCACTAGTTGCATGTGGTTATTTAAGTTTAAATTAATTAAAGTTCAGTAAAATAAAAATTCAATTCCTCAGTTACACTAGCCACATTCCAAGTGCTCAATAGCCATATGTGCCTAGTGATCACCGTATTGGAGAGTACGGAGTGTGTTTCAGCATCACTTCTAAGAGTTTGTATCAGGCAGCACTGCACTAGGGTAAACTCTGCAAAGAACCTGGGATTTGGAACCTAAGGTCTGCAAAATATAGGAAAATACGGTGCAGTCAAGTGAGTACCAGACCTGTTTGTGGAAATCAATTAGCAAGGAATTATAAAGAGGAACAAATTACACCATGTAGATGCATTTAAAGGCCTTGGCTTCTCTTAAATGAAATGTGCAGGTAAACAGAAAGAATCATCGGTCACCATTCAGCGTCACCTCTCAGCATCCCACTGGGGGAGCCATGGATCCTAAGGAGCTGCAATGAAAGGAAAACCAAACCTAAACCAAAACCCCACAATAGGATTATCTCAGAGAAAAGTAGTTTGTTATAAAATAAATGTGGAACTGTATGAGTTATCTTGAAAGTGACCCTTTCCAAACACAATGTGATTTGGTAGTTTCTTTAATGCACCTGAATTTAATCTTGCTTAGAAGGTGAGCAAACTCAGTCTTGGTTACTCATTCTTATGTAAGTTCCCAGTGATCAATCACATCATCAAGAATTGTGCTACATTTATTAATGATACTTACTTAATTAATCCCAAGAGAGGCAGAAGCTAACGTCTGTCTTAGTCTCGACAATTACTAGAAATGAAACTGATGGCATTGCCTTCAGAGTAAGTGACTAGAATTAAATATGTGTAATAGTACGTTGACATTCTGTCACAGAAACAATGTAAAAATATGTGACATTTAAAGGTTTATAGGTTTTTCTTCATGAAAGTTTCTTAACTTTCTTCATGTATTTTCAAACAATTTAAGTCACTTCAATTAGGGAGAATTGTAGAACCCTGCCTTGAAAGATTCTACCATGTGTGACCTCCTAAGGAATTTGAATACAGTAAATTTTGCTGAATTTCACTAAATTGAAAACTGAAATGGTCACTTATTGGAGAACGCAGTGGATTGTATGGAATTGTCAGCATATTAAATCTTGGATGAAAGTTATAAATATTATTGATTGTCTTTAAATTAGAGAAGTGTCTGTATGTTCAATATCAATTTCAGTTCATTTTCTACAAATCAAGAAATACATTAGAATTGTAATGCTGACAGGGACCTCAACTGACAATCTTATCTTTGACTCTAGGTCAGGATGGATAAAAGTGATCCTTGGTAGCTTGCTAGGAGCAGGGAAGTGAAATAGTAGACAGAGCACTGGACTATGCACCTGGGTGACCTGTACTCTAGTCCAGTTTTGCCACGATTTCCCCCCAAATTCCACAACTTCCTGGGCCTCAGTTTCCTTAATGATAAAATGAGGAAAATGGATAAGGTAGTTTCTATAGCACTGTCTAACCATATTAGTTTACTATCATTACATAACAAATTACCACAAACTTAGTGACTTAAAATAATGCTTATTTAGAGAAAAGGATCTCAATAGACATTTTTCCAAGGAAGACATCCAAATGGCAAACAGGTATATGAAAAGATGCTCAACACCACTAATCATCAGGGAAATATAAATCAAAACTACTATGAAATATCACCTTATACCTGTTAGGATGACTTTTATCACAAAGCCTATAGATATACTGGCAAGGCTGTGGAGAAAAGGGAACTTTGGTGCACTGTTGGTGGCAATATAAACTGCTTCAGCCATTTTGGAAAACAGTATGACAGTTCTTCAAGAAATTAAAAATTGAACTACCATGTGATCCAGCAATCCCACTCCTGGGTGTATGTCTGAAGGAATTGAAATCAGTATCTTGAAGAGGTATCTGCACACCCATGTTCCTTGCAGTGTTATTCAGAATATCCAACATATGGAAATAACCTAAGTAATCTGCCAATGGATGAATGGATAAAGAAGATGTGAGATATATATATATAGATAGATAGATAGATAAATTATATGTATATATATAAATATCACATTCTTTATACACACACACACACACACAATGGAGCCATGAGAAAAAAAGAAATTCTTCCATTTGCAACAATATGGATGGACCTTGAAGGCATTATGCTAAGTAAGATAAGAAAGAAAAATACTGTATGCTATCACTCACATGCGGAATCTAAAAAAGCTTAACTCGTATAAACAGAGAGTAGAATGGTGGTTTCCAGGGGTTAGGGGGCAGGGGAATTGGAGACATGTTGTTTAAGGGTCCAAACTTGCAACTAGTAGATAAATAACTTCTGGAGATCTAACGTACAGCATCATGATTATGGACAACAATATTGTGTATAAACTTCAATCTTCCTAAGACAGTAGATCTTCCTTGTTCTCACCCCAGAAAGAAATGATAATTATGTGACATGATAGAAGTGTTAGCTAATGCTATGGTGGTAATCATACTGCAGTATGTAAATGAATCAAACCAACACATTGTACACCCCAGACTTATACAATGTTATATGTCAATTATATCTCAGTTAAAACATTAAAAATAAATAATACCCATTTATTATCTCACAGTTCTGTAGGCCCAAAGTCCTGGAAGGCTCACCTGGGTTCTCTGTTTAGGTTTGACCACAAGGCCAAAATCAAGATGTTGGATAAATTGGACTCTTATTTGAAGATTTAGGTGAATAATCTCCTTCCAAGCTCATTCAGGTTATTAGCAGGATTAGGTTCCTTCTGGTTGTAGGACTGAGGTCCCTGTTTTCTTGCTGGCTGTCAGTGAGAGGTCACTTTTAGCTTCTAGAGGCCACCCACATTTCTCATCATGTGGCCTCCTCCGTTTTCAATTCAGCACCAGCATTTCAGATATTTCACATGATTCTAATCCCTCTGACTTCTTCTGTTACCAGCCTGAGAAAACTGTCTGCTTTTAAAGGTGTCAGGTATTTAGATTGGGCCCACCTAGATAATTTCTCTTTTGACTAACTCAAAATCAATTGATTAGCAACCTTAATAACATCTCCAAAATACCTTTTGCCTTGTAGCATAACATAGTCAGCATAATATTTCATCATAATCAAAGTTGAAGGAATTAGGAATATCTTGGCATTCCATTTTGGAATCCTGCCTACCACACTATCTCTTAAAATCGTTGTACATCTTTCAGGCCTACAGAGAATGACTTTCTATAAAGTTCTTCACTTCTGTCTGTCTTTCTTCTGGCAATCCTTTCTTGGTATCTAATGCTGGTTTTTCTTTCTGCAACTTAAACTCATTGCTTTCAATTCTGCCTGTATTCTTCTGAAATCAGTTTTCCCCTTATTGCCAGGAGACAGAAGAATATTTCTAGAGCCTGTTGCTCCTCTCAGTGCAGTGCCAGTATTTTCTCAGTGATACAGACAGAAGGAGCTGACATGGGAGAATGTAGAGCATGATTTTACCAACCCTAACAGGGCTTAGGTAGACTGCTATCTAAGAAGGGGTAATGACATCTTCTCACACACTTATCAGTGGGCAGTAGATGAAAGGCAGAGGGATGGAGCAATCCCACCTTCACTCCCTAGTAGCAGCCTTTGTTCGGGCCATTTATAGCGAGGCATTTTAAATAAGGATGACCTTCTTGCAGTCCAGTCCCTTTGTAGCAATTTCAAGTGACTTAAATGGTTATAACTGCTTTTTCTTGTGATTTTTTTTTTGATATAAATAAATGAAATAAAATCTTAAAGTACAAATGATCCAATAGACAAAAATGAAAACCACCACAATTTCAGGGGTAACCACTATTAAGATTGAGTCATATATTCCTCTAGATATTGTTCTGTGATATATGCATAAATCATCTTTAAAAGGATATTGTATAACATTTAACAATATACAGTGAAAATTTTCATGTCAGGAAAGATATTTCTATAATATTTTAGATGGCTCCCTCCTAATATTCCATCTTGTGTATATAATAGTGTTTATTCAATCATTTCTGCTAAACACTTGGGTTGTTTCCATCTCTCATTTTTATAAATAATGCTTCAGAGAACATCTGTAGAGCTAGATCTTTGAGCATCTTCTTAATTACTTAGGATAAGTTGCTAGAAATGATCTTGTTTCAATAGAGCATACATACATATTAAATTTTTTTGAAATGTATTGGCAATGCCTTCCAATTGTAAAATGCTCATTAGCTAATGTGGCATCCTGGCAAGAACATTGTGTTTGTGGTAGAAAGTTGGGCTGGAGCTTTCTTTCATTGATCGCTCACTTTATAATTTTGTTCAAATCAATATTCCTAACACTCGGTGTCCTCATTTGTAAAATAGGAATAATAAAATTCACTCTATCTACCTCATATATAAGAGTTTATATGCAGGTGAAGAGAAATAGATTATGAGGCAAGAACTTTGACAATTATAAAGTTACCGATAAATACAAGGCATTCCTTTATCCTTTTTGTCTAAACAAGGGCAGTGGTCTTAAGGAAAACAGTCCATCATATCCATTGAATTATACCTCTTCTTAGAATATTTGGTTGTACTAACATCCTCAAAGGGTGTCTTGTGGGTTTGATGACACTCCGTTGAGTATACCACTGGCTCTGGTCCTGATCCAAAAGTATAATTCCATATTTGTGTGCCTGTTTCTTTTCTTGCACAATAGTCTATGAATTGGGAAGTCCATTCTGTATGGCTACTATATTTATTTATGTTTTTGTCACATTGCTTTTTCAAGCTGGCTATTCACTTATTCCCCTGCCGATCTACTATGTTCTCTGTGAGGTTGTCTTTATTGGTACTCATAGGTGGCATTTAGCACTCATATGGCACTTTTCATCTTGAAAGCACTTTACAGACATTAGCTAATTAATTTTCACATCACAGCATGATTGGTAGGTAGGGAGCTAATCTAAGCATTTGAGCTATGGCAATGAAAGGTGTGTTACAAGTACAATAATTTTTTTTATTATTCTTTGGAGGAAGAAGAGTTGGTTTTATAATGTGTCCCAAACTGCAGAAAGCATTTACATTACAGTTGAAATTCAATCCTACTCTGATAGTAAGTTGTATCACAGGCCTTCCTACTGGTTCTGATCCAGTTTGCTCCCAAAAACAGTGTTATGGGAGTGAAACCAACCAGCTGGCTTCCGTTTCCACTCTGCAAGGGGAGCAGCATTATTGGCAGTTGAGTCACTTTCTTTCCTTCTTTCCTTTTTGAGTGATGGCACTTATTGAAATGAACCTGATGAGAAGTTTGAAAATATTTCAGAGGGGCCTCCAAGCTTATGAGAGAAGGAGGAGCCACAGTGGGAGGCAGTAGCCCATATAGGGCAAGTGTGGTTGGATTATAATTTGCTTTTGAAATCTAAGTCTATCTAATTGGTAAAATGATGATATTACTCTTGCTTGGGCAGATGGGACAGTAGTAAGTGTAAAAAAACCCTGGCTTGGCTTTCCTGAGCTATCCCAGTGGGGGTCCTAGAGTGGACAAAGAAGGCAAGAAGAGGACAACCCAGGGGCAGTGGCTCTGGATTTTGCCCTTTAGCCCCTGGGCTTCCCCAGGGCTGAGACTTCTCAGCTGCCCTCTGATCTTGGGGGTCCAATCTGGCTCTCCATATTGATTTTAGAAAAGAAAGAATACTAGTAAACTTGGTTGTTATGAAGTAAGTGACCTTGGTCAGGATTCTCCAGAATCTCCTTCCTGAAAAGTTCATGGGTGGCAATTAGGCAGTGATGGGCTCTGAACCCATAGTTTTTCTCTCTTCAATGATGTAATTGAAGGTAATGTGAACATTACATTCTTGTAAGAGAATATCTGATTCAGTTTTCTGTATCCTGAAACGTGGTCAAGATTTGCAACAATAGGAATAGAGATATAAAATCTTTAGACTCTGGAAGTTGATGGTAGGGGTGCCAGTGGAGGGGGAAGCCAGAAAGAACAAGTTTTGATGTTTGATCCATTTGCCAGTAGCTCTTCTCTGATAGTCAGATTTCCTTGGTCTTTTTGATTTCTCATGCCAGTGGGTGTCAGTCTGAACACCTAAGCAGATGGCCTTAATAAGAGGGGAGATTTGACATTTAGCTGTTAATTTATTTTACGACGTGGGCCGCCATGTATTATACATGAGGTAAATAAAAGTGATGGACTAATTATGGAAACGTGTGCTGCCTTCCAATTACTCTTGGATTACATGTTTAATATTTTGAAAAATTCAAATTATGGGGAGATTTGTCACTGCGGCAAACTTTTATTTGTGGAATTCTAACTTTATCTGCAATGAGGCTCAGCTGATTTTGTTCTGCTAAGTAAATGAATATCCTAGACTTTCCAACACAATTGGGATTTTTTTTTTTTCTGGTTGAATCATATTTTAGACTTACATTTTTGACAACCTATTTCATAGCTGACTGGCATCCCCCTCCCAGTCTGGGATTCTGGTCCACTTTCAAATAGTAGATTCACATTTGTTATCATAAAAGGGCAATCTTACCATTTTAAAAAGATCACTTTTTTTCTGGTTAATTCAAGATCTGTAACTTGTTTTGGTCTATTAACTTTCTCATGTCTTTCAAGAACAACTTGATTGGGAAAGGGATGGATCAACACAGCAAAATGGTTTAACGTTATCCAAATGTCTGGTTAAAAATTATATATAGATTTTGAAAAGCAGGAATAGCTAATAAGTTCTTTCAAGCTTAGGTAACCAAAAATAGAAGCACTAGAATGTTTGAAAACTAGAGGATTGTTTTACTTTGTGTCTAAAGACTTAATGAAACTCAATTTTGTTTTGTTTTGGACTTGCATTCCAGTTTATGCTAACTACTCAACCCAGAACCATCTTTCTCACTTTCATAAAAATTTGAAATTTTATAAAAATGGAAATTTTTTATTTGTTTGCATTTCAGTTTAAGATAATTGAAGCCTCTAATCCAGAGCTTACCAATTTTATTTTGATCTTTTGCAAAAAGTAAGCTTCATATAATGAAGCATAGTGACTTTATTACAGAGGAATGTATTATGCATTTTATGGTTTGAGCATTATATCCATAAATGATTACATTAGTTTTATATGCTTAAATCTAATCTCATTTCAAACAATCATTTGAGACAGTTTATACAAATACATAAACCAAAATAGACAAGTTATAAATAGGTTATAAGTCAGGAGCAGGAAGAGAACAGAAAGTAAAAACTTGGGGAAGAGTTTGAACATAAAGAAGAGGACGCAGTTACTAAAGACAACCACAAATTAGCTTGGTGTTTCTTGGTATCCAAATAAAAAAGGGAAACAGGATCAATTTCATAAAATAAATATTCTTCAAGGAATAAATATACCTGTTCCTCAGGAGAAACAAAGCTTTTTTTCCTGGTAATTAAGTCTTTAATATTAGCATCTTATTATACATAATAGTAATATATTAGCATACAGTTTTTGGAGTGACTCTCCATACAAGTTTTATTATTTTTGTGTCATTTTTGTTCCAGAACAAAACCTAAGCATGGTGGCTTAGAACAACTAACACTTACAATTTCTCTCTATGTTGTGAGGTATCTGGGTAATTGTTTTGATCTGGGCTGGTTTCACTGGGGCTGGATGGTCTGGGACAGTCTGAGCTGGGATTTCTGGGATGGCTGGATTCTATCTCTGCACGTTCCCTCGTCCTCCAAGGCAATCAGGCTCACTTGTGTGGTGGCAGAAAGATTCCCAGGAGTAAGAGAGGGCAAGCTCCAATGAGCAAGCACTTTTCAAGTCTTTTTTGGTTTGTTACTGTCGTGTTGGACAAAACAAGTAATATGGCTGACCCAGATTCAAGGAATGAAGAAAGAGACAGGCCCTCTTAAGGGTGAGAGCTGAAGAATCCTTTGCGAAGGGATATGAATGCAGAGGAGAAAGTAATTACCGTGTCTCTTTTTGCAAACAATCTACCACAGTTGGAAAGCCAGTCTGTGTACCACTCTCCATTAATCACGAAGGCTTAGCCCAAGCCTGGAGCAGAGAAGAAGGACATTATGTCAGCTATCAGTTTGTTGCCTCTCAGCTCTAAATGCACCCTTCAGTATATGTGCTCTGTGATAACCAATGGAATTCCTTTAGAGAGTTCTCCTGAAAGTGAGCACGGTGGTGAACTTTCTCTATAGAGGGCACTGGAGGGACATTACAAAAGGAAGAAACTTCCTGTAATTTCTGATGGACTGAGAGGTCAGTAGTGTGAGTGTGTGGTGCCCAGGGTCCCTCTGTGACTTCGCAGCCTTGGCCTACTGATAACCTTTCCACAGCCATCTCCACATGGAAACCAGCCCCTGTGCAACCTGCAAGCAACTGCCTATAGCCTGGAGAGTCACACACTGAGCCCTTATCTCTTCTGCAAACACCGGCTTCTTCTCCACCACCCTGAGCAGCCTGGACACTCTGATGTCCTCTGCCTCAGACCCTCCGGCACCCAGAGTCTCATTGAACCTCTGTGTCACTGGTTGCTGATCATCTGCTCCTCTGCCTGCTCAGCACAGGGTTGCCTAGTGTTTGTCCAGCAACTCCAGGCCAGTTCTGGCCTGGCTAAGCCAGCTCACTTCTCCGCTATCCTGGGGCCAGACTACCCTTTTTCCCGTGAGATCTGCACCCCTTCCAAGTTTGTCTTTCCTTGGATGATCTCCTTCAGCCCTGGGATACCCTATAGGGTTTCTTTTTTCTTATAGTTTCTCTTTAATCAAAGATCATAATTCTTATATTAAATTTCCCTTGCTTAACCGACTGTGTGGTTTCTGTCTCCTGGTTGGGCATGATGCCACAGACATGATGTAGAGAAAATGGAAAAGCTGAAGACTGCCCTCCCTGATCCTGGTGGACAGGTGGACAAAGCAGGTAGATGGGAAGGGAAGTAAAGGTAAAGGGACTTGGGGAAGAAGGGAAACAGAAGTAAGGTCAGTTCTCCTTTCCCCAGAGAGCAGAAGCGAGGCAGGCATGTTTTGGGCATTAAAGCTGCCCGGTCAGTGTAGAGTAAGTGGAATTCTCCTACGTTGCTGGGGAGAGTGTATTGTGGCATGAGCTCCGACAAACGCCTGGAAGTTGTTGTTACTGTTTTTTTAATGAAACTCAAAATATGAATATTCTATAAGCCAGAGATTTCAAGTCTAGGAATTTACCCAAGAGAAATGAAAACATATGTTTACAAAAAGATTTGTACAGAAGCGTTCAGAACAGCTTTTTTATAATAGGCCTAAACTGAAAATAGCTCATGTCCATCAACAAGAAAATTGATAAAATTCATTCATACCCTAAAGTAAAAATTTATTAATAAAGATGGACTATTAATATGTGCAATAACATGGATGAATTTCCCAGACATCTGTCCATCCATCCATTCACCTTACTTTTTGATATATTTTAAAGTAAATCACAGACATCTGTATACTTCTTGCTAAATACTTATTGTTTACTAGTTCTATTTGCTCACAGTTATGTGAAGGAAACCTTCTGAGAAAGAGCACAAATAGTATTCACCCATAAGAAGATCTAGAGAAGGAAAATCTAATCTATGGTAGATAAAAATCAGAACATTGGTTGCCTCTGGGGTTGCCTCTGGGGAGGTGGGGAGGTGGGAGGCTATTGAGTGGGAGGGGACCTAAGGGAATTTTTTAGGGTAGTGGTAATGTCCTGATATCTTGATAAAAGTTTGGGTAACACAGAGATAAGTGTGTGTATACATTTGTTGATATCCACAAATGTACACCAGATTTATATGACTCGTGTGTAAATTTTACATCAAAATAAAAAATGTAAACAAATATAACTAGTCAATGATAAGCATGCTGATGGATAGATACATGATTGAGTATATTTAAATGTTAATGGTAGAAATGATGTGGTGAATACATAGATATTCACTGTAAAATTCTCCCCAACTGTGCTATATGTTTAAATTTTTTCATGAGAGGAAATCTTTTAAAATATATAGTTAATTACGGGGAGCTACAGAGCATTCAGATTAAGAGCACACTTCCTCTGACTACTAGGGGAAGACTGTAGCTCATTAGGTGAAGATACATACACAGCTGTTTCCACCTGGGATGGGATGAATGCACTGGGATAGCTGCAGAAAGTGTGTAGATAGATCTGTCCAAGGCAGAGCTTCTCATGTTTTAATGGTGATGTTCTTATGCAGACATTTCCATGGATGAGGATGAGGACATGGATGTGCTTAAGGTGCCAGTGAATAACACCATTTTGGGGTCAGGGTAAAAGGGGCCATTGTTGGTGGCAACGAGATTAGGGAAAAAAGCCCAAGACTTGGGCAAAAGTCTCACAAAGTAGGTGCTAACATGATGTTTAATTAAGAGTAAGGATCATACAGACCTCACAGGCCACCTGTTCATTCATTCAACAAATATTTAGTGATCATCTACTATGTGCTGTACAGTGCTGTAGGTACTCAAGATACAGAGTTGACAAAATTAAGTCTTTATGGTTAAAAAAAGCTTATATCTCAGTGGGGGAAACATAGACAAGAAATAAAGTGAGTATAGGGAATATGGCAGATAGTGGTAGATATGGAGAAAATAAAGTAAATGAATTAAATGGGGAGTATCAGAATAGAGGGATTAGTATTTTATAAAAGGTGATCTGGGAAGGACTTACACATACGGTAATATTTAAGCATAGATCTTAAGGGTATGGAGGAGGAAGCCATATGGCCATCTTAGGGAGGTGTATTACATATTAGGGAAGCAGCAAGTGCAAAGGCCCTGAAGTTGGAGTTTGCTTGCCCTCTTTATAGAAGAGTTAGGAGCTCAGTTTGTCTCGAATCAGCAAGGAAGAAAGTGGCAGGAGTTGAGATCAGAGAGCTGGTAGGAGACCAGAGCAGATAAGCACTTAGGCTTTTACATTGAGTACGATGGAAAGATTTTGAGCAGAGTTATGGACATCAGAAACAACATTTTAAATGGACTACACTAGCTGGGTGCAAATAGACTGAGAGGCAAGGATGGAAGCAGGTCGGCCAATTATAGAGCCTTTGCATTTATCCAGGTGGTAAATGATGGTGGTTTGGACCAGGTAGAAGTGCTGATCAGAAATAGTCAGGTTCTAGATATATTTGAAAGCAGAATCAATAGAATTTACCTATGGATGCAAGTGGGATCAGAAAAGAGTTGGAAATGACTCCAAAGATTATGACCTGAGCACCTGGAAAAATATATACATGCCATGGCAAGAGTATAAGAGAAACACATCTGGGGTGATAATCAGGAATCCAGGATTGGACAGGATGAATCTAAGATATCTTTTAGTCATCTAATTGAAATTGTTGGGTAGGAAGTTGGACAAATGAGTTGGATTTCCAGGGAGAGTCCTGACCTATAAATATAAATTTGAGAGTTACTGCATCTAGATGCTTTTGAACACCATGAAGCTGATAAGATCACCTAAAGAGAAAGTGTAAGGAAAGAGAAGAGGACAAAGGGCTAAAGCCTGGAGAATGTAATGTTGAGAGATCAGGGGATCAGAAACAATGAGCAAAAGAGACTGAAAAGTGTTGGCTAGTAAGGAGAACCAAGAGAGAATAGTGGTTTTATGGACTGAGTGTGTGGGCTGAAATTCAAATGTTGAACCCTAATCCCAGATATGATGGTATTGGAGGGTGGGGCCTTTGGGAGGAATTAGGTCATAAGGGTGAAGTCCTCATGAATGGGGTTAGTGCTCTTATTTTAAAAGGAGGAGACAAGGGGTCTCTCTCTCGCTGCCATGTGAGAACACAGCAAGAAGATGGCCAACTGGGAGCCAGATAGATAGTCCTCAGCAGAACCCAGCCACTCTGGCACTCTGATCTTGGATTTCCAGCTCCAGAGTTGTTTGCTGTTTGATCCACTCCATCTTTGGTATTCTGTTATAGCAGCCTGAGCTGATTAAGACAGGTAGCCAGAATCCACATGAAGAAAGCATTTGAAGGAGAAGGGAGTAATCAGTTATGTCAGTTGTTGCTGATGGCCCAGGGAACTGAGAGCAGCACAATCCAGCCTCTTTGTAACACAGGGATCCAGAGGACACTGTGTGCCTCCAGGATTCTTGCCATCTCCCCACGGGTCATGTAAAAGACCCTCTCAACTCCAGGAATTCCCTCAACCCTCAGAAGGAGACAGCAAGGTTGTGGAGATCCGAAATAGCAAGACACCACATTTAGTGAAAGGGAATGCTGAAATTATTTCATTGGATTAATTTACCTTTTGGATTAAAGGGTTCTGCCCAGCAGGAAGAATCTCAGAGGAAGGATGAGGTATCAAATAAATAAGGAAATGAAGCTGCATTTTCTGGACACATTTGAATATGCGATAAGTAATTGACTTTTCCTTGTTAATAAATAGTCACCCTCTGAAGGGTCTATTATTAATGCACTTGACTAAAATACAATTTTTCATTTTTAAAGTATAATTAACAGTAAGGACCCAAGTTTAATGTGTGAGTGTTGGTTGTAAATGAGATGCATAGTTTGTAACAAAGCAGAGGTGGCCCAAATGTATACACAACCTACAGGAGAGTGCTGGCACAGTGCTGGGCAGTCAATAAATATTTGTTAATTAAGCAAATCCAGTTGCATTTTAAAAGTTCATTTTATTTTTTTTTCCTTGAGGTTTGTACTTCCATGGATGAGACCACAAATAGATGCCTATCGTAAAGGCTGTTCTGGTTGCTTTCCTGGTAATAGAGCCATGGCAGAGTTTTAAGCTGCAAGAGGCAGGTGATAATTGATGGGAGTTCTTAAACCAACAAAGAGAAAAGATTTTTTAAATGGCTAATTAAATAAAACTCTTGGTTATTTAAACATCCTTTAACCAGGCAGGGTCTTCATAATGAAGAGAGCCTCGGTCTGTAGCAACTTCTTAGAATCACAGAGTATGAGAACTAGCCTTGTTACTTTCAGGTCAGGACACTGAGGGTCAGGGAGACTATGAGATGTGCTGAGTTACTGGTTAGAGAATAGTAGTGATGGCTCTTGAACTAGACTCTCTAATTTGTCTTCTGATACCCTGTCAACGATCCTAAGTTCATAACCTGTGTTAATTTTCTTATGAACTTAGACCATTCATTTGAAAAATACTCAACAATTCTGATGTGTGTGCGAAAAGAACAAATTGTCACTATTTGCAAACTATTTATAGCTAATTAGTGCTTATTTTCCACATTCCTTGACCTACAAAAGGAGTTAAGGGGATCTGTCCAGTAGAGCAGAGGTAGAGAACTCAAATACCTACGGGATCTAAACCTTTGATAAAAATGAACAGGCCATGTGAGGACTGTGGAAGAGCAGAGGAAAGGCTGATGGTCCACTCCAGCCCATTTGTGCAGGCCTATTTCATGACCTTCCATTTTCCCACAATGCTTGATTTCTATGCCAAAATTCCAATTTCCTGTATTGGCCATTAATTCAAAATTTCAAAAAATTAAGTAGACAAAACATTGTGCAAGTGAGATTGTAAAAATGAACAAGCATGTCTGTGGGATTTGGTTTGTCTGGAGGCTTTCTCTTTGCAACTCTGATGTAAAAGTTTGGGGTTATTTTGCAATGTCTGCCAATGCATGATATGCATTAAAGTACTCCTGTCGGCCTAGCATTGTACTAAATACTATGGGGATGGGGAGAAGGGAAACCTACAGTAATTTAGGGCATGTTTCTTATCCTCTGGGAATTCCTCAGTTGGAAAGACCAATATATGTGTATCTGTGTACAGATATATACATATATACATATATGAAATAACTAGGGACATGTAGTCACTACTAGATTTCAGTAGGTACTGTTGGAATTCAGAGGGTGATTAGTAGAGACAAATTGAGTTGTGGACTGATTATTGATGTATTATTTCTCATTTCCAAATATATCATTTTTTTCTAATCTGTGAAAATGGATCTAGACCATTTAAGTATTTCTCCTTTGCCAGCGGGCATGAGGTTAAGCTTTGTCATTGCAGGAGGAAAGAGTTTTTCTTCCTAGTTCTGGTGTGCTACTTTGGAAGGCTCCCTTAACCACTCAGCACCTGGTTTCTCCAGTTCCCAGCTCCTTCTGTACACAACAACCAATAACATCCGTTGACCAGCAACTTTCCCTACCAGCTACCTCAGGCATTTTTAGTGGATTGCTTCCTGTGAGACAGCTCCCAGTGAATAGCTTTTTCTGATACCCTGGACAATGAACTTCTTGAAAGTTCCATAGGGAAGATTTCCAGCAAGTTGCACCAGTGTGACACTATCCTGTCATTCAGTGCATCATGGTAGTGCCCTCTCCAAGGTCTGGACCTCAGCCCTAAGGGGAGCCTTTCTCTTGGGTTCTCTGTCTCAGCGCTAGGGATGGTGGCTGTTACTTATAACAGCTGTTTTGATACTCTTTAGAGTTCTCTTGTTAGCCAATACCTTGCTACAGTTAATACTTTTTTATATTAAATTTTATATTAAAATTTTATATTAAAATTAAAATTTTCCTCTTAAAATTACGGTGTAATTTTGGTCTCCTTATTGGACCAAAAGTGATGTAGAGTGTGATCCCCCCGTCTCAAACTCCTAATGTTATCTCCAGGGGCCATGTCTAGGTTACAGACGGTATCCCTTTGCTATTTCTCTACTCCAAGCATTTGTATTAGGGGCTGTTCATCTTGGTTCTCAATGTCCTGGAGAATGGTTTATAGAACAGGTACTGACTCAGAGCTCACCAGAGTTTTTCTTTTTTTTTTTAAAAAAAAACTTCAGCTAGCATGATGAAAATGCTCTATATTGAGGCTATAATGATAATTATATATGGATGTGTTTGCCAAAACTCATTAAAATGTACACGTAAAATTTACATTTATTGTATGTTAGATATGTCTCAAAATAGATAATTTAAAAAAAAAAAAAAACTTGTTCTCTGGGACTGAGGCTGAGAATATATACTCAGAGCTGCCTGGGGCCTCAGTTCCATCCCCGGGGGGAAGGCCAGTCTGAGAGAAGTAAGCTAACGTACATGAAGGTGAAGATGAGAGACAGAGAGAAAGTCTGAGGGTTCTGGTCCCTTGTTCCTGACGTCTGCAAAAGAGGATCTACCCTCTTCTTTTCTGCTATTTGCTCTTGTGAGCTAGTAAATTCTCCATTTTCCATAAACTAGTTCAGTTTGGTTTTCTTTTATTCATAACTAAAATATCTAATACCGAAAGAAAAGGTCATTGCAGGCTGAACTAATGAGTGTGGGCAGACTTTATCTCAGAGATGAGAGTGAGCTGGCTCTTGTAGGGTGCACAGAGAGGACATAGAAAAGCACTGTGAGTGACAATGTAAAGAAAGCACAGTGGAAGATAAGGGTATGTATGGCATTTGTGGAGACAGGCCCTCAAAGTATAGCAGCTCTCTGCAGGGACTTTGAAATCAGATGGCTTTAAGTTTAAACCTTAGGTTCGTTGTTTGCAAGCTAGTGTACTGGAGACCCAAAATCCCTGAGCTTCAGATAGCTGTTGCAAGGTTTAAATGAGATTAAATATTTAAAATACCACAATAAATGACATAGTAATAAAAATGATAAGGAAAATAGTAGAGGTTGTTACTCGTGCTCATGATTACGGGAAAGATAATACTTGAAAGCAGAATTATTTAATTCCAAATTAATAGATGGTGTCATTGACACCACTCTCTAGAAAGTCTAAGAAAAATGATTAACCAGGTTGCAATCACTTAGAAAAGAATTAGATGGTTCCTAAGAGTCAGCAGTGGCTCACCAAGAACAGGTCATGCCAAATTAACATCCTATCCTTTCTGTTAGTTTTATGAGACAGAGGGAGTAGGGGAATGTTATTGACATGGTCTGTCCATTTTGAAAGCCACTGGATAAAGTGATCATATAGCTTGGCTTGGATACTTTCAGCCAAGCAACCTCTCTCTGCCCAGAATACCCTAGATTTTTTACTAGCTATTTCCAATGTTTAAAAAGCCCTTCTTGTTATTACTACTATTAACATTTTAAAGGAACCATGCCATTTTGTGGACTCACTTTGAATTTGAGAATAACAAAATTCAACTGTACCATTTAAATATACCTTTATAAATCTAAACCTATAGCTATACTCTATTGCTTTTTTTTAATATAAAATATGGGGTTTTACCATTATCCTTGTTAGTTTCAGCACAGCAACCCAACCTGTCAAAATCTTGATCCTGTCATCTGTCATGTTAGTTATCCCTTCCTGGCTTCATTTCATCCTCAAATTGGATTTGCATGATCCTATATCATAAGCCACTGACAGAAGTGTTGAATAGGACAGAACCAAGTATGGAGCCCTGAAACATGTCCTAAAGACTTTCTTCTACATTGACATAGTTTTACTGATTGGTACTCTTTCAGTAAAGTGTTTCAGCCAGTTAAGAGTTTTCTTATTTGCACTCTGGTCATCTTCTCACATAGATATCAAGAAAAACTTCTTTGGAGTTGTGAGAAGAACTTAGATTCTAGATTCTGGTTATATTAGAGCTCTTTAGAGAAACACAACCAATGATGTGTGTGTGTGTGTGTGTGTGTGTGTGTATCTATATAGATAGATATGTCCTTCAACTGATTGGATCAGGCCCACCCACATAATAGAGGATAATTTGCTTTACTCAAAGTCCAGTGATTTTGATGTTAATCTCATTCAAAAACACCTTTACAGAAATATCCAGAATATTGCTTCACCAAACATCTGGGCACAGTGGTGGCCTAGCCAAGTTGACACATAAAATTAAGTATCACACTTAGAGGGTTAGATGTATCTGGCCTGCCATAAGGGCTGTCATGAAGAATTGTTCAGTCCACGCCCTTCACAAAGGCACTCTGCTGAGTAAGTGAGTAGGCCATGTGCCTTGAACTAGGACTACATCTACTAGCACGAAGGGTACCTTGTACTAATTAGTAGGCAGGTGCAGTCTATTCACCATGCTGTGTGCCTCTGGGCACCTTTTCCTAGTTTACACAAAGCCTTTGAATAGGCAAGCTGTGGTCTTGCACTTGGCTTCTAATTTCTGACTCAGTTTTTTAGTAGCTACATGGCCATGGGCTAAGCCATTCTTTTTCTGTGAAGCCAGTTTTCTTCATCTGCAAAATGGGCACATGTACCTGGTTGTAAGACTTAGATCAAATGAGTTAACATGTGTGAAATGCCTGGCTGGCTTGGTGTTTGGCACACAGTAGGTTCATAGAAAATGGTAGCCAAGAAGATGACGTTATGCATCTTCCTGATCTGTACCTAGTATCCCCTTCAGAAATAACCTTTTGGCTTGTGCTCCATCCCAAATAGTCCTTCTTTAGTTGGCTTAACTGTGGATTCTATTTAGAACTCTTAGCCGATCCTGATGACCACAAGGGCTGCTTTCCAAACATTTAAAAAACAAGAGACTCAGACATTGAAATTCCTTGTCTGGCTTAGGCAAAGACTGTCAGAGTCGAGGGACAGTGAGACAGGCCCATAAGTTCCCATTGCCGCGAGCACACAGCTGGCAAGTCTAATTTTAAGTCCTTGCTGAAGTCCCTTTTGACACTCATAAATGCAGAATGTTCTACAATGACTTCTGGAGAGACACTGAACAGATGACAGCCATGCAGCCTTCCCAAATGGAGCAGAACACATGGTCGCAAATAATGTTTGTAAATACATTAATAAGTCATACAAAGAAATGCAGGATTGGGAATGGATAAATAACAAGACTTTTCCCCCTTAATTAAAAGGATTTGGCTCACTTAAAATACCAAAGCATCATTTGCCTTTGTAGACGAGGGACACTTGGAATCAAGTATTAAATCTCTTCTGATAATGCCACAGCAGCTTAAAATCTCAAATACGTAATGTTTTTAATTTGACACCCTTCTCTAAAAAAGGGAGAGTGCTTTGAATAAATCAATTGTAAATGAGTAGAAATTAAAAAAAAAACATTTTATATGTCTTTATTTTTATAGAAGTCACATTTTGAAAACAGCTGAGAGTTTAAGTCCTCTATAGAGGATGTTCCTACTCTGATAGACTCTGTTCCAAAGTAATTAAAAATTTTTCTAACAAAGCTTGTTAGCATCTTTACTGTTCTACTTTTTGTCTCTTGTCTTCCTCTTCTTTACAGAAAAGCAGGCTTGACAGAGACAGGGGTGTCTGTGCACACCAGGCCACCTGGCAGGGAGAATACCAAAAGCTAGTATTAGTCTGTTTTCAATCATTTCTCCTACCCCTGTCTTTCTCTCTTCCACCACCTGAAGTCAGACCTTCCTGTATATATGTGTACAAGAGGGGGAGGGAGGGGGGGAGGGAGGGAGGAAGGAAGGAAGGAAAGAAGGAAGGAAGGAAGGAAGGGGAAGAGATCAGTAGTGGATGTAACAGCAGGAACACAAGGGGGAGAGGGAGACAAATCTTGATGGGCCCCTTGGCTCTTTTGCTAGTGTCCATTGAGTGAGACTGATTCTGTGATAACTTATCAAGGGTAGAAAGAACTTTGTGCTTTGAATGAGATTTGTGCTTCTATTGCTTTAATCTGCCCACAGCTCCTGAGACCCTCCACTGACTCAATCCCTTCTAAGCCACAGATAATAGAATCACAGCCTCAAAAAAAAAAAAAAAAATGCCTTTGAGGTTGTTGAGTTCATTTTGTAAGAAAAGGACTAAGACTTTGCGAAGGGTGACTCAGTCAAGATCATTCAGCCAGCTATAGCTGCAGCTGCACTGGAAACTGCCTTTTCTGAAGTCAGTTCAGGGCTTTTGTCACTGTCATATGCAATGTTTCTGTAATCAGGTCACCATCTCCATTATCTCTTCTTTGATGTCACTTTCAACTTTCTTGACAGTCAGATAAATGCCATTTGGTTTGTATGTTAATTTACTTTTCTTATGCTTTTCCAGGAGGCTGAGGAAAGAGGCGATCGTATTAGCTTTGAATACTTTGGCTTAGCATAAAAGTTTCTCCACCATCACCATCCTCTCTAGTCTTTCCAGGGCTCATGTTTCAGTGGCCCTAATCTACCCTCAATCCTTTGTACACATCTAGTCTCACTTTTGCATCCTTGCACATGCCACACCTTAAAAGATCGTAACAGCAGTGGTAACAGTGTCATTTATTGGTAGCATACCATGCCTCACCAGCAATGATTGATCATAGTGATTGATTGGCAGATCACGAGGATCAGTTGCCTAGTGGCTTAGAGCATTGCACACTGACTAACATGCAGGGTATTAAGAAACCACAGCACCATCATTCATTGCTTCTGGGGCTGACAGAAATATTTCATTGTGTTATCCAGGGAATATTACGGTGTACCAGTTAAGGCTCAGCCAGGAAAACAGAAACGGTTCTAGGAAGGGTTTTTAAATAGGGAATGGATGCATAAAAAACCACTGCAAGAACTGAAAGTTGAAAGGTCAGGAAAAAGGCTGTAGCTCTCAGACTCCTGTTGAAGATTCCCACAGGACTCACAGAATGGTCAGGACAGCCGGGAACACTAAGTTAGGTGATTTTCAGAGACCACTTCAAAACCTTTTGCACACAGAATGAAGTCCATGGATTTGATCCTTCTGCTGGCAGAGTGCTGATAGCACCATTCTGTTTCTCCTCTGCACGCTATGTATCATTGAAGTTTTTTTATTGATGCAGACTGGCCTGGAAAGCTGCTAGCAAGGAGTTCTGGGAAACACTGTTTCCAGACTTTTCACCTATGAGATACAGGGGATAATCTAGAGAAGAGAATGGTGCCAAATTACCAACAACCTGGCACAGATGGCATCCATGTTTCTTCATATTGTGTGCGAGAAGGGAGAGGAAAATCCTTTTTTAGCTTCTGTTTCCATTCTAGGTAGGCAGTGACTTTTCCAATCAAAAGAAGTTTAATCTTCCTCCTCTCGTCACAAGAGCCTGCAAGAGGACACTGACTGTATAGAGAATGTGGCCACTAGAGACACTGCAAATGCAAAACATGAATGTACTGAAGGCTGCCATCAGTCCCTGGTTAACAACGGAAATGAGAAGTCAGGACACCTTTTCATGAAGGACCAGATAGTGAAGATTTCAGGCTTTGTAGGCCACATGGTCTCTGTCACTCTGTCACTTTTATTCAGCTCTGCCCTGGTGTTGCTAGAGCACACAGACAATGTGAGAGAGGATGAGTGTAGCTGTGTTCCACTAAAACTTGATTTGTAAACACAGGCAGTGAGCTGCATGTGGCTAGCAGCTCATGGTTGTCTGATCTCTGGATCATTAATAAGCAGAAAATGCTTCCAAAAACAAAAAAGAAAACAAACAAACAAAGCTACCTCATCCTCCCAAACAAATAAATGAACAAACAGAAAAAATCCAACCAACCAAAAAATACAAAAAAAAAAAAAATTTAAGCCACCTGGTAGAGCTATCTGGGACAATGACAGTGTAGGAGATAGTGAAGAGGGTACAGAAGGGGCAAGAATTATTTGCTATGCTGTTTTGATTAGGGGTAAGGGTAGAGATGGAGACTGTTCCTACAACTTTGGTGAGGAGAAAGAGAGACTAATAACAGAATCCACATATATCCTTTATAGTTGCTTCTACATAGGAGTATGTGTAGTACCTTAGCCATTTAGTTCTCATGATAGAGTTTGAACCTAGGCATTCCACACAACACATTTTTTGCACCATCATCTTTCAGTTGCAAGTAATGAAAACTCAGTCCAGACTGGCTTAGGCCAAAGGAAGGATGCCTTGGCTCTTGTGGCTGAATTCACCAGGGCTGTTACTGACTTGCTGCCAAGTTGGCTCCAAGTGTGTGTGCAGCGTCAGTCGGAATCAGCCTTTCTCCATCCCTCAGTACTACTCCTCTCTGCTTTTCTTCATTCCACTTGAGTTGACCTTCCCTTTGGGGTGGTGAACCATCATTGGCCAGCACCACAAGCCCAGTGGGAAGAGTGCTGCTTTCCTCACAGTTCTAGAAAAGCCCCCGGGGCAGACTCTGGTTGGCCTGAACTGAATCTCAGCCACAACACAAAACCAATTATTCTGGCAAAAGGGAAGGACAATCCTGACTACCTAAGCCTTGGTTGTGTGCCCTGATCAGGCCCATCTCAACCAAACAGACTGAGAATGGGGAGGAAGCATGGGTCCTGAAAGGAATATCAGAATGTTGTTATCACATTGTAATAAAATGGAGGCTTAGCAAGTAAAATCCATGCGTCTACAGTTGGACTTGATTTCACAGAGTTCCAGGTTACCCCATGCCCAATCAAGCACGGATACCTGAACTAGGGGGGTGGTTTCTGATGCACACTGTTCAGCCTCTCCTGTCCCTCTAAGTAGTGGTGCTGCCTCAGCTGCAGGCACAGAGGCTGGTAGAGGCAGATCACTTAATAAGGTTGAATGACCGAATGGAACTTATTTAATTAGAGTAAGTATAACAGACTTTCTTGGGGGATACCTTTCTGAAGATTCTTAAACAGGATGGAGACCACTTTCCTTTCTAAACCAGAGTCATTTGATCATTTGTTCTTGCTGTTCCTTAGTTCTCATGAAAGCAGTTAATGAGAGAGAGAGAGAGAGAGAGAGAAAGGTCAGTTTTCTTTCTAGGAGGCTGCAGCATTTGACTTTACCTTTCCTTTAGCTTATGCACTGAAATGGATAAAGACTTTGAAGCTTTTAAAAGCAAAGAGCATACAGACTTCATTTTATCGGGCTAGAGAGATGTGAGTTTCGTCATGCCTGAAAGAGACCCTACCCAACCCGCAGTGGATATGTATTTAAGCGTGGCCACCAGTAGCGTGGTGTGAGCGGGCACTGACCTTTTAGATTAGTGCCTAAGCTTTCATTAAGAAGAGCATCCAAAATGACAGCCATGCCTCTGAGGAAGCCCAGCATTCCACACTGGTAGCCCAAGCAGTGAAAATTGACTTGGCGTGGGATTCTCCTCTCCCGGGCCCCCATACTGGGAGCCAGGAGCACAAGACAGCACGTTGGCAGATTCCAATCACTGAGGAGCTTTCCTTTATGATGCTGCTTTGTAAGAATGCATCCAGTTAAATTCACAGGGTCATTGACTGTGGCTTTCAAAACACAAGCTTTTATGAAGGAATGCGAACCTGGAATCCAAGGTTCAGAGCCCAGACCTTCAAACAGATTAATCGCCATGGGGAGCATCATAGGAGTTTTCCAACTTTGGCTTCATCCTGTGCCCTAGCAACTGTGGGGCCCCTATTCAGCAGACCCAGGTGTCCACTATGGTCTGTTGGACAGAGCACTGGGCAGCGAGCCAAGAATTAGGACAGTCTCATTTCAGCTCCCCAAATGGCTCCTTGTCTGCCCCCTTGAGCAGGTTTCCAGCTTATTAGGTTAAGAGAAGAACAATAATGCCCCAAGACACAGAGTTCAAGGGTAGGGGCAGCTGTGGGACAGGTGTGTGTGTCTGTTTTGGTGGGGAGTGTCTGGAAGGCAAGTAAATCATTTGCAATAGAGATAGTGTCCTGCTCTGTCTAGTGGATAAAACAAGTGACTATTTCCCACTCTTACCTTTCCTTCTGATAAGCTAAAGCGTGGGGGAGACAGAAGAGATAACTAGGACTGTGGAATAAATGAAGAATTGACAGCCTATCCTGTGAGCTTAATGTAACCTTCCTTAAGAATTTTATGACGCCCAGCATTAAAATTTAAAGCCATATTTTCTAAATTTGAATTTAAAATAATATTTTCCTTCAGAGAGGGGGCATATGGGAGATACCAAATAAATGTTTATCACATCAATAGAATAATTTTTAATCTTAGCTAGAATGCAGCTATAATTAGCAAGTGGATTATGATCTGTACCAGACAAGGCAACCTGTGGAGATTATTGTAGCTTAATAATGGTAGCTAGAATTTATTGAGTGCCTACTGTGTGCCAAACATGGAGTCTTATACTTTTACTTGGATTGTCTCATTTCCTCCTAACAATAGATGTATTGTAGGGCATTTACCATCATCTCCATTCTACCGACTGGGAAAGTAACAGATGTACAGGAGTTAAATACATTTTCATGCGGTTGGTGAGCTGGGATTTGAACCTAAGCAGTGCAGCTGACTCTAGAGTTCACATAACCCTCTCCACCAGTCTGCCAGTGATTGCCCTGTCTGTGTGATGCTGTCACATTGGACTGAGAAGACCTGAGACAGAAGTCACCACTCAGAAAGAAGTGGTAGGGCTGCCAGATATGGCAAATAAAAATGCAAGATGACCAACTCAATGTGAATTTCAGATAAATAACAGTTAATTTCACTGTAAGTATGGCTTATGCAATATTTGGGACATACTTCTGCTAAAAAATCATTTCTTGTTTGTCTAAAATTCAAATTGAACTGGGTATCCTGTATTTTATCTTACACCCCTCTCCCATAAATCTTGGCCAAGCTGGGATCTCAAAGGAAAGGACCTACACGGTGTGTTCCTCTTTATATATAATTCACCACTCAGCCTCAACCTCTCACCGAAGGCTACTTGTTTCTCCAAATCAGTTGAAATCTAAAGTGCCTTTGTGCTTGTGTAAACATAGGTGACTGAGCATGAGGGAGGGGTGGGTACCTCAGAGAGAAAACCATCCTTATATACAAATGCTTGTGGGAGGAGCTCAGGGGTCATTTCTGCCCATCTGGTAATAAGAACTGTAGGCCCTCCAGCTGTCTGTGGCTCAGAGATGTGTTTACTGTGGCTCAGTGACTGCTGAGGCTCTGCCCTTTGTCCACTAAAGTTTCCACCTATCCTACTTCTTTCTACTTAGCTACTGGCCTGCCGCACTCATTTATGTTATCTGTCTGCAGCCTCTCCCCAGCCATTAGAGTTGATAACTACTTTTAGGATGACACCTCCCCAAGAGATAGCCAGAATTCAATTTCAGTTCTAAAACTGCATTGGATTAGATGTCATAATTTAGGCAAATGCGTGCAGGTTTTAATACAACTTATGCAAATTCCCAGTGATCCTCCTATTTTATACACATGGCAATAGCTGTTGGTAAAATCCTAGTGAAGCCCACAGGTGGAGACTGTGTAATTGAGCACTGGATTGAGTCAGGGTTCTGTGAGCCTTGAAAGGGCAAATGGTGTAAATGTTAATAAGGACTAACATGGAGAGGAAGGCCAGAGGGGCTGGACTGGAACATCTTTGGTTTAGAAGCAGTGAAGCACTTAATCTTTGATTTATAAACAACCCAGAACCAGATGTAGGAATATTCATTTTCTGTGAATATGATGTATCCTGCTTATGAGAATCTCTCTCTCCAAAGAAATAAAGAGAAGATCTGCCAACCATTTAAATGAAGAAAAATGTGTCTGATACTTTCATTTTGCCTGCCTTGGTATAAGCCAGATTGTGAACTTAGAAGACTCCAACCTTACTCGTGGCTCTGTGTTATGAACAGAATCGTTCTGCAAACTGCTGATTGAGATCTGCTCAGTTGTAGAAAAACAACTGTTTAGGGTTTTAAGAAATGGTGCTAACATCACATTTACAATTTAATTAGGCAACTTATTTTTTTTTTTTTTTGGTTCTGATCTCATTGTTATATCAACGCCTTTTATCGAGTGTCCGTGGACTAAATAAAGTAATAATCATGGAAGTGATTTGAAAGCTATACAATGTGAAAAGGTGTTGAAGAAACCATTAAGTGTTTTTTAAAATTTATTTGTCTTTGGTCAAAACTCAATTTTTGATTTAAAATGGTCTGCCTCACGTTTAAAGAAACTGGCTTCCACAAATGGAAAGTAGCATTTGGACTGGGGAGAAAAATGCATCTCGGATTACTTTCCTGTCTCTAGCCTTGAGAAAGATCAGTGATGAGGGGCCATAGGAGGTACTAGGTGTGGGAGTATAAATGCCAAAGCTGGTTATGTATATAAATCTGGCTAGTGACTATTTATCTTTCTGTTCCTTTTATCCTCACCCAAACCATTAGGTAATCAAGTTTAGACTATTCAGATATGCATTTTCAATATTTATCTTCAGGTCATTTAAACCAAGGTGCATTTCTGTGATTAAAAGTGGCACAATAAGGAGAGTTATGAAAAATGACTGTAAAAGAAGAAAATTGGAGAGATAAGCTAAATAAATGAAACCAATTAGAAAGCAGGCTTCACAAAGAGATGAAAAAATATGTAATTTTGTGGAAGAAATAGATAATGTTAGATAAAGATTTTTAAAGTGCTTGGGGGGAAATGAGAGTCAGCCATTTGCATGTGAGGCAGAGATGAACTAGAAATCAGTACAGTTGATGGAGCGGGGAGCACATGATTTGAGATTCAAGATTTTAAGTAGGGTTTGAGACGGCATGTCAGAAGACCAACAAGGGTGAATTACAGAGATCAGGATGGGAGGGAATGAATAAACTGGAGGAACCTAGATGGAGGAAAGAAAAAGAATGAATCCTAAAAGGATAGAAGTGGCTTTAAATGGTAATGAATCACATATTGAGACTAAAATATGAATATTCAACAGTAATGTAAGATCATCAGATTAAATAGTTGAGAAATGATATGAATATAATAGGAAATAGAAAAGACAGAGCAGATGGAAAACAAGGCATTTTCTATTTCTCTTTTACGATTAAGAGTTCTGATTGCAAATGGAGGGAAATAAATGTCAAGATAAATAAAATTAATGTGCTTTTGGCAAATAAAGGAACTAATAACAAAAGGAGATGAAATGACACTCACCCCCTTCCGCCAACACACACACACACACACACACACACACACACAAAAACTCAAGTAAACCATATTTTGCAATTCTTCTTTCTTCCAGGAGGCAGTCTCTGAAAATTCCCACAAAAAGTCTCATTTGAACCTTTAAAGTGGCACAATTTGTAGTATTTTTCTCTCTTAATTTGCAGTTATCTTTGTGTTTTGAATCAAAGCTTTTTCTTATTTTTGTCATGTGTATGGGTTTCATATCTCTTCCACTATTTTTCAAGGGTAAAGAACAGAACCTTAATTTTGTTTTTCCTTTTCCCTACCCGATAGCACCTGTTCACAACATTTTTGATTGTTTTACCAATTATTACACAAAAAACTAGGTATGTGAAGAAATCGTATTTTAGGAGAAAGAGACTAAAATTTAGAGTGAGAGTTAAATTCAGAAATAAGTAATCTGGATAGAAAGAGAAAAATATTAACAGATGAGAGGCAGTTCAAGCAAACGTCTGACTGCAGAGAGGTCACCATGACCATGATGGAACAAAGACGTTTCAAGTTGAAAATGGAAAGTTAACTCAAACATTATTTCACCTGACAAGGAATATCCACATACTTACACAAATGGATGTTTTTCTGTTCCTTGGGCAGGCGAAATCAATTACATATTTTTTCTAACAAGGATGTCCACTTGTTCTGCTGATAATGATGGAGGGGTTTGTACCTCACCAAGATGAATGTTCTTAGACCCCTGTGTCTGACCTTGAATTTGACCAGAGTTTCCCCTAAGTATTTTTCAAATTGAAAATTCCCCTCTGCAAAGTAAAATGAATTTAACAATCAAAGCCATTGTGAAGACTATGCTGGTCAAATTCAGTATCAGTTGGGCTGTCAACTGATGTGTTCTTTTTTACATGAAAGATGACCTGGTCTTCAATGGGAATCACAGCTAAAAGGCACAAAATTGATGGTGACTTGTTAATTTAGAGGCAGAAGCAAAAGAAAGGTAATACTGTAGGAAGGTGTATCCCAGTAATTTATAGAGAGTCTATCTAGAAGCCATATACTCAGGTGCTGTTTCATTAACTCTCCAGGCTTCACTCACTAATAGACCTGTTGGCAGAATGCAGAATCTCTGTTCCCTATCGTCAAATGACCACTTGAATTAGGTCCCTCATATTAGGACTCAATAAAGCCATCTTCCTGTTCTCAAGTGATTTCCGCCGACTGTGTGATTAAGGGTATCTATTTGCAGTTTTCCAATGCAAAACAAATTGAGAAATTTTTCTGTGAAACAGAAGTCTGCATTACAGGGCATTAAGCATACTTTATGACACCAGCAAGATTCAAGCAGAGCGTGGGTCTTTCTCTTTACTGAAGTGCTAATGTGGCACTTCCTGGAATCAGAGCATGGCGCAGGCAACTGGAGATATCATTATGCACTTTAAAACTCCAGAAATTACTTTCAGCTGAGTTTCAACATGATTCAGGTCCTTGATTCCATCAGGTGGGGGCAGCAACTGTTTCAATGGAACTGGACTGAAAGGCGGTGAATTTATGAGCATGGCTTCCAGAAAACAGAAAGCACATTTCATGGTGCCTGCTCAAGGCTTTGGATTGTGGAATAGGGATTTGGTCTATAGCTTCACACAAATTGAAAGTCTTTCTGGATTTACCTCTAATCTAGGTTTGAAAGGATTGGGACATTTGTTTCTCCTTCCCCTGCCTTCTTTTTTTGAAAATCTCTCCCCACTGACATTGCAATCTTCTTTCCATGGCTTTTTTTCAATATAATAGAAGTTATATGGCAGTCTTGTGACCCTATTCTGACCTTCTTCTCTTTTCTTCTTTTCTCTATTGTTTCTTCATTTATTTCTTCCTCAAGCCTTGCTATGGGCCAGGCACAGTGTTGGTTGGGGTAGGGGCTGGGTATACAGAGCAAAAAGATGATGGAACTACAAGAAGAAACAGACAAATCACTATTATATTTGGAGACGTCAACACGCCTCTGTGAATAGTTGACAGATAACAAAGAAACCTCAGGGGCTCACAGTCTTGTTGGAAGTTGGAGATGAGCATCATCCATCATGAGACAGGTGGTAAGTCCACTAACAGGGATATTCTCCCTGTACTATGTGAGGGGGATGACCAAGAGGGTCTGGGAAGGGTTTTTGAACTAGACTGTAAGCTCCTTAAGGGCTCAGAGTAGCTAATATCAGACACTGAAGGAGGTTAAGAATTGGGCAATGATGGATGGATGGATGGATGAAAGAATAAAAGGAGAAAGGAAGAAAAAAAGAAAGAGAGAGGGAGGTGGGAGGGAGGGAGGGAGGGAGGAAGGAAGGAAGGAAGGAAAATTAAGTGAAACCATTTGCATCTTGAAGGATAGTGAGTAAATAGTGGGACATGTGAGAATACTACACTGGGTACGAGAGTTCAGCTGCTTGAGAAAGTAAAGCAGGAGAGACAGTTTTAAAGCTTTTGGCACCTATATATATTAAACTGATATATGTATTATGTTCTATCAGCACATAGACTATGTATTTTTACCTTTTTAACCCTCAATTATTACAGAGTGGCCTTTATAGATTCACAATGTAAAAGTATTGCTGGAATGAATGAAGGTGATGGGGGCCATTGGAAGATTTTAATCAAGGGAGTGAAGGGATGAGATTGTATTTTAGCAAGGCGACCCTGGCATCAGTATGGGGTACAGCTTTGCAGCTTTACTGTATGAATTATAGCAGTTCGGGTTATGGCCCACATTTAAAGAGGTAAGAAAGTGTGTGTGAGAGAGAGAGAATAGAAAAATCAGCATACATTGCTCTATTTTTACATATTTTTCACTGCTACACAGTGTACTTCTTACAGTGTCATGGACAAAACAATTTAGGAAACCATTTAAGAAACACTGGATTTGAGTTTGGAGAAACAGAAAGCAACAGAGGCTATGTCTGCAATGGAGGCAAAAAAAAAATGAAAGCTTGGACAAGGCAGCTGCTTCATGTTGCAGAGGACCACATTGGGCTAATTTTCCAACTCATCGTATCTATTCCCATGCTGAACTTTGCAGGATGCTGAATAAGGGAGGGAATTGGGAAATTAGAAGGAAGCTCTACATTTGAGGTCAAGGAAATTTTTTAAAAAAATACTTCCCTTTGTTACAAAGCTGTGACATCCTAATGCACTTAATTTGTTTTAGGAAAAGAAATCTTTAAAAATATACATTAGAAGTATAGCTTCTGATTTTCATGGTGTCTGAGTCCCACTCCAAGGCTGAAGTGACTGGATTCAATTTTGGAGAAGGGGAAGTGGCTGTGATAGAAGAATCAGGTCACGCCGTTGGAGGCTCTATTAGTTTCCTAGGGCTGCTGTAGCAAATTTCCACAAACTGGTGGCTTAGAAGAGTAGAAATGTATTCTCTCGAAGCTCTGGAGGCCAGAAGTCTGAAATCAAGGTGTTGACAGGGCTGTGTTCCTTCCGAAGGCTCTGAGGGAGAATCTACTCCTTACCTCTTCCAGCTTCCAGTGGCTGTTGACATTCCTTGACTTGTGGCTGAATGGCTCCAATCTCTGCCCACATCTTCACACCACCTTCTCCCCTGTGCCTGTCTTCTCCTCTGTGTCTCTTATGATGACACTCGTCACTGGATTTAGGGCCTATCCAGGTAATCTGTGATGGTTTCCTCACTGCAGGATCCTTACCTTAATTACACTTACAAAGATCTTTTTTCCAAATAAGGTAACATTCACAGGTTATAGGATTGGGACATGAACACATCTTTTGAGTGGGGGCTACCACTCAGGATGATGGTGTTTGGAGATGGGGTCTTTGGGAGTAGATAGTCATAAAGGTAAAACTCTCATAGTGGAATTAGTGCCCTTATAAAGAGATGGGAAAGTAAATGCACACACTCTTTCTCTCTCCTGCTCTCTCTCTCTTCTCCCTCTCAGCCATGTGTGGATCTATAATGAGAAGGCAGCCATCTGCAAACCAAGAAGTGGTCCCTTACCAGCACCAGAACTGCCAGCACCTTGATCTTGGATGGCCCAGCCTCCAGAACAGCGAGAAATAAATGTTTGTGGTCTGAACCACCCAGCCTACAGTGTTTTGTTGTAGCAGCCTGAGCTGACTGAGCAAGCAGCCCAGCTAACTCAAGGTGGAAAAGGATGCATTCTCTGAGTGATGCTGAGCATTGGTGCTGAAGCAAGTGGGTAGAATGGTGAGCAAGGAAGCTGAGATTCAGAGTTGAGATTTTGTGTCTTTGTTGTCATGACAGAAGTGTTTATTAGTTGGGAATAAGAGTATATGGCACTCTTCTGGGAAAACAACCCCAAATATGCAGTGCAAAAGTTTGTGAAGAAAGGGACCTCTAGACATATGATTTGGGGAAATTGCCTGACCTCTCAGATTCTCAAAATCCTCTTCTGTAAAATGTTACAGAACAGATGATTCTAAGTTCCTTTCTACTTTCATTTTCTTCTGTAAGAACTTTATAGCAGGTGTCCAGTCCCCCAGCCCCCATTCCCTTCTTCGTGCGATGCTAAGTGCTTGTGGTTGGCTCACGTTATCACAGCATAGCTTGCTGGCAGGCAGGGAAGCTAAACCCCAGAGCAGCCCGTTTCTCTTCCGGTGAATGAGTCTCCAGAGAACTTCAGGATGGAAGCTATGGCCTTAAGCAAATTAAAAGTTTCATTGGCAAACTATAACTTGATAATGTACATATACATTATCATTATAACTTAGCAAAAAAGAAGGTCCTGTTTGGAACGCCAGCAAAAGAGTAGATGTATGTTTGCGTGTGAAGCACATAGCGCAGTCCAACAGAATTGTTAGGTAATCAGTAATTGCTTGTTGAATATGAATGCAAAGGTGTAGGAAAATAATTCCCTGCACAGTCTCAATAGTTTTGAAGGAACCTCTGGGGTCTGAGCACCGTCACAGGCTTGCTCACTTTTTCTTCCACTTCAGAGTTGGAAACCTCGGGTTGTGCTTGCCCCAGGGTTCAAACTGCCGCTTCAGCTTCAAGAACCCCAGCCTTGTTATGATAGGGCTCTGTTCCCTTCCCTTAGCTGTCTGGAGCCCCTGGCATTGTATTCACTCCAGGACTCCAGGATTCAAATGGCTCTGTGGCCACTAGCAGCTTTGGTTCTAAATGGCCTCTAGCAGTTGTGGAGCTTTGAGCCTCTGGCCCCTCTGGGTTTGTGACTTCAGTGCTAAGAAAGCCCTGTGCTGCTGCCCCATCCCTCTAGGCATCAAACCTGCAATTAGATGCTTATCGGAACACCTAGCAAACACCCTTCTGTGGAGCTACCTTCCAGTCTGTCCAAACAACCTCTCTCCCTGTCAGGCTTCTTCGACTCTTCCTTCTTCCAAGATAGAAAAGGGGGAAAAAGGAGAGTCAAGTAGAGTCAAGTCTTACGTGCCGATCTACAAGATCTGCCCAGCTCTGGGGTCCCCTATACCCAGGAAGCTCAGAGGCTGCCTCGGGTTCTGTGACTACCCAACATGCACTGGGCCCCCAGCCTGTGGTAATATTTAATAGGGATTCTGCATTTTACACTTTCTATTCCTCAAACTTGTCAGTTTAAGCACAAACTCAATTTACCCTCTTTAACTGATTAAACCTTTTGTTGTTTGTATTTTTTAAGAAGCTAAAATTTTAGACATGGGAAATCTCCAATAAATATTTGATAAATGAGTAAGTGGCTTGAAATGCCTTGTGTCTGTAACAATACAAGATAGTTATAAACAAACTCAGTAGAATGGATTCCTCTAGAGAATGAGGTAAAGATTCAAGAAAATCTATGTGAGATTGGGACGCTTAATCTTCCATCATGCACAATCCACTCTTTTCACAAATTGAGTCTGTGCTATTATTACATAATTCTACACTACAATAGGTTATAGATATTTAATCATAGCAGACACTGGTCTTCAAATAAACATTTTTACATAATCTAAAATTTTTTTAATTGTTGTCATCCTCCGAAGACATTGCCTTTCATGTCAATGCCGGTATACACTTTGATGAGGCGTTCTCACCACTCCAGAAAGTTCCTCTGAATTGGGCTAAATTCCTGTGCTGTCAATACTCACTAACCCTCGATATGTTTCTATCATAAAACATGTGATATTATATTAAACCTGAGTGTGAATTTGCCTCCCTGCCTAAACTGTAGGCTCCTTCGGTTCTAGACTTACTCATTCTTATTGTCCCAGGCTTGCTCTCATTGTTGAAATGCACTTCCCAATTTTGATTTTATTTCTCCCCCACCTCCCCCAACAGGGGACTCCTACTTTTTTATTCTTCAGCTTCTACAGTGGGCCTTTGGGCTGCTGCTCAGCTGTATACTTGTACTTTGCAGAGAATGGAGGTCAGTGTAGGGCTTGGAATAGAAAGTGAGATCAAGTGACCAGTCTGTTTAAGAAAGAGTTAAGCGTTAGCTATAAACGTCCAGTTAGGGAGGGATTCCCTAGCGCGCACATGCTCCCTTTATATGAGGATTTCTCCTGGTAAGACCAGCAGGAGAACTTTCCCCCCAAACAGCAACATTTACTCTTCAAATCACAAGCATTTTCTGGAATGTGATTTTTGTTTGTTTAGATGTTAAATATTTATGATGCCTACTATGTGCTAGAGCCTTTCAGATCTGATGGGCTAGAAACCAGTGGGTTCTTTTAGAAATAGGCAGCCAGTTGAATTGGTATCTGTATGGCAGGGAGATTATTATGAAAGAAGCTTAAAATCCCCATTCTGGGGAGTCTTAACATTTTACCATTTTAAAATGGCTTTTTGGTGTTGAGAACAAAACCCAAAAAGAGATTGTTTTCCCCTCAGTCCCAAAGGATGATTTTAAATGTTCAAAGCAGAAACCGGCTTTTTATAGGTTTCGTCATAGTTTTCCCATTCTTGCTGTTAAGCTATAGTTTTCCAAAAACAGACTGTTCCACCCCCACCCCCACCCCCATTTAAATATTTACGTTTCCAGGCTTAGGTAAAACTGCTCAACTCTCAAATATCCCATTTCTTTTTCATCTTAAGTTTCCTGTATTTTGTCTTTTATGTGACTGTTAATTTTTACGATTTCATTGCAGGAAGATTTAATGACAAGTGAAAGTGATGTTGATTGTTCCAAGGAGGCTCTATTTTGGTTTTGTTTTTAATTTAATTCATTTCCAGAACTTTTTAAGATTTATTTATGAACAAGTGGCTTTCTTTTTAAAGAGATCAGAACTCTGGTGAAGAGGTGAGGAGACCTGAGTTCGAGCCCTGACTCTGCCACTTTCTAGCAATGTCACAGAACAGCATATCGCAGTTGGCCATGTGGGTGACACAGGAGTCAAGACGGACCCAAGGTGGAAACCCTACTCTGCCCTCTCTCCTTTTCCCCATCTTTCTGCTCTGTAATCCACTCCAGCTCCTGGCAGTGATTGTCATCACCAAAAACTTTTCACTTATAGGACCCACCTTTTTCAGAAGGCAGTTGGAGTTGGTATAGCCAAAAACTTACTGTTGCTTTGGTTGTATTCTAATGACTAGCTGAGTGACACTGGGGCAGTCTGTCAACTCATCTTTAAAATGAAGTGGGCCAGGTAATCTCTCAAGACCTCTCTGGCTCTAAAATTTTATTAACATTCCCGTATACCTTTTGAAAAGAAATGTATTAGATGTTTGGTTAGACCTTATATAGTCAAGGTAGGGTCCAACTCACTCTCTCCTTAGAGGGAGTTCTGCATCCTCTTCATTCCTTACGCTCCTTGAATCTTTAGGAGACTTTCCAGTTCAGTCTTTTATTCATTTATTCATTCAACAGACATTTACTCAGTACATACTAGGTGGCGGTCTCTATAACAGACATGAGGTTTAAAGATAAATAAAATATTGTCCCTACTGCTGAAATGTGTACTGGATGAAGTGCCAGGTAAATGCTATACCATAACAACATATGTAAGATTTGGAAAGAAGTGAGTGTGAACTTTTGGAATACTTCCTTAATCTCATAAAAGGATGGATATTTAAAAACAAGGAAAGAGATAGATTTTCTTGCCCTCCATTTCCCCTGCCTTCTGCCTCACCACACACAAACACACCTTTTAACACAACTTAACAGATACAAAGGCCCACTATGTGCAAAGCACTTTGACTTTGCAAAGTACATAAATGAGAAAGGTACAGTCTGACTTGTCAAGTAGCTTATGCCCTATATAGGGAGGTAAAATTGGTTCATAAATGTTATGTAAAGTGAGATACATACCATAAGTAAGGTCTAAAAGCATTGCTAAAGGGTTCCTGAAAAAGGAGAGAGCACTACTCATTCAGAGCACCAGGAAAGGCTTGACGGAGAGGCTGATGTTTCAGACTTTCAGCATGCTGAGCAATTCCATCTAAGTATTGGGCGTCATAACTATTGACTTTCAAAGTGAAATTTGTAACTTGGAGTAAAATCACTTTATATTTCTCTTTTGGGAACGGTACCTTTCTTTTTCTATTTAAATGTGTTTAACGTATCTGATGTAAGTTAGCGGTTCTCATCAATAGAAGCCCTTCTAACTGACTCCCCGGTTTGCCTGCACACTTTCATGCCCAGCGGCTGCTTCGTATGCTTACTCAGAGTCAGTTCTATTTGTTTCCAAACTGGATGTAATTTAATTAAATCTTATGTAAAACTGATGAAATATGTGAGAGAGAAGACAGGAGTTGTTATTTCTATAAAAATTAAATTGCTTTAGAAAGGCTAAATAAAGGTGACTCATTTAAAAAACTGAGGTTAAATCGGGAGCAGATGAATAAAAGGTAAAAAATTTGGAAAAAAGTAATAAACTGTATTCAGCAGACCCACACTTAAAGAAGAAGCTTTGAGTTTACATAAAAACTTAACTGAAATAAAACTTTGGGGTGAAATATGTATCATTTTTATGATCCCCTGCATAAGTTGACTTTTTCAGTTGAATTTTTCAAATTGTATTGTATAATAAGGTCTCCATACTAACTCTGCTCTAACTCTTTGAGTCCTTCTGCTTTATTGCAGACTTTATCAGAGCCTTTAGAGTAATAGGAATACTGCAGGAGTTCTGCAACAATTCATTGCTTTGAATGATTGTTCTAGTATGTACATTTATCATTAAGCTTAAACTCCAGCTCTCACAAAGCCAAAACAGCCATGAGGTCAATGCTATGAATTCTGATAAAACAGAAAGAGAAAAAGAGAGGCTTTGAGTCCACCATCACAAATATTTCCTTATCATTTTACATTTTTGCCAAGGGTAATTCCTTCCACCTCTACTTTTTTCCTACATGCTAACTCCCAAAATCTGTATTATCTGCCCTGAGATTTCCACATCTCTCTTACTAAAAATTGTGTATCTTTCACCTAGTTTCATAAAGCCTTTGGATGTTAATGATGACACTGTTAAACTGTATTATAATAGTTCATTGTCTAGCCATAGTTACTGGTGTGTATTAATGTCCCTTTCTACCTCCCAAAATAGAATTTCCAAATATCAGCCTAGCCAATGAACATGTACATTGTGGGAAAATGAGCCAAAACAAAACATTTAACGAATATTAAGGTTTCATCTAGTACTGGTAGTTTTTTGAAAAAAGAGATAAGGCACAGTTGTCATTTGTCTATCATTTGAGATTTAAATTTATTATCACGACAACCCTTGATAGGTGCCAGTGTTTACGGATACCAATATTTTTGTCTCTTAGGTGTGGGGTATTTTTTCCAGTTAGCAGCCTATAAATTGATATCCATTAATTTTATTACTAGATTTTAGTATGCAGCATATATTATAAGTTCAAAAATATATTTCCATACAAAACTACCTAAAAATCACTATCAAAATTTATCTGACAAAAATGCTTACACCGTTCCCCTCACAAAAAAAAAAAACTCCTTGTAAAATTAGCATACATTTTAATTGTGCAAGAATTCTATGTCAATAAATATAGTACCCATCTCTCCTCTAGGATGCAGTGTCTTTGAGTTCAGGCTTGTGTCTGATCTATCTTTATATCCTCATCTCCTAGTGCAGAACCTGGCATGTGAAAATGCTCCGTAAATGTTTATCAGAATAGGCTGAGCATGCTGTGTAGTGATGGTTATTTTATTTAGCCAGGCAATCTACAAGTAAGCTCTATTTTAGATAATGGCATATCCCAATGAGACTAGCTAGAATTCTAAACATCTAATAATATACCTAGTATCCTTAGACTTAAGAAGGGACAAAGACTTATTATATTTATAAATTTAATCTGGCTGACTTTATAAACCAAATCCAGGTTCAGTCAAGCCAGTGAAGAAAAATGCAATTATTGGTTCTAGGAGAGGCAGCACATTCAAACATTCGGGACTGAAACCCTGGCTCTTTCATTAACTGGCCACTTAGGCAAGTTCTACTTGCTTTCTTGGTCATTCACTTAATTTTTTTACATCTCAACTCGTCACTGATAAAATGGGGATGATAGTGATAGGTGCTAGCTCATAGGTTGTTATAAAGACTGTTACAGTGTTATAGGTATGTGTAAATGTCTGGCACTATCTACATGTTTACTGTTACTATTAGGCACGAAATGGTTTTCACTGGCAAATTAGTATTTTAGTAAAAACTCTCTTCTCATCTCATGTGACATATCAGGGCCCAGAGATAGTAACTGCCTTACTTGATAGGTAGATAAGCTCATAGTGAACAAGGTGTTATACACCTTGAGATTTAATCTTACTAAATTCAACCATTAATTTTAAAAGACGAGATTGACCTCCAACTATGTAAAAGGTTCCATGCCGCTTATGAAGCCAACACAAATCCTACATAGGCTGAGAGAGAGATTCATTACAGGTATGTAGGTTAGAGACTCATTAAAAGAAGTTAGTTTGAAAGCAACTTAAAGTGACTAGGAAGCTATTTTATTACAGTTTTGCTTTGTGTAGTTTACTAATTCCTATACAGAAGAATCTAGTCTGGATTAGCATTTGAAATAATATCATAATAGCTTTATTTAGTTTGCTTTTAAAATTTTATTTCTTGTATTTATCTCTAACTTTGAAGTTATTAATATTTTCCGAGAAAACCAGATTTGTAAAGATGCAGTCAATCCAGCAATTCCCCCAATTGACTGCAGGCAAGACTCTCTTGAGGGGATGTTTTTAAAGACATAAGAAAATTAAGTTGCAACTGCAACCTATTTAGACCTATGGAATCAGTATGTTTGTAGGCAGGGTCCAGAATATTAACGTGTAAACTTTTGCTCCTACTCCCAGCCTCTGTGATTTGCAGCCAAGTAGGAGCACTGTTGTGCAGCCCATCACCATCCAGTGGAAGTTCATTGAAATGCAGACCCACGATCTTGGGTGAATAATTTTTGGAACAATATAACTGGCCATTTTGACCAGGCTTCAGAGATATGGAAGTCATAGAGTGAAACTGTTCTGTAACATTTCATTGTCTAACAAATATAGGGGAAGCAGTTAAATTAGAGAGCTAGATTTGGGGATGTTCTGTGTATTTAATTTTTTCATATTGGTTCAGTTTCTCACTAATAGTGAAAAATGGAGTCAGCAAGAGCACATGGCTTCACATGTCTGTGTCAAATTTGAGGTCAGTTTCCTTCCCCACTTCTCTCTCTGCCTGGCACTTTATCTGAATTGTCTTTGATCGTGGTAATACTTTTACACTGTGATGGGTTATAGAGAACATTGTCTTCTGCAGAGACTAACTGGTAAGAAGGTTAGTGATTTTAGAAGTAATATTTTTCTTGGCTGAACAGTGCTTTGGTTTTCTCAGCATTACTCTCCCTGGCTGCCTTTTGTCATTTGTCTAGCGGTCCCACATCCTTGATTTTCTTGCCCTAGCATCAAGTTCTTGACTGTTCAGCTGTCGTTTGCCTGTTCCTTTCCATTGCTACTTATTTCTTGGCTCCTCTAAGTGGGCCAGTTTCCAATTGGCATATTGAAATTTTTTCTTTCACTCTTCTTCCCATCTCAGTTTGTTTCCTCTTGAGCTTTCTTGTTTAATACCTTTCTGCAGGAGTCCAAAGGTAAAACAATCAGTTTATTACTTAGAGAAAGGTTATTAACCCAAATTCCTCCAAGAGCCAGATGAATGCAGTAATGAGTCAAGCATGCAAGTTGAGGGCTGAGGTGAAGGGCCAATGACAGTTTGCCCAGCTGGATGTTGTCTTGCTAGAATACGGGCTCGGGGTGCCAGGCCACCCAGTGTTTTACAGAAGATGGTAACCTGAAATTTTAAATGGAATATCCTGCTCTTAAAATGTTGGCATCTAATTTTATTATTTTTAAAACCTTGTGGAAGAAGTGAAAAATAGAGTAATGGGTAGAAGATGGCTTGCAATACCTTTCTGCACATTTTTATAGAAATGATGCTGTCCTTCCTGTTCGTATCTCCCCCTTCATCCCCAGAGGTTCTCATTGTTGCTTAAGTTCAGGTCAGCTCCTATAAGGAGGGCCACCAAGATAGTAAGTGTTCAGGTCTTCCCTCAATGTTATGTGTCTCCTCAAAATTCATTTGTTGGAACCCCAACCCAAATGTGATGGTGTTAGGAAGTGGAGCCAATGGGAAGTACTTAGGTTTCTTGAGATCATGAGGGTGGAGCCCCCAAGATGGGATTAGTGTCCTTATAGGAAGAAGAGACTAGAGCTCTCTCTGTCTACCACGTGAGGACACAGCAAGAAGGTGGTCACCCACAAACCAGGAGGAGAGCCCTTACGAGTTACTGAATTTGCTGGCACCTTGATCTTGGACTTTATAACATCTGCAGTAGCAGTGCTGGTCTGTGACTCAGTGAATAGAATTTTATAATTCTGAGCTTCAAATCAGGAAGTCCTGGTTGCTGCATACCTACACTGTGTTTTCCACAAGACAGTAAAGGGGACACTTTGTTCCCCATCTGCCTGATGTCTCCATCCCTTCTGTCTGTCTCTTAATTGATTCAAAATTCTAGCAGTAAATGAGGCATAATTTCTAATCTCAGACATCAACTTTCAGATTCTTTGAAATTAAATGCACTCTAATTTCAGACCTGTTCAGGAATCATCTATCTTTCTGTGCTTCCCTAGAAGTATATGTAGGATTCTGGCCCTATCCTTTCTCTTTCATGTCCCAAGGATAGCCCCAACTCATCCTAGAAAGTGGGATGCCAAAGACAGTTTTGTTTTGCTATCAGAGCTTACAATCAGTGCTGTCTTTAAAATATCCTTCCAAGATCTTTGTCTGGGCATCATACTTGGGTTTGTAGTCTCTTATTATTCTGAATTGTTAGCTCTCGTTATTTTTTTCCTCCCAGTAAGTTCATGAACTTGAGTTATCATACTTTATCTCCTCTGATGTTAGATCAGAAAGTAGGACCAATACTTTTCTTCTTCTCATCAAATGTCCCCAAACATCATCACATATTTGTATCAGAAATACTGGTTTTCTTCCAAATCTTCATCATGCCCATGTTCAGAGAGGAAGAGGGAGAGAAGGGAGGCTAGTGTATAGGGTGGTTTAAATCCTAATTATATTAATCAAAGCCAAGTTCCATTCAGTTGGATTCATTAGGAACTATGAAGATCATCACCAGGGCTTCAGCAATGAAAAAAAAATATAGGACTTTATGAAGAAAACCAGAAGCTTGGAACTGTAGAGAGAACATAATATTGTTCTTATGATGTCCTGATTTACCAAGGCTCAGCCTGTGGCATTCATCACTATCCACTAACCATGTCAGGAGAAGGATTTCACTGTTAGATTTATAATTCTGACCCTTCTGTAGAAGGATCTTCCCAGGAATGTGGTAGAGGTCCTCACCAAACCCACTCTGAATCCCCTGACCCCTAAGCCAACCCCTTTCATTATAATCTGTGGAACCCTTATTCATTTAAGGATAAATTCTACCCCCACCTTGGCCTCAAATGCTTCTGTCATCCTCTAATAATCCAAGTGTGTGTTCCTGTGACAATACCGTTTCCTTAGAAGCTACCTTCTTTGAAGGGCACCCTTTTGTCTGCCTTGAGTCAGTTATTCAGGAAGAGGGATCAGTCAACTATTATTCCCCACTAATACTCCCAGATCTTTGTTTTTCCACCATCACTCAGCAAAACTCCTCCTCTTGACAATGAATACAATGAATACAATATTTTGGAGAGGTAACATAGGCCTGGGACACACCAGTCTTATCCAGAGGCCTTCTGGATAGTGGTATCTATGTTGATGGCCTCTAGCATCCTGGATATGCTTGTTTTCAACTCTGACGACCTGCCCTAATTTGGAACCTTGCTCTGTTTACTCTCACTCCCTCTCTCTAGTCACCTAGACCATTTCTCAGCCTCCATTAAGATTTTTAAAAAATTCATCTGAACAGTTGTCATCTTCCTTCTCTGAACACCTGCGGTGCTTTGCTTCTCTCTTTCTGTCTCTTACTGTGTTTCTGCCTTGTGTTAGAGTCACTTGTGTCCTATCCCCAGGACCTTATCAGAGGCAGAATGGAGTGAAAGAAAAATGTGTGGCAGAGTCAGACTGGGTTGACTTCAGAAGCCGATGACTCTACTCCTTACTGGTTTTGTGACCTTTACTAACTTATCCAAACTCTTTGAGCCTTAGTGATTTTGATATTTTCTGAAAAATTCAGACAATAATACCTACTTTTACAGGTTGGTTCTGAGGACTAACTGGAAAAGTGCATTTAAAGCACCTAACAGTTTTTATTGGACAGCAGCCAGAAACTGTAGGGAAGTTGTTATTACTAGAAAGCAGAAGAAAGTCTATTATTGATCCTCACCCCCATGCTTAGTGTCTTGCACAGGGGATGTAATGGCTAATATTTGCTGAATAGATAAACAAACATGTGAATGAGTGAATGACTGAAAGCCACTTCCTTGTTAATAGGAATAAAGGCTACTGCATTAGAAACTGAGAAGGATACAATTAAGTTATTAGTCTTTCCTTCTGTATTAGTTTCCTAGGGCTGCTCTAACAAAGTACCACAAACAGGGTAACTTAGACAATAGAAATTTACTATCTAATCATTCCGGAGGCCAGAAGTCTGAGATCGAGGTGCTGACAAGTTTGGTTCCTTCTGAGGGCTGTGAGGAAGGGAACTATTCAGGCCTCTCTCCAGGGTCTGGTGGTTTGCTGGCAACCTTTGGTTCTTGTTGGCCTGTAAAACATCACCTAGTGTCTGCCGTCATCATCACGTGACATTCTTCCTATTCCACATTATTCCCTTCCACGTTGTCTTTCCTCTGTACATATCCGTCTCTTGTATCCAAATCCCAACCCTCCCTTTTATTAGTATGTAGAGCCCACCCAAATGACCTTGTCTTAACTTGATTATCTGCAAAGGCTCCATTTCCAAATAAGGTCATATTCTCAGATAGTGGAGGACTGGACATCAACATCCTTTTGGGAATACAGTTCAATGCATCATAGCTTCTAATTTATAATTGTAGTATATAAGGAGACATGAGACCAAGATTAAGAGCAATTGATGAAAAATATAAAAGAACATATATTTAATCATTAAACTGAATGACATAAACCCCTAGGTATTCTAACACTTAATAAAAATGATGGTTTGCAGAGTCAAAGAAAACTTTATGGACAAAGGGTAATTCAAAGGTGGGCTCTTTCCTTAAATAAATGTTATTTCCAAACAACCATATTTTCTATGTATTGTTACCAGTTAACATTTTGAAATAGCTTCAGATTACTTGAGCTAATGAGACAGCTCAAACAATAGGACCAGGCTGTTAATGCAGCATACAATAAATGTGTGTTGCAAGAAAGAAGTTTCCAGGGAACAAGAATTGCTATAGTAACCTGATATATCATTAAAAATGTAATGAATAAATATCATCAGGGTCTCAGACTCATCACATAGAAAAAACTTCAGGACTGGGATAACTAAGTAGTTCTCATGCTGATTGCCCGATGTTTTGTACGCGAAATCAGAGTGATTGTCCATTAGCGAAAAAGTAGTAATAGTCAGGTAATACAAGACTCCATAAGGTGCCTAAAAAACTCCTTCAGTATAGCCTTTTGATTTAAATCACTACCATTTTCCTCAAAATACTAATTTTAGCTGTAAGAAATAGTCACAATAATAGACCTGATTGTATGCTTTTCACAAGAAATAATATTTTGCCAACTCTTAAGAGCACAGTAGACACTGTAGTATCTTGGTATTCAGTACAGAATTAGGAGGGAGATTTTTTTCTTAGAGCTCTCTCCTGTTGTAAGGTCCACTTTTCACAATCTACCTTTTCTCTCTCCCCACAACTTAACAACTCATTTAATCCCTAAGGTGTATCTTGCTGTTTGTCCATTCTTTAAACTTACTGCATCTGCCTCTGAAGATATGAGGCAGATACTCTGGCACTCCAAGTGTTAAATAAAATTCAGTCTCTTGGGCAGTACACATGGAAGGCATAGCTCAGGAGGGGTGATAGAGGAAACATTGCAATCAAAAGGCACCCCTGCTTCTACTTCCATCAGTTCTGCCTCCAGTAGCCTCTTCCTGGATTTGCCTCTTTCTGGACCTCCTACATGATCTCTGTATTTTCTTCTCAGTTTCTTTATATCCATTTTTCATGAGAGGAATGTGGTGATATCACCAGCCAGTGGTCTGAATGCTCTGGACACGGGGCCTTTACACAGGCTGTTCCCTCTCTGGAACACTCTTCCCCTCCTCTCCATTTTGCCTAGTTAATTACCCATTTGCCCTTCAGATTGCAGCGTCAGCTTTACTTTCTCAGATGGGTCTTCACCTGATTGGTGAAATTCCTTTCCTGTCAGCTCTCATAGCACATGCGCCTTCTGTTCTATCACTTGTCATAGTGGCACCTGTATGACAGTTTGATTAATGGAAGCACCATCAAGGCAGCAACTGTGTATTTTTGCTCACCACCATGTTTCCCACTATGGTACATAGTACAGTCTCAATAAATATTTATTGCATAAATGAATAAATGGCTTGTATTCCCTGGATTGCACTTAAGAATATCTGACTTAGACGTGCTTGCATCCAGGAAGGGTTCTGTTTCGCGTTTGCGCTGGCACAGTGTGTTGGCAGTTCGCGTGCTGTGGTCTCACAATCTACAGTGATACCGTGAATGACTGTTGAAAACAGACTTTATATATCACTCTCTTATTTTGGGTAGTATGTTTTGTAAATTGCATCACCCAGTTATAATATCACCATCCACATTGATGTATATTGTTCATAATATCATGCACACAGTTGTTGATGTAAGGTAGCCAGAAATTTTCTGTGGAGAGGAACGCTAGGTTTTAATGGTTTTTGATGTACTGAATAATTACCACTGTGAACGCAGCTGAAAAAAATGGTAATAGATATGCAGAAACACTTTGAAGTGTGATTAGTTCTGTAGGATTCTGAGGCCTTGTCAGTATTTGGCAGAAAAGGGTTAATGTCACAGACCCTATGGGCTTAAGAGGTGGGAAGTAATGGTATATTTGCCCTCTATGATACAGTATTTTGGAATCTCAGAGAAATTCTGAAGAAATATAAGAAATGGTCTTTGTCTTCAAGAAGCTCATGATCTAGTTGAGAATGGTCCATACAAAAACATAAAAAGCAAATCTGGATTTCTAATAATATGGTAACACACACACACACACACACACACACACACACAGCAGTTTTCCGTAGCCATAATTATAAGGGAGAGACAGAATCATCCCAGTGATCTACAAAACACTACACAATCTGGATACCAACCCCTCTTACTTCTCAGACTTCACTTTCCACTGCGCTTTCCCTCTTTCACCCCACACTGGTCCACTCACTGTTTTCTGCCTCAGGGCTTTTGTACTTGCTGGTCTCCCAGTTAAGCCCATGGCTGACTTCCTCAGGTCCTTTAAGACTTGATTCAATCACCTTCTCAGTGAGGCAGACTTTGGCCACTCTGTTTAAAACTGTAACATCAGCCAATCTCGCTGCCCACAATTCCTCTCCCTTTATTTTTTCTGATGCATTTTATACCGTCTAACAATACTGTATTATCATGGTGTTTTTTTTGTTTTTTGGGTTTTGGTTTTTTTTTTTTTTTTTTTTTTTTTTTTTGCTGCCTTCCCTCTAGGATATAAGCTCCCCCAGAACAGAGATTTTTGTCTGTTTTCTCACTGCTGGGCCTCCAGGGTAGTCAGAACAACACCTGATACACAGTAGGAGCTCAATAAATACTTGTTGAATAAATGAATGAAAGCACTGGCCAGAATAAAAGGGGAAAGTACACGGGCTTCAGGGTTGGAGGCCCTATCTCCCCCACTTACGTTCTGAATAATCCCAGGTGCAACAGTTAGATCTGTCAACCTCATCCATAAAATGAAGAATAGCCCCCTCGTAATGGTCTCGAATTGTTCTTGTGTGTGCCGCCGCTTCCTGAATTGGATAAGTGAGACTAGTAATCTCTCCCATTCTCGTTTTGAGTAGAGAGAGACATTAGTGGAGTCTACAGAAACAAACAAGTGATGTGCAGGGACTGAATGCGATGGTGAATATTAAGTCTAAGTTCAGAGCTGGCCTGTGGAGGGCTTGACGCCCGGTGGCCCTGCACTCACCATTCTCATCTCACTTAAGCACAGCGTCTGCTCTGCCTAGAAAAAAATGAGAGTTTGGAGCAGGCTGAGAGTCACTGATCCATGTGAAGACAGCAAGATGAAGAAGGAGATGTGGAAAACCAAGACCATCTGAGGAGGTCATGACATGACCAAATACTGGGTGGGGAGGAGGATTCGTTCTTCAAGCAGGTGTGGATGTTTGAAATTGTGAAAATCAAGTCACAAGCGCTAGGGAGTGGTGATCGCAGCCTTCTGGGGTACTGGAAATGTTTTTTACCTTGATCTGGCTGGTGGTTACTTGGATGAATACATATGTTAATTCATGAAGCTGTACACTTTACAGTAGGTTAGTTAAAATTCATCAAGCTGTGTACTGTACCATATCGAAATTACACTTCAATAAAAAAAGTAAAATTATGTATGTGTCTGTGTGTGTGCACATGTGCGTGTGTGCGCGTGTGTGTATGTAGTCCCAAGGAAACCTGCTTTCCAATATGGATGGCCGTGCAAACCTGTAAGAAGGGAGAGATTCAAGGAAGAAATTAATCAGTGATGAGTGGCAGACGGAAGAACTGGGACTTGAGAGATCAGGAAGATCCTGGTGCTGCTGCCTGTGCTGGCAAAGGAGGAGAAAGACGCTTGTTGGGCCGTGGAGAGAGGCAGGGGAGGCTCAGAGGGGTTTGAGGTCATTCAGTGTTGAGTCTCTACAGGGGGAATGGTGAAGCAGCTTCGAGAGTCCTCTTTCAAGTGAAAAGAAGAACTAACTGACAGAACTGCAGACCCTGGCAACTTCTGCTCTGAGCCCGTGATGCGAGTTGTAAAATCTCCTTGTGAAAGTTGGAGATATTTTTTAACACTGCAAAGGAGTGTGGGAGAGCTCTAGAAATTCTGGCTTTCAAAAGTTAAATACACAGTACTCAGTATCTATAAGGGAACTTTTATGAACATTCACAGCTGATTTTCTTGCATGGAATCATAGAAAGACAGAGCTGAAAAGGATTTCAGGTGCCTCATAGCCTCATTTTCTAGAAGCTAATCCTCAGGAAGTTATCTGTAGTGACATAGCTGGTTCATTTAAAGCTAAAGAGAACTTAAGTCTACATAGAAAATTGCTTCTTAGATGCCCTTCCTCCCCCTCCCTCTGTCCCATCCTTCCTTCCTTTCCTCCTTCCTTTCTTTTTCAAATTAGGAAGGCTTGTTTGTTTAGTAATCCCCTTAACAACAGGATGGATAATTACTTTTTAGATATTAAGAAATTGTATTTATTTTAGTCCACTCTAGTCAATAAATTTATTCGGATTGAATATTTAATATATTGAAATTTATTCCAAGTTTTTTATCTAAAAGGAACTGTGAAGTAAAATAGCGTATTTGTTTGCTGTGTAGGCACTTGCTTTAAAATGTGTAATAAGATTGTTTTAGGGTCAATAGCACCTTCACAAAAGGCAAGCAGAAACATTAATATTATCCTAGGTAAGCTGTTCAAACAAAACAGCATGCTTTAATTTCTTTAATTCACACTAAGTTGTTAGAAAAATTACTCATGTTCACAGCGTGGCTTCTTCTGGGTCTATAAAACTAAAACAAAAGGAAACGACATGGAAATATTGAGGGAAAAGTCAACAATTAAAATTTTCATACTTACCCTAGTCATCATCAATTAAACAGCCAAGGAGGTGACTCAGTTTTGAGGTGGCTCTTAGAACATTTTCAATTGAAAGAAGCAAATTCATTTTCATCTCTTAGTTATATCTAAGGTGCAATTGAAATCTTAAAATATTATTTTTGAATTAGGCTCTATGACTGAAAGTTAATAGACCATCATGCACTATATTAAAGCTTACAATACTTTCTCTTTTTATTTCAAATACCAAAATGTAAAAATGGTTATTATCACCTTTTAGTAAAACAGAAAATGTTAAGTGACAGAATTAAGACATTTTTCTATCCAGGTAAGTGCATCTGGGGAAAGAATTTGAAAATACGTGTACCTTTAGCTCATATGGGGTTCTGCCCCTAAATGGACTTTGTATTGCTTATTCTGTTCCCATGGGTGAATCATTTCTGACCTCTAAATCAGGAGTGAAAAGAAAAACAGAAACGGGGAGATGTGTTTTCTCTTTGATCCATTCTCTGATCATAAAGGAAACTGGGAATATGGAAATGCGTTTTCTCTTTGATGCGGGTTTTGATCAGCATATTTATAAGCAGCACGGGGAGTTCTTGCAGAGAAATAGAAATGGGAGAAATCTCCCACCCTGGCACTGCTGTGGTTCCAATGTATCTGACATGATTATAGAAAATACAGATGAGCTCAGCTTTCACGGTGGGGCTAAATCAGATAGACAACAAGTACTTATTGAGCATCCACAGGGTGGATAACTTTGAACCACACCCCAGGCATAAACCGTAGCCTCTCACAACTCAGTTTTATGGGTAGGAGATTTAAATGTGTTTAAGAGTTTCATACTGGCAAACATTGCCTTATTTATCCTTAATCCAGAAACTGGCATTAAATCTGATAGCAAGCCATCATTGCTATGGTCGCATTCACAAAATTGGAAAAGAAATTCATCCATATCCTAGGAAGCCCACATCTGTGCTCTCTCCCAGGCCTGGTGTGAGCAGTGTATTATCATTTTTGAGTTCTTAAATTCCCAACATCAAATGGAGGTCTCACTCTATTGGTGATCTTGGTTGTTCCCCTAGAAACTCAAAGTGTGTCGGTGACATAATGGTTTCTAATTGGATTTAGTGTCTCCACCATCTCTTCCTCCTCTTCCTTCTTTTATTCATTTCCATTGCCACCCACCTCCCCCAAACCAAGCTCTAAATGCTTCCCCAACTTTGTTGTTATGGTTATTAACTCTTATACCCTGTCAGATCAGGAATCCTCCTGGGCCCTTGTCGCCGTGATGTCTGGGTCTGGGTTGTTTGATTCTGGAACTTCGTTCTCTCGTCCTTGTTCCCATAGTGTGAAAATCTAGTCAAAGGCAAGGGGATATGGAGCGGTGATTCCCACACCTTAATGATGATCGAAATTATCTAGGGATCTTTCTTTAAGTAAAAGAAGTCTCTGGACCCCATCTCTGGAAATTGATTTCAGTAGGTCTGAGATGAATTCTACTGATGTGCTAGTATGTTTTCCTGTAAAACCTGCTACTCAGAGGGTGGTCTGCAGAGCGGCAGCCTCGGCCCTCACCTGGGGGCTTGTTAGAAATGCTGTATCTCAGGCCTCACCCCAGATCTATTTGATCAGTCAGAATCAACATTTTAACCAGCTCTCCATGCATAAGCATATGAAAGTTTGAGAAGTTCTTCTGATAAGAACTCTGACCCTGAGGCAAAAAATCTAGACTGTCTTCTCAAAATTGCTGGTGACCTAGGACATGTGCTTTAAACTTCCTACTCATTTCCTCATAGGAAAGAGAAAGACATTGAGAGACAGACGTACAGACATAGAGAGTTGGTTTAAATGATGTCTTATTTTACAAGATGCTAATTAGTTTTAGAGACTTTTTAGCAATAGAGGTGAATTAGAAAGATAATTAAGAGAAATAAGAATGTCAGGGTATATGTGCTGTGTTCAGTGTGTGTATATGTATGTAGTGTGTGTGTGTGTGTGTGTGTAACGGGAAAGCAATGACTCCATTCCCCACTGCATTAATTTGCTAGGACTGCTGTAACAAAGTGCCACAAACTGGTAGCCTTAAACAATAGAATATATCGTCTCACAGTTCTGGAGGCCAGAAGTCCAAGCTAAGGTGTCAGCAGAGATGGTTCCTGTGAGGAGCTGTAAGAACTGTGAGGAAGGAGGCTTCTCTCCTCACTTCTCCTCCTTGTTTGTGGCAGCTTAGCTGTAGTCTTCACGTGTGTGTTCTCCCTCTGTGCATGTCTGTCTCCAAATTTCACACTGAATTAGGGCCCACTCTAATGACCTCATTTTAACTTGATTACTTCTGTAAAGACCCTATCTCCAAAAAAGGTCTCATTCTGAGGTACTGGGGATTAGAATTTCAACATGTGGATTTTGAGGAGACACAGTTCAACCCATAGCATCCAAAATAGTAGCAGACTGCAAATGAGAAAAGGGATGTGGGGTCCCTGAACCCCTCTCTCTGTCATCCCCACATCCACCTGGGATTAGATCAGAACTATTGTGGAGAAATAGCCCCTGAGAACACCTGCTCCCTGGCCTTGAGGTCACACCCACCCCAGCTGATTATGCTCAGCCTCAGTCAAAACACACAAATCCTTCCACTTTGCCGACTTTTACTTCTTGACCATAAGCAATTGGAGGATCAAGACAAATGATCTTTGATGGACTACTGGCAAGGTTTATTTCCACTAAAAATCAAACCCACCATAATTTCTTTCTAATGGCCCAACTGATCCCTGATCAAGGTGTACAAATCTACTCAGCCCTCAGTCCTCTCAGCTTCAGGAAGACAAAAATGTCAGAGATTTTCTTTGCTAGGCATTCTGCCATTGTCCCCTGGGTCCTGGTTTTATTATTGCTGTGTCTGTGAGGTGTGGTCTGTGCATAATCTGAGAAAGTGAGCTACATGCTGGTTGACCTTGATTTAAAGCAAAACGCCGTGATGGACTAACTTCCCCAAATAGCAGTGGACGCAGAGAAAGGAGTGAGAGGAAGCCTAGAGTGAGAAATGGCGGGGGTTTGAATGCCTTCAGTATTCACAAAACCTGAGGCGACATAGACAAATCAGGCTACCAGCCAGGAGAAACCTGTACCCCACAAATATTTCCCTGAGAGTCTACAGAGTTATATAGTGAGTGACTCCAGTAGTAGAATAAAATATATTCATATTAAATCTTTCCATGACACCTGCTTTTGTGAACTTAAATCAAGTTCAAGGTGACCTTGATAAATTGGAGAAGTGGATACATGAAAACAGAAAGTGGTTTCACAGGTAATTCATGTAGGATAATTCAGACTTTGTGAATATAAGCCACTGATGGGACTGATTGTGCGAAAGAATGGCAGGTAGATTGTCATCAGAGGCTAGGCAGAGTGTTTCAAGGTCAACGTAGAGTGTGAAGGTGTCCTAACGTGGATTAATATGTGTGAGTAAGATGGACAGAGCCTAACATAAAGGTTTTCAAACTTCTTTGACCATGACTCATAGTAAAAAATAATTTAGCATTGTGACCTAGTACATGTACATTACACATATATATCTGAAACGAATGTTTGACAAAATAATAGTTACCCTTACTACATGTGAGACTCTACTTCTCCCTTCCTCTCCTCTCCTCTCCCCTCTCCTCCCTTCCCATTCCATTCCATTCCAGGCTATATCCTATTCTATCCCAGGCCATATCCTATTCTATCCTATCCTACCCTATTCTATATCTCTTCATTCTTTTTTTAAAAAATTTAATGCAGGTGTGACTTAGTACATTGATTTTATGACCCACCTACTGGGGCGCAACCTGAAAAGGATGAAAGGATTATCACTAGACGAGTGGGTCTCAACAGGGCGGGGGTTGGGCAGTATTTGACAATATCCAGAGATACTTTAGGCTGCCTCAATTGCGAGGGTGCTACTGGTATCTAGTGGATAGAGGCCAAGGATGTTGCAAAATATCCTGTGATGCACAGGACAGCTCCCCACAACAAAGAAATATCCTGCCCGTGATGTCAGCAGTGCTGCTGCTGAGAAACTCTGCTGTATACTTAGCACTCTTCTACATGTTCTTTACAGCGTGATTTTCCATCTGAGTTTCTTGGCGTCTAGGGATCTCTGTCAAAGTGGTTGAGGGGGAGAGTGACAGGACCCTAGGACTCCAACTCCCTCCTGCACCAGTCAGAGCAGGCTAGACTTCTGTTTGTAGGATGACCAGCTCATCCGGTTTGCTTGGGACTTTCCTGGTTTTAGCACTGGAACTTCCTTAGAACCAGCATACCAGGCTATTTGATCACCCGATAGTATTCTAGACTGGAAGAATGGTTCTTGGGTAGAAAGAGTTCTGCTTAAAATAAGAGAGGAAGGCTGTTAAAAGCCCCTGCTTTTAGAAGCATAAATCTTACAATGGAAGGGTAACTTGGAGGAGACCCCTCAGGGATCATTTTTTAAATGTTATTAATGGTTTGAGGAAGAGTCTTTCAAAGAAATGTTAAAGAACTTGATTTTTCTCCGTAGGCTGAGAACCTTGGGGAAAGAAAGATCTTAATTACCATAGTCAGGGGAGGAAAGCAACCACACTATTTGAATGAATTTGAGCAACTATTCTCTGCTGTTTCATTTGACAGGTTAAGAGGCATTCATCTTGCTTGCAGTATCAGGAAGAACTTTCTGCATTTAAGAAAATATTTGGAATGTCTTATTCTGGATTTTTTTCTGAGGGAAAAAAGATGAGAACTTAAACTTTTAGAAGATGTATTTTGAACTGGGGACTTCCTATAGTCAGGGGACTTTTGGCTGTGGGTTCTTGAGCTTCCTTCAGTCGGTGATTCTATAACTGTCTTGAACCTTTATCTGGCAAGTTCCCTGGGCTTGGTTCACTCTGGAATTAATGAAAAAAGACACAAATCCTGTATTTTAGGAAATGGCATTCCCCAAACAGTCAATCAAAAATCAATCACATCTTTTTTTAGGTCGTATCTTCTTGAAACTGTTTTGTAAGGATATTTTTTTCTATTTCTTGCAAACCAACTTACTGTTGTTACTCAGTAGTTTCTCTCAGACCTTAGAGGTACAACTAATTAAACGTCAACAAGGCAGCACATGACCTCACTGCCTGACCTCCTTTCAGTGCCATTTTGTTATACTTTGGTTCAATGTTCTCATATACCCTTAGCCAAAGGTCAACAAAATATTTCAAAGCTATAATTAATAATATCTTTTATACTTTAAATGTTTTAAAAGCAATAGAAATCCCCCTGATCTCTCTTTGCTGCCCAGAGTTAAAATAGTTACATAGTAAGATGGCTTCATTTGAACTTCCTTTCTCCAGAAGAGACTGTAATAACATTTTCTCTGTGAAGATGAGACATCCACCCAAAGGTGAGGAGAAGGAAGACATTCCTGTATGTAGAATGTCACCAATCATTTTTAAAAATAGAAACTACTTTTTACTTCCCTGATGCATCGAGATCTTGTGGAGTGTGACATGCTGGTGAAGTCTGACTCAGGAAGTGAGAGGGCTGCTCACCGAGGTGGAAAGCCCAGGAAAGAAGCATTAGAGTGAACTGAGCTGCTGTCGCCTTTCACTACCCGCTTCAATGGAAACTCCCAAGGAACTGCAGAGGCAGGGCAGCGAAGGGGCTCTGGGCTCACAAATGAGCTTCTGACACCAGCTTGTCAAGATGCTTCTAGATGTAAACAGTGCCTTTCTAACAAGGCAACACCTCACTTCCTTCCTTAGGAATAAAGAGAATCTCTCTGAAAACTCAGGAACTGTGTCACCAGTGTTTACAGTATTTTAATTATTATAGACCCATTTGTTCAATTTAAGAGGCCATGGATAACACTTAAATACCTGAATGGTCTACCCTGCATTCAAAGAGTCACTGAGCTATAAAATACTCATTTGCCAAACTCTGTTGTCTTAGACCATTAGTTACGACCGAGATCCATAATGATTTGGCCATTCCCAGTGATAAGCAAAAGAGAAGTGGTTCATTATCTTTAGCACTCACAACTAAAATTCCTTACTGCAACTCTTAACTGAATGGTTCTGTTCGCTAGTAGTTTTTCCTAAAATTTATTTTTTTTTGAAGAAAAGTCATTTTTTTTCCCTCAGATAACTGCATGTATATTTTGTTTGAGAATACATATTATGTACTTAGCAAAAATTGAATGTGGAAATCTTTCTCACATTTCAAATGAAATAGAATCATTAAGCAAAGCTCTTGTTGCTTGAGTTAAAAAAAAAATTACGGTGTAAATAGTATTATACAGATAATGGTCTTACTCCAGTTCACTCTCTGAATGGAACACAATGGCTCAGCACAGACATTTAAGAACCAGGTTGGAAAAAGGAACAATATGAAGGGAATAGAGATGAATTATAGACTCAGGATGGTTTGATGATTGCCTAACATTTCTTAGCTGAGTAAATGAGAAAATAACTTGATAAATACCACAGGTATGGAGGGTGAGACCTGAGGACTTAGGTTGGCAGGAGATTGAGAACCAAAAAGAACTCAATTCATTTAAATACATAATAAATCAGAATAGGGGTGTGTGGAAGGGAACAGATAAAGAGGAGGAGACACGGGAGGAAAGGAAGTCTGGGGCAGCTAGTGAGGAGTTAGGCTCTGAGCAGCAGAAATGATTGTTACTCTAAGAACGGAAGCTGAATACTGAATTTATCAAAATGTTTGATAAACTCCTAAATGGCTTTTGCATTCCTAGTCCCATTTGGTTTTTTTGTGCTGTTTTAGGTTTGGTTTTCTTTTCTTTCTGTTTTCTGGTTTTTGGGTTTTTTTGCTTTTTAATTTTTAAAAATTTTTAAATTTGCTTTGTGTTAGAGCATTTATCGTTCTCTGAAACTCTTATATAAGATCTCTATAATCTATGTGTTTGTTTATGGGCCAGATTTTCCTACTAGCTGAGGGGATTTTGTCTGTTTTCTTTCCCCCTATTGTCCAAGGACCTACAGCAGTGCCTGATTCAGAATGGATCCTGATACATATTTTTGAATGAACGAACAAATGATTGAATGAGAACTACCAATACCCTTAAGGCTTTCGGAAAACTTGGGGGAAATGCAGAAAAGATTTGATGGCCTGCCTAAGATGACCTTATTTAAATCTACTGGTTGGTGTCATCCAAAGATTCCAGTTACCTTAAAACTCTACCAGTTCTTCCTTTTCCCAATTTTCTCTTTCCCAGTAGCCTAGCTTTACCTGCACAAATTCATGGTCTCTCCCCTAGTCCAGGTGTGTGGATCACATTGTATACTGTATTGTTTTATGATTATGGCTTTTCAGATTCTGCTGCTTTATTTAGTGATAGGACTTTTCTAGTCTCATTAATAACAAACAGAATTTAGCAATGATATTTTTTCCAGCTCTAGAAATAAGATGGATGAAATTTATAGTAGACTGTTAGTATCTCATACCCTACATTCTATCTTCTGATTTTCAACTCCAAACTCTGAAAGCTGACAACCCACGCATTAAACTTGCTTAATGCATGGAAGTTGTTATGAGGATGACAAATGGAAGTGCTTCATGGTCCAGAATAGCAATGCAAACCAATGAAACTGGCCCACCTGCAATAGTAGGGTGGAGGGCAGTGGTGAGTGGGAAGGTGCTAGCCTCATCCGAAGGTGTTCAGGTTCCCAGTTTGACAAGTTGTGCTAGCCAAATATAATGCAGTTATATTAGCATCTGGGAAATGCTGTTTTGTAGCTATGATTCCTAATCTCAAGCATAATGGGGTTAAAAAGCTGATTTTGCTCATAAATTCAATTTGTTTTATAAGTCCTTATAAATTGTTCAGTCAATTCTGTGACTCATATGAAGATCTTATGTGAAAATATCTATATAGATAGATATATACATAAATATTGAGAAAAAGGAGTTGTGTATCAAATCTACAGTGTTGAGGTCCAGAACAAAGGCAATATACAGAGGTTGGTAAGATAGTCTATGAACTGCAGAAGCATGAAATTGGAGCCAGAGGTGATGAGGAAAAGTATGAGCTGCCACCCTGTCTCTAAAGTTCGTGGAGAGCTCAGTAGGGATGAGGCTTCTCTTCCCACATGGAATCTAATTTAACTTAATTCTGTTTGCAGCTGATTCAAATCCCAACTCCTCCCTCAGTCGTAGTCTGGCCTTGGACAAGTTACTTAACTGTGTTACCTCTGTGTTAAAGTGTCTTTATCTGTACGGTGCAGTTTATAATGGTAGGCGCTTCATGGTTCACATTCAAAGGGATGCTGTGAAGATTAAAGGAGTTAAGGCACATGAAGGACTTAGAGCAGGAACTGAAAAGATTGATTGATTGATTGATTATTGTCATTGTAACTTTGTTGCTATTTCAAAAGGCAGGGGAGCTCTGCTGACATTTAAGTTTTCTTTATTCTGCCCCTGTTTTCCCTACCCCATATGCCCACTTGTTTAGGGCAATTGTAATGGGTTGTACTGATCAATGTAACTCCAGTACCTCTACCAATCACTTATGGATATGCCCTTTTTATATAGGAAAAAAAATGCGTGGGTGCTGTTGATGTATTCTAGATGATAAGCTACTGAAGTGCAGGACCTATGCCTCATCCTAGACCCGGGTCTCTGATAGTCCCAAGTCTAGCATTTTTTGAAACCTAATGCCAAGCCCAGGAGGCAGTGTTTCCCAACTTCTCATAGCACATAATGGGTCCTTGATACAAGCCTGTTGAATATGTGAAACTATTTTGCACTCACAGTTGCTAACCAATGGAATCCTTTCTCCTGGAGATTTGATTAGAAACGTATGCTCAGTATTTTATATTCTAAAAGCAGCACTGGTCATGCCGTTAGTTTTGCAGTTCTTCAGCAACCCTGCTCTTAAGCTACTAAACCTGATTATACCTTCTACGAGAAGACTTGCACCTTCCACGAGAAGACTTGAGTTTACCCTTCAGCTAGTGTGCATCAGATGTCTTGCCAACCTGTCCACCATCTGCTTCATTTCTCCCTCTCCTGGGTACCCGAACACACACACACACACACCCACACACACACACACACACACCCACACAGAGCAACAGTAAAATCTTTTTTCCTTGAGCCAAACAAAACAATCCCTTGCTCTCCCCAAAACAAACTCTCCATGCATATTAACACATGACATCAATACCCACTGAAGTGACTGAAAAACCAGTTCTGCAAACAGAAAGATTAATCTGCTCCTTCATAATCTGACTAAAATGACATGTTCTCTCCAGGCCCTCAGAAAAGACAGAACTCACATCCTCCAGTCAGAGATGAGGTTGCTCTCTGTGGGCTGTGTGCCTCTCTGAGGCTGCTCAATCCCTTTCATATCCATTTCTAGGAGTTTAATTGCATCAATAAAGTTCTAAGCAGGGTGGCATGTATTTGAAGAGACTGCGTGAGATTAGCCACTTGCCACTCTGAGTTTTCAGTCTGAATGTCTCATCTTCCTGAACTTTCTTATGGTTGAAAGGAGGATATTGCAGGACCTCAATAAGCTGAGGGTAATAAAAGAAGGCAATCTATGTGAATGTGCTAAGCAAATCCCTAGCATTTTCCCTGCTTCTTTAGTTAAGGAAATTGATGACCAACTAGGGCCAAACAGGTGGTAATAACCCCCACCTATCACTACCTTGGACAGTGGCTCACAAGTCCCAAAGAATAGTTTCGGAGTTCTTAACAGTGGTTAACCTTTTTATTTCTGAAGGATTTTTTCCTTGACTCTCTCTCTCTTTTTCTTTTTCTTTCTTTCTTTTTTTTTTTTTTTTCCGGCCCTCATGAGCATCATTCCCCCTAGACCCAAACTCAACCACAAAAAAAGTGTATTTGACATTAAAAAAAAAGTACCAACATCATGAAATAAAAGCAATTTTCAAATGTTACACAACTTCGGGCATTAAGGAGGGACATAGCCCCTACCTTATCTCTCAAATAACAAAGATAAAGCAATCACAAAATGTTACCACCTGAAGGAATTTAAAACCTGACACATTTTGAATATCAAGGGACCTTTAAAGGATTCTTACCAAGTAGACCACCATAGCTAAGATCCTCAAGAAACTCTAAAATCAACATTATTGCTCCACACATGTTTAAAATGTGCAGAATTCCAGGAAGCAACAAACCATTTTTTTTTAGAATAAACAAATATTTGAAAATAAATGATTACTAATTAGCATATCTTGAGTATATACTATGTGCCAGGCACAGTTCGAAGTGCTTTACATGTATTAATTCACGTAGTCCTCATAAGAATTGAACATAAACTCTTGCACAAGGTCACACAGCTCATCAGGGACTGAGCCAGGATTTCATCAGAACAATCTTGGTCCAGATTGCTGCTTTCTAGTGCAAATGATTCTATGCTAACTGTAGAATCTGCAGTGGAGCAGAGCTGTGTTCCAGTCTCCCCTTCCTGTATGGTAGCACTACCCCAACGTCAGCTGCTCACACTGCTGCCTGATTTAAGACTGCATCCCGCACCCTCCCCCCCCCCCCCCAGTTTTAAAGCTACATGTGGCCTTATGACCATGTGCTGGCCAATGAGATACAAAAGGAAGTGATGCATAGGAATCCTAGGAAGACTGTTAAATGGAGCTGATCCAACTGAGAGGCATCTCTCTGTCCTTCCGTTTGTCCTCCTTCAGGATGGCAACGTGGATATGAAAGTTGGAGCCATCACATGATAGCATGACTATGAGGCTGAAGCCATGCACTGGGATGGTGGCAATAGAAAGATAAAAGCCCCCACACCAGCCTTGGTCAGTCTACATCGAGACATTTATAATATCCAAGAGAGGCCTTTTGTAGCCTCTTTTTTGAGGGTCTAGCTTGACCCTAGTTTCCTTAACTTTCCCCCTAATTTTGTCTGTTGTGGCTTCTTAATCTCTTGGTCTCTCTTCTTTCCATCCAGTTTCTTAATTTTTTCCCTTCTCCCCATCCCTTTCCTTCTCCACTTCCCTCCTTCATCATCTGTGGTTCCTTTTCCATTCTTTTTTCTCCTTAATATCAATACTAGCTCTCTTTCATGCTCTGTTTCTATTTTTTTTTTAAGTGAGTGTAAGAATTAAGAATGCACATGGAAGGTGATATGCAATTTTGGGTGAGAATATGGTAATTGTATCTGCATGGTAGGATTATGGATGATTTCATTACTAACTCTACCACTAATAATACATTCTAAAGTTATGTGTGTCTTTCAATAAAACATAATGATAAATTGTGCATTCATAATTCTCTCTAAAAATCAGGATTAGCCATTTTGTGTTTATTCATAATGTTTTTTTTTCCTAACCAAGGAGTTTTCCCTCAATCATTGAAATGTTCAGAGGTTACCTTTAATGTGTGGCCTGGACAGGCAGACCCATTTTAGTATTAGGGCAAGGTAAATATAATTAGAAAGCTAAATATGTTTTTAAATCATATAATACATTTTAATCCCCCAAAACAAGGATTTGGGGATTTTCTGCAGGTTTGTATTATCCACGCGAGTGAACTCCTCCATGCAGGAGTTGTGTTAATTGAAAATTAGCAATTGGCTCCTGTAATCCTAGAAGTACATTACCTAAAATCACTTTTAGTTACAAGAAAACAAAATGTATGCTGAGAATAAACAATATGACATGCAATATAAGCAACCACTCTTCTTCATTACTGGTACCTCGGGGTCTGGTCAGAGCAGGCAGCCATTGATGGGCTAAAGTTTCTAAGCATATTCTTTCATGTACTGAGTGGACTCTTCATTCTCAGAACTGTCAGGTATTATAGATGGGAAGAAAAGTAAGTTCCTTCCAAGTTCTCTGATTCTAAAAAAAAGAATTGACCAAGGAAACCTATTGTTTAAACAGAGCTAAGCGACTTGAAATGAAATGGTCTTTCGTTAAAACACGTTTTCATTTCTTAAGGCAGCATTTGGTTCCAAATATAGGAGAGATAATATGGTTTTTATTTTAATGTTGACATTATGAAGATTCCAGTAGAGACTTTTGCTGAGGAAACTAGAAAAAGGGGAATCTGATTTGTGTCTGTTTCTTAGAAGAGGAATATTTCTGGCAACTATAAAATCAAATGTACCTTCTTCTAAAACTTTTGAAATTTGGGCAAACTGTGCTCCATCATCTATTTACTTTGGGGAAATTGCATATATTTTGATAACATCATGTATCTGTATGTATTAACTTATTGTGCAATAGGGATCTATCGATGTATGAGGGAAATAAAGCCTTTTCCTGGGCATTTGTTTAGCTTTCTTCAACCTTTCACAGTTATTTGTGCGTTCAAGTGTGGCCTGTCAGGTGCTGCAGCTTCATTACAATCCAGGATTTCACTTGTTCTCCTTTAACCCTTTCATGCCACCTGATTTTCTCACAGCGTTTTACTCTGCCAGCAATGGTAAAGCCAGCAATTTTGATTTCAGAGAAAACATAATCTATAGTTTAAAGTCGACTCTCAAGAAATATAATTAAGTTATGTTCTGTGAATTGGAAATTGTGTTGTCTCATGTAGGTAGCTCAGATTTCTGTTGTCTGCTCCTGCCGTCTCCCCTTTTTTCCTTTTCTCTCTCCTTTTTTCCAACAATATTAAAAGCCAGTTCAGTGATTTCCTTATCTAAGGAGACCAGCTGTTTCCTGGAGGTTGGATCTAGTCTCTCCTTTCTAAATCAATGTCTGTCATAGGGAGACAGAAATATGTGTATGACTTACAGGATTTGTCTTCATAATGATGAATGTTTAGTTAGAACATTGATTATAAAAATAGAAACCAGACTTTGAAAAGCAATTTAAAGCTATAGTCTCTCTCTGTTACGATCGCTAAAAGCTAATGAGTGTATTTCTTTGGTGTAGTTAATCTTTCCACAGTCTAACAAGTTAATGTGGGAAAGATTACATTTTAGTGTGTGATAAACATTTTGCTGATTAGTCCCCAAATTATATGCTAACTGTTTAGCCCATTATTTAAATGTGGTATAGCATAGAATCTGCTGCTTAACTAATGATCACTTGGAAAAAGATCCAGACTCAGGCAGAATGGAAAGAACATTTATGTGTTCTAAACTTGAAGATACATTACATGTGATTAAAATTTAAAATTGTTGCAGGAACAGTTGTTTTCAAAGAGATCAAAGGTTGGTTTTTATGCATACATCTTACTGCAGTTGGTTTATAATTATTTATCAAATGTCTGACAAGGCTAATGAGCTTTGTCTACATTTTCCATCCATCTTACTAGAATTTATTCTCTCCACTTTTCAAGACTGTAAATATGCATAGAACTACAACTGGCAGAATTTTCTCTAAATTGAGGGAGTTCATTATAAAGCAAATGGCTTCATAAAACACCTGAAGCTTAAGTTTGAAACACCTAAAATAAAAAATTTCATGCCCTTGTAGTTTGAATTTTCAAATAAGCATAGGTTTTTAGATCTGAGGGTAGATACAGAGATTATCTAACCCAATCCTTATTTATTTTTTCAAAAGAAAATATTGAGGAAAAATTCAACTGGGAGGTTACTCTTAATAAAGCATTTACTTAAAAATTTGGGGTACCAATGAAGAGGAGTCTCTCTATATAAATTCATATGTGTGACATATACTCACACATCTGACTCTAGTGCATAAGTCATAGAAATGCAAACTGGCTTTCATAATGAAAGAGATCTATTGGCTTCTGTAACAGGACGATCTAAAGACATGCTGGGTTTCAGGGTTGGTTTGATTCAGCGGTTCACTGATGTCATAGAAGTCTTTATTTCCCTCCCATCTTTCCTACTGTGGGCTTCATCATGAGGCTGACTTCTCCCAGAGTGGTAGAATACCTTTGGTAGATATAATTTTAGGCTGTATATCTACATATGATATCAACCAGATCAAAAGAGGAAATCCTAGCTTCTCATATGAACAGATCACCTTCATTCCAGAAGCCCCCCAAAACTGCCTGTCATGTTTAAACTGGACAAATAATCTCTGGCCAGAATCACACCACAGACTGAATTGCTTATGGCTGGTTTATTTGACAAGTAGCCAAGGAGGTGGGTAAAACCATAGGCTTAACTATGGGTCAGACTTACTGGATTAAACCATCAGGGCTGTGCCTAGACTCCCTCAGGAAGGAAGACTCCCTCAGCCTCCCCCACTGCCCCACATTGACCAGGCAAACAACCACAACTTCTACTACTATCTATGCGCCTTTTTCTTTTAGTAATCATAAAAGTAAATTATGCTTATTGTAGGAGATTTGAAAAATGCCTTCAAGAATAATTTAAAAATCACTCATAATCCGACTTTTAGAGATTATAATTAGTCAAATGTTAATCAACCATGAACAATTGGTGTACTTTCTTTTAATCATTTTAAAAGATACAGTCTTAAAATTACACTATATCTATGTCTGCCTGTCAGTCTATTTATTTATGTATCTATCTTCAGTTTTATATCCTATTTTATATTTCAACCTAACACTATTGGAAACCTTTCCCCGTAACATTTAGAACTTTGATTTTTCAAGGATAGTTGAGTAGAACTGTTGGGGCAGACAATAAACAGTTATAGGCAATGCTTTGTTTCTCACCAGGCTGTCTAAATCTTTTCATTGTGTCTTCTAGCGTCATTGGACTGAAAAGGGCACTGAGACTTTATTTCATCTCTAAATGATTCTAAAAATTCCTCAGGATTCTAGGACTTTCTGTGGAGTAGGAGTGCAATCATTAGAGGTATAGAAGCTGTCGGTTGCTAGAAGAGGTCTTCTTTGAGTTAAGGCAGATATATATTGACCAAGGAGGCAGGAGAACTGATCAGGCCTCAGGACACTGGGTTTTTAGTTCAGTCTGTACTATTATCCAGTGTCTGAGTTGAGAAACCATTGTAAATGGTCTATGTGTCATTTTCCTTATTCCTCAAGTGGGGTAAGTGTTCTCAGGTACCTCGTCAGAATAAAACAATATGAAGTATAACTATGAGAATCATAATTAAATGATTTCCTAATGTACGTCTTGATGTCAATCTCATTATTTCATTGTAAGAATTTGAATTATTTTATCTTCTTGTGAAGTGTTGGGGTGGTAGAGTAGATATTGTTAACCCCTTTTGACAGATGAGGGAAGCTAAGGTCAAAATGATATAATTAACATTAGAATTGCTCTGCTTCTTTGAGGTGTCACCACTGGGTGATGAGGATGACGATGGTGGTGGTTACAAACACGATGGTAATAGTTAACAGTCAAGAGCGATGAAGTAGCTAAGAGCTAAGTTACCATGAATAATATTTGTGGCATCTATTTTTAAAAACTGGGCTTCGTCATTCCATTTTCTCTCATATAGTTGAATTGGTGGAAAACTGCTTAAAATGATTTTTTAATTCTAAATTTTTTAAAGTAGCATGTATTTAGTAAAGACAGCTTAGAAAATGCAGGGAAGGAAAAAATAAGAAGAAAAAAATCACTCTCACTCTGCTACCTATAGAAAACCAATAGTGACTGGCCTTTTAAGCTTTTTTTTTTCCCCCTATGTTCACATTATATTTATTTCTGGTAATATTAAGTTCTTGAAACTAAGGAAGAAATTGTAGCAAGACCTAGAGATGACTTTATAATACAGTAACTGATAACAGTATTGAGTGCCATCTCTGACAATATTATCTGAAGTACTTTAAAGATATTAAATATACTGCTCACAATTACTGCTGGTAACTTATGGATCAAGCTCTAATGTATTATCTCTATTTTACATGTGAAGAGACCAACACACACAACAGTTAAGTCGTTTGTCCCATGTCATGTATCTTTGGACTTATGCCATCTGACTCTAGAGCTTATATCCTTAATCTCTGTTCTGTGCTGCTGCCCTGCAGTGTACCAGAACTTCCGGGGATGCCCTGGAATCTGAGGATTTGGGACACTGACCTATATCCTGGAAGCATTCTTTGGACGATCTTTTGGCTTGTTTTGCTTTCTGTGGGGTGTTAAACAAGCTTGCAGCTAGAAGTGCAAAGTGGAGCAGCTGGAAAACCAGTTGTAGTGAAAGCTGAAATCCCAGAACCTTGGCTGACTATGCACTCATTCATTGCATGGAGCTTGTGGAGTTTCACGTACAAACGGTCTACCAGTCTCTCCCCAGGGAATGGACAAGATGGTGGAGGACAGGAATGTTTTAGAGGACCTTCTTAAGTAGGTCCTAATGACTCTCTCATGATGACATCGCTTTTAGTTGCTTTTTACTTCACATATGAGTGTGATGACAAATGCTATTTGTGTTATAAATTACTGTTAAAAAGCTAAAAAATAATTTAAATTTTTAAAATTTGTGTTTCTCAAATTCTAAATAATAAACACATACTATTTTTTTATAACCAAAAACCAAAATCTAGGACTCTATCCCCTTGCAGGCCCTATAGCCGATCGTGGAGTTAGACTGTCTGGCTTACTATCGAGGCTCTGCCACTCACCATCTCATAGTCTTGAATAAGTTTCTCAACATATCTGTGCTGTGGTCTCCCCATTTATAAGGTGGGGATAAGAACTTCACATGCTTTAAAGTGTGATTGTGAGGATTCTGTGAATGACACATTAATAATTGTGCTGTCACATACTAAACACAATCTTAGAAAGTATCCTACAAAAATGTGCACAGTCCTATATGAACAAAGATGTTTCCAGAAGCACTGATTTTAATAATGAAAAACTAGAAACAACCAATATGTCCATCCATAGGGGTAATAACTAAATAAATATTAATACATGACAGTATAGAATTTTGTGCCACCCTTAAAATTAGTAAGATGTATAGAAACTCTGCCATTAGATTGCAAGATTAGTGGAAGCAAAGATACTGTTCTTTATCCTTAAGGAACAGGACTGGCACATAAGCGCTCAGTGAATATTAATTAAAAGAAAGAATAAATATTTATGAATTAATATCAACAAAATTCTATTATGTATTAAGTGGGAAAAAAAAAGCAATTTATAGAACTTTCCTCCCCATTTGCTTGCCTTTTCTTATCCTTCAAGTTTTAGTTTTTCCAAGAGCGGTTTCTGATCCCTTTACCTAATGCAGGACCCCTCAGTATTCTCTTTTCCAGCTCTGTGTTTATTTCCTTCCTTGGGCTGATCACAATTTATAATCCTTTTATTTACATGTTAATCTGCAGTTACTGTTTTTCTCTATGTCCTTCCTTCACTAAAATATAAGGTACCAAAAGGCAGAAACCATGTCTCTTCTGTTCACCATTAAACCTCAGCAGCCAATCAAATAGTAGATACTCAAACAAAATTTGTTGAATGAAGGGATAGAAAATTAGTATGAAAGGATTCACAATAAACTGTTAACAGTGGTTTCCTCCTGAGTAGGGAGAAACTACAAGGAGCTGGGTGAAGGGATGTTTATTTTTCACTCTACTTTCTAAATAGTTGGTTTTAAAATAGTAAATCTGAATCACATTTATCACTAAAATACAGAATTATGCCAAAACATTGACTTGACTGGGAAAGAATTACTATTCATTAATCTATCCTTGCCATGACTGCCTCCCTCAGTGGGGTTTCAGTGGGGAAAAGCATCCATGAGTACTTTCTGTGTTACCACCCCCACTTCTATAGGAAGGACCTTTCAGCTTTGTGGAAGAGGTGAAATTCTTGCTAGCAGATCCACTCTTTACCTAGGATTTCTGTTTCCTTTAAGGATGTTATTTGATTATACATATTTTGCTAATCAGTTTATTTAAAATGCATTTTCTGAGAACCTCTTAAGGTGTGTTGAAGTGTGGCCACAGGTGGTTGATAAGATTATTTACCTATTAATGGTGATGAGTGGGGAGACAGAATATGTGGAGAGGCAGTACATCTTAGAAAATCAGTACATAGCAACATAGGTTTAAAAAGAGAGTCATTTCCATTCTTGTCAGATGAACAGGTGCTGAAATTGCACACAGGACAAAAGCATATCCTGAAGACATGACAATACTTACAAAATGATGACAAGAGGCTACCCCAAACTGCAGCAACCAAAAGGCCCACCTGGAGATATTTTAATGACTCAGATTTGAAGCTAATTTTATATGTCTTATTGAAACCATCTTTTCTACAGAAACATCTGCTGTTCCTTATATAGAGCAAGCCCGAAATTGCCAATGGGTGATGGTGACTTGATTGACAAAATGCTTATCCCAGATACACAAGGTTCAGCCTCAGAAAGCTGGATGCCCAGTAGATGCCTATAATGGAAGGTGCCTAGAATGGAAGAGAATATCTTGACTCTACAAATCCCCCCTCCACCAGCGCGCGCTAGCGCGCGCGCGCACGCACGCACGCACACACACACACACACACACACACACACACACACACACAATGACATCTTATCACTTTGGCTGCATAAAACAAACACTGCACTTCCTCCAAATCAGTTTCTCAATCTCAACAATATTGACTTGGGGCCATAAATTCTTTGTGTGGGAGACTATCCTGTGCATTTGTAGGATGTTCAGCAGCATCCTTGGCCTCTACCCACTAGATGCAAGTAGCACCACCACCACCTCCAGTTGTGACAACCAAAGATGTCTCCAGACATTGCCAAATGTCTCCTGGAGGGCAAAATTGCCCCTGGTTGAGAATCATTGCTCTAAGCCACGGTTTTCTAATAATGAGAGCAGTTATTAGTATTACATCTTCATTTGTATAGCACTTCCTAGTGTACAAAATCCTCAGAATATGTTTCAGAAAATCAATTTTATTGCCACCAGGGAAAACAGTATGAGAGAGTGGTTGACCGTGTCTTACATGATCTTCCACAAGCTCTTATCAGAAGAAACTGCTGGCCAGCGGGAAGCTGATGAATGGAACTTTCCTCTTGGTTTTAGTTCCTTTGATGCCACCTGCAGTTTGGAATCCTGGGGCAAGTTTTTTGTTCTTTTTTTTTTTTTTTTTCTTTTTAGAAAATGTCAAAAGAAATACTGGCTTTAAAGAATAAGTCATAACTTAAATTATTACCTATATTTCATTAGCTTATCTCTTATGTTCCTATTCTTCAGGGGCTCAGGGAAAAGTGTGAAGGAAAGTCAGTGGAATCTCACTCTTTTCCTAATACTCAAGTTTTTAGTCACATTCTGTAAGAGAAAACCTAAAAGTTGGTTTAAATACATTTAGCAGTTAGAGTGCTGCTGGGTGCATGAAATAACCTTTAGGTCTTTCACATTGTGTGACTATTCCATTTAATGGCTGTATTAGCTTTGTTAAAGGAATTTTTGCCCCTTTAGTTACTAATTTTTTTTATTATCTCTTCTCTGTCTCTCTCTGTTTATGTCTGTCTGTCTGTCTCTCTTACTCACTCTTTATCTTTCTCACTCTCTCAGTGGTTTCTGAGACCTCAGAATCAAGGTATTTTAGGGAAAATGAGGTCTTTGGAGCCAGATAATCCTGAATTTAAATCTTAGTTTTAACAATTCTGAAATTGTGGCATTGGGCAAAATTTCTAGCTTTTCGGTATTTCAGTATTCTAACATCTATGGGTCGGAAGAGTAAGGGCTACTCTATCTGTCAAGACTGCTCAGTTACGAGTGATCTGTAACCTTACTCAAGTTAGCATAAGGAAGAAGGAAATCTGTTAGCTAATATGAACTAAAAAGTCCTTAAGTAGAGCTGCCTAATTCCAAGAAGGGTTTGATCTAGGTCTCAAATAGTGTCATAAAGATTTATTTCTCCTTGTGCTTTTGCTGATTGGGTATATTCTCCAGTCCATATAGTGACCCCTGTCCACTTCAAACTTACACGTAACACCTGACCAGTATAAGAGACTCTGCTCCTCCCGTAAATGAGCCAGAAGTTCTGGCCTTGAGTCTTGTCATTGATGAGCTCCCATTGGTAAAGATTCCTAATCTGAACCAGCACCTGTGGCAAGAGTTTTGGATTGCACTAACTGGCTTAATCTGCAGCACGTGGTGAAGGAACTGGGAAGGGTGGTTCTTCAAAGTCAAAATCAAGAGCATACCATAAGAAGGGGACTGGAAGCTGAACAGAGAAATAAGACAAAATGAAACAAAACAAAAAAACAAAGTAACCCAAAACTCCCAAGTCCACTAAAACTACCTTGAAATATTAAAATATATGTTAAATTATATAGTATGCAAATGTCTTCTGGAGTAGTTTTCTCCTCCAGAATTTGGGAAAGGCAAGATGTTATTTCACTCATCACAATATATTTTTGTATGTCTCATGTGTGGGTGGATATGTGTGTGTATAATATTTGTTTGGTCACGTAAATTATTTACTTGTTTTTGAAAAAGGCATTTTTCACATTTAAAGTATATCATGTTTAAAAGAAACAAAAAGTTATATTATGAAGTCTCCCTCCTTTCCCTGTTCCTCACCCACCTGTCTTTCCCAAAGGCAGCAAATCTTAGCAATTTCTTGTATAGACTTCTAGAAATAGTTTATAGCTATCCAAATAAAGGCCTGTTTTATCTCCCCGCCCTGGTCGTGTTCTCCTCCCATTTTCTCTTGTCCCCGACTCTCCCTTCTGCTTCTGCACAAAATAGTAGAATATGTCACATATTCTAATGCCTCTTACATTTTTCATTTAAAAATATATCTTAACAGTTTATCCATAATTGTATATAAAGGGTTGTTTCACATTTTTACGTAATATATCATTAATGTGTTTGTTTGACAGTAGATGTTTATTATATGCTAGGCCACCTGTGAACAAAACAGAGAACAAATTTAGCAAAAATACCTGGCCTTATGAAAGTTACATTCTAATGGGAGCAGACAACTAAAAAAATTAAGAAAATAAACAGATTATATAGAATGGTGGAAGACGATAAAAGCTATGGAGAAAAACAAAGCAAGCAAGGAGGATGGAGTGTGAGAATTGAAATGTTTAGATCAGAAAAGACCTCACTAATGTGACATTTGAAAAAAAAATAAAAGAATTGACGACAGTAAGGAAGGGAACCATGTGCTTATGTGGGCTAAGAATTTCCTGGGTGGAGGAAGTGGCAGGTACAAAGGGCCTGAAGCAGAGATGTACCTGGTGTGTCCAAGAAAAACCTGAGAGGCCCATTTGGGTTGAGCACTGAGCAAGAGAGAGAAACAGGAGGTGGTGCCTGAGAGCCAGTGGGCAAATCATTGATGGCCTGTGGCAGTTGTGATGACTTGATTTTTACTCTGCATGAAATGAGAAACTCTAGAGGGTCGTCAGCAAAAGAATAATGTGATTTTACGTGCATTTAAAAGCCATCCCTGTGGTCAACACGTGAACAATAGACTAGGGGGAGAAAGGGCAAAGATGGAAGAAAGGAGGCTACATTAACATATTTTTCCATAATTTCTATTTTATTAAGAATGCCTCTCAAGAATGTATGTTGAATTTTATCATGCACTTATTTTAGCATGTTTGGTAATAATTATGATTTTTCTCCTTAGAGCTTACTAATATGGTGAATTATAGTAATAGATTTCCAAATAAAAAATCAATCATGCATTCCTGAAATAAGCCCTGCTTGGTCATATATTCTTTTTAATATTCTTACTGTTTCCCCATAATAATATTTTATGTGGAATTTGTTTATTTATGTTCATAAATCTGATTGGTTGGTAGTTTTGTTTCTGAGAAACATTTCTGGGGTTCTGCATCAATGTTTTTACTACTGCGGAAAAAAATGGAAGCTTTCTTCTCTTTTCTATAATCTAAAATGATTTTCAAATAGCATGAGAATTAGCTGTTCTTTAGAAGTTTGTTAGAACTTCTCCTGTGAACCAAGTCAGCCTTGGGCTTTTTTCGGAGGGAGTGGGAAGATGAAGCTATTTCACAAATTTCTTTATTTCTTCTATAGTAATTGATCAGTTTGGATTTTTCTCTCCCTTCTGAAGTCAGTTTTGGAATGTTATATTTTCCTAGAAAATTTTCCATCTCAACCAGATTATGAAATTAATTTAGAAAAGTTGATTAAAGTCATCTGATATGATTACTTAAATTTCCTCTGTATTTATAATTATTTCTTATTTTCTGTGTTTATGTTCTCTCCTTTCTTGATTGTATTATTTAATAGTTCATCTGTTTTACTGTATGTGGGTGTGTTGTTTCATTATTTTAAAGACTATCTTTTAGATTTATTTGTTAGTCTCCGTATGTCCTATATTCTAATTTACTAACTTTTGCTTTAATATTTACTCTTCTTTTGATTTCTTGTGCTGGTCTTATTAATCTGTTCCTGATTTCATGAGTTGGATACTCAATTCATTGAATTTCTTCTTGTTTACTAATATGAGTATTTAAGTATGACTTCACTGATGATTGCCGCTTTAGTTGAATCGTGCAGTTCTTATAGGTGGGGTTTTTACTGTCAGTTTTCAGACATTCTGCAATTTTGATTTCTGAGTATTCTCTTTGACTTAAATGGTTGACAGTGAGCTTTCAAAATTTCAGGTGGTGGGTGATTTCTGTTTTCTGATTTGTTCTGCTGAATTAAGATCAAGTTATATTTTCAGTGCTACTTCTACTTCATGGAGTTTTTTGATATTTTATTAGTGGCCTAAAATATGTCTTTTTCTAATGACTGTTCATTCGATACCTGACAATAGAGATATTCTTTGTTTTCAGGTTATAGGGCTTCACATGTATCCATTAGAGACACCATATTTATTTTTTTAGGCCTCCTATATCTTTATGAATAATTTTTGTACTTTTGATATGTTATGGACTAAAACGAAGTAAGTCTCTAACTGCCAATGTAGCTCTGTTTCTTATTGTTATCACTAGTAGTTTTTGCTTTAGGAATGTTAATATATTACTTGGTAACTAGATATTGAGAACTTCTTTGTGGATTGTACCCTTTGGTATTATAAAGTGTTTTTATTTGTCTGGGTTGATACTTTGTGTGCTGAACCAAGCTTTGTCTGAGATTAAGATCACGACCCTGATTTCTTCTTGTTTATACTTACTTGCTATGCGTTTGCCCATCTTTTGTTCTTAACCATTCAGAATCTCTTTGCTTTACCCATCTTTTATATAGCACACGGAGTTTTCTCTGTGATACTATCTGCACATCTTTTCCTTTTAATAGGTGAGATTAGCATGAACATTTAATAATATGATAGATGTGTTTGGTCTTAGGTAGGTTTGTTACTTTATGTTTGGCTTCTGGTTTTATTACTCTCAAATACTTTCATCGTGTAGCTTGTTTTTATTGCTTTATGCATGTGTATGTTTCTTCTGATAAATTTGAAGGTTTGTAATTTTTTGTACTCGCTTATTATTGTAAAATTTTTCATAATTTCCTTTCTCCTTTGTTTTTTTGGCATTATGTATTAATTCCCTACCACGAGTAACAATGAAAATTTCTAATGTTTTTCTCCTCCCCTTCCCTCATTCTGTCTTGCTAACTCAGTTTTAGATGATCATTTTGTCTTTTTTATGATTACCTTTTTAACATTAAACTTTTACTTTTTTTCCATGATGTGTCAGCCTTAATTTATTTTCTTTGACCTCTATCTGTTAAATATGAGAAAATCACTGGGCTTAAACTTTTCACCTTCTATCCTGTCTTCTCCAAACTGTTGTTAGTTATAACATTTCTAATTTTCCATCCTGTTGTCATTATATTCTTTTTTATGAAGGCATTCCACATACTTGTTTTAATCATAATACAGCAGTTAAATGGATTCCATTTCAACCAGTGGTCTTTTGCTGTAGTGAGATTTTTTTTTTTTTTTTCTGTTACTTCGGAATTTGCTTAAGTTTATTTTCTAGTAGATTGTCCATAAAGTTCTCACACGAAATATTTTCTGATTTCTTTAACATTTTAAACTTTTAATTATACTTGTACTTAAATGACATTTTGACTAGCTTTAGATTATAGGGTGACAGGGTGACACTGTCTGTACTTCAGAATTTTGTAGTTTGTGTGTTGCTTTAGAGAAGTTTAAAGCAACGCGATTTTTGAATTTCAGTTATTCTAAGTTACTTTACCATTTCGCTGGAAGAAACGATGTGTTCTTTGGTTTTGTATCTAATAGCTTCTTAGTATTAAGTGTATGAAGTCACTTTTTTTTTTCTGGGAATAGGATGCCTTTCCAATAGGAATATTAAATCCTTTTGTTATTTTTGGAAATTTTTCTTTATATGTTTTAACATTTGTTCTATTTCATTACCCTGGTTTTCTTTTTCTGAGACTCCAATTGTGTTGGATTATGTGTCCAATTATGTTGGATTATCGTGCCTCTCTGTAACTACTCTTGAGTTCCTATTTTTCTCTGCTTCCTCCTTCCCTTTTCCCCTGCCCTCTCTTTTTTATTCCCTCACTCTCTTCCTTTCTTCTTTTCCCTGGGATCCTGTATTCTGGGGTGTGTTCTTGCTTCTTAGAAGCAATTGTCATATCAAGGGTAGTAGTAGCATTTAATTAGTTAAATATTTGTCAATGTTTTCATTTGCTCCATTAAAACATTTTTTCAGAAATTTTTGGTGAGTGTTCTTCATCTACCGTTATATTTGTGATTTCTTATTTTTTATTATAGTATCTCTATATAATATCCTTATCTGTTCCTTTTTGATTGTTCATCTTGAAATAGAAAATTTTCTTATTCTGAACCCACCATTTGCAGGAGGTTTCTATGTGTAGGGAAGACCCAAGATCATACTTTAGCTGAGTAGGAATTTTCTTTTTGATCCAGGTGAAGATGAGACTTTGTTTAGCCTTTAAGTCTCCCCAGCTACTAGAAAAAGCCCACTCTGGGGTGGTTCATGATGCAAACTCTCTTTTTTCCCCCACTGCCACAGCCTGCTTCCTGCAAAATTTGGCTTTTTTGTTTTATTCTTCTTTGGGTGGTGTTCTTTTGTTTTTCAGAACCAAGTCCGATTTGGGAAATTCCTGTGTCCAGCTGGTGCATATCACTGTTGTGGTAGTATATTTTTACCATATATTTGGGAAAGAATAATTTAATAGCTCTTTCTGATTTCTCCAGCTGAAGGGACTCCCCTCTTCATCCTTCTGCATCTATCTCCATACGTCTACACTGCTGTTAGCAGCCACTCCATCCATTTTCTGATTTAAGGTTTCAACTGTATCCTAATCTTACCAGATATAGCGCTTTAAACTTCTTATTCACGTTCACCTAATTTCTTTGAGGGAGGAGAATTTCTAACAGAATAAAGGGAAAATACTAACTTCATACCACCATATTAGAACCAGAACTATTTCTATTTCAGTAGTTTAATTCAAACACTTGTTTAAGGTATTTCAGCCATACCTTTTCATTTTGATCAGAAATAGTCACATCTCACATAACCCCAGTTGACCACAGTGTTTTCATTTACCAAACGGTTATTCTGATTCCTTATCTTTCAACCAGTTTTAATGATCAATACATTATTTGTCATTATTTTTAATAATGATTAAATAAAGCCAGATTTGCTTTATAAAATTTGTACTTTCGTCTTTATGGAAAAAGAAAAATAGAAACTAATGGCTCCCAAGGTCTAGAGAATTAAACACCTAATTTTAAATTGTGCTTTTCTTTTTTCCATAAAAGTGATAACGTAACTAGAAATATAGTGCCTTAGAATTGTCAGTCTTTGATAACCCTACCTGGTTTCTGAGTCTGTTAGTGAGAAATATTTATAGCTTCTTAATATGGGCATATGGTTAGATCATATGCCATAGATCAGTGGTATGTATGGAGTTAAATTGATGGATGGAGTTAAATCCAAGCCCACAATAATGATTAATTTTATTAAGAAAGTCATGTCTAATTGGAGAGACTGTAATAGAAAATCCCCCTAAATTATATGAACTGGAAATAAGGGGGGGGACCTTAAAGGAATTCTCAGAAATTTTATCAAAAGTATAATAATAAATTCAGAAAGGACAATCTGTCACTTTCCCTCTCCCACCTACCCTCTTTCTTAAAACTCGTGAATGGTTTGCCTTTTCCACTTAGGAAAAAAATCAAACTCCTTAACATAGCCAACCAACCTTTCTGTGGTTTGGCTTTTACCTGCATCTCTAGCTCCATTTTACATCAGGCCTCCATGTTGCTTTTTCTGGAGCAGAAAACCTACTCTACTTCTCTCATACTTGGCATGCACTTTTCACTGCAGGGCCTTTGCACCTGCTTTTTACTCTGCCTACAGAAACCTGCCCCTTATCTTTGCTTATTTAACTAACACTCATCTTCAGATTGCAGCCCAGGAGGCTCCTCTTCAAAGAAGCTTTCCCTGGCCTTCTTGACTAGCTGCCCTGTTGTGTCTTCTTACAGAATCTATCCCATTCCTTTGTAGTTTTCATGTCTCCTCCATTAGCTATAATGTCCATAAGCATGGCTGTTTTTGCACATTATTTTATTCCCAGGGCCTATCACAGTGCCTGTCATGTAGTAGGCACTTTATAAACATTTATTGAAGGAATTAATAATGATTCTTAACATTTTTTGAGTGCTAACTTTGTGTCAGGCATCTGTATTTTCTTACCAAAAATGCTGATCTTCCTTTTAGAAATTATGAAGTAAAGTAAAGGATAAAATAGAAGAAGAAGAAAAAAAAGGAAAGAAATGAATCTAATTAAGTGTCCTTGAGGAAGAATTTTTGATCTTGTAAAGTTTTGCATATTTACTTCTAATGTCAGTTGAATATGAACGGTACCCAGGAGTCTAGAATTTGCATCAAAGCCTGTCTAAACTCTTAAGCTTATAAAAATGACCAAGGAATCTAATGATGGATTTTTAGAAGATATATTTGGCATTTTCTGCTTGTAATTGGATTAGAATTACAAGCAGATCAAATTTTCCTGCACATTTCTTACTTCTACTCTTGACCATATACTGAATCAGAAAGCCTGAGGTAGCAAGGGGAAGATACTGTTTTTTTTTTAATGTATTGTAATCCAGGCCTTTGTCTTCTGGAACTCATTGAGAAGTGTGCTTCAGGTTTTGATTTTTAATTTCTCATATTTTTTCTACTTTGCAGCACCTGCTGAATATTCTTCCTTCCAGTGCTACTTTTAATTTTGAGAGAAGAAAGTGACGAAATTAAGAATTACAGAAGATAAGAGCTCAAAAGGGCTGTGGGGATGATCTGCTCAGTGCTTTTCATTTTACAGATGAAGAAACTGCTACCCCAGAAGCATCAGTGCTGGAACAGTGGTGAGAACTCTGGCTTCCACACTCCTTTCCCAAAGTCCATGCTTGCTTATGGAAAAAAAAAAAAAAAAAAGAGTTAGATCCTGTGTTAAACCTTACTCATATATCAAAACTAGTTTTCTCATTGACTTGGCTTCAAGATAGAATAATGAAAAAAATAGTATCTTGAAAATAAATGGATTTTATATGGACACTACAATAATAACATTAACACATTTCAACTCTCAAGTCTATTTTCCTTAAATTTGATTTTTTAATATCATATAGAAGGTATGACTTTTAATCCATCTAGTACCTAGATAGCAGAAAGTGCACACAGAGCTTTGGCATAAATATATCTATGTTCAGTTCCTGACCTCTTCCACTTCTTAGCTGACACCTTAGGCAGACTACTTACACTTAGAATCTTAGTGTCTTCATCTAAAAAATATAAATAATTTAAATATTAGCACTTATTTAATAAACTACCTGAAGTATTTTCTTGGTGTGTTAATATGCAGATAAATATGTATTTAATAAATAAAATTCTTTACAGATTTCTATGAGGAAGAGATGATACAACAGTGCATGGCATGTAAAAGATGTGTGCTAAAACTTACTTTCCCATCCTTTTCTAAACCTGGTGGAGCTGCTCAGCTCAAGTCAGCTTGGGTGAAGTTTTGCTTTTCATTGTGCAGAGGCAGGCTGTTTGAGATCACTTAGGGAAGGCACCACTGGAAATGTTTCGTGTCAATGTTACCTGACATGGAACATGTACTGAGAATTTTTTTGTTGTACTGAGTATTTAAGTGGTTTATAAAATGACCCCTATGGTGGTTGCTGCTGTAAATGACAGGAAAAGGCACATGCTCTTGTGATGGAAAATCACTGCTTACTAGCATACCAAACTTTTGTTAATGTATTGATGGAGAATATTTGCATACTAGTTTAAAGTTCTGTCAGTTTAATAGATTGGACTATCAACCAGAAAATAACAGATTTTTAGAACAAACCACAAAGGCAAATTTAGTTTGCCTCATGAAGCAGATTAAATTCTTCAGAAGGAGGCCACTGCTACATGACACTTGAAGAATTGTTTCAAATCTGCAGATCCTGGCTTTTTACACTTAGAATCCTATAGCCTTGGGAAAAGGCAGTAGAATTTAGTGGGATAAGTAACACTATCTTCCTCTAGTTCCCAGAATCATGAAAAAGGAGCTGAATTAGCTTCCAGGTAATGGAGTGTTGTGGAAAAACCACTGATCGAGAAACCCAGAATGTTGGTTTTCCTCCTACCATTATAAGGTGTTGGGCAAAATCACCTAACCTCTTTCAGTTTTCCATTTCCTTATTAATAAAGTCATAGACCTGAAGTGGACTCTCAGTAAGGGAATAAAATTCTGAGTCTGATTCACTTACTATAAAGATATTTTTCCAATAGCCATGGGGATCCAGCACCGGGGGTGCATCAGCCTGTAAGGTAGTCTACAATACCCTTGTTTACACTGTATTCTTCTTCCTCATAATACTTTAAAGACTTCAAAGATAGCATGTTGTACCCCCTCCCGACTCTTGTCTTTTCTAGGCTAAATATCCTTATTACTCTTCACACTAATGTCATTTCAAATTATTTTACCAGCCTGGCTGTGTCTTCTGGACGAGTTCCCACGGCTTGATCCCCTTGTAGACTGGATCCCTTGTCTTCAACATAATAATGCTCTTTATAGAAATTCTCCAGGGCAGAGGACAGAGGCCAGCATTCCTTACCTAACGATCTATCCCAGGATTCTCCATTTTGTCTGCAAGAGGTCTTAAGACAATGATCTACTGGTCTCGAAAGCTCTTATCAAAGAACGGAATGTATTTTGTTCAGGATAACTCATTTCTTAAAGAATCCAGGGAGACTTCCAATTGTTTCTGTTTCCTTTGCTAATTGCCCATAACTTATCTATTCAATTATCTCTATGAGAATTTTCCCCAGAAGTTGTCAGACTCATTGATTTATAGGCTTAGGAATCTAACTTTTCTCCTTTTTTCTTGGGTATAAGTACACCGTTTACCCATGTTCCATAATCTGGACTTTTACCTACTCATCTATTTACACTAAGAGAACCATTTTTGGTTCTCCTCATCATTTTTCTGATGTGAACTTTTTCAAAGTCCCTGTTTTTTAATCATTTCACCTCTAAATGACTCCAAGTCAAAGGATGTAAAACTAGTGCGCTAGAAGTCTGAATTTGAATGCTTGGGTAGAGCACCCACTCTCCAGCCCACCCAATCCTTACTAAGCTTTCTGTTTTCTTAACCTACCATTTTCACACATTTATGCAACAGGACTGGTCCATGAAGTCTTCTGAGTTTGCAGCCCCTGTTGGTTCTACCCTTTCATCTTGAGGATTATTTTCCTTGGTAGTGAAGAAGGAGTTGCTGCTAAAGGTTTCCCCACCTTTGCTCACACTGTGTTCTCTGTCTAGAATCTTCTTCTCCATTTCTCCTAATGGTTCAGAATCTTTCCAGCATTATCTTATATGACAGAAGCAATGACAACAACTATTTATTGTGCAGGGAATATGGAAGTGAATGAGACCTGGTCCTGGGCTTAGATCCTTGGTCACTTATGAAGGAGTGGTATGTAAAGCTACACTTACAAGATGGTGTGTACTGTGGTGTTTTTGCACATGAACTCAGGAACCAGACTGCCTAGGTTCAAATCCAGGCCCCCAACACCTAGTGACGATTTATCCTGCAAAAAGTTTTTAACTGCTCTGTGCCTAAATTTCCTCTTCTTGAACTGGGGATAGAAGTAGAACACCCTTTTAGAGCTGTTGTGAGGATTAAATGAGTTAATGCATATAAAGGATTTAGAATAGTACCCAGCACATCTAAGATCTCAGCGTTTGCTGTCACTTTATTACTCTTAAAGTATAAATGTAATAAGAAAACATTCTCTGATCCCCTTCCTGCCCCTTATAACCACTCCCATGTATTAGATGTTCCCTCTCTTTGCTGTGCCACTCTCTCTATATATTTATAACAGTCAAGGCTGAAATGATATAATGTAATGATCTCGCTCCAAGGTACTGGCTGGTAATATATTGAAATCATTCCTACTGTTTGTTTTAAAAAGCTATTACCTCAAGCTTAGCTTCCACCCAATGTTCCCAGTCATGGTCTCCTTGGCAGCCCCAAGACCCATCTCTGGTATTCTTTGGAATTCCTTAAAATATAGCAACTAAAAGGTTAATTTTTGGCATGGAGGGGTCTTTATGATCCCATCCCAATGCTAATTTTCATTCTTTCATTCTGGTTGACCAGTGCCCCAACTATAGTGTTGTTAAACATTTTGAATTTCACTCTTGTTTTCTCCCTCTGCAATTTAAGTAGAATACAGGTCCACAATTCTTTATCCATCATCCCAAAGTTAGAAAAGAACTGAAAACCAAGTTTTCTCCTTCCTTCCTTCCTTTCTTCTTTCCTTCCTTCCTTCTTCCCTCCCTCTTTCTTTCTCTCTCTCTTTTTCTTTCTTTCTTTCCTTCCTTTTCTCTCTCTCTCTCTCTCTCAACTTTTACTAAAACATATTTGACCACAAATCTTATCCTGAACTGAGGTATGGAGTTTACAGTCTTTATTTGTTATCCCGTTTAGCATTAAACTAACATGCTTCACTATAAAGCTACTAATAAATGTATCATAACCACTACCTCAGACTATACTGGGAATTTTACAAAGTAAAAGTGAATATATTGTCTTATATTTCTGAAATACAAAAAAATTCTGAATTTTCTAAAACATGTCCAGCTCTAAGAGTTTCTGATAAGAAATTTATGAATTTTATAGGCTGATACCTTGGATTTAAACTCGCCCTTTTATATAAATTATGTGATTTTGAACAATTTAGTTAACTTTTCTCTGCATCAGAAACCCTCATCTATAAATAATAATGAATAATATTAGTACCTACCCATAGATTTGCTAATAGGATTTAATTAGCTAATGCATGGAAATTGCTTTAGAAAATGCCTGTCTCATAGTAAGCACTTATTTATTAGTAACTATTACTTTTAAATTTGTTGTTGTTGTTTTTCTTTGAAGGAAAGGTTTGTACTTTCCAACTTAATGCTTGTACAACACCTGGTGCACAGTGGGGACTCTAAAGGCTTACTGGATAACTTCGTGAATGAATGACTCCATGGGCCCCAAGTAGTGAGCTGATTCCTTTCCTGTTTTTCCTCAGAAAAATGGGTTAAACAGGTTAAAAAGCCTCTTTCACTTTTTTACACTTTTCACACACCTCAACTCATTTTAGCCTTTTTGTTTCTGACAGCATCTTAGAGATCTTTGCCCTCCTGTTCTTCCCATCCTTGGATACATGCTTTTCTTTCTATCTTTTATATATAACTTTGTTCAGTCAAGCACTTTTAAAGTATACACTGTCAAGCATACTGCTTTCTTTAAATTTTCCTTCTTCTTCTTCTTTTTTTTTTTTTTTTTTGCCAGAATTGATGTTCTAAGAATGTCTCATCGTCCTTGAGGCATCTTCCCTCTTGTGATCCTCCTGGAATTCACATACTGCTGTCTATATTTCCTTGAAACTTTCTGATATCTGCATAATCGAGTGCATATTCCCTCTCTGTGGCTACTACAAACCAAAAGAAATAGGAATATTTAACCCCAAGAAACATTATCTTTGGTCCTTAAGGTCCATTTTTGGTTATGCAAAATGCATAACAACATTTCAATACATTTTTGTTTTAAAAGATTCAGTGCTTCCTTATTGGTCAAAATGAAGTTCAGGGAATCTGCCACAGTCATCACTTACTCCATCATCTGAGAGGTAAAATTATTGTAAGGATTAACTAGGAGATATGAGATTGTTCTGCATGTAATAGAAGGAAACTCACTGAACAAGTCCAGATCATTGAAGTTACTCAGCATTATTATGTCTTTCCTCTGTAGTTATTTATTTTATAAATTGCATTTTCTAGCAAGGAAATCTGCAGGACACCCCAATGGCATTATTTTTCCTGTTTCTTTTCTCTTTCATTTTATCTAAGTTCTTTTTATCTGCAGGTTCATGTAGTTCTCTACTGGTATCCTCTTTCTTGGCACAGTGTGTTTACTTCCACCACTTCCATTAAATGTCTTAATTTTGAGCAAGGTATACCTTTTCATTGTCATACCCTTATCATGAGTCCTATCATGTCAGATATCAGGAATTCTTCAGAATCAAATTTGCTTCCTTTGTTGAATGCTTCATTTCAATTTATTATCCAAATATTGCTCATTGGTATCTATGTATTAGAAGGTACATTTATTATCTGTGATACATTTCCTGTTACTTGAGAACTTAAGTACCTCTTTCCTAGTATTCCGTGGCATACATAGCCTCTTCTCTACAATTTTGGGCCTTTTTCCTTTCTCCCAAATACCATTTTATCACCCATCTGATCTAGTTGTAAAGTCTCTGCTAAGAACATTCTTCCTAGAACACATTATTCTTTACCAAGAGTTCTTTATTCAGGAAATGTTTACCATGTTCCAGAAAGGCAACGTTGTTCCTTAACCCTGTATGCCTCTCAGGTCTTTAATTTCCTGTTGCCAGTGGCCTGTTTCTTCATTCAGTATCATTTATGTACTCTTATGGCCTTGATTGGAACCATGCTACCTCTGAAGTTTCAATTTTAAATATCTCATGTTCAGACTGTCTCCCATCCTTCCACTTCATTCACTGAATCTGCAACTTTGTCAAGACCTACAGTCCAGTACCCTATCCATCTCATTCCTGAGGAGAGGGAAAGGGCTCCTTCTGCCTTCTTCCCAAGATGAGTTTCCGTAATTCATTAACATAGCCACGGTCTAGCAAAGGTGCCCAGTTCATTTTATCTAATTCCCTTTTTGTTTTTCTTGACAAAGCCCCAGGCTGGTATCTTCTCAAATCAAACGGTTTAAGTTCATTGAAAAAAATCAAATATGCGTCCGGAATTTTGTTTCATTTTAAATTCAAGATTATAAACTTCAAACCTGCTGGACAGCTGTTCTGTATTTATTTAGTAAACTCATATTTCTACCCGACCAAAGACAAAGACTCTCTTAATGACCAAACTCTGGACAGGTTTCTCTGAGTCCTTTTGTTACTAATCCCTGACCTTGGGCTCCATCCTTGGCCAGCTTATCCAGTTTTAGCAAGAATCCTGCTGAGTCAGTTTAGAAAAATCCACCACCCTTGATATCCAATTACCCTGTATTATCTGATCAAATCCCTCATCCCCCCACTCTAGATATCTTATCACCCTGGCCTGCCTTCAGCAAGAATCCTGTCAAGTTGGTTAAGTTAGAACCCTCCTTACCATTGATGTTTCCTTCCTCTTAGTAATTTTCCATCCACTGACCCCTACCTTGCTTCTTGTAAGTCTCCACTTGTCCATGTTGTATTGTGAGGTGAGCCGATCTGTCTTTCCTGCTGCAAACTGCCTCCACTACTGCAGTGACTCCTCACAAATAAAGTCTTCCTTACTGCCTTTAACAAGTGTTATGAACAATTTTTTAATACAAGATGACATATTTCATACTTTCTTTCAAACTTCCACATCCTCTTTTCTCCCCTTGCTCTTAGCTGATAACCTTGGTTGACACTTCATTTATATTATAGAAGCTCTTGGTCAGTCAAGAACTCACTCCCCCTTCTCACCACCAAATCTACACACCTACCTGCCTCTTCACCAATCTTCTCTTTCCTGTCTCCTGTGATAATGATGGAACTGTCCCTTCTCTAAAAAGTTTCAATCTTCCCATCCTTTATTGCCTTGTCATAGAATTTAGTTCTTCCCTCATTCTCTCTTTCTCCTCAGTCAATAAACTCTTCTTTATATGTGGATGAACCCCATTACTGTTAACATGCTCCAGAGTCTTCCATATTGAAAGAAGAGAAGGAAATCTACTTTGACTCCATCTCCTTCCCAGCAGCTACTGTACCATGTGCTTTCTTTCATGACCAAATTTCTCAAGGATTTGTCTAAATGTGAGATCTCCACTTCCTTATCTCCCAATCATCCCTCAACCTATTCCAATGTAGCTTTTACCTCCAACATTCCATAATGTTGCCAAGTGAACACTTAATCCAAAATATTCTTTTTTATTCTTGTCTTACTTGACCTCTTAGCAATATTCTGCACAGTTCACCATTTCCTCCTTCCTGAAGTAGCTTCTTTCTTTAGCTTCTGAGGTACCACAGTCTCTGTTTTTTCCCTACCTCTTTGGTTGTTTCTCACTTCCTCCTTTTGTCATGCCTTTAAATGTTGACATTGCTCAGATCTCTAGCTTAGGATTCACTTTCTTCTTTCTGTACAGATTTTTTCTGGGTGATTATTTTTCCTGGAAAAGAAAGAAATGTCTTTCAATACCATATATATGCTGATAAGCCCCAAATATATGTTCCCAGCCCAGACCGTATCTCTGAGATATCCATAGATGTCTAAATTCTAACATGTCTGGAACTGAACTTTTGCTCTTCCAACTCCATCGACTATTTCTCTTCCTCTATATTCCTCATCATGTAGTCCTTATTCTCAGCAACCTGGGACTTGTTGACTGCTCCTTCTGAGTCACTACCCACAGCCTATCCATCTCCACATGTTAACAATTCTATCTTCACTATCCACTCAAATCCATCTTCATTTTCTCTTTTTGACAGTATCCCTCTAGTCCAGGCATCTCTTTACTGGGTCTCTATAGTAATCTCCTAATTTATTTCCTTGTCTCTATAGTCATCTTGTTCCAATCTATTTAAAACAGGGCATCCTGAAGATCTTAAAAATGAAATTGATAATGTCACTCCTCTGCTTAAATCCTTCAGCAGTACCCCCTTATGTTTAGGACTGATTCACGTCCAAGCACAAACTGTGCCCTCTCACAAGTCAGTTACAACTCATGAGCCACCATCACCCTCACTCATCTTGCTGCCTTCACACTGGCCTTCTCTTACTTCTTCAAACAAGAATGTTCTTCCTTTGTCTGGAACACTTTTCCCATACCATCTGTGTGTGGCAGCTTCATTCTTCAGGTCTCAGATTACAGATGTCTTTCTCAGAGGCACTATTATTTTCTTTAATACAATATATATTTTAATTGCTTGCTAATTCATTTTTCCTCCCATGTCCTCCCCAGACTAGACACTCCATGGAGGCAAAGATAATGTCTCTTATTCACAAATGGAGATACACTCAGCATCTACCAGTGTCTGGTATGGGATGAGTTTAATAAGAATTTGTTCAATGACTGAATCCAAAATTCTAGCTGACAAGATCTTAGTGCTTCTTTGACTCCCATTTTAGTCTCTGTGAAATTCAGTAGTGTGATTCTGTAGGTTGGTGGGAGATGTCTATATTAGTTACTACTTTGTGTCTTCTTACACTTAACTATGTCACTAACCATGGTAAGTCAAGGGAATCCCTATTCCTTGATCAGCTTGATTAAAATAATATCCTTCAATGATATCTACCCACCTTACCACCTCTTGGAATTCTCACCATATAAGTCAGTTTTGTTTTTTTTTTTCTCTTTCAAAATCCATTTCACAGCTATTTTCTCTGATGAAAGTGGGGTGAAAAGGAGAGGAAGAAATCTTATTATGGTATGTAATTCTGTTCACACTGAATAAAAATTCAGAAATAGCTAGCCTATTTAGGCTATATATTCTTTAGATTTAAAAAAATGAGATGGAATAAAATATATGTTGTAATAACCATAGGGGAGAGCCCATGGATCTCTATATTTATAGAAATGTAAAGATTTTAGTATGAAATGTATACAAATATATCATATTAAGTATGCCAAGTACTTTCATCAAAATGTTCTTTTCTAAAATGACAATTATTTTTGTATTTATTACCATTTCAGTAGTTTAATATATTTAAAAAGAACATGTACTTGAGTGGTAATTGACAATGGTGTTATTTTCCTTACAGTCTTAAAAACATATTCAAAAGTAAAAGTTTACTGGTAAAACGTCTACAGCATCATGACAAGAATTCAATTTATTTAATTAGAGAGCAGACATTTCTCTTAGGATTATAGCAACCTATGACTAGGATTATTCAGGTGCCAGCATTATTAAATAATAGAGTCGAAAGAAAAATCAGTGTAACATTTAAAATTCACTTACATGCTAAATTTTAATAGAGAGAAGGAGAACATAAAACAATGTCGAACCAAATTAAGGGCTAAGACCTCACTTTGTGAAGGCTAGAAATAAATGCACAAATTTCTTCCCCAGGTTTTCACTGTTTTGCTATGGACAGTCTGGATTAATTAGAAAATGCAGTGCACTTTTTCTTAACAGAAGAAAAAAAAACTGAATCAGCTGAGAGATAAGAAGAATAAACACTGAAATCAACATTGCAGCCGAAACTAAAGTAACTGAAGTGAGAATGTTTTCATAATGAACTTTTATGTTTAACAAGCCCAGACACTTGGAACAGTGTAAGCTATATTAAACCCTTTTATGAAAGGATTATGTTTTGTATGATGAGTGTTTTAATATAAGTATAGTACACAGCGTAAAATACAACTACATTTAACTCAAAGTAATTACGAGAACTCAGGCAAAATTATTTTCTCCTGTACTATCGATATAGAAAAGAAAATTCTTCTGGAACCTTTTCCCAACGTGTCTCTGTTTCAATTATTTTTGGCAGTATATATATTGCGTCTCTGCCTCCGCTACCTTTTATATCGACAGTTGGTAGCACAAGCCTTTTAACGCACAAAGGGTAGCAGCTCTTCAGCCAATCTGTGATAAAAGGGAAAAATGAAATCACTATGGAAACTGCAGGAAGGATCTAAAAGCTCTCTTTATAAAGTAAACGTCTGATGTTTGTGACTGCAGGGGTAAAAAATTCATAAATCTGTATGATGCTATCATTTCTGATTTGTTATCACTGCAAATGCCAACTCGAAGCAGACTGACCTTAGCTTCATTAAGTGCTGTCTGTTCAGAAACATTTACTATTCAACAGGAGGAAGACGTGGTCTGCAGAGAGGTCAGGGGTTTAAGGGAATAGTGTGGGACGGAGCGAAGAGACTAATTTGCTTAGAATGTTTCCTTTCTTTTCTCATTGGATTGTCTCTTTCTTTTAAATCACAGTGACTTGATGGAATCAGGCACACTGAATTTTTTGCTTTGTGTTTTATTTTGGGTTGTTTATCACTCAGAAATGGGGCAAATCTCAGACCCAAATTCAACTTAGAAAACTATGTCTGTCTTTGAGTTTGAACTGAAAAAAAAAACAAAACAAAAAAAAAAAAAACTAACCCTTTCCAAAATAAATACCAGGGAGAAGCCATTCTCACTTCAGCACCCAGGACCCCAGGCAGAAAAAAGGAAGGAGATCGTGACTGTACAAACTCTGATGAATTTGATCCGTCCACAGCCAGCAACAGACACCTGTGTCAAAGAAGAAGTTTCAGAATATCTCATCAGTTCTCAGAAGTTAAGTGACTTTTAAAAGAGAATTGTATGGGTGTTAAAATAGGGAGCTTTTTATTTAATAATAGTTCACCTATGGAGAAGGGACTCGGGTCAAGAGGAAAGTGAAAAGTCTCAAATGTGAAATTCTGCGAATTTGAGAGTAGTCTTAACTTAGAGGAAGATGAATATTCAAGTAAGTAAACCAGTTTTAGCACTGCATAGGCTGCTTCACTTATTATTTTCAGTGTTTGCAATTGAATACTGTATCATTAGCTAGATTTTCAGGCGATAGAAACTGTGGCTTTTTTTTTAAGTTTATGGAAACTTTACTTCAGTTGTAATGCATTGAAATGTCAAAGATTGATGTGCGTGGTAATTGATTTCATATCATCATGCTGTATTTAGAGAATTATAAACATTGCTAATCTAATGTTTCAGGGTATTTATGAACAATTAGCAGTTCTGCACTCGCATCTCAAACACACTTTTGATGACAATAATATACTGAGATAAGTTCTGTAAATCCTAAAAGGGCTGTTGTATAAATGATGATTAGAAAAAAATTAGAGTTTGTTTTTTTTTTCCCTGGTGAAATGAGTAAGGCTTTGAAAATAAAAACAGGAGTATTCTGGTGGTGAGCATGCAAAAATGCAGCACAATTAGCAGGGAGAATTCTTTGCTTTATAATAATATACTTGTTCAAAATTAAAGACTATGACATCCACCATTCTAACTTTATTGAACTTCTCCTACTACTACTGACTAGCGTGGCTGTTTGTGCAGGCTTTACAATTTCCACAGTGCTTTCTCCCAGGTCAGAAGAGCGTTAGTGGTCAGTGATACAAAATCGAATGGAAGTGTGTGTTTGTGTACTCAAACAGAAATCCATGCAGACTTTCATTTGAAAATACTTAAATGCATCATACATACCAACTTCACTGATGCTTTTTGTGCGTATAATGAAAACCAATTATCTGTGGAGAAAACTTGACTGGGTGGAAGGAAATTAAATTGGTTTTTAAAGACTTCCTTAAACAGCAGTAGCTAGGGAAAGCTCCAGTAACGTTTTAGCTCAGGACTGTAATGACTTTGCCATATTCATAAATCATGCTTTATCCTGACTTTTATCAGAAGACTTGGATGGGGAAGACTGCACGTGACAGGAGGCGAGAAGAGCACTTTCAGCGGAAGCTGTGCGTGTCTCGGGGCCGCTCTCCCCGTTCCTGTGACACTCTGGGAACAGCTGCTGGAGGAGTCAGGTAAGTCCTAATTCACTCAAAGAAAATATCTGTCTACTAACAAAAACTTCTAATGGTAATTTCTGGAAGGAAATATTCATGTTCTGGAATATGCTGTGACTTTTTTTAAATGTGTACGAAACAAATGTGAGGAAATCTTTACCAACTTTTCTGCCTAATTTCCTTCGGGGAGTTTCCCAGCTTCTGTCAAATGCTTTTGTGTTGAATATCAACTCTCATCAATCAGCTCCATGTAATTTTTGTTGTTGTTGTTGTGCTATGAGTCTGAGACCACTTAAGAGGCCATTTATGGAAACGTGGAAAACATACCGTTTCATTTACACATGGAACAATGCAAATACTTTCCCTTTGTTACTATTCAAAATATTAAATTCTGTTCTCTGTATGTACTGTTCTCAGAGTTGACTTCTAGCAGCTACTGGAGAAGAAGGAAGGCAGAATACACTACCATTACCTCAGAATATCTGATTACTTACTAATTGATGAGTAAAGTACTTCACTGAGTTTTCCCAAAGCCAAATATTTATCTAATTTAAACTCTATGTCAGAAAATTATGCAAGCAGACTCTATAAAAATATATATTATTGTGCTGCAGTGAGGTGGGATTGTTAGGGAAAATGCATGCTTTTCCTCCTATTAATTATCAAATGGCCAGACTATTACATGTTGCAGAAATTTGGATGGTGTAAAGTAGCCTCTAAAACTTTCCATTAAATTTTCACTGACTTTTCAGAACAGTGCTCTTAGAAATAGTGTTTTCATTTAGTGAATTAAATGGAAACCTAAGCAGCATTTACCCCATCCTGGATCTTAAATACTAAGAAGTTTATTTATTTCATGATGTGTTTTCGAATCAGCCAGTTGTATGATCGGATTTGTAAGATACTGTTTTTGAATATAATCATAGCAATATTTTCCTCTCACACCCCACAGAAATTTCATCTCTCAGTTCTCTCTCTCCCCAGCTCTCGAGAAAGTAAAGTTCTGTGGAATAAGTCCCCAGGGAATCTCTTTATGGCACTAAATACCCAGGGTCTACAGGGGGTTTCCGAAGTTGTTCACAGTTTTGTATTGTTTTCTTTCTACTGGAAGTACTTTGTGATACTGCCATGAATTGCCACCTTGGAACCGTTGGAAATCCCAATTCTACACGAGCTCTCACTCTAAACCAGAATTCAGTCTCTAATCTCAAATCGGCCAACTGAGATAAGACAAAAACTTTTAATTAGAATTTTAATATGTAATCCAAGCCATTTATAGATTATGCACAGAGGTGATCTTCTGTGTATTTAGATAACTGTGTGGAGAACTTAGATAATGTTTAATTTGGTGGAGAGACTATTTTTAACTTTGCTGGAGTCGGGTTACCTGCTACTTTCCGGGAGAGTCTCTTAGAAGTTCTATCAGTGTGAGGTTTATTGTGTGAATGAGTAACTGTAGCAAGTCCTGGGGGGAAATTATAAAAATTGAACTATTCTGTAATATAAAGAAGATACTCTGTTTTCCTTTCACATTTCTTCTGGGAAACCTAATTTCATGTCTCTCAATTCAAGCTCTGTGGATGAAAAGAGAGAAATAGCCAGTTGAGACCCAGGGGAATTAGCCTACCCCTTACTACTATTAATGAGTGGTACCTCTAACCTCATGTGTTTATTCCTCAAAACCCAGCATATGAAACAGTTTTTTTTCCTTCCCTTTCAAGAAACAGTTGGCACTTTATGTTGGACTTCTGCTTGACATGAATTATTTGGCAAATTGGTGACTGAAGTGTGAGTTATAAACTTAGGGCTGTGTAATAAGCTTCAGGGGTGTTCTACAGACAAAGACATCCTAGTAGGAAGTTTAGGAAAAAAAAACTTTATTAAGAAAAAAATAATCTTTCCTGCCTCTCATGAAACAAGGATTTAAAAAAAGATGTGTACCTTGCTCAAAGACTGATTCGCAGTTACACACACACACACTTTGCAGGAGTGTATCCTCTGCTTTTTATTTCCATGTGCACATGACTCTCATTAATGTTGATAACCCTCTGCACATGCCTCCAGAAAATAATGGACCCCGACTGTGAGAACTGTCTGTATTCAAACATGTTAAGAGCTGAATATTTAAAATCTGTTTGGCACACCAAGCTTTGAGGTTTTTTGAAGACAACAGAAGTTGGACAGAAAGATCAAAGGGGGAAGAAAAACACTGCAAAAGATAATGACATCTGGATGGGGCCTGGGTAATGCTCTAATTAAATGTACTTACACCTAAGTCTTATCACATGCTCAGGAGCAGAGCTTAGATGCCCCTTTTAAACTGCAACATTAGAGGCCGTGGTGGGAGCCTTGCCTGGGAGCTGTCACCTCCCCTGTGATCTAGCTCAGTTCTATATGTGTACCTATAATCTAACTTCCTTTCTTTCACTGATTGGGCTTCTGCTATTTTGTTCTTAAGATAGTCATTTCAATTAGGTTATCCCTTAAGCTTACAAAGATATGCATGTTCTTTGAAATGGGCTTGAAAAAAAATCAGTTTACCCCACCTGGAGAAAACAGGCTACGGGATTCTCTTCTTCTGTTGCTGTCTCGTAGGTGAAGATGAGCTTAGTGAGAAGCCTTGCACACGTTTCTCCCTGTTCAGGTGAGGTCTTTTGACATCCTTTCCCTTCTGAACATAACAGAAGCTTTCCCAGAGGACAGAACACAAGGTAGACTTCCAGAAGGCGCCAAGTCAAGGGAGTTTAACTTCTGAAAGAGTTCTGAAGCCTGTATTAATGGCACAGAGTTCAGTGAAATTAGCATGACTTGAACTGGTTTCAGAGTTCTGGCATTTAGGATAAAATACAGTGTGAAAGGAGGAAACTGTATTTGCTAGGTCTTCTTTCTTTCTTATTTTAATTGGGTTTTGAGACATCATGATGCAATCTCTTACTAGGTTCTTAAAAAATAAATAAATCAACCTTAGATATTTAGAAGAAGCTTCCAGACAGTGCATAGACATAGAGTGCATATCTCATTACCATTAACAGCCATGCATGGCTAAACCTCCCCCTGTTGCTTTGAGTATTTACCCTCTGGCTTTGTAAAGTGATGCTTGAGTGTGGGCTTTCCCAAGAAATTTCATAACAATTTTATAGACTCCACAGCACACCTACTAAATCAGAATATGCACATTTTTTCTTGAGTAAATGTTAACAGTGAATGAAATTGGTGTTCATTCTAGAAGAAGTCCAAAGTGCTTGTCTAGTAAGTCTTTGGGAGAAGTATGAGTCCACCTCTTATTTTAACTCAGTTTGAGAAGCTACTTTTTCTTTATCTTTTGTTTCTCCATTCCCTGCCTTCTAACACTGTTAAACAATCAAATGCAAGGCATTTTGCCTTCTTTCACTCTTCAGGAGAAAATTAATACACAAAGGTGAAGGTTAGAAATGCACTGTAATCTAGAAAGGTCCAGAAATTAAGAGAATCAAATGTACTCTCTGGATCTCGGGATCCATTAGGGAGAATATAGAACTAGTTATTTTTCTCCGAGCTGCCTTAATTTTGTTTTACTGCTTTAGGCATAATTGGAACACTGGCGAGGCTTTGAGGAAGGGAGGTGTTTCGGGGGTGCTTGAGATATCTAGTGAAGTCTAAAAAGAGAAAGACCAAAAAGACTCCAACCCCCAGGAGAACGGAAGTCTACTGGGGCAGATTTTTGTGCAGGATGAATTCAGTGTGCCACACCCCTCTGCAAAATGTTGGGACCCTTTTGGCTCAGGTAAGCCCATTCATGTTCTAGGGTACTTTGAAGAAACCCAATTTCTGTCTTCCTTTTAAAATTGGCTGTGCTGTTCATCTTAGATGTTAAGGTTTTCTTTTACTTGCTAAGTCTTCCCCATGTGATCTAATGCTTCATTTCTTCCCAGAAAAATAAGATATTTGCATCAAATTCAGCATTTCAATAATAGTAGTGGAAAGTCCCTCTTTGCCAAAGGTACTGGGTTAGTTCCTGCCACGAGCTCATCTGCATCATCTCCATTTATTTCTCGTGGGTGATGAGAAGACCTTTGCATTTGACCAAAAAGCACTAGTAAATAAGGAGTTAAAATGAAGGCAGGCTCACTGGTTTGCTGAGATCTGTCAGAGTCTGACTGGCTGGCTACATATCTGTCTCTGGAACAATAGGTACCTGTATTCTGCACGGACTGCTGGGCAGCACTGACACTCTGGAGAAGGTCTGCCTCTGTCTGCGCTTTCCTGGTGAGAATCCCCAATGACAGTTCCACTTTTCAGTGGAGGAGAAAAAAATATCTGTCTACTCTCTTGATGAAGGACAGAGCTTTGATCATTTTTATTCAGGCTTGTCTTGGCTGGAGGTTTCAGGTTCTTAGTCTCAAGTCAGCTGTCTCTCCCTTTCCCTCTCTCTCTCTCTCTCTCTCTCTCTCTCCCTCTGTCTCTCTCTCTTTCTGACACACACACACACACACACACACACACACACACACACACACACACAAACACCCCTCTCCCTCTGTCTTACTCTCTCATTCTCTCTCTCTCATTTCCCCTTGTAGGTTGCATGCAGGCAGATGAGTGCCACAGCTGTAACTGAGGCACAGAGCAATAAACAGAGTGGAGCCAATTTCTACGATGGCGAGAGGGGGCATCGGAGGTGACAACAACGACAAGGACTCAAGGACCGTCCTCCTGACAAGTTTTAGGTAAGACCATATTTATGCCCCGATTCTTGTATTTTTGCATCCTAGTGGCTGAGAGAGACGTGGAGCTAGAAAGCGAGTCTCGGGTAGGGAAACATTTGCGTGAGAGTATCATCTGCTGTCACTTGCCTGCAAACCTGTGTTCTCAGGGCTTTGTGTTACTAGAATCATCGGGGTGAGGTGTGAGCAGGGCTGGGCAGAAGGGTGAGTTGCTTTTTATGTCTGTCTGGTGACATTTATCATGCTGTTTAAATTCATATCTGGAAAAAATTCTGTTTGATGATAGTTAGCAATGTTTTGTGCAACGTAGAGCATATGGCCATGTAGAATTCCAGTGATGCTCTTTCATTCTTAATTTCTAATTATTTTTACACTCAACTGTACTGAGGTCAGAGAGTTTTAAAAATTAATGAGATTCCCTGTGGAGTTCAAATAGTACTGCCTACGTGAGCTGCCACAAAAAAGATAAAATGTGCTTGGTGCATTTTTAGCATAGATTTAACTGACTTACGTTGAACATACTCTATTTGAAATATCTGAATTGCACAATAGTTTATGGAAGCTTAAGTATTTGGGGATATTAGTGTTTAAAAATTTTTTTTAATGTCCTGGAGAAATTTTTGTCAAAATTAGACTGTAAAAGATGAGTATTTTGTGTGGCGATACTGCAAAAACTTAATAGGTATTATTATTATTATGGCAATGGAGAATACCTTTTGCTTTCGAGGAAATGACAAATAATGAATGAGACACATGCTAAGTAAATCTGCAAATTGCTTCATCTTAAGAAATATATCACAATTCAGGAGATATTTAAGGTAAAAAATTGCTAGCACGAACAAAGAAGCAAGTGTACACATAGATGAGAATTCTTTGTCACAAAAATGAATCCAGGGCATGGATTTAGGAGGTTAAGTGATTTCTACATTCTCCATGCCCCACAAAATTGGTGAGTCTAGGCATTTAAAAATGTACCAAAAACTTTCATTTCCCACAATTTAAAAACATTGTTTATGTTCCTGATAGAACACATTGTTTAAAAGAGGGGAACTGAAAAGCAGTCTGAGTATACAGTAATCGGGGCTAAAGATGCTTTTTATCCCGAGTTCCCCATTTATAAGACCCATTCTGAGCTTCCTGTGATATATTGTTATGTAAATACTGTGCAGCCAGGGAAAGCAGTACTATGGAGATTCAATTTACTTTGAAAGTTGTTCATTATAGCAGGGATGAATGTTATTTATTTGATGTGATTCAAAGGCTGGAAATGACTTTTTCATTGTGGCGCCTTTTGTAATGGGTGCAGGGTGATCTAATCTTTTTAATTTTGGCTTTCACACCAGTGGAGATGAAAAGAGATCTGAACTCATTTATCGGTTGCTAGGTCCTTCTGGAGACCCAAGTCCTGTTCTTGGTTGCTATGGCCAGTCTGACCTCAATCTCTGTGGTTTTGGGGACTTAAGCAGTCTTTTTTTTTTTTTTTTTTTTTTTTTTTTGAGGAGCATGTACCTTGATTTATGTCCAAAATTGTGGCTGAACGTCTTTGTCTGCAAGTGATAAATGGTGCTGAACAATTCATCAGTCCTTACAAGTAAACACCGCTGTCCCGCTAAAAATATGTTTTGTTCTGAGTTAATGGTATGGAACGAGGCAGCCTCCACACACAGCTATCTTTTACTGCGGAGGGGCCTCAGAAACTTGGAGCAAAGTGGAGGAAATTGGCATTCATTTTCTTGTCCATTAGCATTTCATTTGTGATTCGGATGGTGTGGCTTTAGGTGCACTGAGGATGAGAGGGTAAATCTTGCACTTCCTTACTTTCTCTTTAGTTGGGGCTGCGTCCGAAACAGGCTTTCTCCAAACACCTGGGTTCTGCTGGGGCCCTAAGAACTCAGGAGTAATTTCTCCGAAGGGGTCGGCCTCCTATTCGCAATTGCCAAGTGCTAGGGCGTAAACAGGCAGATGTGCCGCGGCTCTGTTGCCTTCAGTCTCATGCTGGTTCTTTGAGGAAAAGTTGTATCCAATACTGGTGACTCCCAGGGATGTTCTGCTTCTGTGCTACTTAGTGGTCCCTGGACGTCTTTGCATTCTAGAACCTTGTTAAAAGGAGCCATGGTGATTCAGACACTGAGGAATATATAGCCGTTCTTAGCAGCTGAGCCCTCATACATTTCCCTGTTCCCTTAAAAACTGCTTAATTGATGCTGCAGGGAGCACACACTGTGCTTTATAAGATGGTGATGACAAAATAGGTATCAGGAAAGGCATTTATTGCTTATAAGCGCCATCAGCCTTTTTCCAAGAGAGATTGCGGCTTTTGTAGTGTAGTTTTTTTTTTCTTTTAATAGTAATATGCTAATGGTTTTTATTCTAAATTGGCCAGCACTGAGTATCTCCAGGAAAAATGCGTTCCCTAAGAAGTGGCATCCTCCTCGAACTGAAAGGTAAAATTGAACGTTTTAAAAATACAATTTACAAGCCGTTTCATGTACTTCTCGCCAGCAGCATTAGAAAACTGCTTTCTAAATAAAATTTAAACTATTGTTTTGAACATAAAACGTTTAAAGAAGAAACTATCTTAGGGAATTTTATTGCTAGCAATTTGCTAAAGATTGGCTAGCTTTTATTAACAAAATACAATTAGGTACTTTGTATGTTTACTTTCAGCCTTAAAAATCAGCAGAGTTTTACATTTTAGAGAAAATGATCATTTTGGGAGTCAATAAAAATGATCTTTATCTATTTTATGTAGATTTTATTTCTAGAACTGGTAACAAAAACCAGGGTTAGGTGATGTGGATGGCCTCTTCCGTCTTGAAAATTCTTCAGAGTGCTAGTTTTCTGAAAAAACACATAAGGATGCCTTTATTAGTATAATTGGGCTAATTCAACTAATGTTTAGCTCTTTAGTAGAACAGCAGTTAAAAGTTCTATGCTCTGTTGTACAGGTAATATTTGTGGTGGAAGTAATTTCTGAAAAATTGATTTTTGACGATTTTTTAAAACTGCTACTTTAGTGCTTTATTAAGAGTGAGGTTTTGCAAAGCTCAATTGTGGCTTCTTGGGTTTCTTAGGTCTTCTCGAAGGTAATACTTTATATGAGTGGTTAATTTCACAAGAAATATTTAATTCCAGGTATCTAAAGACAAATATTCCCCGGTATGTGGTATGTATCTATGTATGTATATGAACATATTTTAATATAAAATGTCTTATAAATTTCACATTGTGTTTTGCTTTGCTGTTATTTCAAAGGATTTAAGTGAATGTTGGATAGCACTCAATTTCCTGAAATGATTAAATTCAGTCTCTGAAGAATCTGGGGAAAAGGCCTGTAATGACATTTTGATGACTTTCATTTTAAGGTGTAATAGAAATTGAGTAAAATATTTTAATAGCTATTCTCTAATATCTCATTCCAAATACAATGTTTTTATTGCTCATTCTAGCTTACAATTTTCTGGTGATAATAATGTTGGCTGGTAATTGTTTATTACACAGAAATCATTTCATCCTTATGTAAAAGTATTTTAGAAAAGGGTTCATGAATTTATCTCAGCTGAAGCAATTGTATTGAACTGTTTAGATACAACAACGAGTATTTCCAGATTCCTCCTATTTTAATTTGATACTTCCTTATAAGACTTAGGTGTAAGTTAAAGGGAGGAACATTACATATGATAGTTTGTAGTTTGAAGAGGAAAAACAATGTCAGGAAAGGCTAACAAAACAGAAGGAATAAATACTATGCTACCACAAAATTGACTTTCCTTCCAGATATCCTGTATTTTTTTAATTTAAAAAAGGATTAGGAAATTAGAAATCTGTGTATAAATATACAGTTATTATATCTATCTTTATTGAATAGGTAAGTGTAGATAGGTAAACTTAATTTGATTGCAGCTAATGTTACCAGAAACATCTTGGCACCTCAATTCTTTCGGGACATGTAGACACAAATAAAGTTAATCACATAGCTTTTACAGAATCAGATCTTTGGGGAACTGGAGTTGTGACGTATTAGATCAATTTTTATGTAAGTCAAAATGAAAACCTTAAATCAGTTTTTCTATGTGTGTTACACAAAGCCATTAGCTTCCAAATTGCGTTGTTCTCAATGCTAGTTAGAAAAATTGTTATACAATTTAACTTAATTGTAGTGAATATTTAAAGTCAGAATATAATATTATTGCTGAATTAACATGCAGTCAGTGCATTTTTTAATAAAAGTAAAATTAAGCACTAGTATCGGATTATTCTCTCCTAATGTGTTTACTGCATTTCCCTAAGTTTGCTTTCTTTCTGTAATTAATATTCCTTTCCACCTACCAGGGTTGCAGAGTAATCAGTTACTCTTTTTGCCTCCTCTAATTGTGGTTTTGTGTTTCTGGTGTGCCATTATTCTTATCTGTCACCTAGAAAGTTATAGTGACTTTGGAGCTATTTGTCTGACCTTTTTGTCTGAGTTTGGGGAAAAAAAAAAAAAGCCCTAAACTTGTTTCATTAGAAATTACGTATAAAGTGCTGAAAGATTTGAGTTGACCTTGGGATGTTGTTCAAGGAGTTGATATTAAAATGTAGAATATTCCCAGTAGTGGCAAGCTACTGGAATAATTCACTAAAATCTTTCCTTTGCCTCAGTTAGCTTATTTTTCACAAAATAGTTTGTCAAGTGGCAAAACTCAGATTACAGTGAGCATCATCTAGAAAATTTATTATAGAGAAAGAACTGGCAGGGAAGGGGGCCTCTTACACAGCTAATGGAGTCGCCCCAAGTTACTATCCTAGCATGTTGGCAAAGACACATGGTAAAATTTTATCTACTGGTGTTTAGTGTTTAATTACCTCAGAGATCCAACAGCAGAGTTTAATTGGTATAGCCATCAGTCAGATATTTCTGTTTAAATGATACCAGAATGACTTAAGAAAATGAAAGTTTTGCCAAAAGCAGAATTATATACTCTAACAGTCACTAATAATTAACTGAAACATTTAACATTTATTCAGATTAAAATGTGAAAATTGTAATTTGCTGAATGGTGTTTATAATTTTTTTATCAAAAGATGGCCTATATAGACTTATAGTGACCCCAAGTCCTTCTAAAGGTACTAGGCTTTATGATCTTACACTATCTAGTAAACAGAACCTTTTCACATTCTTAATAATATTTCTAAGCCATAATTTATATTCTTGATTTCGCTTGGCATTATTTAAGCATGATGTACTTGTGATACATAAATCCTTGAATTTCCTGTATTTTTCTGACAATTGAGTTCAAAGTCCGAAAGCAGAGACTAAAATATACCATAAGGCTAGGCGTGTCCTTAGAGAAAGAAAGACAAGGTAGCTTACCATGGCCAGGAACATATGGTGGATAGTTAATTATCATGATCTCAAGGGTTTTAACATAGTTTACTCCAGGCATCTTTGAAAGTGTTGGATTTTCAGGAAATATTTGAAGAAGAATTCAATTTGCTAGAAATTTGAACATGGACATCAAATAAATTATAAAAGTGTCTTCCCATATGGATTTAGAAAATATTCGTTCATTCAGTCATTCGTTCATTCATTCAACAAACACTTATTCAGGGCCTAGCCTGTGCCAGACCCTACTCCTGTAGCTCTTAATTTAATATTCACCATTGATTCAATTTAATTATTTGCCTGGTTCTGCAGATTATAGAAGTCTCACCAGTTATTCATACATCATCAGTTAATTACAGCACAATCGATGTCATGTGGGAACTTGTATTTCTCTTGGCTATTCTTTAAAAGACTTAAAATATATTCTGGACATATATGCCAATTTAGAAGAATATATTGGCAGAATAGTCCAAATGTGTTTTGAGCAGTTATCTTATTGATATGCAGGCCCACGAAGTAGTAGATACAGTTGGTTTTATTGCTTTTATGCTTCCTTCCAATGCTTCTTATACTATTTTAAGAGACCTCTAATTCTAATTATAAATAGCTAACATTCATTTTCTATATGCTCGTCAAGGTGCTAAGCCTTTTAAATTTGTTTTCTCATTCAACCCCTTCAATTACGTTACGCCAAAGGTAGTATCACTGTCCCTGATTGCAGATGAGGAAACTGAGGCTTTAAAAAGTTAAGGAACTCCCCGGAGGTCACAGTTAGTAGGCAGCTGAGATGACTTAAAACTCAAGTCTTTCAGGCTCCATTCATTCTTCTGGTCATTCAACAAATATTATTGAGCATTTACGATGTCCTCGGCCACTCAAGATGTTTAGAATAAAGCAGTGAATGTAACAGGCAGGTCTCTGCCCTTAGAACAGGTCCTCCCAAGCACCTTGATACTTTCATTACGTTATTTCCTTTTGCATCTATGGGTCCCCCAGGGCCAACAGGATAACATTTTAAAATTTCAAAACTTCCTCAGACTTCTCACCCTTTGGCTTCAGTCTTTCCGATTACGTTATTGCCTATTTCTGAACAGGGCTTTTCTACACTGGAAGGCTGATCTGCTCATTGCCCCACAAAGATTACCTTGCATTTTCTCTAATCATTCCTGCACCTGAAACACTTTTGCCACTGCTTTCTCAATGCCTCCCATCCTTCAGTGTCTGTGTCAAAACTCGTCTTAGAAATGAAATCCTAAAATTCCTTTATCTGAGTCGATCATTTGACATGTGACATTTGCAACAACTAGAATAACCTGTGGCTAGGTAACGTTTCACATATTTCCTGTGTCCTGGCTGCTTCAGTGTTGGTAGCTGTACCCAGCTGACATGCTGGCAAAGAGTTCAGACAACCAGCAGTAAAATAAGTAAGACTAAGTAAGACTAGAAGTCTTGGAAGCAGGAGCCCCACTGCCTAGCACAGCACCTGCCATAGATCATACAGTTAATACGCATTTGAAGCTGGGGAAGAGAGGAATGAAAGAGGGAGAGATGGACAACAGAAAGAAAGTTAGCAGGGAAAAAGAAAATAATATCCTTAAATTTATATCTGAGGGCCTTTAAAGATTTTTAAATATTTGATAAGGGTCAGGGATCCTATTAAGGAATATATACATACATACAATAATCTTTTTTTTTTTTTTTTAGTGGAGGTACTAGGGATTGAACCTAGGACCCCGTGCATGCTAAGCATGCACTCTACCACTGAACTATACCCTCACCTCTACACAATAATCTTGACTTTCAAATATGTTTTTGCTTCTTCTGAGAATAAATTGTCACTCATCAATATTAATAAATTAGATATATAATGAACTCTGTGGTGTTTCTGAAAGAAAGTGCAGTTGTGGTCTGTTTGTATTTGTTTTCCATCACTTTTCAGGCCCATGATGCAGCAGACTCTAAGTAGGTTTTATTGTTTAATGCTGAATATCATTATTTTTCTATCCTGGGGGCATTTTTCAATATCATAGAAATTGCTGACCCCCCCCCCCAAAGAGCTATTCTCTTAACCATCATAAAGTTTCATTAGTTAATACTTCACGTTGCACTTTTTTTGATAAAATTCAAATTCAACACTCAAAATCCTAGTGCAAATCTCCTGTATCAACAAGCAGCTCTTGTGGTTAATTTTATTTATGTTTTCACTCAATTGTGTTAAAAAAAAATGTAGCCTTGAAATCTCAAGAGAAATATATATGTCTATATGTTTATGGGTTCTCAAATTCAGTACTTAAGGTAGAAAGTTCACTTTGCAGGAAATTGCAGGTAGATATTTCTTAAAGCAACTGCTACATCTGACCACTGCTATGGAGCTGTTTTACTGACTCTAAGAGCCATGACTTGTCCTCATAGATACGAATATAGGGTTCACTTCAAAGAGGTATTACTAGTACATAATACGTATGTAACGTATACTAGTTTTCCTGGGTGAGGCAAGCTAGAAAGTTTGCGCCCTGAATCAGTGAGCATGATAGCCTGTGTGTACCCTCTAATTTATAGGGGTACTCTGCTAAAGCAGCCCCATTCTTTGGGCATCCCTACCTGCTAGTTGAGATAAGTGAGGCTAAAGCTTCAGCTATGAGGCTTTTGGCTATACCCTGCTTTTAAGAAACCAGGTATATTTCTGCAGACAGTATTGTAATAGTAGCAGCTGAAACAGTCAATGAGTATTCCAAAAATGAAACTGTGCTCCAAATGCTTATCTGCTTATCACACACTGTGTTGATGTTGGTAAAATGCAGAGGATGAGCTTGTCTCCCCTTTCACCCTGGATTTCTTTGGTCCTTTCATTTTGACACTAATTTCAGGCATGAACCTTGGCACTTAGCTACAGTGTGTAATTGTTGGTATCTCACTGCCACCTGAGTGCACAATGGAGAACGATATTTAGCCCCTGTGATTTGCCATAAGAACACACCACATGCAGTTGGAAAGGGAAATATTTAATCAGCCAGTTTTCTCATGCAGTCCCAATCAGCTGAGTCTTTTAAGATTTTATTTTCTCTAAGTTAACTGGTTGTTTTGTCACTGCGCAGATAAAGCCTTGGGATCCCTCTCATGCTGTGTACATTTAGGGACATTGTCTATCAATTTGAATGTACAAACAAAAGGAAGATATTTTTAAAATATGCTAAGTTAAAACTCATTTTGATCAAAATATTTTTTCTTAATGTTCCTTGAGTCCTCTGTTCAGTTGTTGGCTATGTACTTAATATGCAAAAGGCTCTAAGTGACGCACGAATAATACCATTCCATTTTTAGTCATGTTGTATTATGATGCTGTTGATCTTTAGAAGAAATTCCATTTGGTGACATTTACAAAAATAGTTTCACGTTACCAGCTTTTAATTTTAATTTTTAAAAAATATCGAGAATGATACAACTTGCAAGTAACAAGAAAATCACCTAGGAGATGTGTGTACTTATATAATTGGAAATGTGAAACACCTTGCCTCCCATCTGATATGCTTCTGTGCAGTCCAGGGAAACAGTTTTGACAAGTAGGAAAATGGTATAAGAATAGAATTATTTGTATAAAAATGCAGCATATCATCTTAAAGATTGAGTTCTATTTTTTTAAGGCTGGTGCTTTCAAAGTGCTAGAAAGATCTGAATCCAGAGTTTAGTCTTCATTGTAACTTAGTCCTACTAATTCAATGCTGCAATACAATGCAATACATTTCACTTCAGCTCATTGAATTTCTAATATTTATGAACATTTTAACCTCTTCAAGTCAATTATCTCTTTAATTATTTTATTTTATTTTATTTTATTTTATTTTATTTTATTTTGTTGGGTAAATACGATAGGAAATGTCAGTACACATGGCAAAGGATTTCTGGTTCTTTACCACAAAGCAAAATATTTTTAAAAGTTCAGAATTTCTATGTGGTTTAGAGCATTTTATTTTTTGCATTCCAAATTGGTTAAAAGTTGGTACAGTACATGATCTAACTAAAACGGTTTCTCTTTTACTCAATAATCATAATTATTGTCATAAATTTGGGAAGAATTCAAGTCATTTATTTACTCAATTATTCAATTGGCTTTTTTCCCTTAATTATCTTGTCTGGCCAGTGTTGCTAAAGGCACTGTGGAGGATTTTATAAAAGGAGAAAATGTGATCTTTCCCTCATCAACTATAGTGTAATTGGAGAGAGAAAAAGAACTCTGAAGAACTAATTGGATAATATAATAAAATTACTCTTAGTAATCATGCTTCAGTACTGTGAAGGGAGAAGCTATTTTATCACAGGTAGAAAACAGTATTAACAATCAAATGTAGCTTTTTGGCTCAGAATATTGTTTCAGATTATTTGTTGTAAAAACAATAATAAGAACATGTAGAATAAAGGCCAGTTCTTGAAAACAGATTTTACAATGATCAGTTGATTTCATCAGCAAATTTTTCATTTCACCAGGACTTAAAAAAAAACAATGAACTGTGTTGCCTGGTTAGTTGTTAATTCAACTGTCCAAAACTTAAAAATGCCTTAACAATTTATAATTAAATATGTGGGGGGGGGGTGAAGTTTACCATTGCCTTAATTGTACTTCAAGATACTCTTCAAAATTTGAAGACAGACATAAATTGAAATATTTTTAGAAATACTTTAACTTCCTAGCTATCTTGAGGAAACAGGCTAACACATTCTATGAGGTAGAAAACTTTTCAAAGCTGTCTTTAACAACATCCCTGTGTGTATGAAGCCTTGCTTTGCTCTCTGGGAGAAATATTACACCAGTCATTCAAATAGATAAAAACATTATTCCAAATAAAACCCAACATTGAGCAAAGAGCTTTGGGATTGGCTCAAGTTTTATTTTCTATCTCAAATATAAAATTTTAAGTTTTTAAGGAAAAGCAACAACTTTGCCTGTAGATTATCATTTTCCAAAGCCAAAGATGAGTCAGCCAAAAAATTTCAAAACTTTATTTAATAAACCTTAAAGTGTTTCCCCTTAGTTACATTGACAACTGTGTTGAAAAGCCCAGTGATAACTTAAATAGCCTCTTCTTTCACCTTGAGTGGTTTATACTTTGTAGACATAGAGAGAAGAACCTTGACCACTTTTGTTTTCTCTGCTCAGGAAAGGAAAGAATCAGATAGAAAAATGCACACCACATTCCTGCCAGACCTTGCCTATGGACAGTGTATGGCATCCACTAAGTGAGGAAGACGAATGTTCGCATTTTTAGGGGCTGAGGGGAGGGAACAGCAAAGAACTGGTTCTCCTGTGTATCCTAGCATGTGAATGAACTGATACTAGACATATCACAGGGAGAATCAGACAGAAGGATACTTAATGAGATCCACTCAAAGACCAGCATCCTCTCTAGAACCCAGCAGTTCTTGATTCTCAGTGTCTTTGGGAAGCAGGGTTCACCATCTACCTGTTTAAACAGGTAATGAGAGCAAAGGCATGACACACATCCCTGTGATTTTTGAATGTCTTCACTGCCCCCAAATAAGGAACTCCTCCCACTGCTGTCTGCTCTAAGCTGCATTTCATTTTGATAGCCATTTGCCGTAGGCACTTTGGAACTCCATGCAATGCAAGAGATATGGTTGAGAAATTCTTCAATGGGATTTCTCCCTACTCCCCAGTAGGGGATTCAGAACATGATTAGAGACTTTGAGACATTCTATTTAGCCTACTTCTAAAACTACACATTTAGGCTCACACCATTAGAAGAAAAATGAAACAAATCAGAAAAAGAAAAAAAAACTCGAGAAGGACAAAGTATTCTACATCAGGGAATATGGAAAATGGTTAAATTTGTGAAATCAGAAGAGATAAAAGAAAATATTTGGAAAAAAAAAGATCAAGTTTCTCTTGAATTACAGATTCGTTGAGTCTCAGTTTTACTTTCACTTGCTAAATCATGACATCCACTGTCGTCTTCAAATTTAATTTTAGTGTCATGCCTCTAAAAGTAAATATGTTTTAGCATCAACATCCTCACCTTGCTTATTCTTTCTAGGGGACGACACACGTCTTTGGCCCATCTTTGTCATGCTCACTTGTAACAATTTAACTTTAGCATCATTTACTCATTGTCATACAGTTCTTTCTCCCAATAAAGTAGCCGCAGTGTTTTGGTTAATGGTGCTTCTAATGGCAAATACAACTTTTTGTGCTTCATCTTGAAATATTTAAATGCAAAATCGAAATTAGAGTGCTATATCAAATGTCTAAGAGCACAGAGCCTTTTTCTTGCACCTTTGGTGAATCCACATCTCATCAGTAATCAGTGTCATTTTCAGGTTCATGCTCATTTTTAACGCTATACCGACTGGCCATGGTTTTAGTCATTTTTTCCTTTTGAGTTTAGTGCTCTGTGATTAGAGCACCTTGAATGTTTTTTGAAAACCTAATAGTCTAACATTTGAATACACACTTTGGAAGAAAGGATTATTAAAACGCAGACATCCTTCAGTGTTCACCAAGATGGTCTTCGGAGAATCTTCTCAGCTGACATATTTTCTTGTTCACTTTGGGGCTCTAAGTTAAGCAGCAGCCTTTGAGGTAGGAAAGTTTTAGTCTTTGGATTCAAACCAAATTGTTTTCAAATCCCACACCTACCGTTACCTTGGACCAATTGTTTAGCATCATTGAAACACAGTTTCTTCCTCTGCAAAATAAGGATTATAGCACTCACCTTACTAACATTCCTTGGCCATTTCCCACATCCCAGACACCATACTCACACGGCTATATACTGTCATTATCCACAGTTTACAAATTACCACATTGAGGCTTGGAGAGGTAAAGAAAACCCACTTAGGCATACGTAATTGTTAAGTGGTGGGGCCTCTTGTTGGTTCTTTTATTTCTGTAGAATTTGTTTTTTAGGAAAGGACTTGCAGGGTCAAAAGGTAGGTACAAAATAAATTTTTGTAACGTCATTTAGTTTCAGGCACTTGACTATGAGATGCAGTACTGAAGCTGTAATTTGTATTTCTCCATGTTGCTGCATTAGGGACTGATGCTATTTGAGAGTGTGCTTTGTAAGTGGCCATGGAGAGCTATATACTACGAGAGCCGCTTTATGCTTTTCTTCTTGAAGATGGTGATGGTGCTCTCATCTTGATGAGCACAACTCATTTTCAGTAAAGATTCTGGATAAAGGGCTGTTGCATGGAATTGAATGCTAGTCTACAAGGCAATTGTTCTGCCTTCGATGAAGAGTGGATGCCATTTCCAGAAGAGCTTGACATTCTCAGGGAAGAGTTTTACAGCCTTGAAGAATATGTGTGATTTGTATGATTCTTGATAAAGAAAAAAAAAACCGAGAGTTATATACTAGAAATTTAAAACTTCCATTCTGTTGTGGCTTCATCTGCGGCCCGTTCCCTACTCGCAAGACACTACTAACTTCAGCGTCTTCTCCTACTTCACCTTCAGGCTCTTGAAGTCTGTGCGATGCCCAAGTGTGTATAGAAACACAGAAATAGCACAGTCCCTTTTGTTAAGAATAACACATCAGTTTTCTTTCCTTGCTTTTGTGTGCTCTCTGGAGTTCACCCATGCATGATGTTCCAGTTGACTTCAAAGACAAGTCTGTGGTTGGATTAGCTCCACAGGACAGGCAGCAAGGTAAGAAACAGGCTTAGTGCTTTCAAAGCCTACTGGGGAACTGATAGAGCCAAGCTGTGTGGTTACCAAGACAGCTTATTCATTATGTCCTCCCAGAAGAACAGGTAAATTTGCATAATACTTTCTATTTTGTCACTACTAAAATTATTTTTTAAATGATGACTGGTCAGTACCCAAAAAGGTTGACTTATAGCTATATAATTCCTGCACTTGGGGAGTTTAGTGTCTAATAAAGGAGACACAGATATAATAAATTTGGAGTGAGAAAATGCCGCTAAAGTCATGAAGGTAGAAAACATGCAAATCATAGGGTAATTTTAGGTATTAAAAAAAGGGATGACTTAGCGAGTGGTATGTGCTTAAGAAATTGCAACTAAGGTACGTTTGCTTTCCAGACATTGCCAGCAAAGGTAGACTTATTACAGAACCCTAGAGCCAGGCATTGCATCACAAACTTAGGTCACACTTTGGGAGATGGCTTAGTAATGAGAGAGGCATGGTTGAATGATGTGGGCAGTGAGATGATTTCCCAAAGAAGAATATGGCAGACTGGAGAGGGTAAAGATACAGAGCAGACAGGGAAGTGTGAAGTGCCCCATGACCTGTGAAGCTGGGAGAGTCTGCAAAATAAAATGGAACTGCCTTTGATTCGGTCCCTGGAAAATAGGGAAGCAACCCTAGCAGTTCTGCTGAGTGTTGACCATAGCCTTATTCTTCAAGTTTGAAAGCCACGTAAAGGCAGATGAAGAGTCTTAATTTTCAGAAATCAGAGGACCAGATAAAACAGGCCACAATAATTCAGGAGAGCCACTGCCAGGTCTTGGACTGAGATTGTAGACGTGACGTTTAAAAAAAAAAAAAAAGGCTGTAAATTTAATAGATATGAAGGAAATAATCATACAAAATAACAACATTGACAAAACCCAACACCATGGAAGGAGGACTGAGAAACAGTAAAGGATAGAATTAAAAATTGCCTGAAGGAGGAATTACAGGTAGAGCAAGAATGAGTGAAGGTATCCAGCAAGTTCTCGAAAGAGGACCAAACATACTTGTTGCATATTTTTATTTCTGTCTCGGAATGAAGAAGAAAGAGAATACAGCTATGTCTTTGCACTTTGATTTATTCCATTTCAAATCCAGGATCACAGAGAATTACCATATACTAACATATTGAAGTTATGTAGGGCTAAAAGTACTTTTTAATTACGCGGCTCGTACACACGAGTGCTTTGTGGTCATTTTATTTGGCATTGTATAGGGAAACACTACAAAGAGAAACTGCTGTCTGTGTGGTACCCAAAGGCATAGACTTTGTATTACTGAACCTCAGACTGAATCTCGACTGTGGTTATGTTCTAGTGAATAGAGCAGAAACAGAAATGAATCATTTGTCTCCAGAAATTGTCACTCTGACTTTGCTTTTGAAAACACTGGCATGTGTACTGTGGCTGGAACAATCCTGCTTTGGTTTGTCATCAAACACTTCATATTGGACTTTGAAAGGGAAGAAAAATATTGTGTGATTCAAATGAGCTCTTCATTTGAAAAAAGAAAAATGTATGTGTGCTCTCATCCACTGATTTTACAATTACTTATAAATTTTAAATGTAGTTCAGATCTCCTTCCTGAGTTTAGGCTCAATATTCAACTGCCTGCACTGTCCATCGGGTACCCTCCAACCCAACATATGTACACTGACCCTCTCGTTCTTCTGAAACCTGCTCTCCGTAGTGTTCTGTGGGGCTGCTAAACTACAAACCCGGGGGGCATTTTTGGCTTCTCATTTCCCACTTCTGTTCTTTTCCCACCTCAAACCCATTACCAGGACCTGCTAATCTTCCATCTTAAATACTTCTTGAATCCGACTGTCCTGCCCATTGTCACCACCACTGCTACAGTTCAGACCTGCTGCCATTTGCTGTGGTTTATCTCTTGCCTGGCCATCTGCACCATTTGAATAGGCTTTCTTCCCCCAGCTTTGTCACCATCAAATCCATCATACGTACAACTATTTTAAAGCTTGATTTATCCACATTTCAGAGATATTATTTTTCATACCAAGAAGTAGCACACTGAGCTTTGCTGTCCCCCAAAATATGACAAATGCTATTTTCTCAGGCAAAAGGGTGAGGTTTATTTTTTGTTAATGAAATGCCAGACAAGCCCAGCCAACTTGCCAGGCATAATTAAATTGGAGCCTCTTTGGCAGTTAACTCCATCCATGCAAATGTTTTGCAAAAATTCATTTTAAACGATTTTTTTTTTGCCAGATTTTTTTCAGGATAACGTTGGGATATTCAGGAATCGGGGCATTCTCACAACATTATAAACATTTCTAAAGGCTGGTTAAATAAGCTCCATTATTATCCAAATCATTCAAATCCAGCCTTTCTTTCTACCCCTACCACAGGCACCAAAACTTCAGCACTTGGCCCATGTGGGTGTGAATGAAGTGGCAAAGTTCAGATTTAAAAACATTGCTTGAAAGTCATTTCATTTCTATTTCCTCTATGTTTTACAATACTACTTATCCACGATCTCTTTTTCTTCTTCCTAGTATCAGAGAGGGAACAAACACATTCCTTAAGAACTCTGTAGAATATCCTACAGAAGTAGATCCCCCAAAAGAACACACCAAAATGGAAAATAGACAAATATGTACATCCTGTTTTTCAAGCATACCATCCAATTTTAATTAATACAATCTCCATTGTGTCTTACCTCTTCTGTTGTAACTCAAAACTAGCCATAGATAATGTATAAACAGATGAGTGTGACTGTGTTCCAGGGAAGCTTTATTTGTACAAACAGGTGGCAGACTGGATTCGGCCCACTAATCAGAGTTTGCCAAGTCCTCATTAACTCATTACTTCTGTTAGTAACTCTTCTATTTTGATTTTTAAAGTTGTGGACCTAAAGATGAATGCTTACTTCTATAATGAATAAAATTTTAGGTTATATCAAAGACAAACGCATGAATTCTTTGATGGTTAGAAAAGATTAATTTTTAAGAACTTTTCTGTATTTGAAGTTACGGCTTACGCAATTGTGTGAATAGATGATAATTCATCTCCTGCTCTCACCATGACCAAAGTGCCTGGTTTGTGGTAGAGGCATAGTTTTGAACAAATAAACGGTTAGAGCCAACCCATAAGTCAAGTTGATCATATTGTAGACAAAATATCAGATCCAAGTTTTAAGACTCTCAGATCTTCGTGTTCTGTTACTTCAAATGATCCCGGCTTAGCTGCACTGATGTGGGATAAAGAAGGCTGCCCCTGGCGGTGGAAGCAGCACATGTTTCCCCCTGCATGTGTGCTCAGAAGCTGGTGGGGATTGTCCAGGGAAAGCCTGTGTGGATAGGTTGAGAATGAGTAGGGTATGGTTTTTTCTCTAGACCCATTACAAACAAGAAGGAAAACCCTTTTAGCTGTGAATGTGGGCTGACAAACATGATGGATTTACTAGTCTTTTGACTCCTTAGATCTGAGGTCATTGTGGGCGCAATGTCCTCAATGAGGCTTTGAAAGTACTTGTGACTGGTAAACGACCAGATGCCGGAAAAAAAGGTGCTATTTACAGCAATTAAAATATCTATTCTACAGAACTCTGTGACCACCATAGATAGTAGTAGGCTTGATTACAAAATACTGGTAGTGTATATATTAATATCATTCCACGTTAACTGGTGTAAATCTCCCTCATTCTGTTTGTAAAAGCACTGCCCATTGTAAAATCACGTTATACGTTTCTCCCCTCTCCACCATAAACGCTGTGCTGTTCTGATAGCAGTATTCCAAAGTTGCTGTGTTAATGAATGAAGGAGATGAAAACAGTCCTTCCCATGTTGGGGAAATGAACATCTATGTTTATTAATCTAGTTTTACTTTTAATTGGTTCACGGTTGATTGTTGATAGCCTTGTGGAGTTTTACAACACTCTGCCAAATGTGTCCTTGGTTCTTCCTTTGGCATATTTTTGTGTAAATGTGTGCGTTTATAATTATACAGCTATAAGGGCCCCTGCTTGCATACGCACACACATGCACATATGCAGATTTATTAATTTCAAGGAGATCATTCAGATGGCCAGGCTCAGAGTAGAGGTCATTATGACATGCATCTGCCTTTTGTGCCAATGACATCCTGGCAGATACAGCGTGCAAGTGTTAAGCCTGAGAATACCCTACCATTCTACAATAATTGCTACGTGTGTTTAGCCATATTAACAAAGAGTGTGTTTAACCTTCTACAGAAGAAACCTTTATACCTTACTATTCAGAGACAGCTATTTTTAAAATTTCCAAACTCACTTGCAGCTCTGTCCTCTGCAAGATCTTCCTATCTATTCCAGCCATATCAAACTATGCCAAAAACAGAAGAAAACAAGAAGAGACTGTATATGTCACTCATGTTGGCTGAGAGATAAGCTGAGAAAGCAAGAATTGGATGATGGAGGAATAAATGTACCATTGCCAGAAAAAGAACTCTTCTCTTTCAAGCCATATGTAACTTATCCATTGTAAACTGAGGAAGACTATTAATCGTAATCACTATAATTACTTACCTTACATTTGTCTATGCCAATAACTTACAAAAAGCCTTCCTCAAATTTGAATTCACTTCCTCTTTTTTGACAGTCCCATCAATTAGTCAGGCTAGAGTTTAATATTTCTTCCCTGTTTCCCACCTCTGCAAGTTACTTCCTGCTGTTCTTTCCAAAGCTGGTGTGCCAGATGTGGAGAAACAGAGCTCCTGCCTCGGACACCACCCAGAGGTTGCTATGTTTGGGCAACATGCTTGCTGATGTGTTAGAATGTGAAAATTTCTGCTGTGGTTAACATCCCCTTTGAGAGAATACAAATCACTTAAAAGCTCAGGGCAGATAACTTAGAATTATCAAGGCGATGCTACTTTTTTGAAATAGAGACATGTGACAGTATTAAAAATGGATAGTATGGATTAATTCCTAAAATTTATTCTCAGTTATATCATAGAGTCATTTCAATTCCCTTCATTTCTCTAGTAAATTAGCCACTGATAATCATAATTATGACACTTAGGTACAGTAAGACAATGAAATGCCTCCTGAATTATTAAGAAGTGTTAATTTATGTCTACCCTGTTATGTCGTTTCGAGTATTCTACTACATTATCATTTCTTGAAAATTGGTCACCTGTACATATGATATATACGTAAGATTAAATTTTAGTAATGGTAATTTTTTTTTTAGAAGAAAGCCTTATTCCTAGTGTTGAATAAACATGATTATGTTTTATATGGTTATTTCACCTAGATTTCTGTTTAGTGTCCATGACTTAGTTGCTCATTAGGCACAGGTTGTTATCTGGGAAAAATAATGCCGAGCATTTGTATGATGCTTTATTACAAACTAATGCTTTCATTGTCACATACACTGTCCAATTTATTATATAAACTTCAAAAGGTATTATTACCAACATTTTATAAAGTAAGCCTCAGGGAGCGTAAGTGGTTTGCTCAAAGCCACATGGCTAACGAGTCGTAGCGAAGAAACCCAATCCCATCTATCCGAGTCAAGAATGTTTTCCATCAGCCACAGCCATCTCAGAAACCCGTCTCCCAGAATTTGTTGGGCGGCTTCAGCCTGCATGGGCCTCTCTACTTGTGAACCCACCTGGCAGAGTTTTTTTCTAGAGCTTGTCAGAGGAGCTGTTACCAACCAACAAATCTGAGATTCAGAAAATGTGCTGTAATCCCCATTATCAGTGAAAAGGGCTAATGTCTCCAATATTAGATTGCATTCCATCCACCTGGGGAGGTGCATAGAATGCATCATTCTGCAGAGGGATGACTTCATTTATCCAACAATACAACCAAAGACTGTGCTAAAGCAGGACCCTTTGTCATAGCTTTTTACCGTATATGACGATAGTAAGCTTTGAAAGGAACTATAGCTGTGGGCATTCTCCATTTACCTTGGATACAAAACAGATTTTCTGCTTTTAATGAAAAGAACAGGCAGTGCCCATTCTAAGGAGAGAGTGTGAAATAAGAGAGAGCTCAGAACGCAAGGTTTTATCATCACCTCCTGGTTTTATTTTTTCCATTCTAATCAGAAACCTGCTTTGAAACAAGCTGTCCTGATATTAATAAGTGATATAGAAAAGTCACTGCCTTGAACATGCTTGTATGAAAAGTGGCACGAGAAGATGAGGGACACCTCAGATTAAGAAGTGCCTTCGCCTTTAATAATTAATTAGAAGGAACAAACAGTGCCTGGGAGGCAGGGCTGGATTCAGAGAAATAGAAATCTGAAACATTAGGACAGACTGCTGTTTTTCCTGAGATACAGCTGATGCTGAATGCACATTTCCAACTGGAATAAAGCTGGTAACAAAGTCTTCCTACACTCATCCAGTCTGGAATAATAAGGAGAAATGTCTCTTGAATTTATTAAGCCACTTCTAATTATTTCTGACATGTCAAACATACTGGGGATAGAGAGAAGAGAAGAAGATTGGGGGGAAACTTTTTTTAATGTGATGTGAGTCTCCAAAGAATTGAACAACTGGCCCCAGAAATCATCATTTTTGTGAGTATGACACTGCCGCTTAATAAACCAACAGGAAATATTGAAAGGAATTCTGTCCACATTCTAGAACTAGTGTAATTTCCAACAATGCAGTGTAATGGCAAGATCAAGTGTGATGTCATGCTGTACAACATCTAATTCTGTGAAATTAGAAAACTTGAGAAGGAAAGGGAAGGAGAAATATGTCAGGGTGGAATGGAGGGAAGGGTGTAGGAAGCCTGAGGTTCCAGTTCTGTCTCATCTGACCTTACTGATATGCAAATTATTCCACTGAGTCAAAGTAGCAGAGGTGAAACAATCAAGGTTTCCGAGGAAAAGAATTTCCAGCTTCACCACAGAAAATGGCAAGTTTTGCATTGGAAACGTCTGAGAGAGCATCTGAAGTGTTGCCTCATTAAAATTTATGATTAGAATTAATTCACATTCATTTTGCTAAGAACCAAATCCCCTGGGTGGAATCTGTGTGGGGGATCATAAAAAAGGATGATGAGAAGTGACAGCAGGTCTGCGGAGTGGTCAGCGAGGAGCACTCGGCCGAGCTCATCTTCCTCTTTCCCTTTTTTTCAACTTCCCATTTGGTGTTTGGAGATGATTTGGTGTTTGGAGATGATTTGGTGTTGGGGAATCAATGTCATTGGTTGGCATTTGTGTATGATATGAAATAAGTAGGATCCTTTTAAAAATCACTCGGGTTAAAGTGTGGATTTAAATGGCTTTAAATGAGACCCAAATATGTGGCAGTCAGAATACTGCTGCAAGGAAATGAGAATTTCATTTGTTAAAGAGAATTTTGTGCCTGGCCCTGTGCTCCGCTGACCTCATGGTGCTCGCAGAGCATGGGATACCTCTTGCACCGAGTTGCTGAAACCGTCCATTTCCTTTGCTCCAGATGTATGATCTCCAGTGAGAAACCAGACTGTGCTGTTCGGCTCCTCGTTGCCCCTCTTCTCCACATCCTCTTGGTTGCAAAATGCCGAGCCCAGCATCTCCTCTACATGCCTCTGTCGTCTGTGTAGATAATTCCCAGCTGAGGATGCTGACATCTCTTGCTAGGAGAAGTCATTTGTTTCCCGGTCTCTCCATTTTCCTTCAAATAATTCAATTGCTATCAGGAAATTTATTTCTTCTCTGACACTTTAGCCACCTTTTTATACCTCCATAACTTCTAATCCTAGAATTGCCCCTCACTCAATGATACTTAAGGCTGATGACTATTTCTGGGACACACCATCCTTACCTAGAGAACTGTAGGCTGATTATTGCTAAAATCTTATATCAGAATGAAGGTCTGCTGGTCTGCGTATTTATAAGCCTCTGCCTTCTGAAGGTTGATAGTGGTGAGCTTTTCCAGGTGCAGATGTGGGATTAAAATTGAGACCTTGTGTTTCTGTCTCACCATTGCTTTTTCTGTCTACTCTCTTAATACCAGACGCGGCTACTCACTGACCCCTTTCTTTAAAATTTTAATTCTTGACTAAGGTGCTACTTTATACATCAATACTTTCTTCCCCTCAGGATTGCCAAAGAATATCCCAAGTCTGAGGCACTGAGAAATGAGGCAAATGTTCCCCTCCTCACTGCCAGCCCCTTGGGGACCCGCATGTGGTTCCCAAGTCCCATGGCGCCTGGACCACAAAAAAGCAATTCAGTGCATCCTGGGAATATCCAAGTGAAAGTGTGAGGTTTACCTAGAATGGCTTCTACGTGGCTCTCCTGCAGGGCCGCAGGGCTCCTTGCTCTCTCGCTAGTGACCGTGTCCATTTTAGAACTGACAGGAAAAAAGGTTTCAATCTGTTCCTTTTCCGTTGTATAACACTTACTGAAGCACTTGGTGCATTCGGCAAGTCATCTTCTTCCAGTACTCACATTACCCTCTCTTTGCGATGGAAATTTCTATTTCAGGTTCCTAAGCAGCCATTTCTAAGTCTCTCATGTGGGACTTGAACTTAAGCTTTTAAACTGTAGAGAAAGGAAGGGAGCAAAGAAAGAAAAGACAAGCTGGATGTGTGGGCAGTTTTACTGCTGCTGAATTGCACAGTTGTTAAAAATTGCATCTCTGCTGTCCAGGTCAATTTCTCTTCAGTGACTCTGTGCAGAAACCTGGATTATAATATAAAAAACAAACAAGTAAGACATCCTTTTATGTTACTTAAAACCTAACTATGTAGAAAAATCTACTTCTGGATCTTGGGGTAAGTGTATGATAACACTGTAAGCTCTGATGCTTTACTGTGATATCCTGTAATGTGCCTGTGCTCTCACCTAATCGAGGGGAGTGAAGTTATTTGTGGAGCTATGTCACAGTGAATTTTTAAGCCAGACTGTCCCTCAGCTGAAAGAATTTCCTGTGATCATAACTGATTTTCCTAAAATCTGTATTAATGCTTTTACACTGCAGTGTAAATGATAAAATCTTGAGTCTAGTTTATACAAACCACATGTAATAATAACAATAGTGCGTATTAATTGAGTGCTTACTACATGCCATGCCCTAAGTTAAGCATTTTAGGCACTAGTTTATTTAATCCTCACAACCCTAAGTGGTAATACCGTTTTTATTCCCATTTTATAGATTAGGAAATTAAGTCAGAGAGAGATAAATAACCTGTCACATTTGCAAAAGGTAGTGTCAGGATTTGACCTCAGGTGGCTCAACTCCATTAGTCTGCTCCACTCAGAGGCTCTGTTTAATCATTGGTATTCTTGCAGTTCCTTCCTGATTTGGTGTTTTACACATTCAGTGAGCATCCTCCAGAATCAAAATTTTAAAGGAGTAAATGGTTTCCCGAAGTGATGATCAGTGAGAATCAGTTTTGCTTCTGAGTGCATCAAACTTACTCTTTTTTTTAAAATATATTTTTACTGAAGTACAATCAGTTTACAGTGTTGTGTCAATTTCTGGTGTACAGCACAATACTTCACTCACATAGGAACTTATTCTAAAAGAAGGAGATGCTGGTTCGCTGTAGAAGAAAAGACCTGAGAAAGAAGTAGGTAAATGAGCCTCAGGCCCCAAACAGCTCAGAGAGTAAAGCTTTCAGGCATATTATTTCTACTCGTGTAGGAAAGAAAGAGCCAATGTAAACAATTCACTTTTTGATATAAATCTCTATCCATCATGACACTGGTTTGGTGGCCGGGCTCGGAGAAGAGAAGCAATGTCAAAGGACTCCGGAGCCAGACTGCCTGGATTCAAATCCTAGCTCTACCGCTTCCTGACCATGTGATCCAGGGCAGGTTTCTTGTTGCCTCTGTGACTCTGTTTCCTTGTCTGTGAAAAAGAGATAATAGTACCTACTTTAGAGAGTCGTCATGGGGATTAAATGAGTGCATTGTATATAGAGCATTTAGAGCAAGCATTTAGAATAGTGCCTGGCACATAGTAAGTACCATAAGGGTGTTTGCTATATCACCATCATCGTCACCACCACCACCATCATCATTACCAGGTGCTCAAACATGGTGTGGCAAATATATCAACAGTGGTCTTATATGTAGACATTCTTAGGGCTTTCATGTAGAAATGGAAGATACTAGATTCGATTTCTATTAGACTTTGCTGTATAAAATGATTCTTAGATCACCTAGGTTTATTTCTATTTTAGAATTTGAGTGGTAATTTATAAGTTAACCAACAGACGTGCTGCTAGCATTCTAAATCAAATGATAAACAGAAACAGAGAGACTAACCCCTATCTTAAAAAATCTGAAGATGGGAGTAGCAAAAAATAGGAGATAATCCTACTTCCATTAGGGAAACTTGGGTTTGGAGTTTATAGCATAAAAATAGCTAATTTATTTGGGGGTAATATCGGTAGAGGTAAACTAAGGCTCATAGAGCACAGTTCTGATAGATTCCCACAGACTTAAATGTTCATTCCTGCTTTCTTCAAAGAGTTGGAATGGATGCTCTCTGATCCCCTTGAGGGCATCTCACCTCCACAGGGGTGAGAGAGGCTTTATGCCTTTAAGGCAACTTGGTTCAACTCTGCCTGCTTACTGATGGGGGAGCCCTGGCAAAACTCCAGATGTGATTAGTGTTGTATCTGTTATTTCACAGGGTGGGGTGTGTTTGTGTGGATGGAGGGGGAAGCCTATAATTTCATAGCTGTTAGAAGAGCATTTCTACTAAACCTCTTTTTATTCTAAAAATTGATGAAAAGATCTCAATGTTCAAGATGATTTGAGGACATTCTACTGTCCCCAGAATAGATTTAGTTACGGTTGTTATTTACTCTTGATGGCGCAAGTTGGAGGAGTGTAAATATTTCCTCCAAAATATCCATTACTATTTTGACCTTTTTTTTTTTTTTTTTGGTGAGATCAAAACCATCTTTTTAATTATTTGAACTCTGGAGATTGTTTCCCATAAATATAAAAATCAGAGCTATAAGCTTAGCCTAGACCAGTTAAGAAATACTGCATTTTAAAATCATAACACCATTGTCTTGTTGAGGAAGAGTATGACTTAGGTTAAACTGAACATTGACTTATAAACTATTTCAATTACTCATATTCATTGCTGCCTTGTGAAGTATAAGCATTCTTATTTTTCTATAGATTCTTTGAATTACGTCCTAAATGACTACCATGTAAATAAATGAGAACAACAGTCACACCATGCTTTTTGTCATTTTCATCAAATGCTTAGTGATCTCATTGCACTTGTGGAATTAAGTGAAGAAGCTCCACCCCGGCATCCATGGGTCAGCTATGTGGACTCTAGCTGCCAAAGGCGCTTATCCTTCTGAACAGAGCGCTTTGCTCAGCCAGTGTAGACATGGCCTGATAAACAATGGAACTTCTCCCTTGAGAACTGGAGTTTGGATTGATCTAATTCTTTAACTCAAAAATGTGCACAGGTTTGATGAGCGGTTAAAATGCCTGCGTTTTAGTAAAACAGGAGCTTAAATTGACAGTAATGTGAAGAATAGCATAATTTATAATGAACTTGAAAGGCAGTAGCACTCACTGTTGTGCAAGCTAATCAAGGGACTATCACATCAAAGTTTGAACGTGAGCTTAAATATCTGTGGCAGGGAGGTTGTTCTTGCCGGTTTACATCTGTCAGGTCTTAACACTGAACCTGTCAGAGTGCAACACGGCCATGTCACTTTTAACAAAGATGTCACATGTCATAGATATTGTGGGAAACAACCTGCTTTGTGTTTCCTTCTCTAGGATTTTACAAGGAAAAGCAGATGTAAAAGGAATTTCTTTAACACTGCATTTTTATTTTGCAGATTCTCAGACTGATGGAGTGAGTGACGGAGTGGGTTGCCAACTGTAGTTGATCCACTCAGCACAGAATGGCTGCGGGGAATATATTCAGACATGCCCAGAGAAGTCTGCCCAGGGTGAAACAAATACCTTTGAGGTTTAAATCAGGTGTGTGAAGAATGCGGGAAACATGACTTCTTAGGTTTTTGTTTTTGTTTTTGTATGTATGTTTCCCAAGGAAAGTGGTAGCTCTTGCCTCTTCTCCCAATTCTTTTAGTGCTATAAAACTGCCAGCCCAGAGTTTAACCCGCCCTCTCTCCCAGGATTTGATATATTCTACTCCACTGCCTTGAAGGGTTTTCTATTTTATCAAAGCTTTTGATTTTAAAGGCATAATTGTGGTTTTTCATATTCAAAAAGGGTTTTGATTTTGGAGCTATTTTAAAATTGGGCATTGAAGTTTGATACACTTTACCATTTGTCTATTTTCTTAGAAAAATAAATGCTATTTATAATAAATGAATTAATGTGAGATACCTAAAATTACATTCAAACGATCTTTTAAAATACATGTTCATGTTATCTGTAAGAGGTTGTTCAGAGGCTCAGAAAAATCAAGTTAAGGGAACTGTTTTTAGAAAATGTAAAGCACACTTCCTTGCAGGATGAAGTTGTGCTTAATAGCCTCTGTTTAATTTATTCAGAAACGACACGATTTTTGTTGCTATATTTTGTTAGAAAGGAAGGAGAGGCTGTTTCTACAGGTGTCATAGGAAAATCGATACTGAGCCACGGATTGTTGGATCCCATAGAACCATGGAGACTTGGCAGTGAAATTCTTCCAAAGGTGAGTAGGGGCATTGATTTTCCTTCTTGTCCCTGAAGAAATATGACACAAGGAATGAAGGCTAAATTTAGACTTGGAAACAAGTCTGATTTGAAACCATGCCTTTAAAAATTTGGTGACAAGTTTTTCAAAATATTAAATGAGGCAATTGAATGAGAATTTGAGTATATACATTTTTCTCAGATATTTTTCTTAGATTCACTTCTTTTCTTTATTCTTTTGGATACTTTTGAGGGGAAAAAATGGCTCTTTGACCAACGTTTTATCTGTAATTCAGACCCAGTGATTTCCTGATGGAATACTTGTGTTTTACAATACAAAACAATCTCTCGCTTAAACCTGCCACCAAGAATGCAATAGTCCTTTAGTTTCTAAGAAAAAGCATATTATATACACAATCAAACTTCAAATTACTGAGCCTGTCACTGATCTTCCTTATTTAAACTGTGTAATCTTCCAGCTAATTTGTGCCTTAATTTTTAGACACATACTTGCTTATTTATGTACTTATTTTACAGTTTCTTCTAGATTTCGAAAAGTTGAAAAGCTATACGTAATGTGTTGGTTGTTTTACCACATTGCTTAGCATTCCATCCGTACAGGCAGACGGTGTTCCTAGGTTTGGGAGTATAAATCCCAGGGGAAGTGAGCTGAAGAACATTTTATGCATCACTCATCCTATTATGAGCCCTGTGCTGCTCCATCTCTCTACAAGGTAAGCAATATATTGTGAGTTGGCTTCCGGCAGCCGAGAATGATGTATGCTAATGTTCTTGCTTTAAAGTGTATGTTTTTGGAACTCATAATGGGGAGTACAGGAATCATTTTATAAGCAAAAGAATAATTGGAACAATTTAAGTTACTCACACACGCTCTAGCTTGCTCATCTGTCCCCAGGTAGTATTTGGTTGTTCTACCTTGGGACCCACATCCTGTAGTGTTGTCTTCCTCATGTGAAATGAGGTGGTAAATTGGTCATTTTTATAATGAATTTGAGCAGAGTAGATGATCAAGGAAGATAATTCAGGCCTCAAAGTAGAAAACTGCCAGATTACCACCACTCTGCTATGTCTAGGGGTTGATATAATTAGAGTTTTAGTACATTGTGGGATCAAAAATTGATTATAAGAGTTAAAATATAAGATGATAGAAAGTTCATGGTAATGTATAGAATTCCCTTAATATTGTTTTCTTTTTTGGTGTCCAATGGAAAATTCCTAATTCTTTTTTTCTTATTCTGAACTTTCAGATTGGCTGAAACAACCACCACAACAAAAATTGTTCATAATTTGTGTTCTGACGTTGGATCATCTAGTTAATACCCTGACTCTGATTACCCGAAAGACAATGCTCTATAAGAAAGACTGTCCATTAGAAGGTTGCTACTGCATTATTAGTAAAATAACAGGGAAAATGCAACATTCTGCATGTCCCATCTGATGAGGTAAGATTTTATCATGTCCCGTAAAATGAGATTACATTTCATTTTATTTTTTACTATCCCAGGTCCAAGAAAGTTCTGCATTTCAATCTGACACAGAAACCCATAACATATACATTGTCTCAGCTGTGACCAGCCTGAGGCATTTAAAGCCAGGCTGTTTAATATATTCTATTTAATGTATTTTATTTATGCATAAATTACATTATTTTTACAGTTTTTCATCCCTTCCAACTTAGAAAACTATAACTCAATGTATCCTGCATATTTAAATAAAATAAATTATGTGCATTATAACTCTTACGGGGAGGGTAAGGCATACTATTCTCTAACCTTTGATGAGGTTTAACCTTTGATGTGTGAATTCTTAAATGTGAACAAACCACAGACAATGGAATACTTGGAAGTATTCTAAAGTTAAAGAGTTCTAAAAAGTTCTAAACTAAAGTTGAAAACTAAAGAGTTCATGGTAAGTGGCAGCTTGTGTTCACTGTTATAATAATACAACAACTGCATGGGAAGAAAGAAGTACACAAGACAGTGGAGAGGTGATGGAGGAGCTGGACACGTGGGAAATTCCAGGTGCCTGTAGATACAGTATGAGGCTCCTCAAATACCTGGCCCTCTTTTTTTTGGTACATATTCTGTCGTCCATCAAAGTGCTTTATTCACAGTCCAAAAATATTAGTGTTTTCAACATCACTAACCTTTATGTTTACAGCGAAATCTCCCACAGTATGTAATGTATCTTATCCGTGTCTGAGCAGCATGATAGTAGCCATTCTCTCTTTGGGTTTAAGCAAGCATGACTTTTCCTAAAATATTGCAAAGAGCAATTTCTAGTAGATAATTTGTAGTTTATAAAACATGATTTTTAGGGGACAAGTGGCAATTAATTGAAGTATAATTATCTTCCATGTGAAAATAGTCTGGGATGCCAACTTTGGTGAGCCGAGTCTTTGACTCATTATCATTTTCTTTGCTTGCTTTGTTGTCATCCTTTGGTTCTTTCTGGATCCATCTCTCTTTTGTTTCCCTCTGACTCCTCTATTGTATTCCAGTTGGCAGTTAAAGAACAGAAACAGAGAAATAAGACTGCATGGCTACATTTTCCCAGTGCCACCAACTGGGAGTTAAGCTGACTAACATTTTGAAAGCCCAGCCCATTTCGTTCACAGCAGGCATGGCAGGTAAAAGCATTTCTGTATTAAAGTACACACTTCGCTTCTTCAGGTTCTTGGTCTAATTTCTCTTGTTTGCCAGTTGTGGGGAGAAATGAAAATAGGTCTCAACCAACTGCCTGGGGTATTTAATCAAATGCCCAGCAACTCTTGATGATAGGATGCAGAAATCTCACTTTCAAGGATTAACTGTGGGGATTTTGTCAATCCAAATGGTATCCCCTTCTACGCAGCATGTTACCGGGCTACTTCCTACCCCTGACTAAATAAGATGTAGTAGAAGAGCTCCAAGTGGCTTAAGTAATACCTCCTGGGTTAGCAGATATCAAATATGCAGGATGAAAATTTCCATTAAATGTAAGTCTTTGCGAAGGTCCTCAAGCAGTCCATTTTACGTGTTATTGGTTGCTTCCGTTGGAACAAGGATTTGAGAATTGATTTCACTGTGTTCTGTTAATTTGATTATTACTTCCTAAGTGGTAAGTATAAACTTCTTAAATATTTTATGAAGCTCAATTAATCAAGCCAATACCATAACGCACATCCCAATATTGATCCTTGTGCTTTGGACCCGTCGCTCGGCCACGTTGATGCCTTTTTCTCATGTCCTTGTAGGGGAGAGCTTAGGGAGCTGGAAGAGTGAGGGAAAACATCAGTCCTTCTCCCCGAGCAGCAGCCGGCCTTGGAATTGTCTCCTGGGAGGGGATTTCCTTGGAAGTGGTGAAATTGGGATGAAAAATGCCGGTTTGCATTTATATTAATGTATTTTTAAGGAAGCTTAAGGGCACTATACAAAAGTCATCCAGGAAGGATAAATGTAATATTACATTTAAGGTGGGAAGCCTAAAGCTCTGAGATGCTAAAAATTATTGTGATAATATCATAGCTCATTTATGAATAAATCAAAATATTCCTTAGCTAGTGCACACGTGCCTTTTATTGAGATAAATTTTATAAAACCTCTCCTTTCACTGAAGGTAGAGTCTTTACTTAGACCTTCTTACCATGGAGTATAACCTAGTTTATTTTGTTTTGCGTTCTATGACCATCCTATGGCTATTTCTCATCAGACTGGATCAAAAGTTGACAGAGGGAGCAGTGGAAAATTAAAATAACTTTTCTTTGAAATGTTAGCAAAATAAATACATATATATATGAATAATTAAAGGCCAGTGGATGTCCACGCCATGACTGTTTTTGGAATCTTTTTAAGAGTGTGAGGTCCCGTCTATTTTAGTCACTAGACAAATTCTTTAGCCAATTTGCCCTCAAACTGGCAAAGATATTCTACTTATAAACGTCCCTTGAGGGGGTCCATGAAGAATCTCTGATACTCGTTTATTTTCTAAAGAAAGGTTCAGTATCAAAACATTCAGAATATTTCAAAGTTACCATGTACTTCTCTGCTTGACTAAAGGAACGTTGCCGTGGCTATAGCTAGAGTCTTTGGCTGAAGAAGGTTATCTTTTCACTGTTTTTCAGAGGTACAGAAATTTCTTGTTTTCCATTTCTACTTTGACAAGGGTTCCACACTTAAAAGCTTTGTCTCCCTGCATTTTCACACTTTCCCTCCTTGTTTCCCACCTTTTCTAAAGATGAACTGCCATGTTTTTACCTTCTTACCCCAATGTTTGTGTGCTTGGTGTATATTAAACCAAAGAAATTAAAAATTCAATAAATAGGGGGCTCTGTCTTCTTTGCTACAGGGTCTGGATATTTGTGTTTGTGTGTATGTGTGTGTGTGTGTGTGTGTGTATGTGTTATAATGTAAACTCTGCAGCTTAAGTTTAGTATACAAAGGTAGTAGTTAAACTGAAATTGAATTGACTGGTTTGAATTCCTGCTCTACCACTCACTAGCTGCGCTGTACGGACAGTTTCTAAACTTGCTTCTTCAGTTATAAAATGAGGAAAGTAATCGTACCTACCCCTACTTGGTTGATGTAAAGATTAAATGGAATAATGAGTGTGAAGCACAATGCTTAGTAGGTGGTAAAAGGCCAATAAATCCTAGCCGTGATCTTTGGTATGACTATTATTTATTGCACATTAGTGCAGATACACACATACCCTGTATATGCAGTTTTCTACATAATTCAAAGAATGATGGCCAATCTTAGGCAAAATTGTGAAAAGGCAGTATCCGCCCTCAGCACTGCCAGCTTATATTGAGAAGGAGCATTCTCCCCTTGCTCCCTTTGAATGCCCGATACCCTGCCTCTCTTCTTCCCTTTACTGGGAAAACCGCCTTTCAAGTAAGGACCTGAAATTTAGCCACACAAAGGTCTAGATGACTGAGAACATTTGAGGTGTTGCTCTTGTAAAGGTCACCGACCTCTTATCAAAGGTGGAATACCAACCAGCATTTTTAGGCATCCAGCAACAGCTGGAGAATTTTGTTTGATGGTGTGATCTCTCCGTTGCCTTCTGGAGATCTCCCCAGAGTGGGAACGGTTAACTGGGCTGGGGTAGAGTTAGTTCTGCTGCTGAAGGTACCCACTGGGGCTCTCCTGGGGCTTGTTTGACATCCTCAAAAGCTGCCTCTCTCAAAGCCTGGGGCCATTTAGGAGTGTCTTGTCAGCTTTTCTATTTTTTTTTTCTTCATTTATGTCTGTGGGTTTTGAATCTAGTTACGCCTTAGACCACAAGCAGTAGTCTTTTGAACATTCTTTCCTAATACTCTTTTTAAATTTTGGGATATACATCCATTTTTTTCCTACCCACATCCCATCTATATATTCATTCTCGGTTGTCCATTGTATTTCTTTCACAAAGGCCTGTATTCATGATTTAAGTTTTTCACACATCAAGCTGTTATTCTGAGACAATTTTCTGAAATATTCTTCTTCTTTTTTTTTTTAAACATAACTCTACCTGTATTTTCTACACACAGATTTGGGGATTCGAAGGACTGGGTATTCCTTCACCAGTAACATATGATTGGAAAACCATTTCATTTCTCAGCTTCAGTTGGTCAGTGAAGTGGGAAGAGAAGGCTCTGCTGTGGTGTTGTAAGAATCAGAGGACAGTGTTTTGTAAACTCACAAGTGGAGTAGAAGCTTTTTGGTTTCCTTTTCACCCATTATGACTACCTCCTCAAGCAATTTTTTTTTAAGGGAGGGCATGAAGAGACACATTATGCTTAGTAACTGGTGGAAGAAGAGATGGGATTCTCTCTCTTTGACATTTTTCCTTATTCTCTGAAATAGCTATTGTGTGCATTCTTCTGACATTCTGTCAGTTGCCTTCTGCTAGCATTATCCCGTGTAATGTAGAGACAGCCCAGGGAGAAATTCTCAGATGGCGCTAGAAAAGGAGAGATGTCCACTGGTAAACAGAAGGGGCCTGTGTGAATGGGCGAGATCCACAAACTGTTTCTCATAGGATCCAGATCATTCTTTAGAACATCTGTATGCATCATGGTCAGGCTGAGATACTCCCAGGTCACTCCGAAGTTTAGACAGAGGCCATGATTCTGGAAAATATTTTTTCCAGATCCTCTACATCAGTGATAAAAGAGAATAGCTAATATTTATCAATACCTGCTATGTGAAAAAATCACTTTCAATAAGAATAACCACTAATTGGGTTCTGGGTAGACACCAGGTAGGCACTGAGCTACAGACATGACCCAGTTGTCTAGTCCTTACAACAACCTGGTGGCACTGGTATTATTGTACCCATTTTATAAATGACGAAACTGAGGACTCTCTGACTCCACAGCCAGTGCTTTTGGATTTTCCCACAGGTCCTGAGATATAAATAGCATTATGTCCATTTTGCACGTGAGGCAGGTTGAAGAACTTGTCCCAGTGGCTCCGCGTGGAAGACCTGGAGTCCCATCCGGGTCGGCCTGACCCTACACACTGGAAACACTGCCATTCAGAGTGCTCCCATTCTCAGAAAGGACCTTTCTCTCCCTCTTAAGGTATGATCTGATGTGGATTAATACTGTCGTAAGTTGGATAAAATTGAATTACTGACAAAATAAAATTAGAAAAGACATATAAAACACAACCAACTTCTTTATTATTCGATTCAACAAACATAAAATTACCCTCACATTGCTATAGGTTCTTCCAAATGCTTGCTTACAATTTATGGCTTATCTCATGGTGGACCGATACAAAACTACCTGCACCAGCATCGACGGATGCACGGACAGTGCTTTGAGGAGCACTACTGGAGGCCTTTGGGATATAAAGATAAGGCAGATTCCTCACTCATTAACAGAAGTCTTGTAGCTGTAGATTTAATTTCAATATTTACCCGTGAGGCCTTGAATAATAGCCAGGTTGGAAATATACTAAACCACAGTTAAAGGTTAAAAGTCATGGCCCTTAGTTTTTGTGTTTTTTATCTAACCACAGTTAAATAGAATGTCTTAACAATATACCCCCAGGAATAAAATTAATTTTGTATGAAATATGGCTATTACATGAATGCCTATCTTCTTGTAACCTGCATAACTAAAAAATGTAGACCACTGTAAATTAGCTTATTTGATATAATAGAGATAGCACAATATTGGAGGTAAATCACTTTCTTTCCAGAGGACCGGTTCATTGCTGTATTCATTAATTAATGTTCTCTCCTGCTGTCTCCAAGTAGGTTAAAGAAATTAAAAGAAGTATGATAACAAAGCCAACAAAGCAAACATTTCTGGTTAGTTCCCACAGTGACTTGAGAAATGCTTGTCACCTCTTTCTTCTTCTGGGGCAGAGCAAGTTAGCTTAGCAGGGGTCCCTTTTTCGGCGTTCCTGAAAGCAGATCTTAAAACAGAATGGCCACGAGAAACAGCGAACACGTGTTTCCTAGGGGAGAACAGGGTCTGCAGCAGGTGCTTGTCTCCACATCCATCTGTAGAAGTGTCTGCAGGAAATAGATGAGGGAAAAGGCTTGATAAACAGAAAACTTGAGTTGCTATTTTTGATGTTTATTTAGCAACGTTATATCCCAGATTTCAGGACAAAGTGTAATTTTTGCCTGATTCCTGGCCCACCTCTCCAAGCATATGACTGCTGTTTGGATTGCTGTGTTTGCACGGTGCTAGTGCTGGTTATGGTTAATCTTAATCGGGCTCTAACTTCACGGAAGAGGTGCTAGATTCGAGGATCTGTTCAGATCAATCATTGTGTTATATTGTGTCACTGATTCTCTGCAGTCAGTTGAGGTAAAAATCGTGGCAAAAGATAGGCTCTTTATGTGTCCTTATAATGGAGCCCTTTGCTGACCATCACTTTGGCCCCCTTAGTACATTGAAATTCAAAGGAGGCTCCTCCATTCTTGTCCTTAAGCAATGGCTAAAGCAACCTAATGTTACTCAGATTTGCTGTCATCATTCATACATTGATCATTCATTTATGGAGTGCCCAACAGGTGCCAGGTCCTGTGGGAGATTCCTAGATCCTGGAGACATGATTATGAAGACTTGGTTTCATCTTCAAAGAATTTCCAGCTGGATGGGGAGGCACAGGGATGCAGGGAGAGATTTAGAGCATTGTAGCACTTGCTATAATAAATGAGGCCTAGGAATGTAGGAGAAGTGACAAACTGGGGCCATAGAGTCAGGAAGTGCTTCACAAAGTGAGTGACATGCAGCCCAGATTCGGAAAAATAAAGAAGAGTTTTAAATTTAATAATGGTAAACACATATCAGTATTTTTGCACAGTGTGACTTTCCTTGGGTGTTTTTCATTCGTGGCCTGTTTTTTGAGACTCTTATTAAGTGTCCTAGTGGAACTACTGTTTTTATGGAATATTTTGTATTATTTCTGTGCTTCTCCACATCATATTCCTGTGTCTGGACAACAGCTAAAAGTTAGAGTGGTTAAAAGCAAAATTTTATTTACACTTTCAGTATCTCCTTACTGAGTGTCTTTGCCATATTGATTGCCAGCAGCTTTCTTCTGGATTCAAAAACTCACCATCTGCTGATGATTTTTATTTCCTCCTCTGCCTATGATAAAATTCATTAGTAGTTAATGAGTTCCTAACTGTTAAATAGGGTTTTAGCCTTGCCTCAAAGATCTACAAGACAGGGCATACCTAAGATAGCATTTAATTTTAAAAACTAAGTTCATACTTAATTGAGTTTAGCGATGGTAGCCTTGACAAAATGGAGGCTTTTGTTTTTAAAAAAGAGAATGAGTAAGAAACCAGTGAGGAGATTAGAGAATGTTTTAACATTTTTTTTAATTCCAGGAAAAAACTGTAGTGCTTAAAAATAAATAACTGAGCACTTTAAAGAATAAAGGCTGTGACCATGCACTGCTAACTGGCAATTTAGACAAGGCCAACAAAGAGAAGATTATACTGAACAACAGGGAAAAATGCCCAAGTGAGCCAAATAGGCCATCTCACAATGCTTGATTGACAGCTAGACATTGGGTGAGACCACACAGAACTTAAGGGTCATTGATACGGAGTGCTGTGATGCAGTATGTCAGCTAAAGTGTGAGGGTAGCACATCCTGATACATGTCAAGAAAGTGGCAAGAGTAAATCCCAGTGTCCTATTTTTAACAGATGCATACTCTATCCCCATCCAGAATCCTGCCGTTCTGCCATGAATAAAGACATCTGAACATTTGAAGAAGTTGATAGAAAATGCTCGATAAGTGTCAGTCACTGTTCATTTATTAAGTTGGACTGATAAAACACTATTTTTAAAACCAAAACCAAAAGCTTGGTACCATGCCTTTGCATGTGCCAGACGGTTCTCCTAGAGATTTGAGACATGGCAGTGAATGAAAAAGTAGTCTTCCCTCTCCTGCAGCACTTAAGGCCCAGACAGGGAGACAGATACTCCAGTGTTAAGCATGTGACAGTAAGGTGGGTGGAGGATACAATGGGTGTGAGTGGAGAGGAGATCTCTCCAAGTTCTGGGATGTATCTGAGAAAGTTCCCTCAGCAAGTGAGATTTCATTGGGAGTTGAAGCTAGCCAGCTGTGAATAGAGGCTGAGACTGGATGGAATTTGGAGTTCAGGGGTAGGATGGAGAGTGGGGAAAAAGTGTTGAGCAAATGTGAGAGATAGGAATGAATTTCATAATAGGGTAGACCTATTGGCTAAATCCCAGAATATAAAATTGTAAGACAGCCCTGGGAGCTTAGAGGAGTGGGAAGATCAATCACTAGAAGACCAAAGATCTTAAGACCTAATGACAACTCAGCAAGTTCCCTGGGGTCAGTTCAGGTGTGTCTCTCGGTCTCTCACAACTGCTTTTCTCTCATCTGTAAAATGGTGGAAATGATGCATACCTTGCTTAGCTCATGGGATACCTGTGTGGATCACATCAATATATGAAAGTTATTTGTAAGCAATGAAGCATGTATGGTGATAGATTTTGTTTATCAGTACTTTACATGGCAAGGGAAACTTTGGGGAAAATTTCAAAATACAAATCCATTTTGGGAGATCTAGATCTGAGATTGTGTATGCAAATGAGCCAGCCCTTCATATTAATAGTGAAGGGAGCTCAGTCAGGGCAGCAATACAGAATAGTGGGGACTGTGGCAAAATGGAAAAAGGCATGCCCTGCCTGAAAATCAAGAAAATGTGTTGTCATATAAAAATATAGATACAGAAATACCAAGTCTTCTAATTTTAACTTCTACATTTTTAAAGCTCTTCTAATTATAAAGTTGGAAATTCAGATGTTTATGTGAAGCTAGTTGGTGCTAGTTCATATATTCAACAATGGCACTACGTGTGTGGGTCAGTGGGAAACAATGCTCCTCCCTCCAACTCACACACATAGGAACTGTGAAAACTGACCTATGAACTGTGACATCAGGTTCAGATGACTAAGGGAGAGTAAATATGTGCCTTATCACTTGAAATTAATGTCAAGGACATATAAGTGAGCCAAATTCTTTGGTGCATAAAGAGAGGATACTAGGCTAGAATACTGAGTGATGCGAGCGGCAGTCTTCCTTGTCACTAGACTGCTAGGACGGTTTTGCTTACTCTTTCACCTTTTTTTTCCCTTTCTCCAAAACCCACTGCAGCCTTCAGAGTCATATTTGCCGAGTTCTTTATGGAACATGTCACTCCCTTGCTCAAGAACTTTGGGTAGTTCCCATCACATACATCAAACTCCATGTCTGCTTTCTCTTGCTTTGTCTTCTTCGCTCATCCCTTCTTTGTGTTCTACTCTTTATTCTCTACATCTTTCTAAGAGCCAGTTCTGTGCTTTTTTCTGTGCACATTGAGCCTTCTGAATCCATTTTATTGGCTATCAGCTCTCAGAGATCTTTAGAACCAGAAATACGCAATGGCAGTGCTTGTAGTTATTTTTTAATGCACTTCGAGAAATTTTCTTAAGCTGAACAAGAAATGTGGACCTTGTTAATCATTTATTATTATGGTCCTGTCTTATTAAACTATATTAAATCTCAAACTAACTGAAAGTAGATGTAAATACCCAATTAAGAATGTGCAGACACACACACTTTAATGACTAGGTTTAGTCCAAACTTTAATGACTACCTTTCCTAAAACATACTTCTTATTTTATATTAACATTTTCATTATAACATTAAAATATTGCTCTAAAAGTGGTAATAGCACCAAAACCCTGCATGTGTAATGGGTGTGATAGCATAAAACCAAAAGCTTTTATTTTTGGCTTTTGCATTCTCAGTAAAGGAGAACTTTGAGGATTGTATGTCTTTTTAGAAACAAGAAGAAAATGTTCTTAGACAAAATTACATTTGTTAAAAGTGGTCACTTACATTTATTTTTATACTTACTTTCACCATATCTTGGCTATCCTAATACATATGGTTTCAGACTTCAGTTTGTTTTATATCCAGGATATGAGGTAGGGAAAATGAGTGATTTCTTTTCACTTATTGCTATACTGAGTTCTTCTTATTGGAAGCATGGCAAATGACTCTAGGACGTACTTGCTATGATTAGAGAAGGAAATAATATAAGAAGGATTACCTTCCTGGAAAGCTGGGTCACCCCTGTTTGAGAGCCTCTCATTTTAATCTTCATGTTATGTTCACTTTTATTTCACCTTGTTGTTGTTGTTGCTTTATGAAAGATGTTAATTAGAAATTACTAGGTTCTCATTTTTGCTCTGGGGTTTATACTTTGAAATAAGTGAAATTTAGTTGTCAGATCTGTGCAAATTATTTAGAGGTGTCTAAGGCAAAATCAATGTAATGGTTTCCCTGAAGGTACTTACAAAGCAATTAGAAAAATATTAATATTTAACTCCTATTATTATGCTTATAGAATCACAGGTGAGCATAGAAATAGTTCTAAGAATGCCTAGGTAATCAGTGGTGAATGCAAATCTCGAATGACTGCTTGCAAAGAATTTGGGTTTTGTCAAAAGTGTAAAGAAAATTTGACAGCTGCATAGGCTGAAGCTGGACTTTGTCAGATATTTGGATCTGACAACAAAGACTAAAATGGTTTGCATGGAAACTGAGAGTAACCCTGGTTTTCTGCAGTCGTGAGTACTTCAAGCTTCTTACTGTGAATTGCAAAGAGTTTCGTTCATGAAAACCATAAATAAATATGGTGACAAGGCCATGCATTACCAACTCTTTCATTTTTCTTATCCATCACCTCACAAAATATACATGGTTGCTGTTGCATTTTGATAACGGGGTGGATAATACACAGGTGGCTTCTGTTTTACTAAGATCACTTTTGTTTATATTCTTCTAGGGATCTGAATATAATACAAAGAAACATTCCAGAGCTGGATTTAATGACAGTATTTAAAATGACAGTATTTAAATTATATAAGTAGAAGGAAGCTTCTACTTATATAATTCTTATTGCCAAAAACAATTTAAAATTTGATTTGTAAATTTTCAGATAGGGTGAAAAGGTACCTGAAAAGCAGTTTATTTTCTTATACATTGCCAAGAGGATAATTTTGATTTAAATTATTTTATTATTTAATACACTTACTACATGAGTGTGTGAACCATTTAAAATATTTATTGATTTCTATTGTGAGTGCATTTAATGGTACATTATAGTCTCAATATATAACAATTAGATAGGTAGACTGAAAAATATAAACTTATATGACCACATAAGATTTTATGTTATAATATAGTTGACAGGAATGTGTTAGTTATCAAGCAATCTTAACTGTCCAAATTTATCCTATAAATGAAATTTATAAAATGGTTTAAAAATCTGCTGTCTTTATGACCTATTTAGCTAATTTGTAAAAGTAATCCTTGTGTTTAACATGATAGACATACTGAAATTAAAAATGGTGAGTTTCTTTTCCTATCTGAATCCCAAACTTAAATTTTCAGTGATTAATGTAAAAAACATGTATGTTTCAAAAAATGTTTATCAGTGTGACTTTACTGGCTACTTCATATGTCCCAGGCACTCTGCTAGGCTCTGGAGATACAGAGATGGGCAAGATAAATTCTCTGTCCTAAAGGACCTCATTATCAAGTCAAGATGACTGGAAAGTGGATAAATTGCCACACAAGGAATCAGAGAAGATTTACTTGGTTTCAGTGTCTCTGTGGGGTAACTGGGAAAGGTTTCATCTAAAAGGATGAAATTCAAGCTGTTTACGGAAACATGCAGAATGAAGACATAGGGGTAGGTCATTCTCAGCAGGTGTGAAAACAACACCCACAAAGGTACCCCACAATATGGTGAAACTTGGAGTACATGCACATGTGAAGGAAGAAAGGTAAACAGTGAATTAGAAAGATGTGACAAGGCCAGATGGCAACGAGCTTTGAATGCAAAGGAAAGGAATCTGAATTTTTAATCTTGTAGAAAATAGTCAACCAAGGTATATAATTGCATTTTTGGTTTTTAAACAGGCTTGTGATTTGAAATGTTTAGTTGTTATTTTTTAAGATGGTTAACTCTGCCAATCATCGAAAAATATACATAATATATGCTAAAAGGAGAAAAAAGAGGGGAAAACAAGGAAGATTTTATAATTTTCTAGCCCCTACCTGAAATAATAAGGAGCTGATGAGATGGAAGAAAGGCTAGATTCAATAAATGTTTCTGAGTTAGTACAGATAAATGTTAGTGACCAATTGAATGTGAAGAGACAGAGAGAGGGAACTGTTAAGGATGACACTGAATGTTCTGGTTTAGAAGACTGTAATGGATGACAGTGCCATTACGGTTAACATTGGAAGTAGGATAATTTACTGGGGATGGGGAGGGAAATAAACATCAAATTTGAAATACTTGAAAGAAATCCTAGTAGACATCTCCAGAGATAGTAATGTGGATGTGGAACTCAAAAGAGTTGCAGCTCATTCTTATTTCTAACTTTTTGAGGCAAGTGAGTGAGTGTTGACCTGAGGAGGTAGAGTTTTTTTATGTAGCGATAGAGTACTTCCTCTATAACCTCCAATCTAGGAGATTGAATGAAAGCATTGAAGAGTACCAGGGATGGAAACTTAGCAAACTGGCTCACATTAAAAATGTGAGTAGAGTGGAATAGTCTGTCAAGGGAGACAGAATGAAGCAAGGGAAGACTTAGGGAAGAATGGATTTTGAGCAGAAGGGAGTCCTGTTGGTGCCAGATTTCACTAAAGTGCCAAGGAGTATGAAGATTAAGCCTCAGTTTCGGGTTAGAAATAAGGGAGTTTATGGTCATACCAGGAAGACTGAGTTGGGGGAATGTAAGCCACATTACAGTAGGCGGAATAATGAATTCTACTTGAGGAAGCTGAGTCGGTAATGGCAGGCAGCCTACATTTTCCACACATTTGGTGTTGAAGGAAAAGAGGGGAATAGAATGGTAGCTGCAAGTTGTGGTAGGATCGAAGGAAGGCTTTTGAGAAAGCAAAGTTGAGAACAGTCTTGGAGAAAGATATTTGTAACAAAAGGGAAACAGATTACCTAATGGCACAACTTGTAGGGGCAATGGGAGAGGATACAATCCACCTGGAAGAGGGACCTTGGAAAGAAAAATGGGTACCTCTCTCCTCCAAGAGAGGAGGAAAGAAACTAAAGACAATTGTCAAATGGTAAAATAAACAGGTTTCTACCTCTTTTGCTCTTTTATGCTTTAGGAAGTAGGAAGCCAGATAGTTAAATGACAGTTGACAAGAGAAGAAGAGTAGTAAAGATTTGTAACAGCTGCTTGAGGACTAGGACAGAGAGATGAGCAGGTGTAAGTGAAGGAGTTTCTGAAGTCACCCCTTTGTAGTCGCATCAGTCTGCCCAGTGGTATAAGTTTTTTCAGCATCATGGAATAGCTTTGGAGCAGGAATAGAGAAGAGCTATTAATTAAATTACCCTGAGTCAGAAATGGATCCAGGGGTACGACAGAAGGACAGTTGGTACAAATATACAAGTCTGAAAGTGGTACTATAGTTCTGTAGGGTGGGGGAGGTTAAATAATCAAGATTAATAACATTGCTTTTATTTTTACTCCAATCTTGGAGGTTTAGGCAAAAAGACTTAATTTATTCTAAGTCAGCTTTGAAAGAAGACAAATATTTAGACAGGAATCAGCATGTCTTCTTTATAGATTCATCATTGTGTAAGTCAGCATCATGGCGGAAACCTACATTCATCGGCTTAGTTAGTTTTCCTGAGTCTTTGCAGTAAAATGAGTTCCCAGAAAGTTCATCCTCTGAGTAGGATTTTAACCAGGGAGACCATCATTACTTTGTCTCAACAACTATCTTTGTAGTTGCTTGCATTCTCACTTCTTGTTTGTAAGGGATAACAAAGATAAACCTTTGAGAAGGGATAATTGTACATTTATTTGTAAAGATTCCATTGTAGGCGTACAGCTGATACTAGATTTCCTCTCTTCTGTTGGCACCTTAAGTCAAACCTTTAACTGACTGTCACAGAAATTTGTTGAAGTCTGCCTTTATGTATAAAAAGCTTTTTCATTAAAACATCATCTAGGATGTGACAAAGTGGACTATATACCGAACTTGCTGGCCTGATTCTGCTCTTAACCACTTAAATCCAAATATGTCACTTTATATCTTAGAGCCACAATGAAATCAGCATAAAAATAACTGCTTTCCTTCAAGATTCAGGTTGAGAGCCTGCCATTTAGGAGAAATCATCTTATAATAAAATCCTCTTAGATGGACAGTTAAGATGGTTCTGCCTTCTCTCAGTCCCTTTCCATTTCTCATCCCTTCCTCCTCTTACTGAATGAGGTCAGAAGTAAATTTCAGTAGAGTCAAACATCACCTCCTTATCCATCACTCAAGTCCCCAGCACAAGTGCCCTAGCTTGATGTAGGGTTCTGTCCTCTTTATTCCTAGTGCCGTGTGATTCATTCAGTTGTTCATCTAGTCAACGAATATTGAGTGCCTGTGGGATAGTCACTTGTCTGGGCACTGTGAACATTCTGTGACATCTGTGAACGTGAATGATTCTCTGTAATGCTATTTTTACCCAACTGTGTTGAAATTTTATGCTCATGTTTATGTCTTACCCACCAGACTGTACATACCCGAAGGTAGGGAATTGAACCTTATTTCTTCAAAACCCCATGATCTAGCATAGTGTTTGACACTGAGTGAGTGGTCAAAGATTTGTCAAGTATGTTAATTATTGCAAACAGCTCAGTTAGCAGGAGCACATTTATAGTCTGAGACTTATAACGGAGGAAACGTATTTACAGAAGACTTGATATAACAGTCTCTTAAGTTATAGTGATCTGCCATGTTAGAAATACATTTAATCAACTTGATTTGTTTGGTGACCTCAGAAATGAAGCAACTTTGTAGTTTTGGTGAAAGTTACAGCTAAACTTGAGAAACATTTTCTGAGAGTGCCAACAGTAGATGGAGGCATTAAAAAATCCTATTCATGAAAACCAGAGAGGGGCAGGTTAAACCCATGGAGAAAATAAAATCTTTGGTTTTCATCATTGCCATCTAATAAGTGATTTCTATGAGTTATTTATTTACTTTGTAATTGAGCAAGTCATAAAATGAATTGAGCAGCCACAGATCTGTTGCAAATGAAGATGAAACATCATGTGCTTTTATTTAATAAGAAATTTAATCTTATTAAATAAAATTGAATTTTCAAGATAGTTAAAAAGCTTGGTATGTTGTATGGTCATAAGGCCGTTATTCAAACAAGTGACTGTCCAGTTTCAGTAGAATGTTAGTGTATTCAAGGGGAACATTTTCACTAAATTGGCAGTTGTTTAAATGCATTGGTCAAAATCGTCTTGATCTTTATCACATAAAGGATTACTTCTGGAAACTCAGTAGGTGATAAAAAATTTGTCGTGCATGTTCATTCTATGTGACATTTACCAAAATGGTTCAAAATTTTTAAGAAATTCAACTCTCACTGGTCTATTTTGGCTCATTTCCACCAAATAGGTAGATTTGCTAAATTTTCTTTTCATGTGCAATATTTTTAAGTTGAATTTAATAGTTGATTTGTCATTGTGCAAACACTATTTATTCACATGGAGTCCATGATTAGGATCTTGTTTCTCCTCTGATAAACTTTTTTATTATTATTATTTTTTACCTCTACTAGCTTCTTCAGTTATAAGAATGAAAATTCAAAATTTGACATAAATTTCAAATTTGAAATTTCTTTTAGTATGTTGATCTCTGAGACTGTAGAGCAGAGAAGGAAAATTATCTTAAGGAGAATGGTTTTCTACTGAAAACTTACAATAAACTATTTGGGAAATCCACAAGAAATACTTCCCCTCTATCAGGAAGATAGAAATTATTTTAGAGGGTCTTTCTTTAGAAATTCCTTGACATTATTTTTCCATTCACATTTGCTTTTGATTTGCCTAAGGAGAGCAGAGAATAATGAAAAACATAGGATTTGGTCTTGAGGTAGTACCTGAATTTGAATCCTAACCCCAGAATTTACATATGATGTGACCCAGGGCAAATTGCCTCAGTTGTCTCATGTAGGAAATGATGAGTGTCATTTTTGAAGAGTAAATGTAATAACTAATTTTAGCAGGATTAAAAGTAGAATGAAGTAACCTATAGAAAGATACTCACTTTGTAGTTGAAAACTATGGGATGTGACAATGACGAAATGGCTTTGAATCCGTTGTCTCATAGGCAAACCAGAGCCACTGCTTTACAGTCACCTTTTGTTCACATATATGCATTTGGATATGATTTTAGTTATTGCAAAATGTGATCAAAACCAAGACAACACTCAAAAGATACTTATATAGATGAAGCTCTATATTTAGGTTTTTAAAAATCAGTTTTGTGAGTACAGAATGGAAGGGACCTAGTTTGTCAACAGCGCAAATAAGCAAAGATCTAGCAGCTTTAAATGACTGCTTTGTTCATTCACCAAATATTTACTGAGTACATACTGTGTGCTCAGTGCTGAAGATGGAGCAGTAAACAAAACACACACAATTCCCTGCCTTCAGTAACTTCTGTTCTAATTGATCATGAGCTCAACCCAAAACAAACCAAGTGAAGCTACTGTGAGAGAGGAGAGAATTTGCTTTTATAATGCAGTTTCCAACTATAGTAAGTCAGGGTTCTAATGGATTTTATGCTTATGGAACATACTTTGTGTTCTTATGTTTATCTTTGGTGATAACAAATTAAAAGGGATATGATAATTTGGAGTGTCTTGGGAAGACAACATCATGAGTTTTCTGAAACCATGTGCATAGTAAATGGTGTGCTAGGAGAAATGCAGGAGAAACTAGGTGGTTTATGTCCAGAGAAGAAAAGGGCCGGAGGAAGTGATAGCTGACCTCGAGCATTTAAGGAGTTGATTCAAAGGAAAGGCAACAGACTGACTTTACGTTGCCCCAAAATGGGACTAGAACCAAAGAGTAGCAGATTTTAAAAAGTAGATTTTAGCTCAAGACAGAGAATTTTCTGCTTAGAAGAGTTATTCCATAGCAAGAGGTTGTCAAGGGACAGGCTTCCTCTTTGCTGAGGGTAACTCAGCAGAAGCTGAGAGAACACTGTGAGGGGTCCTCCCTGAGTGGGAGACTGGCAAATGTACCTCTGAATCTCCAACTCTGTAACACCATTTTTGTTCTGTAGTTAATCACTGCAAGGATTCATAGCCCAGAAAAGCTCCAGAGCCCTCATGATTCCAGTGACAGTATCACTGTAGAATCTCTCTACTTTGTAAATTTTATAGGAGAATGAGGTTTTCCTTATTTATCAGCCATGTTCAAGAAGTGTTTTGTATGATTTTGCTTTTGTTTTTTAAAACGGCGACCCCTTAGAGATTTGCCTGTCTAAGTCCATTTTCTTGTCAGGATTGGAGATGGCCAGTTATTCTGATACTTAAATATTCATTTCTGTGGCATATCTATATATTTCATTGGCCAACCTTCTGTGAATTGTCTGGATTTTGATTAGCTAAACTCCTGGCAAGCTAAATTTCTCTAACAATCTTCAATCCGTTATATTAAATGCCTGTTCAACCTTGGAAGATATATTGATTTTTTTTTTTCTCAGCAAAGTGACAAACACCGATTCCATGACTATAATAGAGATTGATTACATTTTATGGAACACAAAGAGAATGCTGATCTTAGTGAGACAATCTTAGGGCTTACAGAAATGAAAATATCATTTGAATTAATAATGAAGTTAATGAATTCATCTGTTGCTGATGAAGTATTTTGAGAAAATATGAAAAGCTCTGCAACTACACAAACACTGAGAAGAATTAAGACGAATTATGATATGCTGGAGGTGTCGGTTTTGTGAACCCTTTTAAAAACTTGATAGTAATTGTTCTCCAATCCAAAGCTATGGCATTAATCCCCAGCGCACCTGGGCATGTTGCATGGAAGTGTTCCTATTAAGAGACATTTTTCAGTTAAGTCAGGACAAAAGTAAATCATGATCGATGTCAACCAAATTCAAAATATTAAGAAGTCTGTGGGAGTTTCTGATATGATTTATGTTTCTGATATGATTTATGTACCCTAAATTTAAAGTTGAACGAGTTTTCCTTTTAGTCTAAGCTTTTTAATGGTTAAGCCTAAACTAGAATAAATAAATGTTAATATGTTTTTATTATTCTGCTTTGCTGTCTAATAGCTTTTACTTTATAACTTAAAAGGTATTTAAAAAACAAACAAAAAACCAGGCACACATGTCATAAGCTTAATGTTTGCAAAGTATATGGACTATGTTTTATGAGAGAGAATAGAAATAAGAAACAAAGGTAAATATTTTAAGGTGTTGAAATAAGCTATGGTGAATCTGGAAAACGTTGTTAAGGGAAGAGTATAGAATTACTTTCTCTGAAAAATCCTTGGAAAGAAGGAAACCAGCTTATGTCTGTTTAGGGACCTTATCCATTTGTCCATCTTCTATCCCCGTCACCTATCATTGTGCCAAACGTGAGATCTAGCTCAGAGGAGGAGTTCAGTAGCATCTGTTAAATGAACAAACAAGTTTCCCTGATAGCAGAAAGAAAGAGAAATCATCATAACAAACAACGTTTGTTGAGCTACTAACATGTGCCGTGGGACATTACCTGTTTTCCCCCAAGGTTTCGCAGTTCTTACATGGCTACAGGGCGGTAAGTCTCAGGGCAGGGCTAGGGGCACTGGCATTGATGAAGCTGAAGAATATTTGTGCGTATTCTGAAAGATCTGTTTACATGTCTGCTATAGTTGATGAAGAAAAGGGACCAAACCTGAGGATTTGGGAAACATCAGAGAAATTATTGTAAGTATTTTTGTGGCCCATTCTTTTATTCTATGATTGTACTATGCATGGTAATACTATTCTTTTTGATGTGTTCTAATTATTTCATAGGTATATGCTTTGGCTTTTCTATAAACTTTTTGTTGGTAAATTATTTTTGGTCCATCCTAGATGTTCTCTGTATCTCTGTAACTTTAGATTCCGAGAGTTCTAGAAGTCTTAGGTCCTTGATCCATACAGTGAAGAGATGAAATCTCCAATTTAATATAGTGATGAACAAATGATGCAGAAACTACTCTAACAATAGTTGACTATTTCCTTTGATCTTGTGTCTAGAGAAAACATTTTATATAATTTTTTATTTTATTGAACTTTACAATTTCAGATTTATAGAATGAAACCTTTTACTCAAGAACTCAGCGTTTGCTTAAATATTCTCACAGTTTGTAAAACATGACTTTAAAAGTAATTTAAATAAAATAACAACTTAGGACTAGCTAATTGCCACCAAACTCTACAAAAACTCTGCAGTAAATAGTTTTCTCCTTGTTATTTCCTATCTGAATAGACACGTTAAGCTGTTCCTTTCACTGTAACTTATTCAGCCAGCGAAGGCTCATGTGCACCCATTGGTACTATTAAGTATATGAAAGTATAATTTTATTTACACCATAGCTATTTTATATTTTATTTTTCCTCTCATATCTCCTAAATTAGAGTGAAGCTAGAATTCAGACAAAAACTAATTGCTGAAAAATTGGAAAATTAAACCTAGGAAATACATAAATCTACCTAACTATAGAGAATTTCATAATGAAATTATGTTTTATTTTAAAAAATAATGTTTAGAAGTTAAAAGAGAGAGATCCCCTGACTTTAAAAAAAATACATAAATTAGTTTTGTGTTAACTTTTTAAGTGAATTGTTTTGTTGGCGTAGGAAGAAAACATCTTTAACGTAGTGTGAATTAGTGATTTAAATAGCATCCGTTGGAGGTGATTTTGTGAACAAACTGCCGTTACACTTACATGTGAAATAAGTGTTCATATTCAGGATTCCCACTTATTGTAAGCTAAGATATTTTATGGGAACCAAGTACCTAACAGTATTAAATCACAGAATGAATGAAGGTAGTCTTATGAAGGGTATCTAATGAATGATCAAGTAACATAATTACTTAATGCAGTCTATAAACTCTAGTATTATGGGTATATATTTATTTCATACTCTTTAAAAATGTAAATATAAAGTTACCACCATCAGGTGGAAAGACTGATTGATTAATTAAAATGGAAAGGTTTTTGTAAAGTTTAGAAGTCAGTATGTAAATCAGTAACTTTTCTGAATGATTTTTAAAGCCTGCAGTTCTATTAAATTTTGAGAATTAATGAAAATGAAAGGAAGCCAGTTTCCCCTCCATACCATCTTCAAAAGTGACATTATTTTCAAGTTTAAATCCTAGGCAAGCATTTAGTAGATTGCAAGTACTATTTTTTTTAGCTAAGTTAGATTTCAAAGTTTCCTTTATAAGTTGTAGAAGTGGTTTTGCTCACTGTTTAAAAAATCTACGTTATACAGACATGTGTAAATTAAAAAGTGGAAGCCCTCCCCTTCACTTGTTTCACTCCCCAGTTTTGCCACTGCTATATTCAATATCTTGTAGTAGCTTGAATATATTTCCCTGTGCTATACAGTATAAAATTGTTAATATGTTTTATATATACCAGTCAGTATCTGCAAATCTCAAACTCCTAGTTTATCCCCTCCCACCCCGCTCCCCTCTGGCAACCACAAGTCTATACTCTTATGTATGAGAGTCTGTTTCTGTTTTATATATAAGTTCATTTGTCTTTTTTTTTTAATTCCACACATGAGTGATATCACATGGTATTTTTCTTTTTCTGGATTACTTCACTTAGAATGACATTCTCCAGGGCCATCCAAGTTGCTGCAAATGACATTATTTTATCATTTTTTATGGCTGAGTAACATTCCATTGTATAAATATACCACAACTTTTTTACTCAGTCTTCTGTTGATGAACAAATATTTAGGTTGTTTCCATGTCTTGGCTGTTGTAAATAAACTATTGTTTATCTGAAGGGTTAGAATTGGATGAGACCTTCTGAAAATAGACACCTAAAATAGAATTATAAGAAGCAGAGTAGTGTACTTTAAAAAGAATTTTTAAGGTGATAGTAATGCCTTACCAAAATCAGTTGAACTTCAAAGTTGGTCTTAAAAGCAGACTGGAATATTGATATCTAAGAGTTTCTGATGAAATTTTTGACTAAGGGCTTTTAGTTTTGAAAGAAATGAAAATATTGATGTTTATTTTGAGCAAAGTTGATTATTATTACCACACACCTAGGTTAAAATAAGAAATTCTACTTTGGACTCTTGCCCAGAGTTTCTCCTTGTCTCCTAATTCTCTTTTCCCCAAGTCCTTCTAATGTAATCTTCAGTTCACTTCTCCCTGGATACTTTGAAGTTTTCTTGTTGCCTCTAAGAGATTAAAAATAATATCATAACTAGTAAATTTGTTCAAAAATCCACTTTCTCAGTTCTCACCTCCAAAGATTCTGATTCACTATGTTTAGAGTGGATCAAATTATCTGAATTTTCAATAGGAATGCCAGGCAATTCTCCAAGTTATATCTGAGAAAGACTAGACGAAAAAGTTTGTATACTAGTAATGACTCTTAATAATTTTACCTTTCTTTCCTTTTTTATATTCACTAGTTTGTTTTATTTTTTAGATTCCACTTATAAGTGATATCATACAGTATTTGTCTTTCTCTGTCTGACTTATTTCATTTAGCATAATACCCTCCAAGGCCATCCATGTTGTTGCAAATGGCAAAATTTCATTCTTTTTTTTTAGTGGCTGAGTAGTATTTGTGGTATCTATAAACCACATTTTCCTTATTCTTCCATTTGTTGATGGACACTTAGGTTGCTTCCTTATCTTGGCAATTGTAAATAATGCTGCTATGAACATTGGGGTACACATATCTTTTCGAATTAGTGTTTTCATGTTCCTTTCTTACGTTTTTAGCCTCACATATAGTGTCTCTCTATCCTCCAGCCAAATGGGATGACATGCTCTCTCTCAAACTGGATTTTGAGTTCTTCTATCTTCGTGTTTTTCCTGGAAAACCAATTCCCTCCTCTCCACCTCTATCTTTACGTTACTCCTCATGTTCTAAATCAAATCCCACCTGTTAAACGAGAACTCACTATTTCTTCATCCTGCAATGGTCCATTTCTACAGCATTTATCAACATCACACAGTTGGTGCTGTGGTGTAGTATTGCTCCTTATGGCTCACGTGCAGTTCTTCTCTGTATTTCCCATAGTGCCTTACACATAATCAACATTAGAAATGTGTTGCTTCACTGGTTGAGTGAGTGAGTGATAATGTAATTAGACTAATAGGGAGCAGGGCAAAGACTGCACTTCAACCCCATGAAGCCACTTCTTGACATTTTGCAACTTGTTCTTCTCCTGAGAGACTCCATTACTCTCACTTCAGATTGGATTGCTTGTTTTGGTGAATAAAACAAAAACTAATGTTTACTATTTGTTTGAGTCTGTTAATTACATATTTAAACCACCCTACTTGCCATGCTTGAGGAAGTTAATCCATAGCAAGGGCAGAGTTTAGACATTTTATTTGAAATCTACTGTTACAACTCCAGACAGTTTTTACCCCAGCAGGTCTAGGTTGCTAAAGGTTCAGATGTTAGCTTTCTTAAAGTAGTTTAGCTTTCTTAAAAGAGAATTATATTTATGTTCAGAATAACTTCCTGTCAGTAGCTACAACATAACATTGTGGTGAGGTCTTTAGTGTAAGTGCAGCATTTGTCACAGGCACAGCGCTTGAAGTGCATTTGGTTTCTGTGCTGTATTCTTGCTACGTGGAACCAAATTCTACAATTTAGCATAGCTGTGAGTATCACCTAGCACTGTGTCCATAAAAACGGGATATACTTCATGCTACTGGAAACGATAATTTCCCGAGAATAGAAAAGGGAACTAGCATATATTTACCAATGTTATTCAAGAAAAGCACTATTCATTTGAAAAAAATTTCATCACGAGACAGGCATCTTCCTAATACTGTTTCATGACATAGGAACATTTGCACTATTTTTTCTCAGTTTTGGAAAGCAAGCACTTGGTAAGTCACCTTGGAAAAATGGAGGTGATTTATTAATTTGTCATTTTCTGAGACTGAAAACATCTTGACAAATGAAAAGATGTCCATCGACATATATTCCTTTCTCTTAAAACTAGCAATTTAGTACATTAGGGGAACGTCTTTGGGCAGGCTGGTCTCCTGTAGGTTTGACTGTGGAGGAGCAGGTGCGTGCTTCCAAAGTGTCTTTACAAGTGTCTCAGTGGGGCTTCCCTCCCACGCCTCCGCAGGAGACAGCTCATCTGTTTAATCCTTATGTTTCAGTCAACCTTTCTTATTATGCAGACAGGGCTCTGAGGCTCAGCTGGATTTTGACTCTCCCAATGAATTGATGGGGCTCTTTGATCTTAACTGTGTATTGCATCTGTTTCATCTTTCCTCTTCATGCATGGCCTTCCAAACTCTGTTGCTAGCTGGTGCTTTTAAAGTAAATGGGTATTTATACGAACAAACAAATAAAACTTGCCATATAAAGCTCAGGTACAAACTCCACTTTCCGAGTTGGACTTTTTTGTTTTTGTCATAGTAAACTTTCTTGAAAAAAAAATCCCCAAAGCAATTTAATTAGGTTACTCTGTAAGGGACCACCAGACTTGAGAGTATTTAACTGTGTGTGTGTGTGTGTGTGTGAGTGTGTCTGTGTTTTCTAGGATCAGATTTGCACAGAAAATAAGAATGACTGTTCTTCACAATCTAATACATTGTATGAGAGCATAATATCTTATTAATAGACCATATTGGAGCAAGAGGCATACAGCTCGCTTAGAAAAATCTATCACAGAACTGTAAAAATCCTGCTGGGCAATATTCTTCTTTTTGATGGGAGTGAAGAAAGCAGGGAAAATCAGTTAGAATCGGAACTAATCCATATGGAAAGATCAGACTAGGTTATAGGATGCTAAAATAGCATTTCTTTTAAGTAAATTTCTAAGATGAAGGATGTGCGGATGGACTCGTGTGAGGTGGGAGTGGAGCAGTGCTGCGGGAACAGCGTGGGTTGTCTGCTTCCCCGCAGTAACGCATATAAAGTCATGATTAATTGAACTAGAAAATACCAAGTTTTTATCTGTGTAATCTTTGATGCTCTAGTCTGGTATTTTGGAGACTTGTATTAACTCTTTCTGTTTTTAATTCTCCATGAATCCTCATTTATCTTTGAGTGTACCACGATCTTGTGATGATAATGTAATGTCCATGCTGTCAGGATGATTTCAGCTGCGCCAAAAAAATTGACGTTTCATAAGAGCCAGAGGCCCTTGGAAGAGTTATGAAGAGGTTTCTCTCCGAGAGGAGGAAGACTGTGATGTGACCTTCTAGTCTATTAAGCATATACTTTATCCCAACATACATATAGTAAATGTACTAATAGCTATTAGTGAATTGTCAGAATAAACATTTAGAGATTGAAAAATATAAGCGATTTAATCCCTACTTGTAGCTCTATAATACCATTTTTTTTTTAAAGAATATTCAGATAATTTTCTTCCACTCAAAAGGACCTCTCTAGCCACACCATGATACTCAACTCTGAACCGGGGAGATTTTCATCACTATTTTTGCACTTTCCATGTGGAATCTGGGAATGACTATGCAGGAAGGAAGTATGAAATGTTACTCAGTCCTTTGTCAAGCAGAACACCCTGAGAGCCACTAGAGATGTTACTTGGCCTTGCCTGCAGGAAATGCATTAACACAAACCAAAATCTTGTTTTATTTCTGTGCTTTTCTGTGATTCACAAGTCCTGAAAAGTTCCAACATATGTTAGAATAATGTCCATTTGGCTTATCAGTGTAACCCTAGGTCGCTGCAGCTTACTGTACTAGAATTTATTTCAAAGATGCTAAATTGCTGCCTGCACATTTCCTCATGTTCGTCAGTTCTGACCTTACTATTAATTCGTAACTTGACTTCTTGTTATTTCCTAATAGTAATTGGGTAATTCATTTGACCTCTGTTATTCTACCTAAATGTGAAGGGTGATCTTCTTACATTATCCTCTAGAGAAGGGAGGAAGAAGACATTTATATTGGGTGTATTGGTGGAGATATGGTTTCTAAATATGAACTGCCACTGAAATACCCTTGTCTGGGCTCTCTGACCATGCCTTTTGCTCGATGACTATCACTGCATGGTCTCAATTCTTGAATATCCCTTGCACCCATTAATTTCCATTGAACCAGAAGTTACCCAAGACTGTGTTATTTTAATTCAGAAGTTTAAATGACTAATTAGTGGGTCATGAAATCAACTTAATATGTAGATCATAACCAGCATTTAAAGAAGAAAGTAAGAAAGAAAAATATCAGAGTGCATTGCATATAATAAAAGTATTGTTTCATGAGGAAATTTTTTCAAAAATATTTTGAGTATATGTGTGGTACTTGGTTGTGCTGTAAATATTTTCTTACCATGGATCTCAATTAAAAATCAAAAGCCTGAAATATCAAGCCAAATCAAAACTGAGCTGGATCATATGGCCTCTAGTAAGGTTTTGCCTGGATGCTGGGTTTTAGAATTCAGAGTATTATTTTACCATATTCAAATTATGTTTTTCACTAGTTAATCTCAAGCAAATCAAAGAAATTAGCTCATAGCAATAGAAATAATAATGGAAGCTTAGCAAGTGTCTCCAGAATTGTTAAGAGATAGGCTGTACCAGCAGACTGAGGGTACAATATTCTTACCAATCAAACCATTTGGCTTTAAGTAGTTGTTTTAGAAACATGAATATTTAGTTACACCAGAGGAGCATACGGATCACAGAAGAAGGATTTTGTTAATACCTTATTTTGTCATTGGGCCAAACAGAATGAATGTAAACTATGACTGCATACTTCTGTTATATGACGAGAAAGGATGTAACAGTTACCACTCTTTAAAAATATCTCAAGGTTAAAATCTTTGCCTTTTCACTTAAAAAATGTCTTTGTAAGTGTGATCCTTTTATTATGAATGATATAATTGGGTTTTATTTCCCCTTTGCCTCTGTATCTACCAGGGATTAATGTAGGGAGGAAACTAGTTGTCCTTATATTGCACACTTGCAGTTTATTTCAGGACTGAGAAATGTCAGTGCTGTTCAGCGAGGCCAGCAGGAGAGACAGAAGAAGATTATAATTTGGTTGTGCACATGTGTATATGGTTTAATCTTCTTGGTCATGTCATTCTTACCCTCTGTAAAGTCCATGCTGGTGTGTAAATTTGGTCCTCTGTGACCAGCAGAAGCAGGCACTTCAGAGCAGAAATGTGGGGTGTCAGGCTCCACCCCAGACCTACAGAATCAAAATCTGCATTTTAACAAGCTGCCCAAGGGAACAACATGATCATGAAAGTTTGAGAAGTGCTGGTATATATGATAAGTACTACTGATTGCCATATAGACCTGTATCCATTTCGTAGGTAACATTTGCTCTGGAAAAGAAAAATTGACAAGTGAAAAGAACCAGCAGTCTTCCATATCCCAGAGCTGCAGTTGATCGTCTAATGGTGTCTATAATCAATGACGATGGAGAGCTGCTGCTGCTGCTGAGAGCATCCATTACCAAGTGTTGGCCGTCGTGTTGTCCATCAACTAACCCATTTAACCATCTTCTTCCCCTACCAGTTGGATGCTGTTTTACAGAGGAGGCAGCAGAGGCCAGAGGGCCTAAGATCACTCTGTTTTGAATCCAAGGCTAACATCTGTGGTGGTAGTTGCACCTTTTAAACGTAAAAAAGTCTCATTTGTTTCAAAATAGGGAGAAAACATGACACTTGAAAGATTCCTATGAGGGTATCGATTGGCATTTGTTTAGGTAATATTTTTAAGTAACATGAGTTCTCAAATTTTGTGTCTTTGAAAGACAGGAAGTCTTACGTTTGAAGTTTTAAGCCCACATCACACTTTAAGGTCATCAGCTCACAATTTATTGTATACGAGAATACCTGCTGTGTGGCTTCACGTGGCCCCCAGCTCCGGATGTTCTGCTGGTGTCTAGGGAACTTAGCCTTGAGAAGGAACTGCCTGTTTGTACATTTGTACATTTGTACATTTGTAACATGAATAGAAGAATCCTTACTTGAAACGACTCGAAAATTGTACAGAACGCAGGAATGCAGTTTGTCTCTCATGTGCTGAATTAAATCCTTTATAAGGAAGACATCCTTTGAGAAAGAAGATGCTGCAGGAATGTCAACATTTTGGTATTTATTGGGTGAAGAAGATCAACTCTTGTAACAAATGCTATTAAAATAGCATGGAATATTTTTTCTTTTTCTTTTATTTTGTATCAATATGAGATGAAGGGTGTTTACTAAACTTATTGTGGTAATAATTGAATAAGGTATATAAGCCAATTCATTATATTGTATACCTTAAACTTGTAGACTGCTGTATGCAACTATGTCTCAAAAAAAGGGAATAAGAAACAAAATTATACAGAACTGGAAAAAACAGCATTGAAATGAGAGTTGGCAAGGTCACCTTATGATGCAGAAGAACAGTGCCATGTGCTTCATAGCACATAGGCTGGTGAGCCATGTCCACTAGCAGGCGGAAATAGAATGCCCCAGCTTTTTTATAAAGAAACTAAGATATACTAATTGCACATTCAAGTGGGCATAATGAAAAAAATTTAGGCATTAAATTTGTTAGTATTTTAAATACATATATACATAAATTCATAGAATAGTGAAGAATATAGTCTGAAGAGTAGTCCTTCCTCCACTCCCACTTCCCAAGCTCCAGTTTCCATACTAAAGCAACCATGGTTAGCAGTTTTTTGTGTATTTTTCAAAAATATTCTCTACATACACAAGCATCATGTACAAAATCCTTATTAAACAAAATGACAACATACACTACACATGGTTCTGCGCCATTCTTCTTGAATGTATCACAGAAATAACTTCATGCCAGTACATCATTTTAATGCCATGCAGCATTCCAAAGCATGGATATAAAATAACTTATTTAACCAGTTACCTTTGGTAACTTCTTAGATTATTCTCCGTCTTTTGCTATTACAAATAATACTGCAACTGGGTTATTGTCTGTATAATGTCAAGCATATGCAAATATATGTATTCTCAGGTCTTCACATGCCAAGTCCTGATTTATGTTTACTATGCAATAGTTAAATAAATGGGGGAACATAACCAAATAGCATAGTGGGCAGAGTAATACTAATAACTGCGAATATTATTTACAATGTAGTAAGTACTTCATAGTAGTTGTTTCATTCTTACAATTCTATGCGGAAGTTGTTGTTACTATTATTGTTGTTGTTAATTATCTAAGTGAGAAAGCCAGCATCTGAATTCCCCCAAAAGCTTGACTCTTGAGCCCTTGTTCCTACTTACTGGGCTGTGCTGCTTCCCGGTGATTCCCTTGCTCCTGTAGCAACGACAGAGCATTTACTGAACATCTACTATGTGCCAGAGAGCTGATAGGTATGATTTAACCACAATGGCATTACAAGGCGGTGTTGTTTTTTAACAGAGCCTTAATAAGGTTTAGGAATTTGCCCCCATCCCAGGCCTATGAGGAGCCAGGAATGGAAACAGGGCATCTGACTCCTGAACTACACAGCACAACGAAGAATGGAATTCAGGCCTTCAAGTCTATGTTCAGCAGGCCAGAAGGCAGAAATGAAACGAATGGACCTGCGAGAGTTAATTAAACATGTTCAGGTGATCAGAGGGATTAGGAAGGCTGTTGCAAGGGCCAGTGGAAGACGTTTTGGGGCACACGGATAAGAGCACCTGCAGCTGATTAGGGCTGGGTGGTCTGTATGCATCTACAGTGGTTACTTCTGCATGGTTCTCCATGGACAGTGTTTCCAAGTCTAGATTGCCTTGTTCTCACCAGCTGCTTCCATCTTAACGAAATCCACACCTACGCATTGTATTTATATGTTACACAACCCATTGTAATGGTGGCATTGGCACGCCCTACAGAAAAAAGCAGCCTTGGTGATTCTGCTCTGAGCCAGAATTTGTGCCTACGGGGATCAGCAATCAGCATGTGCTCACATCGGAAAAGAAAAAGAAAAGCTCTGAGATTCCTCAAGGTATTGACAATTCCTCCAGGTCAATTTCTCTTTCAGCTTCCGTTTTCTTAGTGGTCTTGCTTTTTTCGAGCAAGTCAGAAGCTGTCATAGAGAAGTCAAAATTAGAGCCCTCTTTAGAAGACCTGTAAGTCTTATAAAATTATAGGTCTTATGCAAATTATAATTTGTAATTGAAGTCACAAGTGTCTGTTGATTGTTGTTACTGTGTTATTTTAGAAATCAGTTTTATCATCTAGGCTGTGTTCCTGTGCCTGGTCTCTTGTGTTTAAAATACTGAGTTTTCCCTGGTTTAGATTGCCTTATTTATATTCAGTGACTCTTTGGTAATGTTTTATAGAAAAAATGAAGGATGTAGTATAGGTGGACATGTCAGAATTATTTATATGGTGGTTATACTAAAGATAGTAACTAAGGTACGTAATGAGTGTTTACTAAGCAGGTCAGGAAATATGCGGCAGGCTTTATACACATTATCTGAGTTAATACCAAAACCCTATTAAGAGAGTAGTATTATTGTTGCTGTTCTTATTTTACATGTGAGGTCTTTTATTCCTACTTTTGAGATCAACAATTATAATGATGTTAAAGCAAGCTTTTCTAAAAGAAGAAACACTTTCTAATTTTACAGAACATATTTCCTATTTTGGCATTTCTCCTTCCAGTCTTTGTCCAGATGGACACAGTAATCAATATATGTACAATTCTGTATTCTACTTTTTTCAGTCAGTATAGTCTCATAAGAATTTGGTTTTCTCAGTCATCCTCATTATCACATAATGACTGCATGTGAGTAATTGCCATAATTTATTTAATAATTTCCCTCTTTGGGGACATTAGGTTGTTTCCATTTTCTGTTATAGATAACTACTTCAATGAAAAGCTTTGTGTGTGTAGCATATTTTATTCTCTTGGAATTTCCTAGGAAAAAGTCCTTTCAAATAGTAAAGAGCTTTTTTGACTCATTTTGACTTTCTGAGTTAGATTATTTTCATAGGAGCAAATAGTGAGCAGTATTGAAACATTCATTTTGGAATTATAGGAGAAATGTCTATTTTGAACTTTTTTTAGGTATGAACAAATTTTCAGTACTTTAAAGATATAATTTTGAGAGAATATATACCTAATTAATATATAGTTATCACATAAAGCCAAAGTTGTGATTTTTTTGCATTATTAATTGTAAAAGTAGACAAATTGGGCCTTGAGGAGGGTGTATGCAACAAAAGTATTCATTCTTCATCAACATGTATTTCTTTTTTTTTTTTTTCTTTTTCTTTTTAATGAGCACAGCTCATGTCCTAACAGGGCGTTACTAAAGTCACAGCTAAGTCTCTGTCCTTGATGTTGTGTTACAGCACACTCTTATATTGTAGCATTTCCAACTTCTTTATGTTTTGGCTTTTATGGAATCTAACTCGTTGCTTAATATCAGCCAGAGATGTGAAGAATAAAGAATATCATACGCACACACACACATATACACACTAAGAATCACTGAAACCATATTTTTCGCATCTCTGTTCTGGTGAAATTGAAGAAACCCTTTTGTCTCCTTAGGATGAAAGTATCTTTCTTTGTAATTTGGGGGATCCCTGAATCATCATATCCTCATTCTTTACATTTTAGAGTGCATCTAAATACATTTACCTTTTCAGCAATCTGCCTAAATAAACCAAGTGCAGGATTTTGGACCCTCTGTTACAGGAACATCTTCATGTGAAAATAAAATAAATTTAGGCTACATACCATGACTTATTAATGCAGTGTACTATAAATGCAATTTTCACAGGTAGCGATAACCATTTTGGTCCCTTTAGGGAACCAGATATAAAAAATCCCTATGCAAAAATGAGCTTCAAAATTGCATTTTAACTTTTCACCAAATTCTTTCATCCCAGAAAGACGTACTAATTTCTTGGTGAATATAACTTTATCATATTGTATATTATTTTTTAAACTCTGCAGTGCAGACTTTTTACTTCACTGATGTTTAAACACTTCGATGTGAAAAAATAATTCTTTAGCAAATATTACATTGGTTTAATGGCTTACCAAGCAGATCAAGCTCTTTACTGACCGAGTGAACGTTTCACTTTCAAAGATACTGTCATATTTTTATAGGAATTTTATATGTGTTAACTAATATGCATTTAAATTTCACTAAATTCTCTATATGTACATTTGTGTATATCTGCATATTTCTATATGATTTAAGTAGACTGATTTTTAGAAGGGAAAATTTGTATTAGGATGTAATGATATCTGTCTCTCAATCTAAAGTTGTAGAAGTTATTGTTAGCAGAGATGCCCAAATTAGTTTCTCACTTTATTCTATATAAATATGATTTGAACTTTTATGTGAGGGTACGTTCCAGAAATTGAAATTTATGAAGTACTCTTCTTGATGAAAAAGGGATGCGTGGAGACAACTTCTTATGTCAGAATACCTGTTCCATGGGTTGACTTAAAGCTATTTGGCGATTAAGCTGGCTCCTCCTGATAATAATCTGCCCATAGACATTACCAAGGTAGCACAAAGAAGGAAAAGAAAATACAAAGGCATGTGAAAATGGAACTCTGGTAGATTTTTAAAAATTCTCCTTATTCTAATATCCCATATCCTTAACATTGAGATTGAAGCCCTCCTTATTGCAACTTTGCACATCCCCTACTGCTTGAACTAAAAACCCTAAGAACTACATGTCTGAGATCTGAATGTATTCTTGGTCCCAAATCAATCTTGTCACTTGTCGGAAAGCAATGCAAGATAATAAGTAGTATTCACCTGATTGCTTTCCTGCTTCGAGACAGCTGGTGACGCGTGTCTTCCTGATAACCAGGAGTTTCAGATCTAAGGCAGGGATAAAGGGAAGCTGGGAGCTTGCAGAATCTAAATTTGACAGTCGATGGCTGAGGAGAGGGTCAGAAGGGATAGAATCTGTGACACGTATGAGAAAGGAATAAAATTTATCTGCTCTGGTTGCAATGATTAGATGTCTCTTTGTCTGGCTTTCTTACAGCGGTTGACTGATTGTACCTGCCAGCTGGTTAATATCATAATTAACAAAGTTACTACTATGTCTGCAAAGTTTAATCGAAAAATTTGCCAGGGATATGATGGCATTGTCACAAAGATCACAAGGGACTCGGAGTCGATTTTTGCTCAAGGTGGAACGGCAAAGCTGTGTAGGCAAAATGAGAAATCTCGAACTTGTTCAGCCAAAGGTAGGTTTCTGTCATAATCCAACCTCCTCAGCTTTCTTATTAAGATTTTTATTTGATGGTGAGTGGGAATTTTTTGTTGTTTTGTGACCAAAATTATTCATAAAAAGATCCATATGCTTCTTGAGCATTAATAGCATATTCTCTGGAAGCTTTGGGTGTTTATCCAAATCTGGAAATTCAGAAATACAGTGAAATAGCTTTTGATACTGAGAATGGAATATAAAGCTATGTTTGCCTATTGTGTCTAGCTAATCTTTATCAGTTTACAGACTAAATCTTTGGTAGCAAATATCAATGTATATTGTGTAGCACTTGGATTTAGTTTGCTCAACAATGTAAAAGCCATTACTCTGCTTTATTCTATTGTGTCAACCTTAAGGAGCAAAAAAAAAAAAAAAAAAAAAATCCACAAGCATAGTTATAGAATATGTAGAGGTTCTATTTCAGTTTCAAGAAATGCTCAGAGTAGGGGGAAAGAGGGCTGAGGGGCTGAGGTCTTAAAGTGATTAGGGCTTTTTTTTTTTTTTTTTAAGAGCACTTATAAAGACCGGTATTTGGCCATTGATTGTTAAACTTGTATTTTCTTTTTACTGTGATTTGCTTTGCTTGATTGAATATTCAAGCTCTGAGGAGTTTCCCAAATGATAGCCTTCACATGTTGCTAATTAATGAATGTGAATATTGATGAGGAGGGGCATGTGTCTCTGTGTATATGCCTGTGCGTTTCCTCTGAGTACAAAGAGAGAGGAAAGCATCTCAAAAATATGCAGAAGGCAAAATTTGGGATATTTATGCTGTGTCACAGCACCACTATAATGGCAAGGCAATCAATTTGCAATGTAATGGGGGATATATATTAAGGTTCTTTTACTTTCTCTCCATGGTCATGCAAGCCACTATATCATGGCCAAAAAAAAAAAAAAAAAGCAATAATTTGTTTTTTGTCTTTTGCTATCTATCTTTTGTGTTAATGGCAGTTTTTAAACATCATGAATAACATTTTGGGAACAAATTAATGCACAGCATGTATATTTTTTAATATGCCCATAAACTTTCTTGTGGGTTTATTCCTAACCATGGGAGACTAGATATTCTGAGTATGCTCATTTTACATTTGACAGTCAAATTTCATTTTCTCAAATTTTAAAAATGAATCCTTTTATGAGATTATACATTTTAAAGCCGTTGAGGGTCCAGATAATTTAAAAAACTATAGAAATTTCGGTTAAAATTTGACTTAGCACATTTGCAATCTTCACTGAAATTTGATGACGTTGATAAGAAAAACTGAAAGTGGAGGTGTAAATCATTATTTTATTTTATTCTGGACATCATTTTCAGAAAAGAATGTTATTCTCCTGTTAAAGGCGCTCTCTTTTTTTTTCCCTTTGACTTTACATCTCTCCCTTCCTACTATCTGGCACCTGATAAGCACTCAACATGTATTTATCGAGTGAATGAATTAATGAATTTGAGTCCTGCTGCTGCTATTCAAATATGGTTAATATTTGCTTCCTCTAAATCAATCTTTTTTTTTTAATGCAGTAAACATTATGGATAGAAACACATAGATGAATGGCACAATCACAGACAATAGGGAGGATTAAGTTCCTAAAATAATACAATGTTGTTTTAACCTAAACCCCCATAATATTTTGTGTAATTGAGATTTGCTGTTGTAAGAACTCAGTTGGAGTAGCAAAGGTCTATGAGGATTAGAAAGGGCCAGGGAAGTGATTCACAGCGGATACACCCGTTCTTTTAAACAGGATTATCTCCTGAGATGTGTAGAAATGAACTCTTGTCAGAGTTTCAAAGGAATTAATATTTTTGGTAAAATGTGCTAATGTAAAGAGTTAGAAGATTAGTGATGCATAATGAAAGCAATGCATTCTTTCACATGGAAATAAGAATATAATAAATGTCCTGCAGGTGATTGGGGCTGTAGCAATTTTATTCACGATTCAAGTTTGATTGACCTTTGTTAGGGTGATTAACCCTTCTGAAATTAAAAGCCAGAGCTGAATTATTCTGGCCAATTTAAATGCAAACATTGAACAGGTCGTGTGTCATTCAAATAATAATAATAAAAAACCCTCCTATTTTAATTTTCGTTTTTGCACGTCTGAATGAGATGCTGCCTTAGAGGGATTATAGCTCAGGCAGAGCGTACTAGTGGCAGAGAGTATAGAATAATGTTCAGATAATTGGGAGCACATGGAAGGGTCCCAGGCATCACTCCCCCCATTCAAAACATCAAAACCACCACCCCAACAAAAGCAGGGAGCCTAAAGGCCATCTCCACACAACTGAAAATGCGTGCTCTCAATAGAAAAAGCTTAGGAATATCCTGAAAAGGTTAGGAATAAATAACAGTGACATCTCTATTCTAATCCAGTGCCACTAAACTGTATATTAGATCCACATTAAATCCTGAAAATGGGGGCTTTTGGGTACGGTTGCTTATGAAGCTAATCAGAAAAGTTAATTATTTCTGACGTCTGGAATTTCATTCCCCATGATCTCTGATAATCTATGGATAAAGCCGGTATTTTCAAATACATTGTTAAGAGGAACATTCTCTAGTTGTTTACATAGCCATCTAATGGTGTGGTTTTGTTTTCTCCATTCAATTTTCTTGAAGCCTTGGTGAAAGGTTGCACGTTCAAGTTGCTTCCAAAAACTGTTTCCGTTTTTCATAGCGCATTAAATTTTTTTATTACTAAGTCAGTGAATATTTTTAGTTTTAGGTCCCACCACATAGTGAACACATCTTCTTTTTATGTGTCTGTGGACTATTAAAATGATAATAAAGGTTCTCGTCCTTCCATATGTAATTTATTTCTCTCTCTTTTCATCAAAGAATTTACTCTGAATGTGTCAAGGTAGAAAAGTCCAAAGTATTATAGTGTAAAAATTAAGAAGCCCGAGGTGCTATAGTTTATTTTTGCACAAGCGTTTCATGTACTCTTTTAACATCCTTCTGAAAGACAGGCTTCTACTCCGGGCCTGTGAAGAAAGTCAAAGATGAAAAACTTGGGATGGATTGACAGATTATTCAGCTAGCAAAGTGACTCTGACATCCTCCAGAGAGATGGATAATACCTTGCAGCATAGATTAATAACGTGTTCAACTAAGATCTGTTTGCTGTGAGGATAATTTCCTAATTCTTAATTGTGGGGCTAGTATTCAACCATAAAGGGTAAACAAATACTATCTGCACCTTGCCTGATAAAGTGTAGATAATCAGCTTTAGTTTTGATACATTGAATTGTCAAACTTAAAAAAAAAGAAAATCCCAGTTGTTCCACAGTAATATTTTCACTAAAAAAACAAACACTGCCGCTAAGTCAAATCTCTAAAATAAACACCACTAATTCTTCAGATACAAGTCGGTGCTATTCTCTAATTTGATTATTCTTGTTTTACCTCTTACCAGAACGAAATGAAAATAATTGGGGGCATTACAATTTATTGTCAATACAGCATTCTCGAGGCATAAAAAGCTAATGTGATAGCATCTTCTCAGGGTTGCCATTAATTGTCAGTAGTCTTTTCCATAAAAGAAAGTCATGGCTCGAGAAAGTGAAATTCATATTGTTTTGGGGTAGAAAAAAGAATTAGTGAAAGAGCAAAGGCAAACGAGATTGTATTTTGTTAAATCCTAAATCCAATCATTTGTTTTGCTTCAGCGTGTTTAGAAGACATTTTTATTTCTTTGTTGCCTTTGTTTCTGGCAATCTGTTCCCCTCTAATCCATCCACTCCCAGACCTAGCATTTTTGCTTATAGTTGTGAAATAACTTTCTTTGCATTAATAAGCCAAAATTAATCCATTTGACATTTTCATGGGCCACATATTTTAGCTGGAGTCCTTCTGTTCAAAAAAGCAGATGATTTGAAAAGCAACTAGTTATTTTATTCATTGCGTGTTATTTGTGAGTCAACAATTTAATTTAATTCCACAAAATTTACAGTAGGCCTACCAAGAGCAATTTTATTGTTCTGGGCTAAAGAGAGAGAACAAGTGGCACACTGGAGGATTTTCAGGGTTTTTAAAATCATTAAATAGTGAAAAAATAGTCACATGTGAATTTTTCAAGATGTTACTCTCTTTAACAACCATTCTAGAATGAAATGAGTTGGTTATGTCAGTCAGATGAACTTGTTTTTGTAATTTGTTTGATGAAACAATATTCTCTAGAGACAATAAATTCTGTATGTTGACTTTCCAGCTAATTGTGAAGGCTAGTTTCCTAGCATTGGTCTTCGGGTGAGTCGGAAAGCTACCTAGGGTAGTGCAGTGGCCTGTGGCCTATTGAAGCATGCTGTGCTATTTGTAATCAAATGATCACACCACCTCTACACGTTCCCTTGGAATCCAGAGAACTGCTTAACATGGCAACTTTAACTAGCATGCCTTCAGCATTACTATTTCTGGAGCCATCACTGACTAACCTGTATCAGTTTCAACAAGTATTTATTGAGGACCTCCTAGGTTCCAAGTACCCCTCAACCCAGTGGGGTGGCTCTAGGAGCCACATTTTATGGACCAGAAACTGAGACTCAGTAGAGAGTGATTTGCCGAAAGTTACACAGCAAGTCAGTGGCACAGCCTGGGCTGGAAGCTGGTGGCGTAATTCAAGGCCTTCGTCACCAGAGCTGTTCCTGCATCATCTGTAGCCTTCCACTTTGCCACAACTTGCTGATTGTGAGCACAGGATTTTTAGATGGATTTAAGCATTTCCCCCAGACAGAGGAGTTTCCTAAATCACAGAAACTGCAATAAAAGAATTAATTCTCTCCTGATGCAGTCCCAAGAAAGTAAGAGATGAGGAGATTTAGAATGACACAGGTTATTCACTGGTGTATCCAGGCAATGGACTTCACTAAATTGGCTCATTTCATGGAGACCAGAAATTGTCCTTCCCAATATTAATCAATTAGTTCATTGAAAACCAGTCATTAGTCTCTTTTTAAAATTGTCCTTAAAATGTGTGTGCTTACCTATCTTTCATTTAAAATTCTTAATTAATTCTGTCTAACACAGGCAAAATCTGAGGTACCTCCGTCCCACCTCATCCATTTCTGTTGGTCAAAGAGCCATACAACCATTGATAAATGTGCCTCTAGATTTTATAATTCCTGCTCTCAAAACTGGAGATGATCACAAAGTCTGGTAGATTTCTGTTACATAGGGAATGGTCCGATTGTTTATGCCAGATGAGTTTAGAGGAATATGTGGGGAAAAAAATCTTTTTGATAAATATTTTTAAAAATACAAGTTTTATGGAGTTACTGCAATATGAGAAAAATACACCAAGCTATTTGGTGAAAACAATTTTGGTTCTCATTTCCTGATTTATTATGAGAACAAATGAATTAACCTGGGGTAGGCAAAAAGTAAACCTCTTAAAAATCAGCCTAGAAAGTTTCAAAAGTTTGGGATTGACAGATAAATTTTCACTTGGAGACGTGGTGCACCTTTTGAAAGTCGATACTTTTGGTCTTTAAATTCTCAGAGCGTGGCTCTGAGAAGTGTGATTGGTCTAAATCCATCTCTGTCTACCCACAGGGCCTAGAAAAGGTGCCTGCCACATGGTAGGTACTGAGGAAATGTTTGTTACATTGGATTGAAAGTGACTGTTACCATCAGATAAAGCTGGGGACGCTGAACACAGTACTTAATTATAAAGGTCTGGTGTCTGCACTAAGAAATAAACCTAAGCTTCTGATCTGAAATGGGAAAGGAGAAGTTGAGAGAGAGAGAGATGGACAGAGAGACAGTCATAGATATATTCCCATGTCTCCTTCAGGATGCTTTTCAAAATGGCCCAGGTTCTGTTTTACTCCAGCTGTACCTCTAGGCCTATCAGCCTCCCTCAACTCTGAACTGTTAGTCACTAGTCAGTCACTTACAACCTACCAAGGGTGGAACTCGTTTTTCTGAGCTGATTAGAATTTTTAATCAAAATTATCAGGTTGGTTTATGTTTGTAGGAAAGCAGGAAAAATAATTCACAGTATTCCTTTTTGAAAATGAACGAAAAGGCAACTAAAGGGCATTGGGTAGAACCAGGGAAGTTGAAGAGTGTTTGCTGGAAAATGAGAAATTACTATTGTGATTGTAATTGCAAATGGAAGTACTTTGCAACAGAGAAGACTGAAGTGTGTGATAAAAGGAGACACACTGAGCGCATCTTCCCTGAGAGATGCTAGGCAAGAGAGAAGAGCAAGTTTGACCAACATCTCTTCTAAGGATGTAAATACTCGAGCGTTCATTAACCATTTGAGTCCTGCTTGATGATGATTAAACCCTTGGGCAGATGTGAATCAGCTTTACTATGGAAACATTGAGGAAAACATTTATGAAAAAGATGATCCAATTTTGGAAAATACAGGCCAATTAAAGTATGAGATTTAATTTAGGAATTTTTACTCTGTCTACATGATGTATATATTAATGATGATTTATCTCACCTCATTCTTCATCTTCTTAAGCAAAAGGAGATTTTTACTTATTGACATATTACTGAAGAATCGAGCTTTTCTCCAAAATTACACTTTTTTTTTGCATAAATGTGCCTAATTACCTGAATTCAGTTTTGATTAGCAGTGTTAATTGATGCAGCTGTGGATGGTATCTGTTTACCTAAATTACCATGTGCAAACGGCAATATGTCTGGAAGTGAATATGCTAAACTGAAAATACTAATTAGCTAAGACAGATTGTTATTCAAGTCACATAGTGGAGCTTTCTAATGAAAGCCTGGATGTGTCAGGGTTTTATGATATTCAGACAGAAATGTCTATATTACACATGATTTCTAAATTTAATTCATAAGAACAGATGGGATGTCAGCCAGGGTTCTTCCGCCTTATTCCAGTATTAATGTGAATATTTTACTCAACTGGAGATATATTCATATGTTTTTTTGTAAGAAACTGGTTGTGTGCTTTGACAGTGTGCCAGCCCTGCACATTCAGACTCAGCTATTTCTTGACCAGTATATTCACAGGTTATATCCACCTACTATCCCAAAGGTGAAGATAAATAAACCACATCGACTGGCTAATTTAATGAAATCAAAGAGCAGAAAGGTTAGTTAAACAGACAGCTTACACTGAGTAGTATTTTATTGGTGTTTTCTTCTTGCATCCCAAATAAGTAATAACAGTAAGTTTGATCGTAGGATTTTTAAGAATCAGTGAGCAGTTTGCAGGGATGAAAGGTGATTTCTCATTGTCCTTAACTATTTAAAAATGGATAGCAAAGCAGTGCTTATTTTCAAATACCCAGTTTTACAGTATGGCAGCTTTTTCTGTGTCTGTGGTTCCTATTGCCTTTGTCCTAAATCATGGTCTGCTTTTGCTTAAGGTTTCTCTCCAAAGGAAGCATTAATCTCTTACTGTCTGCTGAGGCACTCAGCACTCGTTAATGGTGATGTTAACTTAGAGGTACCCAAAGATTATAGTACAAATCCTGCACATCATATAGTGAAGAAATAATGGACCCATATTCTTTTTCCCAAGAGGCTAAATAACTGTACTTAATGCATAAATAAGTCTCTTCTTTCCAAAGGCTGTGAAAATAAGGCCTCTTGACTCAAACTTAAGAGTTTAAGATCCCTTATTAGATATTTTAAGATGCCATGAGCAAAATGGGAATACTTTTCATGATGCAAATTTGAACATAATTATAGTTTGGCATATTTAATTTAGGTTTAAGTGAGAATTATAATTACCAAAAATTGAATTATTTCAATTATGCTAATTTCTATCCCCAAAGTTTTGTGTAATTTGGCTTCTGCAAGATAGGTTTAGATCCAGCAAAATTACAATGGAATCTAATACTAAAAATAAGGAATTTGTAAAAATGACTCTGCTCTAGTTACATTTTAGCCACAAAAATGGTAAAGTACTGTTAACTGGCCTAGGAGGACATGCAGTGCTTGAAATAGCTTAAATCAAAGTGGAAAGGGAACATCTTGCACTGCTTGAACCATTTGCTTTCCATTTCCTGTATCAATACCAGTTGTAGTGCATTATTTGCTATTTGCTGTCTAATCAATGAAGCTAATCCAGTATTTTAAAAATAAAATTCATGTATGTTAGTTATGATTATTTAATAGTACACTTTGAAAAGTCGCCCTCAGAATTGTGTTGCCTTTGATGATCATTTTATTTTAGCATGAGTCCTTTCAAAGAGGCTTAATGTAAAATTCCTTTATTTTTGAAAACTTGGAAGGTTTTACTTCCCAGTGGCAAATCCTAGTTTGCTGCATGTTCTGTGGATAGTTTAATAGAGCTCGTTGTTATAGAACCGAAGTGTGTGTGTGTGTGTGTACACATTCATAAAAAATCACCTAAGTGAAGAGTTGAATTCTGGCACTAGAGTCAGTCAGCTGGTTTGACTGTCGGTTTGCGTTTACTTTCTGTGCTGCTGGATTCACTAAAGCAGCTGCTGAATCAGTGTAAGTCTGTTTTCCAAGCATAGATAAAAGAAGAAAAATCTTCTCTACAAAGTTAAGTCATTTATTCTATTCAAAGTGATGTTTGGAGCACTCTTTGGTCATCATGAGATTCCCTAAATATTTTAGTAAAAGTTTTATTTATTTATTTTTGTCTCCATGTGCAGACATGAACTTGTTTTGTGTCAAAATCTTTTCTGTAATCTTAGTAGACACACGTGAGCACTTCTACATAATGACATTAAAACGAGAATACAGGTTCCTGATGTGAAATGTGAATGAGTTAAGGAGTTTTATCAGACATTGCAATGAATTGTCTTTAGGCAAATCACTTAACCTCAGTGTGCAAATTAGTTAATTTTAAGAATAAATATAGCTATCTTTCTGACTTATTAAGGATTTATCACTTGTGCCCAAGGTTCAGTGGATCTATAAATGAAGTGTATGAGGCTTTTCTTTGAACTCTAATTGGCATGTGGGGGGAGCAGGTCAGACTGAGTTAGAGGCTGAGGGACTTAATCCTTTGAAGAAATTTTGATTTAGTTTTATTCCTTCTAAGTATTGCTAATGTAGTCTAAGATTAATTTGACTCTTTCACTGCTTCGTTTGTGCTGGTTCTTTTCAAAAGGCTAGAGTGTAGGCTCCCTGAGGGATATCTCTTCCTTCTTTGTTAAATCTCTCCTCTGCCTTCACAGAGCTTTATCACAGGAGAAGTGGTGCTCACAGGTCCTCCTTGAGCAAACTGTGGTTCCCAGTGATTCAAAATCACGGGCATTAACCCCACTTATAAACCTCAGTAACCTATGTTACAGGATACCATGTATTAGCTGACTAGGGGCTGTGAACCCTATGAAGACATTTAAAACATTTTAAAGCTCCTGGTTATTTTGGAAAAAAATGTATATTTTTGATCAGTTTATATTCTGGTCAAAGGAGCCCTAACATTTCATAAAGGCTAAAATTCATTTGAACTTGCTCCCTGAAAAGTATAACATATGTTACACTTGAATTAATGCAAATTTCAAATGAACGGGATTTGAATTGGTAAACAAAGCTTTGTAGACAGGCAGACCTAAATGCAGATTTTGCCTCTATCATTTGCCAACACTGTGATCTTGGGGCATCTTCTTAATTCTTCTGGGCCTTAGTTTACCCGTATAACAGAGAGAGAGTGATACCTACTAATAGTGGGGTTATGGTGACTAAACTATATAATGTATGTAAACACCTTAACTTAATGCCTATCATCAAATTGACATAAATAATAGGTATAATTACTGTGTAAAATACAGTAACTCTGCATTAAAAACCAACAGAGGCAATTATACAAATGCTTTTCATGTGGCATTTATTAACTCTTAAAGTTTTATGCAGTAAAGTGATTCAGATTTCCCACAAGTATATATACAAGTCTGTTTTGTCCCAGGTGTATATGTATGCATGTGTGTGTACACATACACAGATCACTTACATGAGAACGAAATTAAACCCCTGGCTTCCCAAAGTGGTACATGAACTTCCAGCTTCCTTCTTTTCCAGTAATTTCTGTCAGCTATGTAACACTTCATAGCCCCAAAGTTCTGTGCACATCATCACATGTAATCTTCACAGTGACAAGATAAGGCAAATGGCATTACGTTCTTTTTTATAAATGAGATTTGCAAAGATGTTAAGTGACTTACCCAGTGTCTCTTACTATAGTGAGGGACTAGGTGGCAATGAAAGAAGGAAAAAACACTCAGAGTCTTAATCTGGATTATCTAGGAAAAAAAGAAGTGAATAATGCTGTTTCTCCATGCACTACTGTCAGAGTCATATCCTAAGAGAATATTGCACATTTAAATATAGGGCTCAGAGATGCGTGTATTATGAAATCCAAGACATTATCCGGGATTTGATGGGTGGAGTGGAATTTGTTTCTCCTCAACAAACCTTTATAAAGATATTCTGACTCACTGCATTGTTCATAATAGACAATATCATTTTCACAGTTATTACTGGGGCTGATGTAGAAATGGGGTGGGCCACATTTGGGACCAGGAACTTAGGTCTCCCTTAGGCCTGCACAAAAGGCCTAGAGGACTAAACATGGGTGCACGTCTAGGGATTTCTTAAGAAATTAGTACCTGGAGCTAGATTTCACAAACATGTGTTCTTCTTTCTTACAAAGAGCTAGCAATAGGAGAAGGAAAATGACCCAAGGATGCCATTTCACCTGTTTATAATTCGTTATGCTGGGTTAAAATATTTCACCGATTCAACAAATACCTTATAAATACCTTGTCGTGGTGAGGTATTACAAAAAGCACTGTAGGGACATAGAAAGATAAGACGCGATGTCTTTAAGGATTTTAAAAAACTATCCTATCATTGGATACCTGCAACAGCAATATAGTCTAAGGGGCAAATTCTTCCTCCTTTAATTCTAGATGTAGTAAGTAATGCATTTATCCATTCATATATTCATTCAACTAGTATTTTATCCTCCTTGCGCTAGGTAGTGGAATACGAATGTGGTCTTTGAAATTGGATGGCCTGGGTATAGATCACTGGTTCTCCACTAATTAGATGTAGGGCAAATTATTTGAATTTTCAGCTTGCTTATCTATAAAGTTGGGTTGATCTTAATTGATTAATATTTGTAAAGCCCTTCCCACTGTGTGGGGCACACACAATTGCTGTCATTTCATGACAGTGAATACTCTTCCACTCAAGGGACGTTAAAGTAGTTGGAATGGGTAGACACATACCTAGAGCAGCTAGAGAATTTTAGCATGTAAGTAAGTACTATCTAACATGGTCCAGACTCCATCGATGCTGACAGAATTTAGAAATAGAAGAGATCTTTTAGAGAAAGGGAAAACAGTAGTGAAACTGCTTTCTGAACAGCGTGGTGTCTAGATTCTAGCCATGCCTTTTGCAGTATATGCAGCCCAGTAAGCATCTCCCTGGAGACCACTGTTAATTTAGGAACCTACAACATCTGTGCAACTCAAATAGGACCAGAGCCCAAACCCAAAACCACATAGAACATTTCTTATGCAGTGTGGTTGAATAGGACAGCACCCATCCCTGGGTGTTCATAAGCTACATGAACCTAATTGACACCAGCTTGTTGCCTGTTCAGATAGCACGCATGGTAGAGTTTTGGTGCATTTGGACTTGTTCAGGGTTCTTATGTCCAGAAATTCCAAATTTGATTTTTGTCATTAGCTCGTTAAGCTTGTCTTAAGCACACTTAATGAGGTCTGCCGGTGGAATGGCTTTTATGTTCTGTGGCCTTTGTGCTTATTCTCAGCGACTCTCAACTGTGGCTGAGAAGTTAATGAAGTTACTGCAGTGCTCGCTTGTCTGCTGCTTTGGAAAACACACCTCGTATGTGTTTGGGTATTTAAATTCTGTTTTCTAGCTTTTAGGGTTTATATCCTCATCGTGCATTCAAGTGCTATGGAAATAAGACCAGATGGATATGACAACCAGCCGTTCGGGAAATTACATACACATTACATTTTAGAAAACCAGTGTACATATGTCTTTCTGGATGCATTCATATGCTGGATTATTTTTGTTGCCTCCAAATGGTTGGGATTTCAATGAAGCAGTTACCTAGAATGGCAGCTTGAGAATTCCTTTTGGAGGGAAAGCGCAGCCTGCAGTGAGCCATTTAGTCAAACACAGCTGAGTGTGGGGACAGAGTCAGGGCCACACTGCATTTCTCTCCCTGCCTTTAGTCTTCTCTTTAGTACTCATCCCTACAGACATTATATTACAAATTTGTTTGTCTGTCATTTCCCCCAGCATGTGAACTCTGTAAGGACAGGAAATTTTTAATAGTAGTGCTTGACACATGGTAAGCCTGCTCGATGTGACAGTGGAAAAATTGGCTATCACTGAGATAATGAAATGGTATTCAATCCCCCCTTGTGCTGAAGCCAGCTTAACAGAGAGATTTCCTTTTGTCTCTTAAATGATGGACATCTGATTGCGAATCATGATGGTGATGAGCATACCTAACACTGACCATATGTGTGTGTGTGCCAGGCACTGTTCTGAGCACTCACAAAAACCGTCGGTGTAGGGGCCGCTTCTTCTCCCTGTTTTTCTGGATGGGGAATCTGAATACTACAACGGGACGGGGCCACGAAGCACACTCACCAGCCTGTTCTTCGATGTTTCATGTGCTGTTAAAATGCAGCTCCCAGGGTTGAAAACAAGTCATCTTGGGAATGTATCCACCCTTTCAATTAGCAAAAATCATCACGGAACCATGATTGATTAGTTCTGTGCTATTCTTAAATATGCTATTCAGTTCAGCCCAGTGGTGCAAGGAGAATTACTCACATTTTACTGGAAGATGTAGGAATCTGGAGAGGCAGTCCCTTTTCTTATTTTGTATTACCCTCTTCATTAACTTACCTACCTCCTTGCTCCTCTGTGGAAAGGAGAAAATAAGACTAGACGATAAAAACTATAAATAATTACTTCAAGTTTCTCTGCTGTTTCAAATATTACGTTCACAAGCCCACTGCATATTGTCAGCTAAATGGAACTATTGGTATTTGGGTTCTACCTTGGCTTACTCTTGGCTATTCAGGTTTCATTCTTACTAACACAAGTGGTGGTAGAAGAATCAAATTTATACTTGAAATCAAAACACAGAACTTTTAGCAACAAATGTATCTGCCTAGCCGGTTTTATTTAGGTTGATATTAAAGATTAATTTCCATACCTCAGCATAGACCTCCATGGTGGCGTAGATCTTGACCCAAGTGAGTGCTGGAATAGAATTGTTAATTCCCTAACAGTTGGTGAAAATCACCTCCAGACACATGGGTAATGAGGGAGTGGACAGTAGAGAGAAAACAATGGCTAATAAATAAATCTTCAGAAGAATCCAGTTTTCAGGGATGCATTTGTGTGCTGAGTGAACAGTGTTCCATTGCCTTAGGGACCATATCATAACTAAAATTGGGAATTATATCCATTGCCTGTATATTTCCTTGAAACCTTTCCTATTGTCTATCCTCAAAGCAGTATTATTTTACCAATTCATTTCCCTCTCACCTCCTCTGAGCAGTCTAGATGTTCAAATCAGTCTTCCTGCATTTCGTCTTTTCCTGAATTTATCAGTTCTGTGAAACCCCACTCAAAAATGAAATAGCTTTATATTGGGCTGACCTAGTTCTATTTATTCCTTTTATTTAATATGCATTTATATGTTGTGCAATTTTGCTATTAATACGGTAGGATATCAATTTCTGCCCCTGATAACTGAATGAGATAATTTGTGCAGAATTGCTTAGCAATACTAAGTACATGGTTACAAAGCCCAATAAATGACATCTGTTATTAGGCTTCTATTCCTATAAACATATTCAAATATACTGTAAGAAAACTGAAGAAATCCATTTTACACAAGAACTTTTGGATGAGCCCATGATTTTTCCTACTCAGAGTCAGATAAACAAAATCATATGTTCACGATTTTTATTGCACTCTTGGACTTTATCATACACGCTCTCTCTAGTCTTCTAGCAGTTATCTTCGTCATCATCACCACCATGATAACTATCTCAGAAAAACACCAACAATATTCCCAGAGTACTACATTTTATAAGGCACCTCTTCTTATGTTTTCTTCTTTCCACAACCCTCTGAGTACAGAGTAAACCAATCATGTCGCTAGTGTGGGACAGAGCTGAGGTTCAGAGTCTAATTCACAATGATAAATGGAAGATTGGGGCAATTATTAGTACTGCAGAGGATTTTTAATAACACCTGCAAACATGTCCCATCTTTAGAGAACAAATCTTGGAAAAGACTTTTTTGAACTAATCAGTGATTGAGCCTGACCTTAAGGAATGTAGACATTCTTGCCTGTGTTTCTTCCCCTTTCACCTTCCATTAGTGACCTTGGAAAGGGCTCTCAGATACTGGTTTCCAGCTGCCCCCAAGCTCTTCTAGCAGGCAGAAAGGCAAGCAGGGGTTTGGGGTGCAGTGCTAGGAATATTTGCTTTTTCATCAGGATTGTAATATGGCAGTGCCAGAAATATGGCAGGTCATGACATTTCTTAAAACTTCATTTTTTTAAGAGCAGTTTTAGGTTTACAGCAAAATTGAAAGGAAGATACAGAGATTTCCCATATAGCCCCTGTTCCACACATGCATAGCCTCTCCCACTATCAATTTCACTTACCAGAACAATACACTTGTTACCAAGGGTGAACCTACACCAACACACCATAGAAACCCAAAGTCCATAGTTTACCTTAGGGTTCAGCTCTTGGCGTTCTACATTCAGTGAGTTTGGACAAATGTATAATGACATGTATCCATCATTATACTGTCACACAGAGTATTTATATTGCCCTAAAAATCCTCTGTGCTCTGCCTATTCCTGTCTCCCCCAACCCCGTTCACCCCTGGCAACCACTGATCTTTTTGCTATGTCTGTATTTTTTTGCCTTTTTCAGAACACCACATAAGTTGGAAACAAACAGTGTAGAGCCTTTTCAAATTGGCTTCTATCACTTAGTAATATGTCTTTGAGGTTCCTCCGTGTCTTTTCCTGGCTAGATAGCTCATTTCTTTTTAGCGCTGAATAATATTCCATTGTCTGGATGTACCACAGTTGACTGACCCATTTACCTACTTAAGGACATCTTGGTTGCTCAGGTCATGGAATTTGATAAGGAAAAACTCCTGGGGATGAGCAAGTTCTGCTCATTCATGTTTCTAACACGGCAATGTGACCTGACTCCACGCAAATATGTCTAACAGCTTTAGAGCTGAGGAAGAGATGGATGGGATGTGGCTTTTACAAATGATCTGTGTTGCTGGGTGGGATGAGAAATGGAATATGCCAGGTTTTATTTAAACAACAGTTCGCCAGGTGACAAAGAATTAAGATAGCAGGAAGGGCTTATCTGTGGGTGCGAGGCTGAGTGTTCAGTCATTGCGGGCACAAGAGGACAGTGGGAACCAGAAGAGGATGATTTCAGTAGAACTGAAGGAGCTATGCCTCCATCGTTATTATTATAAACTAACTAGCGTTATTTTTCTATCCTAGACCCCAAATTTGGATGCCACCCTCATCCTTGAAGGGCTTATACCCGAGGTAGATAAACATTGCTGTCTCTGTTCATTGATTTTCCTAATTATTGACGATATTTGAAGAATACATGTATTTTTGACAGTGAAGGTTTAATCTTTCACATCTCTGTTTTTAATCAAGGAAATATTAGTGTCAAAGTAAATTTTTGTGACTTTGACTATTTTGTTGTGGTGAGAGTGAATAAAAAATTTTGATCACATAAAAAACAAATGAAGAAAAGTCTACCAACTAAATATTAAAAATAACCAGTGGAGGTTGACTTGACAGGTTTGTTTTTATTTGCTCAAGCTCTCACTGACTTTTAAGTTCTGAGAGCAGAAGCTTTGGGGAATAATGATCTAGGAGCATCAACAAACAGAAAAAAGATTAATATTAGAGTTTGTAGAAATGCAGGCCTGCTCATTCCCTGCTACTCACCTCGAATGGTTTTAAACTCTGAAAATGATGCTAGAACAAACAGATTTGCACATAACTAGCTTTAAAACAGGGCCCTGTAACAAGTCGAAATATTCTTACGGGAACAATCGGTAGAGCCTCAAACCCTTTTTGGACTCCAGGAGAGAACATGTTTTACCTTGCCGTGTGACTGGTAGAGTGTTGAGAATACCTTTTGTATACATGTGTTTTTATTTGATTTGTGAAACAGGCCCTTTCCCTTTATAGCCAGAGGAACCATTCTCAGAAGGCACGCAGGCAATCAAAATATTTTCAAATCCCGAAAGCCAAAGAAACACTAGCTTTCGGTTTATTCACTGGGCTGTGTCTTTCTAAACATTTTCTTTTTTAAGCTGGCCCTAAAGGGCAGTAAACTAGGCCTCTATTAGGCCTGAGCGAATAAAAAAGTTGAGGATTAAACGGCATTCAGCAGGAATGTCACCCAGATGATGTCTGTCTTAAGATGGATGGTCAGTCAGGTAAGTTGAAACAGAAAAAATAAACAGAGGACCATCACGCTGTGTTTATACAAAACAGCCAAGACTTACTCAGCAACATGCTAATCACAGACTCAACTAGATGTCAAGAAAACACATACAACGGGTTTTCTTTCTTAGTTTTTCCCCCATCCCAGCCTCATTACTCTGTGTCAGCAGTGTGCTAGGTATTGATAAGGCAATATAAGCATTGAGGAAATGGATGGATATTTTTTACTGGAAATGTAACTGTTGACATATAAGCAGGTATTAATAACAAAGGGTAGGTTGGAGACCTGTGCTCCACAGAAAGAGAACGAAATGACCTAAGCCAAGTTGGAATTTCAGATCTCTGCTGAATTCAGTATTTTGTAATGACTGTTTCCGTTGCCATTTTATATGCCAAGGGATCAAAACACACAATGTTTGTTAAGTAATTAGCATCAATCAAAAGTTCACAGTTGACAACAAACGGAGACAATCAAATGGTATTATTGGCAAAGAACCCTTTCTGAGAGTTCTAAATGCTGTATTTGACGGCCATTAACAGTAAGTAAGTATTATAAGAACTGAAATAATGTAGATGGTGTCCAGATAGGGGGACGTCAACTGTGTTTTGACAGTTCAGCATGGGACTTGTTCAGGGACTTCACCTGTGTGGGATAATTTAAGATGTAGTTGACAAATCCTGATTTCCTTCGAATCATAGAAAATATTTGTGAGTTACTGTCAGTTGCTGCAAAGCTAAATTTAAACCCATGCCCTTGGCTTCATGAGATGAAGTATTTCTGTAGGATCTTTATTTTCTTGACATTATCGTTTCCAGTACAATTTATACTGGCACCTTCATAATTCCCTGCTGCTATGGAGCCAGAAAACATACTTTGTGGCATCTCTTGTTAGTAGATGTCTTCTGGCCACATATTCATCCACATACATGCCAAGTGGGGTTGGGAAAGTGCAGGTAGAAAGTAGGCTTATCGTATCCCGGTATCCCAAAATGATGGCGTTGTTTCTAAAGCCACTGAGGAAGGTGAGTTGTGCTACCTTTATTGAGCACCTACTATATTCCAGTTTATATATACAAGTCTCCCCCCTCCCCGCTATCTGAAAGTAGAGCATTTCTGTGAAACCTTTTGTAAGCTGAAATGTCATAAAGCAAAGAAGCAATTACCTTATGACACATCTTGGTAATGGAGGCACAAAATAAATCGAGATGAAGCACAGATGCTCACAGACTCAGTTCAAATCTATCATGGCTCGATGCTGAGATGCTGAGGGTAGTTCCCGGGGAAGGAGCTTGACGGTGTCTTTCTCGTCGCTGGGAGGAGCTGCCTCCAGAACAGCTCACTGCAAAACAAACGCTGACAATCAGGGACACCTGTGAAAACTCTGATTGTCCACAAAACCCCAGAGAAGTAGGCAACAATATCACTACTTTGTAGACAAGAAAACTGAAACTGTGTTTAATGAACTTTCCCGAGGCTACCAGATCAGATTTTTAAATGAGCGTTGACTCAAAAGACCATATTCTTCCTATTACACCATAACATGCTATCTGACCACCTTGAGAAGCTGTACCAATTTGAAATAGAAAAAGAATCAATGGTGTTCATGATCCATTGTGAACAAACACTAAGCCTTGTCACACTGGCTCCTCAGTCCTCTTGGTAACTGAAATTACCAAGCCCGGCATTTCTTATGCCAGCCAGGGAAAGGTAAAGTTAGCTAAAGGAGAAAAAAATAAGAAAGAGAGAATATGAGATTGGTCTGCTTGTTGCTGGCTCTTAGAGGACGTAAAGGAAGACATGTGTTTCCCTACAACTTTTTTCTGTTTAAAAGATAAGTGGGATGGTCTAGGGTGAAGGGCAAAAAAGAACATTGATGTTGTGAGAATGAGCAAAGGAGAGTTGGTTTGGGGCTTATTATTCCATCTCCCTGGTCATTCGTCTTTTACTGAATGAGAATATTCCGTTTGGCTTTCAGGCTGGGCTTGTCATGAGAGAAGTGTACGTTAATTTCATATTTTCTAATAACTTTCTTTTGGGGATAAGCATTTTGGTTTTCTGCTGTTTATTATTTCAAAGGCATCTATATGCTAATATGTTTTATGCTAATTATTTTCATGTTTTCCCCTTAGGTTATGCTTCATATCACCCACCAGGGAGGATCATCTCTCATGAAAACTTTCAAATTTGATTTTGAAAATTATTCAGAAAAATTTAAGCCCTGCTATCTCCCAGTGTAGGAAAGAATATGCTCTGGAGAGCCCTGTAATTCAAAGAAAATGGACTCAAATGGATAACACTTGAGTTCTCATGCTACCAAACTCCTCTTGAGAAGAACAGCCAGGTACGTGAAGCGTTTAACATCATGACATTGAAATGTTGGAAGAAAAATTAAAATAAAAATCTAATAATAGGTTTTCAGAAATCACTAAATTACTATTTGATCCAGAGAAGAGAAAGGAAAGGCTGTTTTCATTCTCCGCAGCGTCTGAGGTGTGTTAACTGCTTCTATTGCTATGAATACCGTATTTTAATTGTATGTCATCATTTCTTAGTGTCATCTCTAGAAGTTCATTCTAATAATATTAGGGGCTGAAACTGAGTTTGTGCTAACAGGAAGAATCAGGGAAAAGAGGACTTGCATATAACAAGCTAGCTCGGTGTTTTCTTCCAGTTTTTTTTTTATTAGAGATTTTTTTAATGAGTCATAATTTAAAAGTAGGTTGCAATTAAAAAAAAAACATAGTTTAGCCAAGTCATCTATCTTAAAAACCTTTTTGCAGGCATCTTCTTTTGAAAATAACCAAGTCTTAAAAACTGATTCCTCAGCATGAGGTATTAAAACTGAGATCTCTTCAGAGAGTGATTTACATTTCCATGGGTGAGGAATCGGTTCCCAAGCACTGCAGGAGCCCAAAGAAAAGGCCCCCATTTCACAGGCCCCTGCAGTGGTCTCTGCCCTGCTCTGTGCTTAAGAGAAGCGAGGAATCAGAAGCCCTGGAGGCTTCACAGCTGACTTCAGTTGGTCTGTGTCCCGCCTCTTCTGGGCCGGTTCCTCCCTCCACCTTTGAGGGCTGCACCTGATTTCATCTTTATTAAATGCTTTCACTTTCCGACCTCAGCAGTGACTTCACCCTGCAAGAAATGCAGCCCAGCTGCTGCTATTCTGCTCTTGCTTCACTTCAATGCCTCTTGAACTCTAAGACAGCTGTGTCAGTAGGAGAGTTCCTTTTCGGGGTCGGAAGAAAGGTCTCCTGCTGGAAGGGGGCCTGACAGGTACGCTAGGCTCTCCTCCGGCAGAAGGGGCTCAGAGTCAGCCTCCCAAAGCCAGGCGAGGACAGGTACCTGGACGACCTGCTCTGGGACTGCCAGCCGGCCTTTCGACACCTGCAGTCACCACCTCTCTCCAAATGGGAAGAATCATTGCTGGGGATACATCTGGTAAATTGGTTAGAACAGAGGATTGTCAGTTAAAGGTAAAATAACATTTTGTTGAAACCTGGCTGTGTTTGGTACATTCTGTTGACAGAAGAGACCTGCAATAGTTTATGTGCTAAGCCTTTGTGGCCCATCATTATTTTCTTTTCATTCTACCTTGTCGGTGACAGGAACAAAATAGCTACACATTTTCCCTTTTAAAGTTGTGTTTGGGGAAGGAGTCCCTGAGCTAACACATGTGATCTTAATGCAGCCCCAGCGAAGAAGAAGCTTTCTCTCCTTGCTCCTCTCTGAACGTAAGGCAAAGGTAGTTCAAATAGAAAAGCAATTTGCATACAATTAGGCTCCAAAATTTATTAGGTGTGAGATGAGCCATGCAGTTCGATTAAGGAGGCTACTATGAGTGTATTATTCCCTTTGAGAACTAAATTCCCTGAGGACAGAAAGACAATCTGTCGGTAACTGTTAGCCTGCCATAGCTCTAGCAGGGGGTGCAGTTAGTGGACTTGCAGCAAACTTCTGGTGGGCTTGAGCAGCGGAATTGGTTGAGCACAGCTCGGGAAATGCTGCCTGACCTGAGGGGGGGCACTGCTGGGTTCTGAGCGTTGTTAAAAGTACACAGCTTTGAAATAATAGGGACTAGAGTCAGAGAAGCTGACTTTGGGTCTGTCGACTAAAATAAATGCACAGCCTAAAAGTTGAGAGTTATGTTTTATTTGGTGGGAGGACTCAAGCCGAGATGACAGCCTCTCAGATAGGCTCTGAGGGACAGCTCCAAAGAGGTAGGGGAGGAGCTAGAATACACAGGAGCTTTACAACAAAGACCAGGTAGTTGGAACAATAAAAGGTTACTTGTTATCTAAAGAAAAACAGGCATCTCAAGTTAAAGAATTTAGTGCTTTTCTATGTATGGGAGGAAGCAAACATTTGGGCTCATTGAATTCATTCCTTTGACAAGCACCTAGCTATCTAGGGCCAGTATCTTGTCCTTTATTATTCTGAGTCCCCTCAGGGTGCACCATTGTAAGTGACTACAGAGGCTGGGCTGCAGGCTTGTCTTCGCTTGGGGGTGGCAGCAGCGGCTGATGACTTGATGGTTTCAGCATTCTTTGTTTACTGATACAGTTTGCAGTATTTTTGGTTCACAAGTCCCACATCCATACTTACTAGTTTTCTGACCTGAATGCACTTCTTGGTCTCCCCAAACCTCATTCTTCTCGTGGGTGATATGGGGAGGGGGAAAAAAATCACACTTACTTTTTTAAATTGTTGGCTGCGAGGATTAAGTGAGATAATATATTTACATGGTGCCCACACCTAATAAATGCTCAGTTAATGGTCATTAGTTCCATTATCATTATTCTAACTAGGAAATAACACTTTCAGGGTTATTATAAGCATTATCATCATTAATGATATAAATGGTTATATGAAAGGTTCAAAAGTTTTCCTTAGGTTGTGGGAATTCAAAGATACACACACTGGATACTTTCTTGCTGGGAACACAGGTCCTGTGAAATGAAGGTGTGGACAGGGTCTAGCTTGAAATGATTCACTGGAATCTTCTGGAATCCCAGTGTTTCACTGGAAGCCTTTATGCCATGGCAAAATTTCAGGAAACACTCTTTGGGGGGGGGGTCACATCTAAGATTCTGCACAAGATGAAAAGTTGTAAAAATCCACCAAATGCTACTGCTTGCATTAAGCAATGTCAAATACTGACTAAGATAGAAAAAAGGTCACTTAGAAGCTTGCTATTTTTACCCTCACTACGAAGAATTCAGGTGTCCAGCTAACGAGCTGACTTTTGCACTTGTCTTTTCTGTACGTAAGATTATGAAAAGCCTCTAGTCTTGCTGTTATTGGTGGCCTCGTTGATTATAGGGTACAGTTTGAAATTCCTGAGTCTTACGAGGTGTGGGACTGATCAGAACAAAGGGTTCCAAGAGGAAAACCATCTTGCTGGCTGAAAAGCCCTACTGAGCTGCCAGGCCATCCTCACGGACCCAGAACATCATCTGAAAGCATGCAGTAGGGTCTCAGGCCAGGAAAAAGTTTCAGCCCTGCTGCTAAACTGGAGAAGAGTAAATAGGCTTGTGTTGGTCTCCAAAACACAAGGCTGTTCCCAGACAGAAAAGGCAGATGTTAATTAACCATCGCAGAGTTAGAATGGCTCGTGCCATTCTGCATTGAATAGTCAGCTTTGACTTCTGATTGCATGCCAAACAGAAAACAAACAAACCCAATGTACTTGCTAACAAAGGTTCTTATTGCATACAAGTCACATTTAAGGTAAAAGAGGAATCTTTTTGTGTGTATGTGGGTATGTGTAATCATAGCAGAGCCTTCACTGAAATGATCTCGAGTGTATATTTGTATGTTTTATTTAATTTTCTTCCTTTCCTGTGGAGTTCCCTCTTTCATGAAGCCATCCCTCAAAGTAAATGCTGATAAGAAATTAACACCCACACCCTGGTATACTTTAAGGTATTTCATTTTAAATATTCACACTTGGATTAAAGTGTAGCATCATTTATTTACCTTTCACAATGCTTAGCATATTGTAGAGGCTAAATACATAGCAATTAAAATAAACTAACCTTACTAGAACTATAGTGGTACTTTCCTAGATTTTATTTGACATTCTGTCATTCTTAAATTGGTCTAATTTCTCCTCAAATGGCAGGATTTGGGATTGTTCACAGTCACAAATGAGAGAACAAAATAAGAGAAAGGCAGTCTTATAAATGAAAATCTCTCTTATCTATTGGTCTTGCCTCCCAGACTGTCTGTCTGTCTCTGGAAAGCAAAGTCAATAAAAATGATAAGAGCTGGCATCTCACGAATGTACACCCTTAAACCATGAAGCAGTAATGCTGTGCAGGGAATATTTTTCTGACCTTTTCAAATTGCATCCAACTGTCTCGGGAATTTCTCAGTGACTAGAGGTAATAAGGTTCAATCTGTTTTACTGGCTGGCTTCAAATTTAGTTCCCCCGAATCTCTAACTTATCTATTCTTTGCATCTTAGCTCTGGCATCCATTCAGCACAGAAATCCATGCATCTCATCTTTTTTCCCTTTCTCGGGTTTTGCTAAAAGATCACACTGTGGAATCTACAACCATGACCACTCTCCACTTATGGCCCCTTGAAGAACAAAATAGTAGCATGGGGAAGGGTGGTAGATGTGATGTCTTTTGAGAAGCCCTTGTTGACTTTAATTAGCTTGTAGATTTCATCTCCATCTTACATCTCAGTTTTTACCTATGTGATTTATGCCCAAGTAATCTTCATTAGATAAAACTTTTTTCACCTTAACTATATCACGGACACTCTGTAAAATATTGAAGGGGCAAAAATAGATGAATCTCTTTTGTGTTAAATTGATTTTGGTTTTTCTTCTGTTGAGTCCAAATGCAATGAACACACTCCCCAGCATCCGAGTGTGACTTGCTAAAAGGCAGCTGGGCGGCCCCATTCTTCACTGTGTTCCCTGAAGGAGAACAGAAAACAGAAGCTGGGGACACATTTCTTGACCTCATGAACATGTTGGATGTCTGGAAGCCTTGACGAGGAGTTAAAAGCTTGTCTTTTCATATTTAGAGCATTTCTGTACTGAATATGCTGCGGGGGAGATGATAGCAGTGTTTTCTTATTTGTAGGAAACACCAAGTTCAACACACACTCACATGCTTCTTCTGTGGCTCCACCCCGTCGCCTTTGCACTGCCTTCTGCAGCCCTGATTAGAATCTTGGCTGTAAGTTCCTGTAGTCAGTGGAGCTTGGAGCCTCTTTCTGGAGCCTCTCTGTTCATGGGCAAACAGCCACGAAGAGGAGGAACTCTTTTTGAAGTTGCCCTTCTACGAGTCTGTATTTGCTTGTACAATAATTGTCAAGTTTGATCATCATAAGATATTTGGCTTTATAAAAAATGAGATTATTTCAAACAACTCTATTCAGAAAATAGGTTTAGAGGGGAGAGGATAAAGAGCAGACATTGTTTTATTCAATTATTTATTGTTTATTCAAAACAATGTATTTTTTTCTTAAACAGAATATACTTATGCCAAAACTCATCTTCTTAATATAGCTCATCTTTTCCATTTTAAAAAATAAAAATAATGGTGTTGATGAAAGTTAAGAGGAAACAAAATATGTTTAAGGATGAGTGTTTTTTGAAGTTGCTATTTTGTCATTTGAAATTCAGTTCATCTTGACAGTAGAGTCACGGTCCTGATTTTGCCCCCTTACAACCTGGGTATGGTTAGCTGGTAGCTTTATTTTTAGTAGAGATGAGGCATTTTGGCAGTTTTGCATAAACAGATAACCCAATATTTGCAATACAGCATAATGGTTTTTATCACTAGCCAGGGAAGAGTCAGACTTCCAGATAAGGTGATTGGAGCAGGTCTGTTCCTTGAATAGAGCTGCAGTACCCCTGACAGGTTGTTAACGCCGGTGTGTGCCAGGTGTATGCCTGCATGGACATGTGCAGCCACGTGTGACAAGCATACACTCACTTGAAACTGGGATTGAAAGGCAACAATTCCTAAACCAAGGGATTCCAGTTTGTCCCTGGAGATGTCATCTCAGTAAATTAGAAACTCGGCCATACCTATGACACCTTTCAAAACAGAGTGGCTTAGCCAACCATCTCTGAATACACATTTGGTGCCTCCTCTTTCCTATTTCTGAGATAAATCATCTCTCCTCCCCTTCAGGGCCGGGAGGTAAAACAAAATGAATGTTCAGCCCTTCCACTGACAATGTAAAGTGGTTTGAATCTGGTGGGAGAAAGGAATGAGGTGGTGCCGGGATCTATTTGTACTGTGCTGTTTTGCCTTGCTGGGTGTTCTCAGCATTTGGGGCATGCTTGGGGAGCTAATCAGGAACTTCCAGGTGCAGAGGCACAGGGAGAATGGGAAGTGTCATTAGCAGTGCTGTGAGTCCTGATGGTTGCTGCTCGTTGGATGACTGCCATTTACCGGGTAGAACATCCACACCTCATGTAGCCTCCCTCCCATCTTCACGGAAGCCCCATAAGACAGGTACAGCTGTCTTTGATTTACTGGGGCAGAAAGTGAGGCTTGGTATGGTTACAGCTGAGTTTGCTTGTTAGTGGCGGGCGATGTGTGAGGAAAATTCTTTTTACATAGAAAGGAAGAAGATAATTCACTGACTGAACTCAGTGAGTGTGGGACATTTTCTCCTCCTCTTTCTTCCCCTCCTCCACCACCTCCTTCTCTTTTCATCTTCTTACTTTTCTTCCTCTTCTCCTGTTCTTGTCTCAAAGAGAGAGTGAAATGAGGCTGAATATTAAAGCTCCGTCTTCCGCAAGACGGCCGTCCTTTTCTCAGTTGTCCTGGAGGTGCCTTTCAGTAGAGTTACATATTGATTTTGAAAGTCTGATGAAGGCCAAGAGTTCTGGCTAATGGCTTCTAGTGTCTAAACCCAAGGTAATTTTTATTACCTGAAAACAATACCACCAAAGCAGAAGATGGTATTATATGCTGTCCTCACAAGCTCACATTCAACACTGCCTCACGTCTCTTTTCGTCTGTGTTAATGGTTTACTGGGATGAAAAAGTGGACTGAGGAAAGAGATGTTCAAAGGGATTTTTGTGAGTAACCCAGGAGAGCCTACTTCTGTAAATATAGTATTTCAAAATCAGGGTAGCTAGGAAATTAAATTCCTCCAAATAGATCACTAAGATCCTTTTTTCTTCTTCTCTTTGCATCACATCTCAGTATTACAGAAATAAACATGCTTGATTGCCAAGGCAGGCTTGTTATGGTGGCCTTAGCTCAATGAAGATACCAATGTGTGAGGATTCAATTTCACCCTTAGAGTGATGCCTGACATACGTCAGTGTGTTTCTCAGTAAAGGGCCTTGGTTATTTCTTCTGGGTAAACTGGGCTTGATTGCCACAGCCCCACTTAGTCTCTGATGCCGAGGCCAGCAGCTTCATGGGGGTTTCATTTGTTCCCAGCGTATCATCAGAAGACAGACAATATATTAAAATATAAGCAGAGTGGTAGCATCTCAGAAGCTCTGTCACCAGTGTCCCCTGCAAATTTATTTCTTCCTAGAGTGAGTATTCTGAAGTTTGGGTCTGCATCTCACTTGAAATAAATAATCCCCTTTAAACATTTTCAAACAGAACTACACAGGAAAGGCAGCATGACTTTAGATGGAAATATGATTTCAAGATCCCCTCCCTCTCTCTCTGAGGGCTCTTGAATGTGCATGTGATCCCAGTACAGAGTTCTTCCATGAAAGCTTTTATGTTTTGCAGAAGGCCCCTTCACTTCCCACTGTCACCCTTATTGGGAATAAACTCAAAATAATATAAACAAACGAGTAGATTGTTCTGAAATGGTCTGTCACACACAGTTCATCTTCAACACTTTGCTTTCCATTACTGCTGAAAGAGGGAAGGTGACAGCATCACTTTTAAATCCGTGGGTTTAGTCGTGGGCACCTGCCTGTGCTTCTGTGATATACAGGCAATCTCTACTTGTGTCCGGGTTGCAGCAGTTTGTATTCCTTAATTGGAACCCCACTGATACCCTGTGGGATTTCCTCTCCTTGGCAAGGCAGTATATCCATACAGACATGGAGCATAGCCACTGTGGCCTACTGTAATATTATAGTCAGAAATATCAACACTGGGATCAAAATTAAAACAACACCTAGGCTAATGGAGATTCTAGACTGCCTTGTGATATGATTAGGAACTCACCATTTTCCTCAGTGTTTATCTTTGGACTTAAAGTCATGTCAGCAGAAATTCAGATTGGATATGCTTTATCAGGATGTTTCCTCTTCTGTTTTAATTCCTCATTGCATTGCTTCCAGAAGGGAGGGGCTGACTGGTAAAATTACTGACAGTTACACATGACAAACAAAGAAACACAAGAGGTCTGAGCTTTCTAAATAGAAATGATACTGTTTTATTATACCTTCTGCCTTTTTAAGTGAATAAATACTACATGATCAACTTTATGAAAATGCCTGGAAAGCCTTAATTTTACTAAAATTAAGTTAATTAAAATAAAATTAACAAGTAAATCCTCTTTATCTTAACTTTTATTGTCAGGACAGGATTCGTTACCTTGGACATCAGAGGGCCACGCCATTGTCTTTATTTATGGTTACATCATTTGCATTTGCTTCTCCTTTCTGCTATTTTTATTTTTGTCATCGGAGTCCATGAAGACTTAATCATGAACCTTCTAATTTTCCTTAAAAAAATGTTGATTTATCAAACTGGCTGCAGAAAAAGAAGATCAATCTGACATTGTAGGTTAATGGTAGGGAACAAAATACATTCATAATTAGAAGAGAAAAGGACTTTCCTTGTTCATTCTGGTTGATAATGAAAAGCCCCTCACCAAAGTATCTTAGAAAATAATGCATTCAGACTGAGTCGAATTACGCCAGCAGATTCTATTTATCTGTAGCTTAAAAAGCAGCTGCGTTTTTGTAAAAAGCAATGAATGTGGCAGTCCTACTTAAAGGTAGGAGAGAAAGAACACCCCTTGTTTTGTAATAAGGGATTTTCCATTTAAAAGAGCGAGCGATGTTGTTGTATGAAGTACGACCATTACAGTCTGTGTGCTCTATCTCACCCACCAGGAGGCTAATTACGGAGGGGCCAGAGAAGAGGCCGGTGCTACAGGGTTATCTCGCAGCCTCAGATGCTGGATAAGTTGGGAGAGACAGAATCGCTTTTGGGTGACATTCAGAACAGCTGGAGTGATTATTTGGAAGAGAAAAGCCTACCTATTCTTTTCCAAGGTAAACAGTTCATTTCATCTGTCGGCCACCTGTTTTATTACCAAATTATGCGACTATAAAGAGATCTATAAAGTTTGCTTTTAAAAAAATTCTTTCAGGTGCGTGACTATTCCCCCAGCCCGCCCATCCCCTGATGAATTCTTAGCAGCCTGCCCGAGACAAAGGATGCGCTCAGAGCCCCACCACACCTGGAGCCACGCTTTGAAGGATCTGCCAAGCTCACTTTTAATCGGGAGAACGAAATTACCCACATGGAGTCAGCAGAAAATGAGAAAGTAGAGCTCGTGCTGCGAATCATTCCAGCAAGTGCCAAGGGGCTAGTTGAGGAATGGCTTCATGAGGTGAATATCTTTAGCTTGTACTTAGGGTTTGGCTAGCGTATAATCATTTTCTCTTTTAGGAGCGATGACTATCATAAGTGTCTTTCCCAACTCAAGAGCGCTCCGGGCATGTGTCAGGCCGTTGTCAGACTCGGTATCGGTCTTGTCCTTGTTGTTATTTACTGTGACTAATTTTACATTTGCAAATACTCAACGTTCCACTGTGGCGGGGTCTCTCGGAGCCTGGGACCGGGGAGAGCCGCGTGTGTCTGTGTGCCTGGCCGTGAGTGCGTGTCGGTCACTCCTGTCTGTGTGCTGTGTGCCCTTGTTCTCGTCTCCTCTCTGTTGTGCACGTAGCCGGGGAGGGCTGGCCAACCACTGCGTTCTCAGATGTGGTTCGAGGCTTTCATTTGATTGTTGGACCAGGAAGAAAAGAATGTGTCACATCATGATTAACGGTCAATCTGAATTTTCAATTCATACGAAGGGAGAAGGGGGAGGAGGCTATGAGCCCAGTGATGAGACTAACCTTTTCCCTTTGGGAAGAGCATGATTCAAATTAAACAGCACTTTCAGTGTGAAATTAGTTTGAAGGCCTCTCCCTCGCTCCCTCGCTCCCTTTTTTTTGGTCCCTCATTTAACTCTTTGATGGGTGGCTCTTTCAGAGAGGATCCCTTCCTGCCTGAGTCTGTTCCCAGCAGCAGCCTATGGCTCCTCTTCCTTTGTTCTAGTTTTCTAAAGACTGGGTCCAAAACCCAAGGACAGAATATTTGGCTATTTTCAAAGCTCCATTATTTACAAGATGACATTCTCCCTAAAACATGTTTCTTTATGTCACGAACTGACCTCTCAAACAAGCAAATAAATAACGTTCTTCTTTTAAGGATAACTTTGCCAGGGAGAGGGGAGAGCGATCCTTTTGAAAGACCCCTCGAGTGCCCTCTGCTTTGCGCCAGTCTTCGCTGGCCAGGGGGCCAGTGAGGAAGAGCGGAGACCAGAAAGCCCAAGTTCCCTCTCAGGGGGCCTCTAGTTCCCCACATGGCTGAGGCATGGGATCGCCAGGCCAACCTGCAGCAACGCTGGCTTCAGGCAAGGATGTGCCTGGACACTTTGAAACCACCTTGCAGTACTTCCTGGTCCAAGGACTCAGGCCCAAACATGTAGAAAGAAGTGCTGTCTGTGGAAACACTGGGCTGCTTGCCCACCTGCACATCCTGGCTGCCCCCGTCAGGCCCACCAGGATGTAACCTGTGATTGATTCGCTTTCTGGAATTTGGTGGCTTGTTGGGGAAGGGATAGTACTGAAAAGGCTGAGACAGGGATTTTCTTGTAATGTATTTTCAAAGGGAAAATCTGAGAGCTTTGAAATTCCTTTCCCAAAGGAAGGAGAGGTGTGCTAGAGGAGGCTGGGGAGGTGAGGCAGCTGGGAGTGGAGGTCAAGGTGGGGGGGGGGGGCAGGTGGAGGCAGAGGAGCAGCTGTGTTTATTTTAATACATATCATTTAACCCTCACCTAGAAACAAATTGGAGAGGTTTGGGAGTGCATTAATCTGGACCCAATTAGCATGTCTTTCTCATTCAAAAGTGCAACCTGAGACTAATGAATATAAACTAGAGTTTTAGATGTCGTGCTTAAATCATTTGCATGTTTCATGCATGATAATTGAATTTATGTCTGCACTTCCTTTCACTTAACTATTTCCAGTCTCCTCCTGGTGAGTCACATGAAACAGGATTTCGTTATCCTGGGTGGAAAGAACTTACCTAGACTTTACTCCTAATGAGAAACTTGAATGCTTGTTTCTTTTATTTGAATTTGAATAACTCAGTATTTTTTCAAAAGCAAAAGGCAGGGCTTAAGAGTCTGGCATGCTGTTTCAGGAGTCGGTAAATAGGCCTTCCAAGTTGATTTTGGAAAGGGCAGAAAATCCATGGGAATTTATGGCATTGAGTTTTCAGTGGTCCCAGAGAACTGGGTTTCGATGTGGCCACTTTTCTTATTTCCAAGAGCAATGTCACTTTACCGCCACATAAAGAATGTTCTTGGGCTGTGGACTGGAGTTACTTAGATCACAGGGATTTCGTGCACAGCACTGTTTTTGGCATAATTCGATATTTGCTTCCATACATGCGGGTGGGAGATGGTGTCACCCTCCATGAAGGTCTGTTAATGAGCGGTTAGCACTTGTGGTCCCTTAGCATGCTATAGGTTTTTTCCTTCCTTTTTTCTTTCTTTTTTGTTATTTAAGTGTAGAAGCCTTAATGCTGACAGTGCAAGCAGGTGCTAAGCCCCCTGCCCCCAAACCTGCTCCAACATGAAAAGTCTAAAAGCTGGCAGTGTGCATGTGAGAACACTTCCTAGGGAAAAACTTGAAACATGAGGCTTGAAATAATCCCCTGGTTTCAGTTTGTATCAGTGATTGATTTGTCTGTCTGCTGTCTTTCCTCATGTGTTTCCAAGTCCAATGTCAAAGTAATGCGCTTTTCTCCAGGAATTCTCCCCAATGTCCTTTGTTTTGGGTGCATTCAGTGGTTGCGTGTTGCTGAATGTCTTCTAGTCTTGTTTTCTGGTCCTTGTAGCTAAGAATGTCTTTGAAGGATAACATCGTGTTAATTTGTGATGTCACAATTTAAGTGTGCTTCCTGTCACTTACGTGTAGTTTAAAATGTTCCTTAATGTAGCATGAAATGATTGGTTAGCTTTGAAATGGTTGTGAAGTCATGTGAAGAAAATAAGTTTTGCATCCGACCAAGATAAATTCACTCTAGTGCTTTATGGCTTTTTATTCCTATGTGATAGTAATAAAGTCTCATGTAGGGATGGAAGCCATGAAATACATTGTGAAAAATCATCAACTAAGAAGGGGCCATCAGTATAGAAAACGTTAGCCTGTGGAGCTGTGAACGTGATGGAGAAATAATTTAGCGTATAGCTTTGCTATGTGTGGTGTTTGAGTTTCTCTATCCTGAGATTTTGACAGCTAAGGAATCTAGGTTACAAGAGTTGATTCATCTTTGTAATCACTGATTTACATGCACATTTAGGTTTGCACATTTCTGTTTACCATACATTTTCTCCGTTCTCTATTAAGGACCGTGCTCTAGGGGAACTATTTATAGCCCGCTGATCTGGGAGGGAGCATTTAGTCCTCCTATGCCTCCTTTCTCCAGCTGTGGTCTTTCTTCTGAAACAAAGAAGAAATAGTCAAATCAGACTTGCCCTCTTGGAAATGTGGTCCAGATTGCTCTACTCCCAAGCTCCAGAAAAGGTCTACAAGGTTGGGGGGCAGGATTGGTCAACACCTCCTCAGATCCATGAATCCACTAAGAGTTGATTTCCACTTTACAGGGGTAGTGTAGTCCAGAAACACCTGGTGTCAGAGGCAAGGGGGGCTTTGGAACAGAGTCAGGCTCTAATCCCTCTGCTACCCCAACTTCGTGACCTAGGGCAAGTCATTTAAACTCTGAGCCTCTTTATCTTTAAAATGGGGAGAAATAATACCTTAGGGGGATGTTGGAAGGATTAAATGAAATCATGCCTACCTGTGCCTAACAAAGCATTTAGCATATTTAAAAAATCGACTGAAATACGACTTTTCCTCCCTTCCTCTCTTCCCTTCTTCCCTCTCTCATTCCCTTTTCTCTCCCTCTCATGTCCTCCCCTCCCTTCAGATGTTAGTCTAAAAACAGCACCTTTGCGAGAGAGAAGACTAGAATGTCTAATAAAACGCAAGCAAGTAACTAAAAAACAAAAAAGAATACCTAGTTGCCTCCTTTCCATATGTGGTTGAAATCCCTCGGTTGGATCAATAGTTTAATTTTTTTTCCTTGAATTGTTTTAATGATGATTGCCCTATTTTCACGTCTCCTGTTTTCTGTATATTTTGGCTTGACTGTGTGTTTTAATACTGACTATTGACTCCTACTCATTTTTACTGGTTTTCTGTATTTTTTTTCCACTGAGAATTCCAATAAAATTTATTTTCATCGTCTTTTGCCTCTCCATTTCCTCCACACGATGGGATTTTAGCCTGTGCTCTGAAAATGTCTGGACTGCTCCAGAAAGATAAATGATGTCTTTTCCTTAGAAACTGCCCACTGGTAGTGCCTAGAGAACTCTATCCTCCCTGCATTTGCATATCAATGTGCTCGGGGAAATTGGTCAATTTAGTTGTAACTTTGATACTAGCTTAACTTTTAAACATATAGAAATTATAATTGACTTTATCACTAGTTTATAGGATAACTATGGATAAGGAAAAGGACTTTGCAGGGACACAAATGCTGAAACGTTAAAAAAAAATCACAGAATAATGTAAGTGTACTGCTATAAAAATAGACTATAGTGAAAATCAGTGACACCATATTTGTGTCCACACTTTTTAAAATTATCACTGAATTTGTTTTTTATACCCCTATTCTTACTCCTGTATATCCAGATCCTAGTAATATCCCTAATCCTTAGTAGGTATTCAAATATTACTGGATAAATTGATGGGAATGGAAGGAAGGAAGAAAATGGGGGAGGGGATAAGTAAAGAGCTATATCCCCACAAGAAATAGATTGTATGGTTCGAGAACACATACCCAGTTAAAGGTCTACACTCACTACAGAGTGAGGAGAATCTAATTCTGTACTAGGGTAGATATTACATTCTTATATATCTTGGACATTCAAGATAAAATGACATATACAAAATTATTCTAGGGGCCCAGAGCAAGGAATATTCCCTAGAATCAGAGAAGGAGCCCTTTTGGGATTTAGAACATTAGCCAAATTTCCATAGGCAGGAGTCAGGGACTTAGAAATTAACTTATCAAGGAATTTATTAAAAGCTCAAATGTGTGGTTCTTGGAAATGTTTCCGATGTACAAAGCCTTGAACCCTGGAGCCCATATTTACTTCTAAATATCTTCACAAGTATCATTAGAAACAGACAGTAGCTTTCAGTGGACACTCTTACTTAGATTAATTAGTTACTGCTGAAGCTCAGTGGGCTGCGATTAGCTCTTACACCCATGTGGGACAGGACAAGTCTAGACTGCCAGCACAACCGTGATTTCAAAGATGGCCGTGTATTTGCCCAGGCTTTCCCTGTATTCTTGTGTGATTGTCCTTAAACTCCAATACTTGCTGTAACTATGAGGCAACCTGTGCAAAAGTGGTAGCCTCCAAGAAGGGCTTAGCATCCCCCAGCAGGTCTAGATGTTGAATCTGTCAGCGGACACTGGCCTTTTCAGGGTAACTGATTGGCCATAAACTTGCAGTGTATTCCTAGGTAAAGTGCACATAAATATGTTGACCAGTGGAACAAAATACTGCAGTAAAAAGTGATTTCACTCAGCAAGTGAAGGAGTAAAGCTCTGTCTCACCAGTGGTCATGGCATAAGCAAGAGAGACTCACATCAGAAAAGAGTGAGAGTGTGAATGTGGGGCAGAACAATCCTCACATTGTTTCTTCCCTAATCTTCATCAGAAGTTGCACTTCATCAGAGGTTTCACCCACGACATTACCTTAATCAATGGAAGGTAACAGCCATGGGATCTGGGTATGGACAGCTTAAGAAAAGTTCCACATTGTCCTGCACATTCAAAATCCCAAGATGGTGCTGTGGAATTATGAGGTCTCCTATTTGGTGAAATAGAGAGTTCAGAATTCTTCTCTCATTCTTTGGATAGTCCCAGGAACTCTCAAACCATGGTTCAATTAGCAAAAGCGTCATCTTTTTAGTCACAATTTGGACCTCACCAAGTAGCATGTGCTCTGAGTTGTCTTTGTCCCAGTGGGAATGGGCTTATGCTGGCCCACACTCTCACCTGCCCACCTTTATACCAAAGTCACTCACACCTGCATGGAAGCCATGACTGAAGGGGAGGTTCAACAGCAGCTCTGGATCAGAGTGGGGTCTACACAGGAGAACAGAGTGAGCCCACAATCTCAGTGAGCACCAAATAACACAACCTTCTCGGTCATGAGCTTTAGGTTTTTCCATCTCTAAACCAGTTCTTAGTGTCCAATCTCCCAAGGGTAGCTACTCCAGAGGGAGCTTCCCCAGACCCTGTACTTACAGATGAGGCTATCCTTAGATTCGAAACACTGATGGTCAAAGGGTGGCATGGGATGAGGCTTGAAGAAATCTCTCCTGATGCTACTGGAGGGCTCTTCTCTTCACGACCTTCCATCAAAGAGGCCTCCAGACATGTGACGATTCGCTCTTGCCAGGCCTCTTAACTTTTCTTTCCACCGTTTGTCCTGATCAAGATGAACAGAACATAAATTGGTTGGTTTGAAGTAATAATAGCAGCCCTCGTGGTTCATTCTTTCATTCTGTTAGCTCTTTTCTCTTTCATGTGTTTATTTAGGCATTACGAAATAAAACTTTTTAGGCAAGAGATATAAAAATATTCTGGGAGTTTGTTTATTGGTCTTCCAAAATCAGTCTATGCAAAGGGGACTCAGTAAATACTGATGGCTTAACTGCTTGCTAACTTAAGTTCAGAATCCCTACCATGACCCACAGATCTCACAAGGCCTGCGTTTGTCCCTCTCTTGACCTCATCTCCTGCCTAGCTCAATGAGTCCAGCCTCACTGATTTTGTGATATTCCCTAAGTATACCACGTGCACGTCTACTGCAGAGCCTTCGAAATTGCTGTTTCCTCTACCTAGAGCACTCTTTCTGGAAATCTACACATCCCACCCTCTCGTTGCCTCAAGTCTGCTCAGAAGTCCCCTTGGCAGTGAGACCTGCCAAGCGGCTATAAAAGAAGTTCCCTCCTTCTCCTCACTCCCAGCATCTTACTCTGATTTATTTTTCTCTGTAGATAACATTTTTCATAATCTGATATACTATATATTTCCTGATTTTTAAAAATTAATTGATTGATTGCCTTTCTTCACTAGAACATAAGGGTCCAGGAGGCCAGGGGATGGATCTGTCTCTTTTGTTTACTGCTTTACTCCCAGAGTCTAGAATCATGTTTGCACATGGTAGACACTCAAATATTTGTTGAATGAAGTAATATTCATTGGGTACTTCCTCACATCTAGGGGGTCAAGATACTGACATTATATGTCATATCAGCAAAAAATCACTTGTACTTCTCATCATTTGAATTAACCATGCTTCAAGCATTATCCTCTCCTAAGACAAAAAAAATAAAACAAAACAAAAAACGCTTACTTTTCCAGTCTCCTCTCTTGTAAGTCATATCATGATGAGCATCTTTGCCCATCAACTTCTATACAAATTCCTCCCTAGGACAAATTCTTTGTTGTGGAATTACTGACTCATAAGTTCATGGGCATTTTTATGGCTCTTCATTTATATTACCAAATTGCTTACCAGGCATGTTATATCAACTGACACTCCAAACAGAAGGAAAATGTCAGAAAATTTTGGTTTGACTTTATTTTTAGCAGTATCACACAGATTTCTGCTGAGTTCACCAGATTCCCTTGCTCTCTCAGTTCTTTTGATGGATTCCCCCTGAGAATACACAAATTTGCTATTTTTATTTACACTTTGAACTTTGATTCTAGATCCAGCATGAAATAAATTATTCTAGAAATGGAAGGAAGTCAGAAATTATATTTTCCAATTCCTCTATTATACATAGGAGGCAGTGAAGTTCCAAGATCATACTATGGGTGGCAAGCAAGTCTGGAAGTGAGAGCTCTCAAATCAGCACCTGAAGATATGTGAAAACCGTGAGTCAGCTCACAGGAGTCAGAGCACACTGTGCTAACTCTGAACTATCAGTGTCCACCTGTTCCTCATTAATGTCAAAATGTCCACTAGAGTCTCTCTTGATGTTTAGATTAGATACATTTATGGGGAGTAGGATGTAACTTTTGACTTGAACTTCCTGTTCCACTTGCTGTGTTAACTTGTTCTGGAAGCCTCTGTTTCTCTCAGTCTCTCTTGCACAATCTGGCCCCTTCACATTTACCTTCCTTCTGAATTTCAAAAAATTACAAGACAACTGAGAAACTGGTAGCATTTGTTGCATTTCTTTGAATATAAGCAAAACCATTAGAGAACTGGTCTTTTTACCAAAGAAGAAGATTTTGTGCTTTTCTGGAGCTAATACAAAATTGTCACTTGGACACTGTGGGAATGACTATTCAAACCAGCCCATACATTTATAAAAAGCTATACATATTTGAAGACATATATCTTAACATATAAACACACATAACCTCCCATTTCTCTCCAGGGTAATGTACACTAATGAAAAACTTAGAATTATATCTTGTCTTTCCTTTGAAAGGCTAAAATCTGGTCCTGTACTTTTTTTACTCACATGTATGCCTTCATAAGATCTCTTTTCAGATAAGGTGTTCTTACCTTATTCATGGATTGAATTGTTCCAAGAATGCCATAACCGAAGATCAAACAGTGCTTAACATCCATGGTAAATAATTATCAGAGCTCTGCTTATTTTCAGAAAGATCTTGAAGGATGAATCAATTGATGGCTTAAATAGGACAGTGTGTCCTGAAAAAAAGCATTAATGTATGAATATGTGTCTTAACCTGGTTGCCTTCGCTAAATGCAGGAAGTCTGAAATTTCAAACTATTTATGGAGAATACACAATTATTTACTGATAAGCATGAATATCTCTAAAGAAAATGTAAGTGTCCAGTAAAATAAACAAGTAACTCAAATTGACAAGAAGCCTCCAAAATGAACTTAGTAGTCACTCACCTGAGCTGTAGGGGCTTTAGATGTGTACATGCAGGCATATCTGTTTGTTTCAGGAGAAAAAATTTATTTTAAATTCAAGGACAGAAAGTTGTGAGGCTCACCTGAAACAAACCAAGCTTTGCACAAACAACAAACATGATTTAGGAAATTTTTATCTTTACTTTAAATGTATTTTTTGGTTATGGCCCCTTCTTATTTATGTTAGGTAGTTTAGGTAGAAATGAGCACTGGGCAGGGGGAGAGGAAGGGGAAAAAGTAATGTTAACCGGGGAAAGGGAAATAAGAATGATCTTTGTTCTTAGTCACCTGAAAAAAAAAAATTTTGATGAGAGACAAAGTGTGATATAAGCAAGATTTTTATTAGTGAAGTGAAAAAAAAAATAGTAAAAGATAGTCCACTCCCAAGAATTGGGAGTGGGCCGCTCCGGGAGAGGAAACATGGCGCTGTTCTTTTGTTTCTCCTGTTTTTATATCCTGGTTTCATGATTGATTGATTGATTGATTGATTGACAACTCAGGTTCCCTCACTCTGGTTAACTGACAGTTCAGTTTCCTTGTGTTTTGGGTTGTTCCTTTCCCCTTCCTCCCCACAGCCCAGTGCTCATTTGTATCTAAACTACCTAACATCCCTCCCTCTAGTCACATGACCCCAAGTCTTTGAGATGTCAAGGGCGACAACCACTCTAGCTACTTCCTGGTGATCTGGAGCAACGATGGAACTCGTTGGGGTCCTAGACTAGCTGGCTGTCACTGGGCAGATGCTGAGCCAAGGGTCGGTGTCCACTGAGCGGCTTGTATAAAAGCTGTCTTGGCCAAATGGTTACTTACCTTGTATAGCCACTTGAAGTTTAACTCTAGACGAGAAGAAACACATTTTGTAAGAAGGTTGAAAAGACAGAGGTCAAGTATATAGAGCTAATCCTTGCCAAAGGATGAAAGGGGCAGACGAGGGTCTTAAAAAAAAAATTGATTTCTGTGCTTTCTGTTGGTTTAGGTTTTAAAAGGCAGATGTTGGAGCGTTAGTCCAGCGAACTAAAGGAAGAATAAAAAGGACCCGAATGTTAGAGACATTTTAAATTAGTATTAAAACAATTTGATCGGGGCCCTAAAAGAAAAAAGATTAGAGCCAGTAGATGTTTAAGAAAGAGGTTTATCTAACAGGGATCCATAGTCCCCTAGGGTGATGGAACAGTCTCACTGGAGTGTTGCTTGAGAAGCAGTCGCAGATCACTAAGAAGTTCACAAGAATATGTGGCTCCCGTCTGTGAACCAGATCTCATCAGGGTTTTCCAGGGTTTGTCGGTGAGGTCTGTTCTAGCTCCTAGAGAAATGGATAGGGTCTCACGACACAGGTGAAAGGGAAGAGACTCGTCTGGTGATGGTAATAGTGTAGCAGGATTAAGTGTCCCACAGACGGAGACAGCACATCTGGGTTTTCCAATAATAATGCCTGATATTTAAGAAACCAAGCATCTGAGACCCAGAAATGTCCCTTGCCTTTTAAAAGATCAGAAACTTGGTGGTTAGCCTATGCTTGTATAGGGGCCCCCAGAGTTAGCTTAGAAGCTTCCTCCAGGAGAGTGGAGAGGGCGCCCAACACTCTTAGGCAGGAAGACCAGCCTCGAGCAGTGGGACCTACCACGTGGAGAGGTATCCCATAGGCTGTTGGGTAGGACCCAGCCGTTGGGTGAGGACCCCCAAGGCTCTTTCTCCTCTCATGAAATATAACTGGAAGGGCCTTGTGGGATCTGGAAGCCCCAAGGCCGGGGATCTTACTAGGAGATTTTTTTATTCTTCCATTGCTTCCTGTTGGGAAGGACCCCACTAGAGGGGTACCGAGTCATCCTTACCCTTTAAACTGTCATATAGAGGTTGAGCTATGGACCCATAGTTAGGGATCCAAAGCCCACAGTAACCGGTTAGTCCGAGAAATGCCCTGAGCTGTTTTCAAATAGTGCTATTAGGGAGTTATAAGATTCCCTGAATTCATTCAGGAGAAAGGCTATGGTTTCCAGGAGTCAGAACAACTCCTAGATAAGTTACCTCTTGTTTGACCATTTTGGCCTTAGACCTGGAATCCTTATATTTTTGCTCAGCCAAGAAGTTAAGAGTTTGGATTGTTATGCTGAGTGGCCTGTTTTCAGGTAGGGAAACAGATAAGCAGGTTATTAACATACTTTAGCCTCTTTTAAAGCTGTAAGTCCTGTAAATCTTGGGCCAAAGCTTGCCCAAAGAGGACTGTCTCTAAACCCCTGTGGTATCACTGTCCAGGTTAGCTGGCGCTGACACCCACTGGATGAGTCCCACTGAAAGGCTAATAAGTATTGGGACTGTGGACTAAGGGGTACACAGGGGAAAGCATCTTTAGGTCTAAGGTGAGGCACCACTGGGCTCCTGGAGGTATGTCTGCAGTAACACATCGGGGGTTGGAACCACGGGATGAAGAGGCACTACAGCCTTGTTTATGATTTTTAAATTTGGGACTAGTCTGTAGGCCCCATCCTTCTTAATGACAAGAAGGATAGGTGTGTTGTAGGGTCTAGAGGAAAGGGTCTGGAGAAGGAAGTTAGGACAGAGTAAGTGGCCCCAGTATCCAAAAGGAAAGTTATTGTCCCACCTGCTGCATCCATTTGTCCCCGCGGCTGCAGCCCAGGGATGGAGATCTCTTGCATTGGGGCTGACTGGAGGGGGCTTCTTTAGTCCCAGACAACCATCTGCAGGTCGCAGGCCGGTTCTCCCCCATGGGCCGTTTGGCTCGAGGGACAGAGGGCCACCCAGTGACCTTGCTTGTTACACCAAAAGCAGGCAGATCTTGGAGGTATGTCCTTACGGGGGCATTTGTTGGCCCACGACCAGGTCAGCGGCAGGTGTTGTGTTGATCGTCAGGCTTGTCTCGTGCTGCTGGGGGCCGAGGGCTTAGGGACGGTGGCTGCTCATCTGGGCAGGCCTGGCCTCTTTCCTTCTTTCCTTCTCCTGAGCCTTGGCCTCTTGTACCTGATCTCAATTTAAAAAACAAAACAAAACAAAAAACACCTGTGGCAGCAACGGTTAGCATTTATCAAGAGTTACTCTGGGTTCCTGGATTGCCTTTTGGAGTTTTTGTCTAATATTGGGGGCAGATTGGGTGAGAAATTTATCCTTTCAATGAGAGGTATATGATAGGGAGAGCAGGGGAGGATGTACGTTTAAGGGAGTCCCCCTCTCAAAGAGGTGTTGGGGACAGCAGGTTGCTGATAGTAACCATGGCCAAGGTGGTTATTTTGCATTTCTTTAGGAGATCACTGCTGTCCCTCAGCAAATAAAAGATGTGGATATATGGTATTTTAGACATTTGCCTTGTGTATCGTAGAGGAGATTAAGCTGGAGCAAGGTGCTTGAATTTATGCTATTTATGGGCCATGCTTTTGGCTAAATGTAGCCCAGGGGAGTCACAGCAGGGATCAACTGTTGGCTTTCCATCTAAAGGGCAGGATACTGGGGGAAGGTGGGTGCTTCAGAGTTCAGCATCCTGAGATGAAGCCCACAGGCTATAGTCTGATGTCTCAGTCTTCTGCCTGTAGCCAAGAGTACCCTGAAGCCATGGACCGAAGAAAGCCTGGCGTCCCAGGGTCACCGGTCCCCACAGGAGGAGGACCCGGCATCCCAGCCTCCTCTCTGGATGGGGAAAGCGGCCACAGTCTTACCATGAGCTGAGAGTCTCCGCAGTCCAAGGAAATAGTCAGTTTTAACCATGCGGGTGGTCAGTGATCCAGGAGCAGAAGAGCTGCTCAACTGGGACAGCCAGAGAAACAGGACAAAAATTGAGGAGGGAGTTAGGGGTAGAGGGCCCCTATGGAAGCTCCTGCATGGGGAAGGCAGCAGGAGAGGAGAACTTGAGCTAGAACTCCAGCATCTCAGTTTTCTAAGGCAGAGATGTTTTCTTGCCTAAGCAAGTGTCCCCGGAGGGACATGAAGCCAGAAAGGAGTCAGAGACATTGCAGCCCATGGTTACTGTCCACGGTGGTGTTTTCTAGAAAAGGCCACCAGGGACAGTGTTACTCAAGCCATGTACGAAAGCCGTGGCCAAATACTTGCTGGCCCGTGAATAAGAGTAATAATACGGTTACGAGAGTCCCCAGGGCACCACAGGTTGAAACAGTGGCACCAGGGGCGAGGCCCAGCCGCACTGGGAAACTGGGAGTTCTCTTTTAGGTCAGAGAGTGAGTAAGTCATAGTTCAGAGGAGGGCACCCCTGTTGGAGCCATAGGACCTTGCAGTGACCAGTGGGACAAAGAGAGTCAGAGATTGAACAAGGGTGTTTTTCAGAGAACTCAATAGCAGAGGTCAGAAAGCAGAAGCAAGGACCCCCAGCCGAGGATAGAGACCAGTATGTAAAGGTGTGAGTGATAAAGTAATCGGTACACAGGCCTGGTCCCGCGTCTTGAGTCAGCTGCCTACCTCACATGTCATCTTCTCCTCTTCCTGGTTTCGCAGCTTTTCCTTTGAGCATTGTTTTCAGGCGGTCAGCGGTCTTCTCTATAGGCCAGTCCAGCGTAAGGGCCAGAAGGGACGCGTTTACCGTGGTTCTGGAGTAAGCCTGGTTAGCTGCCCCTGGAGCTCCGTGGCAGGCGGGGCTGGCGGGGGCAGCGCGCGGGGGGGCAGGCGTGCGCGAGGCCCCAGACAGGCCGCTGGCTGCTTGACCGGCCCAGCACCGCTGGGAGCCCCGCGCCCTGTCCTCGCTCCAGCCTCCACAGCCCGGCCCCAGGAGCCTGTGCTCTGCTGGCCTCCGGGAGGGAGAGGGAGATGGAGGAGGAAAGATTAGGTTGAAGCACGCAATCCGAGTCACGGCACCAAAATCAGTGTTACCGGGAAAAGGGAAATAAGAATTAACTCGGTTCTTAGTCACCTGAAAAAAAAAGAATTTTTGATGAGAGACAGAAAGCGTGATATAAGCAAGATTTTTTTTAGTGAAGTTTAAAAAAAATAGTGAAAGATAGTACCCTCCCAAGAAGCGGGAGCGGGCCGCTCCGGGAGAGGAAAAATGGCATTGTTCCTTTGTTTCTCCTGTTTTTATACCCTGGTTTCATAATTGATTGATTAGATGATTGACTGATTGACAACTCAGGTTCCATCACTCTGGTTGATTGACAGCTCAGGTTCCTTGTGTTCTGCGTTGTTACTTTCCCCTTCCTCTCCCCCGCCCAGTGCTCATTTCTATCTAAACTACCTAACATTTAGATTGTAGAAAATAATTTCCGTAAATATTTTCCCCAGTTTTATCAAATCCAAATCTTTAAAGCCAATTGCATTCCCAGCATCTGTCAGCTGCTATACCCTCTCAAGTCTAGAAAATAACCTTATCTTCAGATATTCAAAGCCTCATATCCTCTCACTCCATTTCCACACCATCTTCCCCTCCAAGGCGCACAGGAACTAAAAAAACAATCATCCACCAACAGCCTGTTTCAGGCCATGTCGTTTACATACATCTCACCAGTAAGTCATTGTCCTCATTTTTTTTTTTTCTTCAGATTTAGAAACTGAGGGTCTGAGAGATGATGATCACTGGGCTGCTTTTCACATATTCTCGTACATCCCTGATGTCCGTCCTCAGATCCAGGGTATGACTTCTACAAGGTGTGCCAGCGGCCCCAGCTCCAAACCCACCCTCTGTGTTTTGTACGTTGTGATACTGCAGGACCCCTTATTCCTTCTGCGTGTCAGAGGCTGGAGCCAGGAGTGCATGCCCATCCCCACCCTCCACACACATATCCCTTACCTTGTTTCCTCTAATGGTTGAACCTGCCCAGGAGGGGGAGGGTTAGTGACCGCTCCTCCCCACCCTCACGCCCCCAACTCCCACCAGCTGTTGCTTTTTTTCTGTTGTTGCTAACGTTTTCCCATAATTCTTGCTAAAAGTCAGAATGATGCTAGAAAAGGCAGGGCTGGCCCTATCGGGGCAAAATGTCCTCTGAGTATCCAAACAGTAAGCTTTCTGTCTCCCACGTGGGAAGCACACTGCCAAGGGTCACTGGGTCCCTTGGGAGACTTTTCCAGACCTCCTCCACTTCCTTGTGTAGACAGTATGGTGGAGGAAGGTCTGTACTCTAATTCTATTAAGGCAGGCGACATCAAGAATAAAGGAGAGTGATGGAGTAGATATTTCAAAGTGACTCAGTCAACCTTTTGCAATCCACAGAAGCAGCTTTCTGTACTCACAGAGGACATTGTCCAATGACAGCTAGTGAACGTGACAGTAGAATTACAATCTGAGGACCCAGCTCTGCCCCTGGCCGGTTGTGTGAGCATGTGAAGGTCACTTCCTCTCTTGACTCTAGTTCCTCATCTGTAATCTGGGATAATTTCCATCCTTACTTCAGGTTGTTTTGAGGCTCAGCTCAAGCGATACATAAACAGAAATGCTGTGAACTGGAGGTACAGCACCTAGAGGGTTATTAGGTTGGAAATTTGACACAAAATGGCAAAATGTAATTTCACTTGAAATTTAACTTGGCAATTTTAAGTTCACTCACTGGTTCAAGTGCCAAGCCCTGTACCAGGGGCTGGGATGGTGCCAAGAACAAGGCTGACTCAATCCTCCGTGGGGACTAAAGGCGTGGGTGGCAGACACAGAAAAAGCAGTCAAACTAGAGATGACGGCTACGAAAAGGGGCACGCAGAGTTCAGTGGATGTGTGATGGGCTCCCTTTGGGGGATCAGGAAAGCGTCCTAGAGAAGTGACACTTGACCCTAGTCTCAGAGCAGGTGACCACAACTTCCTGAATACCATGAAACTAGACCACACAGAGTGGATACTCTCCCATCGTCTGATTTCCACACCTAAAAACAGCTCAGTCATTCCTTCTACTGTCACACAGATGTAAAAGCGAAATTAAAAGGGATTTTTAGTCTAAGGATGAAACTTTTGACACAAAGCATTTACCACTCTTATCCTCCTTGGCAGCTGAACACGGCTCAGACTCTCCGGAGCCATGACTGGGACACGTGCCTCAGTTTCTCCTGGGGCGCAGGTGGAACATGGGAGATGTGGAGGTGGAACGTGGGAGATGCGGGGTTGGAACATGGGAGATGCGGGCGTCATCTCTCCATATCGAGGGGCTAGAAACACATTTTTCCGTTCGCTGCAAGAGCAAACCAGGGGCTTCCCTCTAAGCTACTTTTAGAGTCAACCCCTCTATCTACTTTCCTAAATAAATCTCTCCTCTCCTTCATGTACAAAACTTTTTCAGAGAATTGTCATTATGTGTGACCTCAGACAAGTTACTCATCCTCTCAGGGGAGAAACAGTAAAACCACAGGGTGTTTCCTAAAGGTTTGTTCTGAGAGTTAAATGAGTTATGACTTAAAATAGTGCCTGGAACATAGGAAATGTTGTACCAGTGGAAGCCAATATTATTATGATGATAATCACCATCTTTTCCTTCCCTCCTGCTTACTCTCTGTTCACTACAATTTGCTTATAACCTATGACTCATATCTGTAAACAGCTCGTGTTAAGGTCACCAATAGCTGCATGTAGCTAAATTGAAGGAACTATTTCAGTTCTCATTCTACTGACTTCTCCATAACAATCGACCCTGTTGATCAGAGCCTTTTAAAAGTGTATCTTCTCTTCTCTTGACATCTATCACACAACAGTTTTCTAGGTTCCCTTTTCTTTCTCTGGCTACGGCTCCATTTCTTGTGTTGGCTTTTTCATCCTGCCCGTATATTTAGTCTGAAGCTACTCAGGATCTGGGTCTCAATCTTTTCCTCATTTCTCCCAGGGGTAAGCCTTTTAGAGGCTTCAGCAACTTCTTCCCTGTCAATTTTCTGAGTTTCAAATCCACAGACACAAGTACCTTCTAGACATTTCCAGTAGGATATTTCACAGGTACATCATCTGCAACATCAAAATAAATTCAACGTCAAATTTCTTCAAAACAGATTAGTTATCTTCTGCCTTAAACCTGGGCCTCCTTCCCAGCTTCCTGTCTCTGTGAATTCTACCCATTGTGTAAAGTAGAAGCCAAGGAGTAATCCTTGGTATAGTTCTCACCTCCCTTCTGATTTCAAGCTGTAACTTGTATGTGTCTATTCAATCCACCCATTTTCCCCTGACGCCACTGCCCTGACCCAAGGTCAGAATGCCAAAACCATGGCAAAAGCCTACAGCCCAGCATTGCCAGTCTGTTCTGCCCCTTCTCTGGGTCTCCAGTCCCATGTTCAGCCAGATGTGGCTCTCCATGTTCAAAACTGACTTGTCAACTTCCTCTCCATCTTAAAACCTTTGAATTTTTTTCCAGTGCTGTTAGAATAAAGGCCAAAGTCATCACCATATCCCCCAAGGCACTATCTGACTCTACACTCTATTCTCCTTTGTGTCCCTCAGTCCTTTCCAACGTATTCCTACCCTCCCACCTCTTTACCCTCCTGGCTGCCTCCATCTGGAAGGCTTTCCAAGTTCACCACTCCACCTCCATCTATTCAACCTTCAGACCTTCCTCTTCCCGTCTGCCACCTCCCCAGTCTAGCTTCCCAGTCCAGATCAGGTTCATCTGTTGTATTTTCCCACCAAAGTGTGTTTTTTATTTTATTTTTTGAAGATGGTGTGATTTAGTTCTGGAGGTCAGAAGTCCAAAATGGGTCTTGTCCAATTAAAATTGAACACTTGTTCTTTTCAAAAATCCTGGGAAAGAGTCCATTTCTGAGCCTTTTCTAGCTTCTAGAGGCTTCTTACATTCCTTGGTTCCTGACCTTGTATCTCTCCAGCCTCCACCCTCACACCGTCTTCCTCTGTTTATTTTTTTAGGATATTTGACTCAGTTTATAATTAACTATTCAATGTGTGATTAATTAATGCTCTTCTTGCCAAATATAACTCAGGCTCCATGACAGAAAGGACTATTTCTAGCCTTGCCCGTACTTTTCTCGAGCACTTACCAAGCAGCCTATTGTACACACTTACCAGGCAGCCTATTGTACAGAAGGAACTCAACATCTGTTGAATAATTAAATGAGTGATCTCCCCATCCTGGGTTATCAGAATATTTAATGTTTCTCTTCAAAATCCTCAAATCCAACCCCCAAGCTTGATCTTACTACATTCTAAGAAAGACTTGAGGATTATAATTAAATTTTTGGCTAAAACATAGCAAGGGTTTCTTTTCAATAGCTGTGGTTTCCCTGTAAAAGTGAGACTCATTAAAGCACATGTTGAAAGAATGCATGTAAACAGCCTCAAATCAAGACCCCAAGATTCAAATAGGAGAGAGGCTGCAATTAATCTGAAACCTAAATTGTATTTTCACATCAACAAAGTTATAGAAAACCAAGTCATTAAGTAATTGCTATTGTGACACAGATGCATGCCATAGTCGAAGTACTTTGCACAGCTGTAATCTCAAACTACCTAGAGGTTTGCCACATTCTTTAATTTTCTGATTGATTAAATGGATTATTTGACATTTTGGCAGATCATAGAAATTGCTGAATAACAAAGACTTCTTTCATTCCTCATTATTCGCTCTTTCTGAGCTTAATGCAAATTCCTTAGAAACAAAGGTGTGATATTTCCTTTTCTATAATTTTATTTCAGTGTTGTGTTTTTACTGATAATAGTAGCAGTTCCCACACAAAAATTTCACATTATTAACTTAGCATTTTCTCTAATTAAAATGTAATGCATAATAAGATATGAATTTCATATCACATTCAGATTTTTCTCTTGTCTACAGAGAATTCCATGCTTTTATATTCTTGTCAGTGGAACAGAGGATTTAAAAAAAAAAAAAAGCCCTCATTGGTTAATGGGAAATTTCTTCAGTTTTGGCTGCCAACTCATCCTTTGGGAGACTAGGTATTTCCAGGTGGCTGGTTAAATGACGGTGTGGACAGTATTTACACTGACTAGGCTGGCCAGAGTGGGGCTTTTTGTTTCCAAACTCATTTTCTCTAGTCCATTCAGTTAGTACTGATTATATAAATATTGCGTAGTTGTCACTCATCCACTGGGACACCCACAGACCTCTATTTACAACCTTCATCCAACTTCTAACATGGATAAAGCTCCTCTCTAATCAGGTTCTCATGCCTGCTTGAGGAGACAGAGTATTTGTTACAGGGCTGAGTGCCTAGGATGGCGACCCCAGCAAATACTCATTGAGTTTCTTCTAAGTGATGGAGCCTCACGAGGTATTAGAAACATACTGACAAGACACTGACTTCCCTTTAGAACAAGGTGCTCAGACTCCAGTGGGGAAAATTACAATGTAGTCCAGTAAATGCTGTATTGGTTGATTTAACCATCCTGTACCCAACTTGGCAGGCAGGGAAGGCTTGTCAAGGAACTAAAACCTCTGCTGAGATTTGAAGGCTAAGTGGTAGGAAACCCAGTGAAGATGCAGCATTCAGAATGAAACAGCAGCATACGGTAAGCTTGGAAACGTTGTCCACCACGACAGGATTCAAGATACACAATCAATTCCAGTTCAGTATGTCCCAAGCTCAGGCTAGAAGAGGGGCAGCTTAAAAAGTGGTGATTCAAGTAGAGACCTGAGGAGTGTGTCAAGTAAGGAGCTCTATTTTCTTTGTATGCAGTAGAGAGCCACTGAAGAGGCGGAGACAGGGAACGCTAGGATCAGCGTTGCATCTCAGGAAGATCTCTCTGATTGCAGGACTGGAAGGGAAAGATAAGACAGAGAACAGGAGACCCGTTTGGAGGTGAATGCAGTCATCCTCTCCTGGGGAATCAAACTGGGGTAGCAGTGGTGGTGGGGGTGCAGGGGACAGATTGGAAAGCTATTTCGGAGGTACCGTAGGCAAGAATTTGCAACCACTGGATGCAGACAGGGAAGGAGGAGTGGAGTGGAGGCCGGGCTTAGGCTACCTCGGGCTCCTGCGTGGATGGCATCACAGTCCGTGAGATAACACAGGCTTCCTAAATAGGCAATGTTAATTATACATAGCTGGATACACTCCTAAATCCTAGAAACTTTAAGCAAAAGAGATCAAAGCATTCCTTAGCTGGACACTTTCCTCTCTGTGCAGGAGATGTGAGACTGTGGCCCTTCTCCTCCAAGGGAGTCTTCCTCAGGTGGTACTCTGTGTTCTCACCCCCACCCTGAGTTCCCCTCCTCTATAACACGTGTCAGACGTGATGCAGTTTTCCTTTTACTTAGCCATTCCTTCCCCAGAACACCTTTCGAGCAGGGACTGTGTCTTATGACTCATGACTCAGATATTCATGAACTCAACCAGGTTTTCAACACCCACTGTGTCTCCTGGGCATCAGGCACTAATTATGCTCAAGACCCTGCAGAGTGCCTGGCACACAGGGGACCCTCAGTGAACGTCTGATAAATTAAATTCAGGCCAGCATATGACTTAGTTGGCTACTAGTCAAAGACTTTCACTCTCATATGAGGAAATCTCCAGGTATTAAGTTCTTTGCAGACAGCCTTTCTTCTCATGTGGTCCGAGGACCAATAGCATTGGCATCACCTGGGAGCTTGTTAGAAATACAGACTCTGAGGCCCCACCTCGACCTACTGATTCCGAATCTGTGTTGTAATAAGGGTCCTGGGAGATCGGTGTTCCTGGTGTGTACTGGCCCACAGATGCAGTAGTGCCCAAATGGTGGCTCGGCAGTGTTCCGTGATTATTCCCCAGTGTGCTCCAGTCCAAGCCAGACCTGCTGCTCCACTCACTGCCTTCACTCAGCTCCAGTCACACAGGGACAGGTTTTTCTCCTGACTTGTTTTATCAGTCTCTTACTCTTCTGATCAGGCAGCGTTGTGGTAGTACCCATCAGAGAGCAATAATGTCTGCTGTTTGTTCAGGATAAGAGTGCTAAACTGTTGGTGCTTTGCAATCATTCAATCTATGTTCAGCTCCTGACTCTCTCACTCACTTGTGGGGTGTCACAGTGGCTTTATTTCGTTTTTCTGAGCAGCCATCTTCTCATCAGTAAAATGGGGATAGTAACACTGCCTACATCATAGGATTATGGTGAGGAATAAAATGAAGTATTAAGTGCCCAACTCAGTAACTGATACACAGAACCCATTAAATTGTATCTATAATGATTTCATTTTGGGAAATCCTTTTCAGCTTTTCATCATTTATTTACTAACACTTATTGAAGATCTATGATGTACAAAAGCCTATATAGCAGGGTAGACGCAGATGTGCGTACCTTACGTCTAGTGAAGGAGATAAAATGACAGACAAATTGTACTAAAAGGGAATGTCTACGAAGGGCCACATGTATGGGCTGTTGTTATCAGTCTGTGGTTCGCCATGTGGCTTTTATAAAATATTGATGCCCAATACTGCCCCCAGAAATTTTGATTCATTCGGCCTGGCCATCTGGCATTTTTTAAGTACACCTTGTATGGTTCCATGTGCAGCAGGTCTCAGACCACAGACATAAGGAATCCAATGAGGAAGAAATTATTTAAGGATGAGATTCCTAAGGAAGGCTTTGTGTAGAAAGTGTTATCTTGAGGGATGAAGATGAGAATTTTTAAACTCAATTAATGATCATACCTTTTATTTTGAAAATTAAAATGATAAAGACTATTTTTTAAAAGTAAGCAAATTCTCCCCCAAATCCCAGCATTCTTTTACTTCTATATTGTTTGCTCATTTTTTTTTTTCGGTCTATAGGCATACATATTTATCATGCTAAAGCAGAACTACTCAACAGAAATATCATGTGAGCCACAAATTCAAGCCACACATGTAATTTTCAATTTCTCAAGATCCACATGATAAAAGTTTAAAAGATACAAGTGAAAGTAATTTTAGTAATTTTTTTCTCTAACCTAATATATACGAAGATTGTCAATATAAAATGAATGATATAAAATACATTCTGTTGCACCTTAGGTCTTCAAAATCCAGTATGTATTTTACACTTAATGCAAATCTTAATTCAGACTAACCTCATTTCAAGTGCTCGAGAGCCACATATGGCTGGTAGCTACCATATTGGACAGCATAGTTCTAGAAGATGTGATCTATATAAACATTTAAAGGATTCAGAGATAGTGGATATATTTTAACTATTTTTAGTGTTGTTTTTGTAGTTGCTGTTTATATAGACATCTGGGAAGATGAATCCTAAAGAGTCAGACCACAGTGTGGACTACCTCAAATACTGGGTTAAGGGATTTTAATTTTATTTAATGGCCTTGAGAATGCACTGGCAATCTGGAACAAAAATGCTTACTTAACTGGGCGATGTTAGATGAATTGGAAGAAAGGGCAGTTAGAAGTGAGAAGAGCACTTAGAAGTCCAAGGGAGAGGTAATTATGGTGTGGCTTCCAGCCAAGACCAGGGAAATGGGGAGAAAGGAACAAATGAGATAATGTTCACAAAGACATGGTGATTGATTTCATTTGGGATTGGGGGAGAGAAACAATGGAGTCAAAGATGACTCCTTGCCGGTGGGAAAGATGGGGGAAGAGATTCCAGGGGGAATGGAGTGATTCCGCTCAGTTTTAGTCATGTTGAACTTGAGATCTAAGCAAGATGACTCCCTGCTCCAAACGTCTAGCAGGCAATGACTGGAATGCGGGCTTGGAGTTTCTCTAGAGTGAGTTAAACCAAAGAAGAGAGTAGCGAATGTAACAGAGGAGATCCGTAGGAGAATATGAAAGCTGTTTTGAAACACCTGAAGAACTGATATTTGGGGAAAGAGACACAGTTTACCAGCGCAGCTCTGCAAAGCAGAAGTGGCACTAGTCTTAACGGCTCCAGAGAGGCTGAGTTCAGCATCATACGCGAGTAAATTACCTAACATTTAGATAATTGTCCACTCATAGAAAAAGTGCCCTCAAAAGGCAGTAAATTCCTTGGACCTTTCTGAGAGCAAACACTTAGAAATAAAAGCACATATAAATACAAATCAGATGCCTTTCTTTCTTTCTAAGTAGACTATGCATCCTATCTGTAAGAGCCTATTTAAATTCCCCGTGGTAAACACACAGCCTGAGTAGACTGTTAACCTCTATTAAACGCCTTTATTCAGAAGGGACAGGGCTTGTGTCCACCCATTCATACTTTCACCCTGGCACCCAGGTCTGATTAGCCGACCTGGAGTCATCCTCCCTCTGCTGCTCACTCAGCCTTTCGGACAGAGACTGTTCTCTCATCATATGGTTCTTCTGTTCTCCAGCCAGGGAGCCACTTTCTTTCAGCTTCTTCTCTCTATTTGACCATTCGTAACTATTAAAAGGGCATGTACGTTTTGGCTTCTAGGAAGATTCCATTCCTTCCTTTACTCCTCCTGCCTCTCCTTAGATTGATGCAGAATCAATGAAAAGAACATTTAGTCAATTACAGGGTTAGGTTGTGGTATAATTCTGGTATGATGTGAAAAAAAGTAAAATTATGAACCTATGTGAGGTTGCATGATGTCTCTGTCTCTCTGTCTCTGTCTGTCTCCCTCCTTTCTTCCTCCCTCCCTCTCTCTCTTTCCTCCTCCTTCCTTCCCTTCTTTCATTCCTTCCTCTTTTCCCTCTTCTCCCCATTCTCTCTTGGATCTTTTTTCTTGCTTTGGCTTGACATGCGAAATGCTGGTGGTTAGACGTGGACCTCAGTATTTCTCCCACTAAGGATGATTCTTTTCCTTCCATCCTCATCTTTTTAGAAAACAAGCAGGATTCTGGAAGGACTTGGGGGCATGCCAGATGACACCATTGTGATTCTTTTTTAGTTTTAGGCACAGATCCTGAAAGCAAAAGAAGTTTTGTGGATCCACATGGCCCAGGCTATTAAGTAAAAGCTCCTTCATCAGACTCTCTGTACAGCGTAGTAGGTAAGAGCATCAACTTTGGAGTCAGGCTGCCAGGGTCAGTCCTAACTTTACCGGTCACCAGCTGCCTATCCTGGGTCAGATTGCTTAATCTCTGTGTTTCTCCCATTCCTAACCTGTAAAAGAGGCGCATTATTTCTACAGTTACGTGGTGGCACTGAGGCTAAAGCAGGAACAAAACAGCATTCCCGTTCTGATAGCTTTGCATTCTAGCAAAGAAGACAAAACACAAGTAAATATACTACTTGTTGAGTAGTCGTAAGAGCAAAGAAGAAAAGCAATGTAAGGTAAAGGGATAGAAAGTGATGGAAGGGGTACTGCTTTTTATGGAACACATCAGGTAAAGCCTTTGTGAGGAGTGGCGTTTCAACAAAGACCTTGTATATATCTGGGTGACGCATGTCCAAACTGAGGGAACGGCAGGTCCCAATGAAGGAAGTTCTTTGCGTGTTCAAAGAGTAGCAAAGAGACTGGCGTAACTGGAATAAAGTAAGGGAGGAGGAGGTGGCAGGAGCTGAAGTCAGGAAGCAGGGAGAGGACAGACTATTTTGGCCTGTAGTCCACAGTCCAGAGGTTGGCAGGTAATCTATGTGAAATGGAAAGCCACTGGAGAGGAGTCAGAGATGACTGCAGAGGATGTTGCCAGTGCAATTAGAATTCTGTATAAAGTTGTCATTTACTGAGATGAGGGGAGATGAAGGGGGAAGCAAAATGGGAGGACCAAGAGTTTATAACCAGACACATTAAATTTGAGATGCCTATTAAATTTTTAATGGGAAAAGTCAAGTAGGAGGCTTAATAAATATATTTAGTGTTCAAAAGCTGCTGTGAGTCCATATGAGATGAGAACTAAGAATTGACCATTGAATTGGATGACAGAGAGGTCACTGGTGACCCGGACAGAAATATTTCAATGTTTTAATATTTCAGTATTTCAATGGGAGGATGAAAGGCTGACAGCAGGGAGTTAGAGAGAGAATGGGAAGATTCTGCTTCTGGCTATGATAGCTGAGCTTGTATCAGACCACCCTCCTGCTAAAATAACAAGAAAAGCTGGATTAAGAAAAAAAAATCTGTTTGAAGATATTTGAGATATACTAAGACTGAAAGTACTTGAGAAGCCAAGATGCAGAGAGAAAGGAAATATAGGAGGGAAGTTGAATATTTGATGCTGTTTTCCCCCCTATTTAAGGCATTTGCCTCTTGGTAAGTGGTACTGTAAGTAGAGGCTCAGAGACAAGATGAAAGTAATGGCTGAGGAATTAAGGAGCTGACCAGACCTATGGACAGTCTGATGGAGCTGCAGAGAAAAAATTAGACAAAGGAAAGCTGGTGAATAACGCAGAATTTCATTTGGGGACCCTGAAGGGCTTCATCCTAGGAGTAAGAGCAACCAGAAATAGAACAGACTTCCCAAAGAGAAAAGCCCAAATTCTACTCACCTCAATCACAGCCTGGAGTAATAGTCTTGCAGAAGCGATAATAAATCCTCTGGAGCAGAGCTGTCCAAGAGAACTTTGCGGGACGATGTAAATGATCTACATCTGTGCTGTCAAGTGAGGTACTTGAAATGAGCACTTGAAATGAGACTAGTATGACCAAAGAAATAATTTTTAATTTTATTAAATTTAATTTAAATTAATTTAGGTTTAAATAGCCACATGTGCTATTGGATCCTGTAGCTCTGGAGGAAGATCACATATGTAGAGCCTCAAATTATCCCTTTAATTTTTCACACTCTGTGTCAACTTTCAATCAAAAATTACCAAGCACATCAGGACATAAGAGCAAATGACCAAAAGACAAGAGAAAGAAATTATTAAGAAAGAGAACCATAGATGATCCAACTGGATTACCTAAGAATAAAATATTTTTTAAAATTAATGAAAAGATGAGGAATTTCAGCAGAACACTGGTACTAGAAAAACAGAAATAAATGGAAACTCTAAAACAGAATTTAAAACCTCAATAGATGAGTTCAGTCATAGATGAGAAACAGCTGATGAGAAGATTGAACTGGGAGACAGGTCATTAGAAAATATCTGGATTGAAGTACAGAGAAAAAAGAATGGAAAATATAGAAAAGCATCAATAAGTCATCTGAAGCACAGTGAAAAAAACTAACATACATGTAAGTGAAGGACCAAAAGGAGAGAAGAGAGAATGGGGTGTAAACAATCATTCAAGGCATAAGAATTTTCAAAACTGGTAAGAGTCTTCAGACCGCATTCAGGAGGGGCGAGCAATGATGGCATAAGTTTCAGGCTAACAGATTCAAACTAATCCCAGAATTCCCTTTCAGATGACTTATATCAGTTCTGGGTCTAAATGAATCAAAGCACTGTATCTCTTACCAGGCCAGTAGAAGCTGGCATAACTCAATGCTCAGTGCTGGATTGCTTATCAGGTTACCCTTATAAACCTAATTAGTTGATCTTATTAGAATAACCACAGTTAGAAAAATTGAACACAATAGAACAATGCATTGAAGAGAATATAAATGAAAATAATGATTTTGTGTCAAACACCTGACTGCCCTCCTTACGACCCTGGGAACTGCCAGCCTAAGAAGGATGTGCTGTTTCTAAATGCTCATTCCCTTCCGTTTTGTTTTAAGACCATAGACTGGACCATATACTTTAGAGTAATCTGCATCCTAGTTCTCCCTTCCATATTAATTGGAAAATTTCACTTATTGTAACTTTTTTTAGGTGAAGAACGCAGAGAATGAAAATACAAAATGAACCAGACACTTGAAATGGAAAGCTAACATAGAAGATAAATATGGGAATGAGAAAGGACCTAAAGGTGATTTAGTTCAGAGAGTTCTGGAGGTTTGGAAGAAAGATGGGTCCAGGTAGAGGTAGGCAAAACATCTCTGCTGATTTTCTTGTTCAGCCAGAGCTGTCCTACCCAGGTTTTAGGATTTTATTGGAAGGAATGTTTCCACTGATTTCAGGAAGGGAAAAAGTAATTTGCAAATTAACTGGTAGCCACTGGTCTACTGCAACTCACTCAGTAACAAAACTGTCTCAGAGAAGTGAACAGCAAAGCTTTATATTACAATTTTGTGAGGCTTCAAAGCAAACTTTTTTTTTGCAGCCCCCAAATTCTCAAGCTTTATCCAGTAGGAGTGTTCATGTGTGAAAACTTACATTAGTCAGATTGAGAAAATTACCTGGATAATTTTACTGGCAAATAAATCAGTAATCTGAAATGATTTCACATGGGACTAATGACACTTTACATCATTTTAAGTACAGTTAAACTTCTTAATTACAGACACTCTAGAGACTTAGAAAAATGGCTACAATAATGGCATGTCATTAATTCTAAGGAAATAGAGCTTCCTGGGCAACACCTGCAAGGTACATGCAATTGCCGGGTTAATATGGACTGTTAGGAATTAAGAGTTTCCTTGCTCTTAAGCCACAGTGAATTCCAGAAATCTCTACCCAGCTGTGCTGGTGTCCACAGTGCTTCATTTCAGTATTTTATATTGATACATGAACATTTCATAACTTTCAGAGGTTGAGAAAATTTGGTACAAGTATTGCGGGTTGGACACAGAATTTCTAAGCAGAGACTGACTCCTCAGAACCGCACATTCTAAACATGAATCTTTTAAGAGAAGGGATACGTGCTTCGTGCAAAAATATAGGAAAAAAAATAAAAGATGGCACTCCCTGTAGAACTTTTTCCTTTCCAATTGCAAAAGTGGAGTAAACAGCAATGCACTTATTTTTTTTTTTAATCACTTCTTATGTGCCTGATGGACGAAGAAACAGATTTATGTTCATTTCCCTTAACCTTGATCAAATGATCCTTCAGCTTTAACTCTGAAAGCTTTCAGATCTCCCAGTTCTTAGATTTCAGGCCGAATTTTGCCTTAATGGGACAGAAGGTTTACACAACTGTAAGAAGGGAATTGCAGCCACACAGCACACCCCTGTTCTTTAATATCAAGTGGTGATTATAACAACTGACACAGGCCCAGCTGGGTGCCTCGTCCTGGCTTTACACACGTTATTCCAACACCATCCATCCAACAACCCTGTACATGCATGTTTTAAAGATTCAGAAACACAGATTCAGGAGAAAACAAGAAATTGCCCAATGTCACAGAGTTCGTGGGGGCTAAGCTGAGCCTGGAACCCTGCCTCTTACTCCAAAATGCATGCCTGGATGACAATGACATTGAACTCCACTATATGTTATATATAGTATGTAAATGTATAATATGTAACAATAACATAATTAATATATCATATATGATATATTATGGCCAGAAAAAAATGCTATCTCATTTGAATAATAATACTTTGTATTTACAAAATTCTTCATATCTCTTTGTCATATTTGATCCATAAACTTCTCCAAGGAGGTAGGAAGGTGAAGCTGAGACAGAAAGAGGCTGTGACGTACTCAACATCCTATACATTCTTTTTGCTCCAAAGCCCAAGTTCTTCCCACTAAACCACTTTTCTCTCCATGCAGTAAAAAAAAAAAAAAAAAAAAAAATAATAATAATAATAATAATAATAATAATAATAATAATAATAATATTGTATAATAATGTAATAATAATATAATAATGTGTGGAATGCCTACCATGTGCCAAGAGGCTTTGATTCTCTCTGCCATTATTTATGTTAGAAAATCTCCCCATTTCTTTAACATTTTTATGTCCACAGTAATGTTAGTGGACCCACAATCGTCTCAGCTTCCGCTTTGGATTTACCTTTCCATTTCCATTTGTTGCACTATCCCCAGCATCTACACACATTCCTTCAGGAGTCCTGTAGATAATTCGTTTATACATTTTTTGCTATTCCCAGTATCAGTAATCTAAAACAAGATCTCTTCATTTCACACCTGAATTACTCCAGCTTCCCAATCAATCTTCTTTTTTTTTAAGGCTTTATTTTTTGAGAGTGATTATAGGTTTACAACAAAATCAAGAAGAAGGTGCAGAGATTTCCCATATATCCCCTGCCTGCGCACATGCTTCACTTTCTCCATGACAAACATCACTCACCAGAAGTGTACGTTTTTTCACCAAGGATAAACCTCCATTCACATGTCATAATCACCCAAACTCCATAGTTTACCTTAGGGTTCACTCTTAGTGGTTACATTCTACGGTTTGGACAAATGCACAATGACATGTATCCACCATTATAAGACCGGTGTTTTCACTCTGTGCTCTCCCCACCCCCACCCAGCAACCACTGACCTGTTTACTGTGCCCGTCGCTTTGACTTTTCCAGGATGTCGTATGGCTGGAGTCACACAGTATGTAGCCTTTTCAGTTTGGCTTCTTTCTCTTAGTCATATCCATTTAAGTCTTCTCCATGTCTTTTCATGGCTTTACGGCTCATTTCTTTTTATCAGTGAATAAGGTTCCCCTGTCTGGATGTACCACACCTACTTCTCCTCACACCTACTGAAAGGCATCTTGATGGCTTCCAAAATTTGGCAAATATGAATAAAGCTCCTTTTAACATCCATGTACAGGTTTTTATGTGAATATAAATTTTCAGGTTCGGGCAAATACCAAGAAGTATGACTGCTGGATTGTATGATAAGAGTGTGTTTATCTTTGTAAGAAGCGACTGAACTGTCTTCCACAGTGGCTGTACCACTTTGCATTCCCACCAGCGATGTATGGGAACTGCTGTTGTTCTGTATCCTCACCAGCACTTGGTGTTGTCAGTGTTCCAGATTTTAGTGTGCATTGGAATCTCATTGTTGTTTTAATTTGCATTTCCTTGATGACATATGATGTGGAACATTTTTCATATGCTTATTTGCCATCTGTATATCCTCTTTGGTGTCAGTACCTGTTAAGATCTTTGGCCCATTTTTAAATCAGGTTGTTTGTTTTCTCACTGTTGAGTTATAAGAGTTATTTGTACATTTTGGATAACAGTCCTTTATCAAATGTGTCTTCTGCAAATATTTTCCTCTCCTTTGTAGTTTTTCTCATTCTCTTGGCATTATCTAGCACAGAGCAGAATTTTTAAATTTTAATAAAGTCAGGCTCACCAATTCTTTCGTTCATGGATCTTGTCTTTGATGTGCTATCAACAAAGGCATCAGCAAATCCAAGGTCATCTAGGTTTTCTTCTACATTGTTCTCTAGGAGTTTTATAGGCTTGCATTTTACATTTAGATCTGTGTTCTATTTCAAGTTAATTTTGATGAAGTGTGTAAGGTCTCTGTCTGGATGCATTTTGTTTTGCATGTGGATGTCCAATTGTCCCGACATATTTGTTGAAGACACTATCTTTGCTCCATTGTATTGCCTTTGCTCCTCTGTCAAACAAAGGAGCTAATGTTATCTATAATAATAGATGTCTATTATTTATTAATTACTAATTAATAAATACTATTTCTATTTCTGGGCACTTTGCTCTATTCCATTGATCTATTTGTCTATTCTTTCACCAAAACCACGCTGTCTTGATTAAATACAAATATTGTCAGTCCTTCAACTTTGTCCTTCTTCAATATTGTGTTGGCTATTTTAAGTCTTCCAGTCAATCCTCTTGCTGCCTCTAATTTTATTTATAATCTTGCTTCTATAATGTGCTTTTCTTTAGCTCTATGCTCTTGAGCAAAGTAAGTTATCTCAAAAATTCTATTTCCTTCCCTGTATTAAAGCACTTGTGTTAGAAAAAAATGCCAAAATTTCTTAAAATTCTGATATTCACTGATCCCTAAAGCATTCTTTTTTCACCTCATCACCTCCCTGCATAACTTCTGTGGCTCCCCATTACTTGCATTATAAACTCTAATTTTTTTAACTTAAGAAAATGTTCTTTTAAATCATATTCCAGTTTACCTTTCTAGCTTCTTATCCCTTTGTTTTAATCATGTTTTACTCCATGAATGTCAAGTTGGTGCCAGGTCGCCCTCCATGTTCTTCCTGATCCCATGCTTGTTCTCATTAAGCCTTACAGTTGTCCCCACAGAGAGCTCCAGCAGACTACTACAAATAGAAGAATGCAATCTGAGACAATAAAATAAAATGCTAAAATATTTTAAGAGATAAAGGAAGTAACAGAATCAATAATAGGACCTTATGAAATATAAGAAGATTTGAAAAAGAACCGGATTGAGTTTCTGTAATGAAATATGAGTGGCAAATTAAACAGATTAAATATAGATGAAAAGAGAATCAGTGCACCGAAAGATTGATTTGGAGAAATTATCCCGAATACAAAATAAAGAGATGAAGAAGTAGAAAATTTTAAAGAGCATTGAAAGATGTAAAAGCAAGAATGAAATATTCCAATCCCTCTCATAAGAGTTTTAAGAAGTGAGAGACGTGAGGAGGTGATTTCAAAGAAATGATGTCTGAACATTTTTCTTTAAAAATTTAAAAATTAAAGTAATTATATATGATCCAGCAATCCCACTCCTGCCCATGTATCTGGATAAGATGAAAACTTTCATTTGAAAAGATACCAAATGTTTTCCCAATGTTTATAGCAGCAATATTTATAATAGCCAAGACATGGAAGCAACCTAAGTGCCCATCAACATATGAATGGATAAAGAAGATGTGGTATATGTATGTGTATATATACACAATGGAATATTACTCAGCCATAAAATGAGTGAATTAATGCCATGTGCAGCCACATAGATGGACCTAGAGAATATCATACTAAATGAAGTAACTCAAAGACAAATATTATATAATATTATGTCTACATCAAATCTAAAAATAATACAAATGAATTTATTTACAAAACAGACAGACTCACAGGCATAGAAAACAATCTGTGGTTGCCAAAGGGGAAATGAGTGGAGGTGGGGGGATAAATTAGGAGTTTGAGATTAACAGATATACTCTACTATATATAAAATAGATAAACAACAAGGATTTGCTTTATAGCACAGGGAACTATTTTCAGTATCTTTTAATAACCTATAATAGAAAGGAATCTGAAAAATATATATATATAACTAAATCACTTTGCTGTACACTTAAAACCAACACAATATTGTAAATCAACCATACTCCAGTAAAATTTAAAGTGATTAAAGAAACAGTGATTAGGAAGCTGTTGCAGAAAATAAAAATAAATCTACTCCTATATAGATCCAAGTAAAATTTCAGAGCATAAGAGACAAACAGAAAATATGATATGGAACAAGACAAAAATATAGATGGCTTTCACAACATCTTTAAGCTGACAATCCAAAATTCTATACTCTGCCAACTTCTCCTACCAAAATAAGAAGGGAACAAATACCTATTCCAGAAATGATAAAATTACATGAAATTATGGTTGTCTCAAAAGAATTAAGAATCTGTCACTATAGTCCTTACCTTTAAAGAATGTACACACTGCTGGAGGAGGTGCTGCAGATTGGCTGTCTAATATCATCTAAACGAGGGGTCAGCAAACTTCCTGTAAATATTTTAAATATTCTGTGAATATTTCAGGTTTGTGGATCACACAGATTCTCTATTACATATTCTTTACTGTTTTACATCCCTCTGAAAATATCAAAACCACTCTTAGCTCATGTACTGTATGAAAATGGGCTCTAAGCAGATTTACCTGCCGAATTTTCCATCCCTGATCTAAACTCTCAATTTAGCATACAGTGACCTCTACTTTCTTTGCAGGTTTTTCTTTTTTTCTTCTTCTTCTTCTTCTCCTTCTTCTTCTTCTCCTTCTTCTTCTTCTTCTCCTTCTTCTTCTTCTCCTTCTTCTTCTTCTTCTGCTTCTTCTTCTGCTTCTTCTTCTTCTTCTGCTTCTTCTGCTTCTGCTTCTTCTTCTGCTTCTTCTTCTTCTCCTTCTTCTCCTTCTTCTCCTTCTCCTTCTTCTTCTTCTTCTTCTTTTTTTTTTTTTAAGCACTATTTGTTAAAAAATCTCCGCTCTACATTGGATTTTCTTTGCACTTTTGGCAAAAATCAGTTGTCTGTATGTATGTAGATCCAGGCTTTCTTCTTAATAGTGTTCTACAGAGACACTCTATTCTGATGTATTTAATAGAATAAACTATGCTTACTACACACATCAGCAGGGAAATAGATATTGTCTTTCTGGACTGTCCCAAATGCTATAAGATGACCAGGTCAGGGGGCAGTTCTTGGCCAGTGGGATTCAGAAAAAGTTTCTTCTTTAACAAGGTTATGATTTAAAAGTGAAGCAGTCAACTGGAGACTATCAGTTCATATTTATCCTGGGACTTATGATCACATATACTAAGACACCAAAAATTGAGAAAGTTCTCATCCTAAACATGAAAAATTCAGTTGAACATTTGCATTTTGTGAATACCCGAGCAGGTCAAGCACTGGCCTAATTGCTGGGGTTGCAAAGATGCATATAACAGCCACCTACTTGGAGGACCTCTGAATCTACCAAGAAGAGAATTTAGGTGAATTAGTCGATGAATAATTTTAAGTTCATGACGATCAGTTTCAAATGATTGTCTATTAAAAGGACATTGCAGGCAACGTCTAGAGATCAATCTTAAACACTTACCATAAGTCACTTAAAAAACAAAACCAAAGTGCTTCTGTCATACAGATAAATGCTTGGTTATTTCATGATTCTGTTTTCTTTGGGCTATAATTTTTTACTTACACAAAACTTTTAAATTTATCTGTTATTTCCCTCGGGTACTTATTTGTTCAGAAGCAACTTTGTCCTCTTGGTATCAGCCAGTAAGTTCAAGGAGCACTTAGATTAAAGACTGTTCTAAATCTTTCATGCTTTCTGCAGAAAGTGTGGCTGTCTGTACTGCATGTGTGTATGTGTGTGTGTGTGTTGGGTGGAGGGTGAGGGAAATGTGCATTGCTGTTGGTAGCGGGATGGAAAGATCTCCCTTAACAAACAAAGGAACTGCTTTGTGATCCTAATCTTTTAAACAACAGAGAAATCCCTGTGACTTCTGCTCCCAATCATCAATTACATTACTCAATCAAAACCCCAGCGCAGTCACCTTCCGGCTCCCCACCTAGCTAGTTCTACACAACGTAACTCCAGCCATCTCAGTGCTGAAGCAGCAGTGTTAACAGAATGTATGAAGTTGCTTGTGATGCTTCATTCACAGTAATCAGAGAACGAAGTCAAGCGGGCACATTTATCATGGTGACCTCGGAGTTTGTAGGTGAGACATTCCGAAGGGAGAAGATACCTTTGATTAAGTTAAGACAAACTATAATGGATGAGAGTTCTTTTCACGTCCAATAAATCACCAGAGCCTCTCTAGGCTAGCAGGAATAGGAATCACTGCTAAATTAAAACCTGCTGCCATCGCTATGGTTATGCCTTTAGTGTGGATTCTGCCTGGACACCTCTGCAAAGGAAAGCTGGAAAAGGAAGTCTAACCAGTCTTGGGAGGATATTGGTGATTGACAACGATAAAATGCATTGCCCATTGGTCTTATTCAGGACCATGATTTAATAAACCTCAGTCCCTCTTAACTGTGGGATGTGGTGAAATGTCACTGGGCTCAATTTTAGTAATCAGCCCGGCAGGCTGAAATGGCAGTGATGTTGGGACCATTGTGTATGTGAATTGGTCTCTCCTCCAAGGGTCTGAGAGTCGGAAGGTGTCATTTGAAATAAGAAAATGTGAGCCTTTTTGTTTGGGTTTTCTCTGTCTATAAATTTTTGAATTTTTTCCCTGGGATTCTGAGGCCATGAATAAAATATGAGTATGTTCTCTTTCTATTTTTTTTCCTTAATGAGAGATTGCCTTGGATGGTAGGCCATTCCCTGCACAAAGAAAGCCACACACTGGATTTATTAACTCTTAGCAAATGTTTGTTCGAGGCTGAGTAATGAGGAGGTTTGCCAGTACAGCAAGATAAAAGGCTTCCCCACTTTGTGTTTATCCTCTGGGTAATGAAAAAACAAATTGGCGATTTTGTATTTTTCCTGTTGGAAATACATAAGGTCACCCGGGGAAAACAGAGAAGGTTAACTGGCATGAACGCTTGCCTGTAAGCATGGTGTCAGGAAGGAAAGGTCACAGATGGATGAAATATCCTAAACCAGAACCAGTACCACTGCACATGTAGAGCCAGAAGAAAAGAAATGGCATTCAATGAAAGCAGAGCCTTGGGAATGGCACTGACTGGCATGCAATGAATCCCGTATTTTCAGCACAGACGTTAGAAAAAACCTTTTGTAATCAGTAGAATAATATCTCCCTTAAGTTTTTCACTTTTTTGCCACTTTCCATTATCTCCCACTCTATTGACATTTTTCCCCCTTTCTGCCTTTGTATTCTGCTCCTCCACTCCCTCTCCTTTTACATCTCTCACCACAGAGAAAAGCTACTTGCTAAGAGTCAGAGGGAGACGGGAGGACTCAGGGAACCTACAGCCATAGCCTTCCGGTGATTGATAACCTCTGCAGAGTTCAGAGCATTCAGACCTGCCTTAAACTTTGGCTGATAACTTTTCTTAACATAGAGCAAGATCAATCCTTTCTTTCAAGACATGGGATTGCTTGCAAGTTTGCAGAGTATTTCAGTGGAATATTTTGCTGCAAAGTTGCACTAATCATTCTCTTTGGATGAATAAACCAGTTTGGCTAAGGATTCTGTTAAGTTAGAAAGCAAAGGCTGTGGTCATTTCCTGCCAGCAATCTTATTTCTCTGCCCTGGGAAAAACTACCTTTCTCCAGCCCTTCAGGAATCCCTATTCTGCACCACAACAATCGAGATTGGGTTAGAAGTGGAAGAAAAAGCTTCTGGTTGACCGATAGCTTCCCCAGAATATACAATAATCCCTGTCCTCAGTGGGGAGGTAGTGATGTTTGTCATCAGGATAGGAAAACTGAAAGAAGAAAGAGAGAAAAAATGTAAGAAGAGGGAAGGAGAAGAGGGAAAAGATGAAAGAGAAATGGAAAGATGGGAGTGGTAAAGAACCAGTTTATGAGAAGGAGGAAACTTGTGGATGAGAGAAGAGCCTGGGAGAAACCAAACTGGAAAATAAAGTCAGTGCAAGCCAGAGTGGACGAGGGTCACGGGAAATAGGTTCATTCAAAAGAGGATAATGTTGGATTTCAATTATCCCCCTAGTTCTTCTGTCCTTCAGAAGTGGAAAATTACAGGGTTCCGACTGGAAAAATACCACCTTTTCATTCTGTACAGGAAGGAAGGGAGACCAGTAGGTACTCAGAGGAAAAGACATGTGCTCAGGTTAACTCTGAACTCTGAAGCTTTGATGGAAACTCTGTGTCGAGGACTCTTCACATTTGAGGGGACCGCTGACATCTAATTTCACTCGCTCATTTTGCAGATGAGAAAATCAAGGTCTGGATTATTGGGTGGGCTTTTCCCAGATGGAGACCATCTGTCATAGGGATGCAGTTGGGAGCTGAACCCCCGTTTTCTGCCTCTCTGTCACGTGACTTCTGTAGCGGCTGCTGGAGCTGACCATTCATTTGTCACTGTGGGCGCCTGGCCCCTGACGGAGCGCTGGGCTCCTGCCAGCTGCTCTCCCCTCACAGCTCTGACACTAGAAACAATAGGGGACCACAAAAGGTTTCCAAGCAGGGGAGTGATGTAATACAACGGCGTTGGCACAGGATCATTCTAACAGCTGCATGTGGTGAGCAGGTGGAGGATAAAGAAATCACAACACCATGAAGCCCTGATAAAGTACCTGTGTGACCTTGAACAAACCCGTTAAATCCTGAACTCGGTTCTCTCATGTAGAAAATAACAGCATTGGCTGGTCCCTGGCACTGCTAACGTTTTATGATTCTGAACCACCCCTTTCAGCAGTCGTGCCAGTTAACGTTACTTAATTGCAAAAGCTGACAGGCTATGACACGCCTGTCATTTATTGCCCTCAATGCTGGCCACACAGGCCCTGAGGTAAACTGGCCCCTCCACAAACAAATCCCTGGGAAATGGCAACTCTAGAGGCTTGCCAGAGGCTGGACCATGCCATCCAAATGGGGACAAGATGGGCCCAGACAAATATCTGTTTAACACTACTCTCTCTGATTAATATTATCCAAAGCAATAGCCATTAAAATACAAAGGATTTACACAGCAAGAGGCTCTACACCAGTTTCCCAACCCCAACCAGCTAATAGGAACAGAATCCCAGGGGTTCCCGCTGAAATAGTTCACGATCTAATTGAAGACAAAAAAATAACAGACAGCTAGTTCTGTCACTGATAACGTCGTCCTTCTGAAGAAAACCCAACTCCTTAATTGTTTCAAACCAGTTGCTCTCTTATTTTCCATTTTAAAAGTTGTCATTTCAAAGAAAAGGCTGTCTCTTGGCAGAATTTACCCTTTAGAATCAGGTTGATAACAGCCCATTATATGGAGAAAGAGGTCAATAATGAGAGTTCTGGAAAAATAGTAAGTTCTTGTCACATGTGAAAAGAGAAGTGTCTTCCGAAAGAGAAAAATGTTATAGAGAGAATATTATTCTACTAGTCTCAGCAGTGTTGTGTGAGTTGTTCATAAAGCATTCTCTGAGGTTTGAAAAAAATTAAGTTACAAGGGCTAGATTCATGAACAGCTTTGGGATGTCTGATAAACATGGGGAGACTAAACTAGAATTTATTATTGGATAATCAAAGTTTATACCCACAACTGGTAAGAGGGGCAAAAAATGATGTCAGGGGAGATGGATTTATCTGGAAGGAAGAAGTAGGTAAGCATCGAATGTCCACCCACTCAGAAGTGCAGTGATGTGTGCGTCTAACTCACGGATCAGACTGAACAAAGATGGGGGATTAGGAGGCGTTATCTTGTCCTTTACTGGATTTTTTTTTCCCTGACGAGGAATTCACAAGTCAAATCTGAGAGCTGGCCATTGCATAACTAGGCCTTTTATTTTCATGGTAACTATTTATCAGAGATTTCCCTTTATCTTAATTGAGAAGGCTTCTGTTTGATTTCTTGATAAGGGATTTGCCTGAGGTGGTACACTGTGATATTCAGATTAGTCTAAAAATCCAACTGAATGTTAACAATACAGGCACCAACTCTGTCAAAAAAAGCAACCCAAGATGGAAAATAAAGGACAAAGAGCAAGAATTTATCAATTCTCTTAACAAACAAACAAACAAAATGTGTAGGGCTTCTATATACCAGGCACTACTACTGTGAACACAGAGATCTCTGTGATTTTCCCCAAGTTTCCTTTGGATATTGTGTTGAGTGACCACTATCTTAACACATGCTTTCATTCATAACTTATTAGAAGTCATAAATTTGATTAATAAAAAGACAAGTAATACATTTTCACTCTCAGTTCTAACTTCTGATAGTTTTATAGCCATTGATACATTTAGATATTTCTCAGCACAATTTTAAAAAATACCTCATGGTTGTGAAGTTTTAAATGAAGGTAACACCAACATTACTTTTTGTCACCTTTCTTTTCTCCCAATTTTTTTCAGATGTAGGATATAGAAGTACTTTTACTTTTATATTATCAAGGATGATGGCAGTTACATTTTGTTCTCTAATTATAATGGAGTCTTTACTGCCTCCCTAAATGATGAAAGCACTTTTTTAAAAGCATTTACTTTATTATGACAATGTACACGTTTCACTGCAGAGCCAATGGGAACTCGTATTCCATCTCTTCATGTTTCTCTCTGCCACTCAAAAATACAATATTTTCAGAACCAAGGTCAAAAGACTCTTTTATTCTTACCCTTCATTAAATTCTAATTTAGTTTATTTGGGGGACACATTATTCTTGTTTGTTTTCTGAGTTTTTGATTTTCTCTTGCCTTGAGAAAAATATGTTACTGATACAGTCCAGCTTTTAATCATTGCAACTACGTTCTGAGATCCATTCTCTTCTTCCTGAAATCACGCTTGTTGGGTGGCAATAACTTTGCTCTATAGTTGGCCAATTTTTTTTTTTTGGCCTGTTGTACAGTTGTCATCCTGACCATGTTTATCATTGGACTCTTGGTTTGGTTCCCCCATTTCTTATATCTTACATCTTCATTTTCTTTCAATTAACCTTTGTTTTGCTTAAATAAGTACTTTGAAATGAGATGAACTCACAGGGTCCTCATGTATCTGAAAATGACTTGACTTTACTCACTTTTGATTATTAGTTTGATTAGTTATGAAATTCTACAATCAATAAAATGTGCCAAGAATTTGGAAGGCCCAATTTTATTGTTTTCCAGCATTTATTCCTGATGGTGAGATGTTTGATGATGATCTCCTTTTTATCCTTTCATAGATTATCTTTATTTTTCTTTGGTAACTTTTGAAGTCATCTCTTTATCTTTGGCGTTTGGAAATTGTAGAAATTATACAGTGTTGCTTGTGGACCTTTTTTTGATTCCGGAAAAACTCTGTTAAAGTAGCGCTTCCTCTTCTTTCAATGCTGGAATTTTTTTTTTTTTTTTTGTATTTCTTCATTTTGTTTTATTTTTAAATTTTTATTTATGTTTCACCTATTTAGAGAGAAATGCACAATCATAAGCGTACACTTCATTATTTTTCACAAGCTGAAAATATCCTTGTGACCAGCATTAAGGACGGGAAATGGAATGATTTCCAGCCCTCCAGAAGCCTTCCTCACACACCCTTCTAATCATTCTGCCAACACAACCACCATCCTGAGGTCTAACCTCAGGAAGATTTATTCTGCCTGTTTTTTTTTGTCTTTTATATCAATGGACTCCATATATTATTTCTTTACTAATTTTCTTTTATGCAAATTTTTCATCCTTTCTCTGGGACTCCTGGTGTTCAGACTTTGGACCTTCTGGATGGATGGATAGTTGGTATCTATTATCTGTTCTCTTGTATTTTCCATCTTTTTTTTTTTTTCCTCTTTGTAGTGGAACATATTCTTAACTTATCTTCTAATATTTTACTTTGGATCCATTTTTTTTTCCTCTGTTACTTTTCCATATTATGTGGGCTGATAGAAATCTGGGTTGGTATCACAATAGGCCCCCAAATATAGTGACGTTAAATAATACAGAACTTTATCTCACGCTCCTGGAACTGGCGTGAAGTGGATGGGATGACCGCGGTGCCTGAAGACTTTCAGGAACCCGAGTTACTCCGTCTGGTCACCGTGGGTGTATGCATATGTTCAAACATTACGTTTGTACATGTGAATTAAAAAAAAAACTTACTCTCTTTCCTTCAGGATTTTGACAGCCTTTTGTCTTCTTTTTAATTGCTCAGCAGATCTTTAGAGAACTATAACCTTTAGGGAAATCTTTCTGCCGCCTGAGGTTTGGCAGTTACCTTCCTTTCTTATATATATCTTTTATATTTCACAATATTTACCAGATATGCTTTATGAGTTTATGATTTTTTTTCCCTTGAGGTTGTGTCATTTTCTCTTCTGACTTGAATATGAATTTTTCCACTTCTTTCGTGCTGTTCTTGTTTCTTGTTTGGTTTTAATGATGTTCAACAGAGAAAGTACCAGAAAAGGATCATATAACCATATACACCCACCACGGAGAAACTTTTTTCTGAAAGGTCTATTTGTAAGACATACTCATGCCTGGAGAAATGATGTCATTTATAGTGGACCCACTGGGTAAGAATTATCACAAAAAACTAGATCTGTCCAACAGTGTTACTGGAATACAGCAGAGCAGCCAGGCAATGGGTGACTGGTCTCTTTTCCCAGAAACTTATAAGAAAACATACCACCTCCAGGGGCTTCTATCTTTCCGCATATAGGATGACGACGACATACGGAACCTTAGGAATTGGTGAGACAGCTTTCAGCTTCAAGTGACAGGGATGCATCTCAAGCTAGTTTAAATAACAGGGGGAAGGATTTATTGGTTTATATGATTAAAAAATCAAGGCGTTGATCTAACTTCAGGCCTGGCTGAACCCAGAGGCTTAAAATATGTCATCTGGAGCCAATTTTTCTCCCTCCCCTTCCTTTGCTTTTTCCTTTTTCTTGATCATATTATCCCAAGCAGTGGTTCAGATTTACATTCTCCTTCTTTAGCAAACTTAGTGAAATGATAAAACTCTCTCAAGAGTACGGGCAAAACTCTAAATTTGACTGATTATCTTGGTTTGAGTCCAGAGCCTACTCATTAACCACTTACTAAGTAGTTTGAATGGTCTAACTGATCACTTGAGTCGTATGTTCATCCTTGGAGCTGGGGAACTGGACCAGCCTCACCTGCATTAAGGGCCTGAGTATGAGGAGCTGGCGGTGAGTGATTCCCAAAATTACGTTGGAGTGTTTGAATAAAGAAGAAGAATGAAAATGTGCTGGACAAGCAAAATAAACAAACAACAATGAAACAAAATGACCCCCTCCCACGTACGTGCACACACACACGTCTACTCTACCTTTAAAAACCTCTTTAAAGTCTACATTCACTGAGCTTCATATCTTAACATTAAGAATCCAGCTGAAAGCATTCCTAGGCTTACAAAATTTTACTCTGTGATCATCTATGCTTTTACCATCATCTTCCACAAACTTGTTTTGTTTCCATCCCACACACTTTACAATGAAAGCCAAGGCATAACAAACTAACTTCTTGGCTGTGGGTCACCCAATAAAATGTGTTCCCGTATATGCTCTGGACTGGAAATACCTCTTGGCAAGAGAATGATGGAACTAGCTGCCTTCATCATAAGGGAGAAGAGCCATGTGTAGCTTATGTCCTGAATAAAAAACCCAGCGTACAACTTTCAAACAACAGATTGTCCCCAGCAGTAGCGAGCCATGGGCAGTGACAAATGAAGCCTTCCCCGGGCTGTCCCCCGTACCTTAGTTGTGTTCTGAACCGAGCAGAGCTGCAGCTGAGAGTGGATGAGGCACTGTGCCCAGTTAATCCTTAGTGCTCATGCCAAGACTGTCAACAAAGGGTCCCATTGTCATGGCACAGTGGGGCTGTGATACCAGTCAGCTAGGAACTCAATGGAGACCACAACTCATTGACTGAACACTGTCTCCCACTCCCTTCCCCAAATGGAAATCAATGTTTGGCACTTAGCATTCATGAGTACAGTTCTCAATGTGCACATGCTTGTGCAGAAAAGGAAATGGATGAGCAAAAGCAGCCTTCACTTCCAGACCTCAGAGGGGCTGCACGCATCACTGAGAAAAATTGATTTAGCAAAAATTATGTCTGGTCCTAACTGCCCCCCCCTTAAACATTTTTTATTGAGTTATAGTCATTTTACAATGTTGTGTCAAATTCCAGTGTAGAGCACAATTTTTCAGTTATGCATGAACATACGTACATTCATTGTCACATTCTCTTTCGCTGTGAGCCACCACAAGATCCTGTATATATTTCCCTGTGCTACATAGTACAATCTTGTTTATCTATTCTACATTTTGAAATCCCAGTCTGTCCCTTCCCACCCCCCTGGCAACCACAAGTTTGTATTCTATGTCTATGAGTCTGTTTCTGTTTTGTATTTATGTTTTATATTTTTTTTTAGATTCCACATATGAGCGATCTCATATGGTATTTTTCTTTCTCTTTCTGGCTTACTTCATTTAGAATGATTCTCCAGGAATATCCATGTTGCTGCAAATGGCATTATGTTGTCGGTTTTTATGGCTGAATAGTATTCCATTGTATAAATATACCACACCTTCTTTATCCAGTCATCTGTTGATAGACATTTAGGCTGTTTCCATGTCTTAGCTATTGTAAATAGTGCTGCTATGAACATTGGGGTGCAGGTGTCATTTTGAAGTAGGGTCCCTTCTGGATATATGCCCAAGAGTGGGATTCGTGGGTCATATGGTAAGTGTATTCCTAGTCTTTTGAGGAATCTCCATACTGTTTTCCATAGTGGCTACACCAAACTGCATTCCCACCAGCAGTGCAGGAGGGTTCCCTTTTCTCCACAGCCTCTCCAGCATTTGTCATTTGCGGAGTTTTGAATGATGGCCATTCTGACTGGTGTGAGGTGATACCTCATTGTAGTTTTGATTTGCATTTCTCTGATAATTAGTGATATTGAGCATTTTTTCATGTGCTTTTTGATCATTTGTATGTCTTCCTTGGAGAATTGCTTGTTTAGGTCTTCTGACCATTTTTGGATTGGGTTGTTTATTTTTTTGTTATTGAGTCGTATGAGCTGCTTATATATTCTGGAGATCAAGCCTTTGTCAGTTTCATTTGCAAAAATTTTCTCCCATTCCGTAGGTGGTCATTTTGTTTTGCTTATGGTTTCCTTTGCTGTGCAGAAGCTTGTAAGTTTCATTAGGTCCCATTTGTTTATTCTTGCTTTTATTTCTATTGCTTGAGTAGACTGTTCTAGGAGAACGTTTTTGAGATGTATGTCAGATAATGTTTTGCCTATATTTTCTTCTAGGAGGTTTATTGTACTTTGTCTTATGTTTAAGTCTTTGATCCATTTTGAGTTTATTTTTGTATATGATGTAAGGGAGTGTTCTAGCTTTATTGATTTACATGCTGCTGTCCAGTTTTCTCAACACTATTTGCTCAAGAGACTGTCTTTATTCTATTGTATATTCTTGCCTCCTTTGTCGAAGATTAGTTAACCAAGAGTTTGTGGGTTCATTTCTGGGCTCTGCATTCTGTTCCATTGGTTTATATGTCTGTTTTTGTACCAATACCATGCTGTCTTGATTACTGTAGCTCTGTAGTATTGTCTGAAGTCTGGGAAAGTTATTCCTCCAGCCTTCCTTTTTCTTCAGTAATGCTTTGGCAATTCTAGGTCTTTTGTGGTTTCCATATAAATTTTATTATGATTTGTTTCTAGTTCTGTGAAATATGTCCTGGGTAATCTGATAGGGATTGCATTAAATCTGTAGATTGCCTTGGGCAGTGTGACCATTTTAATAATATTGATTCTTCCAATCCAGGAGCATGGGGTATCTTTCCATTTTTTTAAGTGCCCCCCTTTTTTTAATGGGTTATGTTTATTTCTAAACAATACTAGTTCATTTTACTCCTTATTTCCATATTATACTTGCTATATTAAGAGTAAACTGTCTTTAAAAATATTTTGTGATTAAGAATTCTCACTTGGTAGAATAGCCATCTCCTTATTGCTGCTAGTTGGTGAGATTCTTCTCATAATATGCTTATAGTAAAAGACTCAGAGTTGTTTTTAAGAATTCAGAGTAATTTGAATTCATCGGCTAGACGGTTCTGTAGAAATAAAGTGGCTCATACTACCCATGAGAAAGCTTGAATAGCGATGCTATTGATTATTAAAATTCTCTCATATTTAATAATAATATTAAGTTGTATGAGCAGAATGAAGCGTGTACCACATTATTTTGCTTATAAATGTAGTTTTTTTATTTTTTATTTTTTTTCACTTTTCCATTCATTTTATTTTTTTTAACATTTTTTATTGATTTATAATCATTTTACAATGTTGTGTCAAATTCCAGTGTTCAGCACAATTTTTCAGTCATTCATGGACATATACACACTCATTGTCACATTTTTTTCTCTGTGAGTTATCATAACATTTTGTATATTTCCCTGTGCTATACAGTGTAATGTTGTTTATCTATTCTACAATTTTGAAATCCCAGTCTATCCCTTCCCACCCTCCACCCCCCTGGTAACCACAAGTCTGTATTCTCTGTCTGTGAGTCTATTTCTGTCCTTTATTTACGCTTTGTTTTTGTTTGTTTGTTTGTTTTTGTTTTTTAGATTCCACATATGAACGATCTCATATGGTACTTTTCTTTCTCTTTCTGGCTTACTTCACTTAGAATGACATTCTCCAGGAGCATCCATGTTGCTGCAAATGGCATTATGTTGTCGGTTTTTATGGCTGAGTAGTATTCCATTGTATAAATATACCACACCTTCTTTATCCAGTCACCTGTTGATGGACATTTAGGCTGTTTCCAAGTTTTGGCTATTGTAAATAGTGCTGCTATGAACATTGGGGTGCAGGTGTCATCCTGAAGTAGATTTCCTTCTGGATACAAGCCCAGGAGTGGGATTCGTGGGTCATATGGTAAGTCTATTCCTAGTCTTTTGAGGAATTTCCACACTGTTTTCCATAGTGGCTGCACCAAACTGCATTCCCACCAGCAGTGTAGGAGGGTTCTCCTTTCTCCGCAGCCTCTCCAGCATTTGTCATTTGTGGATTTTTGAATGACGGCCATTCTGACTGGTGTGAGGTGATACCTCATTGTAGTTTTGATTTGCATTTCTCTGATAATTAGTGATATTGAGCATTTTTTCATGTGCTTTTTGATCATTTGTATGTCTTCCTTGGAGAATTGCTTGTTTAGGTCTTCTGACCATTTTTGGATTGGGTTGTTTATTTTTTTGTTATTGAGTCGTATGAGCTGCTTATATATTCTGGAGATCAAGCCTTTGTCGGTTTCACTTGGAAAAATTTTCTCCCATTCCGTAGGTTTTCTTCTTGTTTTACTTCTGGTTTCCTTTGCTGTGCAGAAGCTTGTAAGTTTCATTAGGTCCCATTTGTTTATTCTTGCTTTTATTTCTTCTAGGAGAAAATTTTTGAAATGTATGTCAGATAATGTTTTGCCTATGTTTTCCTCTAGGAGGTTTATTGTATCTTGTCTTATGTTTAAGTCTTTAATCCATTTTGAGTTGATTTTTGTATATGGTGTAAGGGAGTGTTCTAGCTTCATTGTTTTACATGCTGCTGTCCAGTTTTCCCAACACCATTTGCTGAAGAGACTGTCTTTATTCCATTGTATATTCTTGCCTCCTTTGTCGAAGATGAGTTGACCAAAAGTTTGCAGGTTCATTTCTGGGCTCTCTATTCTGTTCCATTGGTCTATATGTCTGTTTTGGTACCAATACCATGCTGTCTTGATGACTGTAGCTCTATAGTATTGTCTGAAGTCTGGGAGAGTTATTCCTCCAGCCTCTTTCTTTCTCTTCAGTAATGCTTTGGCAATTCTAGGTCTTTGATGGTTCCATATAAATTTTATTATGATTTTTTCTAGTTCTGTGAAATATGTCCTGGGTAATTGGATAGGGATTGCATTAAATCTGTAGATTGCCTTGGGCAGTGTGGCCATTTTAACAATATTGATTCTTCCAATCCAAGAGCATGGAATATCTTTCCATTTTTTAAAGTCTTCTTTAATTTCCTTCATCAATGGTTTATAGTTTTCTGTGTATAATTCTTTCACCTCCTTGGTTAGATTTATTCCCAGATATTTTATTACTTTGGGTGTTATTTTAAAGGGGATTGTTTCTTTACTTTCTTCTTCTGTTGATTTATCGTTAGTGTAAAGAAATGCAACTGATTTTTGAACGTTAATTTTGTAACCTGCTACCTTGCTGAATTCTTCAATCAGCTCTAGTAGCTTTTGTGTGGACCTTTTAGGGTTTTCTATATATAGTAACATGTCATCAGCATATAATGACACTTTTACCTCTTCTTTTCCAATTTGGATCCCTTTTATTTCTTTCTCTTGCCTGACTGCTGTGGCTAGGACTTCCAGGACTGTGTTGAATAGGAGTGGTGATAGTGGGCATCCTTGTCTTGTCCCAGATTTTAGTGGGAAGCTTTTGAGTTTTTCACCGTTGAGTACTATGCTGGCTGTAGGTTTGTCATATATAGCTTTTATTATGTTGAGATATGTTCCCTCTATACCCACTTTGGCGAGAGTTTTTATCATAAATGGGTGTTGAATTTTATCAAATGCTTTTTCTGCATCGATTGAGATGATCATATGGTTTTTGTCCTTTCTCTTGTTGATGTGATGTATTACATTGATTGATTTGCGTATGTTGAACCAGCCTTGTGCCCCTGGGATGAACCCCACTTGGTCATGATGTATAATCTTTTTTATGTGTTGTTGGATTCTATTTGCTAAAATTTTGGTGAGGATTTTGGCGTCTATGTTCATCAGTGATATTGGCCTATAATTCTCTTTTTTTGTAGTGTCTTTGCCTGGTTTTGGTATCAGGGTGATGGTGGCTTCATAGAATGAGTTTGGGAGTATTCCCTCCTTTTCAATCGTCTGGAAGAGTTTGAGAAGGACTGGTATGAGTTCTTCTTTGTATGTTTGGTAGAATTCCCCGGTGAAGCCGTCCGGTCCTGGACTTTTATTTGTAGGGAGGTTTTTAATTGCTATTTCTATTTCCTTTCTAGTGATCGGATTGTTCAGATTCTTCTTGATTCAGTTTTGGTGGACAGTATGTTTCCAGAAACTTGTCCATCTCCTCTAGGTTATCCAGTTTGGTTCCATATAGTTTTTCATAATATTCTCGTATGATATTCTGTATTTCTATTTTGTTTGTTGTAATTTCTCCATTTTCTTTTCTTATTTTGCTAATTTTTGCTCTCTCTTTTTTCTTCTTTGTGAGTTCGGCCAGAGGTTTGTCGATTTTATTTACTTTTTCAAAAAACCAGCTTTTGGTTTGGTTGAATTTTTCTATGGTCTTGTTAATCTCTATTGTATTTAATTCCTCTCTGATCTTTATTATTTCCTTCCTTCTGCTGCTTTTTGGGGCTTTTTGTTCTTCTTTTTCTAATTCATTCAGGTGGTGGGTTAAATTGTTTATTTGAGATTGTTCTTCTTTTTTGAGGAAGGCCTGTATCGCTATAAACTTCCCTCTTAGCAGTGCCTTTGCTGTGTCCCATAGGTTTTGAGTGGTTGTGCTTTCATTATCATTTGTCTCAAGGTATTTTTTAATTTCAGCTTTGATTTCCTCATTGATCCATTGTTATTTCAATAACATATTGTTTAATTTCCATGCTTTCCTTTTGTTCTCCTTTGTTTCTCTGTTGTTGATTTCCAGTTTCATGGCATTGTGGTCAGTAAAGATGCTTGAGATAATTTCTATCTTCTTAAAATTGTTGAGGTTTCTTTTGTGCCCAAGTACATGATCGATCCTGGAAAATGTTCCATGTGCACTTGAAAAGAATGTATATCCTATTTTTGGGGGGTGTAATGCTCTGAAAATATCCACCAAATCTAGTTTTTCTATTGTAGTATTTAATTTCTCTGTTGCCTTGTTTATTTTCTGTCTGGAAGATCTGTCTAGTGATGTTAATGCAGTGTTAAAATCTCCAACTATGATTGTATTCCCATCAATATCCCCCTTTATCTCTGTTAGTAATTCTTGTATGTACTTAGGTGCTCCTATGTTGGGTGCATATATATTAACGAGTGTAATATCCTCATCTTGTATCACTCCTTTAATCATTATAAAATGTCCTTCTTTATCTTTCTTTTAAATGTAGTTTTTTTAAAAACAAATAAGGTGTCAATTGTTGAGAAGAGGAAAGAGAATAGCAATAATAGTAAACCATGCCTGTTCTAACCCAATGATGTGTACGTTTTAAACTATGTCTCCACATAAGACTAATATTTAAGGACCTGCATTTGGTGTCATTATTCTAAATGTGTGCAGGATCATGTGGATAAAAGTAACACAATTTTAAAGTTTAATTTGACTTTTTTTGCCATATCTGACTGCCCTTTTAATTGCATGCTGAGTTTGGTGATGTGTCCGATTTTCCTTGTGGCATCACAAGAATAAAAGAAGTAGAAAGAAAAAAATATATATATAGGAATCAAGAGTCCCTGAAATTTCTATTTAAATGTTCAGTCTCAGCACCTACCGTGGTGGCTCTTTCTCTTTCTTCTTTGCTAAATGATCTCACTTTCAGTGTTGGAGGTTATTCTCTCGAACCGTTTCAGACAGTTTTCTGTTATTACTTTAATTCTCAGGAAGCTGTTGGCAATTGCTACCAAATTGCTTCATGGATCAATTCTTCCCTCATAGCCCATTAAATTCTGCTTTTTTGTCCTGAGTGAGAAGTCACAAACACATTTGGTTACATTTGGTCAGCAGGCCATAAGCCCTTAACTCCTGTTTAGAACTTACTGCGGTAGACTCACATTAGAATTCTGAATGCCCCATTTTGTGGGGCTTTTCCAGATTTGACACCATATCTTGCTATTAAGGAAAGGTGTATTGGGATTCAGTGTTACTTGCTTGGATATGTAATCAGGAAGGGGGTGTAAGTACACCGGATGTGGTTATTGGCTAAATCCCAATAGTCTTGTTGTTGATTGCAAAAATGGCCACAGATTAGTCCTTTCCCCTCATCTAGGCTGCTTGGTGATGTGACTCCGCAGCTCCGGTAGCCAATAAGTGGGTCTCTTTCCCTACTGCTTAAATGTGAGCTGGCCTGTGACTTGCTTTGATAACAGCACGTGGCAGGAGTCATGATGTACCTGTCCCAAGCCTTGCCTTCAAGAGGCTGTGCACGCTGCTGCTTGCCGCCCTGGAAGCCTGCTTCCCCCAGGTGAGGGGGCCCAGACTGACTTGCTGGAAGATGAGATGCCACTTGAAGGAGAACCACTGACCATGTCCTGACCTATATTCAACAAGACCCCAGCTGACTCGAGGCACAGCTAAGCCCAGGCCAGATTACTGACCACAGAGCTAAATTAATGGTCATTGTTTTAAGCCGTTGATTTTGTAGTTTCTTATGCTATAAAAATTAATTGATAAAAGCCTTATCTTATTGGTTCTGGCAGTTCTTGACATTCTTATCCTATAAGTACCACTTTCCAGCTTCTATCCCAAACTAAGAAATCCTTGCTGGATGCCTTGTTAGAAAACTAATGAAGATAAGGATCTATCACTATAACATTTATGCCTCTGAAGGTATCAGTCCTCTATTAAAAGACTGCGAACAGCTGGTTATTGCCTTTTGAATAATACTCAAGCTTATCAACTCAACATTTAAAGCCCTCCACAATCTGATTTTAGCCTACCTTCTCAGCCTGGTATCTAATTCCATTCAAAAACATTTTTTTTCCAGACTATCCAGATTACTTTATTTTTCCCAGATTTTGAGGCTTTCCCACCTCCTGTCCTTTCCCTATACTGTTTCCACTACCTGGAATGATCCCAGCCTCTCATGTCTGCACGGTAAAATCCCACGTAACTGTCAAGGTTCATTTCAAATGTTTTCTTTTTCGTGATGCTTTTCCCAAACATCCTGATCAGAGTGGAGGATTTCTTCGTCCCTTGAATGCTGAAAGGCCTTCGCTTCTAGCCTTCAGAAGTGACTGAAGGATCTTGGGTTCTCATTGCTTTGACCCCCATGATGCTCCGGTAGAGAGGACATGGCCTCTACCAGTGTCATCATCCAACCTCCCGAGCACTCATCATAGGCCTGAGCCTCACATACGAGGGCAATGAGTCCCCTTAATTACCCTGTCTGGTGGTATTACTTTCAGTTCATATGTGACAAAAGTGAGGCTCAAAAACCTAAGTAATTGGTCCAAGGTACCACAAATCCCAGGCGACGGTATTAAACCTGAGCTTCTACTTTGTCTCTTAGGTCCCCCTCACAGGAGACCTTGTGCAGGGACACACAGCAGTTGCTAAGTCAGGGTCTTGGCGGAGCATGGTCAGAGCTTTGACCACATATATCAGCCCAAAGGAACCTCTACACTGAATTAGGGAGTCACATGAAGGAAAGAAATTGCTAAGAAGATTTGCTGGGGGTAGCTGGTCAGAAATACTGGGCTCTATCAAGACTTGCTTCTTCAACTTCCTTTGCCTAACCTAGAATGTTCTGAAATATTCTACAAGTTATTATTGCCAGACCTTGGTTCACCACTACAGATAGTCAATAAACTCCTGCTGTTTGCTGTTAATTGGGAACTAGCAATTTCCCACCCACCCCACCTTCTAGTCGTGATGAAATCCTGTTTCTATAGTCTAGCTTGTTTGTAGGATTGGCTGTGACCCTAATGGATCAGATTTCAACATGGTGGCTGCCTCTTGGCCCAGGTCCTGGTTGCTCATGGGCAGCGGGGATCCAAGATGAGACTCAGAAAGCTTGGCCTGGCTGCTGGGAGGTGCCGGCAAGCTCTCTCCTTTTATGAGGACTTTTACCAGGACCTAGTTGGTTTGTTTGGAAAGCCACAGATTATTCTCTTACACACATTAGGGAAGTGGACAAGTTCCTAATACTTGTGAGTGACTTCCTTCTTCAAATATTAAAAAGAAAGGAACTCAAAAGGCATCACATGTTGGTGATGGAAAGGTGTTCTCATGGACAGAAGCATTTGGATACCCGGTTTGAACGACAGAAATGATGAGAACGACTTCATGACTCGCAGCCGGCCTCGCCGCAGTCTTGGACGCAATGACCCCACTGTTAGTCTTCAGTTTGGTTGAGAGGTGGCATCTGCCGGGCAGGCAGAGCTCACACCTGGGGTGTCGCAGGAAGAGAGGTCTGTCCTTGAATCTGGGGTCTATAGGATGCAGGCTTCTGGATTAAACTTGTGCTCCCATCAAGGAGTTTCCTGGGTCTCAATCTCAAGGGGTCCTCCTCCTACCAGGACCTTGGATGTGGATGCTCAGAGAACAGTGAATGTGCCTGAAGACCACAGCAGAAGTCTGTTTCCCCCAAGGAAACAGCTGCCCACTGCAGAAGGCTCTGCCTGTGTGGAGATCTCGTTACCACCCAAGCAGTACCTAATTTGGGAGATGGTGGTTCATGCCAAGTTCCCTCCTCAGCTTCTTGACAGTCTCTATCACAGAGGAGCTGCAGCGGGCTGGTGCCAGACGGGTTCCCAGTTCCATGTGAAACAGCAAATATCTGCAGACACTGTGGGGGCCTGGCAGCACGCTGGGCCCAGAGGGGAATTAGACTTGGTTTCTAGTCTCCAAAATCTCTCCAAGGATATGATATAAATACACGGCATTAAAGAGAAAAAACAGACAGAGCTTGTAGTACAAACTGCTTCTCGTTGTGTCTCCCATGCTTTGACGCCATTGGGTTTCATTTGCTTCCTCTTTCATGAAGTCACTTTCTCATTTTTAGTTCTAACAACAGCAGTGACAACAGTGAAGCTGTGTTTCTCCAACATCTTCTTGCCAATTACTGTGCTTCACTCTGAACTAATAACCTGCCATTTGCAACAGGCTGTTCCTGGAGGCTCATGGTGGGACTCTGGCACATAATAGGTGTGAGGAAAATGCTTACAGAGTGGAAGAATTATTCAGTATATCAAGGAAGGCAAGCCAGGGGGTGAAGTGTGTGTTCTTTAATATCACGAAGCCTGAGCTTGAAGTGTGGCCCTGCCACTTACCTGCAGGGACACCATAGGCAAATGTCTTTAGCTCTCAAAGTCTTTCAGTGTCCCTGCCTGTCAAATGGGGATAATAACAACAATAACAATAATAATGATACCTAAACTAAAAGTTGTTAGAGATTTAAGCGATAAGCTCAGTATGCAGGACAAATGAAGCACTTAATAAATATTATTATTATTACTGTTATGATTGTTCTTTTTGCCAGGCCTTCTACAAAGTGATTTATCTGCATCTTTTTTCACTGAATGTTCACAGTGTACACTTTGAAACAGGTATTAATATACATATTTTAAAAAGAAAAAAAGACACTATGAACTCATCTACAAAACAGATTCACAGACATAGTAAACAATCTTATGGCTACTGGGAGAAAGAAGGTGGGAAGGGATAAATTTGGGACTTTGAGATTTGCAAATGTTAGCCACTATATATAAAAATAGATTAAAAAATAAAACAAGTTTCTTGTGTATGGCATAGAGAACTATAGTCAATATCTTATAATAATCTTTGATGAAAAAGAACATATGCATGTATATGTATGACTGGGACATTGTGCTGTACACCAGAAGTTGATACATTGTGACTGATGGTACTTCAATTAAACAAACGAAAGAACAAACAAATATATATATGTATGTATGTATGTATTTTACTTCCTAATGGAAAATCAAGACAAAGAGAGAAAAATTTGGTCCAAGGCCAAAGAAGGGACTGTCTCAGAGATCTAATCTCTCAACCCCCAGCAGCCACAGAAGGTGAAGGTGTGAGAAAAGAAAGGCTCTTTATGAACTTAAAAAAAATTTTTTAAACACTCTGTAAACTCTGTGGGAGGCTTATTATTCCAGAACTGGCAAAGGTGATTCTACACAACTCAGCTGGTCCATAAGTGTGGCTGTCCTTGAAGCAAGATAACTCAGATCAGAGCTAGGATTTTGCAGAAGACTACTATTATTTCCCATCAAACAGAACACGAGGACTCTCATTTCCTTTGTTACCGGAAACTTCCCTTTCTCAGGCTGCTCGTTATACCAAGAACGGGCTGCCAGCCTATAATTTAAGGTCTCTTCAGCAGCCTCAGGGTCCCATCCACATCTGGGTCTTCACTACAGAAGACTAAAAGACTAACTCTCTCTGACCAGCTCCCTGCCAGTCCACATGCAGACACAGAGACAAGTCTGCACACACTAAGAGTGCCTCGAGGGGCCAAGAGTGTCTTTGGCAGGGTGGAGTCAGCCAGAGCTCCTAAACCGTACTCAGATCTGGAACTTGGCCACTCCTGGCCCCTAGGACCTTGGGCTTTTCTACAGTTGCTTCTCATAAAGCAGATTCCCAAAAGGCTCAGCTCCTGGTGGGTCTCTGGTGATGATGGTGGCATCTCCAATAGCAAGGTCTTCCACGAGCTACTCCCTGGTCATGGACCTACAGTGCATGATACCCGGCCTGCCCTTGGGGGGCTCCCATTTAGTGTGGGACTCCTGGCAGCAGCATCTCATGGTGACGGCAGCTGCTGGGTTCCTGTACTAGTGGCCATGGGCCATACTCCCAGCAACTGCACCAACCTCCAAACCTCTCAGGTTCTCTGGCATCTTAGAGCCCACCCTGAGCTGCGCCCTCTACTGGCAGCGATGAGAAACGAGCTCTTACAGAACATCTTCCTCAACCTGCAGAACTGCTTACATTGTTACTACTACTACCACCGATAATAAATTAATATTAAAAATAGTTACATTTTTACACATTTGCAGCATGCAGACACTATATTAATATATTTTATCTTCATCACAATTTTATAAGGTAAATACCCCAATACACATTTCAATACACATTTAAGACATGAAATTGAGGACCAGAGAAGCTAAATGACTTATTCAAGGTTATTAGCTGGAAGGTGGCAGAGTCAGTATTCAAACTCACATTTGTCTAATTTAAAAAGCTCTTACTTTTACCCTCAAAATGCCATCTTTCAAGTGAGAGGTACTGGCCCTGGAGACTTGTACACGTTGCCTTGTATAAAGAACGTGCGGACAGAGGTTACCGTGCCAACCACCCATCCTTCTGAGATGGCCCAGGTATCCACCCAGCTCAGCCTGAGCTCTCGGGATTCTGGGGAGCGTCCCTACCTCCTGGAAGTGCTGTCAGGACACTGGCAACAGCTTAAATTCTGTATCACACCCCTACCCTCTCTGCCACCACCTCTCCTTCCTACCTCTCCAAAGCAAATCCCTAAGACATGCAAACCAAATTCCCCATTCTGGCTGACCTAAGTTCCCTGAAAAGTAGTGGCAATGGCTGTTTCTTACACGCAATAGACTGATTTGTGGGTCTCCCAGAAAACCAGCTGAAGTCAAATCTAATAACTAGTATAAAACTCCAGCTTTGATCATCCATGAGTGGAGTATCCATGGAAAATGTTTAATCTCACATGGGGTAACATATGCAAGACGTCTCTGAAAAGTATAAAATATCCTGCAAATGCCAAGTCTGATTATTCTTGTCACTACCACACTCACCCTCTGGCAGGTATGCACTGAGGGAATATGAATGACTTCAGGACCAGTCCTAGCCAAGCAGAGCTGCAAAGGTAGCATGTGTGATGGGGAGGCCCGGAGACGGCAGGGTTAGAGCCCTCATGTGATAGTCGGGAAACCTGGGTCTGAGCCTGACCCTGCTACTAACAAGCTGGGAAAACTGTGGCAAGCTACTGGCCAGCTTTCTCTGAGCTTCCATTCAAAAATAATTCAGTAACAATAATAATGCCATACATAAAACAATGATTGCAACTGTTACCAACTGCTGTATACTCACTCCAAACCATGTGCTTGTGTAAGAGCTTTGCATAAAACAGTTCTTCCCTTCATTCTCATAACGGTCCTCTGTACCGTTAACAGCCCCGTTTTACAGAGGCATAAACAGAGGCCCAGAGATGTTAAGAGACTTAAACTGGCTTCGTGTCAAGTAAGGAAGGAAGCCTGTATTTGGACCTAAGCTGAATTCTATTTTCCTTTTCCTTGCAAAATCAAGTGGAAGTGATGTGGGGGTTATCTGTGCCCTGTTTCTACGTCACTTGTAGGAAAATTAGCTATGGTTAGATTTCAAATTCTTAAAGAAGGAGGAAGAATTTCGTTAGTATCCCAGAGAGAACAAATAGGCTCCTAATAAGTGAAGCAAGCACATGATTGATTATGACGTTTTCCTAATACATGAGCTCTGCCTGCTCGCTCTCTGGAAAATGCCTTTCAGAGTGAGGGCGTTGCTCCCAGAGAGGCTACCTTGAGAGAAAATGGATTATTGTACTTAACTCCTCTTGTTACAGCTATCGATTGAGGCTTCTTCTCTCTTGCTGCGTCTAGACTGTGAATTTTTTCATGGAAAGTGCTGGAACTTATCTGCATCCTCCTACACAGGGCTTGTCACATAGTACATCAACATTCAATGGCAGAATGAATGGACATGTGCTGCAGAATGAATGAATGTATAAATGAATGAATGTCTGGTTCCTTATCCTTGGGATTCTTTGTTCTTTTCTGGTAGAGCTAATTGACTTCCTGGTCAAGCTAAATGGCTAATCTTGTCCTCTGTCACTTGGAAGTCAAGAAACCTAGTTCAGCAGCTCAGGTTTTGAGCCAAACTTGGCACTTGTTTCTCCTTATAAAAGCGTCGTGGACATTTGCTGTCTGTGGGTACCCAGAACTCATTTTACGTTCTTTCAGGAACACCTGCTCGCTATTCATATTTCTTGTGACCCTGATTGGGGTAACACTCCTTTCTTCCCTCCAGCCCCAGGAGTGAACCTAGGGCCCAAGTATGACAGTCGGGGTATCCCCATCCTCTGGCTAGTCAGTTGCTTAGTTCATAGACAAACACATCACTCACACCGCCCCCAGTGAATGACAGGACTTCTGCTGAGCCAGTCAGGGAAAGGAAGCTCTTTTCCACTAGGGACACTGGGCTGGTTCAGTGGAAGCCTATAGCAGCTGGTGGCCATATTGCTACTAAAAGAGGATGGCCTGCCCAAGAACGATGTCAAATTAGGAAGAGTTGTGAGAAGAGATGAAGAGAAAGGTATTCTTGACAACACAATTTACATGCTATTTAAGAGTTCATCCAGACTTGGAACCAAATCTGCTATTGGATGTTCAGTAATGTAATCCAACAAAGCCAGCCCCCTCTGGGGTGTGTGTGTGTGTGTGTGTGTGTGTGTGTGTGTGATCTGACCACCAGCTTGGACGGCCATTGAATCCCATCGCCATGTCTTGCTTTAAGGAACTAACCTAACTTGCTCCCACTGATGGATACAGGCAGCCCTTCTGATCCGTGTCTGCCCTGTGCGTGTGACTGTGTACTCTCTAAGTCTTTGATCTTCAAGTGTGGGATGGTTCCATCACTACCAGAGTCCTGAAGCTGCTGTTCTGACATATGTTAGTGGAGAAAACTGGTTGCTTTCAGTTAAAGATACAGTAGCCTGACTTAATAGGTAAGAGCCTTTGGTCTCAGGTAAACTGGGTTCAAATTCCACTCTGCCTACTCAGAAGCTATATAACCTTTGAAAATTGCTTTATCACCATGACACTAAGCTCTCTTGACTGCAAAATGGGGATAAAAAGGTCCTCATTGCAAGGAATTAGATAAGTTATGTAAAGTGCATAGAGCTTGGCAATACATAGTAAATGCTCCATAGCAGTGTCTATTGCATTATTTTTTTATAAGCCTTAAAGGCAATCTACTCGCCTCTTTGGTCTCCCTTAAAGCTGTATGCTGACTATTGTATGAAAACAGATACAAGTGTATCTGTTTTTAAAGCTGTATCTGACTATTGTATGAAAAACAGATACAAGAAAGAAAACATCATCTCAAAGAATGACCATTATAAAGCAGATTGAGTGATTACTAAAATCTTCAGAAACTGGAGGTGATCGGCCTATACTGTTGTGTAATATGGACTTTGGAAGGAAAATAAAAACACCCAGAAGGTTTTTTTTTTTTTTAAATTGAGAACTCTTAGGCGGAACAATAAAGATATTATAATTTATGAGGCACCAAGTAATTTACATGAATACCAAAAAATATGGAAAGCCATTTTAGATTTCATTAAAAAGGATTAGAGAAATATGGGTAGGACTTCTTAATATGAAACCAGCTAAATCAAACATCACAAGTAAACAAATATATGGAGGGCTTTATTACAATAATTTATTTACACGTATGTGATACTGTACTATGAAATTTTTAAAAGGCAGGCATGCAATGTCGATGGAGACAAAAAGAGTCTGTGCAATTTTTTTTTTGGAATGAAAAAAAGAAAGATAAAACAGCGGGTGGAAAAGCAAAATAATTGTAGTCGAAAAGAAATATTAAGGAAAATATAATGATATGCTGGGAGAGCAATATTTCTAAAGACACGAAGGTCCTTAGAGAAAGAATAAAGTGTGGTTGGCAGAGACGGTAAAATGTAATGTCGGGGAGGGGGAAGTTTCTGCCTTTGTCCCTCTTGAGTTCTTGTGGCTGGACTCATAATAAAATTGACACAAGACAGATTAACTGGAGGAAAAGAAACAAATTCAATTCATGTGCACGGAGGTCTCATAGAGATGGGATCTAGGAAGTGGCCAAAGCAGGCAGCTTTTATACTTTTTTAGACAAAGAAACAATGGATTTGAGAGGAATTGACAGGACAAAGAAACATGGGCTTGGGTGCTTAATTAGCAAGGAATTTAAGCAAAGTCTGGGCTTGGGTAGCAAATTAGTAAAGAATAACAAGCTTTCTTCTCTACAGTCTTCGCCCTGACTTCCCTGACTCTGGGATAAGGATGTCTTCTACTTCGCGGTATAGGGAGGGTCCCTTTCACTTGGGAGATTTGTTTCCTGCTTTCAGGGAGACAGAGAGGAGGGTCAGAGCCTCTTGCATCGGCTGTTTCTTAAGTAACTTTTAATTCAAAATAATCACTGAACCATTGAGGTGTATTTTGGGGTGGCCGGTCCCAGGCCCCCATGGGACCAAGTAAAGGGCCCTCTTCTGATGCTCCATAGCAGCCAGTACTGTGGCACCGGCTTTTGAGAAAAGAGCTTTGTTGCAAGTTTAACCTGCAAGGAGAGAGGAGGCCAGGCTCAAATCTGTCTCCCCGCTCTGGGGTTCTGTCAAGTTTTCATGAGTTAGCAGAGGAGGGTTGGTATTCGGAAGCGTTGGTGGGGCAGGTCTGCACTGGAGGATTTGGAACCTGGCCCTTTACAGTAATTCCACATCTTCCTAGACAGCAGACCTTTTGCTTCTGAAAGGGTTCTGGCCTTCAGGTTCTGGTCGCGTCTCCATCCCTTGGTTCCGCAGGGGGAGAAACTTTGGTTCTAGGTGTTATTTCAGATCAAAATGTTCTCCTCTGAGTGTGTTTAGGCTACGTGATACAGTTTTATTCTATTGTCTCCGAAAAACAACTCAGTATCATGTTAGCAACAGGGTAGGGCCAGGTTGGGGTTGGCTCTGCAGTCACATTTCTACATGCCATCCACACTGAGTTCTTTCCTCATCAATATATTTCAGTTTTTGTTGGCTCCTCTCTACATCCCCATATTTACCCTACTAAGCACTTAATGTATGAACACATTTTAACTAATGTGTCTAGATTGAGGCCTCATGGTCTAACACCATCACCAACAAAAGTCTTCCTTCTAGTTTCTCAGAGTTGGCAATTCCCCCCAAACTGATTGCCTTTGGAAGACAAGGAATGAGAGGCAAGTGCCCTCCTAAGAGCTCTCCTGATTAAGAGATGAGGGCTTTGCAATTGAAACTGATTTCTTTTTCCAAACGAGGCTGAATTCTGTCTCTGTTGGCTTCGGACCTCTCCCTCGTCCCTTTAAATGTCACATCTGCCTGCATCCCTCACTATGTTTTGCATAGGTCAGGATGCTTCCCCCCCACTCAGCTGAGGAGGGATGAAGTCTTGGGCACCGAGGATTCATCATCTTTATAGATGTTACATGTGCTCAGTGCTAGAAAGAAAAGCCACAAAACACTGCCTTTAAACAAGGGTCTGTGAAACCCCCTGGTCCCAGGAATTTAGCCCTCAGAAATATTTAATGCCATCCAGGGGCTTCTTGAGTGGCATCAGAGATGGGTGACTACTAACTAGTTGGTAAACACCACTTGCTCATGGTTGTGTGGCTGCTGTGAGGTTATTATCTTCTTTTCACTCCTGGGTGTAAATGCCCATCAGGTATGCATGTCCAATGCCTTGGACGCTGATGGGAGATCCATCTCAATTACTGAATAGGAGGTTGAGCAGCAATTTTGCCTCTTAACCAGCAGCTGAGTATTGCAGAATCTAGGCAATGCTCCACGTCTAGTGTGTGTTATTTCTGGAGGAAAGTTAGCCTTGAATCTTTGTCTACTCCCCCCTGAAACTTGTAATTGGTGTGTTGCGTTTAAATCATAGTCTAAATTTTGTTTGCTGTTAACACTCCCAGGATATCTATTTGGAGCAGGAATGGCAAGAATAAGAGGCGAGTGTTTTGCCTAGAGAATTAATCTAAGAACCCAAACAGAATCCTTTCCAGAGGCAAGAAAATTGACAGAAAATGATGGGTGAAACACAGCTTGCTGTCAGAGTAATCATCTTTAGTTGTGGGAAGGGCGGGGGGTGGAGGGTGAGAATGATCACCATTAAATGAAACAAGTATCACGGGGAAGGCATTTCTGGGAGCACATTTTGATGGAGATGCCTCATCAGCTGCCAAATCTCTCGGCAGCTTGGTGAAGATCGTTCTGCAAATGGCCACGGAGGCCTGGATTTCCTCACTTCACATTTGCACCTTGCAGCTTTTAAGGGCCATTAGGACCTAAATACTGCCCCATCAAAGCTCTATGTGAGAGGAGCTGTTGCTGGCAGCCACATAGCCCGTGGAACCTCAGCCTCCGACATTCTTAATAGGTAAATACTTTTGCTTATGAGAGAGAATGATGATCTGAAAATGCTGACGCTCTCATACTCTCGGCCTCCGCGAGCAGGTGGAAATGTGACATCAACGCCCATCACAGCCTTATGAGAGCGTCGCTGTCCCGAGGGGTGGGCTGGAGCATCAGAGACCTCACCTTTTGAAAAGGTTGCATAATGTGAGACATTAAGATTAAGGCGGTATTTACTGTTCCGTTCTTACATAGATATTCCCAGATTCACAGGGAGGTATTATTTCCCTTTAAAATGCTTTCTGTGCCTGCCAGTTACTGAATGCAATCAGATAGCTTTGCGTGGGCTAGCATACCAATTAGAGGCCTTGTCTGGGTTACGTGTGATGCCTTCCCTCTGAAACTCAATAGCACGTCTGCACGTAAACAGATACAGAGAAGAGAAAGCCCAATTCTCATAAAAAGCCTGGAGACTATATCCGTTCTTAAAATTACATGTGTACGTAGGCTCAAGGTAGAAGGCAAAATAGCCATAAAGTGTGGTGAATACACGAAGATTAATGAGGGGAAGAATCTGACAAAAATATTTAATTAGAATGCAATGGCCTGGCCCTATTATCTTGTATTATTATACATCTTGTCACTAACCAAACCTGTAGCTAAACTGCAGGCATTTGTCTTCATTATGTAGTAAAACAGTATAATGAGCAGGTTCCAAATAACGAATAACAGCCCTGAAATCATCACAAACCTGGAGAATGGTAAACGTTTCTATTTCGATTCCATGGGCTCTGGCAGCGAGAGCCCAGCCCTGCTCTAAGAGAGGAAGCAAGAAGAATTCTTTTGTGTTGAAAACTGTGGGTAGGGACGTAAAACCAAGGTGACTTCTATGGTGATAGCCAGTGAACTGGGCATCCAGAGGCCCAGAGGCCTGGCTCTGCAGTAAACTTACCAGGAGAGTTTTCTGGATTGCAGTTTCCTTATCTGTCAGACGTGATGGATGTGCATCATCTCGAAGGTCCCTTCTGGTGCTAATATTCTGTGTTCAAGAAAATGATAGGAATTGTTAATTCTTGTTGGGGTCTAGTGTAACTGATAGGCAGGAAGCCATTCTTCATTCATTCATTTGTTCATTCACTACACATTTATTGAATGTCAAATAGAATGCCAGCTGCTATTTCAAGTATGAATGGTCCAGAGATGAAATTTCTGCCCCTAACATAGTTCTGTGGTTTTCAGTTCTAACTGCACGTTAGATCAACTGGGGAAATGCAGGAAAACTCTGATGCCTGGGCCCTAGCCCCAGAGAGTCTCATTGAACTGGTTTGCAGTAGGGCTCCATCTAAAGTATGGTCTGGCTGGAGAAACTCCTGATCTGGAGGAAGATGCAGAAATTACAGCACATTACATGATAGTGTTAAGGATGGTGTCTCTGAAAGAAACACCTTCCACTCACTGAGAGAATCAAGGGTCCAGAGGAAGTTCTCTGCAAGAAGTAATGTCTGAGGTCAAGTTTAGAAGGTGAGCAAGAGTAACGCTGGCTGAGAGGTGTTGGACTCAGGGTGGGCTGCCCCCAAACATGCCACAATGACACACTGATGATTCTGAATGGAAGTTACTTAAGACACAGCTAATGCAGGAGGATCACTCTAACCGTCTTTTCTCTCTCCCCAAAAGCAGGAGACAAACTTCCCACGTGAAAGGTGCACTCCCACCATCTGGAGGTAGAAAGTCACCCTTACTGCCAGAGATGGGAATCTAGGGCCCAGCAGCCTGCATAAACAAACCTGTTACTTCTTTAATTTACTATCCCAAGCCCAGACTTCTTCACTAATTGACCACACAGAACCTGAGTTTCTTCATCCTGTCAATCCCTCACAAATATGTTGCTTCTTTGTCTAAAAGCATACACACTGCCTGCTTTGGTCACTTCTTAGGTCTCATTTCTATGAGACCCCTGTGCACAAGAATTAAAATTTGTCTTTTTTCTCCTGTTAATCTGTCTTGTGCACACAAGTCCAGCCACAAGTGGAGTACAGGGGGAAATTCCCCTCCCCCACAGAGGGGAAGCACATGTACTCCCGGAAGAGATGGATGCCGAGACATCAGACATGCAGCGAATCTCAAGATTGGCCCAGAATCTCAAGACGTTCAGTATGGCCAGAGCCCAAGGGAAAGCTGGCCAGATGAGGTTCAGGAACAAAGCCTTTGGTATAAATTGCTAACTGTTCCCCAGTAACCCTTTGTTTTAAGGGGGTGCCCATAGCTACCCAATTAGCAACCACATTCCCCAGCTCCCCAGCAGCAACTACATATGGCCACAGAAGTGCGTTCTAGCTGACAGGAATGTGAACAGAAATGATGTGAACAACCTCTAGGTCTCATCCTCAGGGAAACAATTTGCTTGCTTCCCGATCCTCCTTCTGTCTCTCTATGAGCTGAAACACAAAAGTAATGCTTCAACCGTGTTGGTCAACAGCATCCGAGGGAATGAGAGGTAACAAATCAGAAGAAATCCCTTCTCTAAATGATAACTGGATCATCCACTAGCTTGGATGTATACTCTAGGGAGAAATAAAGCTTTTCTTTTTTTTTTTTTTGAAAATAAATATTTTTATTACAAAATAGTCCATTCAGAAATTCTAAGCTGCTTGCAAGCTTCCTTAGTTTTAGGTTTATAGCACTTTGCTCGAGTCCAAAGCATAGGTGATTCCATGTACGTAGGGAGAGCATCTGTGGCCCCCAGGGGTTCAGGTGTGCAGGGCCGTCCCACAGGGTCCCCCCTTGTCTGTCTGCAGCAGGTGCCACTCGGTGAGGAGCTCTGAGGACACCTCAGCGTACAGATGTCCAGGCCCCAGCTGCCATCCTCCTCTGGAACTTCGTGCTCTGGCGCAAGGACTCTGGTGAGGACCGTCAGGTGCCTCTCCCCATCCGAGGTCTGAAAGGCTACGTACTTCCTGAGGTTGTTGTCCAGGTCATGGTAGGTAATCGTCCGGTTTAC